>NC_142836.1:48590714-49955000 GCF_061612785.1 Hesperophylax consimilis | reverse complement strand
CGTTCTCTCAGTGTGCACCTAAAATTCGTCTTAAATTCTATTTTTATTTTATAATTCAGTGTAATAATTGAATTTAAAATTTTTTTTAAAATCGTTTCCCGTGTAACGTTGCCACGAGCTACTTAATCTTTGGTATCTCTCCGAAAACACGCTGTTGGCAGGCAAGAAGCTGAAGATAATTCAGTGCTCTTTTGCGAGCCAAGCGGTGAGTGTCTTAAATTTTAAAACTTAAATGTGATTTGATTTCTATTTGTAGTAATTTACATTATCTGCGTTTCTAGGCCACGTTCTCTCAGTGTGCACGTAAAATTCGTCTTAAATTCTATTTTTATTTTATAATTCAATGCATTTAAAATTTTTTTTAAAATCGTTCCCCGTGTAATGTTGCCACGAGCTACTTAATCTTCGGTATCTCCCCGAAAACACGCTGTTGGTAGGCAAGAAGCTGAAGATAATTCAGTATTCTTTTGCGAGCCAAACGGCCACGTTCTCTCAGTGTGCACGTAAAATTCGTCTTAAATTCTATTTTTTAAGTCGGCCGGCCTGCGAATATTTCTCCAACAAGTTTTTCAACAAGGAATGCGGAAAGCATCTTAAATGAAAGAAGTCCTAGGCTCATTGCCTACACAACAGCTAATAGAGCCCTGTACAAAAGCGGATATCATGGAAAAAACCCTAGAAGAAGGGTTCATTGATACAATGGACTCAACTTCATCTCATGGTAGGCTCCAAGATCCCGAAGAACCAGAAGAAGATGAAAACACCGTAATGTCACTTCTTAATAGCACCATCAAAGAGTCAGAAAATGCCAAACGGGCTATAGCTTCCTGCGGGAATATCAAGAGCACAAATAAGGCAATTGTGGTAGCATCAATTGAAAAAATGCTCTCCAACGCCACCCAGATGAGTTCGATAACTCAACCAAGCAAAGATTCGACTGGTGAAAGCAGTGAAGTCAAAACCCTAAAAGAAGCAATCTTACTGCTTAAACTAGAACACTCCAGGGAACTATTTGAACAGGAGAAACGACACACGGAGCAAATTGTTATAATCATCACCCAAAAAGGAAACAATAAGAGTGAAGCGACACTCCACAAATCGGATGCGGAGAATAACAAGCCCTCCACTAGTTTTGCAGAAGCAACAAAGGGGAAAAACGGAACTAGGCAATCCCCCACAGCGCATACAACAATGACAGAAAGCTCTTCGGTCACTATTGCCCCTATTGAGAAAACGTACTCGATAGTTGTCTCAGGGAAATCCCCCATAGCAAGCGAGACTCTGGAGAAGACACTTAAAGAAAAAATCAATGTCACATCCTTAGGGATTGGCATAAAAAGATCAAACAATTGGCTAACAATAGAGTGTTCGTTCAATGCGACACAGAAGAACAGTGTCAGAAATTCTCTACTGAAGTGTCCAAAATGGAAAATCTACAGAGCCAAAAGGGGGTTAAGTTACAACCCAGACTCATAATAAAGGGAATCGATGCCGACCTATCAGAAAAAGACATTGTGACGGCTTTAATAAAACAAAATAGCGGGATTACCTCTCTCCTAGGAGAACAACCCGAAGAAGCTATCAAATATATACACAAAGTACCATTTAAAAAAGACGCGACCCGCAAATGTGCGGTGATAGCGGTAGCGCCACATATCTGGCAATATCTTATCGATAAAAAGGTGCTGAACATCGGTTACTACAAAGCCGGGGTCAGCGAATACCTCTCGATATTAAGCTGCCAAAAGTGCTTGTGTTATGGCCACACAGTAGCCCACTGCAAGAGCAAGGAAGTATGCTGGCGCTGTGGTGAAGACCACAAAATACAAGCATGCAAAGCCCCGAACACCGGTGTAATGTGCTGCCAAAGCTGCGTAGCATCCAACAAAAGACAAAAACTAACAAAACCTACCAACCACATGGCCCAATCAATGGAATGTCCCATCTACAAAAGGAACGTAGAGAAATATAGGACCTTGGTTGACTATGGACAGCCATAATGCAATTAAGTTTGCGCAGGCAAACCTACAGAGATGTGAAGCTGCCACCGTCAACTTCTTGCAAAACGCTATTAACAGAAAAATAGATATCGTGATCATACAGGAGCCGTATACAGGAAATACAGGAAAAATTAATAAATCATCCTTCAACGGACTCATCTTTCAAAAAACAAGTGTGGACTGCCCAGTAAAGGCTGCAATAATAGTATTGAATAAAAGTATCGCTGACACCTGTATCCTACTCCACAAATTCAGCAACAACTGTAATATATTTATTGAAGCGCAAATCCAGGGAACCCCACTTATCATAGGATCAATATACTGTCCCCCAAATGAAGATATCGACTTCAGCCTAGAAAAATCGAACAGGCTTATAGACACTCACAACAAGAAAATTATCATTGGAGCGGATGTCAATGCCAAAAGTATATGGTGGGGCAGCAAAAAGACAGACAAAAGAGGCGACAAACTGAGCGACTTTATTGCCCAGAAACACTTACATATCGTCAACGAAGGAACAACACCGACATTTGAAACCGTTCGACAAAACATGCTACTGAGCAGCGTGATCGACGTAACCTTGTGTTCCGACAGCGCAATTGGACATATAAAGAACTGGAAAGTAGACAAAAGAATCGCCGCCATGTCGGACCACAATGGAATAACTTTCGACGCGCAATTCAATAAATCATCTACAGAAGAAATTCCAAAATCAACATTCCTATATAAGACCAATAAGGCAGATTGGATGAAATTCGACAAGACTCTAAAATCCAATGTTGAAGCCAAGGGAATAACAGTTCAGGCAATTGAAGCGAACAATCAACCTGGTTCCCTCAACAGACAAGTCTCAGACCTCATGGATGCCATGTCGGATGCATGCAGAATGGCAATCCCTCCACTGAAAAAATCTAGACAAAAAATCTGCCCCTGGTGGAATGATAAATTGGAAAAGCTGAAAAAAGACGTTCTCGCCGCAAAGAGAAAGCTGATGAACTCAGGACCAGCAAGAAGAGATGCGGTCACACTACCAGCCTACCTCGAGCTAAAAGAACAATACAAGGAGGAAATTGCTACAGCAAAAATACAAAACTGGAAAGAATTTTGCAGCAATCAAGGAAAAGATACAGTCTGGTCCACGGTACTAAGAGTACTTAAGGCAACACAAAAGTCACCACCAGAAACGCTTCAAGTCAATACAGTGTCCACAACGTCAGCCCAAGAGACGGCGTCCACACTCTTAGATCATTTCTTCCCTAATGACTCTACAGTCAGGGAAACAGCGGAACAAGCACGTATTCGGAACAATGAGGAAGAAGACCGCCTTAGCGAAATCGACCCCCCATTTACAAGATCCGAAATAAGGAAAATACTTGTATCCATAGATATAAAGAAGTCCCCAGGAAGAGATCACTTTACAGCCGACATATGCCAAAAGGCGTTCGAAAGTCTTCCAGAAATTTTTACGGCATTATACAACGCGTGCCTCCGAATTGGCTGCTTCCCAATCCTTTGGAAGGTCGCTAGAATCAAGGTAATTCCAAAGCCGGGAAAAGAAGACTACGGTAACATCTCTTCATACAGACCTATAGGTCTTCTCCCGGTATTTGGCAAGATACTAGAGAAATTACTCATCAAGAGAGTAACCTGGCACTTCAGCACGAAGGGGAAACTTAATTCAAACCAATACGGGTTCACGCAACAAAAAAGCACAGAAGACGCAATGCTTGATGCCGTCAACCACATCAAGAAAGCGAATAAAGAAGGACTTCATGCATGCCTTATATCACTGGACATAAAGGGGGCATTCGACAACGCGTGGTGGCCCCACCTTAAAATGCAACTAGCCAAAAAAGACTGTCCACTAAACATATACAAAGTTTTTAAAGACTACCTGTCGGACAGAATGGTAGAAACAATTTACGCAGGCGCGTGGGCACAAAAACACTCGAACAAGGGCTGTATACAAGGATCTGCCTGTGGACCGATTCTATGGAACATAGTTCTGGACGAACTGCTAAATCTCAAATTTGACTCTAACGTTCGCATACAGGCATTTGCTGACGATGTCTTAGTTATAATAACTCATAAAGATACGGCAGAACTACAGAAAATAATTAAAGATACTCTCTCCTTAATAACAGACTGGGGGGAAAAAGTAAAACTGCAATTCTCGGAGGAAAAAACAAAAGCACTATTCATCAGTAAGAGGAAAACACTCCCACCAAACATTGTGATGAATGGTAAAATTGTTCCACTCTCTCGGGATTGCAAAATTTTAGGGATAGTCATAGACGACAAGTTAAATTGGAGCAAGCATGTGGACATGGTATGCCAAAAAGCTGTCAATATAACCAATAAACTTGCATTTATGGCAAAACCTACTTGGGGACTAAGTTCTGAGATATTAAGGACAATCTACATAGGAGTAGTCGAACCAATACTAACTTACGCCGCGACGGTATGGGCAACAGCTGCAAAACGAAAAAATATTCGCAAAAAACTAGATAGAGTCCAAAGGGCCATCGGCATTAGAATATGTAAAGCCTACCGCACTGTGTCCCTTACTTCTGTGCAGGCAATTGGGGGACTAACACTTTTGGACCTAAAACTCAAAGAACTCAGACTTATCGGTGAGACAAAAAGGAACAGAACCTTGCATCTACTACCTGACGATAAAAAGTACCAGGGAATCGTAAAGGTTACTCATCTACCTCACCCTAGTAAACAAATTGGAGAACATGTCATCTTTCCAGGAACATACGAGAGAAACTCCTTTGAAGAGAACGAAATAGATATATACACAGATGGAAGTAAAACTGGAGGAAAAGTGGGTGCGGCCTACACAGTGTTCAATGCTAGCGGAGAAATTACAGCAAAGAAACTGCCCCTGGCAGATTACTGCTCAGTATTTCAAGCAGAGCTTTTCGCAATAATGCAAGCACTAGAGTGGGTCAACAAACAGCAAAAGCATTGGGAAAAAGTTAACGTCTTAACAGACTCACAAAGCGCTGCACACGCACTAGAGTCAGGGACACCTACCAACCCTATGGTCTTCAATATACAATGCTCGGCTCAACTCTTGAGAGAAAGAGGGTCTACCTGTAAATTTTTATGGATACGCGGGCACAATGGAATCCATGGAAATGAAAGAGCAGACGAGATAGCAAAAGACGCTGCATTAAAAAGCAAAACACAAAAACTCTATTCAAAATTCCCACTGAGCTACGCAAAGTTCAAAATAAAGGAGGCAATTCTCGAAGAATGGGATCAAAGGTATAAAAACTCTGAAACAGGTAAAGGAACACGGCTTTTTTTCAGGAGTATAACAGACGCCAAAGAGTTTGGTAATAAGACAACTCCAACTTTCGAACTCACACAAATCCTTACCGGTCACGGAGCAAACCTATCCTACCTTCACAGATTTAAGCTGAAAGATAGTCCCGCATGCCCGTGTGACAAACTATCGGACCAAACAGTGAAACATCTGTTGCTAGACTGCCCAATGTTCACGATGGAAAGATGGCAAATAACCAAAGAATGCCAGAGAAGAGATATAAACTTTACTGACATTTCTGATGTCGTAAAAATTATACCTCTCCGAAAAATCTTCATTAAGTTCACAAAAAACATCATTACAAAAATTAAGGAACAAAATAAATAATAATCAAAAGACATAAAAATAAATTTAAATCACATTAAGCACGATCAGTATAGCTATCCGATCACTCTAAAACAAGGCTAACGCAAGAAATCACGAACCAAGAGCGCTAAAGAACGCTTCCTATCCTACAAATGGTTCTGTTAAGAGGGTAAGCAATTATAATCTTAACAGAACATCCACAATTTTCTTTCAGATTCACAAAACTACTCCGGCTGAGGTTTTACATGGTTCCCTCATGCTGTCAAACAAATGTTGGAGTAATGGATAGCCCATGTCAGATAGTCCCAATAAACCACTAACCTCTCTAAAAATAACATGTACCCTTACCTATCCCAACATACATGAAAAAATTAAACTCAATAGCTCATTAAAAAATCAAATAGTTTAAAGAAACCTTGATAAATAATAGACAAGGTAAAAAAACAGAGAACACCCAAAGGAAAAAAAAAAAAAAAAAAAAAAAAAAAAACCTAACCTAACCTAACCTAACCTAACCTAACCTAACCTAACCTAACCTAACCTAACCTAACCTAACCTAACCTAACCTAACCTAACCTAACCTAACCTAACCTAACCTAACCTAACCTAACCTAACCTAACCTAACCTAACCTAACCTAACCTAACCTCATGTATTCTAACTGGCGTTCTAATTGAATGTCAATTGTCTTTCACATCGCAGAACGGTTGCGTTTGCTGCCACTGCTTTTGCAGTACTTGCATATCACCACACGCCCTCCTGATGTCGTCATCACTGTACAAATTGACTTAACCAGCCCGGAGGCTTTCGCACCCTAGTGGGTCGTCCTTCTGTACTGGTCTCTTCTTCTTCTTCACTATCCTCTTCAAACACATCGAGAAGATTTACGGTGGGACTTGCGGCCAATTCCTCGCATCTCTCTTCAGACTCAGTTCGTTCTCTGTCAGGCATCTTCCGCAGGTCAAGCACATGTCTTGGTACACCATCAACTATAATATTGTTGACTGAATTAAGTCCTGTCACCCTTCCTTGCCTCCAGCGTGATGTGCATCTTTTGTCTACTGGTTTGACCGCAACGACATCGCCCACTTCAAACTCAGTCGATACTTCCTCTTCTATATACACTTGCGCAGAAAGGTGCCTCCATTAATAAGTGTGAACCGAGCTAGAAGGCGCAACACCCTCATCCTTCTGACTCTTCGCAGCCAAATTATACCAAAATACTGCCTGCAGAGGATCGCTTCCACTTCTGGCTGCAGTTCTCTTTATTGTTCGATGATGTCGTTCAACTATACCATTTCCTGCTGGACGGTATGCCGCGCGAAATCTTTGACGTACATTCCATCTCATATTCACATTTTCATCTCATTCTCACATTAAACTATTTTGGCTTACCTCATATGTAACCTCTTGTATAACTAATCCTGTAAAAAAATGCTGTTTGTTTCTTACAATAAATAAATAAATCTCTTACACATATCTGCAACACTATAGGAACGAAACGCAGTACTATTGTCCATGAGAACTTCACTGGGCGGGCCTCTTTCCCGAAACACTTCTTCCAGATTTTTGACAATCGAAACTGTGTTCTCTGATTCGATTTCCCGCCACACGGCAAATCTACTTGGCCCGCAATCGATGAGTGTGAAGAAACATTTCCTACCGAAATGAGTGACATCAACTGCCAAGCGACTCCAATTTGTTGCAACATTGAGGTTACCCGCTTCATGGGTTGACGGTGGTGGGTCAATTGTCCTGCATTGTATGCAGTTACGTACGCATCTATCGACGTCCTCTCTTCTCACCTCGGGATCAACCAGCCGGGCAAGATGAAGCGTTCGCTCTACTCCAAAATGATGCTGAGCATGTAAAGCTTCTACGCTTAAAGCACATGTTTGCTCTCCAGTTTCTTTTTCAAGTATCTCCAACCTCTCTTCATACTCTGAAGATTGTAAGTCTCTTTCATGACGTTTCCTGTCATGGCTACTCTTTACCCAGGCCTTGCAGACCCTAGTAAGTACATCGGCTTTATTTTTACAAGACTCTACAAGGGTGATCGACAATGTGAGATCAAATTCTTCTACGATCTCCTTCACCAATCCCAGACGCCGCTTGACGAGCATCTCTGACATGCCAGAAACTTTTACACGACTACTCCCGGTAAGTGTAGATCTCACCCAGCACAAAACCGTTGCCGAATCTGTAATTATTTCCACAACTTGAAGATTCCACTTGAGAGCTAGGTTTAATCCCTTCAGGACAGCATCTAGCTCCGCTATGTTAATATGCGCTACATCGGTTGTCTTACGCAGCCATGCGGCGTCTTCAACAGTTCTTCCCTCAATTTCCAAGTTAACTCCAAGGGCCAGATTACTTGCATCACAATAAACTCTGGCATCACCTAATGATTCAGGCACAAGCCACTCCCCTTTTACAGGATCGTCAATTCTCACTCTCACCAGAAGCTCTTCAGCCATTTGTTGGGCCCTGTCGCCAACGTAATCATCCCATGCCTGGCCTTGACACTCTCTCTTCATGAAGCTGCTGGCTGTCCTTAACCATCCACACACAGGATAGTGCCCAGTCAGCTTGCCACAGATCGAAAATAATTCCCTTCTACTCAGGTGCGATCCTTTTTGCATTATGGGAATGTCATTGCCTCTTCTGAAGATAAGACGTCTGACCTTATCACGTTCAATACGCAATCCGAGCACTCTTGCGCCCTCCAGCTTCTCGGGAGGCTTAGTTACGAGACCGTAAGTATGCAAGTGTGCCGCAACCTCTTCAGCTGATATTATGTTTTCATTCACTATAATGTCATCGATGTAGCTATCTGTGCCCCGTCGCACCCTTTCGTCAAGCGAGAGCACCTCGTTTACAATCCGTGTCATGATTTTGGGACCACACTTTAACCCAAAACCTAATCTTGTCAAGCAGTATGTTTTGCCTTTATACTTAATGAGTTGGTACTTCCAAAGTTTTTCCTCAATGTGCACTTGTAAATATGCTGATTGGAGATCAAGCAACTTTAGAGGTTCACGTAGCTTCCTCCACTTCCGAAGTGTCTCATCACACACTGCTACATCCTCACCAGTATGGCACTGAACACTCTCGTTGAGTTCACGATAATCCAAGACAGGACGTACTTTTCCCTTGTTCTTTTGGATCACAGCCATTAAAGGAAGGATACCACCGGAGCTTCTCTTCCATGGCCTGAGACAGCCCTCGGAGATCCACCTTTGAATCTTTTCTTCAAAAGCTGCCTCCGCTTCTGGTAACTTAGTGCTTCTATAGCACTCTACAGTGTTTTCTAATTCAGCAAGAGAACCTCTCCACACCTAACTCACGCACCAGTTTCTTCCTTTGAATGTAGCTTTAAAGTCCTTGTTCTCAACAGATATTCTGTCTGCCGAGGTTTCACCAGACTCGACACAATTCGCACTGTACTCGTCTAGTCTGCTTCTTACGAACTCTACCCTATCGCGCATTATCGTAACACCACCCAGTTCTTCGATAACGTCCATGCCCAGTATAACATCGACTGCACTTAATAGTTTTTTCACCACCACACAGTCTACCAGTAGCGACACACCATGCACTACTATCTTGGCGACACCTCGCCCCTCACAAAGTACACGACTGCCATCAACAGCAATCACATCACAACCAGGACCTTGTACACTACACAGCCCACTCATCACTACTGTACGAGAACACCCTGAGTCAACGAGTGCACGCACCTGCTTTCCATTGACTGCAACTTGGATTATTGGTAGCGCCTTTAGTCCTGATTCAGAAGAGCTGCCGGCGCACTCCTGCTTCCGTTTCCCTTCTCACAGTGCCTGGCCAAGTGAACATCTTTTCCGCAGTTCCAACAGACAATTTTCAGCTGCTCACAACAGAATTTGACCAAATGTGGCCCACCACATTTAAAACAACGCCGTCTTGCATTTGGAGATATTGCGACAAATTTCTGTTGGCTCTGAGCCACCGCCACGACAGGCTGATCCACGAGCTCTGCCATAAGAGCTCTAGCACGCTCCACGATTGTTGACAGCGGCATTGTCTCTACTTTTGGCTGCGCGCGCAATTCACGTGATACCACTGAAGGCAGACCCACTATGAAAGCTTTCATGAGGAGAGAATCCGACGTCACACCCGCTAGCCTTGCCAACCTCCTCAGGTCCGTCATATAGACGTCGACCGGCTCATCACGCCATGTGCGCCTCACGAACTCCTCATAGGCCAGAAACGGGTATGTAATTAAAAAAAAATGATCGTCTGGATATCTCAAGCAATCGAGGCAAAATTATTTATTTCGCGTGGTCGCTCCAGTAGTTGGTAGTAAATTTTTACATTATAATTTTTTTTTGTAAATTTCTCACAATTAAATAAGTTTTTATCATCTTTCTGAACGATCAAAACCCATAGTTAATATGATATGTCCCTAGAGGTATCTACGTGACTTGAATTCACATAACGACCAATGTGAACACGTGCGCTCGCATATGTTCGTCATAATATTACACGCAAGGGGAGGCGGTAGTTAGACTTAAATTTTAGTTGTATAGATTAACCGGCAACCGTCATAAAAATTATAAAGCCAACCTAGGAATACACCTATTAGTCCGCAGATTTACCTCTAGACCCCTTATAAAGTTATAAATCTGATATGGGAAAATGGTAAGCCAACCACCCAAGGGCAAAAAAACCTTTCAGCCATGGCTGGACTATATGGCAAATATTTGAAGGTCGTATTGTAAATATGTATTTTGTAAATATTTAACAATAAGTATTAATCTAGATATAAGAGTACAATCGTAAACTTAGATTAAAAATTTATTTAAACCAGATATCAATTAAATGGCTGTAATATTTACTAAGATTTTGAACATTAAGTGGATCGGGAGATCAGAACGAGCCAGCCAGCGACATCTAGCGGTAAGAGTGGTGACGCCAGCGCCATAGACCCGAACAAAGTATTGAAGTGGTGTCAAGCGGAACCAAGGTAGTTTAGCACCCTCACGACAGGGGTGCGAAGGTCGCCGGATCGCGCAGCTGAAGACCGAGATGATTCAGAACGAGGGCATTTACCATCTCACCTCCGCCGAAGAACCTCCTGCCTCTTCCCCAAGGAAGCGGCAGGAGCCGCTCCAAAGAGGCTCTTACCGCAACCCCGCGAACTTCCGCCCAGGAAGCCAGAGTGGTCGTCAGACTTCCGCCCAGGAAGCTGCCCTCTCAAGAGTCGCTGCCTGCCGACTCCCCCATGCTATTGCTAATTTGCATTTTAAAATAAGTGAGAATATTTGCATATATATCTATATAGTTTTACTCAGTAAAAATTGTACAGACGACACATTCGAGACAATGGATTGAAGTATGCAATATTGTTCTTAAATAATTCTAGATGGAATATATTCTGACTCCTTAGATTACGTCTATTAGGAACTTTAATGAGAATATTGCTCACACAATAATTTTGTGTAGACATATTAAGTCAGCAAATTGTCTTCTTTTATCCAGGGTCGTAAAGTTAAAGTATTGGAGTCGTTCCTCATAAGACTGCAATACGGCACTTAGTCCAAGTTTAAATGATAGTAATCTTAGAAATTTTTTTTTACAGATTCAATAGTTTTTTAATATTTCAAGTAATGTGTGTTCCAGATAACACTACCATATTCCAATTTGCTTCTGACCAACGAGTGGTACAAGGTTATAATGGATTGGATATTTTTAATGGTTTCGATATTCTAGGTATAAATCCAAACATTATCAAGGATTTACTCGTGATAATATATCACTGATATTAGTGTAGTCTGCTAGCTCGCAGGCGTGAGGCGTGAGTGACTGCATATTAGCCGCATTAACACGTTGAAACCCGGAACAAAACAGTAATACCGTCACGATTGAAGAAGAAGTCGATCCACACGATTATATACATAAAGCCAAAAACGAAACAGCTGAAATGACAAAACTATTTGAAGATTCAAATATTACAAAGGAATCTAAAACAGAAATCTCAAAAAAAATAAACTCTATCACGGAAAACATTTCGCATATGGCGATAGATCTTGCAAAACTTAAGGAACAAAATAAAATGATGAAAGAAATGCTGAAAATAAAAAATGAAAGAGTGACATATGCGTCAGCTTTAAAATCCAACTACCAAAAACTGAGGATGTTGAAAAAAACTTCCCTATAATAATAACAAGTTTAGTACTAACCAAAAACAATATCAACTCAAGGAAACTATACAAAGTAAAATTAAAATATCTGCTTTGGGTATCGGAGTAAGCAGTATGAAAAAAATCACCAAAATCGATTAATTATAACTTGCCTTAAAAAAGAAGATGCAACCAAACTGAAGAATGAAATCAACAAAATGTAAATCCTTGTTTTTTACTAGCACTGAAGCAGAAGTGTCATCTTTTCTTAAGTAAATGCGCCCATGCTTGACCCACACGTACTTGCAGCGAAGATCTTTGGCGGCGCGCCTAGCAGCTGCGTGTATATCCTTGTTGTGTGGAGATAGATGTTCGCATACATAAATGGGGGAAGAGTCTGGGAATCCAAGATGTTGGCGATTCAATTTGTTATCAGCATTCCTACGATTAAAAGCTTTCACTGCTGATAGTAGTTCGTCACGCATACGAGGGCTGGGTAGAGCTAGAATTATATTTTTAGGTCGAGAACCTGGAACGGCATTCGGATGATGAGGTGTTTGGTGGCAGGACTTAATATCATCTTCCTTTAATGTGTAGTTGACAGTAGTACACAATTTTAGCACTGACGTCTTGATAACTTCATCCTTCTTTTCAGGAACCATCTGGATCTCCACTAATATGCCGATATCATTCAATTTATTTAAAAGTACCTCTTGGCTCTGTTGTAGATGAAAATTCGCAGCATTAAGTTTTTTTTTAATTTTTGCCTCATTTTCCTTGCATATTTTGTTAAGTCTGTCATGCTCCGTGGAAAAGAATTCTAGGGATGTTTTGAGTTCATCGAAATGACTTAATTTTGTCTTGATGTCCCCTAGTTCTTCCACTATTTGTGAGTTGAGGTATACAAATATGTAGCTCGTTTTTAAGATTTTTTAAAACTGCATCTAACTTACGGTCTATATGAGACATCATTAATATAGATTCATCACTTAGGGTCATACTATGTGCAGTGGAACTATTACCGCGAACAGGGGTTTCCGCATTTTCGGCCAATAGCGAGATAGATTACGACATTTACGACCAATAGCGATATAATGACAATACTTGATCTTAGTACCTGCGTGTTTAGTCTGTTTACGATATAAGAAATGGTTTTATAATTTGTTTAATCACTTCACAGCTCAATATACACTTTGTTTCACAAATCTAACTGACTGTAAACGTCGAACACCAAGTGATTTCAATTATTAAAAACTTTGTACTAGATTTACTTGTAAATCCTTATCGTTTAGGAAATTTTAATGTGGAGCGTATTTCACTGTATTCTAGACGGTATGACGGTAGGTAAAAAAATTCAAAGACATTGAAAGAACAATAAATTAGAATTAAGGAAAAGGACAATTAATTTTAAGAATAGTATTAAGTCTAGATTAAAACTAACCCTTCACTTTATAAACTTTTTTAATAAATGATTAATATTGTTTGTAACTACGTAACTTTATATTTTTTTATTAACTCCACACAGGAGGCCCTGAAGAAAATAATTTCCCTCAGGGCCTATGTCATCTTTGGGGATGCTGTGTGGAGGGTCTTATTGTGGAGAGGAAGGAGTGAACATGGGTCTTGAAGAGTCCCATGTTGTAGGAGGGAGGAAACACAGAGGCCGGCAGTTCGTTCCACAGCCGAGCTGTTGAACTTAAGAACGAATCGTAGAAGCGACCCGTTCTCATGTGACAAATGTCAACTGTGTACAAATGTTGGGCGCGCGTTTGGCGTGTATCCCGACTACGCACCGGTGCCGAAGGGATCAATGACGCTAGTTCCTCAGAGCATCTTCCATTGTAATACCGATAGAACAAGGACAGCATACTTACCTGACGCCTGTGCTCTAAAGATTGCAGTCCGTTTGTTAAGATCGGGGAATCTATCAAACGGACCGCCCGTTTCTGCACAGATTCAAGGGTTTTTTTCAGGTATTTAGGGGCTCCGGACCAGAGATGGCTGCCAAATTCGACAGTAGGGCGCACTTGCGATTTGTAACTAACCCTTCACTTTATAAACTTTTTTAATAAATGATTAATATTGTTTGTAACTAAGTAACTTTATATTTTTTTTATTAACTCCACACAGGAGGCCCTGAAGAAAATAATTTCCCTCAGGGCCTATGTCATCTTTGGGGATGCTGTGTGGAGGGTCTTATTGTGGAGAGGAAGGAGTGAACATGGGTCTTGAAGAGTCCCATGTTGTAGGAGGGAGGAAACACAGAGGCCGGCAGTTCGTTCCACAGCCGAGCTGTTGAACTTAAGAACGAATCGTAGAAGCGACCCGTTCTCATGTGACAAATGTCAACTGTGTACAAATGTTGGGCGCGCGTTTGGCGTGTATCCCGACTACGCACCGGTGCCGAAGGGATCAATGACGCTAGTTCCTCAGAGCATCTTCCATTGTAATACCGATAGAACAAGGACAGCATACTTACCTGACGCCTGTGCTCTAAAGATTGCAGTCCGTTTGTTAAGATCGGGGAATCTATCAAACGGACCGCCCGTTTCTGCACAGAGTCAAGGGTTTTTTTCAGGTATTTAGGGGCTCCGGACCAGAGATGGCTGCCAAATTCGACAGTAGGGCGCACTTGCGATTTGTAAAGGGTCAGCAGTTGTGTACTATTAAAGTATCTGCGGGCCCTGTACAGTACGCCCAGCTTCTGAGAGGCCAACTTTATTCTGGCTTCGATGGAGCCCCCGTACCTGAGCTGGTCACTTATAGTTACACCAAGCATATCAATGGAAGGCCTGTTCGGAAGATTGCTTCCGTTGAATGAGACTAAATTATCATTTGGATCCCTTTTAGACGTAATCAGACAGGATTGGGTCTTTGAAACATTAAATTCGACGAGATTATTTTTACTCCAGGAGAAAATACTCTCGAGATAACCGTCCATTCTCTGCTTCAAAGCCCTCCGAGCCGTTGGAGTTTGTGTGCCTTTTGGGGGCTTGTCAAACAAAAAGCTATCATGTACTGTACTGTCATCCGCGTAACAATGAATCGGTGCACATGTCAAAAGGTCATTGATGTGCAACAAAAACAAAGTTGGAGACAGAACCGATCCCTGTGGGACGCCAGCATTTATGGAGTGCGAGGAAGAGGTGAAACCGTCAGCAACCGCCTGAATCGACCTATCCCTTAAAAAGTCAGCAATCCACGTACACAGGGATGCGGGAAGTCCGTAAGAATGCAATTTGTTGACAAGTTCTCGGTGCCAGACCCGGTCAAAGGCCTTGGATATGTCTAGTGCGACCGTTTGGGTCTCACCGTGACGTTCCAGGCACCGCCCCCAAACATGCGTCACATACGCGAGAAGATCACCGCGCGAGCGGTTCCGCCGGAATCCGTATTGACGGTCGTTGATAATTTTGTTCTTCTCGAGGTATGTGAGCAGTTTGTCGTTGATCACACGTTCCATCACTTTGGACAGAACTGATGTGATCGCTATGGGGCGGTATTTGGCCGGGTTGGAGCGGTCACCTTTCTTGGGAATAGGGTGAATGACCGCTTTTTTCCAACCAGAGGGCACAGTGCCACACTTCAGGGACATTTTGAAGAGCTTTGTCAAAACTGGAACTATTTTCGCAGCACACCTCTGCAATACCAGGGCAGGTATTCCATCAGGTCCACTAGCTTTGTTAAAATCGAGCCCCCGTATAACGTGGAGTACATCCCGATGCTGGATCCTCAGCTTTTTCATATAGAAGCCGCAGTGAGGAACCGACGGCGGAACAGCACCTCCGTCATCGAGGGTCGAGTTTTCCGCAAACATTTTCCCTAATAAGTTAGCCTTTTCGGTGGTGGTGTTTGCTAGTGAGCCGTCACGTCTGGTAAGAGGTGGCAAACTGGGTTTGCAAAAATTCCGACCTATTGAGCCCGCAAGCGATCAGAATGCTCTGCTGCCATGCGAGCAGGCAGCCAGCTTTTTGTTGATCTGCAGGTCGTGTTCGAATTTTGACCTATTAATGATTCTCTTGCATTCCTTTGCCGATTTGTTGTATGCTGATCTGCTTTCGGGCGTTCGAGATGTGTTGTAGGCTCGGTAAGCCGCGTTTTTTCGTCGAACTGCTTCGGAGCATTGTCGACTGAACCACGGCTTTGAACCCACACCAGTTTCTTTAGTAGTCGATTGTATGAAGCCATCCATCGCCGATTTCTTTTACTTCTTTTTTTACTCGTTCCTCCTTTTCTTTTACATGCGTAGTGTTAATATTAGAACTCCCTTAGTATAGAAATAACAAATAGTTAATATTTATTTGCAAAAGGGTATGTGGGATATCTATTTATTATTTTTTTTCGATTTTCTTAATTTACTGACGTTAGAAATGTCAGAAGTTATAAAATAGGATATCAGATGATCAAATAGGATATTTCCTTGAACACCTCTTTGGGGTGAATAGCTTTAAAAAAAGTATTGACCAATTTTAATTTTGCGGTATGGTATCATTAAAATATTTTTCGAATTTTCTTCCATTTTCTTCTATGACCATAGTTTTTGACATCACGGACGAGTGGTTCATTTATGTCACGGACGTCACCCCGATTTTCTTACTATTTTGATTTATATCGTTCATTTTAAATTAATATTCCTGTGTTCTGAGTATCTAATAATGTATACTACATCGCAATTGAAAATGGGTCACGAAGTATTGATCGTTATTTCATTGTTCTGTTGTGTAAATTCTATAACCCAGGCATTTGGCGAAGTGCTGGTGTTCGAAGAACCCCGTGTCGAAAACGATGTTTGCCAGCAGATTTGCGGCAACAAACAACTAAATTTGGACGATGTAAGGCGATGTCATTTTAATTATTTCATTTTAAAACTTTAGATTTATTTATTGAATCTATTTGATTGTCCATTTATTGATTTTAACGTCAATAATTCGAGTGCGATTACATATAGTACTTAAATGTATAAGCAAAATAGTTTGGTAAACTTGTCGAATTCCGCTTCTTGCAAAGGCTCTTTAAAAAAACAACACTTGATTTCAACTTAAATATCGCCTGGAGACAACTATTTAGGTTGGGGGTTTAAATAAACATGCACAAAATAGGTTTTTAGGGTCTAGTTTAGGTTATTTTATTTTAATAATTTGTGCGGATTTCCTAACCTTCAAACCTAACTGAGAAAAAAAAGGAACTTTAATACATCTTCTACCATCTCCCACCTCGTAAACAGTTATTTCTTGTAGTAATTAAGTTGAAACCAATAGCTGTTTATATTTTTTTTGCGTATTAAGCTTGCAGCGGAATTCGACAATCTTAATAAATGGTTTTTATACAATAGAAACCCAGAACATGGGCTCTCAAATCTTGTCGAACCGCCACCGACTTTTGAGAACAATAAACCTACATGGATTAAACATTGCGGGAAGGGAATATTATTTACAACCGCAGTGCTTTTAGGCACAGATTATGGAAATTACTTTTTGTTTCAACAAATGACGGCAAAGGCATGGTTAAGGGAAAATTTGAACTTTGTTTGAATAATAAAATAAACAAATTGCATCTTTACTATCTCTCCTGACGTAAATAGTTGGTTCTTGGGTAAATTCTTACTTATATACTACTACCGTTTCCAAAATGGTGCGTCAGGTAGCAGATTTTGTACTATGTAATATGTTCAAAATTAATATTAAATAGTACTATTTTCCATAATCATTAATAAATAATGTTAATGTTTATTGTCAGTTGAATGAAGGTTTATTTTTTTAAATTTAGTATTAAAAACGGTAGTTGTATTTAAAAAATTTCCGGTTCTTGTAGTAATTAAGTTAAAACGAAATGTAATTTTCATAATCTGTTCATATTAAAAGTTTGGTGATGAAATAGCTGTCGAATTGCATTATTTTCGGTTCCTGAAATAGTTGTTTCTCATTGTTATCTAAATTCAAATAAAATGTGCCTACCAAATAAATAAAAACCATGTCGGATTATAGTATAATACGGAACACTGCATGAGATGACCTACTGCTATTAGATTTTCCTTCTTATACTTACGTGTTGATTTATTCACTATCTCGCTTTCTCGAATGGCGCTGAAAATCTTCAGGAAGCAATCGAAATAATTGTATTTATCATTATAAAAAAATAAGGTTATTCCTTGGCTTTTCTAGTGCAAACACTTTTTCATCACCCGAGAGGTCATTTTGGCACTTTTACGCAATTATGACTTAAACTACGAAATTGAAAGCTTGACAATCAGTGTTTCTTTTGCTTGCCACTTTGAGAGCTCTGCAATGGGTCTGTCTATATGTATTGTGACGTCATTGTCATAAAAATTCAAACAAATAAATCGATCTGTTCTTTTATCTATATCAACATTTTATCTTGAATTGGATTTTCAATTCTGGAGAAAACCTTTGCTGATAAATTTTCGTTTCAAATGTTTTCTTTCAATCATTCAAATTTGTAAAGATTGTGAAAGTGTCAGCTTTAACTCATTATCGATATAACGAAAACATATTTGTTGAAAATGTTGTTAGGATTGGGAGACAAATCCCGTCTTTTTTAGCCAATGACAAATACTAAACATTTCATCAACATTGTCGCCTCAGAGTGCTGACTATTGACGAACATCTTATGTATATTTATATACCACAGGTTGTGAATTCGGATCTGGAATATTTGTAACAAAGTTTCTATATTATGTTATGTTTTTCAATATAACCAATCAATGTTTCCCTACTTTCCTATAAATAGGTACATACTAGGTACTATGATGAATATTAAAATGCGCAATAAAGATGTAAATGGATATTTTTAAAATTGTGTTATTTAATGATAACTTACCTTTAGGAATCCACACAACAATGTGAGACAGGTTGCAGATTTTTCAACATTGCCATGAACACTAACTGGTCTGCTAAAGGTGTAGATTTGAATGTGACCAAGGATCAGTGTGACAAGTGAATTGTGTTATTTAATGATAACTTACCTTTAGGAATCCACAGAACAATGTGAGACAGGTTGCAGATTTTTCAACATTGCCATGAACACTAACTGGTCTGCTAAAGGTGTAGATTTGAATGTGACCAAGGATCAGTGTGACAAGTGTAAAATTGTGTTATTTAATGATAACTTACCTTTAGGAATCCACAGAACAATGTGAGACAGGTTGCAGATTTTTCAACATTGCCATGAACACTAACTGGTCTGCTAAAGGTGTAGATTTGAATGTGACCAAGGATCAGTGTGACAAGTGTAAAATTGTGTTATTTAATGATAACTTACCTTTAGGAATCCACACAACAATGTGAGACAGGTTGCAGATTTTTCAACATTGCCATGAACACTAACTGGTCTGCTAAAGGTGTAGATTTGAATGTGACCAAGGATCAGTGTGACAAGTGTAAGGTTCACATATTATCTGTATTTGAGCTTTTGTACTTAGGTTCACATACTTTTGTAACATTTGTGTCGTAGATACGTCACTTTCTTACTGCAGGTTGGCATTGTATATTTGAATTTTCTTCTCGTAGTTTCACGTAAAATATTTAAGAATTATAGATTTGCATACTATATATTAGAGTTTTCTTATCATTGATTCCCATTGGTTATTAGAGCTTTTGTTATCATACATGCATTTGGTCTTCATAATTGTAGATAATTATAATTTTCTGTTCAAATTAATGTTTTTTAATATTGTGAAATATATTTTTTCTGTTTGCTTTTGTAGTTGCTTGATAATGGCGGGTTATAATGTACAGTAGTAATAATAATAAATATAATATAAACATAAATACATTATAATAAATAAACAACAAGCAATTAAACAAATTAACATATCCCATCTGAAGTTATGAAGATTGAAACGACCACAGCAACTAAAATAATTATTTTTCTAAATTTGTTAACTTAGTAAAAGTGGCATTCCTTTTTGTTTATGTATTTTATATATACATATTTATTAAAAAATATATATATATAAATTAGCCAATAAAGTAATCAATATCTGAAGATAATAATGTAAGTGTTATTGTATATATTTGCATACTTTACCCAAGCACGCTGGTTTAGTGATGGGCGTAATGGAAATATGTATTAAATGACACTAGACTAAATTCTAATCCATTCTCTGTAACACAAACTACGTTAGATTAAGAGGTGCACCGTATAATATCTGAGATGTTATTACTTTAAAACTCATTGTATTTTTCAGCTTGTTTTGAAGCCTACTCTTGGCAAAATGACGCAAACTGCATCATGGGATGCTCTGAGATGATGCAGCTGCAGAAAGATGCCTGGCTCTACTATATTGAACAGCATAGTATGTCATTGTACATTTGAAAATGTTTTACAAGATTATACCCATCTCTATTGGTGTGCTGTTAATTACAGGTGATAAGATCCATGTGGAAGTCAGTCTCCTTTCTGATCCGACTCTCGACGAGCTGAACTTTGGGGAGAAAGGGGTCTATAAGATACCACTGACTTATCTCCGCTCTATGCCTATTCAACCTGAGGTAATTGTATTCTTTAAATCGTTGCTTTCTTTTTTTGGTGTATTTTTTTCAATATTGTTGTTTTACTTGATTCCATTTTTTTTCAGTTGACAGAAATAGTTGATGAAAAATCATGGACTCCGTGCACCCACACAAACGATATTCCTCGCTGGGTGGTGGGCCTCATCGCAGCAGTGCTCATCGTCATCACAGTCTACGTATCCTACCTGCTCCCCTCCCGCCCTGACAGCTCCCTGCTCATGGAACCTTCCCAACTGGAGAACGGCTTCGGAGATGCAGACCGGTGCAACCATGAGATGATGAAGCTGCTCTCGGGAATGTACGTGAAGAAGCCCCGCACCAAGAAGGCAGAAGGCACCAGCGGACTGGAGGCGGAAGACAAGCTGGTCACGGTGAACGAGTTTTTCATTGAAGACTTCCACGCCAATGTGGTGCCTCCGCCCAAGTACTCTCTGTATGCTGATTGTGAAGACGTTTAGGATTCCTTTTTCTTTGATGTTAAACTAACCATTGCATTAGGTATGTTGCAATTGCCGCCGATGCTAAAATAGGTTTCTCGTAAAGGTTGTTTCATTATACACCTATTTAGGATAAATATATCTTTGTCATTCCAGCTTATGCATATTATTATATTCACCGTGCTTCTTACGGTGAACAATCATAGGCTTATTTCATGTTTTGTGAACTCTATATTAAGTGTATGCATTTTTATATAATTAGGAAAATTTATTTATAACTTTTACGTGGTACCCAACGTCTTCTTGTTATTATTTTCATAATGTATAATATGCCTTAATGTCGGGTGTCGAGGCAAAACCTGTCAAGTCAGTCAAATACACTTTTCGGATAGTCGCATCCAATATTTAGCATTTTTGAAAAGTAGTTATGTGAATGAATTTATACAAAAATGATTATGATACAATATTTTATTGACGTGTGTAATAATGCACTTGCCAAGATTAAACAGCTGGGTAATCCTATTGTGCATCTTATAGAATCCAAAATATGTTATGTACAAATTAATTAATACCTGACAAACACCTTGTATAACCTCTTTATACAACGGATAATGGAATTGGTCCCAGGGTAAGGGATTCAAGTTTCTCCCGGGAAGCCCTGAGAGTGGCGACATGTGGTCAATACCAATTAGTACCTTTATCGGGTTAAAACTCTTATACAGGGTAAAGTGCACTAACTTTGGGAGATGATTCTACATGATGGTAGCCAACCTTTTTTTCCATACATCAAGACATACCGACTAAAAATCCTTAGGGTGAGGTACAAACTTACCCGATAAATTCACTGTGAGCTTGCCCAAAATGAGTGTGGCAACGCTGTAAATGGCCCGTATCCATTGAAACCGCATGTAAACAATAACAAACAGAGTTTGACGTTTCCAATTATGCTACAATATCATACGTTTTAAACCCAATTCAGAAAGAGAAATGCACTAAAATGAACAAAATGTAGTTACACTTTTAATGACAAAATTATTTAATTATTAATCACTTAACTAACGTCATTGCTTTTGACTAATTTAACAAATTTTCAAAATGTCCAATTTACATCATGTAACCCGTAAGCCTAATGAATGTTTGCCTGTTCTTCGTGGGTGAAGCCAGGCATTAGCACAGTAATTAAAATTACACACATATAAAAACAGTAAGTCTCTGGAGAAAACACAAACTGAATAAAGATGTTCTTTTTTAATTTATTAACAGAATGATAACAAATAATACATATTGATAGAAATAAGATCAGTAAGTTTACAGCAGACAGAGGGTTAACATTAAGAAAATCACTAAGTATATATACCAACTGTCCAATAACAGTGTACAACAGTATGTTATTTCAAATGATCTGCATAAGGGTAAACGTATAATATGTATATGTTTCATGCTATTAATTTATACCACCCTAATTGAGAATATCTCGTGTTTGGGGAGGGAGTTTCGTCTTGAGTTCTATACATTAAATAATTTTGGGAATACTACCATTTATATTAACATTCAAATTATGAACATGTGTGTACAGAATAACAGATTCCTATACACTAATTATGAACATGTGTGTACAGAGTAACAGATTCCTATACACTAATTATGAACATGTGTGTACAGAATAACAGATTCCTATACACTAATTATGAACATGTGTGTACAGAATAACAGATTCCTATACACTAATTATGAACATGTGTGTACAGAATAACAGATTCCTATACACTAATTATGAACATGTGTGTACAGAATAACAGATTCCTATACACTAATTATTGCAAAATAAAATTTATAGAAAATAATTTTAAAGAAAGTTAAAATAAAATTTCTTTGTGCATATGTATTCAAATCTTAATAAATGCACACTACATTAACAAGTTTTGATTAAAACAGTCAAGTTTTTAAAGTTAAACAATGCTAGATACATTCAATTATCAGATCCTATGCGAATAAAATTTAATGTTACTGAAAATTTGAGTAAAGACTGACAGCGGTTGGACGCGGGACATTAGATTTAGCAACAACGTAAAATAATAATGCCAGTCCCACACAGTGGACCAATTTAACGTTTTTATATGAAAAGTACCCTTAGAAGTTGTAACCATCATGTAGAATCACCTCCCAAAGTTAGTCAACTTTACAACCTAATTCAATCATCTCAACTGACTGAGGCGGAATCATATTTTAATAATATATTACGTATATTCTACGCCCCCTTTTTACGTTAAGTTTATACCAAAAATTTATTATTGGTAGTTTATTCAATTGTTGTGAAATTTTTATCTTTCTAAAAATTAATCATTATAATAAGTAATTACTTACTGTCGTAACTTTACCCTTTGGATGCCGAATATCAAATTGTTCATAGTTCGGATAATATGTGCTAACAATTAAGAATGATCATTGCTATTTAATTTGTGATAATTTATCGCTGCCCCACTATACAAATCAGTCACTTTCAAGTGTTTTGGAAACGATGTAATGGTTTATTTTTCCAATACACAAAAGAAGTCATGGATTATTGTTTCCAAAAAAATAATCATTTAGTTATTATTTCTATAAAAATATTAAAAGTTTATAATTTCTGCAAACAACAATGATAACTTTTGGGGATACAAAAGATAATATTTAAGTGGCGTGCCACCTCTTCCCCTTCTTCTTTTTCTCTTGTTCTGTGTTACTGTTTACTGTACAAAAGCAGCATTTCTGGCATATGTAATCATATAAAGGTCGGTATCAAGAGGGTTAAAAGTAAAAAAATTATGACAATTAAAAATATTCTTCCATCTTACTTTGCAATAATGATAGATTTGTCCCTTTAAACTTATGCTTATAAATAATTTGTACTTATATTTAAATTATCAATGGGAAACTTCCAATGTTGGATTAAACCAGAAAATTTAAACTTGTTTGGAGAACAAAAACTTTAATTGTGATAAAAATGGTTCGTGAATTTTGATTGAAAATCCCAATTTCTTTCAATTTAACCACTTCTTGTCGTACGTCGTACTGTCTCTTACCGTTTGTAATAGTTGACAGCCTCTGCGGTTGAGTGGTTATGATCCTTGGCTACCAATCCGGAGGTTGCAGGTTCAAATCCCGGCATATATAGTTTATTTGTGGCATGTTCCAAAGTAATGGGCGAGAGCAGTTGGGACACTTGTGCGATTCTCATTTTGGTATTATAGTAATTACAACATGTTTGTTTGATTTTAAGTTTATATTTCAGCTTACGTCTAGTCACATGATATTATTTAAATTTACATTTCCAATTTAATGTTAGCATTACCTATCAGAAAGTAGGTTACATTTTTGATGTAACATTGTTTATGTATCTTTATTGATCTGAATAAAAAGTTGCAATTAAGACATTGGTATATGTTCCTCAAACCCAGCACATGGTAAAGTCATCCTTGCGGGTCTGCAGCTTGACAACGTGGCGATACATCTTGAGAGCCGGGCCCAGTGGCAGCCCGAAGTTGTGGATCACGTCATTTCTGCGCATCATTAGCAGAGCAAGGCCATCGATTTCCTAAACAACAAATAAATTGTTTTAAAACCTAATTATAATGACTAGCAGTAGGCCCTGCGGGTGGCACTTGGTTGGGCTTCGCCCAGTTTAAGTGATACTAACAACAATTACATTTAATAGGTAGATATTAGGCCATTCGGAGAGAGGGTGAGTATATATTGTTAAAACATGGAACAGGAAGGAGTTATTGAATAATAACATGCTCAATTTAGGCAAAATAAGAATTGACAGTTATCGATATTGATTAGAAGGTAATTGTGCGATGAGATTAACAGTCGGTTTAATTAAAATGTGTTAATTTTACTCCAACTGATGGTAATTCTTTACCTACAACTGTTAATGTATCTAATAAAGTTTATAGTTAGATTATTTAAACACCTTCATCAGGAGAGTAAAAATCTATGTATAAAGGTAGATTATTACAAATAGCGTCCTTGAGGTGACATCTCACAAAAGCGGCCAATAAATATAATGTTTACATTTGATTGTGTACATATGCATTGATATACAACGGAAATAGATAAAATAATGTTATCTGACTAAACTTTATTTTATTAAAAAACAAATAACTTTCTTAACATCAGTTTATTATACACTAATACATGTTTATTTATACACCGAAGTCAAAAATTGAATACAGATTAAAATTGGAAAGAAGAAGTGGAAGGAGAGGGGGTATAAGAGTAGACTGTGTTCTGTCAACATTTTTATTTGCTACCGCACTTTTTCTGAAATGAATGGCGGTGGTGGATACATATCGAAATGCAAGAAAAATGGTTAAAACAACTTTGCAGAACTAAACGAATCCCATACCAACTTCGAAAAGCGCGCGGGAAACGATTTTTTTTTTTTTTTGTATAAGGCAATTCACCAGGATGCAATGAGATTTTGACAGTTTTGCCGATCTCTATTTTGACGTATGGCGTGTAGTATGTACTTTCGGTGAGACTCAAGAATAACAAACTATTATATTACTACAATTACGAACTGCCGGCCTCTGTGTTTCCTCCCTCCTACAACATGGGACTCTTCAAGACCCATGTTCACTCCTTCCTCTCCACAATAAGACCCCCCGACACAGCATCCCCAAAGATGACATAGGCCCTGAGGGAAATTATTTTCTTCAGGGCCTCCTGTGTGGAGTTAATATAAAAAAAAAATATAAAAAAACTATCAGTGTATGTACTTTCGGCGGAAATTGCGAGCGATCGAGACTGGGGAATAGATACCCTGGGCTCTAAATGGAAATAGTGAATCTGAGTTTGCAAATCATCTTTTGAATAATGATCACACTTTCGATAAATATTCAGGTCTTAAAATACTTCACTCAGAATATAAAGCATCGCAAATAAATAATTTTGAAATTTTAGAAATTAGAAAACATGTCAATATAAAATCAGATATAATTAATAAGCAAAAAAAAAATTATAAACCCAATTTGAAATATTTTCCCACTCAGCTGGTCTTTCCCGTCTAACGATATTACAATTCTTAATTCTGATAAACTCCGCCCACTCTTACCCCTTCCCCTCCTTCCACTTCTTCTTTCCAATTGTAATCTATATTATTTAATTTTTGACTTCAGTGTATACTCCTGATGAGGTGAATTTAGTTCATGAAACATGTAGAGGTTGTATATAATAAAGTGATGTAAACAAAGTTATTTGTGTTTTGATAAAATAAATAATGCCATCACAAAGTGATAAGCTTCCAGAAGAAATCTTCTTATTAAACGCTTGTTAATGGTCAAGTAATTTTGCATAACTTTGTGTACTGCATATTTAATTATTCGCGGCAGTCATTTGGTTCGTTCTTTATACCACCAGAGGTGTGCTCTGTCGGCCATCTCCGACGTGCGTATTGGCCATATTTAAACCGAAATGAACCTTACGGTTGGTTAAAATTGAGAGCCAGAGTGGTATTTTTTGCCTGCAGACCCCCTATGCGGAATTTACCCGAAACACACAATTTGAATTTGACCAATCAGAGGGCCTACACCGTCCAGATCAGTGATACTCAACCTTTTTCTTCTGCGGGCCACATTCATATGTTTGTAAAGCTACGCGGGCCGCTACTGGTCAGTGTTGCCAAAACGGTGTGAGCTTGATTCCCCATTTTATTATTCGAAATCCATGGGGGGGGGGGGGGTTAGAGAATTTCTGTAAAACATAATAATTCCCCACAAAATATAATTGAAATCCGTGAGGGGGGGGTTGTTAGAGAATTTCTGTAAAATAATAATTCGCCACGATAAAAGTTCAAAATGAGTGCTCCCCACAAAATATTTAAAATCCATGGGGGGGGGGTTGTTACAGAACTTCTATGAAAAAAAAATTCCGCACAGCCAAAAACATCATGTGTAATTCCCCACAACAATTTTTCGAGATCCATGGAGGGGGGGGGGGGGTAGCTACGGAATTCCATTGTCGAAAATTTCTAGCCGCAACAAATTTTCCTTGGTAGTAACACTGATAACCATTTAGCTTTGGAACTGTCAAAAATTTATGTATTGCCACGAGCAAAATTATTTGCGCGCATATTTGTCTGTCAAATATTTGTTTTTTAGATATCTAGCGTGTGCAGTAATATTATATAGATAGTATATTATACTTATACTATCCTCTTCGGGTTTCAATGTCTGTACATCAAAGTCGCAATTAATCTCAAATTAACGTGATATAGAATGCCAGATTTTGTAAATTTTCCTGATATTAAATGTATTGAGGGCCGCACAAAATAGCTCGGCGGGCCGCATGCGGCCCGCGGGCCGCAGGTTGAGTATGACTGGTCCAGATGATCGCGTAATAATACTATCAGATTTGATTATACATAATATTATTTTTTAGTAATGACGAGCAAGTCATTTTTATGAAAATGCAATGTTTGTAATAAGTGAACCTGCATGAGCAACACAAATGAGTTATTTGTTCATGTTACATATATATATTATATATAGCCAGTACATAATAAGATTTTCACACTGAAAATACACATGGCAAAGTTGATATTCACCAAATCACAAGCAAGTATGTATGCACTTACCTTTTCTTTGAAAACATGAGCTTCATCAGGGAAGTAGGAAGAAAAATACTGGTAGACGTCGTTGGTATTCCAATCTTCGGCATTAGGAATAGAAGCATCCACAGAATCATCACAGTTATTATCATTGGGATGTTTCTGGAAAGTGAGACTGCTATGGAACTTCTGCAATTCGTGATCATTCATGTAAATAGATTTAGGACTTATCGCAGCTTTCCGTTGGGCATGCACTTTGGCCTTTCTAGGTTCCACTTGTGCCGGGGGTGCCCTCGTCTCCGCTTGGTTCCTTTCCCCCTGCTTCCAGTCTAGTAATACATTTCTCACCGGGGAGACCAGTTTTCTGGAAATTTTCCAATCCGCATTATCCAGTGACACGGGACTGTAAGACTGCTCATCCTTTTCAGCAATTATCAGTTTACATTCGTTTCTATCATCACTGTCCACGCTTTTGATTGAGGACTTGTCCCTTCTCTTGTCATTGCTGCTCTTATTGCTTTTTCTGGAGTCAGATCTATCTGAGTACTTGGAGCTGTGGTCTGAGCCTGGGGTCTTCTCTATGTAATTTGGGTCCAGGTTGTGTCCACTGCTCTTGGTGTCCTGGCAGTTCCTACACTCCCACTGGTCCCAGGCCTTGAGGCGTTCAGGAATAGAAGGTGCATGGCAAAGTGCGTGGTATGCATCAGCGCAGACGCTGCAAACTGTTAATGTACCCTGAAATTATATTTCCATTTGAATAGTTGAACATAAATGGCCCAGCTTTGTGTGGTTCTTAATGTTAAATGAAACTGAATTGAAAGAATTTCAGTACAGTAATCTATCTATCTATCTCCGAAAGTCCTTGGCCGATTGCTTTAAAATGTTGACATAACGTTGCATTAGAATACGCATGTGTTTTTATATACCTATATTTTATAGATATTGCCATCTGTTGGACGTAAAAGCAACACGCGCTAATATTTATCTATCTGCACAGACATACTAAGCCACAGCAACGCGTGGCGGGGTATAGCTAGTTCATAAACCTTCCAGCGGGAAGCTTTTTTTGTTTTGTTTTGGACTTGTTCCATTATAGAGATGATGAGACTTACTTTCCCTCGAGTGAGAGCGAGTTTTCAGAAGAAGAAATCGAGCAACAAGCTGAAGAAAGTGCTGCCGAACAAGAAAACACTTCAGAACAGAATTTTTCATTGGAAAAAATAAATCTACACAATGGCGAAAGACACCATACCGTGTTTTGTGGATAAACGTAGTCAAAGTATCCACTGGCTTGACTCAAAAAGTTCTTGGTATTGAAAATTAACTACATGCATTCTTCCAAATTATCGATATGTCTATGATTGACGATGTTTTGAGATACACAAATATGTATATCGATCAGCTGAGAGTTGATCATCAATATTCTAGAGGTCGGGACTGTAAAAACATTGACAGGGAAGAATTTATGGTCTGCTATAAAAAATTAAAAAATCGGTATAAAAAATCTCACCACGCAAATATGAAAGAGATTTTTGCCGGGATTGAAATAGCAAGAGCTGTCATGAGTTACAAGAGATTTCTCTTCATCACCCGTTGCCTGAGATTCAATGACAAGAATATCCAACTTGATAGGAGGAAAGTTGATAAACTGGCAGCGATACGTGAGTTTATCCAAGCTTTCCTCAACAACTGCAAGCCATCATTCAATTTGAGCGGATATACTACAATCGATGAGATGCTGCATCCATTTAGAGGTCGTTGTAGCTTCATACAATATATTCCTAGCAATCCAGCAAAATACGGGGTGAAGATGGTTGCGTTATATGATGCCAAAGGGTTTTACACATCCAATCTGGAAATATATAATACGGAGTACAACCCGATAGACCATTTGCGGCCTCTAATACTCCAGATATTGTAAAGCGTCTAGTCACTCCGATAGTAAACTCAAACCGGAATTTGACCATCGATAATTGCCACACAAGTGTACCACTCACTGATTATTTGCTTACGAAAATATAACGGATTTGGGCACAATAAAAAAGAACCAAGCAGAAATCCCAAAAGAATTCTTGCCGGACAAAAGCAGAGCTGTTGGATCCACTCTTTTTGGTTTCCAAAAGGAAAAAATTATGCTTTCCTATGTACCTCGGAAAAATAAATCTGTAATATTACTCTCAACATTACATGACAACAACGAAATGGATCCTGATACTAGAAAGCCTCAGGTTATACTGGACTACAACGAAACCAAAGGCTGAATGGATACACTCGACAAAATGTGTGCCGCTTACTCGGTCTCTAGAATAACAAAGAGATGGCTGTGTGTAGTTTTCTACACTCTGAATATTGGCGACATAAATGCTCAAATTTTATACAAATTTGCCTGTCCAGGAGGGGCTCTAAAGCATCGAAAAAATTTCCTAAAAAACCTGGCATTGACCATGATGAAAGAGCATCTTATCTTCAGATCAAATGTCAAACATTTACCGCAAGATATAAGTGCTTTTCTCAAAGTAAATTATGGTCGGGAAGTTGAACCGATAACAAAAAGAACAAAAGAAAAAAGAAGACCTCCAAAACGTGGTGTTTGTCGGTAATGTGCATGAAGTGTTGCCACTGCAAATCCTTTACATGCAAGAACCATTCTGCAGTTGAGGTTGTTCGCCACAATTGTAAGGATGAGAATATTGATTCTGACTAATAGGTCATATTTAGTGTGTTGTTTCGTTTTTTTGTTTAAGAAAGTCAAATATATATTTTTTAAAGTACTACCTTACAGCAATTCCCATAACATTTTAACATTTATATAAAGAAAACACCATTTACACGGAGAAAACATAATGACGTAAAATTTACGACAAGCATCCGCTGGAAGGTTAATAAAACATAATATCATTAATGCAATTCTCTAAAAATCGTGCATACCACAAATAATATAACTTATATAGATAACTTATAAAAGGGTTACTCACAGCATCATTAGTTTCAATGCAAACAACACAGGTTTTACAGTGCGGACACTGCCAGGTATTATCTGGCCTCAGTCTTAACATTCCATCTCCCCTCAAACAAGTCGGGTGGGCTGAAACCAAATATTACTGTTAACACTTCATTTCCACTGAATTACAATAAGAAACAACAATACAGTATATGTGTGTGCGAATGAAATAGCAATACAACAGCGCGCATCTCTTGATTTAACTTTTTAAGGGACTAGTTATGGCAAGCGCCCCTATCTAAAGTACAGGGCTCTATGCAATGAATTATATCAGGTGGCCGACGGTCACCGGGTGCGCCGTGCTCCGCGGCAAGTTTGCGTACAACTCATTGATAACAAGATAAAGGAAGCGGACACAGCGCGCCCAGGCACTTGCTATAACCAGTCCCTAAGAAAAGAATAGCAATTGAAAAAATTCGAGGGATGTCACTGTTCAAAAGGCTCCAAAGTTATTGAGGAATTGGGACTAATTTGCGGTATATATCTATGTAGGTAATGTTAAAATATATAACTTTCGAATGCTCATATATCACAATTAGGTGGTGACGTAGCATGTGTTATCATTGTCACAAGACAATTAGGTAAGGTAAGGTAAACAATTACCCCCTTGTGGACCCCTCCCCCAGAAAGTTGTGTATCACTGGTTTATGACAAGCAAAAATTTATAATTGAAACCAATAACAATTCCGTAAGCTACTGTGAGATTTTAAACTGAAACAATATACACAAGATAGTCAGTCTCCTCGTGATCGTTATAACCAAGTTTGAACAGTCAAATCATTATTTTTACGAAACTGGAATTTAAATGCATTATTTTCCATCTCCGCCGACTTAAATAATTATTTTGTATAATAATTAAGTAGAAAAGAAGTGTTTTTTAATAATCTATGCATATTAATTTTTTTTTAAATCTACGGGAAAAAAAAATTCCTTGGAAATATGTATTACATAGCGCCACAACAATACTGAAAGATCGATACTATTTGATGCACTGAACAGAAATGTAAGGAAGAATGGCGGTTATTGCTGTCTTTTTCAATCAAGTTTGAACAAGCACATCAATTGAAAAATCATTTACATTACTCACATACAGGGACATTTTCGGTGTAGACATGTTTTTTTAAAGGGACATGACACCTATTCCCATCATACAAATATTTGAGTTTGTGACTGTCTTTGCACTAGAAAATATCTGTTTGAGTGATTTCTTAAATGTCCGCGGACGTGTTAATTATTTATCTTGTCAACAAGTCACACAATTTTGAAGTGAAATTACCTTTATTACTGCAGTCCCTACAGCTCACCAACATTCCGGAATTCTCTTTGACATTCTTATGCTGCCGACAGACAGAGCAAACCCCACCAGTGACCTTCTCTCTGGGCTCTAATTTAATGGAATGGCTGTCGTTAGTTTCATTGTCCTCTTCCTCGCTGGTGTCCCCGCTCTCAGACGCCTTCTGGGGATACAAGTTCTGGCTCTTGCCGGGGATAGTGGGTGAATGCTTCTTAATGGTCGACTTGTTGAGAGAACCCACAGGTCGACCGCGTTTCTTTTTTGTAGGAACATTGTTGTCCGATGGATCGAACACCTTCTTGGCTCTTTTATGCCTTTCTCCCACTCTGACGCCTGTTAGCTTCTTCACATCTGTTCTGACGAAGCCTGCCTGATTCAGTTTGTTCATTCCTGATCCTTTTTTTCTGCCAGGCTTTCCTTTGAGTCTCATGGGAGAAGAAGTGGATGATGAGTTATTTGATGAGGCAACCTAAAAGAATAATGCAATGGTTATCAAATTGGAATAGGATTGGAGGAGTAATTGAATGATGTTAGTAATTATACCTTTGTATTGGAATCTGCATTGAAGCTATAGGCCTCCATTCTGCTGTCCTGCCGTCTATCTCCAGCACCCAAAGTGAAGTTGCCGTTGGGCATCTTTACAAGTCCTCCACTTTCAATCTCCTTCTCGATGATTCCCTCCAGACTCTTCCTGCTGAGGGTGGAGTTCTCCTTGGATGCCATGGCTTTCAGCAGCTTGCTCGGAGGGACTCCTTGCTCCAGATAGTCTGGCTCCAAGAAGATGAGCTCCGCCATGGCTGTGGTCATCAGCCTCTTTTCTGTTTTCATTTTGTCTAAAACAAATACTAAATTAGCTTCCATACTCAAATGTTTAAATGAAATTATTCAGTCTACAATAAACAATAAGAACTAGACTCATGCATTTTTAATGGGTGAGCATAAGCAAGCACAAAAATTTAACAATAATTGTGATTATCCTTAAAATAGTAGAACAATATAATGCCACATATTGTTAGTAGTGATATGTCACATTATTTTATTTTACAACTCAGGTAACCGCATTATTCTATTATATTTTGAACACAATACATCAATACAAACACACAATTTGAAAACACTAATTTGTATTCAGTTACAATAATTAAGAAAGAACTCAAAACAAAACAGACTTAAATAACACGATAAACATTTCTGAACTACCTACAACCTACAAAAATACTTTTCAACAGTATGTGGTATAGGTTATTGATAGTATATTATATTAGGTATATGAATTAAATTAAAAACTAACTTTTAATTTAAAATGCTGTCACGCCACAAAGTAATTTTGCATTTATTGAAGAAGTACATAAATTGATTAAAAATCATGTTGAACATATTTTCAGTAATACATAGATACCATTAAATTCCCTGGAATAGAGATATTATTATTATACTAGGGTTTTTGGTACTAGTAAGATGAAAGTACAATGGATACCTATTAAATAATATGAAATCTTGATACAAACTATTGTTGATTCTTTTATATTGAGAGATTTGAATGTGGTTATGTCAAAATGAAAATATTATATGCATATGAATAAAACTGACATAGTAGCGTTACATGAATCGAGCTCTATCCTAGGGTATGGGTTCTAAAGCGAACTGAAAAGTATCTATGTAGGTAGAAGTTCAGAAGATTAAAAAAGAAAATGCTATAGTATTATTAAATGTTTATAACTTTACATGTTGATGTTACAGGAACTCCCGCCAACTTATAATGTCTCCAGTTTGATTGCTTGAAAGTTTGGTAGTCATTTGAGTTAACATTAATATTATTATATTGTAGGTACTTTTATATATTCATACTGTGAAAAGGTACAAGAAGACAACCCTCACTGAAAGCTAAAATCACTTTTCCAAGCAAAAATAAATCACAAAGTATGATGAAAAAACTGTAATGTTTTAATAATCACCATTTATTCATTGAAAAGGAAGAAGTTTGACCTTTAGAAGCAGTTTTGAAGGTATGTTAAACCAGAGCTCCAAAAATAAGTGATATTTTACTATTCAGTTAAATCACACATCCAATTTGTTTACCTCAGAGCAGAAGACTTTTAATGATGGTCATTGCCTTCGGCCTTTTAATGTTCTTGGGTAGATAAACATTTGTTTTGAACAAGGTTCGTAGAATGTATGTTTTTCACAGTGTTACGTTACTACAACCTGTGCTATGCAATTAATTAATGAAAGAATACATCGGCTGTCTAAAACAACATGAAACATAAATTGCCAGCATCAAGCACTCCGGTAAACCATTTACGTTTAAAATGTTTGTTAAAAATCAAGCATCTTAGCGTTTGCAACGCATGGCTTGTCCACACATTGCCAATATTTAGTAGAGTAGTTTAATGGTTACTAAAACATCTAGTAGAATTCGTAGGCACTGGCACCGTGTGGGCCAATTGCTTTAGTAGTAAGTAATTAGTAGCAGTTTGGTTTGACTGGAATAGGAGTGCCTCCACTGAGGGCGCACATATCCTATACTGTAGGTGGGGGCTACTGACCGCTTATGGACACGCATCCTTGTAGTGGCTCTATGAAAACCGGTTACACCCTTATAGTATGTGGGGGCTCTAAATGCATGTTTGGACATTACTTTAGTTACCACTGACTACTCAACTAAATACTGGCACCGTGTGAACAAACCAATAGAGGGAAATTAAATAAAATTACATAAGATAAGTATATGGATAGAATGCTTTACTATTAAGTCAAATTTCATTGTCAGAAAAAAAAACAATCAAATAAAAATATTTTTAAGATTGATATTAAATAAATAAAAGCACACATAAACATTGAATGGACAGAAAAATATTCTTATTATATTCAGTGTGAAGTTTACAGTCTTTTCAGTCGGATGAAATCTTAGTTCTGTCAAGACCAATTAGTTATGCATAATAACCTTTATTCAACAGTAATAATAAATTGATGAAACATTTTGGCAATGTATGGTAACTTATAGACTTCATAAATTTAAAGCGAATGCTCACAGAGCTATATTAACCAGCCTTACAAATAAACAATATTATATTCGATGTAAATAGGTAATTAAAATGAACAAACTTTTTTCCAGAGTTGCGCTTTTCACTTCTTTCCTTTTCCTAGCGGCGTTCCTGTAACTAACATTGCCTTTGTAGACGACTTTGAACACGGCTTGTGTGTTGATGCACCTTTTTAGTTCGGCTTTTGTTTCCTTCGTTCCGACTTTAAACCGCTTGGACATAAACGTACAAATACGGTCAATATCCGGCCTCGCTTTGCGCCCTCGTAAATGGTCTATTGTGGCCAGAATTTGTGATTTATGTTTTATTTCTGACATTTCAAAATGACAGAGAATGATCTGCAAACACGATCAATATTGTTTTTCATAATATTATATTTTCAATATTTAAATAAAATATCTTGAAGACATGACAGTTACTAATTCAAATTCAATTCAATGTTATTAAAATACATCGTGTACCTGTCATCCTGTTAATAGTTATGCATTTTGTTTTCTTGATTATATTTAATGAACGGAGGGGTGTTCTCCATCAATAATTATATTAATAGTATTATATTCCACGACAATCTTTTCCAATATACATTTATTTCTGAGACATATTTCTACTGTCCCAGACTGCAGTCGTAAAATGCATTTACGTTCTGTGCAAACTTTTCATGTGGAAAATGGAGATACATTTAAAAATTAAACATAATTATTGTAGAAGTCGACATTTTTTTTCACAGCACGGACACAATAAACGAAATAACACCTTAAACCATAAATAAACCAATCACTTGACACATAAATAAACCACTCTCTAGATCGATATCTTCGGGCTTTTTGTATGGCCCCATTTTATCACCCCCTTAACCACAGACGACCACAGATAAAACGGTCGTTTGGTCCAGATAGGTAAATATATTGTGGACCATAAAGAAATCTCAAGGCCATTTAAAAAAGTGCAAACATAGACAATATAACTGCACCCAGCTAACATCGTTCATTCACTAGCCCAAAAAAATTATATTTTAACAATAAAAATATTGGAATGCAGGAAAAGGAAAATAAAAAAAAACCCACAGCTATGCACACATAAAAATACTTTTTATTTTCAAAAAGACAATGGACAGTAATAAAAAACAGGGTCAGTACAACCGATGTATTGAGCATTGATTTATCATTGAAGTAGAAGATAATACTAATATATCTAAACAAAACATGAAACAGAACAAGACACAGAAAAATAAAAAGTAACGGTCTCAACTAGGAATCGAACCCAGGATTTCTGTCTTACTGCAACAACTTAATAGGATTTAATTTGACCTTGCACAAAAATACAAGAATATATACACAAAATACATATTCAACGTGTTGAAAGATATTCATTTTGTCAAGTAATAAAAAAAATAATTAGAGGCAGGGCCGACCCTGTGCGGGCGCAATTAGAGCAGTCCACTTCGGGCGCTGAATTTCCAAGGGTGATAATACCTAAACCAACGTAAGATTATCTTTCATATAAACCACGCTACACATACATACAAATCATCAAAATATAATTGATAACAGTGATCGCCTATCTAGGTACTACCTAGGGCCTAGGCATCTACTGGTTTTGACAAGGAGCGCTAAAATTTTACTTGTGCCATGCACCATTTGGCTCAGGGCCGACCCTGACTAGACGAACAAAAATAGTAACGCCTTTTGACTTTTACATGGTATAATTTAAATCATAATACATAAACCATAATATAAGAAATAAAAATCGTGTACATAATAAAAGCTTGAAAAGAAATATAGCTTGTAAAACAACAAAAGATATTATGAAATAGAAGTTAAGAACATGTAATTAATATTTCTATTTTGGATACTGACAATTCGTGGTGGAATCCATTATCTATAAATAGTATAAAATAAAGTGACATTCGCGTCTGTCTGTTTGTGCGCTTAGTTCTTCTTAACTATGCGACTGATTTCGTTAAGGTTTTCAGCATCATTTAGAGAATTTATTCCGGAAGGTTTAGATAAATAACACATGCATTGACACATATTGATAAAAAGCAGAGAAAAGTCGATATAAAGATTATTTTTGGCCGCTTACATTGCTAACGCTGGCGAGACCTTATGAGAATATCAAAATAATGTACTACGGAATTGTATACCTTAAAAAGGCCTACAGAAAAGTCTGTTATATATATATATATATAAATGTTATACATATCGCAGCTGCCGTCTGGTCCCCAAAATCTCCAAGTGCGTCTTCTGTTTCCTGGGAGAAAGGGCTGCCGTCGGACCAATGCAGCTCAAAATGCCCTTCGTCTTACCTAGAAAAAGACAAAATTTGAGACCAATGATTACACTATTCTAGTATTGTACACATATTTAATAAATTTCGTGGATAAAATTAATTAAAAATATTTTAAGAAAAAGGGGACATGGTGATGGATTAATTAACTGTTGAACTTTCTTGTATGGGAAAAAATAGCGTTTTATGCAGTTTCTGCAGAATTTGTAGGGAGCGAAAACAAAACTTCTTGAGCGAGTTTCACTGCAATATAAATTAGGTGTATACCTTCAGAATATTCCTTCAAATGAGGATTCCACATATATACTGTAGGTGACTTACATCTTATAAATATTAGAAGAGTAACAAATTTAAGTGTTAATTATTATTGCCACAGCACAAGAAGTTATTCAAATTCTCCTGCAAGGGTTTCATATAATTTCCACAGCTTTATCGTCAGCAAACATTATGGAAAATGCTGGTTAAATCTGAATACTTACATGATGCAATTCTGGAGAGGTTTAAATGACCTTGTTTGATGTAATCGTGACTTTGTTTAGCAATTTTAGCATCCAAATATCTATGTGGTATAGGATCACGTCGGGATACGGATAGGTTTAAAACAAATTAAATTGTACATTATTAACATTGTATCAAAGAATAAGAGGTTAGTGCCTGTATTTAACAACGGGAACGGGTCCTTCTTTCAATTGGTGGAGATCACGCGGGAAGGAAGAGAGTGGAGGTGGTCATAGAAACTTTTTCTACGACAATTTCGTCGCCCGTTTGCGGTAAGAAGTAAGGTGCGCGCGGTAAGTATGGGTGGGATTTAAAATTGACACACCCATCCATCTAGCCAGAATGGGGTAAAATCTCCAGTTTTAACCACTTAAAACTATTATTTAATTTTTGTAAATTAATTACAAGGGCTTTTAATGACAATACATATAATATCACATATTAATAAACTTTCTTTTATTAGATATCTTATTGGTAAAATACACAACAACAAAAATAAGCAAAACCTACATGAAAAATTATTACAAAAAAAATCATTGGTTCTAAAGAGAGAGGTTCCTACAAAAACGAATTATATGAATTATGATAGCACTACAATACACGTTATCCTATGGATAAGCTTCCAAGAGTATGGTGAAATACTCCCTCATTATTGTAATAGAATTGTTTAACCTATCTTTATTAGTTCCTCACTTGCTGACACAATTCATTATTCTGAATTAAAACAATATTATTACATAAAAAATGCAAATAACAGAATCCTGGATTTAGTTATCTGTAATGAGGAATGCCAAGTATCTCGTGCATGCGTTCCTCTTGTCAACGAAGACTCGCACCACCCATCACTCAAAATTATACTAAAAATCGAAACACTTCCTATTATTCACGCCCCACCTAAAGAAATTTATCAGTTTACAAAAGCCAATTACGACTTAATTAACCAACATCTGTCAATGACAGACTGGTCATTTACTCAGGAAAATTCGGATATTGACGTAGTAGTCGATTCTTTCTACAACATTTTAAACAGTACCATCAACCAGTTTGTCCCTAAACGTATCATCAAAAAGAGTAAATTTCCAAACTGGTATTCAGCTTCTCTGATTAAAAACATTAAAGATAAACAAAAACTCCATAAAAAATGGAAATCCCTTAATAATCCAGTAGACTACATAGAGTTTTCAATCAAACGTACCCAACAAAAAAACTTACAGAAGCATTGCTTTATTCAGTACATAAGTTCAGTTGAATCTAATATTCTTATAAATAATAAACAACTTTGGAACTATGCTAAAAGCAAAAATAAAACAAATGGCATCCCACAAATCATGCACCTTAAAGATGAGTCAGGCACCGGTGCTCATCAAGTGTGTCAACTTTTCTCTAAACACTTTCAGTCCACCTACGTTGATGATAAGGACACGAATGATCCCAGTATAGTCGATAGTTCTACCTATATGAATAATCATAACCCGATTGGGAACGTACAAATAAACAATTTTTTGATCAATAAATACCTTAAGAATTTAGACATTAGTAAGGGTGCTGGCAGTGATGGTATATCTCCATACTTTGCCTCAAAATGTGCAAAAAATCTTTCATACCCCCTAACTAATATATTGAGGTGATTTTTCGCAAAAACGGCGTTCTACAAATTATCCAATTATTATTATTATTATTATTATTATTAGAATGTCACTAAAAGCGGGAAAATTTCCTACAAAGTAAAGAAGCAACTATAATACCTATTCATAAAACAGGTTCTAAAAGCAACATTGCAAACTACCGCCCAATCTCAATTCTAACGGTATTTAGTAAACTTTTTGAAAAAATTATCTACGATCAAATTTATACAACAATTGTTCGCAACATACAAAACCAACAACACGGATTTTTACAAAAAAGATCGGTACTAACAAATTTGGTAAATTTCACGGAATATTTAACGAGCAATATGGACAATAGAAACCAAGTAGATGTAATCTACACTGATTACTCTAAGGCCTTCGATAAAGTAAACCATTTCATTCTAATTAAAAAATTAAGTCAAATAGGCATCTATGGTGACTTACTTCGGTGGCTCACTTCATACCTTCGGAGCAGACTTCATTGTGTATCAGTTGCGGGAACTAAGTCCAGTTTCTTTTCCGTGCCCTCCGGTGTACCTCAAGGTTCTCATTTAGGTCCATTATTATTTAATGTGTATATTTATGATATTCACAAATGTTTTTTACACGCCAATTACCTAGCATATGCAAATGATAAAAAATCTACTTAGTTATCAAATCAATCGAAGATTGCATTAAACTTCAAGAGGATCTCAATCGTCTTTTCGACTACTGTGAATCAAATAAACTTGTAGTAAATACCTCAAAGTGCAATAAATTAGCATTTACACGTAACAAAAATAAAATTTCCTATGATTATACATTAAACGGGACACATATCAAAGAAGTAGAATCTATCAGAGACTTTGGGGTAATACTGGATGTGAAATTAAACTTCATTCAACACACTGATGCAATCATCAACAAAACCAACAAAATGCTAGGATCTATAATACGTTTAACGAAACCTTTCCACAACCCTAAGACTCTATATTCCCTTTACACAGCGTTCATCCGTCCCCACCTAGAACACTGCACACCGATCTGGACTCCTTTTTACCAAGCTCACATTGAAAGAATCGAAAGAATTCAAAAAAAAAATTTCAAACACATTAATTATAAACAAAACTTACATTTTTTAAATTACACCGATACTATTAAATACCACAACTTCAACTCCCTTCACACACGACGTTTGATTTTTGACCAAATCTTATTATTTAAAATTCTTAACAATGGCCTCGACTCACCAGAGCTAACCAATTTAATAAATTTCTTCAAATTTTGCAATTTCACTTTGTGGCACCATTTTATTAATAAAATAATTAAAAACACTTTGTTTTTACCACGATAATCTTTATTTTTTATATAAAGTCAACATGTTTCGAGAACGATGTTCTCTTCATCAGGACAATTAATGTACTAAAAACTAAATTGTCAAGTATATAGAGACAGGTGTGGGTAGAAAAGGAAGTAGTGTGGGGGGGTGGGTTGAGGGGAGGGGTGAGAGGTGGAAAGGGGAGGTGCTTAGAAGATCAAAGACAAAAAATTACAATGGAAATATGTTTAAGACAGGGTTATTCACAAAATTAGTTTGATTATTAATAATATTTAAATTTCTATTGACATTTTTCCTAATTTCTAATATTTCTAAAAGGTCTAACTGAAAACCACTAACATTAGTGTGTAAAATTTTAAAACCAGTATTTATGTCAAATGAATGGTTAAATTCAATTAGATGGTTAGCAAATTCCGAATAATTATTGCTATTTAGACATCTCAATTGTTCCTTAATCCTTGTTTCAAAATTTCTGCAAGTTTTACCTAAGTAAAAATGGTTACAATCATTGCAATTCAATTGGTAAACTCCGGATTTTTTCATTTTTAAGTCTTTGTCCTTGTTATTTAGAATTTAATTTTTCAATTTATTATTCGTATAAAAAGCTGGCTGTATTGTAATAAGAATTTTTTTGTCTAAATAGCAATATATATATATTTTTTTTTTTTATGCAATAAAACTCCATCTCCAATCAATTCTAATATAGGAGACTTTTTTGGCTTGACTATAATTAACATATATATATATATATTTATATTTGCTCTGTTAAAGCTGTTTGTCTCTCTACAAAAAAAAAAAATAATAATACTTTTAATGATAAACACCTTATTTTCCAAGTACAAATCAGGGGTAGTTCTAGGTCGCAGTTTTCTATTTCCGTTTTCGGTGGTATAAAAGTCGTTGTCTTTAAAGTGGTTAGAGCAAATTTTTGAATATTTTGTTGGATTCCAACCATCTTTATGTACAAGCTTCTTCCACTGCTCTCTTACCACTAAATCTACCAGAAACCTGTTAAGATCAAAATATCAATAATATACCTGCAGCAAAAATTGGCCATAACTGGTAATCATACCTACTCTTTGGAATAAGAACGTCTTCTCACAATCACTGCTGTGTATGCAGTATATATGCAGTATCGCATAACGTTGCCATCATCTATTCCGTCAAGTCGGCCACCTGTGACAGAAGCGTGCGGAAAACGAGCAATTTATAATAAAAAAACAACAGTAAAAATACTTACAGGTGAAAAGTAATGCCATCTGCAGTTTTTAACTGTTTTCCTAAATGGTTCTTACAGAGCTTCACACTGCACATCATCGTTTAAAAGTAACAAAAGCACTTTACAGATTATAAAAGAAACGTCTGCTCACGCCGAACGGTGAAATTATACTGGCCTAGAAAACCCGGTAAGCCGCGCCCATGCCACGCCCATTTGGGCTTGGTTCATCTTGTTTGATACGCTGGGCCTAGTTGTCCTAGTGCTAGCTCCACTATCTTCCTTCCTCCGTGGTGGAGATAGACCGGATATTTTATGATGCTTGGAAGATTAAGCGTTGGCAACGCATTCTATTTTAATCCCAAAAGTACTTACCGTATTTTTGCTTTCAATCGCGAAATGACACCCACAAACAAACGTACTTCTTGCTGCTTCTTGCTAGCACCGGATTATCGAATCCGTCTGAGCAACTTTAAACACAACACGGCTGACGGCTTTAATTAATCACCTTGAAGAATTCTAGCACGCAAAGCGCGCTCTACACTACGGCCGCGAAGACCGCGAAACACGAGTGTGGATCTTGTTCACGCCTTCGCAATCTTCGCATTCGCGCTTCGCGCCATTCCCCGCTTTTTGTCGGTTTTTTGGCCCGCGACAAAGGGTTTGCGGCGAACAAGACTGAAGCTTTGCGAGTGTGGATGGACACAGTTCACGCGTGGATCGCGGCGTATATTCACGGCGTGAATTCACGGCGCGACTTCGCGCGCGAGTGTAGAGCCAGCTTAATATTATTTTTAGATGGGTGAAAGAAAATTCAAAATATTTACGCTAAAAACGTAAAAATCAGAAAACTTCAACTGACTTCAAACTTTGAAATGGCGTCCTGGAAATTACCCTCAATTTTTATCGGAGCATAACCCATGCTTAGCTCGCTTAGCTTCTCTTTCTGTATGCCGGCGCCAGACATGTGTTTAAATAAGTGAACACTTATTTGAAGACTTTGCTCACACATTTGGTCACTTATGTGTGTCTCTGCCAGATATGTGTTCAGAGATTTGATCACTTCTTTGAGCTCACAGTTTTCAAATAGACCTCACATAACATGGACGACGATTTGGTCGACACAGTTTGCTTATATTATTTATGTGCTAGTAATTATTTATTACACGTGCAAATAAATAAACAAAAACAGCCAAAACGAAGACGTGAATGGATGTGTGAAATGTATCGTAATTTTTTTTTTTTTTTTTTTTTTCTTAGGTTTGTCAACAGTGATTCATATCAAAGCTCTCGAAATACAATTACATTAATTAAACTTGGTTGATACTATCACTAATTACAGACAAACACAACATTGATGAACACAACACTGTAAGTAAAGAATAATGTACATGTATGCACCTACATGCATACATGTATACACACATACATACACTTACATATACATTTCATAACAGCAACAGTAATTATTTTTAGATCAACACGATAGGTAGCTTTAAGTCTTGTTTACGTTTGATTTGAAGGTGGCCAATGATGACATTGACAAATCAATGGGATGACTTTTATATGTCTCGTTAAAATAACGGCACATTCTCGGTAAAGGTGAGTCATACCCCAGCTAAGTTTTATATTTTTTAATATGTAGCGGAATATAATGTATAAGTCGGCAACCAATTCTAGGAACGTTGAACATAATTTGATAGAGTAAAAAAGGGCAGTTTATTAGAGCATTAACAATTTTGAAAAGAAAATTTAAATCAATATTTAGTCTTCTCTGTTCAAGGGTGCGTACATTGTAGAAATTTAGTCTATCGGTGTAATGAGGAAGTGATCGAGCTCGCTTATCACAATACGCTAGGTGGTACATAAAATGTTTTTGAACCCGCTCTATTCGCTGAATATGAACTTTGTAGGTTGGACTCCATATAGAACTTGCGTACTCCAACACGTTGCGGGTGAAGGAATTGTAAAACGTTATTTTTGATTTGGGATTCTGAAAATTTTTACTATTTCGTTTGATAAATCCTAGCATTTTCAGGGATCTAGAAATATTGCTGTCGATATGAGGTGTGAAAGTTAGTTTTTTTTATCAAATATTACGCCTAGGTCCCGAATAGTTGTGACTTCCTGGAGTTTAGTACCATTGATAAAATATTGAGTTGAGATAGAGTTGCGTTTACGTGTAAAAGTTATGTGGACACATTTTAAAGAATTCAGAAACATTCTATTGTCAATGCACCACTTAGAAACTCTGTTGATATCATTTTGAAGAAGTATTGAATCAAGTAATGTGTGGATAATTTTAAAAATCTTACAATCATCGGCGAAAAATAAAATTTCAGAATCCAAAATAACATCGCACAAGTCATTTATAAAAACAAGGAACAAGATTGGGCCCAAATGCGACCCTTGAGGTACTCCAGACGGCACATCTAATCCTCTTGACTCATAACCATCAAATACTACTCTTTGTTCACGGTCAGTTAGATAGGAGTAAAATCAGTTTAGCAAGGTACCATGAACACCCATGCGTTTTAGTTTATGTATTAATAATCTGTGATTTACCTTATCAAAGGCCTTGCTAAAGTCAGTGTAGATGCTATCTATCTGTTGACCTTTATCGACAGCTTCGGTTAAGGTAGTGACATAGCAAAGTAAATTAGAGGATGTAGATTTCTGGGAGAGAAATCCATGCTGTTTTGGAGTAATAAGATTTTTGAGATGATAATTCAGACTTGGACAAATTATTTTTTCGAAAATTTTAGCAAATGAACAGAGAATGGAGATGGGTCTATAGTTTGTGACGTCGTGAAGGTCGCCACTTTTAGGTATAGGTACAATATTTGCTTGTTTCCATCTTGTTGGGAAAACGGATGAAGACAACGATTTCCTGTAAATGATAGTCAGAGGGAGTGCGAGACTGTGTGCACACTTTTTAATTAGGATAGGTGGAATTTTATCGGGACCCGGACCTTTGCTCTGGTCGAGGTTAAGCATTGCTATTTTTACATCGTGGACACTAATATTTACTGTGTGCAGAACGCCGTTTGATTGATCAATTGAAACGGGATGAGGTTGTGTCTCTTCGTTGCCTCTTATGTTATCTTTCTCATATACTGATGAAAAGTGTTGGGCAAATAGTTCACTGCTTTCCTCGCCATTGGATGACTTTTTTTCTCCATACGTCATATTTTGGGAGATAGTACTGTTATTTTTTTTCTTTTGTTTGATAAATCTCCAAAAAGTTTTAACGCTATTATGATTAACCAGACACGATTCGATTTGTTGAATATATTTAAAGTAGCAATTACTAATGAGTTTGGAACAACGGGTGCGTAAGAATTTCTATCACGAGGATTTTTATATTTTTTATAGAGAAGTCGAAATTTATTTTTTTCCTTAATAAGTTTAACTAAGTCTGGTGAGTACCAGTGGGGATACTGCTTGTTACAATGTACAATTTTGGTTACGCATTTCTCAATTATACGATTCAGATGAGTGTAAAATATAGAAACCATATTGTCTACCGACATGAATTCAGGTAAAAGTAAGGCGTAATAGAACAAGGTAAGTGAATTTTATTTATTTTATTTTAACAGCTAGCACAACACTTACAAAAATAAATCAGGATAAGTCACCGTATATAGAACAATGTTGATAATGCTTTCCCTTTAGTCGTTTTAATTTAAAAACTGTTTTTGTTTTAGAGATTCTGTTCCGTAACGCCGATTGTTTTTGACGGGCCGTGTACTAACCAATCGTATCGTCAGAATTTAAACTGTGTAGTTTAAGTTCGCACACGTCAGCTAAAACCACGGAGCCGTGAGCCGAACCAGTTGCACAAAAACCGTTCGTCCTGTCAAATATCGATCGCCGGTTGTCTTATCGGAATAATCATAATACGTATTTTTTATCGCAATTTAATCTAAAATAACGAGTGCTAACAACCACGCTAAACGTTCCAGTGCTGACAGATGATGCTCACTATGCAGATTTCACCATCTCCTCCCGGTAAGTTGATTGTGAATTAACGTTATGTATTGTGTTTTCGCATCGCCTGTCACAAGCCATATAATTCATTTATACTTTATCTGTGTGGAATAGCCCTTTAAAGTGCGGCTATTCCAAACCTTGTTCGTTCCTCGAACATTTTTGGTGCCGAAACCAGGGAACTTTAAGATTATAATCTATCTATGCCAAAACGGATAGTGCTGTGGAATGTTTCTTAAATTTTGAATAATAATCAATTCGAACAGTAATTAGGTAGGTACCTAGCTCTTGAGTATTTACGACCTACCGCGCATATAATTATAATAGATTATATTATTATTATTTATTTTCGTTTCGTTTTTGGGTACGTTTCCAATCGTGTTTATTCAACATGGCCCCAGCAATTCAAATATTACGCCGGAAACGGACATAAGCGAATAATAGATTACTCAAGACACATGAAATAGCAAAAAGCGCTTTGCACGATGCAACTAAGTGCAACTTACTGTTAGCGCATTATACTACTCTGGAAAAGATAGTTCTTGAATTTGAAACGTCTCACGCGGAAATATTAGCTTTAGATGACACAAACGAAATTGATGAGGATAAAATTCGCGAAACCTTTGACGAGATGTATTATCAAATTGTCGAAATTTACCAGGAGTTAACCAGTCAGCCTCTGGATTGTAAAACCGCGAATGCGTGCACAAACGTTAAATTACCAAAAATAAACATTCCAATATTTTCTGGAAATGTCAAGCAATGGCCCGAATTTTACGACATGTTTAACGCTCTGATTCATGAAAACAAATCTTTATCCAACATCGAACGCATGCAGTATTTGTTCTCATGTTTATCTGGAGAAGCTTTAGGGTTAATTCGGACATTTCCAGTACAAGGAGCTCACTACGTTGAAGCATATCAAAGATTAATCGCGCGCTATCGTAACGCGCGTGAACTCGCATTTACGTGTTGGCGGGAAATGCTAAATTTAAATTTTCCGCCTAACGATCCTTTTGAATTTCGTCGCGTGTTCGATGTATTTAATGAGGATTTAACAATTTTAAAAGAATTGGATCTCCCAATAGATAATTGGGACTTCGTGCTTTGTTATTTAATTCTGTCGAAATTAGATTCACCTACAAGATGCGCATTCGAACAACTGCAGTCTCCTACCGACCTGCCTTCATATTTGAAACTCAAAGAGTTTCTTTATAACAAATGCGAAGCTCTTGTACGAGACTTACATTTTTCGACTCACGATAGCAGTACTATTGACAAACCTCTTGCACGGAACTTTAATCAGGCTGCTGAAAAACGCACTTCAGCGCTTCTTTGCGATCTTAAGAAAGGACAGCCTAAAACAAATAGGTCCTCGAACTCCACCACTTACCTGAAATGCTCCTGTTACGGGGAAGACCACTCCATTTCCAAGTGCAAGGAATTTGCACTCAAGTCAGTTCAGGATCGCCTACAGTTTGTTCAATCACACCGTTGGTGTTTCAATTGTCTTCATTCTTCTCATTATCTTAAAGATTGTAAATCTTTGTTTACATATCAAAAATGTCAGCAAAAACATCATACTTTGCTCCATCGAGACGAAAACGCTTCTTTGGAAGATCAGTATCAACACTCCACGACGTCTACGGACCAGGAGCCTTCTTCCGACTCTAAAATTCAGGTCCTCACCAACTTAGGAGACAAGTCCATGGTACTATTGTCAACCGCCAATGTTGGCATTCGCGATTCATCCGGCCGTTTCCAAACCTTTCGCGCATTGATCGATTCGGGCAGTCAAGCTCACTTCATCACCGATCGTGCTGCGGAGCTCGTAGGCATCCCTCGTCAAGCCAGTTCTCAGAGAGTTAGCGGCTTAGGCCAATCTTCCGCAACCACGTCAGGAGTCATTCAATTAGAGATCGGTGTTAAGGGACGGGTTCTCTTCAACATCAAGGCACTTACGCTGCCTAGTATCTGTGGCAACATGCCAACTGTCCGTCTAGATAAGTCATCATGGCATCAGTTGAGAGACTTGCCTCTTGCCGATCCTGACTGTCACAAACCGGGACCGATTGATCTTCTTCTGGGTGCTGAGGTTTTCTCTTCTCTTCTGAGACCTGGTAATGTGAATGGTGGTCCACGTCAGCCATCAGCTTTCAATTCTGCATTTGTTTGGCTTCTTCTAGGTTCAGTTGGTTCGGACACTGCTCACGAAACGAAAATCTTTCATCGTTACTAACGAGGACCGGCTCCACGAAGAGGTCCAGCGACTGTGCGAGTTAGACACCATTCCCCAGTCTTCACACCTCACTCCTGAGGAACAACTTTGTGAACAAATGTACTGCACTGACCACTCACGGGACGGATCTTTGGGAAGATACATCGTATCCTTGCCTTTCCGAGAAAGGGGAAGGGATATCTCTTTTCCAGGGTCGCGTGAGATCGCTTTACGTAGATTCCATTCACTCGAGCGCAAACTCATAGCAAATCCAACCTTACGTGAACAATATTCTGCTTTCATGACTGATTATTTACACAGTGGTCACATGACTCGTGTTCCTGGAAAAGATTTGCACAAGGGAAAGTATCACATACCTCATCATTGCATTCTTCGTCCAGGCGGCGCTAGCATTTACTTAAGAGTCGTTTTCGACGCCTCAGCGACGGATGTTAACGGATCCTCGTTAAATGATACCTTGCTTATCGGTCCAAAGCTTCAAAAGAACCTGCTGGAGCTTTTGCTAAAATTCCGTATACCATCGGTAGTGTTTACTGCTGATGTACGACAAATGTATCGCCAAATATTGGTTCAAGAACCAGATCGCGCTTTCCAAAGAATATTTTGGCGTTTTCATTCGTCGGAACCCATCCACGAGTACCAATTAAACACTGTAACCTTTGGTGTCTCCTCCGCCCCATTTTTGGCCTGTCGTACTGTCAAACAGTTGACCAAAGATGAAGGTTATGATTTACCGCTAGCGCGTCGTGTGCTAACTTCGGATATTTACATAGATGACATCGTCACCGGTTGTAACAGCTTAGAACAAGCTCAACAAACGAAAACCGAAGTTATCGAGCTGTTTAAACGAGGTCAGTTCGAATTGCGGAAGTGGGCTAATAACGAACCAGAATTACTCGCCGATCTGCCTCCGGAATACTGCCTCAATGACTTGGTGTCCATGGATGTTGATAACTCTCACATTCTCAAGGTATTGGGATTAAAGTGGGAGCCATGACATGATACATTTTCATTCGAAGTCCTATGCCTCGATCGCGAGTGCACTAAACGCACTATCCTCAGTGAAGTCGCTCCGGTTTTTGACCCTCTCGGTTTTCTATGCCCTTTGACGTTTTTCGCCAAATCCCTAGTACAAAAGTTGTGGGTTCTAAAGGTTGGGTGGGATGACACCCCCTCTGTTGACATTGTTCGTCAATGGGATCGTTATACTAAACAATTACCGCTCTTGAAGTCGTTCAAAATCCCTCGATGGGTGTCATTCCCTCACATGGAGTCGTGTCAACTTCATGGCTTCTCAGATAGTTCGGAACTTGGATATGGCGCGGTAGTTTACTTGCGAATCACGGATGTTGACGATAAAGTCCAAATATATTTGGTTTGCGCCAAATCTCGAGTCGCCCCCACAAAAAAGATTTCGTTGCCTCGCCTTGAACTGTGTGCGGCAGTTCTTCTAGCAGATCTATTAAAATTCGTCAAAGATTTATACGTACCATTGCTTCCGATCTCCAATACCTTTGCGTGGTCGGATTCAACCATCGCGCTCGCTTGGTTACGTCCTCCTTCGTGTCGCTGGAAAACTTTCGTGGCTAACCGTGTCAGTCACATTCAAGATACCCTCGAAAGGACTTCTTGGCATCACGTGTCATCTGGAGATAATCCAGCGGATGTCGCTTCTTGTGGTCAATCTCCAGCCGATCTGATCGATAACACGTTATGGTGGGCGGGGCCTTCGTGGCTGATCCAGTCATCCGATTCTTGGCCGTCTTTCGATGGCAATGTCAACGAAATTGAACTTCACTCTGAGGAACGAGGTCGATCGTTATTTGTCCAACAGGACGAAAATCTAGTGGACCTATTACTAGTTAAATTTTCTTCGATTCGGAAGATCCAACGCATTCTCGGTTACTGTCTTAGATTCATCTACAACCTTCAGAATAAAGAATCTCGTCGTTTGTATCTTCCATTAAACCGTGCCGAAATTCACACCTCACTTTTCACAGTAGTTAAACGCACTCAACATGTACATTTTAATGATGATATCACACGCTTGAAAGAGGGTAACCTTATGTCGAAACAAATGCGGAAGCTTAATCCCTTCATTGACGACCACGGTGTGCTCAGGGTGGGTGGCAGGTAATCACGATCTGGGCTCGAATTCGAGCATAAACATCCTGCCCTACTTCCTCGCGAATCTAAGCTTACTTCTCTTGTGATAGACGCTCTACATCGAGAACATTGCACCCAGGTCCCGACGGCATTGTGCGTATCGCTACGGTTCGTACATCGAATGGTTCTCTTCTCACGAGATCATTAACCAAATTATGTCCATTGCCTAGTCAATGTGACTAATCATCTTCGCTTCCGCGGCGCATTCCCTCTTATCGATTGTTGTTAGTCTTATTTTCATTATTTTCTTTTCTTATCATTTTCATTATTATTATTAATAAAGATATTTTTTTCTTTTCTTTTCTTCTCTCTTTTCACTGTTCTTCATTCACGCAACGTTCCACAGCATTGCCCGTTTTGGTTTCTAAATTTTCTTTAAAATACACGTTGTTGTATTTTGGTGGGCGGAATGTTCCGTAACGCCGATTGCTTTTGACAGGCCGTGTACTAACCAATCGTATCGTCAGAATTTAAACTGTGTAGTTTAAGTTCGCACACGTCAGCTAAAACCACGGAGCCGTGAGCCGAACCAGTTGCACAAAAACCGTTCGTCCTGTCAAATATCGATCGCCGGTTGTCTTATCGGAGTAATCATAATACGTATTTTTTATCGCAATTTAATCTAAAATAACGAGTGCTAACAACCACGCTAAACGTTCCAGTGCTGACAGGTGATGCTCACTATGCAGATTTCACCATCTCCTCCCGGTAAGTTGATTGTGAATTAACGTTATGTATTGTGTTTTCGCATCGCCTGTCACAAGCCATATAATTCATTTATACTTTATCTGTGTGGAATAGCCCTTTAAAGTGCGGCTATTCCAACCCTTGTTCGTTCCTCGAACAGATTCCATGAAAAGAATGCTTGATGAAATGATGCCTAGACCAGTGGGTTACTTCAGTAATTTTTGTAGAATGTCTTCTGAAGACTTTGAAATGCTATTACAAAAAGTTTCTCCTTTAATTTCAAAATTAGACACTAACTGGAGAATAGCTGTTCCTTCCAAAGTGAGATTGGCATTGACTTTAAGATTTTTAGCAACAGGCGATAGTTATATGAGTCTACAATATCTATTCAAAATTTCACATCAGTTAATCTCTACCATTGTGTACGAAGTGTGTAAAGCTCTGATTCCAGTCCTTAAGGAGGAAGTAAAGGTGAGTAAAAACAATGTTTAATATGTATTACTTTTATTAATTAATGATATAATGACTTAATAAGTAACCATTCACACTAACGATGGTAAACAATCCATTGACGCGGGGGGCAATTTATATAATTGCCTCCAAAATGACATTAAAAACGAAAAAAACTGGAAAAATTACAAAAAAAAAATTATCAATATTTATTCTTGATAAACAAAATAATGAAATAGAATAGCGCTGTATTGAAATATTTAAGTAATTTTAATGTGTTAAATTATTTCTAGTTAAATGAGTGGAAATGTAACTTTCAACTGGAAATTTTTTTTTAAATAAAAAAAATAATAATAATAATATCATTAATAGTCTGTATCAGTATCGTCATTACGATCATCTTATAGGTTATAAGCTTCTTTAATTATATTTTTATTGTATTTTCTTGGTGGTATGATAGTTTGAGAAATAATGTTAATCTGTTTATCTTTACCGACTTCTGACTTCTTGATTGATTGATTGCGTGAAGTACTTGATATATTAGAGTCATATAAAGTATTATTGTCTGAAGTATACAATGCATAATTAGCAGTTTCCGGTGACAGATGAACTTCGGGCAGATTGATTTGAATGGCACAGTTGTTTTGAGCATTGGTGTCCTGAAATGGTGTTGAGGTGCGATTATCATAATTTAAAATGGATGGCGAATTATGTATATTTTTTTCCGGAGCAACTGAATGTGGTATCAATAGAGTAGATGATCCAGGTAAATTGGCAGGCTGGTGATAAACTACTTGTTGAGTTTGGTTCATATACGGCGAATACGCAGTTGTAGGTAAACTTTTACGCCGTCTCGCATTCATAGTATATTTTATTTTTATTTATTTATTGGTAAAGGTAAGAGACAAACAGCTTATACATAAAATATAAATATATACATGTTAAAAACAGTCAAGCCAAAAAAGTCTCCTATATTAATATTGATTGGAGATGGAGTTTTATTGCATAAAAAAATATATATTTTAGGTGAGGAGGGGAGGAATAGGAATTTAGGATGAGGATAGGAGATGCTCTGGATACATTCCATACTATGGTATTAATTTTCGATCATACGAGTTACTTCTAATCGATATTTGTGAAGCGTATTGCTAAAAATATCTATGTTTTGAAATTTAGTATTATATTGGGCACATATACGTGGAATTGGTGAATTTTGAATACTAGATTATCAATCTCATTCATTAGCACTAGCCTGTCATCCATATGTAAGGGTTTCAATTTCTCAGCTAGCAGCTGGCCATATAAATCACATTCGTTAACCTCTTTTTTATTTTCTCCACGATTACATCTATTTTTAATTAGGGAAAAAGCCTCATGCATTTGTTTCCTTGCAATCAGTATATCTTGCGCTCCACGTTGCCTCTTTGAGGGAAAAGAATCTGATCCACTTCGATTGTTGGATTCTCGTGACTCTGGCCTTAAAGAAGAAGAAAGCGAAGAAGTTTCTGTTGAGTCTGTTTCACGTGACTGTGGCCTTTCTTTTGTTGTTTCCTGCAAAACAACAAATGTTACTCAAAACTAATTCAATGTCCCTTTTTATCTGTTTCAGCTACCCAAATCACCAAATGATTGGTTAATAAAAGCAGCTTTTTTTTTTTTTTTTTTTATAGTGAATACCTCACAAGAGTCCCAACTGCTCCCGTCTGGAGCCAGTGAGACTATGGCATCCCCAATTGGGGGATGTTGTGAGGCTGAAGGTAAGTGGGGAAGGGAAAGAGGAAGGTGGGGAAGTACCTGGCTATTCAGATCTAGTCACTAAACACGACTAAAGCCATTTGGAGCAACGTTTCAATTCTGAATGGTGGTCTTACACCAGGGCGATACTGGTAGTATCTTCCACTCTGGAACGTGCCGCAAATATACTATATATTATTTTAATTAATTAATTGTGAAATAACACAATTCAATCAAATAAAATTTATTTGCGCACGCCGGGTTCGAACCCGCGACCTTCGGAATGGCAGTCCAATGCGTTACCACTGGACTATGCCGGCCGTCAAAGCTGGTTATGGAGCTGCATTTCCAAATTGTTTAGGAGCTTTGGATGGCAAACACGTTGTACTACAGTCGCCTATACACAGCGGATCAGATTTTTACAACTACAAGAAAAGTTTTAGTGTTATTTTTTTAGCTCTAGTAGACGCTGATTAACTTTTCATGTTCGCCGATGTTGGTTGTCAAGGTAGAATGAGTGACGGCGGAGTACCTACTAAGAAATATTCTACTATGGGATAAAATTAATGAAAATACGCTAAATTTACCCAACCCGCATCCACTACCAGGCAGGCAAGCTAATATGCCATATGTCTTTGTTGCTGACAGTGCATTTGCATTGAGTGATACCGTGATGAAACCGTACCCAGGTAACCACCCAACACAAAGTAAGAAAAGGAATTTTAATCGCGTATTGTCAAAAGCAAGAGTTAAAGTGGAAAATGTTTTTGGAATAATGACATCAGTATTCAGAGTTTTCAAACATCCTATGCTTCTTCAACCCGATAAAGCCTCTATTGTGACTATGACTTGCGTTTATTTGCACAATTTTTTGAGAAAAAGCAGAGCATCACAACATATCTATTCACCACGAGAATCATTTGATCGCGTTATAAATAGTATATTTGTACCCGGAACTTGGCAAAATGAAAACCCACCCAACGGTCTGATCCCAGTTGATTCACATCCTCGAAGAGCAGCAAATTCTGCACAGAATATCAGAGAAGAGTTTGAAGAATATTTCGCTACAACGAGATAAAATTTGGGGATAATAACTTAAACGACAAAGTTATAGCCCAACAGATACCAAATGCACTCCCAAAATTTCACACGGGGATTAATGTACAGTCAAAACTCCTAAAAACCCAAACTCGAAAGGCACTACACCATTATATTTTTAATATTTATATTTTCATTTCTTATTATTTCTACCACCCTCTAAAACTCCGATTTTCGGAAATACATTAAACTGGATTTTAAAATCCCCGTGTGAAATTTTGTGAGTGCATTTGGTATCTGTTGGGCTATAGTTAGTACTTTGTTTACTAGTGTATACGTTTGATCCTGAAGAAGTGAACATTGTTCACGAAACATGTTGATTGTAAGTTTTTAGATTTTCACGGCCAAAAGCATTTTTGTTGTTTGTTTTTGGGGTGTTATGCCGTGTTGCGCTAACTCCTTCTTTAGCCGACGTTTCGAACAGCGTTGCAGTGTCCATCATCAGGGCAGATCCGGTAGATCCGAAGATGTGTTGACATCGTCAAATAAAGTGATGTAAACAAAGTTATTTGTCTTTTTATTAAAATAAATAATGCCATCACAAAGTGAAAACCTTTCCGAAGAAGTTTTCTTCGAAAATTTAGTATTTTGTCTTTATGTAACCGTGCTAAGAATTTTGTATCAGGTGTTTGTATCGATTATTAATAAATTACATAAAGAATTATGTAGCAAAAATGATTATTTATTTACTTACCACAGCTTCAGTACAAATTGTAACACGGTACTCATATATACCCCCCATAAACGTATGGAGGGCATCAAATGCAAACCATGAAGGTTTGTAAATATCCTGAACACTAGATCCAGTTTTGGTAGATTCTTTTACTTTCTTAAAGCAATCTCTGTACTGGGTTAGTAAAGTGTTTCTTTTGCGCTTTGATTCCTCGATAGCGCAAGGTATTGAGAAATTCCGTTGAATACGGCTCCAGGCGTCATTAATGTTATTTCTGTTTTTATACCCTTTTCGTTTTGGGTCCCATATGTCAGGCTCTCCTTGTAATAATTCAATGAATTCAAACACGCCCTCATTGTTCCACTCTATCGCTAGTTCGCTTGGTTATGGCTTGTGTAAGCACGCGGCACGACAACTCTCCACGGCGACGCTCGCGCTACTGGGCTTCGCGCAGTGTGGCAGGCATGCAAACATTTTGACTTTGATCCCTTTGATGTGCGCCAAAGAAACCGACACGGAACGGCAAAGCGCACTTAAGTGCGCAAATAAGTGAACACAGTATCAAATGCCCGTGCCACACATGTGAACACTTATGTGAACACTTCTTTGAACACATGTCTGTCGCCGGCTTTACACAAGTCGCTATGGTAGAGAGTGACAGATCAAACTACATTTTTTTCTCTGAGCCAATGAGATCTGAGCTTTCAGCCACAACAGCTTTGTCTATACAAATTTGGGTTGGGGACATCAGGGTTACAAGGTCAGACGGGAGATATATGCCCCTAGAATAAATAAACCACTCTCTTGATTGATATATTCGGGGTTTTTGTAGGGGGGCATTTTGTCATGATTTTGTCATCATCTTAACCACAGACTACCACAGATAAAACGGTCGTACGGTCTAAGAGCAGAATTCTTGCCTGAACAGACTATGCAATAATTACAATAGAGTATTATCCAAGGTTGATATTTTCAGTTGCGATCTTACCAAATACAAGAGGTCCATAAAATAATATTTCTCTGATGGTTTGTGAATAATGTTTATGTCTCTATTGTTTATATCTCTATTATGATTTGATTTATATCTACAACCTCTCTCTATGGCCATAAATCTATTGTTTTGTAAATTTGTCGTTTTATTTGATGTTTTGTTTTGTATAAATTTTCTAATTCATATTCCTTTCTCACAAATTTAATTTACTTATTCCATATTATGCTGTCTCAGTAGAGGTGAAGTCACAAGGAGGAAATCCATAATTGGGTTTATTTTAGCTATATAATACTTATGTACAAACTGATTAAATGTAAACTGTCAATTTCCCGAAAATTAATTAATAAAGAGCTTTTTAGGTTCATGTTGACAGTGTTGAAATAATTTTATTCATACAAAAAGTCACACAGGGTGGTTTGACATTAAGTTTCGCCATGGTGCTTTCATTAAGAAAAACCGGTAAAAGTTTTTTTAACATTAACTCCACACGGGAAAATAATTTATCCTAAGGCCTATGTCATCATTCGTGGGTATTTTTGAGAAGATGCGGTTGTTAACATGGGTGTGGAAAAAGACGGGAATGGAAACGACTGATGCGATAAATAATCTCAACCAAGTATAAATATTGGGTGCACGTTTGGCGTGTATTCAAACAATGACACTAGTTCCTCGGAGCATCTTTTATTGAAATACCAATAGAACAAGGATAGCATTCCCACCTGACGCCTGTGCTCTAAAAATTGCAATACGTTTGTTAAGATAGGGATATCTATCAAACGGACCGCAAGTTTCAGCACTGAGTCGAAGGTTTTTTCAAGTATTTTTGGGGATCTAGACTAGAGGTGGCTGCCAAATTCAATAGTGGTTAAAAGCAATGTTGGCCCTGAATCAAACGGCACCTGGCGCGGGTATAATTTTGGTGTCCTTTGTCAAAACTAGTAAACGTCTAGGTAAGTGATCACCGTAATAAATAATATTCGTATGATTTGAATTTTTGTGTAGCACTGTTATGGAAAATAATCGCAAGAGCGATGTGTTAGGATTGCCAGGTATTATCAGCGCCTTGAGGACCTGGCAATTCGGCGCCCGGAGCGGACTGCTTCAATAAGGAACTGCAGTGAAAAATATTATCGCACCTCCGGTGCTAAACTGTCACTTATGCAAATAATGTAATTTTTCAGGAGAAGCGTTTGAAAATTCGACATCCTATTATAATGTATAGTTCTTCTTTTCTAAAAAATGAACTGGTAATTATTTAAACTACAACTTTAAACTTCATATCAAAGTAAAAGCAAACATCTCACAACTTTGTAATAAAAAAATATAAACATTTTAAATTTACAACCCTCCCAGAAGTGACATTATGGCACTAGAAAACAATTTACCAGGCAATTATGTCATAACAATCAAAACACGATATCATACTTTTCTAAAGTTTTTTTAATTAAAATATCAAAGCAGTATAACAAACTTTCTTAATTCTACATATAGAACTTTACTATTAATCAGACTTTTTAATCTCAGTCTTCTTACCATTTTACGAACGGTTTTCAGCGACGTTTCATATTAAATCAGTCATTGGTCACGTATGGTTCCTATTTAAATACTATAATTACGCAATTAACAACAGTATCAAATAAATACAATTTCTTTTACTTATTATTATTATTTTAATTAGCATTAATTTTCTACTAATTGGGTACTCTTAAAAAAACAAAAACCTTAAATTTATTGTCACATTCACAGGAAAATCAGGGAGTCTTTAACGATGTGGTTTCAATAAACTTGTTTTCCCTGCAAGTGGAAATGTGACTTTATAGAATGTTAGAAGCACAAAAAATTAAATGAGATCATTATAGAAACTTTCATAGTATCTTGGTATGATATTTGCCTCCCCTAATTGCAATAAATCACGCTTTTTGCGTTCTGTAATTGGTATTTTTGAAGTGTATGCTTGCTTGAAGGGAATGTCATCTATTCTTTGGGCGTTGCCTCTACTTCCGCGTAAATTTTTCCCCCTTGGTTGAATTATAGCTTTTGCTTCCTCCCAGTTTTCAGTTTTGTAAGTTGTTCGATATTGGTAATTTTCACAATTCTCTGTGAATTTAATGCATTTAATATCACCAGTTTTGATTACATCTCCGTTTAAATTTTTGCTATATTGAACTTCATGTTTTCCTCAAGTGACTTCAAATCAAAGAAATCATCGTAATTCATTTCTTTTACCACAAATGGTTTACCAGTCTTCTTCGCCCCACGAATCAGGAACATTGTCACAATTGTTAATCGAACGAAAACTTTATACCATAAAACATAAGGGTTGGGGAAACAATGTCACTACGTACACAAGTATCTTTATTATTTCATGTCACAACCAACTTAAGTGTTGTTATTGCTCCAAAATCATAAAAATGAATTGTCACAATTACCTTAGTGGCGTTGTAGCTCCAGGAGACTGCTATTCGTGCGGGGTGCCGCGCGCAACTAACCAATCAAACGTTGTTTCTCCCAGTGGAGGTTAGATTTTCACCAAAACCATAACGACATAACTACCCTCACGCGGAAATTATACGCACTACACAAACGACGATGACACACCAAGTAAAGGGGTACATTAGTTATTTTTTCTCATACTTAGATCAATTTTGACAAAACTTGCATAAGTGACAGTTTAGCACCGGAGGTGCGTTATGGTTTAAAAAAAAAATTCAAATATACTAATATGCCGATTTTTATTAAATGTTATAAAACGTAAAATTTAAAAATCTATGTATAAATGAATAAACACTATCCATTAAAATACACCATTTGGTTGGTACGAATGAACCTACAGTTTCATCAAAACCACTCTACGTAAGTAAAATATCTATGGTGTAAAATGTACAATGTACATCATCCATATCAGGGTTACCAGTTTATGGATAATTCCCAAAATTGTGAGGAATTTCTTAGATTTTCAATATTTGGGGTTTTTGCGAGGAAAACCTTTTTGTGTGGAAAATGCTGAGATTTTGTGTATTTCTTGATTATCCAACTATATTGTTAATATATCAAAACAAAATGTTTACGATAATTGTGAGAATGTCCCATATTTTCGTTCCCAGCAAATTAAAAAAAAGTATTTTTTAAATCCTGAACGAAAAAGAAAATCGAAAAATGACTAGATAATAAAAAAGCTAAAAAGAACTTGTGGGGAATTGAAAATCTTTTATTTATTGTTTTCATGTTTAATTTATTTATATACTCGATAATTTATTTATACGTGTGACAGCTGTTTCGCCCTCTGAAGTTATTATTAAACTGTGGCATTACCACTTACAGACGATCCATTTATATTACTAGATAGGTGTTTGCAGTAAAAAGATTTTATTTTCAATTATCTACTTCTTCTTTCGTATGGTTGGGAAGTCAGAGGGGGACATCTAGGTCTGCGAGCCAGTCTAGAGCTTCAGGCGTTGCCATGTGGACCTCATCAATCCCGCCGGGGAATGAATGGAGCGGGCATTTGTTGACCACATGTTCGGTGGTCTGCATCGCACCACATTCACACATCGCCGACTCTTTAAGGCCCCATCTGTGCTTCATGTGGGCACAGCGGCTATGGGAGAACCTTAACCTATTGATGGAGGACCAGGTTTTGCGAAGCAATGAGAACCCTGGCTGTCTCTCGGTGGGGTCCTATATGAGATTTCCCACGTTGGCCGTTTGCCACTCAAGTTTCCACATATCTTTTGGGGTGAGAGGTAATCGAAGGAGCCTCTCTCCTTCCGCCCAGAAGGGCTTTCGGGACTTCAAGCGGCATGCCGCGTGGGAGACGACATTTTCGTGCCAAGGTATTGCGCTTTTTTGCAGCGCCTTTTTGTATTCCCTCAGTGTTGCGATTTCTCGCCTGATGTTTGGCGGGGTTATGTTTGTAAAAACGGGGAGCCAAGGGCGAGGAGTAGATTTTAAAGTCCCTCTGATGGTTCGCGTTTTGGGGCATTAAGCTGAACGTCTACCATGGAAGTGTGGGCGCTTATAGCCCATACCGGAGCACAGTACTCAGCCGTTGAGGGCAATGGATGCTGTTCTGAGCGTGTTTGCGTCATATCCCCAGCTAGTTCCAGCTAGCTTATTAATTAAGTTAAGCCTTGAGCCTTGTCCTAGTTTTTTTTACCCACTGTTTCCACGTGTTGCCGGATTATCTACTGATTTCCCTTACTAATTTCTGAGTAAAGTGACTGCAATTGTTAATTGTTAAAGGTCATTTTTCTAATCCTCGATTAGAATGATGACCTTTAGTCAAGCATAAACAACAAATTAATTAGGGAAACTTTTAAAGGGGTAATAACCATTAACAATTGCAATCACTTTACTCAGAAATTAATAAGGGAAATCGGTAGATAATTAAAAATAAAATCTTTTTATACCACACTTTTAAAATATATATATATCGACTTTAATCTGACTCGTATGTACAAATACAAGTATGAAGAAATTGACTTTGACATATAAAAAAGAATATTATATACCTGGTGAAAAGTGAAGAAGATTGTTCCTTTCGGACTTCGAGGTACGTCACGAGCATGCGAGCTGCCCGATGCATTTTTTTCCCGAAAAGTGCCTATGTTAGCGAAATATAAGATATTTTCTATCAACCTTGGGTTGAATCATAACGAGTGCCAGCAACTGGCAGCACTGAATTCAATACCAAATGAAAATAGTGATGGCCGCTTCAGAGCTTAATGTGTCAAATCTTCTAAATTTGGCTCAAAAATTCAATTGTTTTTACCTGTCAGGTATTTAATTTAATAATTTTTATTTGTTTAAAAATGTATTAACAGTTTTGCATACTTTACTCACTAAGTGTCCTTGAAAAATTACCATTTATCGGTATATTGATCTCCATTTTTTCAATACTCAATTTATAAGTTGATATCTTTTGATGTGTTTTGTTTTGTGATTTTTTCTCTTCAAAGGTCTCCGACACGGACAATGTAAACCTTTCATCGTAGAAGGGCTTCAAGTTGGCTTAGTTCGACCGGATATCGTAAAACATCTCGTAAGGTACCCTGAGGTAAATTTACCCATTGACTTATTTATGGATTTTCATTGATATCGAACATTTTGACATGTATTATCTACTTTAAACATTTTATTATATATTTAAATCTTGTTTCCCATGTATTCTTATACCTTAGAATTTTCGTCAACACAAGCTTATATTTTTTAAATTATCTTTTGGCCTCTAAAGTTTTTGCACGAATAGAGATAATAATCTGTATACCGGTCAGTGGCTGAGTTGGCATCGCGTTTGGGTCCCACCCAGGCGTAGTGTGTTCAATTCCTCGGCTGGCTAAGTCCTCCATTAAAACACAAGTAACATTTTCCGCTTATATTGGTGGTAGTAGGAGATTTTCAAATATTGCCAGGTTACTTGTGACCCGGGAATGTTTGTCTTTCTTTGAAAAAATAAATCTAATTTAAACTGTTTTGGGTAAAACATGTGCACCGGTAAACCAAAACTTATATATTAGGGCAAAATGAGTTTCACATCTAAATCTTTTAAAAAAAAATAAAAAAAACAAAATCTACAGCTTTTTAACAATCAGTATCAAAAGTAAATAAGCAGAAGTCGCATTTTTTTTGTTTTTAGAAAATAGCATGTTATTGCGGTTATCTTGCCAAGTCAAACTTCATAATTACTATACTTCATATTATATTCAGAGTGGAAGATACTACCAGTATCGCCCTGGTGTAAGACCACCATTCAGAATTGAAATGTTGCTCCAAATGGCTTTAGCCGTGTTTAGTGACTAGATCTGAATAGCCAGGTACTTCCCCACCTTCCTCTTTCCCTTCCCCACTTACCTTCAGCCTCACAACATCCCCCAATTGGGGATGCCATAGTCTCACTGGCTCCAGACGGGAGCAGTTGGGACTCTTGTGAGGTATTCACTATAAAAAAAAATATATATATATATATAATTGAGGCATCAGTTTGTTTGAAAATAAGTACTTTTGAGTCATACTTGTTTCTGTACAAGGCTGACTAACTACTGACAAATATTTATTGAATAAAGGTCCCATTGAAGTTTTTGATTTTTTGCACATTTAACCTCGGAACCTCCGTTTTAGACCGAATTTGAGTGAATTTGTTTGACAATTAATTATTGTAAATCTTTTTAAGGTGTTCCATGTATCAGGCAAGTGTATAGAATTGAACCCCGCCTTCAGGGACTATCGGGAGCGAACAACTCGTGTAGCCAATGTCTTACAGCAATTGAAGCAGGATGACTGCTTGTCCACTCTGCGGGGTTGGAGAGACGAGGTATAATTTCACTTTAATTAATTGATTGATTATTAATAGGTAAGGTGCTACAAGATGAGTTTTGACACAAAAAATTCATAAAATTTTAGGGAGATTTAGCTCCTTTTGCCTTACTTAAAATGCACCTTGCCGGGTTTTAAACCTGCACACAGCTACGCACACACATGAATGCGCGAATAAACTGTGCCTCCAGCACTATGCATGATATAATTTCTTTTTGCGCATACCTGTTATATTCACCAAGAATGCTGTAAAAATGTTAAATGCTTGATAGCCTGCTCCCTGATGATATAAACTGAATTGAGTTCACACCTTGTACAGAAAAGTCTCACAATGGACTGCGCTGCTAACCATTACCTTACTTTACTTCTCCGCGCAGACTCTGGACTCCTCACGGGCCCCCAAGGGGGCGGGCTTAGTTGGCATTGTAATTTACATGATATTTTCTTTTGCCAGGATATGTATTTTCAGCGTGTTAATGTTCACTGTTAATGTTATTACAATTAATTCATTTGTATACTGGTTGCAACTCCAGCCATTTATACTTTTCAATTGTCCCTGAGACGTTCTTCAGTATGGTCCGTTCTACGCTTGCTTATAAAATTAACCTCAATATTTGAACAGTGTGACCTCACATACTAGATTTCTTCCGCATACAAAATTTGCCACTAACCAATGTGATCAGTTTTCATTTATTACATACTTCACTGGCATTTAATTTTTGATTTATCTATTACAAAAAATAACCTCACTGAAATTCATAAGACGGCCTTCATTCTCCAATTATTACAGCTTTGGGATGATAAGTAAATAGGAGTAATGCAATAATTACATGCATCTTTATCCCAATCTTTAAGAGTTACATGCAATTAGTTTATAAATGTGCCAAACAATATAGATTTGGATATTCCCCAGGATGGCATCCCTAACCACTAAAGATGTATATTCATGTATTGGTTGTACTAAGGAGCTAAAGTGATGGAAGATCGACGATTTATTGTTAACGATATTGCTGAGGTTTGTGGGATATCATCTGAACGGGTGCACAAGATTTTACATTAAAAAAAACAATGGAATTTCGTATTTGCATCCGTATGCCTCTCGAGTACAGATATATATTTGTATAATTTTACTCTCAGAATTCCTAAATCGTTAAAACAAAACCCCACAACCAGTGGTGGGCTTACCGAAAAGTGTGCAGGTGGCACAGCTGGATGCTGCGGTGGCACGTGTCCTATGCAATGTGAACATCTGTTTGTTTCCTTGCAAAAGTTATGTGAATGCCCAACCATTTATTTTATTTATTTGCAAAAACAGTACAAAAACCAATACATTGCAAAAGCGGTAAACAAATTATTGAAGAAAATTTTATACATAAGTATACAGTTAAAACATATGCAAAAGCGGTAAACAAAATATGGAAAAAAAATTATACATAAGTATACAGTTAAAACAAATACAATATTTCGCGCTTAAAGTCGTTGTAGGACATATGGAAAATATCCAAGTTAGCTGGAAGGGAGTTAATTAACCTAGTGAGTCTTCCCAGGGGCATCACCATTGGTAAGTTAGTTCTGGACCTGGGAAGAATTAAAAGCCTGTGTTGGCGGCCTCTCGTGAAATTATCCGGGACATAAAGTCCTATTTTTGACAGAATGTCTGGAATTGATACTAAACCATTCAGAAGCTTGTAAGCCATCATCAATAATGCGACGTCCCGTCTGGAACTAAGGCTGCAGATATTCAGCATTCCCGAGATAAATGCTGTTGGAAACAGCCATGGGTAAAAACCAAACTCTCTCATATAGAGGTATCGTAAAAATTTCTTTTGAATTTTCTCGACCATTAGTACATAGACAGTGTCCTCTGGCCCCCATACCTGAGATCCACTCTCGAGAATGCTACGCACTAAGCTAAAGTAAAGCAGCCTAATGACTGCAAGGTTTGTCAGTTCCTTTGAATTGTGTATGACAAAACCTAACATTCTTGTAGCTGATTTACAGATCTTTTCAATGTGAGCGTGAAATGTTAAGCGAGCGTCATACACAATTCCTAAGTCCTTATAAGTCACCGTATGCTTTAGTGATGTATCTTTCATTTTGTAATTAAAATATACGATCTTTTGTGACCTCGTAAAACACATAACTGAGCATTTTTGGAAGTTGAAACCGAGTTTGCTGTCAATACTCCAGTCAATAATTGCATTTATATCTTCCTGGAGCTTTTTACAGTCTTCTAATGATCTTATTCTTAAGAACAGTTTAATATCATCTGCAAAAAGTAAAAAACGGACGAATTTGATTTTTCCCCGAATATTATTTATAAAAATTAGAAACAATAAGGGTCCTAAATTGGAACCCTGCGGCACACCAGAGTTTGTAGGATACGCGTTAGAGTTAAAACCACCATAGGAAACGAATTGTTCCCTTTCTTTTAAATAGTTAGCAAAGAGTTTAATTAAGTTTTCGGAAAAACCAATTTCTTCAAGCCTACTTAAGAGCACTAAGTGATCAACCTTATCGAAAGCTTTCGCAAAGTCATGGTATGACGTGTCAACTTGCTCATTATTATCGAGCGCTCTCGCCACGTAATCAGTATATGCCATCAAGTTTGTAGTGGTTGATCGGCCACGTCGAAATCCGTGTTGTTGTTCGATCAAGAATGGTTCAACCTTGGCATATACATATTTATGAATAATTATTTCGAATAACTTGGCAGGTGCGGAAAGAATTGCTATAGGACGGTAATTGGTTGCCTGACACTTGTCACCATCTTTATGTAGAGGGGTAACTTTTGACAGCTTCCACAGTTTAGGAAAAATTCCGTTTTTAATCGTAAGATTAAATATATGTAGAAGTGGATTAGACAGTGGTTCAGAACAACCCTTAATGACGAAGGGTGGAATGAAATCAGGGCCAAATGATGTTTTTGGTTTCAATTTTCTTATTGCTAAACTGAAATCCATGTTATTAACGTTTTCTATAGATATGTTTTGAGCTTTTGTCAATCCAATCTGTCCTGGTACGTAAGAATCAAAATCAGCTTTTTCTGGATTATAGACAGATTGGAAATATTTTGCGAAAGCTTCCGGTACGTCAGTTCCTTTGTAAGTACAATTTGTAGGACTCACTGAATTTGGCAATTCAGTGAGTCCTACAAAGTTGCGTTGATGGTTTCAGACTCATTTAAGATGGACAAGTGTGCCACTTGCTTATATATATGTGTTGATTGTTTCCAGTGTTACGCCGTCAGCGCTCCCGGCTACCCAGACCTTTTTGAGATGGACAGGTGTGCCACATGCTTATTTGGCATACAGAAGTATGGTGTTACTATCAATGGCTACGTAAAACATCCAACCAAGGGCTTATGCATCTGGTTCCAACAACGTAGTAACAGCAAACAAACCTGGCCGGGTATTTATCTCCTTTTTAAATCTTTTAATTTAAGTAATTTATTCTTTAAAACCCACTTACTTAACTGCAGTAGTAGTTATTAGTTCTAATTATGTCAAAATGTTATTATCCATCTGAACTTAGATTTATAATAATTTATTTTATTTTCTTTATGTTATTGTTGGTTATAATGAACTATTGTATTTATGTTGTGTCATCAAATAAAAAAAGTGTTGCCTACTTGGCAATAGGTATACATTGTTGCTTATCTCATTCTCTTTCCATTGTGGTTGAATTATCCCGATAACAAAATGTTTACAGAGTTTGAAGTTGAATGAATAAAACTGTAATACATATCTATTTAACCACAATCATTGAAACATACCTTGTTTAGGTATATACATAGAGTAGTTAGGTACTATAATTATTATTGTTGAACATAAATATGTATGTAGTAGCCCAGCTTTGTGTCAAACGTAGCACATCTGACGTGATGCATGTAACGTTTCTGAATCTATGTTGTTACCTCGGTAAACCTTATGGGCTTACCTCTGTATCGGGTGTCTCAGGTGCTCCGCGGCTAGACTCAGTTCTACAGGGGTGAAGTCCTCAACCCAGTATCATTGTATTGGACAGACAGGTTTGTTAAAAGAAACATGGTTTTCGACATTAAAGTATATATTGTTGATTCTATGGACAGATTTACAAGTAGTACAAATCCTACCTAAATTGGCTCTATTACTGTATAATATTGTTAACGATATATGGGGAATCCGTGGTACGTTACTTGGAATTTTCCACGAAGCTGTAGCCGATTAGCGTCGAACCCGTGGTGAAGTGCGCCGACACCTGAGGCTACCTTAGCCCAGGCGTCGAACGTAGCTGTAGCGAAGTCAGGTCCGTCCGGTATCCGGTCCTCCGTCAGAGCCGCAGCTTGGATTGTCCCGTACTGTATTCGGAAGGTCCAACTAGTTAGGTATTCGAGTATGTGCTCGAATCAGACTATAAAATGTTCATCACTGCACAAGCTGGTCACGATTTATACCGTTTAGACACTCGGTATGTGTTCACTAACACTCGTGGTTGAAAAGTCGTACTGGTCTGTTGTTATTATTGCGCGGGAATTTATGTTTGTTAATACATCGTGTGGTTTATGATTTGCGCGCTGACCGAAATATCGCTGCGTCTTGGCGCGACTTCATTCCTTGGGCTTTCGTGCGTAACTGTCGTCACTGGGCGCTTCTTCTTCCGTTTTTATAACTTCAAGGGCTTACGTGCGTTTTGCTCCCTTGTGGCGGTCCGGGAAGTGGCGGTGCGGAGGGGTTTCCTGTCCGAATCCTTTCGTTTTGTCCGTTGAACATTCGATGGGCGCGTGTTCGCGGGGTCCGGAAGAGGGCGGGGGTGCGGGGTTTGTTTACTTGATCCCTGTGTCGATCCGGAAGGTAAGCGGTGCGGGGTTTCCTGTCTTTCGTTTTGGCCGTTGGTTGGATTTAATACTTTACATGGATCTAGCATAACACTTTCTTTTTGGACAGATTGAAAAATAAAACTATTGAATTACGCTGAGCTGAAGTGTAATTTTACTGTTTTATATATACATATATATATCCCGCTACATTTGTTACGTCCGACCCCTAAAAACTCCATAGCATTGTAGTGTCCACCAACTTACATCGTCCGATATGCGGAAGCTACAATGTTTTGACGTCAAAATTGGCCAGAACGGTGCTAACCCCATGTAGAATCGTATGGCAAAAATTTTTGTGGAAGCAAAAAATCTCTCAGAATGTCTGGAAACGAATATTGAACGTTTGATATTTTGCCGACAGATTCGCTACACATTGTATATATCGAGCAGTGTATGTTTTTATTCATTTCGACGATCTTGCCGCGTCCACGAAGTAATATAATTTAAGATACATAACGACGATCGTGCTGCGTCTACGCATTACGTCGATAGTATTGCGTCCTAGAGACCGATTACGAGTAGATATTATGTTATATACATAACGACGGTCGTGCTGCATCCACACAATACGTCGATAGTATTGTGTCTCCATGGCCGTTCGCGAGTAGATATTATAGAGTGTATTATAAAACATTACGACAGTCGTGCTGCGTCCATGCATTACGCCGATAGTACTACGTCCACGTAGCCGCTCATGAGAATATACTATTTTTAACACATAATGACAATCGTGCTGCTTCCATGCATCACGTCGATAGTATTGCGTCCCAGTGAATGATCACGAGTAGATATTATTTTAAATATACAACGACGGTCATGCTGCATCCACGCATTACTTTGATAGTATTGCGTCCCCGTGGCCGATCACGCTGAAATATTATTATGAATACATAACGACGGTCTTGCTGCGTCCACGCATTACGTCAATAGTACTGCGTCCCCGTGGCCGATCTAGTGTAGGTATTATTTTTAATTAATGAAGACAATATTAGCGAAACTCAATCGAAAATCTGAAAAAGGCACTGTCACATTTGGGACCCGAACCCAGGATCTTTGGTTTTCCGGGCCGTGACTCAACCAACTGAGATAATGTGTCTCTATCCGATTCGCTCATATTTACTGTAATATACTTCGACTAAGAATTACCAACAGAGTGGAAGATACTCCCAGTATCGCCCTGGTGTAAGACCACCATTCAGAATTGAAACGTTACTCCAAGTGGCTTTAGCCGTGTTTAGTGATTAGATCTGAATAGCCAGGTACTTCCCCACCTTCCTCTTCCCCATCTCTTCCCCTTTCCCACTTACCTACAGCCTCACAACAACCCCAATTGGGGATGCCATAGTCTCACTGGCTCCAGATGGGAGCAGTTGGGACTCTTGTGAGGTATTTACTATAAAAAAAAATAAAAAAAATAATCTTAATTTTCTTACTGCATTGGCCGCTATCTTTATGTATGATTGCAGGATTCAAATCGAACTAAATGCTATCTAGATAGTGTCTTGGATAAATTTATCCATTTTTATTTAATATGCGACACCTATTGACTTTTACTTCAAGACTAGGATGATTATTATTTTATATTATATCTCTACACTATGTTTTCAAAACTCGTATTAGCTGAGTTTGGGGCCGTTCAAGTATTACGTAAGCAGATTTATTACAATTATTTACCCCCTCCTCCCCCTTGTCACCAAAAGTAAGCAAAGCTCTTACCCCCCCCTCCCGTGCTTACGTAAAAATTGGTACCTATATGCATTTTTCTGTTTTTTTATTGATTCATAAGCAGCACTTATAAAATAGGATAGAGGACTTTAATGCACATAATATTCATTTAAACAAACTTTATTGACACAGTAGTCAACATAGAGTAAGGTAAAAATATTATAATCTTATTAAGTACATTACGAACAAAACAAACTTCTTTCGAACTTTTGGTATACATATTAATTCCAATTAACAGTCTTCAGTCCATGACACCCGAATCCATGATTCTAAGTTTTCGATTACATTGGATGTTTGCTGCTTAATGTTGTGTATCTGCTCACTTTCATCCGATTTTGGAAGGTCTACATCGTTCTCATCAAACCATTCAACATCTTGGTGCTCTAAATTTTGAATAATGCACATCAGTTCATTAGCACGACGAGCAGCCACTCTTATAGGCCTAACTTTCAGATCGGTGCGCGTGTTTACTTTTTTATGGATCTTCTCGATGTGACGATTGAGTGACTTGACTGAAGCATGATAAAGACCACACGTTTTGCATGTTCGACTTGTTAGCTTCAATTTTACCGTCGGACAAAAATAATCGTAGGGCATTTGTAGGAAATCTTTGAGTGAAGAATTTAAGCGTAGAACTAAATTGACTGGAAGATTGAGAAATTGCCCTCCATCATCCAAAACCAAGTCATCAACTGTTTGTTTTACTTTTACTAGTGGTGGAAGAAACCTGTTGTCTAGTAATCTAAATAGGCCACTTCTTGGACGACAGCATTCAGAGTTTCTACATTTTACAATTTGAAGTAAGTATTGGCTTTCACGCACATGTTCTGAATACCATTTAATGTCTGGAAAATCAGGAAGATCTTGTTCGCCCGGCCCAACATATTTTGCAGTAACATGATAGCCATCAATTTCCATTGAACTCCATATCTCAGCTAACACATTTCCTGCAAACTCGAAATTGGATCTTTCCAAATGCTCATTAATTGTAACGCCACGTTCATCCAAATGAGACCCAAAATGGTCATGAGGTAATATCAAACCAGCCAGTTCCCGACTTAGAGGAGCCATTCTGCGCTCTACTCTGTTATATGCACTTCTGCCAGGAGCATTGGTAGCTAAAAATAATGCATCGAGATTATATCGCTTAAAGTGTTGTATAGCAAACCCTATAACTTTTTGATAGCGCGGATTTTCATCTGGCCCTCCATCAACCGTCATGACTACCACTGGTTTTACCAATCCACGGTCAGTTTTAGCTAATGCTTGAAACTCTTCAAGTTCGAGAAGCGTCTCGAAATCCTGAGCATGAGTATTAGCAGTAGATGAACTATGCTTTCCACTTCGAATCGCGATGTATGTTGGTCCAGAATATCCAACGGCTTGCGGTTGTCCTAGCATACTGGAATTGATTTTGATACCAGCATAAACTGATGGTATTAATTTATGCCGCTCAGCGATTACCCAGTCGTGATCAGGCAATTTGATTCTATATTCCATGTGCATTAGAAGAGGTGCTTGCTTATTTGCCGCAGTTACACCAATAGGGACGCGAGCTTTATCATCTTGAGATATGAAAAATACTTGATCTGGTCCAAGTATGGATGCTATGTTCTCCAAATAATGGATTGATGTTTCAGCGAAATTGCTATCTAAGTGGAGTTTGTGGTGATCAGTCTGAGCCCGAGTGAGCTTAACAGGGACTGTCGATACATGTCTTCGTCCCTCTGCAGAATTAGATTTTCTAGGAATCAAACGAAGACATGTCCCACTTCGACTAATGTCAAATCCTATTTTACGTAATTCTTGTGTGAGTTCATCAAGAGTTTTTACACTGCGAATAGATTCCGTTCGTCTTCTATCATCTGCTGCACTCCCAAATAAAGCAATATCCGCAATTGTTTTCAATAGTAATGGTTGATCGTTTTCTAGGCTAGGACGTCCCACTGAATCCCTCAGGGATAGTTTTTTTTTTTATTTCTGGATTTTCATGACAAATATCTTCTAACTTTCTTTTCATACCATCTCTGTGTTTCTTCTGGGCAACTGCGTTTTGAATCTTCCTGTTTAAAGACTGTTTCGCTGTTTTTAATTCTTCACGCAACTTAATGATCTGTTTATCAACTTCACGGCTTGGCATAGTATCTCTGGCAGAATACAAAACATTCAGATTTTTGTCGAGTAGAGAAATCTTATCTTTCATAATTTCCTGAGATGGTTTTGCTCTCGGCTGTTTATCTATATTTTCTGTGCTTTCGCATTGTTGTTGTGATTCCACTCCGGATTTTAAATCGTCTTCTTTCTGTTCTTTAGAATTTGAAGCTGGCTGTATAATTTGTGTTTTTTCTGCAGGCTTACAGGTTGCCTAAAAATTAAAACATACTATAGGTACCTACTGATAATGGTTCTCTTATGAACCTTCGTATACCCGTGTCAAATAATGTAACACGTATACCCGCGCACGGTCTGTGAAACCAAGATTCCTAGGTCCATTTTAGAATGGTTTAAGTAACATATTATCACCAAATTAAGTTTACTTGTGGTTGAGAATGTGTTAAAACATATCAAACAGAGTTTGATAGAAAATATTTGTTTTTATTCGCAAATAACATTCTTTTATTTCATCTCTATAGTTGGAATCAAAGTCATCCTCTTCCGAAAACCTTCTCATACGTTTCTCGTTCATTTTGAAGATATACAATGTTCTCTAAAACTAATTATAAATTTAATATACATTGAATAATAATACTAAAAAATAAGAACTACCTATAGATTGTACATACAAATTACTTAGCGAAAGCTGTGACACCTGTACTCGTATCGGTCTAACAGACCGATCGGTGTCGTGTACGACTACATGTGTTGTATGCACGAACGCTAGCTCCGCACCGAAATGAAATTAGTCATGAATTATGCAACTAGCCCGTAGCACTGACGTCTTTTCTTAAAAAATAATAAGCCAAACGTAATTTAATGCGCGGGTATGGGAAGGTTAAGCTACAAAAATATAAAGGTGTGACCAAAAAGGGTCGTTACATACACACTTTAGTGAGTACATTTAATATGTTTAATTTAATTTATCACTCACCTTTGAAAAAAAACCTAGTAGATTGGATTTATTCTTAGTCGCTGCTTGCAATTCTTCTTCAATTCTCTTAGAGACAATAATATCAAGTTCCTTGTCGGACTTTGCTTGTAACTTATAATTACGCCACACTTCGTTAACTAACTTCTGTACATTTTGTACTTTTGTATTTGTATGAGATTTTTTTAGACTTTCGAACAATTTTTGGTATAACTTGGATTTATCTATTTGAAACGACATCATAAACAATTCAACTTTGGCGAAAGAGGATCAATGGTAACACAAATATTTTTACTTGCTTTGATTTGCTTACAACACGTCAAATCGTCAATCGTACTGAAACGAAACAATAGATTGATGGAAGAAATTATGACAAGTGAGTAGCGTGCGGTGATTCCCCCATTTGCTTCTAAGCGAGTACCTAAACGTATTAATTATTTGTGGGAATCCCCGAATATGTATTCGATTTTCAAACATAGACAATGTGGGTTGCCAATGTGTAAAAAAAAATAACTACTGCTGAGCAGTGCTGACGTAATCACTATCTCGACCCCCCCACCCCCCATGTCATCAAAAATAAGCAAAGCAAAGACCCCCCTGCCCCCCTATAGTGCTTACATAATACTTGAACGGCCCCTTTACACAAGCACACTATTTTACATTGAAATCATTATCGAACGGAGAACGAAACAATATTGTTTTTTTAAGAAGAACATTCGGTGGTAGCGAAACCCGATCGGCACAAAGTATAAAAAATAAAAGTTGTGTTTACAAAGTGTATACAGTGAAACCTCTATCTATTGGTTTTAAAGGGACCTATTGAAATAAACAATGAATGCAGGATTGAGGACAAAACACAAGGAGATACGATCCAGTAAAGATACCGCCCTCCCAATCTGCATAACCGTTGGTAGATTTAAATTATAAGAAGAAAATAAGGTACAGGCAGCGGCTCCTCTTCATCAATATCGACCTCTTCTGTTGTCTCCGTCAATCTTGCGTCACACAAGCTTTCGATAGTTTCTATCCCACACGTTGGAATATTGTCGTCGAAAGTAACAAAATTGTTAAAATTTGTTTGAGTATCTAATCTACGCCAATCATCTTCAGAAACCTCAACGTGTTCTAGTTGTTCATCTAAAGATTCTGACACTCTATTGTAACCGCATTTGTTGAAACAGTTTACAACTGATGTCTGTTTGACCTGACTCCAAGCAGTCAATGTGAAATGCAACGCTTGTAGAATGTCAATCTTTAAAGTTGCCTTATTTACTGAAGTGCCCGAATCCATCAAACACACAGCCTTCTGCACAAGTTGTTTCCGATAAAATCCTTTGAAACATTTGATAATTCCCATATCTAATGGTTGCAAAACGCTCGTACAGTTTGCAGGATAAAAAATAACTTTTACATTCTTCAAAAATGTCGTCTCAGTTGGGTGCGCTGCACAGTTGTCTATGAACAATAAAATGTTTCGTTGCTTTACGCGCATTTCCGTATCAAGGTCCCTTAAAACAAATTAAAAATGTTTGTGGTCATCCATGCCTTTTTGTTCGCGTAATATTTTACTGGTAAAGTTTTTGTGTTTTTAAAACACCTAGGCTTTAACAATTTGCCAATAACGAGTGGTTCGCGCATGTCACTTCCATCACTGTTAACGCAAAATAACACAGAGATCCTCTCTTTCGACCCCTTACCACCGTGGCAGGACTCGCCCTTTATCGTGAGTGTGCCGTCGGGCAGACAATTATAAAAGAGTCCTGTTTCATCAGCATTGTAAATATTCCGAGGCTTGTAATTTTCCAACAGTTTTGGAAGCTCATTTATCCATAGCAAAGTTCTTTCCAGATCTACGGATGCGGACTCTCCTGCGAGCTTCTTGTACACAAGACCGTGGCGATCTTTAAAACGACTTATCCACCCGTTCGATGCTGCAAAATCGTTAATGCCGAGTCTCTCCGCAATTTGTTTTGCCTTTTCTCGAACAATGCTCCCATCAATCGGAATGTTAACGGCACGAGATTGTTGGTACCAAGAGAAAAGAATTTTCTCCAGTTCGCTAAACTTTGATTCTTTACTAGTTTTTCTAGTTTTCGAAGATTTTCCGCACTTTTGAATTTGCTCCCGAATTTCGTTTTTTTTCAAGAAAATAGAATTTAACGTGGATGCCGCGATTCCTAAATGCTTGGCTATATCGACGCGTTTTTCAGCGGGGTTTTTTTCCACCTCTTTCGATAATTTTCAATCTTTCTTGAAGAGTATGTACTTTTTTTTATCGAATGGCTCATTTCGAAGATAGTTTAAAAGCTCAAAAAGGATAACTGCACACACTCCACTATGTTCGGGTATCTAGCGACAACTGGCGACAACTGACGACAACTAGCGACTGATGGCGGCAACAAACTGTTATTCTTTCTCTTTCTCTATGGAAAGTTTCGCGCATCGTAACGAGTGCCGTCTGGCGCCGTTTCAACACAGACAAAATATGTCAAATACGCGACGTAATTCCTACGATGAATGCGGGAAAATGGTGGACATAGAAACGATCGATGCGATCTATTTTTGTTTGAAATGAATTCGGACTAGAAGAAATAAATGATACATCCGGGAAAACGATTATTCGAGGAACGATAGATAGAGGTTTCACTGTATTTCATTTTAAATTAAATGTTGTTGTCAATTAAACAAACAATTGATAAGTTCCCGAATATTATCTGAATGTAAAATAAATCTTATAGAATAAAATAAAAACCTCTGGATATGAATTGAAATCGAGCAAGAATATCTTAACACAAATTGTGAGGATTATTATAAATATATTTATAGAAATATAATTATATATTTTATCACACCTCCATAAATGCAATGAAAACTTTAACTTAAACGAAATCGATAAAAAATCTAAATATAGAAGAATACGTATGTGAAACATCCAGCGAATGCACTAATATCTAGAACAATATAATAAATCTACCAACAATCTTGCACTTAAACATGGAGTATAATTTGAAACATGGACGAACTTCTGGTATACATATGTATTTAACGTTATGTCCACAACCAGATTTTATAATACTATCCGAGGCACACTCACATGCAAAACATAAATACATACCAAGTTTTCCAAACTACAAACAATATGTCACAAATTATCACAAAAATAAAAGTAGTTGAATTGTAGTCTATGCTAAAGAAAAAATTACTGATATCAATGTTAACGAAATACCAATATGTAACGCAAACTGTTTGTCAATTTATTAATCTAAATAATACGCCATTTAATATAATCGCATGTATAGATTACATAGCTCTAATATACCCTTATAGTCCAGTCAAGGAAGGAGGTGTAGAGTGCGTGAGCAGGTACCTAAGCGATTCCTTCAGAAACTTGATCATGGTGCTTAGGGTGCGAACATCTTGGAATAATTATCCATAATAACATCAAATGGAAAAGTCAAATAAACTCCACAGTAGACAGAATGAGAAAACTCATATTTTTTTTAGACTTAGAAATACTGTATCATTAAAAATACTTAAACATATTTATTTTGCACTTGCACATTCTACACTACTACAATTTTTTTTTTTTTTTTCCCATATAAGTAAGTGAAATATTTACAGATTTAGATGTAAGAACTAGAACACTACATTACATAATAATATAATACAAAAAATACCTTAGGCATTAACTATACAAAATGTCCATTTTTGGGGAAGCAAAATAATTAATTAATAACTTGCAAATTTGTATCCAATCACGAACGCGATCAGATACACATTTACAAGTTGAAACAATTGATAATTAATGAATAAACTAGTATAATTTATTGTACTTAAAAATAAACAAAGCAAACTACATAAATATATGAAATTAAACATACCAGCAAGAGGAAAAATGAGTATGTACAATTTAGATTACAAATTGATACCGTTAATATTGAGGAAACTAGAAATTACTTTACATACACGTTTATCCACAGAAGATAACAGGGATGCAATGTTGTAAGGGGGTAATACACCAATACTGATCAAGTCAGGGATGAACTTTTTGTATGAATTATTTATAGGGCAACTGAAAACAATGTGATTGAGGTCCTCTTCGTCGAGACGACATTCCCACATGGCAGAATTCTTGACATGTATTTTTGTTAGATGAACATTGTGGCAGCAATGCCCTATCCGCATGCGACAAATGGTGATGTTGAGAATTTGTTCAGAGAGAGTCCGGAAAACCACGGTTTTGAAGGAATCGTGGGCTGTATCATGAAAAAAACATTGCCTTTCGTTTTACTAGACTCATCCCAATGATTCTGCCATGTGGAAATCATGCTTTCCTTCAATTTTATGAAAATGTCATCGAGGTTTAAAAATTTATATAAAAAGTGTCCGGAAACAATGGCATCTTTCGCCAACGAATCGGCCTTTTCATTTCCAGGGATACCGCAGTGACTAGGTATCCAAGCCAAAACGATTTCTTTGCCCATGTCAGTTAATTTATGAATTAGAGTGCGAATTCCAATACAGAAATCGTCTTCTGGGTAGTGAAAAGGTGAGGAGTTTAATTTTTGAAGTGCACTTAGGGAATCGGAGAGAATTAAGAAATTTCCATCGTGGTTATCGTCAATGTATTTTAGGGATTCAAAAATGGCTATACATTCAGCAGTGAAAACTGAAGCCTATTTTGGAAGTTTAATTTTTTTATTGACATGATCTGATGGGCAACGGAACGCCGCTCCCACATGGTCTGAAAAGGAAGATTTGGAACCATCAGTGTTAATTATTTTTCAGCCAGAATATTTTGAATTTAAAATTTGGATAAGCTTACTCGGAGCTTCGTGGTTGTTAATTATGCAAAGAGAAAGAAGAATATTTGGTTTACGTAAATTAATATGAAAGGAGTTTGAATATAAAGGAAGTCTATCAGATGGATTTAAAAGGGGTTTATACGCACTATATGTACAGAGGCTTTTAACGAGAAGAGGGATTGATTTGTTCCTCCAATATGGAAGACATTTAACTTGAGCAGAGAGTGCAGTTATTTTGTGCATCAATGGGTGATTAGTGAGTCTTAAGCATTTAAATAAAAACTTGTCAGCCAAGAGCTGTCTTCTAAAATGAAGAGGAGCATCCACAGCCTCCACTTGCAAAGCATTAATTGGGGAGGAACGCATTGCTCCGATAATCAATCTTAAACTTTGAGATTGGATACGGTCCAACCTAGCGAGATTTTTTTTAGAAGTGGGTTCAACGAGAAACGACGCATAATCCAAATGACTTCTAACATATGCATTATAAAATAGTTTTTGGGTGGATGGGTGACTTCCCCACCAGACCCGTGAAACGGCACGTAAAGTGTTGAGGCCGGCCTGACATTTGTTAATTATCAAATTAACATACGGGTTCCATGATAACTTAGAGTCTAAAATGACCCCAAGAAATCTTATCTGAACCTGGATTGGGAGAATCGAATTATTTATTTGGACTGTTGTATGTGGAGTAACACGTTTCCTGGAAAAAACGATAACATTGCTTTTGGACGGAGAAATTTCTAAGCCGTGATTCGTTAACCAGATGTCAAGGTTTTTCATGCATATGTTAATTACTTCCTCCAGAAAAGTGATAATTTGTCCTGAAATATAAATAAAAAGATGATCCGCATACTGAAGTAGTTTACAAGATGCATGCATACTCCGGTGCAGGTCAAAGGTATATATATCAAAAAGGATAGGACTAAGGACGGAGCCCTGAGACCGACCCTTGTTTACTATTCTTTCTTATGAAGATTATTTCTATAGATTATTTCTTTCTTATCCGGCACCTGGATTTGAATTTTCCTAGTAAGAAGGAGGTTAATTATAAAACTGGCAAGCTTACGAGGGATACCAATTTTTAATAATTTTCTGAGTAAAACGTCTAATAAAACATTGTCAAAAGCTCCGCACACGTCAAGGCAAACACCGACAAGGGTTTCCCTATCGGCCAGGGCCAACTGGATATCAGAAGTCAGTATGGACACACTTTCGATCGTACTTTTTCTCTTTCGAAATCCAAACTGAGAGTTTTCTCATTTTCTACAAACCAGTCTAAGCGTCTTTTGATCATATGCTCAGTTATTTTAACTAACGAAGACGACAGATCTATAGGTCTGTAAGAGAGTCGGGAGCTAGGATCTTTCTGGGGTTTCAGGATGGGAACTATCATTTGAGTTTTCCAGGATGATGGTATTTTTCCGGAGTCAAAGATCAGATTTATAATCGAAAGAAAATAGTTTAGTGTAGTAACATCGCAGTTCTTAATAAAGCTATATGGAATTCCATCTACACCAAAAATCATCTTAAACAAGCCATATTACTATCCAACAATACCACTAACCGTACCACTAGTTCGGAAAATTATGACAGTTAAAAAAAAAATCAATTTAAAATTCTCTAATACCACCTCATAACTTTTCTTATTGTTTGATATTATTTTATTTCAGGGAAATCAACATTTTCCAATGTGGTTCATTTATACATGTGTAATTTACCTTTTTTTTTTTTTTTTATATTTACTCCACACAGGAGGCCCTGAAGAAAATAATTTCCCTCAGGGCCTATGTCATCTTTGGGGATGCTGTGTGGAGGGTCTTTTTGTGGAGAGGAAGGAGTGAACATGGGTCTTGAAGAGTCCCATGTTGTAGGAGGGAGGAAACACAGAGGCCGGCAGTTCGTTCCACAGCCGAGCTGTTGAACTTAAGAACGAATCGTAGAAGCGACCCGTTCTCATGTGACAAGTGTCAACTGTGTACAAATGTTGGGCGCGCGTTTGGCGTGTATCCCGACTACGCACCGGTGCCGAAGGGATCAATGACGCTAGTTCTTCAGAGCATCTTCCATTGTAATACCGATAGAACAAGGACAGCATACCTACCTGACGCCTGTGCTCTAAAGATTGCAGTCCGTTTGTTAAGATAAGACTATAACTGACCTAATATAGACTATAATAGACTAATATAGACTATAACTACCTAACTGAGAAACCAATTACAGATTTCCTCAATATACTATTCTATTATATATCTAAAAATTTAAACACTATACTTACAAGAACTAAAAAATATTAAAGTTATCGAAGAAATCAAACACTTTGTGGTTTGACATTATACAAAATGAAACAAATAATTTGTTTTAAACCACTTTATTTTAATTTATATTTCGTCGACCGGTTTGGATTGAACGCATATATTGTGTTAAATAAATATAAAGTGGTTTAAAACAAAGTATTGTTTCATTTTTTGTAAAAAAATATAACGTTATTCAAGAGGGAGATTATTATAACATGAGATTATTATAACTGGAGATTATTATAGCAGGAGATTATTAAAACAGAAGGTTATTATAACATAATACTACATAATATATGTCATTACATTTTATGCAGTTTGGTACACGTTTAATTCATTTTTAATTGAGTTTTTTAATTTATTTTGGTTACATTGAAGATAGAATCAGAGAGAATGTTATTATACATATGTTGAACATATTCTTCTAAGACAAGCATTTTTATTTGAATTGGTTTTACAGTGTTTTTCTTTAAATAGATTACATGAGCGTGTGTGCCGTGTAGGTACTTTCAAATCAATTCTGTTTAATAAACTCCACATGTTATGTTTCTGTTTATCATTCCTTGGTATTATTTATAACTAACCTGTTTTTATTACTTTTATTGTATTTTCTTGTAAGGTTATTAATAGTTTTTGTAATAATATTTATTTATTTATTCCACAATGGACTTTTACATTCTAGTTTAATAGTTGAGTATCGCAGTTATTATAAATTCTTCAAAATTAAAACAATCGAGAAAACAAAATACAATGAAAAAAAAAAATTACAACAAAAGCGTATAATAAAATAAGATACATTGGTAAAAATGATAAGAAGTCTCACATAAGTAGATATTCAAAATAAACAAAAGATTGCAAAAAATATAGATGTCTATTTGTGTCTCGATTTATAAAAGAATTGAAATAAACAATATTTATATTGATTATTTTTAAGGTGAAATATATCTCCCAGATCAGAATAAGTAATTTAATCCTATGGGGTTATATATATAAGGGGCATAACAAGCCTAAATGGGCCTAAATGTGCCTAAATTACTGAAGTCTTTTGAAACTCTCAAAACAAATCCAAGAGTCTTGGGCCTTATATACGGAAGACGTAAAAATTAAATCGACATTCAAAACGCCATGTAACATACAAATAAACGCCATGTAACGTACAATACTCGGACGCCAGAATAAATTATTTAGTATGGACGTGAAACCTTTATTATAAGAGTTAGCAATATACGGAAGACATAAAAATTAAATTAGAGTGAAAGGACGTGAAACCTATATTAAAAGGAACCTACAATATACAAAAAATATACTCCCGGACGTGAGTATGTACATGACGCAAGAAATGTATGAAAGTATAATAAGCATCATCTTAAATAATTTGTCCCTTCTCAGAAACACAATAATGCAAAACCAAAGAACAGGTTTAGTTCCCAGAATAATAAATATTTTGCACCGTTTAACTGAACCGGGCTAAGCCTAGGGTGACAACTAAACCTGCGTTGAATCCTTATTGTTTTACACTGATCTGTTTTACATCTCCATGGTGTTTTTTATTTCATTTGAAAGGGCATTATATAGTTCTGTAGCATGGATATTATGGTTTGTCTGGTCAAAAGATGTATTTAATTTTGGTATTTTCATCTGATGATGTTGATGTTTTCTTCCTTGTAGTGCAGGTGTGTTGGTCAGTAGGGTACTCATTCTTACATTTAAATTTGAGTAGAGCATTTTTGCGTAGAGTTTTATAAAACTGAAAACATTATAGTTTTTAAAATTTTCTTTTGATGTAGTTCTTATGGGTACTTTCATGATTATTTTTATTATTACTTTTGTGTTTTAACGAGCTGCATGCGGGTGTTTGAGGCAGATCCCCAACCAATAATTCCATATTCTGTATGATTGGCAAAGAGCACAGGAGACTTTGTACAGATAATATTTTTATTATTACTTTTGTGTTTTAACGAGCTGCATGCGGGTGTTTTTTTTTTTTTTTTTTTTTATATTTACTCCACACAGGAGGCCCTGAAGAAAATAATTTCCCTCGGGGCCTATGTCATCTTTGGGGATGCTGTGTGGAGGGTCTTTTTTTGGAGAGGAAGGAGTGAACATGGGTCTTGAAGAGTCCCATGTTGTAGGAGGGAGGAAACACAGAGGCCGGCAGTTCGTTCCACAGCCGAGCTGTTGAACGAACTGAGGCAGATCCCCAACCAATAATTCCATATTCTGTATGATTGGCAAAGAGCATAGGAGACTTTGTACAGATAATATTTTTATTATTACTTTTGTGTTTTAACGAGCTGCATGCGGGTGTTTTTTTTTTTTTTTTTTTTATATTTACTCCACACAGGAGGCCCTGAAGAAAATAATTTCCCTCGGGGCCTATGTCATCTTTGGGGATGCTGTGTGGAGGGTCTTTTTTTGGAGAGGAAGGAGTGAACATGGGTCTTGAAGAGTCCCATGTTGTAGGAGGGAGGAAACACAGAGGCCGGCAGTTTGTTCCACAGCCGAGCTGTTGAACGAACTGAGGCAGATCCCCAACCAATAATTCCATATTCTGTATGATTGGCAAAGAGCATAGGAGACTTTGTACAGATCATTTTTACTTAGTTTATTGCGTACGTTTCTTTGTGAGTTTCTTTGTAATGCTATTTATGTGGGAGTCCCATCTAAGATTTTCATCGATTTCAATGCCAAGATATTTTTTGCTTCTAAAGTGTGTTATAGTGGAGCAGTGGCATGAGTTAAGACACACATGTAATTTAAGAGCATAATCATCAGCTGGCTGTCCTCCGGCCATTACAGAAAATGTAAAATATTTAGTTTTGTTAACATCAAGTGTGAGTGAGTTTTGCTTAAGCCATTTTTGCAGAAGGACAAGTCCTTGTTTAGCTTTTTTGTACGTGGTTATCCAATCACTTAAATTAAATACAATGACAATATCATCGGCACAACTAATTGTTTTTCCTTTTTTATTTTTTATATTTTCAATAATATTATTATTAGATTTATAAAAACAGTTTATCAACTGTCAGTTTGATAATGCCTTCAGAGGGCGAAACAGCTGTCACGCATAATAATAATTACACAGCAGAACTTGTTTAAAAATAAACTGTTTTTATAAATCTAATAATAATATTATTGAATATATGAAAAAATAAAAATAAAAATGGAGTTCTACAATTTAAACTTGATAACAATAAATAATTTTTTTTTTTCCTTTGATATGTAAGTTACAGATATCATTAATATATATCAGAATTAATAAAGGTCCTAAGGCACTTCCTCGTATTTGATTGGGAGAGGTTTATTTTTTCGCTTTTCAATTTTAACACACTGAACGTTCTAACATGTAACTTATTAGTAACAGGTTTAGAATTGTGTTTGACATCCCAATTCTTTAAGTTTCCTGAAACAGATTTTATGATCTATCGTATAAAAGGCCTTTTGCAGATCTATAAAAAATGACAAAGATTTATTTCACGCATCTAAGCTTTTTGTGGTCGTATTTATGATATCGTCTATGGCGTTGGCCGTACTCAAGTTTTTCCTAAAACCATTCTGAAATTTCGTTATTAAGTTATTATTGTCTAAATACATCATAAGTTTTTTTTGTACCTCTTTCAATATTTTAGAAAAGGTGCTTAGAAGGCTTATCGGTCGATAGTTATTGATTTAAGGAAGTAATTATGTTTTTGATTTCATCAGCAGTTATTTGTTTGAAATTAAGTTCCTTTTCTAGATAGGAGCTTAATTTGGTTCAAGTGCATTATTAACATGTAGTGTAATTTGTTTTTCTAATTTGAATCCAATAATTGTAAAAAAATCATTAACATGATCAAGAATTTTGTTAAAAATGTACGAACCATTAGCAAAGTACACCACCAGTTACTTTACAGGCTCCTGCCTAGCACCTAGCGGTCAGAGGTAAAACTAGGGCTAACAGATAAAACAGATGTTTTGCCTTATCAATTGGCTTTCTTTGACAGTGTTTGTTTACAATTAGCTTGTCAATGTGTTTTACTTGGTTAGATTATAAAAGGCCTCGCCGACTGGATTCCTTCTTCTTCTCTCCTATAAAATAGTAACAAGCAGTCATTATGGTCTACAGACCATTAGTAAAAGTGTTTTGTCCTGGTCGGGAATAATTTAACTCTTTGTAACATTAAATAAAGTGAAATGCAGTTTTGTGCAGTAAAAACAAAAAAAAACCATGCGTCTGTTATTAAAGACTTCATCAAGCCCAAACAAATCTTAACAAATTTTGTAAGGGTTTTCGGCATATAGAGTGGGAGCCATGTTTATGTTCAGTTCATCGATTTTTGATGTATACTGGTGGATTTAGAATTGGTCACTTTGTTTATTTGCCATATTTTTTTACAATTTTCGTTAAATGCTTCTATTGTATTTTTGTAGTAGGATTCTTTTGTGGTGTTTACGATGTTTTTACCACCCTGCAGAGCGGTGCCCCGGCCTGGTTTCGAGTCCTAGAAGTGACCGTATCTTTTTCTGCTTCAGATTTTCGTTTAAGAATCAGTAATATTGTCTTCAATAATTAAATATTACATTTTGAGATTTTACTCCTTCCAAAAATTAAAATATTCATCCTAGACTTGCAGAAAAGTCAATAGATGTTGCACATTAAAATAAATATATGATATGTTTATCTAAATACACTGTCTAGATTGCGTTTGGGCTGAATCTTGCGATCATACATAAAGATAATTGCCAGTAAAACAATGAGACATTGCTCGATAGTTCTTATTCGAAGTATGATACAGTTAAATATGACCGAAGGAGATAGAGTCCCATTAGCTCAGTTGGTAGAGCGTTGCCCCGGCAAGGCAAGGATCCTGGGTTTGAGTCCTAGATGTGACTGTATCTTCTTCTGATTTTTCTGTTTCCGATTTTCATTTAGGAATCACTGAAATTCTCTTCAATAATTAAATACTAGACCAGGGTTTCCCAAACTTTTTTCAACTGTGACGCCCTTGGGAAGTTGCCATATTTTTGCTGCTCATTTGTACCAAGCGTAGTATTTTGAAGACCCCCCCTGAACGGGTCACGTAGTATGGGTACGTTACCTAAAAACAATTTGTCAGAAAAACTCCAAATAGTGTCTAAATTTTTTATTAGAAAATAAAGAACACAACATAAAAACAAAAATGGAAGCAAACAAAAAAGATAAAAAAGCCATTTTTTTCTTTGGTATTAATGAGAAGGATGTGCTTGCTTTTCTGAGCATAGTTTCTCAAAACGAGGTTGAAGTTTCGAAATCGCCACTCTAGTCTCTGCCTCTAAATTTATTTTATATCTGTACTTATTCTTAATTACTGCAACTGCAGAGAAACCTGTCTCATACAAGTATGATGTCGCAAACGGTAATAAAACCCTTAACGCTGCAGTGCTGATGGAACGATATTCTCGCTATAAAGATTGCCTCACGACGCCCCTGGGATGATCCCGCGGCGCCCCGGGGCGTCGCAACTTACAGTTAGGGAAGCCCTGTACTAGACCATTATTTTTTTCCGGTTTTATATTGATATCTTTGCAAAAACCATTCAACCTCATATGAGGTCAATGTGTTCCAAGGGATGCCATTATACATATAGTAATAATCAGTTTCTTTGTTTTTTTTCGGGGGCATTTAGGCGAAAAGCGACCGCTCTTCCCCTCAAGTCGATACGACTCGAGGTTCGTTTTGGCGTGCGCGGCGTTTCGGAAAAAAGTTGCCTTTCATTTGTTTCGCGTGAGGCGAAAAGCGACCGAGACGCCTCTCTGTCGGTATAGAACCTGAGGTTCAATTCGGCCTGGCAAAAATTCGACTAAATTAAGGTAAAATCCGGTACAAAAGCGAGCAAGCCCGATTTTGTATTGAAATATTTCCCCGACCAACTCGACCGGATTGGTTCGGGGCTCGATGTCTACAAAAATTTGAGGAAACTCTGGCGGCGGAAACTGGAAGCGCTCACGGCGCGCCATACAAAAGCGCCGCAGTACGCTTTTCGGCCGCCGGGATGGCCACAGTCGCGAAACGTTAATTTTTCGCCGTTTAATTGGCACAGCTTCCCTGCGACAAATCAACGTTTCCCCGCGAGTGTTGCCACACAAGCGGTTTCGAAACGGACAAATTTTGGTGCATTTTCTCAATGTTTCGTTTTCATCAATCACCATCAATCTGTAAAACTTTTTTTCCTTCACCGTTTATATTTTTTTGAAAAAAATTAGTCACGTGGTCACTCAAAACCACGTGGTTCGCTTTGTTTATCAAAATCTACATGGTCAACCTGATGATTGAATTCCGTCGAAAACGCGTAGTCTACGGTTAAAATATTCGAAAAAAATCGTCGTCCAAAGGTTAAGGAACATTAATCGGCCGTCCTACAAATGGCGCTCGGTTCAAAATGTTTCACAATAACCGGCTAAAGTTTTGACATTGGCGATTTGAACCAAAAAATGCCATTTTAAAACAGTCGGGCTTTTGGCCAATCATAGACTAGCAGCGAAGTGTTTTAGTATTATTTTAGTGTTGTGAATTCAAAGAAACGATAAAATCTGTGTAGGTACTTACTTTGGAAGTTTATCTTTTTAAAATCGATAATGCTTTTGAACGGTATAAAATTAAGTTTGGTAAAAATAATTTGGCACGGGTACCGTCGCCCCGTAGTGAAAAACTACATCAATAGCGTCACGCAAATTTATAAATTATACCAGGAGCGCAGAAGTTGGGTAAGGTTAGCCTGGGAGCCATCTTTATTTTTTAACGAGTAGGTACCTAATTGCGTTATAAAAATTATTTTCGGTAATTTTTTTTAAAAATTAAATTATGTTTGAAATGACAACTTTTTTCCTCCATAATGATAATTCTTATAAAGCCATTTCTGCCAAAAATTACCTTGATGACGCTGTAATCTACCAGGATCACAGAAGTTTGGGAAAGTTATTTACTATTAAAAACGGATTATTTAATTGTTTTTTTTTTAATATAATTTTTTCCAATAAAAGTTTTTACATTTTGCGTGTTTATAGAGCAATGTTTTTTTCCAAAATAAAACTCGCTGGGACTTTTGAAGAATGTCGGTGACAAAAACCGTGCATACAATATGGGTATCAAATTACGCGTCTCGACCTACACAACCCTAACGGCTCGGTGAAAAAATGATCAGTTAGCTCCTTGGCACATTTTTTTCTCAAAATATCTATTTCTTTCTAAACATACATATATTTTAATACATTTGTGGTCATACACTCATTGTTTCATTCATATGCAAACATGCATATTACATTTATAAACATTTTTTATTTAAAAGTTTTTAAATTTTGTGTGTTAATTGAGCAATGCTTTTTCCAAAATAAAACTCCCTTGGACTTTTCAAGAGTGTCGCTGACAAAAACCGTACATACGATATGGGTATCAAATTACGCGTCTCAACCTACACAACCCGTGTTGCGTGTTTATAAAGCAATGTTTTTTTCCAAAATGAAACTCCCTTGGACTTTTCAAGAGTGTTGGTGACAAAAACCGTACATACGATATGGGTAGCAAATTACGCGTCTCGACCTACACAACCCGAACGGCTCTGTGAAAAAATGATCAGTAAGCTCCTTGGCACATTTTTTTCTTTAATTTTGCTTTCCCACACTCCTGGCTTCATTCACATTCAAACACTACACTATGCACCACATTTTTACCCATTAGTTGCCTGCAACGGGCAAAAAGCTAGTCAACCAATAATATGCAGTGGGCTATTTACAAACTTCTTTTGATTATAGTATTTTAATGTAGAATTGAAAAATATTTGAGAGTATGTTATGAAGATATTGGCTTGCGGGTCTCAGTGCGCATGCGCGGAAAGAACGTACGTTCTAGCATTATGGATACGGTTTACGGATTACTTCCACACCACAATATTATTGCTTGTATATGTGTGTTTTACGGTATTATATTATTTTTACGGTATCTGTACATATTTACAAATAGATATTTTTATGTCACTACCTGTTTAAGATTGTCGGCTATGTGAACCATTGCTATCCATCGGACACAATGTAAAATTGCCATAAAATCTGCGAAAGTCAAGCAAAATTTGAGCGTCTTCATTTGTATTACAACTCTTCGACAATTTTGTTTTAAAAACCAAATAAGTTGTTGAAGGTACTTAGTTACGAGTACCTTTATCCCTGCACGGTGTAAATTTTTGATAGGAAATTCTTGAATAATTCCAAACTATTTTTCAAACTCAACGACCCATTCATGTATTCAGAAATTGAGTTGAAAAAATTATTTGCTTGGTATATCAGTGAATCGACCTCGTTATAGTAAAAAATTATATTAAGATGAGGCTGAACTAAAATATCATTTGGTAATTGCTCATTATAGCCATGAACTCGCTATAGTCGTGATCATTATAACCATGACTGTAATTACAAATTTTCTCATAATCAGCTATGTATCTCAATTAGGTAACTGGAAGACAATTACAAGTATTAAAATGTACATTAGATTATAACTTCCAGAAGAGGATGATAAACCACAATGGGCACCAGTGGTTTACTACATTCTTCAATTGATAGTGATTCTAAGTTTGAAATTTTTTCCATAGTGAGTCAGTGAACGTGGTTGTCTAAATATGAATTGTATACAAAAGTAGCTGCAATTGTACATGAGAATAGTTTTTTCCACGTGAGTTTGAATGTGCATTTTTAAATCTGATTTATGTGAAAATGAATATAGCTGTAGTCAGAACACGAGAATGGTGTTTCTCTGCCACAGGCAAGCAGTCAGTTGTATTGCATGATAGTATGGGATGACCGAGTGGAGGGTCTTTTAGAGAAAGTAATTAATAGGGAAGGATTCTGGGGGTCAATGTGTCCAGGAGTGATGGCTGTATGAATCCCCTCCCACTCAAGCGATCCTACCCAGTAGGTGGGCAAACGGAACAGAACTTCCTCTTCTTCACAATCGACACCTCACCTCATGATCTCGGGCACCCTACTTGGTGTTGGTTATCCAATAAATGGTACCCTTAGCCGCCCCCTAAATTGTTTTTAAATAGGTTTGCTGAACCAGTTGGTGATCACTACTACAGGTCACAATTACGACCTCTTAGACAATAATCATCATATATATTAAGAATTGTTGGTGAGATAACGACGCTTGGTTTTAGGTAAATGGGATAACATGGTCGGTGGTGGTCTGTCAGTGGGCTTTGGTATATTGGAGACGGCCATCAAGGAAGCGGCTGAAGAAGCTTCCGTTCCTCAAAGCCTAGCCAACACAATGGTGCCCGTGGGCTGCGTCAGGTTAGCCATCAATCACAATACATACGATTATCAATCACTTTATTAACAAATTGATATTTTGGTGGATTTATTTAGATAATTGCTTCCAGTTTCTACTTTGAGAGTGAGCGAGGCTTGTTCCCCAACACGGAGTACATCTACGACATGGAGCTGCCTCTGGACTTCATTCCGGACAACTCGGACGGGGAAGTGCAGAGCTTTGAGCTGCTCACCATTAGTGACTGTCTCCAGATGATATTCTCACCGGATTTCAAGACGACAAGTGCGCCAGTTGTTATTGACTTTTTAATTAGGAAAGGCCTCATAACTCCCGATAATGGTAAATATTATTATTAGTAGTTACATACGCAATAACATATTATGTACTAATTTGTGGTTTATTCATGCACAATTGGTATTTGAAAAATTGGAGAAATCTAACAATATTGTTCTGCCTCAAATTCTTATTTAGCAATATTTGGTTTTAAATGGAATAATTATCCTTTTCAGAGCCCAATTTTGTGGAGTTGGTGGAGCTGCTCCACATCCCCTTGCAGACAATCTACCGGTGGCCGTTCCAACAGCGCCAAGAAAACGGACAGCCCAACTCTCTGCATAATAACTTGTAACTTCCTTAAATTAATATTCGATTCTATCTAGTTATTTTATATCCAAGTCTTCATTCACCATGATCTAATGCTAATAATACGTTCTTGTGCAATCAATTGCTACATATGTTCTGTTTCACGTCAATCTGCAACGGTAAGCTAATTTCTCTTACTTAACTTACTTTTGGAACTTTGAATAAGATAATCAATTCACTGGGAATACTATAAATGTTTTCATGAGAATAGATAATAATAGTTTTATACAATTTAACTGATTGCAATCTTCGGTTTAGCTACTAATTACTAGCAGAAGTTGATAACTATTACATTTTGTAGAATGATGTTTTTTGATACTTGTCATCACACGATCAATATCTTTGTCTGGTAAAAATTTGAAAGATATTTTGAGGAGCAACACACTTTTTTCACAGTCAAAGTATTTGTAAGTGCTCTTTAGATCAAAATAGAACAGGCTTATAACGTCACTTACTGCCTTCTGCATGTATTACCACGGGTACCTAAACCTGCACTGTGGGCCTGACATAATTTGAAAGTATTCCCATATGGTGGCGGCACCAACTACAAACTGTCAGACTTCACGGTCCAACTATTATGGTGGCGGCACCAACTACAAACTGTCAGACTTCACGGTCCAACTATTATGGTGGCGGCACCAACTACAAACTGTCAGACTTCACGGTCCAACTATTATGGTGGTGGCACCAACTACAAACTGTCAGACTTCACGGTCCAACTATTATGGTGGTGGCACCAACTACAAACTGTCAGACTTCACGGTCCAACTATTATGGTGGCGGCACCAACTACAAACTGTCAGACTTCACGGTCCAACTATTATGGTGGCGGCACCAACTACAAACTGTCAGACTTCACAGTCCAACTATTATGGTGGCGGCACCAACTACAAACTGTCAGACTTCACGGTCCAACTATTATGGTGGCGGCACCAACTACAAACTGTCAGACTTCACGGTCCAACTATTATGGTGGCGGCACCAACTACAAACTGTCAGACTTCACGGTCCAACTATTATGGTGGCGGCACCAACTACAAACTGTCAGACTTCACGGTCCAACTATTATGGTGGCGGCACCAACTACAAACTGTCAGACTTCACGGTCCAACTATTATGGTGGCGGCACCAACTACAAACTGTCAGACTTCACGGTCCAACTATTATGGTGGCGGCACCAACTACAAACTGTCAGACTTCACGGTCAAACTATTATGGTGGCGGCACCAACTACAAACTGTCAGACTTCACGGTCCAACTATTATGGTGGCGGCACCAACTACAAACTGTCAGACTTCACGGTCCAACTATTGTGGTGGCGGCACCAACTACAAACTGTCAGACTTCACGGTCTGACATATGGTGGCGGCACCAACTACAAACTGTCAGACTTCACGGTCCAACTATTATGGTGGCGGCACCAACTACAAACTGTCAGACTTCACGGTCCAACTATTGACAAGTAAAAGTTGGTAATTGCAACCATATTTTTTTATTTTCTTAAAATGTTTTAAAATCGCCTTATTTTTTTAATGAATTTATTTACTTTCTGTGGCTTAACACTGTTGTACATATTTTGAAATGTGCAATGCGTGTTTATCTTCCGATTGCTGATTTATGGACTTCTTGAAACATTAAACATCCATTATCTCAGAAACACCCAAATGTAAGTTACCAAATTCTGCTAGTAAACCGATGCAATAAACTCTGTATCATATTTAATTTATTTATTTTAATAATTACATCTCAAACCCTAATTATAAAAGATTATAATAAATTCATACCTATAACTTCAGAGCTCACTGAGTTGAAACCATTTTAAATAACAAACAAATATTTTCATAAAAGCAACAAACTAATATGTCTATTTACATTGTAATCCATTTTAGCGCCCATCCCTTATTGGCGCTTGCAATTTATACACATTTATATAAAACTAAATTGTATACATGCGTGAGGTCTATCATCTCATTGTTAAGTAATTTAATTGTTTTAAAATGATTTCTTCTTGGTGAATAGAGACAAGTATTATTTATTTAATATTAACACATCAAACCTTATAATTAATCATATTAAGAAATTATAAATTAATACATTCGCAAGAGCATTTTTTGAATAATTTACTATAAAAAAGATTCCCATGAGCACTTATAACAATATAGTAAGTGTAACTAATACATAATTTACATATTGTACATCGGAACAGACTCTTAACCATTCTCTTACTAACCTAACAGCTAACAGCATGCATTCAATCCTCAGGTAGGAAACTAACCCACACCAACTAAGTACAAGGGAATACATATGTATTTATGATTGTACTTCAACAACTAATTCCCTATTTTGTATGTTGTGTAGTTTGTTTCCATAGGTGTAACTGATATTTTGACAGATGTGTGCCTTTAAGTTTTTAAAAATAGTATGCTTTGGTATTACTAATCAGATTAATAATATAATTATAATATTATAAATTCCGTAGTAATCCTTACGCAGATCTAAATAGCCAAAAGTACGTAAAATAATATTATTACGGTATGAAATTCCATACTATCGTGATCTCAATAGATTTGAACATATTGGAGTATTAGATATTTTGAAATTAACCAAATAAGATTTGCGTGTGATTGTTTTGAAACAAAATATTTAGGTGTTTTCAGTTTCTGAGAAAAAATGTGTTTTTATTGATATAGTTGAGTTTTTATTTATTTATATTTTCGATAACAAAGAAAACCTATTTGAAATTTTGTAGGTTAAAAACTTCATACATTGTATTTTTCATTATGATAATGTTGTGTGGAACTGGCCATATTATTTATTTACAATTATTAACATGTTAAGTTTGTAACAAAGCTATTTGTCTATGTAATAACCTCTACAAGATATTACTGCAGCGTTGCATACATTGGGAGTACCTGCACTTGTCCATTCTTCTTCAAGCAACACTGCTGCCAACTCTGTGCACTTTTGTAGCTATCTGGTAGGCTTGAAGCAATATGTACTACACCTCTCTTTGAGAGTCTTTAATCAATTAAAGGTTAATAAGTGGTTATCCAGGTTCTGTCTGTTATTTATCTATTATTGGTCCTTGCCCCACTTTACTTAACCATGTTAATACTTTTCTTTAGTCAGTGATCATTATATGTGGTGTGTACTATGAATACTGAGCACTATGCTTCCAGAATGCCTATCAAAGCTTACACAAGTTGATATCTTATCTCTAAGTCGCTCAGCTTTTGTATGTTATGTTGTCGATTATAAACTGGATATGAGGGAATAACCATCATCTACAAAATTTAGCAATTCATTTTTAATTTAATGTGCCATTATAAAATTAATTATAATGATTATTATAAAATTACGGTAATGTATAGTGTTTTTCTTGCTTATAATCAACCCATTATTTTTTCTGTTCGACACATTACATTTTTACTATGTAATTTTCAATTTCTTCAAGGGTTTTTAATTATGATAATTTTTTTTAAATAAATGTTTTGTTAATTTTTTAAAAAGTCTTAAAGACAGGAGATATTGGCTTTCTCCTGTTCTGAACATCTTATTTCTGCTATTTGGAATGTGTGGCTTGTTTCCCTCTGCCTCGCTTTAAATCAGAGATGGGGAATCTCTTTACCCTCGGGGTAAAAAGATGTTTGTTGTATCACCCGCGGTTTTCCTCCTTTGCACTTGGAACGTGAGAATGGTTCCCTTCTCTTCGATGAATCCGCAACTGGTTAATTATCGTTACATTCTGAACACAATTTAATTTAAGAGTGAATCTGTATGCTGGATCTCACTTTCATTAAAACTACACCCAGAATATGAAAATGATTTTCCCCCGATTCTGGCAGCACAAAGTCCACAACTAGAATTTTATAACTGCATTTTGAATACGAGAATCGGTTCCTTCGAAATGCGTCAGCAGATTAAACCTCATCTGGAATATTAACTGTGCATTCGGAACACAAAATTTTTTTTAACTTGAGTGAATTTTTCCCCAGTCCCCAGCATTAATTATTAACCTTTTAAACGCGTTAATTTGCTCTGTTTTATCTATACCGGTAAGCGGTACATATTTTCAAATACCTATGTACGCAATTAAATGTGAAATAATAGCATTATGGCATGATTTATTGGACTATATAGACAGAACAGATTATTCTCCACAATATGAAAACAAATCGTGTGTCAAAACTCTTAGATGTTTATAAAAACAAAAACATAAAATTTCATACAAAAACATACCGTATCTTTTGAATGTGGTCGCGCCATTCACTCAGCGTGTGTGTACTTAGGCCACTGCGTTGATAGACACAAGTGGGACACCATGATCACTTATAATTTTTAGTTATGAAAACGTTTTCTATAGCTCAATCTTAAAAATAACACATACATTTTCTGTCACGTAATAAATATTGTTTTAATTATTAAAGCACTTTAGAGGAATCTGTGTCGGTCACATTTTTTGGAACTATGGTAAACCTTAAAACAGGGTTCGATATGTACAGACACACCACATTCTTTACATACGCATCTCGTTAACTGCATTTTTTTTATTTTTCAATCGGCATACACAACATCGTCTGCGCGTTTTTTTTCTTTTCTTATTTTGTCGGGTGATGGAATCAATTGGGCCATATGCTTAGTGGCATATTTAGGCAAAACCCGACACGGGTTGAGGTGGGCTGATATATTAGGCTCTGGTATTTGAGATATCTCTGGTTTATATTTCTCAACTAGTTGCATAATAACTACCAATTGGGGTGCCAACGGGTGTACAAAACAAATTAATTCAATAAATATAGGTCAAGTATGTGAAATAATACTTCTTTATACCATTTTATGGTCTTCCGCATACAAGATAAACTGCTCTGCATCATGTCGCTTTTGTCAACAGTTCCCATAAATTTATTGTAATCAGTGATACAGGCGGGATTGCGAATGGGTTGTTTAGTTTGGCGATTTATTTTAGTGGTTTCTTTAAATGAGTTATCGTGCAAGTTAGTTAGCATATGTACATCCCTTTTATCACACCATTTTAATGTCAAAAGGGGATTTTTGACGCAAATTCGCCTTTTTTCAGTTTAATAAATTTTGGCATTTCCTTTCGGGTCTTTTTTACCGTCCCACAGGAATTGGTTTTTTTCGAATGCAAAAAATTGAATAACTTTGGACTCGAGTACCAATTGTCACACCACAAATTGTGCCCTTTGCCAAAATAATTAGAAGTGTAGTAACACAACAGCGCCGGTTATTCCCAAGTTCTGGTCATCTGTAATTTCCGTGCCTTCTCTGCAGTAAATTATGAAATCAAGAATGTATCCAGTTTTCACATCACACAAAACAAAAGTTTTGATGGAATATACTGCTTAAAAATAAGCCTACCCTTGAAAACCATGATGCTTTCATCTATACATAAGTCTTCATAAGGTATCACAGACTCTTTAAATAGTGTTCGGGTGTGATTTAAAATTAACCTTATTTTATAAAGACGATCACAGAAATGTACATTTTGCAACAACAATTGATATCGGTCTCTACTCATGATCTGGCCAAAACTTAGAAACATATTTGTATTCCAATACTCAATACATACTCTGCAATAGTCAAGTGTTCGTTTCTTGTCAAAAGTATGGTTATTGCAAAAAATAGATACATTTCTTCAAAACTTGTGTCCTTCCACTTATGAATTCGTGACTTTGCACCAAATTCCTTTGAAATGAGAAGAAAAGTATGGTAGTTGTGTGTTTCTCGAATAATTTCATTCATAATCGAGCGATTCAAAAATTGTTCAAAAAAATCATTTTCTGTTGAATTTTCGTTAAATTGTACAGAAACGCCGGATTGAAAATAATCAAATTGGAATATGAGGTCCAGACACTTGAGTGTAACACTTCTTCACTTACAGACTCATTCGCTTGAGTTTCTGCATCTGAAAGTTCCGAAGGTTCAAATTCATCCTCCGACATTTCATAAACAGAATCCAAAATGTTTAATATATTCTCAATTTCATTATCTTCCAAACTATGGGCCATTTTTTATCCGAAAAATCAAATTAATTAAAAACTAAAAACTTTTTGTGAACGTTTCCTAACAATTTTTGAAATAGTATGTAAAACACGAAAATAACACGCACTTTAGTAATATAAAACTAATACATATATAACAAAATATTTTGAAATTAATAAAGTATGTAGTGAAGTAAAGAACTCAGTTTTGTAACACAATAAAACATTAAAAAATATGCGCAATCGGCACAATAAGGTCACTAGCGGGTACAGTAAAATTAAATTCATTAGACGAAACACGAGAAATTTTTTTTTTTTTTATTAATTATTGATATCTGAAATAAACGAACAAAGTAAAATTTTGTTATTGGTGCACATTTTGCAGATTCACCCGGCGCTCGCAAGCGCAGATCACAAACTAGTACTAACGCCAACCGTTGCCAAAATTGTTAACTATGGCACTTGAAGGCGCGAAGATGCGCACCTCATTATCGATGTTTTTTTATGATACACAATTTTATTTTTGAGAAATTCTTGTAGATGTCAGCATCGTGATAGTTATACGAATGTCCAAGTGAGCGGGAAATACATTTTTTACGAAAGAGCGCTGGAATATCGGCAGTCAAAGTTTCCATATCTACTGTTGATATGGCCGCGTGTGAGTATGGACTTTTTGCCGTATCAACAGTTGATACGTTAGCGTACAAAGAGTTAAGGCACCCAGAACACGAAAATGGTTTTCCTCCGATTTTTGCTGCACATAGTCTGCAACTTGAATTTCATATTTTGCACTTGGAACATGAGAATGGTTTCTTTCGAAATGTGTAAGCAAATCTGTACCTCAGATTTTGACTCAGAAGTCAAAGGTCGTTTGTCAGATTTTTGAAATTGTTCAGGAGAGAGGAAATAGTAATTTTTTCCTTTGAACATTGTGGGGATACCAGACTTTTTATGTTGACCTAACACATTGTCGTAGGACAACCGTCTTTATACCTCTGTGTAGATACTGAAAAAACTGAAAAGGTCTCATACGTAACCCATTTTCACAAAAAACGGGACAACTGACCTTTGACTTCTGAGGTACAGAAATGAACCCACAACTGGAATTGTATCATTACATTCTGAATACAAAAGTGGTTTTAAACTAAGTTTTAATTAATCCCCAGTTTGAGTAAATGGTTTTCCTCAGAATTTTAGACTCCACTCCATAGACATTCAAATCAATAAAAGAGTCAATTAGGGAAAGGAGAACAAACCAATTTGAGCGGAGTGCGGCGAGACCGTCTGGCTTTTGGTTATATGTCAATAAATGAATCTGACAGTAAACAGGCAACTCGCATTGTAATATCACCATTCGATCCTCGAAAATAAAATCGGCTTACGAATTACTAGTCCGTTTTACAATGGCGCGCAACACTTAACTACCTGATCGGGTAGTTAAAAGTTTGGGCTTAAATTTAAATTTAAATTTTAAATTTTTAAAATTTTTAAAAAAGAAAGACAAACATTCCCGGGTTACGAATAACCTGACAATATTTGAAAATCTTCCACTACCACCACAGTAAGCTGAAAATGTCGCTTGTGTTGTGATGGAGGACTTAGCCAGCCGAGGAATTGAACATACTACGCCTGGGTGGGACCCAAATGCGATGTCAACTCGGCCACTGACCGGTTTGTTTCCATAATTTAATATTTTGTTACACTACTTTTACAAATGTGTTATAATTTACCCACCTCACTTAATTTTAGCGTTGCTGTGCCAGGCGATTGGTTTAAGAACGAATATTCAGATCCTCATAGAAAAGTCACCCAACGGATAGCGCTGCAAACGCACGGTCTGGTTATTTCAATGTGTGCTCTTCAGTGTACAACTGATGTCATGATTTATTCAAAGCATTCTTGATGTTAAGTGGTTTGTCTTCAACTCGTCCAAATGATACCCAGACTTCATGTTAGGGCAAGTCTATTAACCCCGCAGGCCTCTGACATATTGACCATTATATTTTTCAAAGACGCTGTGAAATTGTTTGTATTTCCGCTTTGCAATAAAATCCAAACAAATGGAATTTTTCTGAACTATCTGAAAACTATACACTGTTTTTGAATTGTGTTGAAATACGTTTTCAAATTTTAGATTAGAAATAAACATATATTACATTTATAAATAAAAAAGTTTAAAAAATGGCTCACTTTACGTATTTAACACTTAACATACACTGAACTAAAATTACTGATAACAAACCTCAAGTGTGGCGACATTACTGTCACCTCAGTTTTTTGTTCCAAATGAAAATAATTAATAAAAAATTCACAAAGTTTCATAATTTTTTTTCAAATTACGGTCGGAACCTTTGTTTTTATAGAGGTGTACATTTCAATTATTTTGTGGCTAATTTGTACATTTGATTATAACGGGTCGTGTTTTCTCTTTCTAATACCTTTTAAATCATATTTCTCACCATGACAGAAAGGGATACACTGATTTCTATAAGTCTATATGAGCTATTCTCTAAAGCGAACAAATTGACCCAACAGATAATAGCTGTTTGATGAGGGGTTAATTTGGATGTCTATTTTCCGCTGGTAACCTTAGAAAGGTTTTGAATTTCATCGGGCATTTGGAAAACCAGACTGGTTTTAACTTAATAGTGAATATTTGTGCATGTCCCCTGGTTCAACACCACACTCAGAACTAGAAATTTAAACCTGGTTTTAAATTAAGTATGAATCTGTGTACTATTCCAGCTTAAATTATAATTGTGCAAAGAACACGACAATGCTTTCATGTTCATTAAACTATTGCTTAACTAATTAAAAAATGTATCTGACATACCGTGAATGAAAACCTTTCTCATAACTTTCAGCACGACTCCCCAAAAGTGCTCACTGGCTGCACCAAAAAAGGAATATATAAGCGACACTTAAGGCAGTCCTAAAGCATTGATTTTTGAAGGGCTTTATGAATATAAATGCGAAATGGAATGGCATTTGCCTTACCTTAGAATGCACCAAAAACATCTTCTAGCGACTAAACTCCTTCTGCCTTGCTGTATTTGTTAATGAATATGAATTAGGATAAATTTAAACGGTGTTCTGTATCATGGGGCTACTGTGGGGTAAGATGGCACTGCGGGCAGGTGTTACAAACTAGTTTGAACCAGTTTATTGGTTTGTTTCATCACATGTGTGATTTCATGCGGCTTAAAGCAGACCGCCTCGAAGCCACTCCAATTTGAAAAGTTCTATTTATTATGCATTATATTAATCAATGGCCATATGAATATTACATTATATACTTTGTACAAACGCGTGTATTACTGGCTTACGAGCCTTTTTTATATTTTAATGCATTATTCTTTATTTCATTCCCCGCTATCTCAACTTTCTCCAAATGATGGCATGGTTTATTTAAATCTGATGAATGTATTTCGCAGGTAAATCACTATCTGCTCATTTTAACAAGACATCAAAATACATTTTTTCCTTTTTGTTTAATGATAATATAGGAATGTTCAGGCAAAAGTCATCAAACCACAATACACACATTTTTGAGAGACTGCAAATTTGAGAGCTACAATATGTTTCACAAACATTAAAATTCGGTTTATAAGTTTATGTAAAGGAAATTTCACAGATATATCTACCATTATGCTGATGCTGGTATAGTAATAGAAATAAACAAAAGCATTCAAATAAAATTATTTCTCCAACATTAAAATTTAGGCATCTCAAAACTTATGCATGTATGCGAACGTTGGTGCCTGAACAGTGGCGATATTAAGAACTATAAAATGGCAACAGTTTTATTCCGAGGTTGATGATATTTTGCACACATTATATTTGGAAAGTCTGTGTAAAGCCCGGGTAACACCGGAGACTTCAGCTAGTAATTTAATAAAAGCAAATAATTGCTGAACTTGAAATGGAATGCAATATCTATATACATATTATATCCTCCTCGAATCTGAATTGCGAAGCTAGGAAGTCGATAGCTCTCTGGGAAGAGTTGTGTGTTAAATGCAATGTATAATCCAAGATCTTCAAAAAGATATATGTATTGGAAATGCCTAATATCTTTGGAAAAGACTAAATTATAATTGTAATGTATCATATTATTAACATTAATCATTATATTGTGTGCATGTCATTATTATCATTTTATTAAGCGCGAAACAACGACATTTATCATTATAAGTACCTCATAAAAATATTAATTACAGGTGTTTGGATGTTAACATAATATATACATATAGTTTAACATTATTTCTAAGTCAATATTATTGATACTATTTTAATCCCCATTTTTAGCTTTTCCACAAAACTGATCAAGCCCAAGTGTACACAAAGTCACCAAATAATTTATTGTGTGAACCTAAATTTACCACACTCGTCTTCCCAATGAATGTATTATGGCGTTAATTTTGTCAGTTTTACAAAAATAAACTTCTGTTATTATTTTACGACTCTGTATATAAACAATTAGTTCTATATTATCCTCGAGCGTGTTTTCCGCACTTGAAATGAAAACGCTAAAAATAATTTCAGTAATTTTGTCTTCTATATAAAAAAGTAATTCATGAACTTTTGATTTTTGTCAAAAAAACTTTTTTAATAACCAAATTTTTTGTTCTTAAAGAAATATTTTTAATTAATGTACATTTTCTTCAATTTTTATTTTGCATAATACGGTGAAACCTCTATCTATCATTTTCGAAGGGACCTAATAATAAAAACAATGAAAGCGGGAAATCAATTGCTAAAAAACTACATTCATACAAATGTTGTATCACTTGGTGAACTGCATACTTGTTGTCAATAAAATATTTCGTTGTTTTACGCCCATTTCTGCATCAAGGTTCCTAAACAACAAATCAAAAATGTTCAGTCATCCAAGCCTTTTTTTTGCATAGTATTTTATGGGTAAAGTTTTTGTATTCTTAAATCACCTATACTTCAACGATTTGCCAATGACAAGGGGCTTGCATATGTCAGTTCCATATCTGTTCTCTTTCTATCCTTTACCACCATAACGTCAATGTGTCTTTTCAGTTTTGGAAGATTGCATGTGCATGTGATCGATATTTCTCTGTATATGTATTTGGATCGTTTATTTAAGATTTAAAAGATTGTATTAACAAAAAATAATATGGATGAGTTGGTTTTATTGCATTTTTCATCCATCATTGGAACGTTGGACGCACTTAGACTGTACTTATTTAATAATCATCGACTTCTGAAAATACTATTATACTTGCATGGTAGGATCTATAGGTTGTACTATTTTTTGTTCATCTGATTTTGATTTATGTTTTCTGTGAAGCAAATTTTTCCTGGAAAATTTGTAAAATGCCATAATCCATGTCTTCTATCAATCGATCTGTCAATATGGCAAATTTTTTGATAATCAAAATACATAGATATTTAAAAAAATAACATTACCCTAAACACTTACATGTGGATTTTAATTTTCAGCTTTAATGCAAAGAAGTTCAGACTGCTTTGGTTCTTATCTTAGTGGAGAAGGGCAACGGCTGAATTACCCATGTAGGTTTTGGTAGGTTTGTTTTTTATTTATCCGTTTTTACATGCAATGGATTGTCTCATTGATTTCATTCAGTTTCGGGAATCTTTCCAGTCCAAGTCCTCATCCTCTTTTGCTCACAATTTTAGTTTATTTTTAATTTATAGAGAACACAATAGGCTTGGAAGAAACGATTCACCACTCAAACGATTGCAAAAACTTCTGCATGCCATAATGTGCCAAGTTTTGTAGAGCCTAAAAATATGGGATAAACGGTGAAATCTAGGAGCATTCATTGGATTTAAACCGCAGTAAGCAGTTCATATGTTTCCATATTCATATTTTGAGAAATGATATTAATTAAATCAAATGGCCAAATCAAAAACCGAACACTCATCGCTCGAGTAGCTAAAAGACATGTTTTTGCCACGACTTTTAGACTTATGACTGGCATTACTAAAGCTTTTCCATTTGTCAAAGCAAATGCGAAAAAATAACCTTAAACTTATTTTAAACTTTTTTCTTGACTTATTCTCTTACTTACTAGGTGATGGTTAACCACCTCACCAACATTGCCAAATTTACTTTTAACAAACATTTCTGATCAAATTACTATTCCGGATAGCAAGGTATACCTACCTATACTTATTTCAACTATAAGATTAAACAATTACATTAGAAAAAATCTAAAGTTTCGAATTGGCAAATGGTGCGCAATGTTCACGCAAACATCACAGAATGATATTCAAAGACACTTGCTATTTTACTAACACTTTTGTGTGATTGATGAACACCCTTTTCACATCTACAAATATTTAAATTTAAAAAAAAAAACTGTATGTCTCTGAAATATAACATTGACCAGATAAAACCCGAGACTATCTCTCTTGCCCATTATCTTGAGACTTGAAATGCAAGAAACTTATATTGCAGCATTCTATAGCCAATAGGAAATTGAGGACAGGAGGTTTTACAATCCATTGCAAACAGTTTAGTTGTTTATCCCTGTCACGGATTCCTTCAGATTCCATCAGTATGTATATATATATATCTAACTAAAATAATGTTATAACGCACAAAGCAGAGTTATTCCAAAACCACCTCAAGTCCCTTGCCTGGTTTGAGGGTGTGATGGTTATGCCCATAATATATTCAGTCTTCATATAAACAAACTATAAATGCAGCCAAGCAAATGATTGATAATAAGGAGGCTTTAGAAGAACTAGGAAAAGTCATAACAAAATACATACAGCGGAAAACATTCATGATGAATAATTAATTAACATAGAAACATATTTTCATCCCCGGAAATTCTATGATTTTTATTTTTCATTTAACTGATACACATTACACTTCATATGAAAATCTTTTAGTGGCCCTATATTTGAATTCTGTCTATTTGATTTCAAGTTTTCCAAAAACAATTTCCTATATATTTTTAGTATGTATGCAAAAAAAAGGTTATTAATGTTCCTTATTCGAAGAAATTTCCGCTATGCAGGTGTCCAGGGTTAAGTGTAACTTCGGGAGGTGATTCTGCGGTGGTAGAGTAAAAAAGGTAACTACAGGTAAAATAACTTTTGAAGATTGTTGTTTTTTTCCATACAAAAATATTTTTCCATACAAAAATATTTTTCCATACAAATAATTCAACTTTTGTACCTGAAAACAAATTTCGAAAAAGTTATTTATCTTTTTTAACTGTACTATCATGTACAATCAATCAGCTCCCGAAGTTTGTGCACTTTACCCCCAGACACCCTATATTGTGAATTAAAAAGCAATATTTAATCTGTGGAGAATAACCACAAAAGAAAACTAATATTAAATATTTTAGCACCCTAGTCTAGTCCCCTCTCTTTTTATTTTTAATATAAAACCTTTAAATGAATACATTACACGGACAATGACAAAATGAGCAAGTTACGCATTGAACGTTTAAAATAAGAAGCACAGACGCTAAACTCTGTTCACCGACCAACAATAGTGAACAGTAGAAAACTTGGAGATACCAATTCATCATTGTTTGTGCAAATTCTTAAATATGAGTAATGAAAAACCAATTTTATTAAGTGATGTTATTTGAAAAAGATTGCTTCAATTAGTGCACATTCCCTTACTAAATTGCTTTGAATGTTTTTGTTATATGATTGCAATACAACTACGAGTGTCAGAAGTCAGTTTCTTTTAACCTAAGCACGTGATTGAAACACCACAGTGACAATAGTAAAGTCACTGTTGTGCATTCATTAGATTTAACACAAGTCTTACCTCATGAAGAGTGTGCCGTTAGGATATTTAATAAAAATACTGTGGTATTTTGTACTTCTATGGCTTGATGTAGTAGGTACATAGTCATTTAGAATAACATGTTTAGCATCAGTAATGTTTATAGATCAGATCATGCTGTATATGCAAATAAGTAGGTTTTATAATCGCTTTGATTGTTTGTGATGAGAAGAAGAGCACTGTTGTAATAATTTATTTCATAAATGATAAATAAATTTACACCAAAAAATTTATTGACATATTTTTGAAATAGGTCAATTCTTCTTATTTATGTACTACATACTTATTTAACCTAAATTATTTATTAAAATGCTAGTTTTTAATACTTAAAATTTAAATGATATACCTAGCAATCTCTCACATTTAAAATGTTGAGTAAAGCTTTTATAAAATAATGGAATGTTAGGGCCATACAGAACTTTGGGACTGGATCACTATGGTGATGGCTTATAACGCTGTATATTGTATGTTAGGTTATAGCCAAACCACTTCACCATCTACTCCACCATTAACTGAGGTAGAATAATCTCAATCACCCGGTGACAGAAACCAACACAAGTCATTCCGAATGAAAGAAAGTTAACCAGTTATGAACAAGCAATGCAGTGAGAATTAAACTGGAATATAATTATGGATAATGTGGAGTATTGGTAGAAGACAACTACTTTATCTGAGGTTTAATCAATTATGTCACTCGAATGCATAACTATCAAAGCAGCATTTGAGCAACCTTCAAAAGATATTTTCCAAAATAAAGAACAATCAATCGTAATGAAAACAATGAACATATAATGTGTGACTGGATAGTGCTGCATTCACGACCTGTTGAATAGAAATATGTAAACCTGCTTCTATTTTCTGTAAATTTAATCAATACACATTTAGTGCATTAAATCAAATGGTAAACTTTATATAAAAATAAATGCAGTACTTTGAATTTGTTATTTCATTTGGATTATATTATTATTATTTTGAAGCGAGCTGTACAAACTTATTCTACTCACCACAAGATTTCTTATACAAATAATCTTGAAAAAGGTACACATATTATGTCTTTGACTTGCTGCGAAAAGTCTTCAACTACCAACCTATGTTTTTGGTGATTTAAAATGACTCAGGAGTTAACTAATCGACAAATTTGCAGCCCATTTTATGATAGTATTGTTTAGACAATTAGTGAAGAATGAATAAATGCAGCAATATTGTTTGAAAGGTCTGCTTTTGCCCTTGATTACCCAGTTACGCAATTGGCTTATTTTTATATCAAATTTCACATGCATTCTTTACACTCAAATAATTATTGTACAGAGTGTTCCATACCCTTTCTTCCATAATTAATTGGTATACAGTCTGTTACACAATTATAATGTTTTTGAAAAATATGAGGTAGGTATGTATTTTGGAAATTTAGTTGTGAATGCTTTACATTATTGCAGAATAAATATGAAATCAAAATTTTCAGAAAAAGTTGATTCTGATGGACATTTGAGTAGTGTGAAGTTGCAAAACCCGCTCTGGAAATTTCTGGTTTTGATAAATTTGCAAAAAAATATTTGATATTCGTTGAAAGTCAATATATCAAATGTAAATCTTTCACAAAATATCCAAAGATAATAATGATAATTTGTATTTATTATTATTATTGTTACAAAGTGTCAGCTTTATGAAAATATAAAAGAATAACGTACAATTGTTTCCATATTTAGTATATTGAACGTATTCCAAACAGTTTCTCGCGACTATCGTTTTGCAACTCCATGGACTCATTTGGACCCTTTTTGTGAGAATCAACAGAAAATTTAGTAAAAACATTATTACGATGCTGGATATTCTACCATAAACAAATTCCAATACATTTTAACAATGTAAACTAGTTGGACAGTATACATTTCACTTGTGAAACAGAGAATAAATATTAAATAAAAATATGCAATACTTGTTGCCTAAAATATATTGCTGAAATATTTTTCACTATTAACTGACATTATACTTGTACCAGTCTGTAGACAATTTGTAAGTGAGAAACTGGTCTTAAAATAAATGAAAAATGATAATTATTTATGGTGTAGTTTTTCTTCTGATTGACTTTTGGTGACTCTTGAGGGATCTAATTCTGTTCAATGCTTCCCCGTGCAACTTCCACTTAACTAGTGTCAACAGTATTTGCTCCCAATTATAATTTTATATAAACTTTAAGCATTAGTTCGCTTTAAGACGTCTGCTTTAACCCCTAGGATACACAATCAAACCCACATTTTCCCTTTGGTATTTTTATAGCGAAATATGCAATACCTACTTGTAATACGAAATATGTATGTGAACACGGTCTTAAAAAGCACTGCACAATTTCAGTGATACAAACATAATTACGTAATTGTAAAAAGCATTCACTTTGTGGCTCATCATAATTTATAATAAAAACACATAAATTTGATTTTGACCACGATAGTTTTATTTTCACTCGGAGTGAAAATAAAACTATCGTGGTCAAAAACAAATTTATGTGTTTTTATTACAAACATAATTAATTTATTATGATTTGTATGTCGTAGCCAAGGGGCTGAAAAGAGAAGAAAAAACTCATTTGACATAATAACTATTTACAGGAGTGGTCGGCCCTAGGCGGGCGCAACTGGAGCAGTCTGCTCTGGGTGCCTAACACCTAACAGTCCTAACACATCACCCTTGAGATTGACATAATAACTATATACAGGATGGGTCGGCCCTACGCGGGCGCAATTGGAGCAGTCTGCTCTGGGTGCCTAACACCTAACACATCACCCTTGAGATGATGGATCGGCCCTACGCGGGCGCAATTGGAGCAGTCTGCTCTGGGTGCCTAACACCTAACAGTCCTAACACATCACCCTTGAGATTGACATAATAACTATGTACAGGATGGGTCGGCCCAACGCGGGCGCAATTGGAGCAGTCTGCTCTGGGTGCCTAGCACCTAACAGTCCTAACACATCACCCTTGAGATGATGGATCGGCCCTACGCGGGCGCAATTGGAGCAGTCTGCTCTGGGTGCCTAACACCTAACAGTCCTAACACATCACCCTTGAGATTGACATAATAACTATATACAGGATGGGTCGGCCCTACGCGGGCGCAATTGGAGCAGTCTGCTCTGGGTGCCTAACACCTAACACATCACCCTTGAGATGATGGATCGGCCCTACGCGGGCGCAATTGGAGCAGTCTGCTCTGGGTGCCTAACACCTAACAGTCCTAACACATCACCCTTGAGATTGACATAATAACTATGTACAGGATGGGTCGGCCCTACGCGGGCGCAATTGGAGCAGTCTGCTCTGGGTGCCTAACACCTAACAGTCCTAACACATCACCCTTGAGATTGACATAATAACTATATACAGGATGGGTCGGCCCTACGCGGGCGCAATTGGAGCAGTCTGCTCTGGGTGCCTAACACCTAACAGTCCTAACACATCACCCTTGAGATTGACATAATAACTATGTACAGGATGGGTCGGCCCTAGGCGGGCGCAATTGGAGCAGTCTGCTCTGGGTGCCTAACACCTAACAGTCCTAACACATCACCCTTGAGATTGACATAATAACTATGTACAGGATGGGTCGGCCCTACGCGGGCGCAATTGGAGCAGTCTGCTCTGGGTGCCTAACACCTAACAGTCCTAACACATCACCCTTGAGATTGACATAATAACTATATACAGGATGGGTCGGCCCTACGCGGGCGCAATTGGAGCAGTCTGCTCTGGGTGCCTAACACCTAACAGTCCTAACACATCACCCTTGAGATTGACATAATAACTATGTACAGGATGGGTCGGCCCTAGGCGGGCGCAATTGGAGCAGTCTGCTCTGGGTGCCTAACACCTAACAGTCCTAACACATCACCCTTGAGATTGTTTTTCATAAAAATGGTGCTACACAAATTATTGATTACAGCAATCACCTACCTAGTAAATGTACTGGTTTTAACAAGGGGCGCCAAAATTTTGTCTCAGAGCCGGCCCTGTGTACAGGTAAATCATTTTAAAAAGAACCTTGTTGCGTTTTGGTGTACTGGGTGGATAAAAATAACAATTATTTACCTTTTTGTCCTTTGACATTTGGATGCAAAATCAAACATCTTTATTATACAAAGGTTATAACTTGTAGGTACATCCCACTTCTTACAGTTAACCCTATTATCAATAAGTAGGAAATAAATGTAGACATTATAAAGCGTAAATATACCTAATTCACTAATGTGAATTGAAACGGTTCTTAGTACTGATTATCGCAAAATGGGTCCCTCGAATGCTCACAAAAGACCACAAACGTGCTTCATCAACGACGACATGGTGAAAGATGGAGTTCAACACATCTTCAATGACATGGGTGTACAAAAATTGCCACAGCGCTTACAAAATGGCGATTATGTAGATAAATAGATAAACATTCAAGCTTTTTTAAATTGTTTCTGGCTTTCATCCTTCAAGGATGTTCTGATAAGGCTTGATAGAATAGAGGATATTTGTTTAGAGAGGGACAGCAACAAAATATGTGATCTAAGGTTCCCACTTCTAGACCACAGAATGTATAAACTTGGGAGTCAAGCACGTGCATTTTAAAAAGACGAGAAGGAACAGAACGATGTCCAATCCTCATTTGAATAAGTGAGGAAATTTCTTTTTTGGAGAAATGGGAGAATTGTTGAAACCACGGTTTTGATGGGGTAGTCCTTTGTATTGAGGCATAGCAGGCTCCCTTGTATTGACTAGCAATATGCCAATATTCTGACCAAACATTGTGGTATCTATCTCTGAGGATGGAAAAAATGTCAGATAGGGGAATGTAGTTTACGAGGGTAACAACAGGGTTGGACGCTCCTTGTTTTGCCAAGGCATCCGCAATATCGTCGGATGGGGGAATGTGGTTTACGAGGGTAACAATACGATTGGATCCTCCTTATCTTGCCAAGGAATCCGCAACATACCCACAATACCAATGTGGACTGGACTTATGTTTTTGGAGGAACATGAGAGAGTCAAAGAGAACAAGGTAATATTTAAAATTATTTTAGTTTATATTTGAGAGATTCAATTATTGCAATGCACCCGCCTGAAAATTGGTTTGAAATTGAATGAAATATTCTGTCATTACAATTATTGTGGTAAACGTTAATACCTATACCACAGTTAGGAGATTCTGGAGATTTGGAGCCATCAGTAAATAAAAGCGAGGAGTTGGGCCATTTAGATGAAATAATGTCATTATTGACAGAACGGGCCGAGAGATTGGAATGGCTTTTAAGGATGCCGATTCCTTTTAAAATTGTTGGGGATAGGGTAACGTGACTATATTTTAGTTTGTATAAGGGAAGAAGATCATTTTGATCATTACAAGGGAAGAAGATCTGGGTCTAGGAGGGAATTTTTCAACAAAATCCTCCTCTATTATTCACAACAACACTAACAATAACAATGTTTAACATAATATATTTATATTATGTAGGTGTATACATAATATAAAAATATGGCTACGTACAGTTTCTTTGGGCATTTGCGAGGTAAGAGACAGCAGGCAGGTGTACCAAACTAGTTCTTTTGATACTAACGGTGTGCCCAAGTAAATTTAAAGGTGTCCTCTTTAAAATGATTTGCCTGTGTATATGTATGTACTAGTAAAATATTTAATAATACTTTATCCATGAAAAGAATTGAATGAATAAATTTGTTCATTATTATTTTTGTTGAAATAAATACATTGAGTTATAATCATGAACACACTTACGCGTTTACTTTCATTAGGTACGGTTACAATTTTTTTTAACTACCTAAATTTTTTTTTCAGCGTCTTGTATAATTTTTAACTTTCTTATGTTTCTTGCTGATGTAATAATAGGGGATTTTCAGTTTTTATGTCAACGAATTCCAAAGCGATTTAAAATGTGCCATTTTCGATTTGCTGCCAAAACGACATAATCGTTTCTATTTGTGAATTTGGTGGCGTTGACGTCACGCAATTGCGATTCCGAATAATGTTTTAAAATTATTATTGAAGTTTAGTTGACGATAGATTTTTGGCACCATATTTGACAACTTTATTAGTTATTTATAATTTATTGTAATTAATACCAATAATTAAAGCTTTGTTGTGCAAAGTTTTGGATTAGAATGAAATTAGATTACAATTGAAATTATGATTATGTAGGTAGTTTAAAGTTTGCTATGTACATAATTACACTATGTATATATATATATTTTCCTTAAAGAATAGCTACCACTGCTATTACTATATATATATATATATATATATAGTAATAGCAGTGGTAGCTATTCTTTAAGGAAATCCTGTCTCGGAAAAACGACCTATCTTTCCCTTACGTATAGACGACCGTATGGTTCGTTTTCAGTCGAAGGCTCGCGTATCAGGGCCGATGTATGGAGAAATTCTTTCCTGGAGATTTGCACTTTTGTCTGGCGAAAGTTGACTCTGCTCGCCACTGTTTCGAATGACAAGGTTCAGTTCGCCTCGCAGATTCTCTTGACAAATCGGACACAAGCTTTAAATTTATTTCTGAAGTCAGATCGGAATTTTTTTTCGTTTTCGCCGTTGCCTCACGGAATATGACAGTGTTCCGAAAAAAACGACTCTGTAGTTTAAAATTTCAGAAAATATCGTTGACAGAAGGTTTTGCAACGTTAAGAATTGGTAGCAATTAGTAAAATCTATTAAAACTGCGCCGCAATAACGTATTCAGGTTTGGCCTTTTTTGAAAAACCTGATAAAAATGCGTTTTCAGAAGCTAATGAAAAATAATTATATTTTATAGAACCGACTAGAAGCGACTTTTAAAAGGTCGATAAATTTACACGGAATAATTGAAAAGCCGATAGAATGACTTTCAAATTTCTGACAGTGGGTTGGAAAAGATATAACAAACTAATGTAGATTATTAAAGTTGTTTCAAATCACGGGTATCGTTGTAGGGTGGTATAAAAGCTATCGATAAAAAGACATATTAATTATTTTTTTTATTATTATTAAATCAATTCAACTTTTTAAGGAAATCTAGTCGGGTGGTTCAGGTAACAGGTAATATTTTTATTTGTAGTTTTTTTAATGTTTCCATACATTTATAGTTTAAATTAAAAATTATTTATTAGGAAAAGTGCATACGCGTTCGTGAATTTAAAAGGTTGAAAAGACGACTTCTAAAAGATATATTATTTTTTTATTCAATTTGTTTTTGTTTAAAATTTCCCACTTATTACCCTGAACGTCCCCCATCTGGCATAACTTCTCTAGCCAATCAGAAGGCAGAATTGATTAGGCTGTTCAAGTGAAAATTATTATAAGGTAGGTACTTTTTTCTATTAAATATTACAAATTTGATGGTAAATAGAAAGTACCCATACGTAAGGTTGTTGCATTTTTTATTTTGCGAAATCACCTACCCGGACACAATGGGAACTATTTTTCATGATTCTTTTTAAATTTGATATTATGATGATTTTTTTTCTATCAATTATGATAATTTGTATGGCGCATTCAGGTTCTTTAAAAATATATAAGTACCTACTCGGTGATATCGCATTAGAACTCTTTTTCACAAACCATAACCAAAGTTGGTGCATTTGTTTTCTTAAATGCGAATGGAACTGATATAATATTTTTTTTAACATAAAATTTATGTAGCGCCTGTTTTTACATTTTGCACATTTATTATAATTATTTAATTTAGATACCGCCACCGTGGGAACCATTAGTCCATTGACATGAAAATCTCTATAAGTGCGATAGGTACCGATTGACAAATTGCTGTTTCTCAGTGAAGTTTTGCATCAATCATTATAATATATGCATTTACACACAATATCATGTGTTTTTGAATGAAAGTGGATGAAATTTAAAAAAATTATCTTCCCGCCTCATACCGGGTACTTTAATTGAATAAAAATTAACGTTGAGATAAATTTATTATTATTTTGTAATAATTCATAGGTAATTTTTCATACCATCTTTGCTTCATCCGCACTCAAACATCAAATCATAAATATAAAAGGAGACACACTTCTTGCTTCATGCACATCCAAGCAACATACAAATATAGTTCGGATTTCAAAAATAAAACTCGAAAATTGTTATTGGTACCTACTCGGATATTGTACATGATAATAGATTGGTGTACTGCAGCGTGTGTTGCTTAGTTACTGTAGGTTGTTACCTTAGGTAGGTGACGTAGGTAGATACCGTAGGTGGGTACTGAAGGTAGGAAGTACTATATATGCATCAATACACACAATTATAATTAAGTAGGAGGTACTGTATTCCAAGAGAGTGTGTTGTGTGGGTACTGTAAATATTTAATTGATGGAACCGGAAAATAGAAAATCTGTAGAAGTGTGATCTGTACCGATTGACGAATGGCTGTTTCTCAGTGACGTTTGGCATTAATCATTACACACAAACCCAAGAGCGTGTGTTTTGATGCATGCAACAGGCGAAAAGCTAATTGTTAAATATACACTTCTTGCTTCATCGACATTCAAACATCAAATCATAAATATGATATTTGGTACACTCATCTTGCTTCATCCACATTCAAACATTACATCAAATATTTTTTTTACCTATTAGTTGCCTGTAACAGGCAAAAAGATAATTTTAGGCACATAAATTCAAACTTGCGTGGTTGCACTGAACTGGGTCCAGTGGACAAGATGGTGATTTACTGTGTTTAGTATCGCACATAAACCTGTTGCTCAGACAAGCTGTCACCGGCTGCCAGAAACACGTCGCTCCAGGCTCTTTTTTGTGAAAAAAAAATGCTTTTCTGAGCTTTTGAGATGTGCACAAATCATTCTCGAGCAAAAACCAAATCTGAGTTTCTTTCCATCGCATGCGCTCAAAAATTATTTCAATAAATACAATTATTCATAATGCTTTTGGAATAAAATAAAGCGAGTCAGCGAACACAGAAACACATAAGAGTATGAAGGACAACCTAGTGACAGTACGTGGTATTCTACTACTGCTCTCCCGTTTGTTAACCAAGAATGAGGGTAAAAGCAGCCCACTAACGGGCGAGTATGTTGGCGGCGAGCAGTCTGAGCAAAACGTCGATACACAAATGCTCATCACTTACCTGTGACTTCGCTTGTCAAGGTCACGCTCGCCCGTCACTTGGCCACTTTGAGCTCGCAACTGGTGTCGCGCGTTCCGTTCATTTAGCTATGTATGATGTTATTTGTAGCCACTTCATTCATTCACACAAATATGTTATGTCTATTTTTTTCTCCTGCAGTTCGTTATTCGATTTCAATCTAGTAAAAGGAACGTGCCACATTTTTTGTTCGATTAGTATGAACATAACGCTTCTTTGTATTTATGTCAATGCATTCAAACATACATATATCTTAATATTTTTGTGGGCACACACGCCTTGATTCATCCACATTTAAACATAAAATCATTTACATAAAAGTAAGCACACACTCATTGCGTCATCCACATTCAAACATCAAATGATAAATATAAAAGTAGGCACACATACATTGTGTCATTCACATTCAAACATCAAATGATAAATATAAAAGTAGGCACACATACATTGTGTCATTCACATTCAAACATCAAATCAAAAATTTAAAAGTAGGCACACACCTCTTGCTTCATCCACATTTAAACATTATTACCCATTGATTTCTGGTGGGTTCAAAGTGGGTTTTCTTGAAGGTGAATTGAATGCCTACAGGAACATTTCACTTAATCATTCCAAACATTTGTCAACTACCAACATCGAAACGGAACAACTAACAGGAATTTGCGAAACTTTGAATGAAATGGACGAGAGAAAATCGGGATCTAAAAATGTAATAATGTTCAATGTTCCTGAAAGCTCGGGCAATTCTCAAACTGCAACAATGAGTGAAGATCTGAATAATGTCAAGAATATTCTTAACAATGTTGATAATGTAGATACTGTAGTATTTGGTTATTAAAAGGTTCGGGTAAGTTTGGGTTTTACCGAACTTAACCGAACGCGACTGAACCCAAAGGGCCCAGTATTCTACTCGTAAGAAGATATCGTACAATAACGATATGTTACAGTGGCGCAGCCGGTAGGATTATACGGAAACAGTTTTTTCGGATTGCCGGCAAGTCGGTCTAATTCACACCAGTGATCGTGACTTGCGGAAATCTCCGGGATTTTATTATCAAGGTGACAATAAATCATAAAAGGAGATTCACAGGGCATAATAAGGACAATTGGAAGAAGAAATAATTACGTGGCTCTGGGTAACAAAGACCAGACAAGTAATCCAGTGGAAAAATAAATAATTACATGGCTCTGGGTAACAAAGACCAGACCAGTAACACAGAAGAGAAGACTTGGAATTCCTGGAAGCGGCTGGGCGCTGGACTGCATCGGCGCCGGTTCCTGGAGTCAGGTTGTCTTGTTTCTTGTTTGTTTCTGGAAGGTGTTATTGTTGCCCGGTGTGTTTTTTTGTTGTTGTTGCAATCATGGAATCGGGCGGAATTTCCAGGTTCTCTCACGTTAATGGAGATTGGAGTCTTTTTCGCTTGAGGTTAGAACAGTTCCTTTTAATTCGGGATGACACATTTGCTGAATCTTCTAGAAGCGGAGACATTAACTCTTTTAATTAACTTATGTTTTCCTGCTAAAGTTACAGACGTGGCATTCGATCAGTTAATAGAATTAATTGAGAAACATTGCTCCAGACCGCGATCGGTGTTCAAGGAACGAGAAAAATTCTATCAAGCCAAGTAATCGCATGGGGAATCGGTCAGAGATTTCGCAGTACGTTTAAGGGGGTTATCTTCTTTTTGCGAATTTGGAACGCGCTTGCCAGAAAGCTTAGCTGATGTCTTCGCAATTGGTATTTTGCCAGGCCGGGCTAAGGAGAAAATTTTTCTCGAGGGAACTAAATTAACATTTAACAAGATGGAAGAATTAGCAATAACGGTTTCAGCTTTAGACAATCTGGTTCCGGAAATTAAATCTGAATTTTTCGCAGGGAGTTCGTATGTGAACTCCATTTCGAAACGTTCAAATTCGCCCGGGAGACATTCGTCGCGTTCGGGAGAAACTCAAGGTTTCTCAAGGTTATCTCGTTCAAAGAGCCCCGAACCGAGGGCATGGTCGGGTAGTAAAAAATATACGATTTGCGGTGAATGTCATTTAGAAAAATATTGTAAATTCAAGAACGCAAAATGTTTTAATTGTCACAAGGTAGGGCATTTGAAGAAATTATGTAGGAATCACAATGTTAATCCGATTTTTGAACAATCCCAGAATAGCAGTATTTCATACATTAATCCGTTTAGGGCTAATGTGGTAATTAATGAAGTAAAATGTTCTGCTATGATTGATTCAGGGGCAAGCATGTCGGTCATGCCGGATTTTATTTTCAATCGTTATTTTAGAAATGTAACATTGTCACCAGATAAGCTTACTTTATCAGGATACGATGGCAAACCACTTAATCTTGTAGGTAGTGGCTGTTTTACCGTAGAATACAATAATCTTAAAAATAATTTATTATTTATGGCACGGAATTGATAGTGGGCAGGGATTTCATGGAGGTTTTTAATCTGAAGATAGTTCCAGTGATGAATAATTCGGTTTCATCAATCAAGGACAAAATCGAAATGATTTACAATGAGTTTCCAGAAGTTTTTTCTCCTGGGTTGGGAAAATTCAGTAAACATACAGTAGGTTTCAAAGTAAACAAGGAAGTTCGTCCTGTTTTTTTTAATGCGAGGCCGGTTCCGTTCGCTATTAAAGAGAAAATCGAGAGAGAATTAGAAACTATGGTAGCTGATGGTATCATTTCTTCGGTAACCAGCAGTGAATACGCGTCTCCCATTGTACCGGTAATTAAAAAGAATGGGAATGTTAGAATTTGCGTGAACTACAAGAGATCTTTAAATCTCATGTCGGATTTGGAAAGGTATCCACTCCCCTCCATAAATGAGGTGGTTCACAAAGTTAGTTTGGGTAAAGTGTTCGCTAAACTAGATTTAACACAGGCTTACTCACAGTTAGAATTAGCTGACTTTTGCAAAAAGTATACTACAATAAATACGCATCTAGGGTTATTTCAATATAATAGACTGGTATTTGGGTTTAAGTCAGCGCCAGCGATCTTCACTAGGACTATGGCAAGCTGTCTTCAGGGGTTGAAGGGAGTTGCATTCTATTTAGACGATATCATTTCGGGAGTCAACCAATTGGATTTAGTGAATAATATCCGGGCAGTTTGCGCTCCTTTACGAGAGTGCGGTTACAGCTAGTGTTTAGGTATTTGCGGCAGGGCTGGCCCAAACGAGTAAATCGTGACAGCAGTATATGGAAATATTGGCTAAAAAGGAATGAACTTTCTATCGTAGAAGATTGTTTGTTTTGTCAACATAGAATAGTTATACCTTTTTCTCTCCAAAAGCAAGTGTTAGATTTATTACACAGGTCACACCTTGGTATTGTTAAAATGAAGGGAATAGCTATAGCATATTTTTGGTGGACATCTCTGAACAAAGACTTGGAGGAAGTCGTTCAATCATGTTCAGATTGTGCGTTGTCAAAGCAGTCGCCACCAAAAAGTCAATTGATGGTTTGGCCAAATCCAGGTAATTTTGGCAACCCTGAGTTAATTGTGTCTGACAATGGCTCAGCTTTTACAAGTGAGGAATTTAGAGTTTTCTTAAAGGAGAACAATATTAAACTTATGACGTCTCCTGTGAAACACCCCCAGTCAAACGGATTGGCGGAAAATGCTGTTAAAACTTCGAAAATGTTCCTCAAGAAACTGTTAATAAACGGTAAATTCCCACTAAATTTTAATGTCAAGTTATTAAATTTTTTAATGGACTATAGAAATTCTTTGCATTGCTCGACAGGTATTGAACCAGCGGTACTGTTATTAGGAAGATGGCTACGTTCTACTTTCGACAGTTTAATCCCAGTGAAAAATGGGGAAGAACTTTCGGAAAAAGTCAAGCAAACAAACGTTAACATTTCTAAAGCTCAATCTGATCAGGTTAAGTTTTACAAAGGGGTTAAAACCAGGGTTTTTATAGTTGGACAAAAGTGTTTAACAAAAGATTATTGTCAGGATAATAAAGTAGTTTGGGCTAAGGGAGTAGTCTCTAGAAAGCTAGGTAAAAAAGTTTATATTATTAAGATAGGGAACACAGATGTGACATGGAAGAGACATGTTGACCAGATGAGGGAAATGTCAGTGAGCTGGAAGGAAGATGGCAATAGCCTCATGAGTTAGAGACTTCGACCTTATTGCGTGGATTAACTGGTTTTTCTCCTGATTTCAGGTTGGCGGGAGAGGAGGTGGTGTCGGAGCAGACACGGGCCCGGCAACAGAGACCATGGTCGGGGAGATTGCGACCAAGACGCGAGACGCCCACATCTTCCAGAGGAAACGGGGCAACTTGACCCCCCCCAGGAACCGCGGTTGTTAGGGATTTGTACTTATGTTATGATTTGTATATGTATAATTAATGTGTATGCTTGATTAAGTAGCTTCAGAGTTGAAGGAGGGAGAGTGTAGTATTTGGTTATTAAAAGGTTCGGATAAGTTCGGGTTTTACCGAACTTAACCGAACGCGACCTACCGTCACCTGTTATATTGTCGTGTTCGCCAAGAGAGTAGGATTCATTCGCTAGACGGCCTTTGGGCAACATCTTACTTGCATTGTTATAGTATTATATTCAAAATAAACCAGCTTCCGTGTACTAAGTACTTACGTGTATTCAGTGTTTATACCAGATCCTTTCCTCATAGAATACTGGAGATAAAGGGCCCAGTATTCTACTCGTAAGAAGATATCGTACAATAACGATACGTTACAGATACCTCGCTAATTAAAGTGTATCGATTGGGTAAAAAGGACACTAATAAAACACGCCCCATCAAGGTCGAACTGTCCGATAAATATCAAGCCAGAACTGTTCTACAGAAAAAAGGAATACCGTATGGAAATTTAATTATCAAGACCAAGAACGACTTAACAATGCTTCAACGGCAAGAAGTAAAAAACTTGTGGAAGGAGCTGGAGGATCGAAAAAGCAAGGGAGAAAATAATTTAATTATTAAATATATCAACAATAGACCTAAAATTATAACCAATATACCAAAAAACTTATAACCGCGCCACGTTACATCTTCTACCAGAACGTCAGGGGACATCGGACTAAACTCAGTGACTTTAGAACTAATGCACCCACCATCACACAGGACATCATCATACTCTCTGAGACCTGGCTGGAACCATCGATATACTCAGCGGAGCTCGGTCTACCTAACCACAGTATCTACCGAGTTGACCGAAATCAGAACACCAGCTCCAAATCAAGAGGAGGAGGCGTCATGATAGCAGTAAATAAAAAAATTTCATCGAAATTATTAAAAAACAAAAACAATGATGTTGAGCAAATTTTTGTAATGTTAAACGATAAATCCAAAAAAAAACTATCATCGGATGTGTATATATTCCACCAAATTCTAATATAATAATGTATAAAAATCACTGTGAAGATGTCGAGCTACTCAAATCTAACCACCCTAATCACAATATTATAATTTGCGGTGATTATAACCTACCTAATTGTAAATTTAATGATTTGGATTACTTACCATTAACGGCATGCGAGAGAGAAATCTTGGACATGTCGAACTATTTAGGTCTATTTCAATGTATAAACACATTATTATTAAATCTGTATGTCAAATATGAACTTGGCAAACATTAAACGGAGTATGTGCGAACTATTTCTACTACTCTACAAAATACGTTTAAATAAATAAATATTATAATACTTAGTTTAATATTATAGTACTTAACTTAATATTATAGTACTTTGTTTAATATTATAATACTTAACTTAATATTGTAATACTTAGTTTAATATTATAATGCTTGGTTTAATATTGTGATACTTGGTTTAATATTGTAATACTTAACTAAATGTTTTTCTATTAGACTTTTTGTCGATTCTTATCCTAATCTTGCGTAATAGAGATTGTTAATTAGAGTTACATAGTTTATAGGCTAATGTGAACAACAATTTCATCCTTTTTTATTCAATTGATTTGGAGGATATTGGCAGGTCATATATTTTTATTTCATTTACTTAAATTTCATGTTACCTAAGTTTCGTAAACTCTTGTTTCATGTTACCTATATTTTGTTAACCTATGCATTGTTAAATCTTATATTTTATGTAATCTGTATATTCTTATATATTATGTAAACTCTTTACTGTTATTGTATTTAAAAAACATAATTGCATTGTATGTAAAAGCCCTATGGGCGTTTAAATGAAATAAATAAATAAATTTAACAATGTGCCGAATTGCAGTAATCTAATACTTGATTTAATTTTTTCTACTGATGAGGATATAAAAGTCTATGAGTCAACCGAATCCTTTGACCCAATTGATAATCACCACCCTCCACTTACAATACTAGTACCTAATACAATAGAGTGTGACCCCTAATTAAAAATTGTAGTCGTAATTTCATTAATGCTAATTACCAGGACATTAATCATGCACTTAACAAAGTAAATTGGTCTGTTCTCAAGGAAGGTGGTCTCAACTATAGCGTAGAACTATTTTACTCTCAACTGAATAGTATCATTTCCGACACAATTCCTCTAATTCATCATAAAGTACGAAAGTATCCGATATGGTTCAGAAAAGAATTAATTCAGTTAATTGTTATTAAAAAAGAAACACATAAAAAATATAAAGAACACAGAACAATTCCCAAGTATATGGCATTCAACAATATTAGAAGAGATTTCAAAAAATGACAAAAAGATGTTATAAAAATTACATTAATTCGGTTGAGAACACGATACTTCATGATGTAAAATACTTTTAGAAATACACAAAATCGATGAAAAACAATGATGCTGGTATTTCTGGTAATATACGTTACAGACAAAACAGCTCCAGTAAAATTTATGAAATTGTTAACATGTTTGCTGATTACTTTAAGGACGTGTATGAACCTGATATTCCAGATGATTTAATTTCGTACTTCAATTCAGATATAAATTTACACTTATCGCAAATACACATTGATATTGAAGACATTATAGTCTGTATTAAATCACTTGAACCCAAAACAAGCTCGGGACCTGATAAGATTCCTTCCATCTTACTTAAGAATTGTGTCCAAAGTTTATCTGTTCCGCTTAATATACTGTTTAACAAGTCACTCTCCACAGGACACTTTCCACAAATATGGAAACTTAGCTACCTAACTCCTGTATTTAAAAGTGGTGATAAATCCTTTGTTGAAAATTATCGGCATATCTATATTCAATCGTCTATACCTAAACTTTTTGAGAAATTGATTCTTAAGAAAATCAGCTTCTTTGTAAACTCTTGTATCACAACTTGTCAACACGGCTTTATCTCCGGCAGATCAACTTTGACTAACCTAACATTATATGAAAATTTCATTTCCATTGCACTTGCCAACAAACAACAAGGTAATTCTATATACACGGTGTCCGGAAACTCGTAGTACAAGCGGGAAACTGGAGAATCTACACCACATGGGGAACCCAAAAAAACATAAAGTTTTTTGATTTGAGCATTTTCAAAAAAAAAAAAAACCAAAAAAAAATATTTTTCGGCTATTTTAGGGTTAAAGTTTTTTCTGGTGTTTAGGGTTGAATAACAGATGTTTTAACCCTGCAGAGCAGAAATATTTTATGATTACACCGGGTTAAATGAAGGGTGATTTCAAAATAATGCTTCAAATCCGAGTTTCTTCATTTGTTTTACACTCAAATAGTTTTAATTAGTTGGGTACTTTGATCTTCAGTAATAATTTATAAGAATTTGATTAAAAAAAAAAAGTGGGTGTGTCAAGCCTACGCAAGACAGAAGTGAAACTTCTAGTTTCAGCTGATGCTTGGCGTGGCGCAGTTCGCTGGTGTCTGAGAGAGAGGAAAGAAGAGAAGAGAGAGAACGTTCGTGAGCGGCTCCCCCACCTCAACAAGGTTTCACTTCAAAAATGCCACAGCCGAGAATCGAACCTCGCTTAACTGATTGAAGGCCAACCACGCTGAGCACCAACTGTAAGCAAAGCCGCATAAATTGATTATATTATGTAGGTTCTGAAAATATGAGAGCTTGTTATGTTTTATAATGTTACCTACATCACACCCAAAATATAATATATTTTTAAAAATAATGTACAATGTACAGAAATAGAATCCCACACAAGATCGCGTAGTGCGCTCTAGCGAACGGATATTTTATCAGAGGGAGATAGTTTTAATTTTTTTTTCTGTAAATTATTACATATTATCAAAATAAATAAATTAATTAAATAAATGTAATACAATTATCATAATATACGGATTAGATAATAATTTTAATCCAACACAATAACGCAAAGCGCGCTCTAGCGGAGTAATGTTTTATCACAGTGAGATAAGTGTTTTTATTATTTTGCAATATTATTTTCTTTTAAAAAATGTTCTGACCTACTAAAAAATAAGATATTGAATGAAAAAGGCGTTAAAAACAAAAAAATAATGTGCGATGGCCGAGAATCGAACTCGGATCAACTGCTTGGAAGTCAACTATGCTGACCATTACACCACCAACGCCAGTTGTCGAGATGAGCTAAGAAGCATTTATATGTTACTTCAAAACTTTGACTAGATCAAATGAACTTTAATCGGTGGTGGGGGTACCCGCATTTTCGTTTCGGTCATGAGTCGGTTTTACTCCGGTCCTAGAAATTGCATGACGCGCGTAAAGAAGTTTCACTTCAAAAAAAAAAAAAAAAATCAACTTCAAACTCGATTTACTCGATAACGAAAGCTCAAATAAAAAAAAAATATACTACAAAATCGACTCCAAATGTGATGTAGATTCACCAGTTTCCCGCTTGTACTACGAGTTTCCGGACACCCTGTATACCGACTTCAGTAAGGCGTTTGATAAGGTCTGTCATAAAATCCTCATTAATAAACTTTTGAAACTCAGCATTAATGGAAACCTTTATCTTGGTTTATGAGTTACTTACTTAGGCGTCAGTTAACTGTTTGTATTAACCCTTAAAAGCCGGGTAATATTTTGTAAATATCTCAAAGACAAATATAATATTGAAAATTATATATGAAATAATTGACAGACATCTACAATATCAATATTTCACTTAGGAATTTTCATGGACAGTATCAAAATGCGTTCAAAACTTCTAAAACCTAGTTCTGCACACTGCACACTGCAGTGCACCTGAAGGAAGTCATGATTTCACTGAACTGCTATTGTAGTTGGTCGGATCCTGAGGGTTAATGATCACTTATCCTACGTGTTTGAAGCTACCAGTGGCGTACCCCAGGGTTCGCATCTTGGTCCTTTACTTTTTAATTTATTCATTAACGACGTAACAAACATAATCACCCGTGTTCTCATTCTAATGTTCGCTGATGATATGAAGATATATAGAATTATTGACAATATCGAGGACTGTCTAATAGGGTGGATCGATTTATTGTTTTTCTTAGCAGTGGGGTGTGGAATGGATGCTCTATGGGGATATTATTAAAAGTCATTATGACAGCATTAAGATATTTCGAGTGCAAGTACTGCCCCAAGTCAATTCAATATTAAAAAAAAAACAGAGAGAGACTAGAAAAAGAAGGGTTTAATCTTTGCTCAATAAAAGTAGTTTTTTTTTTTTTTTTTTTTTAACATTATTTCTGGCTTTCACCCTTCAAGGGTGTTCTTGGCCATCATTTAAAATTATTGAGAAATGAAAGGTGAATTTAAATATTAATTTTATTTAAATAGGCAAATTTCAAAATTATAATGAAAATTGGAGTCGAGTTCAGACTTAGAAGAGACGAGATGTTGAATGGAGGGGAGGCAATTTTAGATAAGGCTTGATAGAATAGAGGATATTTGTTTAGAGAGGGACAACCAAAAAATATGTGATCTAAAGTTCCCACTTCTAGACCACAGAATGTACAATCTGGGGAGTCAAGGACGTGAATTTTAAAAAGATGGGAAGGAACGGAACAATGTCCGATCCTCATTCGAATGAGTGAAGAAATTTCTTTTTTGGAAAAATGAGGGAATTGCTGAAACCACGGTTTTGATGGAATAGTCCTTTGTATTGAGGCATAGCAGGCTCCCTTGGATTGACTAGCAATGTGCCAATACTCCGACCAAACATTGCGGGATCTATCTTTGATGATGGAAAAAATGTCAGATAGGGGAATGTGGTTTACGAGGGTAACAACAGGGTTGGACGCTCCTTGTTTTGCCAAGGCATCCGCAATATCATTACCCATGATACCAACATGTCCAGGAATCCAAATCAGAGTTACAGTTTTACCATAGCTTTGAATGGAGGCTATCATCTCTCGAATAAGGCATACAAAATGATCATCAGGATGAAGAAGAGGACTGGATTTAAGTTTTTGGAGGGAACTGAGAGAGTCAGAGAGAACGAGGGAATGTTCAAAATTATTTTTGATTATATATTTGAGAGATTCTATTATAGCAATGCACTCGGCTGAAAATATTGAAAATTGATTTGAAATTGAATGAAATATTCTGTCATTAGAATTATTGTGGTAAACGTTAATACCTATACCACAGTTAGGAGAGTCGGGAGATTTGGATCCATCAGTAAATAAAAGAGAAAAGTTGGGCCATTTAGATGAAATAATGTCATTGAAAATATTATTGACAGTTCGGGCCGGGAGATTGGAATGACTTTTAAGGATTCCGATCCCTTCTATTATTGTTGGGGATAGGGTGACGTGACTATATTTTAATTTGTATAAGGGTAGTAGATCATTTTGGATGATGTGAAGCTCTGAGAGAGACTTAAAATTTTTACAGATGTCAGGAAGAGGTTTAGTTGAAGCTCTGTTTGTAGATGAATGGGTTGAGTCAATGAACAACGAGACGCTGGGGATAACCTGATGACATTTAGAATTTAAACATTTAAGAACAAATTTGTCAGCAAATAGTTGACGCCTTAAATAAAGAGGAGGATCAGAACATTCTACTTGAAGGGAATTGATGGGTGACGATTGCATCGCTCCAGTTATAATTCGCAAAGATTTAGATTGAATTTTGTCTAATTTATCAAGTACATTTTTTGAGGCAGTACTAAAAAGTGGGCAGGCATAGTCAAGATGGCTTCGAATAAGTGCGTTGTAAAGCAACTTAATGCAAGTAGGGTGAGCACCCCACCAAACGCCAGATAATGATCTGATGATATTTAAATTTTTTTCGCATTTAGTAACTAAATTATTAATATGTGAAGACCATTTAAGTTTCCTATCAAATGTTACTCCCAAAAATTTTACTTCAGAAGCGTTGGGGATTAGAGAATTTTTAAATAAAATTTGAACGGGGGGGTTTTTATGGCGGTTTGAGAAGGTGACACACTGAGTCTTTTGGATTGAAAGTTCAAGACCATTTAACGTGAGCCATGTGCAAAGGGCATTCATGGCTTCGTTAAGATATTTGACGGCGAGAGGGCTGATTTTGGATGATAAGAAGAAAGCTATGTCATCTGCGAACTCAATAACTTTTACTTGTGGGGGAATAGCGACATGCATATCATATGTGTATATATTATACAGTAAGGGGGACAATACATCGCCTTGTGGTAAACCCTTCCAAATAGACCTACTTTGAGGAAAAATATCTGGAAGTTCAATGAAAATTTTTCTATCTAGAAATAGATTAATAATAGATTGGACAAACATGGGGGGAAGGCCAAGGCCTAGAAGTTTTTTTTTCAAGATTGGGATGGAAACATTGTCAAAGGCGCCTTCTATATCTATAAAGACGGCAAGACAAACTTCCTGTTTAGAAATTGATAAATTAATATCAGTACTGATGATGGCAAGGTTATCTTGAGTGGATTTTTTTTTCCTAAATCCAAATTGAGATGGAGAGAGAAGCTGTTTACTCTCGACAAAAAATTCTAATCGGTTTTTAATTAATTTTTCATAAAGTTTACTGAGGGTGGATGAAAGAGCGATTGGTCTGTAGTTGGATCCAGAATTTGGTGATTTGTTTGTTTTTAAAATAGGGATGATTATTTGACAACTCCAGTCATCAGGCATTATACCAGTCTGGAAGATTTTATTTAAGATGCTTAAGAAGTGGTTTAGAACATTATCATTACTATTTTTGATTATGCTGTAAGGTATACCATCTCTGCCTGGAGATGAGTCCTTGACTGTTGATAAACAATTTTTTAGCTCAATTAAGGTGAACGGAGAGTCTAGCCAATGATTAGACATAGGAGTATTATAGATGGGCGTTATTTCATCTAAGTTAGGTACAGAAGGGGGGGCAATTTTGTCCAAAAATTCATCAATCCATTTAGAATGAGACGCTCGAGGAGATGGTGAACTGAAGGAAGATCTAAATCTTCGGATCATAGACCAAACTTCCGAAATTGGAGTGTTCGGAGATACTGAACTGCAGAAGTTGTACCACCCGGATCTTTTTTTTGACCTCAATACCCTTTTGGCATTGGATTCAGCGTTTTTGTATATAAGATAGTTCTCCATAGTCATATTGTAACGATAGGAAAGAGATTTAGCTTTCCGAATTCTTACTACTTTGGAACATTCCTCATCCCACCAGGGAGTTGGAGGGAGTTTTTTGAGAGATTTAGTTTTAGGGGGAGGATTTGATTTATTTATTGCAGTTATGAGCATTGATTTGAATTTATTATAATCATCTTTGACGGAAAATATATCGGTGGCGGGTGAATTTAATAGGAACTTGTCCATATGAGAGTTAAATTCATCCCATTTGGTGTGTTTCGTTTTAATTTTTGTCGAAATATGAGACTTGTCTGATTGGAAAGAAGTTTGATAAGTAATGATGATCGGGAAATGATCACTGGAGCAAGGGTCGGGGGACACCACCCACGAGGAGAGAGAAGCCAGACTAGTAGAACATATCGAGAGATCCACTGCACTGGGGTTTGTGCTGGGGCGTGAGATCCTAGTAGGAGATCCGTCATTCAAAAGGAAAAGGTTGGATTGATCTAGGAAATCCATCACACTTCGACCATCTCGGTCGGAGAAAGCAGAACCCCAGACGGGGGAATGGGCATTAAAATCGCCTAATATAAAGAAAGGAGGGCTTAGTTGACTTACAATTTGCAACCAAGTTTGTTTATTGAAGTGGGCTGTTGGGGGAAGATAGACTGAAATAAAGGATGTGTCCTTTATTTTAGCTGCAACCATTTGGAAGTCAGCATTGGGGGGTTTGATATTATTTATTGGGGAAAATGATATGGATTTTTTAATAAAAAGGGCAGCACCGCCGCCCGAACCTTCCGGGCGGTCGTCGCGGAGACAGGAATACCCTCCCACATTAAAGTGGGTGGATGGAGTAAACCAAGTCTCCGAGATAGCAGCCAAAGAAATAATGTTGGAATTTAATAGGTTAAGGAGATCAGATTTGTTAGAAATAGCACTTCGGCTATTCCACTGAAGTATTCTGACATCCTGAAGAGTCATTTTGAATAAATGATTTTAATGTGGAAATAATAGTAGCAGCGTTGGACGGTAGATTAGTTTGAGAAGAAATAAGGTCAATTAGAAGCATAATAAGAGTTTGGATAAATGAAGAATTGTCTTGGGAGAGTTTTTCAGAAAGTTTAAGAGAGTTCATTGAGGACGGATTATAATTATTTGCACACCCATTTGTGGCATTTGAAAGAGGTGAACCATTGGGATTTAAGAGTAGTGAGTTGTGTTGTTGCTGATCGTATCCAGGAGCCGGTTTAGAAATAGCGTTTTTGTATGTGAATTTAGTTGAACGAGAAGAAGTTGTTGTAGTGGAGGGAAGAGGGTTGGATGAGGAGTTGCTGGATAAAGCCTCAGCAAATGATTTTTTGACAGGCGGAAATAGTTTAGAAGCCTGCAGAAAAGACAACTTCTGAGAGGCCATAGAAATTTTAATATTTTTTTGGCGAGATTGTTCTGGGCAAGATGTGTTGATAGCTGTATGTGAGCCTGAGCAGTTAAAACATTTAGGTGAGGAGGAAGAAGGACATTGGTCAGCTGCGTGGTTTTCTCCACATTTAAAACATCTGGGTTGAGATCTGCATGCAGCTTTGGTATGACCAAAACGGCAGCAATTGAAACATTGAGTGGTGGGATAAGTATACATTTCAACTGGTAATGAGTTGAAGAATAAATATATATGGGAGGGAAGAGATTGACCTTCAAAGGTGATAACGACAGATTGGGAGGGCTTCCAGGAAATTATACCCTCAGAGGAGTCCTTGTAATTTAGCCTTCTGGCTTTTATGGGATTGCCAATGTGTTGGGGGGTTGAAAGTGAAGACAGAATTTCTTCGATGGACAGATCGGTCGAGATACCTCTGACCAGGCCCATGCGAGTGACATTGAAAGTAGGGATATATGCCTTAAACTTTGAATTAGATGAAATGAAGATATTTTTGATGAAACTGTTGGCAGCTGACCCTGAGAGGAATTCGACGGAGATTCGGAAGCGACCCTCGGCTTTTACACCTCCAGGCTTGATTGAAAGATTCTTGCTATTTGATAGGAATTTGCCAAATTCAAGAGGGTGGATGGTTTTTCCTTGCTCAGTTTTTTGGGCGTATACTATGAATGGGCCACGGGAATGAAGAGAATAAAAGTTTGTTGGAGGAAGTTGAGAAAGTGCTGGTGGGGACTGTGAAGTCGAAGGCGAGTCAAGTTTTACTGGGGAAGAAGGAGTAAATTTCCTTTTTTTGGTAGAAGTCAAAATGACAGAATCACTGTCAGAAATTTCTACATTTTCCCCGTCTGGGGGGTCCGGAGAGGGATCTGGGGGCTTTGTAGGGGGTCCAGGAGGGAAATCTTCCTCCATTATTCACAACAGTAAACAACTACAATAATAGTATGAAAAATGACAGAAGTAAAAAAGTTTATAAATATCTGGAAATCAGCAGCGAAAAGTGACTCCTGGAAGATCAAAAGGGAGAAGAAACCTCAAGGCACAACACACTACACTTTTTTTTGGCCAGAAAACAAAATAGAATGGAAAAAAAATAATTTTAGATAGAGCAAAACAAAACAACTGATGACAGCCAAATGTTCAATAAAAGTAGTTAAAATATAAAAAAAATAATATTTCACTTACTAATAATATTATCTACTAATCAAGAAACAATAAAAGTACCATTGCTACATAAACAATGTTAAAAAATAAAGTCAAAAATCATAAAAGTTATTGTGTTTTATAGTCCTTCTTCGAATTGAATACTGGCATTATACAACAAGATTCTAGCTTATTTTGTATCCACTCTTCACGTCTTTCAGAGCCGCAAACAGCAGAACATGATGCCGTTAACACTTTGATGCATCTTTCCTCGGCTTGCGTGTAACAGGGCATCAATCGGAACCTACACAAAATGTTAGATTCGATAATTTCGTAGTCTGCAATGGCATCAATTATTGTCTCGCTAGATATCAGTTTTGTAACATACTAATAAGTATATTTTCGCTGTGGCCAAAATACCCATTGCGTTGAATTACGGGATCTACCACCTTTTTCAAATGCTCTGGAAGGTAACGAGACAATTTTATGGTTTCGTGGAGGTGTCTCGCCCCGTAAACACACGAAGGTTGTGTTTTTATTTTAAACCAAATCGGAGCTTTATTTGATTTATTTTTTATTTTAAACCACTCTTAGCACAAATTCAGTCAATATCACCCGATTTTCTGTCGGATTCTTGGTTGAAATGTAAAGTCGGAGAATAGTATTGGCTGTTGTTAACCAACGCGAATGACAGATTTTACCCGGGTTTCTTTTCGCTAAGTTTTCTTTACATTGTCCTTCGGCGATTGCTCGGCATATTTCCAATAAATAAAGCTGGTCTGTGCTAAGGTAGTCACGGGATTTTGTAATGTCCGGTAAGTTGCATTCTATTGCTTGAAATTCTAAGATGTTCACAGTTCTTGAGTAACTTTCCTAGTTGGCCGCTGAAGCTTCTAGGACCTGTTGTCGTTCCATCAAGGTATTTGAAAAGGTGTCTCAAACTTAACTCGTTAGCATGTAACTGACAGACCAACCACTGAAGTGGACGATGGAGCTTTCCTTGAAGAAGTCGAATAATGCCAGACTTTGTTCCAGTATTAACTGCTGTTTCGTCACATCCGATAGCCACGATGCACGCTAAATCAATGAATTTTGCCAGAAAATATGCAAAAAATTTGTGAGCTATTATTTATGATCGTCGTGGCCAATGTATTGTGAGCCAGGTTCTTTCAAAAGACTGATATGTTCTTCTATCACAACTTTTCTGCGTCCATCCTCCATGATTAATGTTTTATCCTTTCGACCGTCAAACGATATGCAAATGCACGAATCAACATGTGGCTGATTGATGGCAGTCAGTGTGGTCCTAGTTTTGGCACGAGCACGTCGAATCTTATTACGATCGATCATGTTTGTTAGATTATCTGTTGTCACTAATCTAATATCTTACAATGTATCGCAGACGATGGCAGCACCCGCCTGATCAGAAATACTGTATCGATCCAATGTTTTGGATACAACAGATAGTCCACTGCCTGATGGATTTATTACATAAGAAGTAGATGAAGCAAAATATTGTTGGTCAGTTGGAAGATCAACGTTAGTAAAACTTGAAACTGTACTGCGAGATGTGGACGGTTGATCTAAAGATGTTTGTTGTGTTTCTTGGTATAGTTTGATTAATTTTTTTAACATATTGCTCTCATTTTGCTTAGTAGTTTTTCTATCTAAAGAATCATCATTTTTCTGTCGCCTCTTTGATGTATCAAAAAATGTCTTTCTTTAATAGGTACTTTTTGATCTTGCGCACAAAAACAATTTTCGAACGAAGTACATTTGCAAGCAGCAATATCAAATAACGTCTGGCTGCGTCTTTTGAAATCATCCAGTTTTTTAAGGTAACTCTCACTATGCTTTCTACCTTTGCATGGTTTAAGAATCGCCCGATATTTTTCATGGTAGTCCTTTATTCGTACCAATTTTAGTAGGAACAATTTCACTAGTATCTCTTACCAAATCCTGGAATCGTTTTTCTATGCTTTGCGAGACGTGAATAAAATATTTCATCATGTCTTCATAACTTGGTAACACACTAGCTGCTAATTAAAATTGTTTACTGATGATTGCAATAACGCATCCAACACCCCCGCCGCCCCGCGTCACTGCGCCCAGGAATGCGCGGTGCGCGAGCGAGGCGCGAAAGTAGACTCAGCAATTTGTCAAATTTTCGCGGGAAATAAATATTATCACATTTTTTAATATTATTATTTAAGGCGCGGCAATTTTTATTCATTATGAAATGTAAAAGTAAAAATTAAAGTATTAATATTGACACAAAACTGTTTTATAAAGGGACAATTTTTTACCAGATTTTAAATAATTCAACTGCTTTGGGGCAGTACTTGTTATCAAAATTTTAAATTGATATTTTGTACGCTTACTTGTATGTACCTAGAGCATCTAATCCGCACCCCGCGAAAACTGATTTATAAAAAATTCCATACAATGGCGATCCACCCTACTGTCTAACACTTCAATCTAATATTTGTTAATATTTATAATATTAATAGCTTTTACGATTGGTGTCTTAAAAACAAATTAACTCTTAACCTCTCGGCTAGTATGGCAGTACAAGTACGGCCAGAACAAAAAACTCTCCAAGGAGTATGGCCGTACTATTACGGCCGCTTGTATAACTCAACCCATACGCGATTTATTCACGAAATGTGAAGTGTACTGCCATCTATGGACAGTTTACAATAATGTGTGAAACATTTTGAACAGTTGTCTCATTTACCGACGTTTTTTTTTTTTTTTTTTTCCATTATTTCTGGCTTTCACCCTTCAAGGGTGTTCTTGGCCATCATTTAAAATTATTGAGAAAGGTGTATTGAAAGTTGAATTTAAATATTAATTTTATTTAAATAGGCAAATTTCAAAATTATAATGAAAATTGGAGTCGAGTTCAGACTTAAAAGAGATGAAATGTTGAATGGAGGGGAGGCAATTTTAGTTAAGGCTTGATAGAAGAGAGGATATTTGTTTAGAGAGGGACAACCAAAAAATATGTGATCTAAAGTTCCCACTTCTAGACCACAGAATGTACAATCTGGGGAGTCAAGGACGTGAATTTTAAAAAGATGGGAAGGAACGGAACAATGACCGATCCTCATTCGAATGAGTGAAGAAATTTATTTTTTGGAAAAATGAGGGAATTGCTGAAACCACGGTTTTGATGGAATAGTCCTTTGTATTGAGGCATAGCAGGCTCCCTTGGATTGACTAGCAATGTGCCAATACTCTGACCAAACATTGCGGGATCTTTCTTTGATGATGGAAAAAATGTCAGATAAGGGAATGTGGTTTACGAGGGTAACAACAGGGTTGGACGCTCCTTGTTTTGCCAAGGCATCCGCAATATCATTACCCATGATACCAACATGTCCAGGAATCCAAATCAGAGTTACAGATTTACCAGAGCTTTGAATGGATGCTATCATCTCTCGAATAAGGCATACAAAATGATCATCAGGATGAAGAAGAGGACTGGATTTAAGTTTTTGGAGGGAACTGAGAGAGTCAGAGAGAACGAGGGAATGTTCAAAATTATTTTTGATTATATATTTGAGAGATTCTATTATTGCAATGCACTCAGCTGAAAATATTGAAAATTGATTTGAAATTGAATGAAATATTCTATCATTAGAATTATTGTGGTAAACGTTAATACCTATACCACAGTTAGGAGAGTCGGGAGATTTGGATCCATCAGTAAATAAAAGAGAAAAGTTGGGCCATTTTGATAAAATAATGTCATTGAACATATTATTGACAGTTCGGGCCGGGAGATTGGAATGACTTTTAAAGATTCCGATCCCTTCTAATATTGTTGGGGATAGGGTGACGTGACTATATTTTAGTTTGTATAAGGGAAGTAGATCATTTTGGATGATGTGGAGCTCTGAGAGAGACTTAAAATTTTTACAGATGTCAGGAATAGGTTTAGTTGAAGCTCTGATTGTAGATGAATGGTTTGAGTCAATGAACAACGAGACGCTGGGGATAACCTGATGACATTTAGAATTTAAACATTTAAGAACAAATTTGTCAGCAAATAGTTGACGCCTTAAATAAAGAGGAGGATCAGAACATTCTACTTGAAGGGAATTGATGGGTGACGATTGCATCGCTCCAGTTATTATTCGCAAAGATTTAGATTGAATTTTGTCTAATTTATTAAGTACATTTTTTGAGGCGGTACTAAAAAGTGGGCAGGCATAGTCGAGATGGCTTCGAATAAGTGCATTGTAAAGCAACTTAATGCAAGTAGGGTGAGCTCCCCACCAAACGCCAGATAATGATCTGATGATATTTAAATTTTTTTCGCATTTAGTAACTAAATTATTAATATGGGAAGACCATTTAAGTTTCCTATCAAATGTTACTCCCAAAAATTTTACTTCAGAAGCGTTGGAGATTGGAGTATTTTTAAATAAAATTTGAACGGGGGGGTTTTTATGGCGGTTTGAGAAGGTGACACACTGAGTCTTTTGGATTGAAAGTTCAAGACCATGTAACGTGAGCCATGTGCAAAGGGCATTCATGGCTTCGTTAAGATATTTGACGGCAAGAGGGATGATTTTGGATGATAAGAAGAAAGCTATGTCATCTGCGAACTCGATAATTTTTATTTGTGGGGGAATAGTGACATGCATATCATATGTGTATATATTATACAGTAAGGGGGACAATACATCGCCTTGTGGTAAACCCTTCCAAATAGACCTACTTAGAGGAGAAATATCTGGAAGTTCAATGAAAATTTTTCTATCTAGAAATAGATTAATAATTGATTGGACAAACATGGGGGGAAGGCCAAGGCCTAGAAGTTTTTTTTTCAGGATTGGGATGGAAACATTGTCAAAGGCGCCTTCTATATCTATAAAGACGGCAAGACAAACTTCCTGTTTAGAAATTGATAAATTAATATCAGTGCTGATGATGGCAAGGTTATCCTGAGTGGATTTTTTTTTCCTAAATCCAAATTGAGATGGAGAGAGAAGCTGTTTACTCTCGACAAAAAATTCTAATCGGTTTTTAATTAATTTTTCATAAAGTTTACTGAGGGTGGATGAAAGAGCGATTGGCCTGTAGTTGGATCCAAAATTTGGAGATTTGTTTGTTTTTAAAATAGGGATGATTATTTGAGAACTCCAGTCATCAGGCATTATACCAGTCTGGAAGATTTTATTTAAGATGCTTAAGAAGTGGTTTAGAACATTATCATTACTATTTTTGATTATGCTGTAAGGTATACCATCTCTGCCTGGAGATGAGTCCATGACTGTTGATAAACAATTTTTTAGCTCAATTAAGGTGAATGGAGAGTCTAGCCAATGATTAGACATGGGAGTATTATAGATGGGCGTTATTTCATCTAAGTTAGGAACAGAAGGGGGGGCAATTTTGTCCAAGAATTCATCTATCCATTTAGAATGGGACGCTCGAGGAGATGGTGAACTGAAGGAGGATCGAAATCTTCGGATCATAGACCAAACTTCCGAAATTGGAGTGTTCGGAGATACTGAACTGCAAAAGTTGTACCACCCGGATCTTTTTTTTGACCTCAATACCCTTTTGGCATTGGATTCAGCGTTTTTGTATAATTTACCGACGTTATTATTTGAAATTTTAAAAAATATGTGACGTCATCAACCGCCATTGCTCTACTTTCTTCGGTTGACATTTGATTTGAGAGCGAGCGAGTTTGCTAAGTTTTAACATTGTTTTTATGCAGTTTTCTCGTTATTTTCGCTACGAATCGGAATTTTACCTATTACTATGAGGTTTTGCGTATTGTTGATTCTTACATTATGTAATAATATCGTTCTGTTCAATAATTTATAGTGTTTGACTAAATATTGTGAAGTGATAGTGACACGTGTTTATAATACCACGTGTGTTATTTTTCTTGTTTGTTTATATTTTGATTTGGTCGTTTTATTTTCAACTATAATATTTGTGTTCGATACCGTTATTTTTTCTAAAAATGTCTAAACCAAATTTCATGAATGATCAAGACATAGCAGACTTTTTGAATGTAAGTGAAGATGAGGACATTTTGGAAGACGTTGTTACGTAATACAAGTCACCCTATAAAAAGGATGCACACTAGCCTCACTTTCCCCTCGCAGCTAGTCGCGGCGTGTTCAACACAGCACCACGTGATCGCCACGGACCACCCAGGGTGCTCGCAGCTCAACACGGGCCGACCCCCGCTGCGCTTCCGCAGTGCAGAACCGACCTTGGTCATAGCAGCATTGTCGCTCGCGAAGGCAAAAACTACTCGCGAACATGACTTGCATAATTACGCGATAACGGACGCGATCTCGTTCCAGTTTCCTAACTAGATACATTTCGCTATCAATTTCCAATCATGATTATTATCTCGGCTCGAACTAAACTCAATGGAGTCCCGTTTCCGTGTAAAATCCCGAGTGCATATCATCACCTCAACAGTCCCGTGGCCTCTGAGCGCGGAAGACCTGGTCAACATGATGTACCATACCACATCTCAAGGCGAATCGTAAGCTTTCAACCTATCCCCTTTCTTGTGTTCAATTCTTGTAACTTCATGTAGAATCCACGCTTCATCCGGTCGTCGTCAATTTAGAGAAGAGAGTAGAGAGATCTATGTCAACCCTGTAATTTCTCGAGATGATTAATATACCTTGTGCCTTTCTACTCTTGTGTAATTATTGTGTGTTAACCTGTCCGACCTCCTAACCGATGGACAAGCTGATGATTAAAGGAACTGCCTACCCCTGATAGTACACGAGTTTCATCTGCCTACCTTTTTATCTGAGCTTAGCCAATTAATTACCTGGTTCGATTCCGGTCTTACCATATCTTAGCACTGGCGCAAAAACGTGGGTTTTCTTTGGTTAATTAATCGTCCATCGGGAGGTCAAATTGGAAATAATCTTGTACTCCTTCACTCTGTTTTCATGCCTTGTTTTGTATTAACCTTTGTATAACAATGTTTTCTTCCAATAAATCATAGCTGTTCTACAAACCAACGCGTCAAATCTAAAACAACCGTGTCACATTAAAACTATTCGGTGTTAAATTACAAGTTTTACGAATCGTCACTCGACAAAATTTTAAGTACCGGTATTCTATCACAAAGTGCGCAATCAACGTTTACTTCTTTTCGGACATCTCAAAGATCACATAGTGATCCAAAACCACAATGGTTTACTTTCCAAGTGCAACTATTAGAGAGAATGAGCTACAATAAAATACAATTCAACAGTTTCAAATCTTGTACAAGATACAAAATAAATTTCTTGTTCGTGGAACCATCAGCCAGCTCGTTCTGCAAAATACACAACCAAGAAAACTAAAGCCTTTCTGCCATTTGATAATTCCGCTTTATATGTAATAAAGGTGGGTAGAGTATCCTTTTTGAAATAAAAGTCTTGAAAGCCGACTCACCCTTTACATATAATTGAGATTCGCGATTGACGTAAGTCCCTGACGTTCGGCACTTCTGCGCAAATGAGCCAGTCGTTTGTCCAGTGAAAGGGAATTTTACGAGTAAATAACCAAACACTGGTTCTGCTTAAATTCAGACAATTGGTCACGAATCACAAACAAACCCTCCAATAATTGTTGAAAAAACAAACAATACTCTCTCGAAATCTGCACTTTGAATTTTTGTTTTTTTTCGGAAGAAATTTTTTCAAAATTTTTTCTTCGAAACCAAGGACTTTGAAATTTTTTCGGAAATTTTTCAAAAACGCACAATCTCAGGGACTTTTCCACTAAAATTGCAAGGAAACCCCTGGTCGTTTTTTTTTCACAAATCAAAGACTTGGAAATTCTTTTCAAAATTTTCTTCACTCATCTAGGACTTTGAAATTTTTTCGGAAATTTTTCAAAAACGCACAATCTCAGGAACCTTTTCACTAAAATCCCAGGGTAATCCCTGGTCATTTTTTTCACAAACCAAGGACTTTGAAATTTTTTCGGAAATTTTTCAAAACGCACATCTCAGGGACTTTTCCATCAAAAAACAGAAGGAAACCGCTGGCCATTTTTTTTCCATACTGGGACTTTGAAAAAATTTCACAAAATTCTTCACCTACCATCACAAGCAAACCCCTGGTATTTTTTTTGAAAAACAACCAGCCACACACTCAGACAATTCTTTTTCTTCTCACAAAGTCTAAATCAACTTCCACAAAATGAATCCTCAAAACAACACCTTAGGCATAATAGCCAACATCTGCTCTCAAAGTACTCAAAGCTTAGAAAAGGAATTAAAGGACAGGAATATTTCTCCTTTCAACAAAACCAAAAACGTCCTGATTAAGTACGCAGCATTTTACAACAGGAAATACATAAAAGGGCTGCAATTTCAACCCGGCAGTATAATTGCTGACACAAACAGACACAATTTACGCAGGAAACATGTTACCTTTAAGGAAAACGACACAGTTTGGAGACGCAACAACACACTCTCACAAGGTGCTTTGTACTTCTCTGCAAAACTAGCTCCTCGCTTTGTTAAAGCAAAAGTACTGAGAAAAATCTCAGATATAGTATATACCCTATCGGACGCCTCTGGTAAACACATCGGTAACTACCACGTGAAAGATATTGTCAAACTAGGAAGTGTGGACACAATGGACACCACCTTCACTAGGTCACTACACTCATAACTAACAAACTTTTGGCTCTACCTTTGTCCCACGAGATTCGGCCCTCGTGCAGACAAACAGCATGTCTTATCGCGTTAGTTTCATATAAAAACCCGCATTTCGACCTCTGCAAGGTAACCTTCTCATTTTTTCTAAAAACACAGAAGTGTCAACTGTGGTTTTTAATCATTTCTCACCCATACATGTACTACTATGCTCTTTTGTATAAACCTTTTGTTATTTTTGTTTCTTTGTCACACCTCACCGTGTAATGTATATAAATTGTACTCATATTTTGTACGTATTCTTCTCTGGAACTGATCATTCTAGTCAAGAGACTTTTCTGCTTCCCAAACAATGGATGCTCCCGGAGTCGCGTCCCTGGACATTAATTGTTAGTCGTCACCATTCTGACACTTACGACACTAAATACATAACTATTTTTTGTCATAACTACCACGAAAAGTCACGTACAACATTGTATGTAAATGTTTTTTAATTCTCTCATGTTCTCTGTTATTCACATTGTTTTTTCACATTGTTCTTTCACATTTGTTCGTCACATTTGTTCCATTGGGCTCCATCGTACATAAAACAATGACCCTTTGCAACATACACCCAATTGAGGTGAATTTTCTACCCCTGTAACTTGTAATCATAATGCGTGTGTAAATTCCAGTTTGGTATCGTCATTTGATTCAAGTTTACATAGGTGTAACAAATAAAAGTTACAATTACCTTTTTTAAAGTTTTTTCAGTTTTGTCTAAAAAATTGAATGGCGCTCAACATTCCCATTTGCTCTAATCTGTTGTTTTTTTCAGAATTTGATATTGACACGTCAATTCTGAAAAAGGTTGTTGTAAAGGAGAACAAACGCCGTTTTGCCCTCCTCATCAATAACAATGTATCATACATAACACCTTTCGGTCACATTGAGTATGTAAAATCTTAAGATCTCAACTTACAGACCCCAATTTGTTAAATTATGTACTATATTTTTTTGACTTAAATAACATTAATTTGCCTTGTCAAATACACCGAGCCAGGTCACTTATATTAAGTCATCCTGTGTCTCTAGGTGCCTCTTGTATAAATTTGTATCATAAAGTTCACAACATTCGTGTTCGTGGCAATTTTGGCAACACCAAGTGTGTTTCCCGTTTTTGTTTGGTCATTTTAAGTAAGTAAAACCCTAAAAGGTCTTAAATAAACCACTACAATCCTTTTTGTAAGCAAAGAGTTTGTAAAACCAAATAGGTCTCTTCTGCTATATTGTGTGTCTTGTGTAAGACATCTTTAGGCATATGTCTTGTATTATTGCCTACTAAACGCATAAACCCAACCAAAGGTTATGCCATCGTCTTTTTGATAATACCAATAGCCACTACTTGATTGTTTTTGACATTGTGTATGTATCTTTTTTCCGGTATTGAAATGGTATATTTTTTTATTATTGAACGTCGATATGTTATTTTCATGATACATGAGAATGTTACAATATCCACCATGAGACGAGGGATCGTTATAAAATCTAACGCTATACATGAGAATGTTATAATATCTACCGTGATACGAGAAGTTCGTTATAATTACTTTTTTTTACTGGCTCACATATACTGTGGCCAAAGAGATAATTTGTTCCATAAATGGTTATAAATATCTATGTTGTACCGTCCTTTCAATACTAGGGTTCTTTCGTAATTCGTTCAATTTCTACATGAGACGTGGAGACGTTATAATACTTACCATGATTCGTGCGAACGATACAATATCTTGTTGTTGTTTTCTTTAAATAAGTTGACACTATGTACTTGTTCTACCGGACGTAGATCATTTTACCCTGACTTGTCGCCCTTAATTGGGACCCTTTTGTATAACTCATGACACTGAGGGAAATGTCCTTCACTGTAGTGAGAATTTTTGTTCTCTTCAAACAAACATGAAGCTGTGCATTCAGCAAATTTTTACGCTAACTGATACCTGTGGACTTCTTGTCAAGCGGACCCAAGAACCATCCACTATCCATTGACCATGGACTAGCCATCAGCTTCACTGTTGGTTATGAGGTATCGTGTCGTGGGAGTTAATCGAGACAGTGACACAAAACCACCTAAATCGTTGTCTGGGAGACGAATAAGAAAAACTCCCAGGTTTGTGAAGCTTGAGCAAGGGTCTGTCATGTTCTCACAAACTGTAGAAGATTAAAAACGACCCCCAATCTTTCACCAAATACACGTGAAAGATTAGATTGTTATTACTGTGTATTCTCCTTCACCTTTTCATCAAATTCATGTATATGTGTAAAGAGTTAGGAAATTTGCTGGTTGATATATTTCGTCCTCACATAGAGATCGAATTGAGAATTAGCTCAGTCACTATCAATTTTCGCTGCTCAAACCCTCCATCCTTCACCCTTCCATCAAACTCATGCACATTTGTAAGAAGCTAGGAAACCTGCTGGTTGACCACATTTCGTTCTCTGAAAGAGATCGAACGGAGAATCAGCTCCATCACCAGCAGACCTTCTCGCTCAACGCTTTTTTTTCTCATCCCTCATTATCTTTGAGGTTAATTTCATGAATCTGGAAGGTGTACCCTACGCACATAGCGTATCGTCTGTCTATAAGACAATCTTTATCCATGAAATTTGCTTCAAAAACTTCCTTTTTCACCCCTTTCCTAGGTAATCAACACATTTCTTGTAATTTTGAAAGTCGTAAGTTGTTATCGCTCAAGCGCTAACACCGGCCATGGAAGGCCAACTTCTTTCAGAAACTTGGTGTTACTACGGTACAACCACCTACCTATTCCTTGTAAATCAAATAGGTAACCTCACGCCAGTCGTGATAGTTTTTGTCTCCCCAATCTCGGGATACGCATGGTATAGTCAGCATATTAGATCTCTCTCTACTCTCTCCTCTCTAACCAACAACGTTTTTTTGTCTTTTTGTCTTTTCTCTTGAACACAATTTGTTTCTCTCCAAACGTTTTTTCATCATTGGTCTACCAGGCATGTAAACTTCAAGAATTTTGGCTCTAATAATAACCAATTCCCGGATTAAAAAGAAGACCAGCAGCCCCCCTCATCACCTGCAAGCTGAGCTTCACTTCTTTGCCGCCTTCACTTCCATCACTCACTTCTCTCCAATCTCTGCGTACCAAAAACACCCGACCACACCCAAATTAGGTGTGAGTCGTGCGTGCAGTAGCAAATCAAGTTGCCTCATCATTCAAACCACATTCAAAAGAACCAACCTCAGAGCATGCCAGCTCAAGGTTAGCTATGTTCCTGCAAATCAACTACCTGCCGTTTGTACAAATCAACCACTTGCCATTGTGCAATCAACTACTTGCCGTTTGTGCAATCAACCACTTGCCATTGTGCAATCAACTACTTGCCGATTGTGCAATCAACCACTTGCCGTTTGTGCAATCAACCACCAGCCATTGGTACAAATCAACCACTTGCCATTGTGCAATCAACTACTTGCCGTTTGTGCAATCAACCACTTGCCATTGTGCAATCAACTACTTGCCATTGTGCAATCAACCACTTGCCGTTGTGCAATCAACCACTTGCCATTGTACAAATCAACCACTGGCCGGCGTACAAATCAACCACTTGCCATTTGTACAAATCAACCACTTGCCGATGCGCAAACTCAACATAATAGCCATCACACGCAGCAATCATCAATCAACTTACTGGTATTACTCCATGTTATTACCAACTTCATTTCACCTTGACAACCACTGCCCCACCACATCAGCATAATGGAATTCACGCTGGTACAACAACAGAACCCGGATACTTCTGGCCCTCAGCATCACCATCTCTCAACCACAACCAAGAAGCACAGTTCAATTTCTATGGCCCTAGTGATACTTGAGTGCAATCTCAAATGGGTCAAGTTACAGTGAAAGTGTAACTTTAATAACTTCAGTGAAATTACGTCTACTTGGTACTCAACGAAAACTACGCTCTTCAAACTTAGCTTACAGACCGATGAAATTTTAGAGTCAGGTTGTTGTCTTTTCATCACTGCATAACCTTGTATGTTTGTCTTTCCATCACTGCATAACCTTGTATGTTGTTCTTGTCATCACTGCATAACCCTGTATGTTGTCTTTTCACCATTGCATAACCATGTATTTTTTCTTCTTTGTTTTTTTGTAAATCAACACTGTTTTTTTCTCTCTCTACTTCCCTCACGACAAGGTGAAGAGGATTTTTAGCGCCTAAAGCTTCATTACCACGTCGCCTTTTACTGGCGGAGGGGGAATGTGTTACGTAATACAAGTCACCCTATAAAAAGGATGCACACTAGCCTCACTTTCCCCTCGCAGCTAGTCGCGGCGTGTTCAACACAGCACCACGTGATCGCCACGGACCACCCAGGGTGCTCGCAGCTCAACACGGGCCGACCCCCGCCGCGCTTCCGCAGTGCAGAACCGACCTTGGTCATAGCAGCATTGTCGCTCGCGAAGGCAAAAACTACTCGCGAACATGACTTGCATAATTACGCGATAACGGACGCGATCTCGTTCCAGTTTCCTAACTAGATACATTTCGCTATCAATTTCCAATCATGATTATTATCTCGGCTCGAACTAAACTCAATGGAGTCCCGTTTCCGTGTAAAATCCCGAGTGCATATCATCACCTCAACAGTCCCGTGGCCTCTGAGCGCGGAAGACCTGGTCAACATGATGTACCATACCACATCTCAAGGCGAATCGTAAGCTTTCAACCTATCCCCTTTCTTGTGTTCAATTCTTGTAACTTCATGTAGAATCCACGCTTCATCCGGTCGTCGTCAATTTAGAGAAGAGAGTAGAGAGATCTATGTCAACCCTGTAATTTCTCGAGATGATTAATATACCTTGTGCCTTTCTACTCTTGTGTAATTATTGTGTGTTAACCTGTCCGACCTCCTAACCGATGGACGAGCTGATGATTAAAGAACTGCCTACCCCTGATAGTACACGAGTTTCATCTGCCTACCTTTTTACTGAGCTTAGCCAACTAATTACCTGGTTCGATTCCGGTTTTACCATATCTTAGCAACGTGGGAGATTTAAATTGTGAAAATTCTTCGGATGAATCTGATGATGATGTTTCTGAGGATCAAGTAATTGAGGAAGATACTGCATCAGCATCAGCTCCTAAACGTAAAAAAGGCGATTGCCGAGTGTGGGATCAGGGAGAATTTACTCCAATTTTGCACGATTTCGATGGCAGAAATTCGGGTATAATGCCCCATGTTACCCTGACAGAGAATTCTACTGAAATTGAGTTTTTAGAGTTGTTTTTTACAAAAGAAATTGAGGAGACAATTGTCACAGAAACGAACAGATATGCTGGCCAAATACGATTTACGGCAGAAAAATCGAAAATGGGTAGACACTACGGTAGCTGAGGTTTATATTTTTTTAGCTACCATTATGCTTATGAGCCTCGTCGGAAAAAATAGCTTGAAGAAGTACTGGACCAACAAACCCATTATCGATTCTTCAAAGTTATGTTTTCTCATTTTACTACGGTGCCTTCATTTTTCTAACAACGAAATACGGAATACTGAAAAATTGCATAAAATAAGGAATCTCTTAGATGGTAAAAATATTCAAAGGCACATTTTATCCCTTCCAAAATTTGTGCATAGATGAAAGTCTTTTATTGTGGAAAGGAAGACTGTCTTTCAAAATTTACATTCCCTTCAAACGCCATCGCTTTGGAATCAAGTTATTTGTTCACTGTGATACACTTACCGGTTATGTATTAGATATTATAGTGTATACTGGTTCAGAAACGGACATAAATCTGGATCCAAATATTGGTATATCTGGTTCTGTTGTAACTACAATGTTGAAGGACTATTTGGGAAAAGGTCACAGAATATTTTTAGACAACTGGTATACAAGCCCCACTCTCTATGATTATCTCGAAAAACACAAAACAAATGCTTGTGGTTTTTTTTTATTTATTGTTATTAAGTTTAATTTGTAGAACTCCATTTTATTTTTTTATTTTTTATATATTCAATAATATTGTTATTGGGTTTATAAAAACAGTTTATTTTTAAACAAGTTCTGCTGTGTAATTATTATTAAGCGTGACAGCTGTTTCGCCCTCTGAAGGCATTATCAAACTGTGGGTAGCCCACTTACAGACGATACATTTATATTATTTCTAGGTAGGTATTTTAATTTCATTTACTGATTTCTAAGTAAAATATTAAAAATTATTAATGGTTATTACCCCAGCAAAGTTTCCCCAATTAGTTATATACATTATTGAATATATAAAAAAAAAAAATATAAAAAAAAAATGCTTGTGGGACTGTGAGAAGTAATCGGAAACAAATGCCCAAATTCAGAATAGGCAAAATGAAAAAAGGGGAAGTAGAATTCTATCATTCTAATAATTTGATGGCTCTGAAGTGGCACGACAAGAGAGATGTTACTATGTTGACAAATATACATAGTAATAAAATGATTGTAACGAATAAAATGGATTACACCACAGGAAAAAACAAAATAAAGCCCGAGGCCGTAGTAGATTATAGTCGAAACATGGGAGCTGTCGATAAGGTGGATAGGATTCTTGGTTTCGTGGATAGTTCAAGGAAAACCATGAAGTGGTACAAGAAAATATTTTTCCGGTTGCAATTCATTCTGCACCGCCTAAAATCGCAAAAAACATTGTCGTTCAGCGATTTTCGAGAAAACCTCATAACCCAGTTAGTGGAAAAATACCACACATCACGACCAGTATCATCCGGAGGTCAGAGTATTTGACATTCCCACTCGCCTCTCAGAAAACACTTTATGAGACCTGTACCACAAACGACAGCCCAGAGTAATAGAACTCAAAGGAAATGTCATGTGTGTAGCCACACAAAAAATCAGCCAAAAAAGAGAAAAGATACGAGGTTTATGTGCATTGAATGTAATGTGACTTTATGCATATACCCATGCTTTGAAAACTACCTCACTAAAAAACAATACTGAAAAAAAAAAAAAAAAAAAAACAACAAACGTGGATACAATTTACTTCAATATATATATATATTGAAGTAAATTATAGGTTCACCTCCAATGGTTTACGATCCCTTCAATAGGCTATATTAGTTTTGTCTCTAACTTGTGTGTAGTACAAGTATTATTTTTACATTGCTAGATATTGAGAAAACTATGGTTTTGCATTTAATTTTTTTAAATTCGTATACTTCAAAAATGCTCACTCCTGTGATACAGTTTGCTACAAAAAAGCTCACTCTCCGAGAGGTTAATGTAAAAAAATGTCAACTTATGAGATTCCACAGAAAAAAAACCCATTGTTGTTCACCTACTTTCTCAATAATCACACCTTATTATCTGTTGATGAAATAAGAAACCTTGGTATAACCTTTGACACTAAATTAACATTCATTAAACATATTAATAATATAACCAGTAAAGCAATACAAATGTTAGGATTTGTCTTACGGATTTCAAAGGATTTTAAAAATTTAGAAACTGTCAAATTACTTTACACTTCACTTGTTAGAAGCCAACTAGAATTTAACACCACCATTTGGAGTCCTTACTACAGTGTAGAGTGAGAATTCCCTTGAGCGAGTCCAACATAAATTTTTACGTCATATTAATTTTAAATTGGGAATATTCATCAAAAACATTAATTACCCCTCTCTGTTACAATTATTGGGACTCGATACATTAAAAGAAAGAAGAATTTGTTTTGACCTATTTTATTTATTTAAAATCGTTACCAACCTGTTGAACTCCCCTGAACTTCTTTCGTTAACCCTTGAGACGTTGTTGATTTGCACGGATCGAACCTTCTATAAGCTTCCATTTTTTCAAAGACAATAACAAGCACTATTTCGTTCTCTTTCTGACATAAAAGAAATAATTAATTTTTAGATGAGAGGAAGAGAGATATATGCATTTTAATAATGTGCGGTCGTTCTGGGACAAATATGGTCTTAGGAGAGTATAATGCGCGCACGGCATTTGGGACTGTTTGGGTCTTAGATGGTCCCAAGGGTTAATATGTTTCCATGTACCTAGTCGATCAGTTCGTTTCAAATTACCCTATCATTGCAACAATACAGGATCTAACGCTGAACTCAATTCCATAATGAATCACCTACATGTACTTGGAAATAAATATGTTTTGGATGAACCTATAAACATTGCTAGTTTAACCTCATACAAACACTACTTAATTAAAACTGTCTGTCAGCGCTTCTCAGATTGACTATAATCATATACAGTTTTAAAGTATTAATTTCTTAACACTCATTACATAATATCCAGGATTTATAATATGTTGTGTTGTATTTATAATAACCTACTCATCGTACTTTTTTATGTTGATATTACTATTTCTATTGTTCTCTTTTATGTATTTTATATTTATATTTTTTTTAATCTATGTATATTCTGTATTCATATGTAAAAAAATTGTTATTCTTTTGTAAAAGCTGCTATAATCGGCGTTAATAAATAAATAAATAAATTTCGGGCAAAAGGCAAAGTGTTGGCACACACTTCTTACTTCATTCGCATTCAAACATACATATTTTAATATATGCACACATTCCTTGCCTCAACCACGTTCAACACCGAATCATACTTTTTTTATTTTATCAGTTTAAATTTGAATTCATTAAGTTTTAAATTCATGTTTACCATTTAGTTGCCTGAAACGGGCAAAAAGCTAGTATAAAGTAAAACCAAACAAATGGAACAATAATTGTATCTATTATCGATAACAAAATATTTAAAATATGTATTCCAATAGAAAAAGTACATTTTTACAAACATTACGTGAAAACAACATCATCGGCATACAATCATATTTAAATAATTCATAGAAACTTTCAGACACGTGGATAAAATACCAGGGCTGTAGAAGGTTAAAGCAACAGGTTTGTTTTTGATCCAAAGCAAGGAGAAATCGTCTCTATGTTATTAATAATCATCTCCTCGGGAGACAATCTCCTTGCAGGTGGGTCTGAGCATGATGGTGTGTTCGTACTGCGCCGTGTAACAGCCCTTGACGTCGCAGAGGGGAGGGTAGGCGTTGACTATCTCCTTGTCGCACAGGTCCTTGAGCGCCATTTGGTACTTGGTGGCGCCGGCGCGGTCCAGCCAGCGCTTGCAGAACGCCAGCGTGCCGAAATTGGAGTTGATCAGGCGCAGCAGATTCTTGGAGGATTGCAAGCGTAGTGGAATATACGGCTTGTCAAAGTCTTTCATGTAATGGCTGCAATCCATGTCATCGTGCACATACCCCTTCCCTGTGGAGCCAAATGTCTCGATGGCATAGAATTCATTCTCTTCCATGCGAGTTGTCTCGCCTCCCTTCACTATGGGGACTGTTTTCCCAGCGTGTATTCTGTAGGGACTGATGGAGTGTCCGTTAAGATTCCTGATGGCTTTGACCTGGTAAGTCTTGCCATCTATTTCCACTTCGTAAGACTCCATCACCTCCTGGATGGCCTCCCCGATGTCACACAGCCTGACATCGATGCCGGCAGCCTTGATACCCGTGTCGGTGGCCTCCTTCACGGCCTGTAGCAGCTTGTCGTAGCGTGGGTTGAAAGCCAGCGTGAAGGCACAGTCGATGATGCGCCCGTTGATGTGCGTGCCAAAATCTATCTTGACTACGTCGTCATACTCCAATACGGTCGGATCTCCTGCAAAAATAACACAATTAAATTTAAATAATCAGTGTGATGCTTGAATTTGATCTCGAGATTGTTCAGCGCAATTAATTGTAATGTAATGCTGTGCGGTGATGATAGGATGATCCAGGGTGGTGGTGGTGGTGGTGGTGGTACACAAATTGTATCATGGTTGATATAAAATTTATTTATTATTGCTTCATTACGTTATCGAAATAACTGCTACAGGCTTTGAAAATTGAAAGTTTATTTTAACAATGCTAAATATAGTACATAATACTGATAAAATTTAAAAAAAATAGTCATTTATTTGACAGTCAATTGATTAGGATTCCTATCAAATTTTAAAATTAATGGAGGACTGAACGCAGTTGGCGCTAACAATTTTTTTTCAAAGTAGCAAAGCTAGCAGTCCACAATGAGTGCTGATACCTATCCTGATGTATGGAAGTGAGGCATGGAGCTGGCAGAGAAAGAATGAAAGTAGACTGAATGCTGTAGAAATGAGAGCCCTGAGGCACATGTGTGGTAAAATCATGTATGACCTTGTGAGAAATGTGGAGATCCGCAAAGAGTGCAAGGCTGATGTAAGAGTAATGAGTAAGATTAAGAAAGGGACGCTTAGATGGTTTGGGCATGTAGAGCGAATGAGCGAAGAAAGGAGTGTAAGGAGGATATATGATGCAAATGCGAATGGTAGCAGAAGTCGGGTACACCCAAGGAAGACATGGAATCAAGTGAATGAGATACTTGAGTCGAACCATGTTAAGAGTCAGAATAACAGAAGAGTATGTATGAGACGATGTATGGATGTGACTGAGGCAAGGAGTGTGTGCCAAGACCAAGTTGTTTAGCGGTCTGTTCTCTCTGCCTACCCCTGCGTTGGCTAGTTAGTTAGTTATAACTCGAATCCCATGAAAATTAAGGTAAAATGTAACTCACAAACCCAAAAAAGTTGGGAAAGCTTCAATGGCATTTTAAGTTTTAAATTATCGGTGAACGGTTGCGAAAAAAAACTTAAAAAAGCGTTTATTTACATGGGTTTACGGGCGACCAAACGCGGACAGGTGGGTTACAGTTTAGCGAGAAAGCGTTTCATTGCATCGGTTCACGGGCAGCCAATCATGGGTGGTCGGAATCGTTCGGTATACAGGTGGTCAATCGTGGACGGCGGTTTATTTCAGGCAAAGTTACACATTTTAACTTAAACAGTTGTGAAAAACTGTTTCACGTTATTTTACCCACCTCTAATATGTACGGGTGCAAACAAATAATTCATCTTAATATTTTATAGCATGACTTGCAAAAGTGTAATTTAATAAAATAAATGCCATCTATGAACGCGTACATTATAACATACAACAATACTATGTCATCCTGAAAACAACCTCGAGAAATTGCTCTGTTATAATTTTTGCATTCTAAGTTTCAAAAGTGACTAAAAAACACAATTGCAGTACACAAATTGTCAGAGAACACTGTGCAATAAGCTACTAATACTCTAGTTCTGTGATTTAATACATCATAAGTTTATAAACCTGAAATAGTGAAACAGTGTTGTGACTCCTTACATATAAACACTGTGAAACATATACAGTAAAACTCGCTTAAGAAGTTCCCACTTAAGAAGTTTTCACGCTTAAGAAGTTTTGATTTTTGGTCCCTTGAAAATTCCATACAAAAAACACGATTTTTTCCCACATAAGAAGTTTTAGAGCTAAAACTGCTTCCCGGTTAAGAGGTTTTAGAAATCCGGCGGTAAAATCAACACAAACGAAATATTGTGTCGCAAAATATCTAAAATGAACCTTTTTCCAAGTCATAAATTGAAAGACGTTGACTGAAACCCATACCTAGTACCTGAGACCATAAAACCCTTTGTCGGCCGCCGGGCCGTAAGCCGTAACCTGCCGTAACCAATAAATAAACCAAATACCCTGTCTCCTAATCCCCTAACTAGGTAAAATAGCAATGGAACGAATAAACAATGCGGAATTATGTAACAAATATGCAAGAGTCTTTAAGGCCGAAATAACATGAAAGATTATATTAAACTCAACCTTAATGACAACGTGGGCTAGATCTACATTTGCATACATTTGACTCCTCCTTCAATAATCTTCTCTTTGATAATGAACATAGAGATGTTTCGTAATATTATTGTATAAAATTTTTATTCCATCGAATTTGTAAAACACGAAAAACTTTTGATAATCTATCGGATCACGGTTAATACGGAATATTTCACCTTTAAATACATAACAACATGATTATATGGCGGGGGAGATGGTAAAATATGCATTATAATTACGTTTTTTTCATTCAAACATCAAAAATTGCCGTGCATCATGTTTCATCTGACATTTGTCGTAAATTAAGTTTGAAGGTTAGGAAATGCATATGCATAAATTTAAAATGTAGATTGAAACGAAACTTCGCAAATGATTTTTCTAGTTTTTGGATGCATTCACAGATTATACATAATTCCAGCGTCAAACAGCTTGTATGATATAACTTTCTGATTCAAGCATCAAGCCATTTATTTATGTGCGAAATCGTAGCTATTCGATGTCTGCTAGTTAGGTAGGACCATAAATGAACCTACAGGTACATAATATTGAGCTGCGCATATTATTTTCATAAGGAATTTCTAGAAAAGGATTAAAATATCTTTAAAAATATACGATAGTCGACTGTGCCTGGCGAAAATACATCATAACAATAGTCTCTCAAATCTCAAATGCCATTGGAGCAAGCAGCAAGCGTGGAAAAAAGTTAAAGTCCGCCAACTAATAAGCAGTTTGCCGCGTAGACTTTGTGAGATTTTTCTGTGCAGTGCCATGGCAGGGTTGCAGTACGCAAACGGTTCTGAGGCAAAGAACCCGCTATCATTAGTTTGCGGTTAACAAAATTACTTGCGGTGTCCTTTTATCAAACCGCTTGGTAAAATTAACCACAACAAGTCTTTCTTTCTCCCTCAGTTCATATAGTAAACGAAAGCGTAAAAAAGAGACGGCGTATATCCACAGCTCTGTCTTCAACTGTCAAGTTAAGAGTGAGTAATCACTAACAAGTAAATATGTATAATCCATTGCCTTTACACCAATTTAAAATAAGATCAACAGTATGAACCTTTTGGAATGCTGCAACTTTTACTATCCGAATTCGAGTGGCTTTTTCGAGGGATGTACTTTAACAGTTTTAAAATTGTGTTTACTTTGTCCATAGGATGGTTTTGTTTTGATTTGTAATGTTTAGTCAAAATTTTACAACAAAAGAATTCAATAATAGAGTTGAGCAATCTACTATAGATAAATACTTCGAAAAAAATAATAATTTATATGTAGGTATGTACCTAAATAAACTTTTTATAATCAACTATGTTCTACCATTTTTCATTTATTTCACATTCCCACCTTTTTCTAAATACATATGTAATACTAATTACCATGATAACTAGAAGATGTAAATATATATATATTTTTTTTGACCGCTTGGATCATATGAGCTTGTTTTCACGACAATTTAACGTAGGTAGACATAGGAATGACGTATGCCCCGGACTCGAGTTATTAAATGGCTAAAATTGAATCCCACTTAAGAAGTTTTTTTTCCCCGGTCCCTTGGAAAACTTCTTAAGAGAGTTTCACTGTAAACAAAATGAACTGTGAAGGCTGTCTTATCACGCTATCCAAAAACGACAATGCACTCACCTGTGCCAACTGTAACATCTCGTTCTACAATCACTGCGTCAACATCTCGGACTCAAATTTCAAACGAATGGCAGTTAAAAATAAATTATCTTGGAACTGTCCGAAATGCAAAAGTTCACCCTCTTCATATTCCGGTACAGATACTGATGTCTTATTTGAACGAATCACCAAACATTTTTACAGAAAAATAACTGAAATGAAAATGTTTGAAGAAGAAATAAGCGAATTAAAGAGAAGTAGTGAATTAATCGGTAACCAATATGAAGACCTAGTCTCAAGCTTCAAACAAATGCAGGATCTTCAATAATAAAGTTCTTACGTGAGGAGAATGACAAGAAAAACATAAAAATCTCGAGCCTTGAATCCAGACTCGCAGAACTGGAACAGGATAATTTATCCGACAGTGTGGAGATGGCGGGTGTGGGGCTGCAGCCGGGCGAACATCCTAAGGAAGCTGTACTTAGGGGAGGTTGCTCGCTGGGACTATCTCTGCCACAACAGGACATTCACCTGGTGACCAGGACTCAAGACCGCAGGCGGAACACCCCACATCTCATTTAACAATCCAAAATCTAGGGAGTCGATTCTTTCACTAAAAAATGCAGCTAAAACACAAAACTCAAACTCTCCAATATACATTAGTGAAGTGCTCACACCCTATTATAAAGAACTACTGTGGAAAACAAAGCAAACGGCCAAAAAAATGCTCTACCAATTTGTGTGGTTCAAAGCCAACAGACTACTTGTATGCAAAGGACCCGGGGAAAAAACAATCCAAAAACACATATACCCTTTTCTAAACAATTTAAATTTCAAACGGTTACACATGACGATATTAAGAATACAATAAACTCATTGAAAGACACAAAGTCCGCTGGTATGGCTGGCATCACCGTAAACTTACTCAAGACACTTGTTCATGAACTATTGGAACCTCTCACTTACATAATTAACCTCAGCATAACACAGGGAATTTTCCCTAAACAATTAAAGCAAGGGATCGTTATACCCATATACAAAAGTGGTCTAAAAGTGGACATTAACAATTACAGGCCCATAACAATACTTAACTCACTCTCGAAAGTAGTTGAAAAAATAATGAACAAACAACTAAAATCATTTTTGGAAAGCAAGCAGCTACTCTCCGAAAATCAATTTGGTTTTCGGTCAAATAAGAGCACTGCCGATGCTATTATTGCTGTTACAGACTTTCTTGTTTCAAATTTAGATATGGGAAAAAAATGCATATCTATCTTTCTAGACCTCTCAAAAGCTTTTGATACTATCTCCCTTGACATTCTTATAACTAAATGGCATTGGTATAAGATGGAAAGACCTAGTATTTCTTCAAAGTTACTTAACTAATCGAACCAAAAGTGTTAAAGTGGAAAACAAATTCAGCCAACCCCTCCCTATAACCTACGGAGTTCCCCAAGGAAGCATCTTAGGCCCTACATTGTTTCTTATCTACATAAACGATCTTTGTAACCTAATGATAGATGTAAAAATTTTAAGTTTTGCTGACGATACTGTGCTACTCATTCAGACACTTGGTTAAATGCATACAAAATGGCTGACAAATCAATTAACTCTGTTAAAAAATGGCTAGATATTAACTCTCTTGAACTAAATACTTCCAAAACAAAATACATTACTTTTAGTATGAATATCATTGGCCAACCTAATCAAAATGTTGAAATAAAAGTACATGAATGTTCTTGTACTCACAATACATTCTGTCAATGTCCTTGCCCAGATCAAACGGACCGTATCAAATACCTTGGTCTTACATTTGATCAATATCGTAAGTGGAATACACATTGCCTACTTATCACGAATAAACTTAGAAAACATATTTATTTCTTCAAAAACATTAGAAACATACTAGACTCCAAATCTATGAAAATTGTTTATTACTCTCTTTGTCAATCTATCATTGAGTATGGAATAATTGCATGGGGAGGTGCAACACTATCAGGTATAGATTCATTATCGAAGGCACAAAAATTAATTATGAAAGTTATTCTTAAAGTTCCCTTAGAAACAAGTACTACAGATATATTGTACAAATTCCATGTATTAGATATTCAACAAATTTACACAAAAACTATCTTAACTCATCTGTTTAAAAATAAAACACATAAAATAAAATACCCAAAATATTGTAAACACGAGGCACAAAACCAAAAACTCATACAAACACAACATTTGGTCAAAGAAATTTAAAATACATTGCGTCTAAAATATACAATAACCTACCTGAAAAAAAACAAGATAATCGAATAATATTAACAAATGGATCATCGAAAAAGGTCGTGCAATAATTAGTCACCTCACCCAAATATAATCCTCTACTCATTATTGTTACCACTACATACCAACCTGAAAATTTGTCAAATATATTTTGCTTTATTGAAAAATTTACTTTATTTTAATATTAAAAAATATTAGTAAACTAGTCTGTCTCGGCACAGGATTTCCTAGTGAAACAGGCAAAGCCAAAAAAATATATGTAAACATTTTTATATAGATGCACATAATAAATAAAAAAAACTTATGTTAAGTTTAAGATCTCGTATTAATTCTAATATTAGACATGCATTATAACCGCTAATTACCATACATTGACATTCAACACCCCGATTCCGACATATTTAAGTTAAGCAACAAACAAGTAAAAAAAAAAAAAAAAAAGTTTAATAACTTGCCATTTTAAAATCATACTAGATTTGAATGGCTAGTACCGATATTATTATTTGGCCTACGATTGATATTTCGGGGAAAATTGCGGTCAGCGCAGCGCGGTGGGGACAGTGTTCAGAAATTTGTGGTTCAAGCAGGAAACTAGTGGAAACAAACTCACATTTGGAGTCGTTTTTGTGGTATAAGTTTTTTTTTGGTAAAATTTAAAATATTCAGTAGTAATGAAATTACTTTCAGTTGTTTATTGCCTTTTAAGCTCTAGAATTCTAGTCCATCCACTCACGGGGCAACCGAAACTAGACTGGTTGGTAACTGCCGATTGCAAACTGGTTGTCGAGCTTCTTTCACGGCTCAACACAAGTTTACGATTTCACAAATCTAAGCTTGTTTAACCATAGAATGAAGAACACTTCAGCTGTCATCTGTCACTATCATAATGCGTTAAAAAATGTGTCCCTAAAAAGCCTGTAGTAGTAAATACAAAGGAATTTTTCAACCTCATGAACAAATTTAATGTTTTCCTGCTCAGGCATAACGTAATCGGACAGCTTTTGAGGTACGGACAAATCGCAAATTTCTTGAAAACTGACATATCTGTGGATTTGCGATTGACAGATTACGTCGCCGTTGAAAACTGGTTGCGCCGTGTGAGGACTGCCATTTAAATACACAGTTGCCCCGTGAGCGGATGGTCTTAGAATGGGTTGTTTCACAGAATTTGAACTATTCATCAAATTTCAAAGTTGGTTTTCGAGTTGTTATTATATAATTATTAGCCCGTTGTTTCGCAAATCTGAAATAATAACAGAACTTGAATAGAATCTTCACAGAACTTGATAATGGACTTTGAAATTTCATGAATTGTTAAAATTCTCTGAATCAAGCCGTCCGAAATTATATATTATTTTTAAAGAAGGTTCATGGAATAGTTTGTGTAATTTTCATGTTCAACCAATTTGAGAAGCGGGTACGAGTACCGCACCCCAGGAACCATTTATTGTATAATTAACACCCCTGCCATACATCACCCCAAGTGGTTAACTACGTTTGGTGATGTGCAGCCATTTCAAGATGTCCAAATATCAGGGTATTTTAATTCTTTAATCTGGACTGACTCTTTAATCTGGAGAGCGCACATTGAAAATACGGTCAAATGAATACGCAAACTAATTTTCTTCTTGAAAGATATACGCAATATTGTTGATAAGAAAACAATTAAAATTGTATACTATGCTTTGTGCCATCAGTATGGCATACTTAGCTGGGGCGGTTCCACTAAAATTATACTAAATCTGTTAGCCAAGGCACAAAAGCTGTAATAAGAGTGATGGATAAAAAAAACCTTATATGTATCCATCGACACCCTTATTTAAGGAAACAAAATTATTAGACGTTAGACAGATTTATATACATGCACTCATAATGTACTATACGAACAATCCCCAGCTTCATAGTCTTGTAGATCACAGTTACACAACAAGACTAAGATCAGAACAAAGGATGATATGTAGTACCAAAAATTAATACATTGTTTGGACAACGTTTCCATGTATTTCTGGCTCCTAAGGTGTTTAATGGGTTCAAGCAGCAACAGTAAGGTTGAAACACACCCTCTTCAAAAGCAAATTACCGTATGGCTGATAGAAAGTGGCAGAACGAAATCGGAAAGCTTCCTGAATGAAATTATTGTATAACTGAAGAAAGACCCTTAAGACGATGCACTACGTCGTGTAATATTTTAAATTGAGTCGCTATCAATAACAACCCTTGCGTAGATGGCGATAAGGTTTAAATTCCCGCTTAACACCAACCGCCTGTTTTGATTTATGCAAGAAAAAAACATGGCCAAAAAGTGCCTTTTATTGTATTTTGTGGATGTTCAGGCATAAATATTTAATTTTTTTTCAATCATTTTATAATAGCATAATTTTCCACATTATACAATAAAATCATAACCGAAAATGGGTTCGTAAGTAGGAGATTTTGAACTTTAAAGCAGTTTTCATTGGCCTTTACATTATTTTTTTCTGGGCTTATAAAAAGACTTATCTAAAAAATACTCGATTATTTCAAAGGCCAAGATGTATTCTACTCGCAGTATTTAATTAAAGCATCTGAAACATTTCTAGGCGGCCAAATTTTCAAACCAAAAAGACATGATTTTGCATTACTACGTATGGCATCGCCTTAAGTGAAATTTATAATTTTTGTTTCTGTATTACCATTTGTATTACAATATAAGTACAACATTGTATTATATTCTTATTTATGTTACCACCATAATACGGGCACTTGCCTAGTTTAGTGTATTATTATTAATAATAATAAAAATTAAAATATAAAAATAATTAAATAAATAGTCATTTAAAAATATTACCATTTGTTATTTCGGCTACTGGCATTATACATAGCTCTCTCATTAAAAATTTAGGCGTATTAGATCTATCAAAAAATTTATATATAAAGATGCAAAAGTCGGTCATTTTGAATACATGTAGGATAACAAAAGATTTTTTAAATATTTATGCTGAGGGATCAGTAGGATTCATAGGCCCTGATAGGAGTTCTACCGAGTCGAACCCTCTGATATGAAAATATCTGGAGTCGGTGAATTATTTTCCCATTTGATCTCTGGTGAGTTGACGTGTTGTTCTTGTATTGTTTTGTATTTATTTTGCTTATATAATAAGTAGATAGTAACATAGTCCATCAAATCAAGTTAAACGCCAGGCCCAAATTCTCTAAAAACCTTAACATATTTTGGACCGAAATTTTTACCAATAACACTGGTTATTTTGATCCTATGTCTAGAATGTCTCAATCATACAACGATATTGCTAAAACATATTATATTACATACATTCGTAAATATGACTTGTTTCAAGAGATATCTCCACGATTTCTGAACCTAAAAAAAAAAACAATAAAAAACAAATATTGTTTGTTGATGGTTTGATATTTTCTATTAAAATCCCAGGAATTTTCCCATCCCTACGTCTATCTCTATCCATGCAAAAAACCTCAATCTTAATCTGCCAACAAACAAGGACTTTTGACTGTATGTATGCTCATAGCAAAATGAATTCTTGAACAGATATGTTATGTACCAGCGTTGGGTGTGTAGTGTGCAGCGCAATGGTTTCGGGAGCAGCCGGTAGGGAAGGCCAGGCCGGCCGACAGTCCATTCTCTCCAATCAGCCTTCTGGCCGTGTTCTCCAACTCCTCACAGATGGAGATCATGGACATACCGGGCTTTACCCAGTTCTTTATGTACTGCCTCGTCTGTTAAACAAACATACATATGGTTATTGTTGTACATAATTATATATATATGACATTGGGCAGGTGGTCTACGGATCTTCCCCTCACTGGAGTACCTGTCCCGTGCCAAACGGTCATTAAAAAATCAATGAATGTTACCTGTCTGTGAGCTTCTGCAGCATGCCTGACTTCATTGTAGATGTCGTTGTGCAGGCGGTCCACGGCTCTCTTTTCCTCACTGGAGTACCTGTCTCGCGCCGTCCTATCATCCATGCCTGTGGCGGGACCGTGCTCCATTATCTGCCCGATTGGGAACACACCTGTAAGCAAGTGTTCCAAGTGCCAACTAATAATAATAATAATAATTTTTTATTAATTTCTTACACAATTACAAATTAGGATTTAATACATATAAGAAATTAGGTTATATAAATTTTACAAAAGATGGTTAATGAATATATTACTAGTCTCACCACAAACTAATGTCACCAACAGACATCCAATTGAGAATTGCTCTATCATTTCGACAAGCCGGAGACAAAGCACGTGACCATGTTGTTGGCACCGGGAGAGTTCGATAATGCTTTGAATAAACTACGACATCGTTGACCGCCGAAGAGTAGACCAGACCTTCCGCAGGTAAAAGTAATGTTCGCTAAAGTAAAGCAACGGTCTGCAACACAGTCCACTGTGGGACTTTTCTGCGCAGGATCTGAATGTTCATTTTTAACCAAACTGCCTGGCGTAGCAACGCTACAAATGAGTGAGGTGGGTAAATTATATACACATCTGTAAAAGTGTAACAAAATATTAAATTTTGGAAACAAGCCTGAACTTTTGTTTACCCAATTTAGGATTTGTGGTAAATGGTTTTATGCAGCCAGCAATTTGCGCACCATTATAAAAAGGTCTAGTAATCACGTTGCCCCTTCTGCTCCGCGCCCTAGGTTTGTTCCCCTTTCCTTGATTGGCTGGCCTATCAATTTGAATACCTATGGTAACCTCATAATGGGATTGTCTTTTGTTAATTTTCCAACCATATTCATCTGTTCAAAATGTTTCAAAACATCAACAGTCTTACGAAAAAATGTTGTGAAAATTTTATTCAATTGTTAAAAGACCGTGTATGTGAAAACATTACTGATATAGAAACTGACATAAAATAATTCACGGAAAGATATACTCATTGTTTACACAGCCAAAGGGGATTGTTTATCTGTTGTGTAAACTTGAAATTTCTCAGTGAATTTTGGAATATTTCGAAGGTATTTTAAATGTGCTATATATATCTTCTTTTTTAAGACGTAAGAACAAATACCATAATAATAAAAAATTAAATTATAATGAAAAAAATAAATTATATTACATTAAATGTCGAAAACTTGAGAATGCGAAATTTTGAAAACACATTCCTTTTAATTAGGAATATGCAAGAAAACTGTCATCTCACATTTAATCTCGTTAATGCAATAAAAAAATTATAATAATTCCCAGAGAATAGCAACAAAAATGAGATTTTGAATTAATTGTTAGCGCAATATAAATGTTGATTTCTATGATTTATATTTACCTACACATACATAAAACATTTGTGTTATAAAAAACCTAACTTTCATAGAATAACAGTCAATTAAAGATTAATGTTTCTGTTATTTTTAGAAACCAGAATTTCACGCATCAGTCTACAGAAAATCTTTTTAGAGTCTCCGGTGTCAGAAAACATTTCCAGCAATTCCTTCCACACCCCCTTCTTCGTTGAATAGTCATCACTTCCCATATTGTAGGTAGGTCTTCTTTGCACTTGTCGATAAACAGGTTGCAGATTTAAAATGGAATGTCCATCACCAAGTCAAAGTTACCTTTGGGGAACTGTTGGGCAATGGGCACACTGGGAGGACCTGCGGGGTCAACAACTGGAGCGGCCGCCTTTGGCTTCTTTGGTCTCTTCTTCTTTTTCTTCCCCTCGCCTGCTGCAGTGGTCTCCAGCGCCTCGTCCCCATCAACATCAGCATCATCCTCAACATTTGCACTTTCCAACTGCTTTACTAATTCCGTTTCGGCTGCTGCTACATCTACTGTTGCTTCTGAATAATTCATACTCAAACATTACATTTCAAGAAAACAATAAAGATAAAAACAAACTTTGGAGAAAAATACAGGGAGCTTTACTGTGCATTTATTGAATTGTCGACGGATGTCCCATGCAACTAAGAGTAAGTAGTCGTGAAGCTAGTTGTTTATCAAAACCACAAAATCTATTAATGTAGTCAGCATTCCGTGACCATATTTGCACAAAGATCCAAATGTTTGGTTGTAAGCAAATTCTTGATAAATTTTGACTAATGCTAAACTGCAAATTTAATATTTTCGAAAAAATATTACCAGCATTATTTGTAAAAAATAAGCTTGAAAAAAACTAAAGGCGTATCTGACAAAAAATATTTACCGACTTCGCCGGCTGCCTTCTTCTTCTTTTTACGTTTTTTTTTCTTTTTCTCTGGATCTTGAGTTCCGACATCATCGTCCATGTCGTCGTCGAGACACTTTTCTACTTCGTCTTCTTTTTGTTTTGACTTTCCTATTTCGGCCTCGACAGCAGCCATGTTTACTAGGTTATGTTCAATAAAATGCGAATGGATACGGATACGAGGAAATCACCCGCAGGTACACGAAGGCAACTTAATAAAACATGCATTTCTATTTCTATGACTTCAGGCTTGTAAAAAGCGCCACACATCATGACCCCTTGAGTGGTTTATTTATGATAATAATAATAACTAGCAGTTAAAAACCCGGTGTTCTGTAAAAATGGTGTGAAATTATTATTTACGTAAATAATATTAAATATCAAAATTTTTTAAAATCATAAATGCAAAGAGTTGTTGTTTATTGTCATTAAGTTGAATCAAATGTTTGTTTTCATTTTAAATGCGTATTAAAACGGTAGTTTGAATAGATGAAATTGTACGTATTTATTATGGATTATTTCAAATGAAATTTTGAGCTATTATGCCGCCAGAGGTGCGTTCTGTAGGCCAATAGGGAAACTACTCCAGCGGCCGGTAAAAGAATGCGCGAAATTTTGTGCGAACGCTACGCGGAATTTACCCGAAACATATGATTTGAATTCGACCAATCAGAGGGCCGAAACCGTCCAGACGTTGGCGTAATAATACTATCAGATAAGTGTTTAAGTGTTTTATTATCTTTTTTTTGTAACAAATAGATATAATGATATCCTCACTGGGATCTCCCGTGCTGAGGATTTCATGTACATATTATGTATAATTTAATTATAAGAAAATTAATATTACAACAAAGTTACATATGAATTTAATTATGAACATATATCATGTAGGATAATTTTTTTTTAAAAATAATTTTAAAATAAGTAAGATAGTGTTTTTTGGTATAGTTCAGTTGATTCTGTTTTAGTCTGTGTTTGATATTAGTATATATTCTATTTCAGATCTCCCTATATTAAGTATTCATCTTTTAATTTGAGATTTAAATGTTAAAATGTTGAGGTTTTTGAGAGAGAGTGGTATTTTATTGTATAGTTTATGATATAAGAAGCTTTTTTGCCCAAAAGTTGTATTAGTAGTTATTTGTTGGATAAGTTTTAATGATGATCCGAAAAAGCCGAGGACAGAGCAATTCAAGAAAAAAAAATGAAGCCGTTTGGTAAGGGGAAGATTTATGAAACGTTCAGATTTTCAATTTCTACCGTTTTATAAGTAGTTTTTAAGTTAACTCCTTAAGTCTTGAAGTTCCAAAAAAAATAAATGTTATTTTTGAAGATTATATCTATACATTGGTTTTGCCGAAACGTTAACTATATGAAATTCCCTCGATAGAAAAAAATCGCAAAGTAAGCTCCGAAACTTATTAAAAACACGTTTTGTTCTGTTATTTAATATGTTAAAGGAATGAAAAAAATTTAGAGTGTATGTTTAAATGCAAATAAAACTATGACGAGAGATTTTTGATCTATTTTAAATGAGTAGTGTTTTATTAAATATTTTCACAGCAGTCGCTTACGTCCGTTCAATTCAATCGCCTTAAATATTAGCGCGCTCTCTCTAACATTCGGATTTACATAAGACCATTTCAAACATTCGTCAGTCCCACGCAGACGGCAGGCATAGTGGACGTGTGTCAGAATTTATGGCATCTAAAATTACGTGATTTATTGTAAATAATATTTAATTTCAAATATTTGAATACCTTATTTAACGTGAATATTGCATTTATCGGTTTAATAATATTGTTTTTCAAAAATGAGAAATAAATAACAAACATAAATGAAATCTCCAAAGGCGGCGGCTTGTGTACATAAGTATACCGTTTTTTACGATTCGCCAAAAATTCTTTTGCTACAAGGCAATGGAAGCTGATTGTTCTAAAACTGTGAGATTATTTCTTGAATGAATTCCGCAGTCCTTTTTTGCCACTCTGGAAATATTAGAGTAAAACACGTCAGGTGTTTAACAAATACTGGTTATTCAGACTTTGCCGAGCATTTAATTAATACTAACCATACTTTTGATAAAAATACAGGAGTCAAAATTATGCATAAAAATAAAATAGGAATACGCCTTAATAATTTAGAAGCATTATAAATAGTAGTAGGTTGAGATCAACCGAAACCGGTCAACGTTTATAGCAAAATAAAGTGGTTTAAAACAAAAAAATATTTGAATAACATATTTAATTCAAATGTATCTAACACGTATACTTTTATAAAATTTACAAATATCTTTATGAAATTCAATTTTTATAAAAAAGAAAAAAGTGAAGTAAAGCAAAAAATCGAGTATTAGAAATTATCCTCAAGGGACAACTCTGTATTACAAAACATATTCAACTTTTTCAAGTTGTTTTTATAATTTTATACTTAATACTATTTTTTAAAATGCGTCCATTTAAAGACATATTTAATGCATTGATAACTGGAAAAACCGAGTAAATTTGTTAAGTATTGGCCATTAAATGATGATGATGTTTTGGTTACGTAACTCCACACAGGATGCAGGTAATTCTGCGTGATTATACAAGTTAAAAAAAAAAAAAAATTTCGAAATTCTAAAGCTTTATGGTTGATTTCAGGTAAATAAGTTAATAAACTAAAGGATAAATAAATATTTTTCTATTGAAAAATATTGTTCTGTAGGAAAAAACTCAATGGATTGGTACCCTATACGAACTCTATGACAAGTAAAAGTGGTGGGCGTCGCCAATCTACAATTCGAAATGCAGAATGCCGCGTCTTAAGAGGAAGCTACAAGCCAAAAATATGTATATTCTTGGTTTGCCTTATTTCGTGACGAATACACAGGTAATATGCATTAAAATCGCTTGGAAAATGGAGTCAAGAAACGCTAGATTTCATGCCCAAAAGTGGTTTTTATTTATTTTGTATAAAAATATATAAGTACGCAAAAAATTAATCAACGGAAACTGTCACAGATAATCTTAACCATAATATGTTATTTTTTAAAAGTTGATTCATTTGTGCATTCATACATTTTTATTGAATAAATACATTTTTTAGTAGCTTACATTTATATTTTATATGGAGTAAATCATTTTTTATTTGAATTCTCCTCAAGGGAAAAGATAAGAAAAGCATCAATTTATATAAATCATATTATTTGGTATTCATAATGTGAACAAATTCGTTATAAAGATGAATGGAAAATCACTATTCAGCATTAATTAAGTTTCGCCTTAAGTCCGAGTTCTGTTGATTTTATTTTCGAGTAGAGCCGATTTTCCGTCAGCACATATACGTCGTAATGGGGTAAAGTATGGTAGATTGTAGTTCATAATGTTATAATGCAAACATATTAGATAACTCTTTAAAATTATTGTACTGTTTAAATGGATAAATAAATAATTGCAAAAAGTCTTCTGTTTTACAAGTCCTTAAGAGGAACTTAGAGTTCAAACAAACCCTGTTGATATAAAAAGCTTAAAACAATAAAAAATATTTTGAAAATATGTGAATTATTATAAGTATATATAATATACGTGTATGTTATGTAAACCAAAGTAGGTTTAATGTATTTATACATAAATCTTAGAAGAAAAAACTTTATTAATTTTAAAAAAAAAAAAAAATGTTTTTCACTTTATAGGAGAATTTTTTAAATAAGTATTCATTTTTTAAAAGTATGTATCTTTAGATGAGTTATTTTGATTATATATAAAAAGATTTAATTAATTAAATCGAGAATTGAGAATTATGGGCATTTTAACTCCCGCGCGCGTCCGTTCAGTAAAGTCGCTAGTATTCGTGTAAAAGTTTATTTATCAAGAACCAAATACCTAACGACTCGTCGACCCTTACTACGCGTAGCCGTTAAATTCATGGCGACTTTTGTTTTGGCAACTTTGGTAAAATTTGATAAAAGTATAAAATATTTGCCAATATATTTATGAGTTACATTATAATATAATATTAAAAAAAACAAAAATAATTTCCACAGTTTGAAAGTCACAGGCATTTCAAATAATGTAGACGTACATTGTATCATACGTATCCAGACATCCAGGATTTATCAAGAAAATTCATATTTACATAAAAACTTTTTTTTTTTGAATTTATGGATACTTTCGTAATCCTCTAACTAGCTAGGGCTTATAACAATACCCTTTCATGTTTCTAACTAACTAGTACTGCGGCTCATTTAGCCTTATTACTATCACCATCTGATGGTTGTATTTAATTGACTGATTTTATGTTACATTAATGAGTTTTATGAGGAAAAATTCTTAACTGGATAAAAAACCTCATACAAATGACATGGAAAAGAAAAAACAATAAGTTCTGAACTTTTTACTCTTCATTGCCATTGTGATTTACTGAATTTAAGTTATCGAAGGGATTGCAACAATAACATTTGGCTGTCATCAGTTGTTTTGTTTTGCTCTATCTAAAATTAATTTTTTACCATTCTTTTTTGTTTTCTGGCAAAAAAAAGTGTAGTGTGTTGTGCCTTGAGGTTTCTTCTCCCTCCTGATCTTCCAGGAGTCACTTTTCGCTGCTGATTTCCAGATATTTATAAACTTTTTTACTTCTGTCATTTTTCATACTATTATTGTAGTTGTTTACTGTTGTGAATAATGGAGGAAGATTTCCCTCCTGGACCCCCTACAAAGCCCCCAGATCTCTCTCCAGACCCCCCAGACGGGGAAAATGTAGAAATTTCTGACAGTGATTCTGTCATATTGACTTCTACCAAAAAAAGGAAATTTACTCCTTCTTCCCCAATAAAACTTGACTCGCCTTCGACTTCACTGTCCCCACCAGCACTTTCTCAACTTCCTCCAACAAACTTTTATTCTCCTCATTCCCGTGGCCCATTCATAGCATACGCCCAAAAAACTGAGCAAGGAAAAACCATCCACCCTCTTGAATTTGGCAAATTCCTATCAAATAGCAAGAATCTTTCAATCAAACCTGGAGGTGTAAAAGCCGAGGGTCGCTTCCGAATCTCCGTCGAATTCCTCTCAGGGCCAGCTGCCAACAGTTTCATCAAAAATATCTTCATTTCATCTAATTCAAAGTTCAAGGCATATATCCCTACTTTCAATGTCACTCGCATGGGCCTGGTCAGAGGTATCTCGACCGATCTGTCCATCGAAGAAATTCTGTCTTCACTTTCAACCCCCCAACACATTGGCAATCCCATAAAAGCCAGGAGGCTAAATTACAAGGACTCCTCTGAGGGTATAATTACCTGGAAGCCCTCCCAATCTGTTGTTATCACCTTTGAAGGTCAATCTCTTCCCTCCCATATATATTTATTCTTCAACTCATTACCAGTTGAAATGTATACATATCCCACCACTCAATGTTTCAATTGCTGCCGTTTTGGTCATACCAAAGCTGCATGCAGATCTCAACCCAGATGTTTTAAATGTGGAGAAAACCACGCAGCTGACCAATGTCCTTCTTCCTCCTCACCTAAATGTTTTAACTGCTCAGGCTCACATACAGCTATCAACACATCTTGCCCAGAACAATCTCGCCAAAAAAATATTAAAATTTCAATGGCCTCTCAGAACTTGTCTTTTCTGCAGGCTTCTAAATTATTCCCGCCTGTCAAAAAATCATTTGCTGAGGCTTTATCCAGCAACTCCTCATCCAACCCTCTTCCCTCCACTGCAACAACTTCTTCTCGTTCAACTAAATTCACATACAAAAACGCTATCTCTAAACCGGCTCCTGGATACGATCAGCAACAACACAACTCACTGCTCTTAAATCCCAATGGTTCACCTCTTTCAAATGCCACAAATGGGTGTGCAAATAATTATAATCCGTCCTCAATGAACTCTCTTAAACTTTCTGAAAAACTCTCCCAAGACAATTCTTCATTTATCCAAACTCTTATTATGCTTCTAATTGACCTTATTTCTTCTCAAAGTAATCTACCGTCCAACGCTGCTACTATTATTTCCACATTAAAATCATTTATTCAAAATGGCTCTTCAGGATGTCAGAATACTTCAGTGGAATAGCCGAAGTGCTATTTCTAACAAATCTGATCTCCTTAACCTATTAAATTCCAACTTTATTTCTTTGGCTGCTATCTCGGAGACTTGGTTTACTCCATCCACCCACTTTAATGTGGGAGGGTATTCCTGTCTCCGCGACGATCGCCCGGAAGGTTTGGGTGGCGGTGCTGCCCTTTTTATTAAAAAATCCATATCATTTTCCCCAATAAATAATATCAAACCCCCCAATGCTGACTTCCAAATGGTTGCAGCTAAAATAAAGGACACATCCTTTATTTCAGTCTATCTTCCCCCAACAGCCCACTTCAATAAACAAACTTGGTTGCAAATTGTAAGTCAACTAAGCCCTCCTTTCTTTATATTAGGCGATTTTAATGCCCATTCCCCCGTCTGGGGTTCTGCTTTCTCCGACCGAGATGGTCGAAGTGTGATGGATTTCCTAGATCAATCCAACCTTTTCCTTTTGAATGACGGATCTCCTACTAGGATCTCACGCCCCAGCACAAACCCCAGTGCAGTGGATCTCTCGATATGTTCTACTAGTCTGGCTTCTCTCTCCTCGTGGGTGGTGTCCCCCGACCCTTGCTCCAGTGATCATTTCCCGATCATCATTACTTATCAAACTTCTTTCCAATCGGACAAGTCTCATATTTCGACAAAGATTAAAACGAAACACACCAAATGGGATGAATTTAACTCTCGTATGGACAAGTTCCTACTAAATTCACCCGCCACCGATATATTTTCCGTCAAAGATGATTATAATAACTTCAAATCAATGCTCATAACTGCAATAAATAAATCAAATCCTCCCCTTAAAACTAAATCTCTCAAAAAACTCCCTCCAACTCCCTGGTGGGATGAGGAATGTTCCAAAGTAGTAAGAATTCGGAAAGCTAAATCTCTTTCCTATCGTTACAATATGACTATGGAGAACTATCTTATATACAAAAACGCTGAATCCAATGCCAAAAGGGTATTGAGGTCAAAAAAAAGATCCGGATGGTACAACTTTTGCAGTTCAGTATCTCCGAACACTCCAATTTCGGAAGTTTGGTCTATGATCCGAAGATTTCGATCCTCCTTCAGTTCACCATCTCCTCGAGCGTCCCATTATAAATGGATAGATGAATTCTTGGACAAAATTGCCCCCCCTTCTGTTCCTAACTTAGATGAAATAACGCCCATCTATAATACTCCCATGTCTAATCATTGGCTAGACTCTCCATTCACCTTAATTGAGCTAAAAAATTGTTTATCAACAGTCAAGGACTCATCTCCAGGCAGAGATGGTATACCTTACAGCATAATCAAAAATAGTAATGATAATGTTCTAAACCACTTCTTAAGCATCTTAAATAAAATCTTCCAGACTGGTATAATGCCTGATGACTGGAGTTCTCAAATAATCATCCCTATTTTAAAAACAAACAAATCTCCAAATTTTGGATCCAACTACAGGCCAATCGCTCTTTCATCCACCCTCAGTAAACTTTATGAAAAATTAATTAAAAACCGATTAGAATTTTTTGTCGAGAGTAAACAGCTTCTCTCTCCATCTCAATTTGGATTTAGGAAAAAAAAATCCACTCAGGATAACCTTGCCATCATCAGCACTGATATTAATTTATCAATTTCTAAACAGGAAGTTTGTCTTGCCGTCTTTATAGATATAGAAGGCGCCTTTGACAATGTTTCCATCCCAATCCTGAAAAAAAAACTTCTAGGCCTTGGCCTTCCCCCCATGTTTGTCCAATCAATTATTAATCTATTTCTAGATAGAAAAATTTTCATTGAACTTCCAGATATTTCTCCTCAAAGTAGGTCTATTTGGAAGGGTTTACCACAAGGCGATGTATTGTCCCCCTTACTGTATAATATATACACATATGATATGCATTTCACTATTCCCCCACAAATAAAAATTATCGAGTTCGCAGATGACATAGCTTTCTTCTTATCATCCAAAATCATCCCTCTTGCCGTCAAATATCTTAACGAAGCCATGAATGCCCTTTGCACATGGCTCACGTTACATGGTCTTGAACTTTCAATCCAAAAGACTCAGTGTGTCACCTTCTCAAACCGCCATAAAAACCCCCCCGTTCAAATTTTATTTAAAAATTCTCCAATCTCCAACGCTTCTGAAGTAAAATTTTTGGGAGTAACATTTGATAGGAAACTTAAAAGGTCTTCCCATATTAATAATTTAGTTACTAAATGCGAAAAAAATTTAAATATCATCAGATCATTATCTGGCGTTTGGTGGGGAGCTCACCCTACTTGCATTAAGTTGCTTTACAATGCACTTATTCGAAGCCATCTCGACTATGCCTGCCCACTTTTTAGTACTGCCTCAAAAAATGTACTTAATAAATTAGACAAAATTCAATCTAAATCTTTGCGAATAATAACTGGAGCGATGCAATCGTCACCCATCAATTCCCTTCAAGTAGAATGTTCTGATCCTCCTCTTTATTTAAGGCGTCAACTATTTGCTGACAAATTTGTTCTTAAATGTTTAAATTCTAAATGTCATCAGGTTATCCCCAGCCTCTCGTTGTTCATTGACTCAAACCATTCATCTACAATCAGAGCTTCAACTAAACCTATTCCTGACATCTGTAAAAATTTTAAGTCTCTCTCAGAGCTCCACATCATCCAAAATGATCTACTTCCCTTATACAAACTAAAATATAGTCACGTCACCCTATCCCCAACAATATTAGAAGGGATCGGAATCTTTAAAAGTCATTCCAATCTCCCGGCCCGAACTGTCAATAATATGTTCAATGACATTATTTTATCTAAATGGCCCAACTTTTCTCTTTTATTTACTGATGGATCCAAATCTCCCGACTCTCCTAACTGTGGTATAGGTATTAACGTTTACCACAATAATTCTAATGATAGAATATTTCATTCAATTTCAAATCAATTTTCAATATTTTCAGCTGAGTGCATTGCAATAATAGAATCTCTCAAATATATAATCAAAAATAATTTTGAACATTCCCTCGTTCTCTCTGACTCTCTCAGTTCCCTCCAAAAACTTAAATCCAGTCCTCTTCTTCATCCTGATGATCATTTTGTATGCCTTATTCGAGAGATGATAGCATCCATTCAAAGCTCTGGTAAATCTGTAACTCTGATTTGGATTCCTGGACATGTTGGTATCATGGGTAATGATATTGCGGATGCCTTGGCAAAACAAGGAGCGTCCAACCCTGTTGTTACCCTCGTAAACCACATTCCCTTATCTGACATTTTTTCCATCATCAAAGAAAGATCCCGCAATGTTTGGTCAGAGTATTGGCACATTGCTAGTCAATCCAAGGGAGCCTGCTATGCCTCAATACAAAGGACTATACCATCAAAACCGTGGTTTCAGCAATTCCCTCATTTTTCCAAAAAAGAAATTTCTTCACTCATTCGAATGAGGATCGGTCATTGTTCCGTTCCTTCCCATCTTTTTAAAATTCACGTCCTTGACTCCCCAGATTGTACATTCTGTGGTCTAGAAGTGGGAACTTTAGATCACATATTTTTTGGTTGTCCCTCTCTAAACAAATATCCTCTCTTCTATCAAGCCTTAAATAAAATTGCCTCCCCTCCATTCAACATTTCATCTCTTTTAAGTCTGAACTCGACTCCAATTTTCATTATAATTTTGAAATTTGCCTATTTAAATAAAATTAATATTTAAATTCACCTTTCAATACACCTTTCTCAATAATTTTAAATGATGGCCAAGAACACCCTTGAAGGGTGAAAGCCAGAAATAATGGAAAAAAAAAAAAAAAGTTATCGAAGGAAGCAAACACTTTGTGGCTTGACATTATTACACAAATGAAAGAATATCTTTGTTTTAAACCACTTTATTACATTTATATACGTCGACCGGTTTCGGTCGAACTCAACCTTCATCAGGACAGTACAAATATAAACTAAAATATAATACAGATGAAGATTATTAAGTACACAATAAAGAAAGAGAAAGTATATAAATGTGAGGGAGAGAGCATCAGGGCAGCGGAGTAGGTAGTGAATTTAAGTATTTCATTTTGTTCATAATTTGGCTGCGTCCTTTTCGCTTCGGTGGTCCTGCATATCTACCTGTTGGGAGAAAAAGTTTGGGAGAGAAATCCTGTGGGAGAAAAAACATTTTGTTATATTAAAAAGGATACTATTTCTTCGCCGTCGCTGTCATTTTTCTCGTGGAGCTTCACGATGAGGTCTCCTTGAGAAGCTCCATTAGATCAGTTTTTCTGCTTTGGATGAGCAGGAGGCCAGTTGTTCGCGTACCCTGATGAGGCCTTGCAGTAAGATCATTATGTCCTCGTCATCAGAGGATCCGGTGTTTGGCGCTTGGCGTTGTTCCGGTGTGGCTCTTCGTGGTTCTTGTTGTTCAGGAGCCTGTTGCTGGTGGTTGCTTTGGCCCGCTACGTCTGCCCAGGACCGGCCGTCTACTCGGGCCGCGGGTCTCTGTTCCCGGGGCTCTGCCTCTTTGCGCCTCTGGGCGTTGGATTGCTCCTGTCTGCGCTGGAGAGCAGCTACGTATGCCACCCTGTTGGGGCATTTGCCGTAGTTTGCGGGATGGGCTCCGCCGCAATTGAAGCAGACGGCCGGCTCTTCTCTGTTGGTTTTCGGGCACTCTGGTGTGGCGTGACGTCCTTTGCATTTGACGCAGCGGGCGACGTGTGCGCAATTTCTGGACCCATGTCCGAAATTTTGGCACCTGTGGCACTGTGTTCCGTGTTGGAGGTGATTGCTTCGGTACTTTCTCATAGTAATCCTGCAGTGGCACAGGTAGACCACTGCGGCTCTCAGGTGGCCCATGTTTGTTTCCTGGCCAAAATGGGCCAGGTAAAGCGGGCATTCTGTTCCCGGGGTGGTCATCTTGACCACAGTCCTTGCCGGGAAGCCTTGATTCTCAAGGTCTTCCATTATGTCATCTAGTGACAACTTCGGGAGTCCCTTTATTTTTTATTTTATTTATTGATTTTATTTTAGTAATTTGTACATTTAAGTTTACAAATGACTAATTAATTGTTACATATAAATATACTATGTTTTTTTTTCTCGCTTGATGTGGCACAACATCTTGAATTTTTCAATTGGGGCAGACTTAAGGTTTTCCGGCAGCGCGTTATAGTATTTCATCCCTTTATATAATATACTATTCTGGGTATTCGCTTTGTCCTTCTTTGGTAGCCTAATTTCATTGCACGTCCTAGTTTTATGTTTGTGTCCTTGTTGTATACAATTTTATTCGAAAAATATTTGGGTAGCAGGTTGTTTACTATTTTGTGTAAAAATATCATCGTGTTCAAGGTCAACATCTGTTTCACCGTTAGCCAATTTAGTTCGTTTAACATTTTATTTACTTTTGAATATCTATTTCGTCTGAGTATTGTTCTCATTGCCCTATTTTGGAGAATTTGAAATTTATTTTGCTCTCGGTCGTTGCGCAGGAAAAGGATAGTTGAGCAGTAATTAAAATGTGGAGCAATAATGGAGTTATAAATGGTGATTGCAGTTTTTTCGGACAGTTTTTGGCGAATTCTTCCCAAAAAAGATATCTTTTTTTCCAATTTTCTTTTGGGTATATTCAGCATGTTTGTTAAAATTGAGTTTGGAATCTATTATAACTCCTAAGTATTTTATATCGGTAACATTTTCAATAATTTCACTATCAATTTTGATTTTGCTTTCACTGGATGTCTTCTTATAACCAATTACCATACATTTTGTTTTTTTTTTGTATTTAATTTAAGCTTATTTATTTTTAGCCATCTTGATACATTATCTAGTTCATTATTTAAAATATGTATTAGTTCTTCATAGTTTTCTCCAATTATATATACACGGTGTCCGGAAACTCGTAGTACAAGCGGGAAACTGGAGAATCTACACCACATGGAGAACCCAAAAAAACATAAAGTTTTTTGATTTGAGCATTTTCAAAAAAAAAAAAAACCAAAAAAAAATATTTTTCGGCTATTTTAGGGTTAAAGTTTTTTCTGGTGTTTAGGGTTGAATAACAGATGTTTTAACCCTGCAGAGCAGAAATATTTTATGATTACACCGGGTTAAATGAAGGGTGATTTCAAAATAATGCTTCAAATCCGAGTTTCTTCATTTGTTTTACTTTCAAATAGTTTTAATTAGTTGGGTACTTTGATCTTCAGTAATAATTTATAAGAATTTGATTAAAAAAAAAAAAAAAAAAAAATCAACTTCAAACTCGACTTACTCGATAACGAAAGCTCAAATGAAAAAATATATACTACAAAATCGACTCTAAATGTGATGTAGATTCACCAGTTTCACGCTTGTACTACGAGTTTCCGGACACCCTGTATAAGTGTATCATCGGCAAATAGTCGTACTTTGCATTTTGAAAATATTTTCACCATGTCATTAATATAGAGTATGAACAATAGAGGTCCAAGGACTGATCCCTGTGGTACTCCTAATTTATTTTCCATTGGTTTTGAAAATTGATTATTAATTTTTGTTACCTGTATTCGGTCTTTCAAATACTATTTTATTAATTTAATGGCTAGAGTTGAGAAACCAATTTCTTTAAGCTTTCTTATCAACATTTCTCGATGTATGGTTTCGAATGCCCTTTGAAAATCCAAGAATATTGCTAAGATAAATTTATTACTATTCATTCCTTCTTTCCATTCTCCAACGATTACATTTAACGCTGTTTCACAAGAATTATTACATCTGAATCCAGATTGTTCTTGGTATAAAATATTGTGTTCATCTAAGTATTGCAATATTTGTTCTTTTATTATCATTTCAAGTATCTGTTCATATTTCGGTAAGGTGTTTATTGGTCGAAATTCTTCACATTTTCTGGTATTTTTAACCTTTGGGACCGGTATAATGGTAGATATTTTCCATGACTGTGGAAATGTTCCCTCTTCAATTGTCTGATTAATAATATTTAATAGAGTAGATCCAATTACTGGAAAAACATCTTTTATTAGACTAATAGTTAATCCATCTGAACTATTTTTTGATTTAATTTTGTATAAAATGTTAAATAAATATTCTGCAGTTATTTTTCTGAAGACCAATAATTCTTTGTTTGAGTTGTTATTATCATTTGTGGGGTTGAAAACAATGTTAGGTATTAATTTGTTAATTTGAGTGATGCTTTCTATAAAATATTTATTAAAGCTATTAGCCATGTTATTGTCATCGGGATATTTATATGTCATTGTCATCGGGATATTAATATGTCATTGTCATTGGGATATTAATATGTCATTGTCATCGGGATATTAATATGTCATTGTCATTGGGATATTAATATGTCATTGTCATCGGGATATTTTCCAATTGCATGGAAAAATAGTTACATCACACCCATATTTAAAAAAGGTGACAAATGCGATATACGCAACTATAGACCTGTCTGTATACAGTCAACTATTCCAAAACTATTTGAAAAAAATATTTTGGATAAAATTATTTTTAAATTAAATGGGATTATAACAAGGTTTCAACATGGTTTCATGAAGAAGAGATCAACTCTGACAAATCTTCTAATATATGAAAACTTTATAGCGAATGCCTTTGCAGATAAATGTCAAGTAGATTCGATATATACTGACTTCAGCAAGGCGTTCGATAAAGTTTGTCATAAAATATTGATAAATAAATTAAGGAGTATGGGTATAACCGGGAACTTTCTTAAATGGGTAGAGAGTTATTTAACAAATAGGCAACTGTTTGTAAAGTTAAATGACGTAATATCGGATGCCTTTTCTGCCACTAGTGGTGTGCCACAGGGCTCCCATTTAGGACCAATACTGTTTATTTTATTTATTAATGACATTGTAGACGTTTTTTCCGATGTTGATATCCTGTTATTTGCTGATGATTTAAAATTATATAAAAAAATTAAAAATATTTCTGATTGCATAATTTTACAAAAAAAATTTAAACAACTTGTTTAATTGGTGTATATGCAATAAACTGGCACTTAACATTAGTAAATGTCAAATAATAAGATTTTATAAAATAAAGAAACCGACAATTTATGAATACAATCTTGACAAAATTATATTAAACTCAGTAGAAACAATAAATGATCTAGGTATTATTTTTAACTCAAAAATTACATTTATTAGCCATATAACTAATATTATTAATAGAGCAATGAAGATTTTAGGATTTATTATTAGAATAACCAAACAATTTTGTAACATTGATACTATTCGCATTTTATAAATAACGCTAGTGAGAAGTATTTTGGAATATAACTCTACGATTTGGGCTCCACATTACAATATCCATATTCAAGCGATTGAAAAAGTCCAGCATAGATTCCTTAGGTATATTAATTTTAAATTAGGTATTCCAAGAGAATCCGTGGACTATAATTTGTTATTAAACTGGACTAATCTCGTAAATTTATCAGATCGCAGAAAAATCTGTGATTTATTAATATTATATAAAATAATTCACTCGGTCCTGGATACCCCTGATTTAATAGAGCTAATACGATTTCATTGCCCTGGTCGCGCTAACAATAGACTGAATCTACCGTTCTGCTATAATAACACACACACATTATCACATTATTACTCACCAATCAGTCGATTACACATTTTGGGAAATGAACATGCTAACATCGGCGACATTTATTTCTTAAAATTAGCGCAATATAAACATGCACTCAAAAATAATTTTTCCATAATGTAACTTTATATACGCAATATGGACATGTTGAAATGAAATGATGATATTTCTCATTGTTCTTTTTTTGTTATTTTTGGTTGTGATACACAAAATAATTGTATGTTATTTTTAAGTTTAAAACTATTATTATGTAATTATATTTTTCTTACTGTTGTACTCTGTTATATGTTTATTTATAAAAGGCAGTATAGCCGTTGATGTATTTAAAATAAAAATAAATAAAATGTTTTCTTCGTTTATATCTTTTGGGAAGTTTACTATTTTTATGTCGTTTTTGTTATCGCCATGTACTAATTCTTTAATGCTTTTCCAATTTTTTTGGGATCCCCTTCTTCCGAGTTTATTTTATTTTTTATGTACTCATTATGCGTTCTTTTTATGTCTTTAGAGTATTTATTTCTCATTTTTTTATAGTTATTCCAATCCATAGTACTATTAGTAAGGCGTGCTCTCTTGTAAAATGTATCTCTATCGTGCTGCATTGTGCGTAGTTCTTTTGTGAACCATTTATTATTGTTTCCTTTACGTATCTTCTGTTCTGGAACTACTTCATCAATGGATTTTTTAATGTTTAATATCATCTGGTCAGCTTTTTTGTTATATTCCATTTGATTTATTTCATTCCAATCAATAGTCTCTAAGGTCTGAATGAAGAGTTCTTTATTGTATCTTTTGTAATTTTTAAATGTTATTACTTGTGTTTCTTTACTGGAGTTGAAGTTTTCTCTATCATTTATTAGAATTTGAATCATATTATGGTCGGTAATTTTAGGTTTATCTAATACATTAACACATAGGTTAAATTTATTTGAGATAACCAGATCAATCAATGTTTTAGAGGTATTAGTAATTCGTGTGAAATCTTTAACTAATTGTTTCATACCTGCAGTTTGAATAATAGATTTTAGTTTTTTTGTGTATATGTATGCATTTGCTTTAACATATATATTGAAATCTCCAACTATAATGTTAATATTTTCATCTTGCAAATTTTCCATGCTCCATCTTTGAAAATATGTTAAGAAGTCGCATTTACTTGTGTTTGGTGATCTATAAATAACAGTATATACACCTTTCTTGATTCCTGATTTAATGCTGATGGCTAAAATCCAACATTGTTTTTCATGTTGGTGATTTGATATCACTTCATATGGAACTTTATTATTTAAGAGAATCATCACTCCTCCTGTATATCTGCTATGCGAGTCACAACGGATGGTATTATAATGATCAAATATAATTTCACTATCTTGGATATCTTCAGTCACATGTGTTTCACTCATCATAAGCATAAAAGGTTTCTTCTCTTCTAAAAGTATTTTGACCTCTTCGTAATGTGCTATGATGCTTTGTATGTTCAAGTATATAATTTCATCTTTCTCGTAACTTTTGTTTATAAAAAAGAAATTCTGCTCATTTTTGCTTCTAGTTTTCTTTTATAAATTGGGCATTCCCACAGACATAGGAATTAATAGACGAGAAGATAATGGCGAGGGGTAAAATCAACTGTTGAAGAACGAAGGGAGTGAAGCTGACTGTGATTCGTCAATAAATCAATCTGACAGTAAATAGGCATCTCGCATTATAATATCACCATTTACTTCTTAAAAGTAAAATCTGCTTTTGAATGAATAGACATTTTTACATGGGAGCGCAAATTACTCGCCACGTTATGAACAAATTTGCGAAGTCCAAATTCGGCAAAAAAATTCGGTTCTATTTTCAGAGTCGAATATTTCGTTTAAGTATTTAGTTAAGACACTTTTATAAATGTTCATAATTTACTTCCCAGCAACCAACCAGCTTTGTGTTTCGCGTCCAGACGTTTCTCGATGTGATAGTAACAACTGATTCATATTATACGATGCGAATATGCTTAAAATAAAGTAAAATAATGCTTATATATGGAATGTAATAGGACAATTGGGTTTATTCTCTTTTTCACATCTATTTTTACAAGTTTTCATAGTACAAGTCAACATTTTGCCGTGTTATTTCGTAAAATGAACCGATGATGCCTCGACCATAGTTCGCACAAGAATGATGACGTCACGTTTTCAAATTTCACTTGAGGCCATACGCGAGCACAGCCGGCTCCAATGGAACCGGTATGGGGAGTGGGGATAATACGCTTTTAATCACTTAGGGCAGGTCTACTAATATTCGTATGTCTATGGGTATTCCTTATTCATGGCTGAATGACTACAATTTAGTTTCAGTCCTAATATTTTATTTGTCATTATACAATTGATGCACTGAATATCCTGATCCATGCAATCTTTTACGTCATGATTTTTTGCGCATTTTGGACAAGATTTTAGGTTTCTGCAATCTATAGCCTTGTGGTTGAACCCATTACATTTAAAACATCTCATGATATTTAAATTGTCAAAGAACCTGCATCTGTCCCATCCAATATTTATTTTTTTCTGCATTTAACATTCTGTCGTAAGTCTTTCCGTCGACGTCGGCATATATAGTAAAATTTGTTTGATTTCTTCGGTTTTTTAGTTCTTTCATATATGTCACCTTTATTTTTGAGCTTTGTTCACAGATGGTCTCATTTTGAGTTTTTATTTTTCTCTCTATTTCTTCAAAACTGTATTTTTCAGATAAACCAATAATTTTGACGGATGGGTTTTTTGTTTGAGAAATCTTTACCTCATATTTATCTCCCAGTTTGGCTATCACCTCATCATGAACCTTGTTAATATCTGTGGCATTTTTAAATTCTACTATAACCCCTCCATCCTTAAAATTTCTCATGCCGGTAACTCCAAAATTTGCTGGGTCAATATTGTCTTTTATTTCACTCTTTGTTTCTTGATGACGGTCTTCTATAATTTTTCCGCTTCTGTGGCAAATGTGTGGAAAGGCTTCTCCTCTCCACGTAGGGCTGTTGTCAGTTTTTTGTGGGCTTCTACTGAGCTCACCACAACGCTGATTTTGCCTCCTTTGGCATACCGGAAGTTGAAGTGGGCACTTCCAATGTGCCTCTGCACTTCTTCTGTAATGTCGCCGTGCGTCATTAACTCTATGGTCATGATTATGGGCGGGACTCGTGTACTCTTGTCGCTGTCATTTTTCTCATGGAGCTTCACGATGAGGTCTCCTTGAGAAGCTCCATTAAGATGATCAGTTTCTCTGCTTTGGATGTACAGGAGGCCAGTTGTTTGCGTACCCTGATGAGGCCGTGCAGTAGGATCATTATGTCCTCGTCATCAGAGGATCCGGTGTTCGGCGCTTGGCGTTGTTCCGGTATGGCTCTTCGTGGTTCCCGTTGTTCGGGAGTCTGTTGCTGGTGGTTGCTTCGGCCCGCTACGTCTGCCCAGGACCGGCCGTCTACTCGGGCCGCGGGTCTCTGTGCACGGGCTCTGCCTCTTTGCGCCTCTGGGCGTTGGATTGCTCCTGTCTGCGCTGGAGAGCAGCTACGTATGCCACCCTGTTGGGGCATTTGCCATAGTTTGCGGGATGGGCTCCGCCGCAATTGCAGCAGACGGCCGGCTCTTCTCAATTGGTTTTGGGGCACTCTGGTGTGGCGTGACTTCCTTCGCATTTGACGCAGCGGGCGACGTGTGCGCAATTTCTGGACCCATGTCCGAAATTTTGGCACCTGTGGAACTGTGTTCCGTGTTGGAGGTGATTGCTTCGGTACTTCCTTATTGTAATCCTGCAGTGGCACAGGTAGACCACTGCGGCACTCAGGTGTCCCATGTTTGTTTCCTGGCCAAAGTGTGCCAGGTAAAGCGGGTATTCTGTTCCCGGGGTGGTCATCTTGACCACAGTCCTTGCCGGGAAGCCTTGATTCTCAAGGTTTTCCATTATCTCATCTGGTGACAACTTCGGGAGTCCCCTGATGACGGTCTTCTTTAATTTATCCGCTTCTGTGGTAAAGGTGTGGAAAGGCTTCTCCTCTTCACGTAGGGTTGCTGTCAGTTTTTTGTGGGCTTCTACTGAGCTCACCACAACGCTGATTTTGCCTCCTTTGGCATACCGAAAGTTGAAGTTGGCATTTCCAATGTGCCTCTGCACTTCTTTCGTAATGTCGCCGTGCGTCATTGACCTTATGGTCATGATAATGGGCGGGACTCGTGTACTCTTCCCGAGAGTCGTTGTAGTCATAGGTCTTCGGCTGGTGGGCGCCTGGTCTCAGCTTGTGGACGCCACTGGTCCTGGTGGCGTCGGGCGTTTCTTCGTCGGTGGCGACGAGATTTCCTGGGATGGTTCTCTTACTTGATGTAAGGGTTCGTATTTATTTTCGTGAACCAGACGAAAAATGGGCTTTGGGGGGGAATGGGGGCGCTTTGAAGCCGTAGCCCTCGTCCATTCCTCTTCCATGGGTGATATGGCTCTTGATGATCCGGTTGCCGAGCCGGAGCTGGTCTGCGAGGATCCAAACTTGAACTCTGGCTCATGTGTGTCTGGGTTTATTCTCCAGCCAGTGGCTCCCTCCGGGAATGCCATAGGCAGGGGCTTGTTGCGCTTGAATCTCGCTGTTCCTCTTGGTGTGCGGTGGTAAGGCATTTTTGAGTTGGTTTATTCTGAAACGAGAAAAATTAATATTATTTGAGTATTTTGCGGAATGCCTTGAAAAAGGCAGTTGGGGCGACGTAAGTGATTTGCGAAGATTGCCTTGAAAAGGGCAGTTGGGGCGCGTGCGCGTGCTCCAGGCCTGCTGGATTTCTCCGGCAGGCTGTAAGGTGTTGGGGCCTGGCTGTGTGAACACAAGCCAGACGGAAGCAGTTTTGTGGCTACGTTACAAGCCACGAAAAATCCACAAACTGCGCAAAATCCACAAACTACGCGATGCCTCCTATCCTCATATCTCTATCTCTCCTCTTCGGCCAAAATTGCGCAAAAATTCTGACCATGAACAGCATCGGTACCGTATCGCGCACGTACCCCGGCCGAGCGGTACGATGTTCAGATTTTTCAATTTTTACAAATTTGACTAACAAATTATAATTTACTAAATGTTACTAATACCTGTTTTAACTTGTATGTCTCTTCGGCGGTTAAAATTATCGATAAAATTATTTTTAAATTAAATGGGATTATAACAAGGTTTCAACATGGTTTCATGAAGAAGAGATCAACTCTGACAAATCTTCTAATATATGAAAACTTTATAGCGAATGCCTTTGCAGATAAATGTCAAGTAGATTCGATATATACTGACTTCAGCAAGGCGTTCGATAAAGTTTGTCATAAAATATTGATAAATAAATTAAGGAGTATGGGTATAACCGGGAACTTTCTTAAATGGGTAGAGAGTTATTTAACAAATAGGCAACTGTTTGTAAAGTTAAATGACGTAATATCGGATGCCTTTTCTGCCACTAGTGGTGTGCCACAGGGCTCCCATTTAGGACCAATACTGTTTATTTTATTTATTAATGACATTGTAGACGTTTTTTCCGATGTTGATATCCTGTTATTTGCTGATGATTTAAAATTATATAAAAAAATTAAAAATATTTCTGATTGCATAATTTTACAAAAAAAATTTAAACAACTTGTTTAATTGGTGTATATGCAATAAACTGGCACTTAACATTAGTAAATGTCAAATAATAAGATTTTATAAAATAAAGAAACCGACAATTTATGAATACAATCTTGACAAAATTATATTAAACTCAGTAGAAACAATAAATGATCTAGGTATTATTTTTAACTCAAAAATTACATTTATTAGCCATATAACTAATATTATTAATAGAGCAATGAAGATTCTAGGATTTATTATTAGAATAACCAAACAATTTTGTAACATTGATACTATTCGCATTTTATAAATAACGCTAGTGAGAAGTATTTTGGAATATAACTCTACGATTTGGGCTCCACATTACAATATCCATATTCAAGCGATTGAAAAAGTCCAGCATAGATTCCTTAGGTATATTAATTTTAAATTAGGTATTCCAAGAGAATCCGTGGACTATAATTTGTTATTAAACTGGACTAATCTCGTAAATTTATCAGATCGCAGAAAAATCTGTGATTTATTAATATTATATAAAATAATTCACTCGGTCCTGGATACCCCTGATTTAATAGAGCTAATACGATTTCATTGCCCTGGTCGCGCTAACAATAGACTGAATCTACCGTTCTGCTATAATAACACACACACATTATCACATTATTACTCACCAATCAGTCGATTACACATTTTGGGAAATGAACATGCTAACATCGGCGACATTTATTTCTTAAAATTAGCGCAATATAAACATGCACTCAAAAATAATTTTTCCATAATGTAACTTTATATACGCAATATGGACATGTTGAAATGAAATGATGATATTTCTCATTGTTCTTTTTTTGTTATTTTTGGTTGTGATACACAAAATAATTGTATGTTATTTTTAAGTTTAAAACTATTATTATGTAATTATATTTTTCTTACTGTTGTACTCTGTTATATGTTTATTTATAAAAGGCAGTATAGCCGTTGATGTATTTAAAATAAAAATAAATAAAATGTTTTCTTCGTTTATATCTTTTGGGAAGTTTACTATTTTTATGTCGTTTTTGTTATCGCCATGTACTAATTCTTTAATGCTTTTCCAATTTTTTTGGGATCCCCTTCTTCCGAGTTTATTTTATTTTTTATGTACTCATTATGCGTTCTTTTTATGTCTTTAGAGTATTTATTTCTCATTTTTTTATAGTTATTCCAATCCATAGTACTATTAGTAAGGCGTGCTCTCTTGTAAAATGTATCTCTATCGTGCTGCATTGTGCGTAGTTCTTTTGTGAACCATTTATTATTGTTTCCTTTACGTATCTTCTGTTCTGGAACTACTTCATCAATGGATTTTTTAATGTTTAATATCATCTGGTCAGCTTTTTTGTTATATTCCATTTGATTTATTTCATTCCAATCAATAGTCTCTAAGGTCTGAATGAAGAGTTCTTTATTGTATCTTTTGTAATTTTTAAATGTTATTACTTGTGTTTCTTTACTGGAGTTGAAGTTTTCTCTATCATTTATTAGAATTTGAATCATATTATGGTCGGTAATTTTAGGTTTATCTAATACATTAACACATAGGTTAAATTTATTTGAGATAACCAGATCAATCAATGTTTTAGAGGTATTAGTAATTCGTGTGAAATCTTTAACTAATTGTTTCATACCTGCAGTTTGAATAATAGATTTTAGTTTTTTTGTGTATATGTATGCATTTGCTTTAACATATATATTGAAATCTCCAACTATAATGTTAATATTTTCATCTTGCAAATTTTCCATGCTCCATCTTTGAAAATATGTTAAGAAGTCGCATTTACTTGTGTTTGGTGATCTATAAATAACAGTATATACACCTTTCTTGATTCCTGATTTAATGCTGATGGCTAAAATCCAACATTGTTTTTCATGTTGGTGATTTGATATCACTTCATATGGAACTTTATTATTTAAGAGAATCATCACTCCTCCTGTATATCTGCTATGCGAGTCACAACGGATGGTATTATAATGATCAAATATAATTTCACTATCTTGGATATCTTCAGTCACATGTGTTTCACTCATCATAAGCATAAAAGGTTTCTTCTCTTCTAAAAGTATTTTGACCTCTTCGTAATGTGCTATGATGCTTTGTATGTTCAAGTATATAATTTCATCTTTCTCGTAACTTTTGTTTATAAAAAAGAAATTCTGCTCATTTTTGCTTCTAGTTTTCTTTTATAAATTGGGCATTCCCACAGACATAGGAATTAATAGACGAGAAGATAATGGCGAGGGGTAAAATCAACTGTTGAAGAACGAAGGGAGTGAAGCTGACTGTGATTCGTCAATAAATCAATCTGACAGTAAATAGGCATCTCGCATTATAATATCACCATTTACTTCTTAAAAGTAAAATCTGCTTTTGAATGAATAGACATTTTTACATGGGAGCGCAAATTACTCGCCACGTTATGAACAAATTTGCGAAGTCCAAATTCGGCAAAAAAATTCGGTTCTATTTTCAGAGTCGAATATTTCGTTTAAGTATTTAGTTAAGACACTTTTATAAATGTTCATAATTTACTTCCCAGCAACCAACCAGCTTTGTGTTTCGCGTCCAGACGTTTCTCGATGTGATAGTAACAACTGATTCATATTATACGATGCGAATATGCTTAAAATAAAGTAAAATAATGCTTATATATGGAATGTAATAGGACAATTGGGTTTATTCTCTTTTTCACATCTATTTTTACAAGTTTTCATAGTACAAGTCAACATTTTGCCGTGTTATTTCGTAAAATGAACCGATGATGCCTCGACCATAGTTCGCACAAGAATGATGACGTCACGTTTTCAAATTTCACTTGAGGCCATACGCGAGCACAGCCGGCTCCAATGGAACCGGTATGGGGAGTGGGGATAATACGCTTTTAATCACTTAGGGCAGGTCTACTAATATTCGTATGTCTATGGGTATTCCTTATTCATGGCTGAATGACTACAATTTAGTTTCAGTCCTAATATTTTATTTGTCATTATACAATTGATGCACTGAATATCCTGATCCATGCAATCTTTTACGTCATGATTTTTTGCGCATTTTGGACAAGATTTTAGGTTTCTGCAATCTATAGCCTTGTGGTTGAACCCATTACATTTAAAACATCTCATGATATTTAAATTGTCAAAGAACCTGCATCTGTCCCATCCAATATTTATTTTTTTCTGCATTTAACATTCTGTCGTAAGTCTTTCCGTCGACGTCGGCATATATAGTAAAATTTGTTTGATTTCTTCGGTTTTTTAGTTCTTTCATATATGTCACCTTTATTTTTGAGCTTTGTTCACAGATGGTCTCATTTTGAGTTTTTATTTTTCTCTCTATTTCTTCAAAACTGTATTTTTCAGATAAACCAATAATTTTGACGGATGGGTTTTTTGTTTGAGAAATCTTTACCTCATATTTATCTCCCAGTTTGGCTATCACCTCATCATGAACCTTGTTAATATCTGTGGCATTTTTAAATTCTACTATAACCCCTCCATCCTTAAAATTTCTCATGCCGGTAACTCCAAAATTTGCTGGGTCAATATTGTCTTTTATTTCACTCTTTGTTTCTTGATGACGGTCTTCTATAATTTTTCCGCTTCTGTGGCAAATGTGTGGAAAGGCTTCTCCTCTCCACGTAGGGCTGTTGTCAGTTTTTTGTGGGCTTCTACTGAGCTCACCACAACGCTGATTTTGCCTCCTTTGGCATACCGGAAGTTGAAGTGGGCACTTCCAATGTGCCTCTGCACTTCTTCTGTAATGTCGCCGTGCGTCATTAACTCTATGGTCATGATTATGGGCGGGACTCGTGTACTCTTGTCGCTGTCATTTTTCTCATGGAGCTTCACGATGAGGTCTCCTTGAGAAGCTCCATTAAGATGATCAGTTTCTCTGCTTTGGATGTACAGGAGGCCAGTTGTTTGCGTACCCTGATGAGGCCGTGCAGTAGGATCATTATGTCCTCGTCATCAGAGGATCCGGTGTTCGGCGCTTGGCGTTGTTCCGGTATGGCTCTTCGTGGTTCCCGTTGTTCGGGAGTCTGTTGCTGGTGGTTGCTTCGGCCCGCTACGTCTGCCCAGGACCGGCCGTCTACTCGGGCCGCGGGTCTCTGTGCACGGGCTCTGCCTCTTTGCGCCTCTGGGCGTTGGATTGCTCCTGTCTGCGCTGGAGAGCAGCTACGTATGCCACCCTGTTGGGGCATTTGCCATAGTTTGCGGGATGGGCTCCGCCGCAATTGCAGCAGACGGCCGGCTCTTCTCAATTGGTTTTGGGGCACTCTGGTGTGGCGTGACTTCCTTCGCATTTGACGCAGCGGGCGACGTGTGCGCAATTTCTGGACCCATGTCCGAAATTTTGGCACCTGTGGAACTGTGTTCCGTGTTGGAGGTGATTGCTTCGGTACTTCCTTATTGTAATCCTGCAGTGGCACAGGTAGACCACTGCGGCACTCAGGTGTCCCATGTTTGTTTCCTGGCCAAAGTGTGCCAGGTAAAGCGGGTATTCTGTTCCCGGGGTGGTCATCTTGACCACAGTCCTTGCCGGGAAGCCTTGATTCTCAAGGTTTTCCATTATCTCATCTGGTGACAACTTCGGGAGTCCCCTGATGACGGTCTTCTTTAATTTATCCGCTTCTGTGGTAAAGGTGTGGAAAGGCTTCTCCTCTTCACGTAGGGTTGCTGTCAGTTTTTTGTGGGCTTCTACTGAGCTCACCACAACGCTGATTTTGCCTCCTTTGGCATACCGAAAGTTGAAGTTGGCATTTCCAATGTGCCTCTGCACTTCTTTCGTAATGTCGCCGTGCGTCATTGACCTTATGGTCATGATAATGGGCGGGACTCGTGTACTCTTCCCGAGAGTCGTTGTAGTCATAGGTCTTCGGCTGGTGGGCGCCTGGTCTCAGCTTGTGGACGCCACTGGTCCTGGTGGCGTCGGGCGTTTCTTCGTCGGTGGCGACGAGATTTCCTGGGATGGTTCTCTTACTTGATGTAAGGGTTCGTATTTATTTTCGTGAACCAGACGAAAAATGGGCTTTGGGGGGGAATGGGGGCGCTTTGAAGCCGTAGCCCTCGTCCATTCCTCTTCCATGGGTGATATGGCTCTTGATGATCCGGTTGCCGAGCCGGAGCTGGTCTGCGAGGATCCAAACTTGAACTCTGGCTCATGTGTGTCTGGGTTTATTCTCCAGCCAGTGGCTCCCTCCGGGAATGCCATAGGCAGGGGCTTGTTGCGCTTGAATCTCGCTGTTCCTCTTGGTGTGCGGTGGTAAGGCATTTTTGAGTTGGTTTATTCTGAAACGAGAAAAATTAATATTATTTGAGTATTTTGCGGAATGCCTTGAAAAAGGCAGTTGGGGCGACGTAAGTGATTTGCGAAGATTGCCTTGAAAAGGGCAGTTGGGGCGCGTGCGCGTGCTCCAGGCCTGCTGGATTTCTCCGGCAGGCTGTAAGGTGTTGGGGCCTGGCTGTGTGAACACAAGCCAGACGGAAGCAGTTTTGTGGCTACGTTACAAGCCACGAAAAATCCACAAACTGCGCAAAATCCACAAACTACGCGATGCCTCCTATCCTCATATCTCTATCTCTCCTCTTCGGCCAAAATTGCGCAAAAATTCTGACCATGAACAGCATCGGTACCGTATCGCGCACGTACCCCGGCCGAGCGGTACGATGTTCAGATTTTTCAATTTTTACAAATTTGACTAACAAATTATAATTTACTAAATGTTACTAATACCTGTTTTAACTTGTATGTCTCTTCGGCGGTAGTCAAATAAAAACTATTTGCGATATGCTACCACTGAGGAGATATTTAAAATGCCGTTTTTTAACGATTTTATGAAACCATTTTTGTATAATTATTTTTTACATATTTGCCTGTAAAAAAATCCAGGAACCTCGTAGCATAGTGAATCTTTCCTCATTCGGAGCGCTATGTTACGAGACTGACGAGGGACCTGCGAAAAATACTGCCATAACCATTTTACAAATTTGATCGCTTCAAGATCATTTTTACAATTTTATTTTACTAACATTTCTTATTTTTTGTCATATCTTGACAAACTAAAAATCTAGTTATCGAGATACACATTGTTATAACTGCTATGTAATTGTAATACAGGCGAGCTTGCAAAAACTTTGCAAGCTCTCAAATTCAAGCGTCTGCCTTAGCTAATCCACCGGCAAAATGAATATGCAAAATTTTACGGTGGCTTATGTACGCGTTTGTGGCGCGGGTAGAATCCCCACCCTTTTCGGTCGACAAATGTCGGCTACGAGTCAACCTTATAGAATATAAGCAGTGACATTAAAAATATTAAATCAGTTCAACTTTACCATAAAAAAACAAGTGTTTTTATTTCAACAAGTGACTCCTGCTAGGAAAACCGCCAACACCAGAAGCGAGCAGACACGACAGCACACCCAGTGCCAACATTCACCGAGCACCGGGTGCGGGAGGCAGATTGCAATAATTCTTACAACTATCATCATCATCGGCCGTAAAGGAGCATTCCCATCGGTTGAAGACACGGTTTGGACCCGGCGCCCAAATCTACAGTCTTGTGCGGACTCCTGTCCAGTACAGGTACATGTTTTATAATTTTGTGATTACATATTATTACAATTCTAGATGGACAGAAGCCTTCACATCTCTTTACCGGAGGATTCAAGAGTGGTTTATTTATGACTAAATGCGTTTGCAAATGTTTTATTTATTTTTTGCATCTTTTGTCAAGTTTTGGTGCATTTAAATACGCTTCGCTTTATATACAGGGTTTTCCAATAAGAGGTGTTACTTTGATATTCAATCGTAAAAGATCAATGGTTTCGTTATGTGGCGCGTAGCGCCGTCTTGTTGAAAGTAAACGTTGTCCAGATCAATACAATCCAATTCCGGCCATGAAAAATCATTAATAATCTCTCGATAGCGCCATCCATTCACCGTAACTGTTGCTCCAGCCTCATTTTCGAAAAAGTATGGTCCAATGACTCCGTCGGACCATAAACCGCACCAAACAGTCACACGTTGAGGATAGAGTGGCTTTTCAACAATAACTCTTGGGAATTCCGAGCCCCAGATGCGACAATTTTGCTTGCCGACGAAGCCACCGAGGTGGAAATGGGCCTCTTCACTCAAGATTATTTGCATTTGATTCACTCAAGTGAATTTGAATAATTTCAATGCGTTGTCGAAGCATGTATTGTTCCATTTTTATTAATGACGTAGTTTCACTTGTCAAATGTCAAAAAATGACAGCTTCAAAAGTAACATCTACCGAAATAGCGGGCTATTCAAAATAACACCTCTTATTGGAAAACCCTGTATATAAAAGATAATACAGGGCATAATATTTTTCTGTCCCTAAATTTTGCAGCACTTGTATGAGAGGGTGAATAGTATATCTATGCAGTAGGCACATTCGACGTATCAGACATGGCCGATAATATTTTCCAGAAAATGAAAAAGCATAGGATTGGTGTAATTAAAAAGCATAGGATAGGTGTAATTAAAAAAACTGTAGTCCTTTTTGTGTTCCAAGATGATTTTATATGGAAAATAATATTACACAAAATAACATTTAACTTTTGTAAAAACTTTAATACAAAACAATGTTCGTTACGTAGTTTATCGATTAGAGCCCAATCAGCGCAATGACTTGTGACCGCTGAGAGTGTTTGAGATTTCCATTGCATATCTCATCTTCAGACCAACAAACTGATCTGTAAACTTGTGGACATTGCTATGGTAGATATAGCAATGTTAGTTCCCTTCTGGATGGCCAAACTGTTGACTTTGTAAATCTGCATGTAATTTTATTGAAAATAACCTGAATAATTTTATTGAGTACCTATGTATAATATACATAGGCTGGCGTTTACTCGGTCGCAACAAATTTCAGTGAAAGAAGTAAGTATTTTTTAAATATAAAAGTATTTATCGATTTGGGGCATTCATTTTATTACCCTGTTTTGCGAAATGTATTTATTGAATAAGGAACATACCATATGTTTTTCCAAAATACTACCAAATATCGATTGGGGCTTGGAAAATCATGTACAACAATTGGGAAAAGAAAAACACACACTTCGAAATTAATTAATTTTAGGGCCGGTATTTCAGTTTTAAACTCGGCTTGAGAGTTGCTTTCATCAGGTTGGTATCTGGTATTAATCCTGACAACCGAAAACATACCGAAAAACCAGCCGTACGTAACATCTTATTGCAAGAGCAGAAAGAGTATCCTGAGTATCCTTGCAAGAGCAGAAAGGAAATAAATACATTCAAATATATATTTAGATTCACACTATTTACTTTATTGTAAATTGAAGTAAATAATTTAAATAGTACAATTTATTCATTGATTTCCCAAAAATTGTAACGGAACCAGGAATTGAATTTTTCAACTCTTCGTATCTTTGCTTAGCTGTACTAACTGTGGAATCCCCCGTAGGCCCGGTATATCAGTCAGTCCGTATCCTCGCTAAGTGCGACATTCCTCGCGCAAAATTAAGCCTGCTAAATCGGCCGCTTAAGTCTTGGTAAGCCGCAGAATAGTTCCCTCTTTAGACACCGAGGCGTTAGCAGTAACAAATGTCAAATATGACGTTTACGTAAGAAGTATACATAAATTGGAACATTTTATCAGTATGGACTGTTACATTGATTGGGCGATGGGGGATGTTCATATTATTAATTGATTATCTATCTAAAATAGACAAATAGTCTGGTAAGGTATTATACGAGAAATTTTTCAACTTCAGGACAGTGTTTTCAGCGTCGTGTTTGTCATAATTTTACGAATAGTGCATTGGCTACAGAAAAAAAGTACTATTTAAAGTTAGTATCCCCGCATATAGCACCATGTTGATTGAAGTGGGGAACTTTATCTAAAAATCAACTCATCATTAATTTCTCCATAATTTTAAATGATGGCCAAGAACACCCTTGAAGGGTGAAATCCATAAATAAAACATTTAAAAGGAGAGCCATAGATGTACCACTCACGCAACATCGAAAATCAAGTACTTTCCTCTAATAAAATCATAGACAATACGTATAATATTGCTGATATCTAGGCTTCTGACCTACATACGAATTATTTAATAATGCTACGTATACATCCGCGAGCGGAACTGCCGATCTGAACCTCAACTTATGGGAAGAAATCGAAGCAAACGCCGCTTGCAGTTGATTCGTCCCTTTCCCGTAATTCGTGGTACGGTTCGCAAATGTATACATACCCTAAGTCGCGTTAAGCTCCACATTCCAACCAAGCCGAGTTTTATACCGGGCCATATATTGTTATAATGTGCCATCATGGAATAACTTTATTGAGTAAAACCTCAAATTGTTATATTTAATTATTGAAGAAATCGCTAATATTGTCTTCAATAATTCAATTTACAAATAATGATTTCTACCTACGACAGTAGCGAAGATCTAATCGATTATGCAACTCCGGTATTCTCAACATAAATAATCTTTCCATCGATTAGACCGTGAATGTTTATGTTCGCTAAATACAATAACTAACATCTTAAGCTAGCCAGCTTTGTGAGGCAGCTAGGAAATGGTCCTTATGGGGTATTTAGCGAATAGATTTTTTATAAGAAAAATAGTGTTCTTACTCTTGCGAAACCGGGCAGTATCTACACTATTTATTTATACTAATATTTGTTTATGTTTCTTGTCATTAGAGCCTCCCTAAGTCCTGTACCTAACCGCCTTTTTCTCGGGAAATCAGTGAATAATTTTTTTTTCAAAAAAGGCCTTGTCCTCTTAAACATATTTGAAACCTTTAGAAAAAATGACTAAATGAATTTTTTGTCATAGGAAACCATATTCTAGAATATCTACATATATATTAAATAATAAACCACGAAAACTTGGATGGAAACATTCAACAACAATGAAGATAGTATTGAATTGAATTCGAACATAATATTTTACTAATATTGTTTATTTTTAAATCTCGTGGTTTATCAATATTTATTTTATGTTGTAAACATCACACAACATCAACTCAAAATGTTGTTCACAAACAAACACATAAATATTTTTTCACATTTAACTATGTCATTTCTATTTTTCAGATTCTCGCGATTTTCCATAACAAAAGGTTTAGCTGACATTTTTATATCTAAAACAGGTATTCCTTTCCGTAATTTAATTACTATAAAAATTAGTTTTTTCATACGAGAAAGTAGAAATATTATGACAAAATTATATTTTTCAATATTTAAAAAACCAACCTCAAGATTTTTGTTCAGGAAAATAGCGTATGTAATAAGAAACATCACTGAAAGTCACTGGTACCTACACTGTTTTCAACGGTAAGAATCATTAAAACAAACCTCCTTACTTTTAATCGCGGTGTAAATATTATTGAAAAAATTTCCATGGCAATTCATCACGGCGCAAGTATTATTGAAATGGCATTAGAACGGGTTTAAAGTCAGCCTAACTATATCAACGCTGAACCGGCGCGTAAGAATCCAGTAAATAAGAAGGATACTGAATAAATATTACTCATAGGCACACAAAGTACCATGGAATAGGAAAACAGTATTTACTTAATTATTTTTACTGTATTAAATATATTATTATTACGAAATAGTTGTCGGAGGTAATATTATATACACATTTCGCGTGTCAATGAAGGAAACACGGTCAAAGCAATCGCATTAATCAATTACTAGACATTGCAACTAGCCCGTAATGGTATAGTAACAGAACTCGAATAGGGCTTTCACAGAACCCGAAAATGAACGTTAAAATTATAAATTAAATAAATTAGTTTGCTTTAAAAATGATTCCTTCCCATGGAAAAGAGTATCGTACCTTTAGAATAGACATATACAGAGAGCAGATATTTAGAAATTGCTAATAACTTAGTTAGTTAGAGTACATACAGGGGTTATAATTACAAATATACAAGTATTACAAAACATAATGTAAAACCATTATTATTTATTCACGCAATGATTTAAATAAACTTCATTGCACTCAGTGATCATTGCGTTCATAAGATACTAAGAAGTTCGCAGTCATTTGGTTTATCAGGAAAACACCTCACGGAATTATGATTAAAGTATGTCCCTAGATCGCAAATGAATTCAATATCTAACACTTGCTGAGAACTCAGTCCCGGGGAACAGATGTGGAACGTCCTGCAGTCAGTTTTATCTGGGTAAAACTTGAAATATTTCTTCCCGATACACGAAAAGTTCGTATTCCCTGAACTTTTGTCCAACGATAATGTTACTAAATGCACTGATTTTATTTGATAATTATTCGGCTCCTTCGACGACAAGTTTTTATTGAAAGCCGATTCGATAAAGCTCACTGTCGTTGTCTCTAGATTGGCTACATCCAATGTCGTTTTTGCAACGCTGGTTTCAGTGGTAAGTTTCAATAAGTCGAAATGTTTACGTACGTCGCTTTCAGTTGAATACGGTTGATTTTTATCAATCATGCTTGCTTTGAAACTGGCTTTTGTGAATGATTCTGGCATCAAATTCGAAATTGTAGAAACGTGAAGTAGTTCTAAGTATTTGTCAAGTGATTGGTTTTTCAAATAAGTCTCTTTTTTGCTCTCTGAATTCTTATGTTCTGACTTTTCCGCATCGCTCGGTGGAGTCTCAGAATAGGTGAGGGGTTCGTAGTTGTCGTTAACGTAATCTGGAGGTATCCAATGGGACGTCTTACTTTCTTTTACTATGTCGGATGAACTAGTCACTATTGATGGTTCTACTGTAAAAATATATTCAGTTCTTTGTTCGTCGGTTTTTTCATAATTAGTGACAATATTGTGCGAAGATTGTGTAGCCGATTCTTCAACTTTGAGAGGGATATCCAAATCAGTGGAAGGTTTAGTGGTTGTTACGTTGTGAAGTTTTGATAAATTTCCGAAGATGTTTCGTTTTCTAATCTTGATAAACAAATTCGTGTGATTTGCCCTCGAATATCTTTTGCCTCGCGATTTTTGAAGTTTTGGCACATCGAGAAAGAAAGGGTCTAAGAGAACATCAGATTCCTTATAATTATCGTAATTAGTGGGCACCAATGGATGAACTGCATGAACAAGACTTCCAACGGTATAGTTTAACTTCTTGCCATTACTGTCGCTAACACTTGCACTCGCTGTTACTATAACCCTCGGAAGGCTTTTAGTATAATTGTTATTTCTTGTTGCCCAAGTGTTATAGTAAGGGGTGGAAGTCACCGTGGTCGTCTCCACACTCTGATCAGGAACGTCAGATGGTACATATTTAGCCGCATCTTGACTTCTCTTATGCTCAAAATGGTAATTAGAAAAATCTTGATGAATAAATGGAAAAGTTGGAGTAAGTTTTTCAAACTCGAATTCAGATTCTATAGATACTTCATGCCTTTCCGAAGGTTGGTAGCTTTGGAATGGTTTCGGTGGATTTTTAACGTTAGGTTTTGCACTCAGATTTATATTAGAGTCAGGGCTGTTCGATTTAAATCCTTGAGGATTGAGGACCGGTTTTCTGAAACTAAAATAAAGTGGTTCGTCTGGATGTTGCTGTTTGGGAGTGCTGGGTTTCCCTGGATGCCCTGTCGGAAGTTGTCCTTGTGCTACCGGAGTGGGTAGAAGCGGAGTTCTCTTAGGAGTATTAAAAGCAGGGAAGTTGCTTAATGAATGTGACTTGTCCTTGTAAGATTTTGTATCCGGGGAATTTGGAGCAGAACTCGATGATAAGTACGTTCGGCTGGGTTGATTGTGTTCGTTATTTTTATTGTGATTTTTTGAAGCGCCTTGATTAAAAGTTCCCCCTCCGGTATGAGTGGTGACAGTGACGTGTGAATTTTGACCGTCACTCGAAAACGATTGTTGTTGGAATGACACTGCGGGAGTTTTCCGGCCTAGATTATTGTGTTGAAAAACAAGTTCATGAGGGTCGTATACATGTGGATGATTCTGGAGGTCTGTGTCTTTTTCATCATTGCTTGATAAGTCGTAATGAGGAAAATTGGGTTTGTGGCTATCCGCGACAGATGACGGACGTTGCAACTGAGAATCAGAGTTGTAGTTTGGGAAGTTTGGACTGGTGGTGTTCTTGATTGGCATAGTACTGTCGTCGTTATCGTCTATTAAATCATAAACTTCATCTTCAGTATCACTTGGGGGGTCATGGAAATTATACGATGACTGTATTGTGGTATGATAATATGTGGGTTTGATGGTCGTGCGGAATATAGGCAGCGTTGTAGTCTTTTCCTTGGGTTTCTTTGTTGTTGTCGTTGTTGTCGCCATTGTTGTAGTTGCTTTAGTTGTTGTTGAATGTTCGTCGTATACCTCTTCGATGTCGTAGTCTTTGTCTTCACCTCCAGTATCGTCATTAGTATCTGTGGATGTAAACAGAGGAGATTAAAAGATGAAGACAATTAATATTACTTTTTTTTGAAAAAACGCACACAAGAGTCCCAACTGCTCGTATGGAGCCAGTGAGACGATGGCATCCCCAATTGCGGTATGTTGTGAAGCTGAAGATAGTGGACAGGGGGAGGAAGTGAGAGGAGGAAGGTGGGAAAGTATTTTACTATCCAGATATAGTCACCATACACGACTATTTATACACAGCCATTTCAATTATTTTAATTTTATTCAAATTAATTAAATAAAATTTAATTTCGCACGCCGGAATTTGAATGCGCGACGTTCACATAGTCGAGAGCCTTTCCCCTTTGCCCTTCGCTTTGACTTAATAATGTAAAACATTTAATTTAAAATTTTACGATCAGTAGAAATCATTTTATTTACTTATTTATTTTACGCCTATTAAGGCTTTTACATACATATATAAAAATATTTAAGAATTTATACTCGTAAATAGTGCAGGAAATAACTGTTTAAAACACATATATAAATAAAAATATTGTTGAATTTGATCCACACAGTATGTAGGTACAAAATGTAAAAATAAAAAATCCAAAATAATTTTTTTCTTTCAGCCGACAAAATACTCTTAACGTGCAAAATACATAAATATTGTCAATTTAAATAGCTTTAAAAAAATATTCCCCTACTAAATGAAAAAAACTTCAATAAGGTATGCTTATATAATGAAGTTGATGTACTAAATATATCAACAACATCGGAGTATTTGTTTCCTAGCTGTTGAATCCGTCGCATAGGAGTGTGATATTGGGAATTTGATATAGAATTGCTACAATAATATGGTAGGTAGGTCTACTGTCTTGTAACTGACCTGCTTGGAGTATGAAAAGAGATAACACATAATAAATCAGGGGCATCAAACATTGAACTAATGATTTTATAAAAACAGGTTAAATCTGATAGTATTATTGTCCCAGCGTCTGGACGGTGTAGGCCCTCTGATTGGTCAAATTTAAATTGTCTGTTTCGGGTAACTTGAATATTAAGACACAATTCCATACTAAAATAGGATCGCCTTATAATAATACGAGATTTCTTCATAAGCATCGTTTCTGCTCATATAATTTTTGGATAATATCGAAGAAAATATGTTTTAGAAAGTTCATAATCCATTGGATTAATTACATTACAATGAAAATTCTCCACAGTTACGTGATTATGTTTGACGTTTATAAAAATTCACGCGTTTCTTCAAGATGGCCGACAGAGCGCACCTCTGGCGGTTTAAAAACGAACCAAATGCCTGGCGCGAATATTTAAATATGCAGCTAACAATACTTGACTACTTACCATTAACAAGCGTTTTATAAGAAGATTTCTTCTGGAAGCTTATCACTTTGTAATGGCATTTATCATTATTTTTTATATTTTTTTTTCTTATTAATTATATCTGATTTTATATTGGCATGTTTTCTAATTTCTAAAATTGCAAAATTATTTATTTGCGATGCTTTATATCCTGAGTGAAGTATTTTAAGACCTGAATTTTTATCGAAAGTGTGATCATTATTTAAAAGATTATTTGCAAACTCAGATTCACTATTTCCATTTATAGCCCTGCGATATTCTTTAGTTCTGACTTCAAAGTTTCTATTGGTTCTACCTTTGTAAAAGAAATTACAATCATCTCAATTGAGTTTTTAAACTCCTGTTTTCTTTGTTTGAATTTTGCTATCATTATTATTAAGAATATATTTCTTCATTGTTATTAGTGTAAAACGCCAGTTGAATGGTACCAGGATTGTTTATATATATATAATTTTAGAAGTATCGTTATCCACAAACAGAATTCTACGCCATTGTTTATTTCTATCTTTAGAAAGACCGTTTGAAGAGAATGTGTTTAATTTTTTTATTTAGTATTTCAACTATCAATTTATTAGAATAACCGTTATTAAATGCTATTTGTCTTATGAATATATTGTTTTATGGTTATATGCTATTTGTTTTTTTCAGGTCTTAAAATACTTCACTATAAATAATTTTTAAATTTTAGAAATGAGGAAACATATTAATATAAAAGCAGATATAATTAACAAGAATTTTTTTATAAACTCTCTTTTAAATATTTTCCCACTCAACTGGTCTTTCCCGTCTAACGATATTGTAATTCCTAATTATTATAAACCCAGCCTACTCTTACTCCTCCCCCCTCCTTCCACTTCTTCTTTCCCAATTGCAATCTATATTTAATTTTTGACTTCGGTGTATACACAATAAAATGTAAACATTATATTTATTTATTTATTGGACAATTTGCATAGCGCCGCTTTTGTGAGATATCACCTCAGGGGCGCTATATTGTAATAATCTACCTTTATATATAGATTTTTACTCTCCTGATGAAGGTGTATATATAATCTAGCTTTAAACTTTATTAGATACAGTAACAGTTGTAGGTAAAGAATTACCACCAGTTGGAGTAAAATTAACACCTTTTAATTAAACCGACTGCTAATGTCATCGCACAATTACCCTCCTTTTATTCATAAACACGGGTACAATTAATCAATATGTAATAATCTATTATTTAAGTCAACTTTGTTAAAACTGTCTTTAATTGTGACAAACTAAACGATATTGATTCAACTTATAGACATTGACGGTTGGAACACATATTTAAGCACTGCAAGTCTCCTATGAGCTAATTATATTAGGTACGATAACAGTTAATATCAGTTGTAGACATGTAGTCAATAATAGTGTTTCATTTGAAATAATCCATCACAAATACGTAAAATTTCATTTATTCAAACAACTGTCATTCTTATTATGCGTAAATTTAGAATGTTATTATTAATTAACTCCTTCCTGTTCCGTGTTTTAACAATATATATACTCACCCTCTCTCTGTGAATGTTCTAATATCTATCTATTAAATGTAACTGTTGTTAATATCACTTAAAATGGGCGAAGCCCAAGTAAGAGCTGCCCGCAGGGCCTAGCAGAAAAAAACCCGCGGAGCGGGATTTTAACTGCTAGTCCGAAATGATTCTACGATCAGATAATTTTATTAAATTTAATGAATAAGTAGGTTATCGTAATTTAGGCATTCTTTAATAATGCCCATTTGCAAATTTTCATATCATAAAAATTTATTTTGGATTCTTTCAATCGCATGTGAATGAACCTCATAATTTGGGGACCAAACCGTGGAATTGTATTCTACATGACTCCTTACTAGTGAAATTTATAATGTTTTTACAGTATTGACATTATTTAAATCACTAGATACCCTAAAAATAAATCCCAACATTTTCAAAGCTTTATTGGTCTTTATTTCTATATGCTTGATAAAGTTGAGTTTCATGTAAAACCAAATACCTCATAAGTCATTAATTTCCGAGACAGATACTAACGACATATTGTTAATGGAATAATGGGAATGGAATAATGACCCCTGGGGAACACCATTCGTAGCAATGAATTTGTATGAAAATGTACTATCAATTTTAACAGCCAGTATTCTGTTGATCAAGTAACTATTGAACCACTTTATAGTGAACCACCTATACCGAATTAATGGAGTTTATTCAGCAATAACTCATGATTGACTTTATCGAACGGCTTGCTAAAATCGGTATAAATAGAGTCAACTTGACATTTACTAGACATGGAATCAGATATATAGTTTTGATAGGTTAAAAATTTAGTAAGGGTAGATTTTACAGTAGAGAAACCATGTTGTTTAGGAGAAATGACGTGGTTTAATCGAAATATATTTAAAAAAATATATTTTTATCAAAAATTCATGGCTAATGGTTAAAAGTAGAAATATTTTAGTTTTTTGAAAGTCCATTATTGAAAGATTGATGGATTATAAGTACAATTTCCTACCTTCAGTTTTTGGTGAATCAGCTTTGATAATCGGAGGGGCAGTATTTCCGTATAACTCCAGGTTGAGGCTGTAGAAGTGTTCTGATCGGCTGCAGTCCACTTCGTCGACTCTCTCACAAACCCTGGTCTCCTGCAAGCAAATGCAAGGTAGTTATTTTTTTACAATTGAACAGTGAACATAAGAATGCTTTGAATTTGTGTGGAGAAGCAGCTGAATTAAAAGTTTTCTTCTAGCCCTAGGGCGGACTACGATAAAGGGATGATATCTGGCAATTTGACTATATTGAGATGGTCTTCAGTTTCTTTCCTAAATGAGGGTACCATATGTGTATATACTCGTATATATATAAAATGCAATGTTATTATGTGTAAGCCTCAAATATATAGACTCAAAACTACTCGACCGAATCCGCTAAAATTTTATAGTTTGTTCTTATCACTGCCAGGAGTGGTTTGAATGGTAAAATAAGTTTTATTTTTTGGAATAACCTAATGAGTAAAACCTCAAATTGTACATTGTATCCGGGGCACAGGACCACGGACACGGGACCCTTGTCTTGCCTTGCGTGCCCATGCCCCGGCAAGGCAAGGGTCCTGGGTTCGAGTCCTAGATGTGACCGAATCTTTTTCTGATTTTTCTGTTTCAAATATTCGTTTAAGAATCGCTAATATTGTCTTCAATAATTAGTTATTTATTATTAATAAATAAATAATAAATAACTAATTATTGAAGACAATATTTAGTTAAATAATTAGTAATTCAATAATTAGTTAAAATCAGCGATCGACGCCCGAGGACGACTTAACGCATTTTCTCCGCACTAGGATTTTTTATTTTTTTTATTTTTTATAGTGAATACCTCACAGGAGTCCCAACTGCTCCCGTCTGGAGCCAGTGAGACTATGGCATCCCCAATTGGGGGATGTTGTGAGGCTGAAGGTAAGTGGGGAAGTACCTGGCTATTCAGATCTAGTCACTAAACACGGCTAAAGCCATTTGGAGCAACGTTTCAATTCTGAATGGTGGTCTTACACCAGGGCGATACTGGTAGTATCTTCCACTCTGGAACGTGCCGCAAATATACTATGTATTATTTTAACTAATTAATTGTGAAATAACACAAATTAATCAAATAAAATTTATTTGCGCACGCCGGGTTCGAACCCGCGACCTTCGGAATGGCAGTCCAATGCGTTACCACTGGACTATGCCGGCCGTCAGGATGAGATACGGAGTCGAATTAAAGTAGATATAATATAGTTTTTTTACCAGTAAAGGAAGATTACGGTTATAAGAAGTCGGGGACGCCCGATGAAGATATGGCATTATCAAATGAATCTAATAGTAGGTAAGCATAGTAATATAGGTAGGCAGAGAGAACGGACCGCCAAACAACTCCGTCTTAGCACTAACTGCTTGCCGAGGAAGTTGTGCCATGATCATTATTGCTTAGATATTATTAATACTTAGATAAAAGGTTATTTAATATTATCTCAATTTACCGAACATCATTTTATGGATGATTTAAGAAACACTTTCTCATCACAAAACATTTAATAACAAAATATTGGCGAATTTAACATTGACGTTTCAAACGCGTATAGTAAAAGTAACGAAATTTAATATATTAATTTTAAATCCGAAATGAATTTTATATTTGTACGAAATATCATCTTTAGGAACGGATAGTAAAATAACTAAAGAAAACTTTTACATAGAAAAAATTAAATAGCTAGCCGAAATGTAAAACGTATTTGGAAAACAATAAATGAAATAAATAATAAAAAAAATTATCTCATTTAAAAAAAAAAACCATTGAAAATAATTCTATAAGGGAACCGACTAAATGTGCTAATGCCTTAAATCATTATTTAGCCAACGTCTAAATCTTAAAATGCACCCCAGGTTTTCAGGACTTACAATAGAATTTACAACCTCAAAACTTTACTCCAAACATTTCATAATTTAAAGTTTTACCATTAATAAACTGATACTGTGATGAAGCCATTTATTTAAAGACAGGCAGTATTGTACCTACCAAATAAGTGTCTCGTCAGAACAGAGTACAGGTGACAATAATACATTATTTATGGACATTCATATTCTACCTCTTATCAATTATATTTTTTGTCTTTTATTTTTGCATATTTAGCTTAATATTTTTGTAACTAATTTGTGTTATTACAACGCGTTAAAACATCCATTTAATATACATTTTTGGGCATCTTGCCTGTTTTATGTACTTAAGTAAAATAACCCAGAGCAACGCCGGGTGCACGTCAGCTAATATAAAATATTTGTCGATTATTTCAATGCTACAAAGTACGAACCTGATCAAAAACGGTGCCATTGAGGCATAGGAACTTGATGTCCATAGGTTCCTCTAGCTGGCCTATGGTGCATACATGGAACATCTGGCAGTCCGTCTCCAAGTCGGCGTAGTACCCGCCGATTACCTTACCGGCGCACGAGAAATTCGTATCGGGCAGGTTGTCGAAGTCCAGGTACTGAAAAGGGAACAGATAACGCGTTTATATTCAATCAGCATACAAAATAATGTATTATCTTTTACAACCTTAATCCAAGAGAGATAGTGGGACTAAGGAAAGGAACACTAATGACAAGATGAAAAGATTTCTAGGGTGGACACCTTTCTTGCGTAAGGCAGTGAAAGTGGTAATGCATGGAGTGTAATACCGTAAAATCGCTGTGCGTTTGCTGGATGGCTTTCTCTTCCCTGTTTCGGGTAGCTTTGTAGTGAAAATGTGGAATTCTCAGGAATACCCGCTAAGCGGATTATCCAGTTGTATCGTACGTATCCAGAATCATGCCAGCATTTTCAATAAAATATTAATATTATTTTTTATATATACCATATATAACTAGGAATGTATATATATATACTGGTAATTGTTAGAAGGTCATTATTGATAAAAAATATGTTAAAAGTAGACTGAAGTTCCTTATTTACAACCCGTGACGCTAGAAACATCCGATGTAGTGATACCAACCAAGCATGGCGTTTTAAAGGGTTAGTATTTTATTAATTTTTAACTAACGATTTATTCATTCTACAATATATATATATTATTTTTTTTTAATGTTTATTTTAATAGAATGAAAAGAGAAAAAATTATTTATACCAAAATATAAAACAGATAATTTTTTTCTAAAACATGAATGCTTTTTATGGGTTTTGTAGTTTTTTACTGATATAAATTACAAAAAAAAATCAAGGTACGCATAGAATATAATTTTTTTTCCGTTTTATTCTAACGGATTTGTTTAAATTGTTGAATTTTCACACACATAAATACCAATTTACTATAGCGCACTCTAGGGGATGGTGGGGGTCACTTCCACCCCCGGTTCAATCATGTTTAACTTATGGGAAAGGAACAAAGGAACCGCAAATGGCGCGAAACGCTTTGTTATTTTCCTGTAATTTGTGGCTTCGTTCGACTTTGGGTTTGCTAATCTTTACGTACGAGTAATAAGAGAGATAAAAAACATAAACATACAACTATTATGAAATTTTATTTTCTACAAAATTGGAATTAGTAAATTTTACCTTGAATTGCACTGTAAACGAGATACTCACAAAAAACAGAACCTAGTCGTGTAATTTACATGTTTTTTGTAAACTTTTTGTAAAGAACCTAGTCGTGTAATTTACATACACGTTTTTTGTAAACAACTATGATTTAAGATTTTCACAGCCAAAAGTATTTTTGTTATTTGTTTTTGGGGTGTTATGCCGTGTTGCGCTAACTCCTTCTTTAGCCAGCGTTTCGGACGAATCTATAATTTGGTAGGCGGGAATGGGTACCGCCGCCCTGGGAACCATTTATTGGATGACCAACACCTCTGGCACAGGTCACCCCAAGTGGTTCGCTACGTTTGGTGACTTAGCAGGGGTGCCCGGGTTCATGGGTTAAGGTTTGCCCAGGTCTTGGTGGCGGGTGCGTCGGCCCACCTTCTGCGTGGCGGGCCGGTTGGGAGATGCTGGTTGAGGGAGACCCTTTACAACCGGTTACCGCTGTCCGGGCCGCTCGATAGTACAGGGGCCCGACCCTCAGGCTCACGACTAAGGGTGGGCTGCCCCATCAGCGAGTGAAAAAACTGCTGTTGTGCCGGTTCGTGACCGGAGGGGACCCAGCAGCAGCGTTTGGGGCGCATTGGATGCCCTCTCCAGCCGGACTCTCCCAGCCTATCGCCTAGCACCGCAGTGAGTGGGCTGGAACCAAACGCTCATCACTCCTGGACAGCCTGAACCCCAGATTCCTACCCACCCATCATACCTTTCCTTTCCAGACCTTCCTTTCACCTCATAAAAAAAAATAGTTAAAAAAAATATATATTAAACTCATGAACAAAACACAAAACAAATTTAACATCGTTACAGCGGCGAGTAGCAGGCGTCCCCGATGCGGGCCAAAACTGTTGGTAAATTTTGCCAACATTCGCGGCCTGCACACTAATTTAAATTCCGTTCATCTCCATCTTTTGTCCCAACGTCCCAACCTTCTTTTTCTATCCGAAACTCAGATAGCCGAGCCGCCAGACTCCTCCTATCTGGACTGCCCGGGCTTTACCCTAGCAAGCAAGTTCCGACTCAAAGGAGGAGTCTGCCTCCATAGTCGAGTTGACGTCAACTGTGTACGACTATTGAGTCTGGAAAACTCCAGATTCGACGTAATGTGGGTGCGCGTCAATATTGCCAGTACGGAAAGATTCTACGCATTTCTATACCGCTCACCGAACCATAGCGAATCAGACACTTCCGAACTCTTCAAACATTTGAGCGATACTATTGATGATCTCTTGCCCCGCTACCCTTCGGCCGAGTTTGTTGTTCTGGGGGACTTCAATGTTCATAACGAACCATGGTTGAAGTTCTCAGGCCCAACGGACTCGGCTGGCCGACAGGCGGAATCCTTTGCCATTTGCTACGGATTAGAGCAACTGATTTTTATTTATTTTTTATTTATTTATTATAAGAACTTGTTGAACATTTATACATATTTTTGATAATTCAACCGCCATGCTAGGGATGTCCCTGTATTATGGCGGGTGATATTTACAGATTGGATTTATAAAATAAGTTAATTATAAGTTATAAAGTTATGCAATTTAGATTGAAATATAAGTTAATTAGATTATACAATTAAATAATAAGTAAGTAATAAAAATATACAAATTAATTCAGGATTCAGGAGCCTACAAGGGTCCCTGATGTCCAGACTCACCGCTCCAATATGTTAGATCTATTCTTAACTACTGTGCCACACGGTTATAAGATTGACGTCACAGCGCCTCTGGGATCATCCGACCAATCAATCCCCGTTAGCCTCAGACCAACCAATGAGAGGCTGAGGAGAAAAGTGTGGCACTAAGTCAGCAGATTGGTTCGGTATGCGGGCCCATTTCAACGCTTTTCCGTGGTCAGCTGTTTGTTTTCGGACTTCGGACCCTTCAAGATGTGCCCAAGAGATTGGTGAAGTCATCAAATCGGCGATGGATGGCTTCATACAATCGACTACTAAAGAAACTGGTGTGGGTTCAAAGCCGTGGTTCAGTCGACAATGCTCCGAAGCAGTTCAACGAAAAAACGCGGCTTACCGAGCCTACAACACATCTCGAACGCCCGAAAGCAGATCAGCATACAGCAAATCGGAAAAGGAATGCAAGAGAATCATTAATAGGTCAAAATTCGAACACAACCTGCAAATCAGCAAAAAGCTGGCTGCTTGCCCACATGGCAGCAGAGCATTCTGGTCGCTTGCGGGCTCAATAGGTCGGAATTTTCGCAAACCCAGTTTGCCACCTCTTACCAGACCTGACGGCTCACTTGCAAACACCGCCACCGAAAAGGCTAACTTATTGGGGAAAATGTTTGCGGAAAACTCAACCCTCGATGACGGAGGTGCTGTTCCGCCGTCGGTTCCTTACTGCGGCTTCTATATGAAAAAGCTGAGGATCCGGCATCGGGATGTACTCCACGTTATACGGGGGCTCGATGTTAACAAAGCTAGTGGACCTGATGGAATACCTGCCCTGGTATTGAAGGGGTGTGCTGCGGAAATAGTTCCAGTTTTGACAAAGCTCTTCAAAATGTCCCTGAAGTGTGGCACTGTGCCCTCCGGTTGGAAAAAAGCGGCCATTCACCCTATTCACAAGAAAGGTGACCGCTCCAACCCGGCCAACTACCGCCCCATAGCGATCACATCAGTTCTGTCCAAAGTGATGGAACGTGTGATCAACGATAAACTGCTCACATACCTCGAGAAGAACAAAATTATCAACGACCGTCAATACGGATTCCGGCGGAACCGCTCGTGCGGTGATCTTCTCGCGTATGTGACGCATGTTTGGGGGCGATGCCTGGAACGTCAGAGGGCACACAAACTCCAACGGCTCGGAGGGCTTTGAAGCAGAGAATGGACGGTTATCTCGAGAGTATTTCCTCCTGGGGTAAAAATAATCTTGTCGAATTTAATGTTTCGAAGACCCAATCCTGTCTGATTACGTCTAAAAGGGATCCAAATGATAATCTAGTCTCCTTCAACGGAAGCAATCTTCCGAACAGGCCTTCCATTGATATGCTTGGTGTAACTATAAGTGACCAGCTCAGGTACGGAGGCTCCATCGAAGCCAGAGTAAAGTTGGCCTCTCAGAAGCTGGGCGTACTGTACAGGGCCCGCAGATACTTTAATAGTACACAACTGCTGACCCTGTACAAATCGCAACTGCACCCTACTGTCGAATTAGGCAGCCATCTCTGGTCCGGAGCCCCTAAATACCTGAAAAAACCCTTGACTCTGTGCAAAAACTGGCGGTCCGTTTGATAGATTCCTTAATCTTAACAAACGGACTGCAATCTTTAGAGCACAGGCGTCAGGTAGGTATGCTGTCCTTGTTCTATCGATATTACAATGGAAGATGCTCTGAGGAACTAGCGTCATTGATCCCTTCGGCACCGGTGCGTAGTCGGGATACACGCCAAACGCGCGCCCAACATTTGTACATGGTTGAAATTTGTAACATGAGAACGGGTCGCTTCTAAGATTCGTTCTTAAGTTCAACAGCTCGGCTGTGGAACGAACTGCCGGCCTCTGTGTTTCCTCCCTCCTACAACATGGGACTCTTCAAGACCCATGTTCACTCCTTCCTCTCCACAAAAAGACCCTCCACACAGCATCCCCAAAGATGACATAGGCCCTGAGGGAAATTATTTTCTTCAGGGCCTCCTGTGTGGAGTTAATATAAAAAAAATAATAATAATAACGAATCGAAATATCTAAGATAACACATCTGCCCTGGTGATATGCATATATATATACATGGCTAAAGTAGTATTTTTCGATATCTGTCTCACTGGGATATACCTCTGTCGGGATGCTTTTCCTTAGAATAGTGCAGATAATTAGAAATTTTATAGTACTCTACAACGGTTTTGAATTCATCCGCCACTATTATCACAAAATTAGTTTTAACTTAAGGCGATGCACCACGTAGTAATCCAAAATCATGTGTTTTTGGTTTGAAAATTTGGTCGCCTAGAAATTTTTTAGATGCTTTAATTAAATACTGCGAGTAGAATACATCTTGACCTTTGAAATAATCGAGTATTTTCTACATAAGTATTTTTATAAGCCCAGAAAAAATAATTTATAAGGCCTATGAAAACTGCTTTAAAGTTCAAAATTTCCTACTTACGAACCCATTTTCGGTTATGATTTTATTGTATAATGTGGCAAGTTTATATATGGTAATTATTCGGGATCGCTGGACAAGGATAATACGAAACATTTGTTAATAAAACCTTCTGATTTACCTTAGTTAATATACAAGGAATTTTATAGTAATTAAGGAAAATCAGAAGGTTTTATTTAAAAATATTTCGTATTTTCGTATTTTCCGTGTCCAGCGATTTCGAATATTTACCTGTATAAATTTACCTTTAAAGTTTTACCCGAACAACTGTCATCCTTATTATGCCTAAACTCCTTCCTGTTCCGCGTTTTAACAATATATACTCACCCTCTCTCTGTGAATGACCTAATATCTACCTATTAAATATAACTGTTATTAGTATAAAAACAGGGCGAAGGGCAACCAAGTGCCGCCCGCAGGGCCTAGCAGCGGGTTTTTAACTGATAGTTTATAATTATTGAACCAGGTCCGGTAGATTTTTCACGACACAAAGTTGACTGACTTATTTCAAGCGCAAACAAAATAAATCAATGCTTGCATGATGCCTATTGACTATACAAACAAGGAAGTCGGAATAATCAACAAAATAATTGGTTTATTTATATCCTTGACGTGTTCCTTTATAATAATGTGCGAATGATCAATAATAACGTCATCTCCATATTATTGCAAAATGTTTCCTTTAAAAACGCACACTGTTCTGAAAATTATCTCACTCGGAGAATCCGGAAGAAAGAGATATTAAATGAAGGAAGTTATAATTAAATATGAGTTTACGGGCGTAATATGTCCCTGACATGTCCTCGTGTGTTTCATACTTTGAAGAAAATTAATCTCTTTCATTGAATTGACGTATGAATTTCGTTGAATTACGACAAATTCATTGTCAAATTGAATGCGTTGTCAAACTTACCCCGGGTTCGGCCGAGCTGGAGAAATGGAAATTGTTCTGGAATATGAACAGGAGCAGCCACAGCCAAACTGAAAAAAAATAAAGTAATGTTAAATGGGTGCTGGGGGCACTTTTCTTAACTAGAATAGATATTTCAATATTGTTTCCCCCCAACCAGACCCAGATTTGTACTCTGCACATATGTACTCGTAGGCAAGCATTTTTAAATAAGCAAGGAAACAACTCATATTACATGCACATTAATTAATAATTTGTTATGTTTAATGTTTGTGGAAATTCATAATTTTTAACTAATAATAATTACTATTTTTGAAACTGACAATTCATGGTGGAATTCCTTAATAATATATTATAATAAAACAAATATGAAACTTTTTTCCATATTTGTTTTATTTTAAAAAGTTTCATATTTGTTTTATTTTAATATATTTAATAATATTTTTATTCCGGAATTTCGGGAGGTTAGTGAAATCCCACACATATAGACAGAAAAAGTATGCACATACAGGTGATGAATATACGTTAAATTAAATTAGTTAGATAAAATCACGTTTTAATTATGTTGTATTTTATAAAAAAACAACATGGTGGTTCTGACTATGTCTGCGCCTCTTAGGACCCATAATAATATATGAATATGCAACATAGTGGGTCTGAATATGTCAGCGCCTCCTAGGACCCATAATAATATATGAATATGCAACATAGTGGGTCTGACTATGTCTGCGCCTCTTAGGACCCATAATAATATATGAATATGCAACATAGTGGGTCTGAATATGTCTGCGCCTCCTAGAACCCATAATAATATATGAATATGCAACATAGTGGGTCTGACTATGTCTGCGCCTCCTAAAACCCATAAAAATACATGAATATGCAACATGGTGATTCTGACTTTATAGTCTAAAAAATAACAAAGTTGGTTAATCTAGCAAGCAGTGTGTGATGTCACCTGGTCATAAGGTGACGCAGATTCCGGAAAATTAACCCCAGTTAATTGAAATTAATCAAATAATACCTAATTGTCTAGTTTTAAATCGAGCGTAGCGGCAATATCCATTGAAAAAAAAACTGATTCCTGGATACCTTGCAGTACATTGTTAATTTCTCTTTAAATGGTTTGTTAAATTGAACTGTGGGTTGGATATCACAAACCATTTATTTCAACTAGTAGAAATTTTTCAAACGTGCTGGCTGAATAATGTTATAAAACTAAGTTAAACACTTCTAAAAATACACATATCCATGTTCTTATACAAAAATGATTGTAAGCAATAATTAGTCGCCTGTAATATCAATACAAATTGAACCCGCGCCTTCTGATGTCCGGTCAGAAGGTGCGGGTTGGAATCCCGTCGGCGGCATTTATTTTTACTCGGGAGATATTTTCAAATTGTATTGATATTACAGGCGACCAATTATTGCTTATAATAATTTATTATCCTTTGTGCTATGCATAAAAACCTTGTCTTATAAACATTAGTTTATCATTAAAAAAATAATTCTAAACGAGTGGCTAGTCACTTTCATAATAATGTTATGAGTGCTCAATAACATAACATTTTTTTAATGTCACTTGTTCCAGAAAACGATTTACAGAATACTGGCTGCGCTGCATAAGTCTAAGTGAATAGAATCTTTGCATAGTAAAATAATATAGCATGGAATACTATCATGTCAGGGTTCAATCGAAACATAGAGTAACCCAGCGCGTTTTAGAATACAATTATGTCAGGGTTCAATCGCCACATATAAGTACCAAGTGCATTATAGAATAATATTATGTCAGGGTTCAATCGCCACATAGAAAGCCTGATGAGATAAACGTACCCTATGAAAAGTAGGTAAATTGCTAATTTGTACGGGTGCGAACGAAAGAAATATATAAGATATTTATATAAATATATTTATAAATAAGAAATCTGTATTTAAGAACAACATAAAACACAAGTAATATTAAGGGATTAAAGAGTAATTATTGCTTTCTAACTCGTATGACAAAGCGAAAGGAAAAGCGAAATTTAAATTTAGCATAATATAAAAAAAACTAGCAGTTAAAAACCCGCTCCGGTTTTTTGTTGCTGGGCCCTATTATTATATATTGTTAAAACACGGAACATGAACGAGTTAATGATTAATAACATGTTCAATTTAGGCATAATAAGAACGACAGTTGTTTCGGTAAAACTTTACCTACAACTATCGTTTTTAATACGCATTTAAAAAAAATATTTGATTCAACTTAATGACAATAAACAACAACTTTTTGCATTTACGATGTTGAAAATATTGATATTTGATATTATTTACATAGATAATAATTTACGCGAAAATTTTCCAACTGACGCACCATGTTGACAGAACACCGATATGAAGTTCGCGCATAATTCGAGTTTGTTTGTTCGAAGTGTAGACACTGCCAACCTAACAATGAGAAAACATGAAACAAAATCGGAAGCTAGAAAGGCAACACAACCACACCTTTCCTAACCTAACCTATCCTAATCTATCCTATAACAACCCAACCTAACTAACCTAACCTATAATAACCTAACCCAACCTAACCTAACCTAAAATCAAAACGCTTTATTTAAAACAATCGTATTAGACGTGGCCAGTTCCCGAATAATTGCCTAAATGCGTGAAGGTAAATTAATATATACCTGGTAAAATGATTGTTTTATTATACATGTAGCGGTTGCGTCACCGCTCCTAGGGTCATCATAACCAGACTGAACGAGTTAAAAATCTGAGACAGCAATCAGTCTTACGAAACTTTAATTAAAATATTGGTACCGCAATACGTAAACTGCTGATATGAGAATGTTTGCATACAAGGTGATGCAAATGCTCATACAATGAACCGAGTCAGCGGTCCCGTGAAGACAAGAACAAAGGAAGGAAAGAAAGAAAGGAATATAAGCGGTGGAGGACCTAAGTACATCATCATTCCACATCACTCCAGTCAACAAGTCCGACTTAGCATAACGTTAGTCTGCGCCTCGGCCCCGTGGCATTCGCCGGTCAGCATCTTCCACTCATCTGCAGACCAGTCCATCGCACCTTCGCCTACCTCGTTCACACTAGAGTACTAGGAAGACCCCACGTCTTGGTCAGTGCTGAACGCAGCAACGAGGCTGGTCTCCACGACTCCATCGCCACCATCGTCGTCTACGCCTGCTGTCATCATCATCATCGATCAAGAGCCATCTCACAACTGCGCAACTCAACTGATATGTTATTCTGACTCACAATAAACGCTGTGACAACAACAACATCATTATCTTTCATTGTCACACTATCAAGATCCTACATACATATAAGTACATGTCAGATTAGAGCTAATTTACTAATTTAATGGCTAATTTTACAATCAACGAAGCGTTTCTAGCTTCCGATTGTGTTTCATGTTTTTTTATTGGGCAGTGCCTACACTTCCTACAAACAAACGCGTATTATGAACGAACTTCATATCTGTTTTCTGTCAACTAACTAACTAACCATCACGCCGTTTCTCCGCAGGGGTAGGCAGAGATGACGGACCGCCAAACAACTCGGTCTTGGCACGCACTTCTTGCCTCATTCACATTCATACATCGTTTCATACATACTCTTCTGTTATTCCGACTATTGACAATGCTTCCATGTCTTCCTCGGGCGTCCCCGACTACTACCATAATGGAGCAAAATTATTATTTTCGAAAATAATATTAAATACCAATATTTTTTAAAATCGTAAATCGAAAGAGTTGTTGTTTATTATCATTAAGTTAAATCAAATATTTGATTTTTTATTTATACGTATTAAAACGGTAGTTGAAGGTAAAGAGTTGTAAAGAAAGGTAAAGAGCTGGAGGTGCGCTCTTTCAGCCAAAAGGGAAACTACTCCCGCGGCCGGTAAAGCACGATTTATTTATTTTATGAATTTACTCGAAACATATTGACCAATCAGAGGGCCGAAACCGTCCAGACGTTGGAGTAATAAAACAATCAGATGTTAACTTTATTTCTTATATTAACTCCACAAAGGAGGCCTTGCGGAAAATAATTTTCCTCATAGCTTATGTCATCTCTAGGGATGCTGTGTGGTGGGTCTTTTTGAGGAATAGAAGGAGGGAACATGGGTCTTAAAGAGTCAACCACGCTGTAGGAGAGAGGAAACACAATAGCCGGCAAATCGTTCCACTGCTGAGCAGTTTTTTTTTTTTTTTTTTCAATTATATTTTTACACACTTTAAAAATATAAGGCAAAAAAGTCCCGATAAACTGGTTTTTAGCAGTTTGAGAACATGGTTGGTATTGGTTTTATAGGAAAATCCCCAAGCTGTTATTCCATGCCTTATAACAGATTCAGCTAGAGATAAATAAATTATTCGAAGTCTGCAGGTTGGTATACAATCTGCTTACAATTAATCATAGTCGGGCACAAACTTTGTTTATTTTTAAATCCCACTTAAAAAATCCATCGTGTAAGCGATCTGAGGTGTGGATCTTTATTTCTCGTGTAATATAAACCTTAACATTAGGGGACACTAACATTTGTAAAAGGTCTATACAAGTTTGCAAATCACTGCTATAAATCACTAAAGCAATATCATCCGCATAAACAAAGTGCTTTACATGTCTAAAAATGAATTTAATAAAAGATACACATATAATATACAGAATTGGACCTAATATGGAACCTTGAGGAACGCCTGCAAAAAACTTTTTTTTTTTGCTAAAAGAGTTTAAGAGTTTTAATTTCATGCATCGGTTGTTTAAGTAATTTTCAAAAAGTTTAAGTAGTTTTCCTCTTATTCCTATAATTTCTAGTATTTTAAGTAATTTACTATGATCAATAGTATAAAAAGCTTTTGAGTAATCTACAAATAAGACTACAGTGTATGTTTTTTTACAGTGGAGAGGCAGTAGATTTAAAATTTACTTTATAATTAATGGGAATTAATTTTTTTAATATAAAAATATAATACATGAATTAATTAATTTTTTAATATATAATGACAAAAGAGACATCTCTGATCAGATTAGGATAGATTTTTCTCTCCAGGTGAATGATAAACAAATTACAGTCACCTTTTGCATTTGATCAGTGGATTCATCCGGAATTGTGTCATTTTGTCAAAAGAGGTCTATTTAAGACAAAAATGATTAAAAATATATTTTTTGTCACAATAAATGTCACAAATCATGGCAGTGCGTATTATTACAATCAATGTGCTGATTCATCTTATCATTAATATTTCTACTCTCTTGTGAGCTGGTTGATCTTATAACCTTATAGTGCAAATGCAAAGTTATTGTGCTAATTGCTGCCTGCCACCAAATCTGAAGACCAAGGATAAATGTCACAAATCATGGCAGTGCGTATTATTACAATCAATGTGCTGATTCATCTTATCATTAATATTTCTACTCTCTTGTGAGCTGGTTGATCTTATAACCTTATAGTGCAAATGCAAAGTTATTGTGCTAATTGCTGCCTGCCACCAAATCTGAAGACCAAGGAGAAGACCTCAATTGCGAGTGCCATTTTCTGGTGAGTCTTTCAGTTCATATGTATATTGGTGACTGTTTTAAGTTGTTTTCTCCCTGCAGAGTGAATTTATTAATCAACAATTTATTTTCATAGGGAAATAAAATATTCCCTGGATGGTCTGTGTTATTTACACGCCAGATCATCAACCATACAGTTTAATTCATTATTTATCATGTTTGAAAATTATTGAAGCAGCAATTCTGTACTCTTTTTTTTTTGAATCCCTATTGATTAATATCTTCGGAGATCTGGTGAGGAGGCACGCAATGAAAGAGGTTGTGAAGGTCTCAGTAACATCGATCTATCTCTATGATCTGGATCTGTTGCAGGCTTAATATCGAAGTGGCAAGTTCACGAATCCGCGATAAATTCTGATCATAGGCTCATAACCTATACAGTGGGTGTAAAGAAGACCGAAGCTCCGAAATCCTCCTGAAACTTCAAAACCACTTAGGCAAATTGGGATAACTTTGAGGAGGCACTACACGATACTTTAAGGGGCTTTTATGATGTAGCGTGCAGAGATCCGAACAATTGGGGGAACTTTTTCAACGCAGCCGTGGTATCAGCTGCCAAATTTTCTTTGGGAAGATCGGACCCGAAGAGGACCATAAGGACGCCGTGGTGGTCGAGTGAGCTGACTTTGCGTAAGAGCGCCTTTAAGAAGGCTACCAGAACCCTGGGTCGTGCCAGAAGGGACGGGTGGTTGCCCGAACTGCTAAGTTAAACCTTAGACATGCTCGTGGAGCCTTCAGATGGGCAATATTAATAGCAAAACGAGCTGCTTGGCATAACTGGGTTAAAGAAGTGGGTAACGCCGACCCGTGGACTCTCTACAGCGCCATTGATAAAACCGGGAAAGGCTCTGAACGGTATCTAAGTAGCATCATTTTTGAAAAAGAGGGAAAGGCTACTAAGAGTGTTGATGTGGCCTCCACTCTTAGCACACTGCTGAGCAAGCTTGTCCCATTAGATTCAGTAATTAGGGAAAACTACCACCAAAAACCGATTAGAAATCTCTCACGGCTCCCACCCAGCTTCGCTCAGGAGGACGTAATGCGAATATCAATATCTGAGGTCGACACAATAATTAAGGGCTTAGGAGCGAAGAAGGCACCGGGTCACGGTATAATAGTGAAAAAAGTATGGGTCTACGCCAAGAATAAACTATTCCAGGTGCTAGAAACGTGTATGAGGAGGGGAATGTTCCCCTCTGAATGGAAGAAAGGCGTGCTTCGGATCATCCCCAAGGGTGGAAAGCTTAAAACACACGTCAAAGCGTATCGCCCGATTACTCTGCTGCCAGTATTTAGTAAAATTCTAGAAAAACTAATACGCCAACGACTGCGTCAAACCCTGTCCCCGGCCTACGAAAGGCAATTTGGCTTTGTCCCTGGGATGTCAACGGAGCACGCCATTACAAATGCGCTTGATTGGGTGAAGGTCTGTAAAAAGAAGTATGTCATCGGGATCTTTTTAGATATCACTGGTACCTTTGATCATGCGTGGTGGCCGATGATACTGTCTAAACTAAAAGCGCAAAATTATCCCAAGAGACTCTTTAACATTCTGGTGAACTACCTATCCAACAGATTGATTGTAATCACGTTTGGCGGAATCACAATTGTTAGGCACGTCAACAAGAGTTGTCCGCAGGGTTCGGTCCTCGCACCGGAACTCTGGAACATCCTTTTCGACGATTCCTCAAGGCTGCCCTTGCCTGAGGGATGTATCTCGGTAGAATATGCTGATGATAAGTTGTACTTGGTCTCGGGGAACAGTAGAATAGAAGTGGAATCTAAGGCTGAAGAAGGTTTGAAAATGATTTTAGAATGGGGAAAGAATAATAAACTGAACTTCGCTCCCCATAAGACCGCGGGTTTGCTCATGAAGGGTTTCCTCGACAGAGGAAGGAACCCTTCTATAAGAATGGGCAACTCAAATATCAAATTTGCAGAAAATACTAAATATCTTAGCGTCACATTAGATCGATCGTCCTCTTTTCTGGCACATGTGAAAAATCTGTCCAGTAGGGCCCAGGCTCTTTTTATGAAACTGAGAAGACTCTCAACTGCGGAGTGTGGATTGCGATCTCCGGCACTGCGTATTCTACGTTTAGATTTATGTTTTTCAAATAACATATGCCGCCTCTGTTTGGGAGCACCGCCTGGATAACGCACTGATCCACGCCGCACTTAACAAGGGCCAGCGAATCCCTCTACTAGCACTATCAGGAGCCTATTGTACTGTAGCCTCGGACCCTTTGCCAATATTGGCTGGCATTCTGCCAATCGATCTTGAAATTAGGGAAGTGATCACGAAAAATAAGCTTACCAGAGGCAGACCTGCTACTCACCTAGGAGTGGTACTCACTCCTGGTGAAGCTGTGTCTCTCCAAGGACTTCTAAGAGAGATGCGAGAAAGAACATTGAGCGAATGGCAAATAAGATGGAATAGGTCGAATACGGGAAGATGGACCTACTCTTTCTTCCCGTCAGTTAAAGCCAGAATGGAAGGGGCGCATATAATACTGGATCACCACATCACCCAACTCCTGTCCGGACACGGTGAATTCAGAGGGAGACTTCACAGCATCACCCTGTCCCTTCATCCAAACTGTGCGTATGGGGATAGCGATCAGTCAGCCGAGCACATTCTGTGGCATTGCGAGATAATGACGGATGCCAGAAAGGAAATGCTAAATGGTTTGAATGTTATAACGAGACCGATTTCTAATGTACATAGATCTCGTATCGAATAGAGAGAATTTCGAATGTCTGAGATAATTTGTAAGGACTTGGGTTGAACGATGGCCTGATTTAAGAGTCGGAGAATAGCATAAAATCACATTTAAAAGTTATGTACCATGTATACTGCTCCTGTTCTCCTCGGACAACGATTTGACCTTATTTCCATGAACTTTGTATATATTGTAAATATTTTTACCTGTTTTATATAACCATCTTTACTTCCTATGCTCTGACTGCGACTAAGCGGTAATGGCTTGCTATTTATTTATTTTTGTTTTTATTTCCTTTTTGCCTATCTGTTTACCATTTCGTAGTTTTTCTTGTAGATTCTTACAGGTTACAAGCAATCACAGTCGACGCAGTTTTAGATTGTTGAAACTGAACTTTTTATGTAATGTTTTGTCCCAGCCCTTCGAGGGCGTGGATCACAGACCGTCAACCCTGCAGAAAAACTGGCTTCTCTTTTATCCTCTGTACATGGTGTATGGATCACGAGTCGCGCCTCCCCCTTACGAGGTGCTCTTGGTTGTCGTGAGGTCTGCAAGAGCTAGACCACCTTCCTTGCGCTCCTCTCCCGTCTGATGCTCGATTTCTTCTTTAGGGTCTTCAGCTGCTCACAGCCTATATATCAGCTTATCTCTTTCTTTGGGGCAAAATCAGACGGTCACCGCGAGCGTGAGAGGTTGTCAAACCTCACCTGTAGACCATTCGACGTCTGATTGCACCTGTGAGGGACTGCTGACTCGGAGAATCTGATTCCACTTGTACATACTTGTTTTGCGTTTATCTGATGTGTAAAAACTAACAATGTCCCTTATACACTATTAACACTTATACTAACCAGAGTATCCTGCATAGTGCTAACTAACCCCTCATGCAGTGACATTTGAGGTCTAGAATCGTTATATACCTAGAGAATTTTATCAATATAAAAAATAAGAGTCCTTTTGTGTACCCTGAAGGAATAACCATCTGTTACTTATACCGGGGTGGGAGAGTGGTGGGAGCCTCGAATGCCCAGGAACGATGGCCGGGGCCAGGGTACTGTGATGATTCCGTTGGATTCCGTAGATGAACCGTGCAGAACCGGGTGTATCGTTCTGCGCGCAGCGGAGGTGCGCGGGTTGTCACTCGCGAGACTGGCAGATCATTGGCTGACCAATGACTGACTGACTGCTCGCTGCGTCGGGCCTATTTATAAAGCCCAGCCGATGGCGGTAGTAAGTAAGCTAGACCGCTAGTAAACTAGGGGTCACTCGCTTCAGCGAGATTCTTCTGGTAGTTTCGATGGCGCTGGAATTATGCCTAGGCAATAGGCTAAAACCTTCTAGCGAATGCGCGTAATGTACTAGTCCAACTCGCAACGTGTTGACGCAGGTTGTTCTCTCAGACGTAGTAGCAAGTAGGTAGCTCGCAGGCAGGTAGGTACGTAAGACCGCCGATTGCTTCGAATTGCGTCTAGAGTGTTCCTGCTACGATGCTTTTTGTATTGACGAGTCGTTCTAGATAAATCTCGTCGATCGCTACATTATAGAAAAATCTTCTAAATATCTTAATAATTTTATTCGAATATATTTTTCAGGAATTTTTTGATTGAAAAATTGGAGCTATTTCTGTAGCGCACCTCTGCAAAACCAGGACAGGTATTCCGTCAGCCCGCTGGCTTTACTAACACCAAGCCCATGTGTCATTATGTTATGTTACGATTTTTATATTTAAATAATGAAATATTTTAATTTCAAACATGGATAGAGTTGAAAAAAAAATTTATCACAAAGATCTTAAATTAAAACGACTTAAATTTTTTTTAGAGAAATAAAAAGCCGTAAACACAGTCCCTTTATTTAAGGAATTTGGAAGAAAATTGTCTCTACACTTTTTATTTCTTTCATGCAATTATTTTTTTCATTAATAATGCCCAGAGGATAACGAAAAAAATCAGACCTTTTGGTTTCATTTTGGCACAAACTTTTTTGAACTTGTATTTGTATACGTACATTAAGTGAATACAAAATTTTGAAAACATATTGCTTTTATTTAGAGAATCTTCAAGAAAACTGTCACCTCACTTTTAATCTTAATTAAAAAACATATTATAATTCCCCGAGAAAAACAACAACAAAAATAAGATTTCGAATTCGTTGTTAGCGCCATATAAATGTTGATTTCCATAATTTATATTTACATAAACATTTGTGTTATTAAAAAAGGTGCTGAGGGAGATGGGGATGACGGCGCATGTCAGGATAAGGAAGGCCACTTTCACGGTGCACTCTCCTAACACCGAGGAGCGTAAATAGGAGGAATGACTTAAGGATTAGGCAGTAATGGCTAAAAACTTACAGTTCATTCAAATAAACTTGCACCGCAGTCCGGCAGCGACTGCAGTGTTTAGTAGTAGAGTCACCCGGGACAGTGTGGACGTCGCGCTGATCCAAGAACCCTGGACTTATAGGGGGAAGGTCAGAGGACTAAACATGAACCAAGGTCTGATCTATTATAACGAGTCGGGGGACAGACCCAGGGCCTGTATTCTCATCAGAGGGATACCTGGCACACTGCTACCTGAACACTGCAGTAGGGACTTAGTGGCTGTAAAGCTACAGGTCACGCTGGATCAAAGAAGTAGTTGTGGCATCAGCATACATGCCCTATGACTCTGTGGAACCACCATCCTCAAGGGAAATAACGAGACTCGTCCAGGATTGCAGGGAGAAGGGTAGGGAACTGATACTCGGAGCAGATGCTAACTCGCACCACACTGTGTTTGGGAGTACGGACATCAACAAACGAGGACAGGACCTCCTGGAATACTTGATGACAGTGAACCTTGAGATTCTTAATAGAGGTAGGGAACCCACCTTCGTTATAAGTAACAAACAGGAGGTGATAGACCTGACCCTAGGAACATTGAAAGTCTCAGGATGGAGAGTATCGGACGAACCATCCCTGTCGGACCACCGACACATAGAATTTAAACTAGAGGGAGAAACAAGCAAAACGGGGACCGATACATATAGGAACCCAAAAGCAACTGATTGGAATAGATACTCGGAGGAACTAAATATAGGAATGACAAGATTCCCAGCTAAATACGGCTGCCCCGAAGAAATTGAGGACGCAGTAGAAATATTAAGGGACTCAATGATAAGGGCATGCGAAAATAGCTGCCCTCTGAAGACAAGTACAAGGGACAAAACACCGTGGTGGAGCAGAAGACTGCAGGAGCTACGGAAAATAGTAAGGCAAGCTTTCAACAAGGCCAAAAAGTCAGGAAACTGGGATGCCCACAAGCAATACCAGAAAGAGTACAAGGTGGCAATCCAGAAAGCCAAAACATGCTGCTGGGAGAAATACTGTGGGGAGGTGGAAACCATCCCACAGACTGCAAGAATCCAAAAAATTCTTGCAAAAGACCCAGGGGCAGCAAAAGGCCCATTCAAAAAAGCTGATGGAGGATTTACCAACAGTTGGGAGGAGGAGTTGGAGGTACTGCTAGGGAAACATTTTCACGGCTACAAAAAGTTAGAAGCAGATAATACCGGTCCACCACCAGCCCGAGTTACACGGGAAGGTAAGGACTGGGACACTGCGGCTAAAATAGTTACTCCCTCCAGAGTTAAATGGGCAATCAGAGGGTTTTACCCTTTTAAAAGCGCAGGAGAAGATGGAACCTTTCCGGCACTTCTACAAAGGAGCCTAGATACAATCCTACTTCCGGTGACGAAGATCCTGAGGGCATGCTGTGCCCTCGGATACATCCCCATACCATGGCGGAAGACAAGGGTAGTGTTCATACCCAAACCGGGGAGAGCTGACTACGACCAACCAGGTGCATTCCACCCAATTAGCCTCACCTCATTTCTTTTGAAGACAATGGAGAGGCTAATGGACAGGCACATAAGGGACGGGGCACTGAAAGAGAAGCCCCTCCACGAGTTACAGTTTGCTTACCAAGCAGGCAAGTCAGTCGACGCGGCACTGCACAGGTTGGTGTACAAACTGGAGCAGGCACAAGCGACTGGGGAACTGGCGGTAGGGTTATTCCTGGATATAGAGGGAGCATTTAACTGCACCACTATTAAATCCATTGATAAAGCGGCAGAAAGACATGGACTCGACAGAAGGTGGCTGAGGAACATGCTCTCAGGCCGGATACTTACGGTGACAAGGGGTGAGGTAAGCATCAAAGTGCTGGTGACACGAGGGTGTCCACAGGGAGGGGTCTTATCACCCTTGCTGTGGAGCCTAGTGGTGGACAACCTCATCTGAAAACTCAACAACGGGGGCCTATATACGCAAGGGTATGCGGATGACATTGCAACCATAATAAGGTGTTGGGATGCAGACACAACCCGAGGCTTTATACAGTCAACACTGGCAACAGTGGAAGAATGGTGTAAAGAAACAGGACTGTCAGTCAACCCAGACAAGACAGAACTAGTAATCTTTACGCGTAAAAGGAAACTAGAAGGATGGAGCAATCCAACCTTCTATGGAAAGGAATTAGAACCCTCTGACACGGTTAAGAACCTCGGAGTCATCATAGATGCCAAACTGAGCTAGAAAAACCAGGTGGAAACTGTAGGCAGAAAGGCCTGTGCTCTGATGTGGGCAACTAGGCAAATCTGCGGCAGAACGTGGGGTCTCAAACCTAAAATGATGCAATGGCTTTACACAGCCGTTGTAAAACCAAGGATCATGCACGCAGCCCTGGTCTGGTGGAGGAGAACAACACTGAAAATAGTGATGGTCACACTCAATCATATCCAGGGACTTGCATGCAGAAGCATCACAGGAGCCATGAGAACCACTCCAATAAGAGCCATGGGAGTGCTGCTGAACCTACCCCCACTAAACATAGAAATAGAGGGGGCGGCGATGGCGGCAGCTTACAGGTTACATTGCAATGGCCAATGGAGAGGAGAGTTGCCCAGAAACAGTCACACGGAGATAGGAATAAGACTGAGGGCAATTAGTCCGACGGCTGGGATGAAGCAGGACGGCAAACAAGCCAAATACTTCTTTGGACAGCTGTTTAAAGTGACGTACCTCACAAGGGAGGAACGGGACACGGTCCCAGGTCCAAACTCCAAACAGGAACTAATCTGGTTCACAGACGGGTCCAAGATGGAGGAAGGAACAGGGGCCGGGGTCTGTCTACAGGGATCTAAGAGAGAACTCAGTATACCTCTAGGAATGCACTGCACTGTGTTTCAAGCTGAGATGAAAGCCATCTTAGCCTGCGCACAGGAGAATATGAGTATCGGGTACAGAAATAAGAACATAAACATATGTTCGGATAGCCAGGCGGCCTTAATGGCACTGGAAAGTAACCGATGTGACTCCAGACTGGTGATGGCATGCAGGAATATCCTTATAGAACTGGCGACCATCAATAAAGTAACCCTGCTCTGAGTATCAGGACATAAAGGTATTGAGGGCAACGAGCGGGCTGACGACCTAGCAAGGAAAGGGGCGAATGCACCACTTGCGGGATCTGAGCCGGCCGTAGGAGTAGCAGCTTGCTACACCAAACTACATATCAAGAGGTGGGTCAAATCCCAACACTGGAAGGAATGGAAGAAGGCACCCAGAATGAGGCAATCTAAAGTACTCATAAACGTACCGGACCCTAACCGAACCAGGCAACTACTCGATATGGACAGAAACTCACTGAGGGAACTGGTAGGACTATTAACGGGATACTTCCATCTCAGGAGACACATGCAACTGTTGGGAGTGGAAAAAACCAACATCTGTAGGAAATGTGAAGAGGAGGAAGAGACTCCAATTCACCTATGGTGCCAATGTCCCGCTCTGCTGGGAATAAGGCTCAGATACCTGGGAAGACACAGTGTGGAACCAGAAGACATCGCCACATATCCAATGACAGCCCTGGTGAACTTCATAAAAGGGACCGGGTTACTGGCAAGGGAATGAGGTAAAATGGGATATAGTACAATGGGCCTATGGCCTAAATGCTCGTGGGGAACGTAAGTAAACCGCCTCCGACTTAAAAAAAAAAAAAATCGCGTTCTTGAAGTTTTATAAAATTCACGCGGGAACAGTAAATTAAACAATAATTTGTTTGAAATAACCTAGCTTTTTCCGAAAACATTATTAATGGATTAAAACTAACAAAAACAATACAAATAATATTAAATATATTGAATTACACTAATATAATAGTGAATTAGTCATTACAATAGAAATTATGAACAAAACATCTCAAAATACAAATCAAAAAATGTTGCGAGACATTTTTTTATTAGTAATAATTCGAAAAAGAAATTGTACAGTCTTTGTACAATGTGTAAGAAAAAGACGGTTTAACGGTCGTGAAGTGATTCTTTAATTAGTAAGGCTGAATATATATAAGCGTAATATAGTTTAGCCTCGAAAATTAAAGATTTAGCACCGATAGTGAGGTGATAAACACCTCCATCGACGGTTATAATTATTTAGTGTAGAATCAACACATGCAACTGTCAACTGTAAAGTATCACCGCGTACCATTACAGTAACCCGGCAGACCTTTGGCATTTGGCCATGGCGGAGGCTGGTTGCACGGAGAAGCCTCCGACAATAGATTACATTCGTGCCACTTGACAACCCGTTCCCGGCTAATCATGCTAGTAACCAGCCACCACGCTGCATCTGTCTGCGCATCCTGCATTACCTAATGCGGGGAATTCCACCTTTACGAGATCTAGCATGGCTGCCAGTGGGTGTCTAGCTTGTGCTACTGCCTGTGCTCGGTTACAACTTCACCGTGTCGTGTCGCCAGCCTTATATCGATGCTATTTTGTAGTTGGTTTGTTTTAATTTTAGTAATATGAAATAGCGTTTTAAATACACTAAGCACAGAGTTCACGATTTAGGCGTTCCTCAGTAATATCATCGGATAAAATAATTTATTGAACGCAACAGGAGAAAAAGTTTTTTTGTTAAAAAATTTGACAATATATAAGTTTGCGTGGATTTATAGCTTGCGAGTGGTGCTGTAGCGAGCAAAAGTGGAATGGGCGGCCCTCCGGCTGTAATGGATGTATCGCGCATTTTATACATATCTCCAGGTGTCCATATGTAATTGTAATAAGTAGTAAATGTAAACACACAATGCGTACTGAGTACCTGCACAAGTAACTCTAACACCGTAAGGGAAGGACAAAAATATAATTATCACTCGGTGTTTATAATCTAGTTCTACATAGTGCTCGTACACCTCTAGTGCTCATACACCTACCGTTCGGTCGTGAACGTGGTTAGAAGCAGAACGTGCTGGAAAAATGTCACAGCTATTTAGTAAACAGACAACATCGTCCACATTACATTACGAAGACCTCCCCGAATTGTTTAAATTTTTTTGGTTCGATTTTCAAATCGTTACCACTGGTTAAATATATTGCTCGTAAGTCCACAAAGCGTTGGTATTTCTACTGTTTAAATACATTTTAAAAGCGTCACAATGGATTCTCCTCCATGCGCCATTTAGCTCAGGACAGCATAATAGAGTGTAAGTAATGTTGGAGTGGTAGACCATCGAGCTAAAATATAATCGTTTCTTTAGAACTACAATATCCTATTGCTTATTAAAAACTCATTAATCAGTGCATTATGGATAGAAATTGTCATAAAAATTAAATTCAACTAAATTTATCAAAAAAATTATTATGTTGAGTTTATTAAATTAAGGAAAAATGGAAGAACCTGCAGACAAGCTGTCTTGTGGCAGCACAGCGTGACTACTTTTTTCTGTCGTTTTTAAAAGACAAGTTATATTAATGTTTTATAATAAAACTAATAAATAAATAAATAGTTGTAACCCTGTACCAATTTTTAAACTCCTAATTATATAATTTACTGCACCGATCGAATTATAAACAAAGGCGGAGGTACAACAATCTTAGTCAAAAGGGTATTAGATCATTGCTATGTTCACTGCATTTCGACGGACAATATTGAAATAACAGCAGTTATCATAAATACCCAGGACCCGATAAATTTATCTCAGCCTGTGGACCACCAAAATGAATTAAAGCAAAAATAATTTTCGTTCCTTCAGAACTTGATACTATCTGATAATATCTTATCTGACGATGTCTCCACAATTCTCGTGGGGATCATCGTCCCAAACACGATGATTGGAAAGATCTTCTTATAACTCTAAAAATAAGTACATTTATATAGATGCACATATGCATGTGTGCGCACCATATTGTATGCATACCAAGTAACGGTAATCCTATTTATCCATTTTGCCATTTCCATAAAATCAATAAAATATCCAAAAAGTTGAGTAAAATTAAAAAATATCTAATCATCAAGTGGTGGAATATTTTAATAAAGGTATTTAATTTGATTTGACTAACACATAATAATTTTTTCAACTGAAACAGAAAAAAATATTTTGGATTTTTTATGTTTTGTGCCTGCATGATGTGTAGATCAAGTTCAGTGATATTTGACTTTATATTTATTTTTCTGCAATTGTTTTAAATAGTCGTTTCCTGCACTATTTTCATGTATAATTTCGTAAATATTTTTTATATATATGTATGTAAAAGCCTTAATAGGCGTGAAATAAATAAATAAACATTAGAACAAGATTATTATTATAATAACTTTAAATTAGGAATTCTGAATTAGAAATTAGAACAAAGGGGGTTTGGCTTGTGGAATTGGAAACCATCAAACGATGAATTTGTCAATCGGTTGACCAACGAATTTCCACCTAACGTGCGATTGCATTTTTTTTTTTATTTTTACCATTAAGATGAAAGTTATTATTATTTGCTGCCTTGCTGTAAGATTTTTTCAATCCGACATTGCGTGCATGCATTAATGTGTCGATAGCGGTGATAGCACCCACGCTGCGAGAATTATTTAAGGCGATGAACTACGTAGTAATGCAAAATCAATTGTTTTTGTTTTGAAAATTTGGTGGCCTAGAAATGTTTCAGATGCTTTAAATAAATACTGCGAGTATGATACATCTTGGCCTTTGAAATAATCGAGTATTTTCTACATAAATATTTTTATAAGCCCAGAAAAAAAATTTATAAGTCCTATGAAAATTGCTTTAAAGTTCAAATTTTTCTACTTACGAAACCTTTTTTGGTTATGGCTTTATTGTATAATGTAGAAATCGGAAAACATTTATATATTTTTGCCTGAACATCCACAAAATAAAATAAAAGGCACTTTTTGGCCATGTTTTTTTCTTGCCTAAATCAAAACAGCTGGATGCTGTTAAGCGGGAATTTAAGCCTTATCGCCATATAAGGAGTGTTATTGATGGCGGCTATTACACGACGTAGTGCATCGCCTTAAATAATAGTTGAGTCCTCAAAGTATCTTTTGGGTAATTTTGTACAGTGGATAATTTAAATTTATTGGTTAGAATTACCCTAGATTCTAAGAAGGAAAAACATTAATCGGTGTAAGCTGTTCAAGTGATCCCATTAAAATGAACGTGGGTTTAATTTTTAAATTAAACGTACGTAAGTTGTCAAAGTGATTACAAAACCTTCACTAATTATTATGTTTGCAATGTGAAAATTTAATTAAAAGCGAATCGTGATATCACATTTGTACCTAATTCAGATTAAATCATGAAAGTTATTCGCTTTCGAGAATTTACGTACCTCAGTTTCATGAAAGCGAACATCATCAGATTACACTGCCGGGTGTATAAATATTGTAATATAAGGTAGTTCTGGCTCGCGATGGATATACTGGATGATTGTTGTCTAGCCACGATGTTAGGTAGGTACCCAATTTAAAAAAATCTGTTTTGGATAAAAATTCAAGAGTATTCGTTCTACGAAATTTTTAAAATGTTTTCAATATTAAAGATGGTATACGCGTATACACGGTGGGCCAAAAGTAATCATCATATTGGAAAACGCTATAACTTTTGCAAATGGTGCTAAATGTCAATTCGGTTTTGACATTTGTGAAGTAAACAAACGCAGAATACAAATCAACAAGACATGAATCGGTTTACTCCGCAAGAACGCGGAATAACAAGCAGTACCAAAGTTTATGAAAAAAAATTACAGCAAAAGAACATCGGGTGATTACTTTTGCCCCACCCTGTACTATTGAAAGGAGTAATTTAAAAAAATAATAATTTCCAGTACCTTCCCAAAAAAATTTATTGAACTCTAGGTACTTAGAAAAATGTAAAGGGGTTAAGAAATATTGCTACATATAAGGGTTATTTAAGTAAGCTTTTTTAAGCATTAGTTAGATAATTAGAAATTTTACATAAATCTTTTGAATTGCGTGATCGTTTCATTTATCTTTACGGACACATTAGGCACAGAGTACGATTAAATATATTATGATAACATTATAGAATTATATTGTGTACAATAAACTGTATAATTATTTTTGTTTTCTTTCCTATTCCAGGGTTGGTATTTGTAATCTGCGTTAAAGTAATGCACTTGTAACATTGTCCATATGGACAGGGGTGGGTCAAATAAACAATGTCAAAACTACAACCCGGTTAAAGTAATGCACTTGTAACATTGTCCACATGGACAGGGGTGGGTCAAATAAACAATGTCAAAACTACAACTCGGTTAAAGTAATGCACTTGTAACATTGTCCATATGGACAGGGGTGGATCAAATAAAAAATGTCAAAACTACAACCCGTCTTATGTAATGCACTTGTAACATTGTCCATATGGACAGGGGTGGGTCAAATAAACAATGTCAAAACTACAACCCGGTTAAAGTAATGCACTTGTAACATTGTCCATATGGACAGGGGTGGGTCAAATAAAAAATGTCAAAACTACAACCCGTTTAAAAATGTTACCCTTTTAAGATAATATTTAATGGCATTTCTCATAGGTTACAGAAAAGGTTAGTAGCATCGGGAATAAAATAGTGTTAGTATTGAACGCACGGACAAGAAGGCAAACTAGAGTGGGGTGTGTTATTACTTACTGCAGTACAGCTCCTTTGCAAAACTATGGTTAGTCATAGTCTGCCTAGCCCGATCAATTTACTTTATTCTGTGCCTGTTTCCGATAAAGCTACGTCCTCTCAGTCGTGGGAGAAGATGGTGTTGAAGGTCTCGCATTGAATGCCATCGCTAGTCTACACCATGAAAAGCTTAATAATTAATTGATCTATACCGGATGTACCTATGTAGTGTGGCTGTGGCAATAAAATTATATTTTTTTCTTGAACTTCGGCTTATACCTACCTATGACGTCACTCAATTTCATTGCAAAAGAAGTAAGCAAATGGATTGAAGCACCAAAGACAAACTTTATCATCCCTTCTTTATCTCCCTGCTTCAAACTTCATACACACATTTATGAATACTCTTCCGATTTTCTGTGCTTATTCCGAATGATACTGCAACGTCTTGCTGAGAGGTTCTCGGGTTTCTCCATTCACTTTCACTTTATATATTCGACCCATGACAACCCCTTTTGTGTCTCCTTCTTTTCAGTTTCATTCTTAATTTGGTATTTCTTGTTTTACGGCATATACGCCTCAGAAATCTTTACCATTTTTATAATCACAGTTGTAGCTGTGTAGGTGGCAGGAGGAAATTTTACTCGAAATGCTCATCGATCATTGTAAACATATAAATTACGTAATAATAGTAACAGAAGAACGCAGGTTTTACACATAACAATCACATTTAAATGAATTGCTCTGTGGGTGGTTGTCGTAAAATAATACAATGTAAAACAGTCATTTTATGAACGCGCTTATTCATTACGCAAATTCTATGTACATTATCAAATTATATACTGCATTCAGAGTTACAGAGCATACACACAAGAAAATATGTTGAGTCAGATGATTTTAATCTTCTTATAACTGAACGCAAGGGCCGTTCTTCTGTTCATATGAGAAATTCGGTAATTAATTTCAGCACGTCTTTAAATTTCGAAGAGCTTAGGTATGAAAATGAATCTGTGCTAAAATTATCGACAGATCGCAGATACAAATTTTATAATAATATAAGTAGGTACAGCATAAATTATGATAAACTCTAATACTTAAGCGCGCTCGCACTTATTTTAAAATTAAGTTGCTTCTTTTGTTTTTTTTTAATTTCAATTGAACTTGATAATAAGTAATAAAATAAATTATTACGTTTTTAAAATAAAGTAAAATTTGAGTCACATTAACAGAAAATCCGTAATCTTTTTTCTGGGTGCAGAAAGATTTAAAAATAAAAGAAATCACTGTAGCAGAGTTTAAACGACAAACCTTATATTTGCGTACAATATGTTTTCCCTACTTGCTTGATCAATATTATATTTAAAATTGAATTAAAATTGTAATTTTGTAGTGCTTAAAAGGAATAAAATAAATGAATTTAATTTACACATTATAAAAAAACACTACGACTTGGACCACTCCGAAACGAGTTGGATTTTAATTAATCATACGGACATTTAACATATTTCATGCGGCTTTTCTTGATTATCAATTTGACTCCTAATAATTCTTATTTATTTTTATGTGCTGGGGGTTTGTCCTTACCACCAAGTTTGTTATTCGATCTATTTTTATTGTTTCATTATAGAATGATCTTGAAATGAATCAATGTGTAAGTAACCGGAGCACATATTCACATATTGTGAAAATTAAGGTGACACAATACCCTGATAACGGGGATTTGCCCCGACGCTCACATTTTAATTATTTCTGATGAACTTATTACTAAAATCTTAAATGTTTCTAGAGGGATTCATAGAGATGCAAGTTATTTAAATTTTAGATTATTAAAAACAGGACCTTACCGTTAAATATATTATGTAAAACGGTTTGTAAATTTTATAAAACGTATTTCTACCATAAAATTAACGGGAAGACCCAGATTTTATTTTTCTAGACGATGAATTAGTAACTTCCCGAGGAATCCCTCTAGAAACAATAGAGATTTTATTAATGTATTCATAAGAATTAATTAAATTATACAACTCGGAAATATTTAATTTCTGGCCAGATAAAGTAAACTCGGCCGTGCGTTATTTCAATACTGCAGCGTAAGTTAAATTTTGTGTGCACGTCGGCAAGGACTTACTAGTGGTCAAGTTCAGAGAAAATTGGACATTGATAAAAAAATATGAAAATAGTTTATTTTGTAGAAATTTTTATAAGTTTCTTTATTTCAATAGTTAAATATTACCTTACACATTTTTTTCAATAAAAAGTTCCGCTGTTATGTGTGATTGTTATTTGTAATTGTCATGCCTAAAAATGATTATAAAGTAGAACTTTTTTTCAAATAGAAAGAATTTCAAATATTATAATTATTATAAATAATATACATATATTTTATTTACATATAAATGATATTATTTGGCTTACAGTCACGCCAATTTTTGGGTATTTAAAAATTGGAACTGATTGTGAAGAATTCGGATATGCCATAAATACCTATCGATGCCTGATATAATATTTTAACGAAAAATTACTTTACTTTAAATTTCAAACTGATTTTTCAAGAATTCACAGATTCTGCCCTAGTATTACACAAAGTGACCGGTATAAGTTATTTTGTTCATACAACAAAAATTCTAGATCTAAAGTTTTTCTCCATACAGACAATTAGACATATATTACCTATAAAGTAGGTACCTAAAGTCATTCGAATTTTAAAAAGAGTTAACATTTTAAATTGTACAATCATATATATATATATACAGATAATAATTCAATATATCTAAATATTTATGTAGGCATACACATGTATACGCAGTCGATAAACTTCCATCGATTCCTGAACATATTGAATTTGGAGTACAAGAAGTACATTAATTTTGGTTTCCGGTGACATGTTGTTATTTTACCGAAGTTCATTTTTTACACCAAATAAGCTCAGGAATTGCTGGTGAAAGTTTGTCGGCCACATCTCAATTCATCTATAAGTATATAGGGAATAGAGACAGCCTCAATAATTAACAAGTATTTCTCATTTCAGAAAATAATCCGCAAGACATCTTCCAGATAATATTTCATATAATAAAGAAAATAGGATTATTGTGTTAAACGCTATACCGACATGGTATTTTTTTCACAACTTCTGTAAATATACATAAGTAAATAATTTTAATTTTATAGTAAGAGTTTCAATTGTAAAAACATTATATTTTTCTATTTTACACTGTTCCGTATGTGGAACTTATAATTTTGATATCAAAATACCAATGTAAATTTGTACCTATTAACTCCCACCTATATATTGTAAGTTCCTGCCGTCCTACAGTGAGTTTTGTAACTTATCGGGATTCCTTTCAAGAAAAAAAAATAATAATTAAAATATACGAATTTTTTTTAAGAATTTTCATTGGCTCCTATCAAAAGTGTTTACCAAATAAATATTCATTTATTAACAAAAAAAGGATTTATGATTATGTACGTAGATAATATGAATTTCCAAACACCATGAAAATTATGCAATACGTTAACTAATGCTAACAATATAATAATATTTATTATTATCGTACCGAAATTTATATTTATAAAACTTGTCCGTGTGAAATCAAACCATGTCGCACTGTGCAATGTTTTGGCGAACGCGGCAGGCAAATGAAACTTGATAAACAAAATAAGAAACGGTTCGGTTCCTAGCTCCTCCCACTCAAAGCGCGTCCACGCCCATAACTGATATTTTTTCAAGTCTTATTTCGCCTTAAACACACAGTGGATTGTAGTACTTTGACCTGCCCACAGGATTACACCTATACATCATACTAATAAACTTACACATATTCTCGAAGGTTTAAACGTATTGCAATATCAAATTCAAAACTTAGATCGAAATTGCGTCTAATGGTAAATCCAAATAAGATTAGTGATATTGGTCTTATTGCAGAGCGGATAATATCAGTATCGCCCTGGTAAAAACCACAATGCTTTCACTCTTCCCTATCTCATTCCTTTCCCCACTACACCAACCCTCAGGACATACCCCTATAATTGATACGCGATGGTCAGACGGTTGGAACTCGGGTAGTGAAAGCTATAAAAAATATATCGCCACCAAAGCTTTACGCATCAGTGGAATCGCGATGTGACACAACTATTTGCATAGACAAAGAGGTGCCGCACTACTGCAATATAAACTAACTATATAAAGAGGCGCCGCGCTACTGTAATAGAAACTAACTATATAAGGAGGTGCTACGCTAGTGGAAGAGACAAAGAGGTGCCGCACTACTGCAATATAAACTAACTATATAAAGAGGCGCCGCGCTACTGTAATAGAAACTAACTATATAAGGAGGTGCTACGCTAGTGGAAGAGATACTAACTATATTAAACGTTTGGATCAGATGGTGTTTTATCTTTTCTCAATGCAGAATTATTTTTAGACTCAAATGAAAAAAAAATTTCCCCTGCTCAAAATATCAAAATTTCAATACAGAAGTTATAATACATTATTGTCACATTATCCTTCAACACCTCAGAATTAACTTACTGCTATAGTTTTTAAGGGCTGGAAGCAGGTAAGATAGATATGGTATGGTATTATTGGCAAGAGTGCGGCATTTGTCGCGGTAGATGGTATTAGAAAAATGTGCTATTGATTATCTTAATTCTCTACACCAATCTTCTAGAAAAACCTGACCGGTCAGTGGCTGAATTGGCATCGCGTTTGGGTCCCAACCAGGCGTCACGTGTTCAATTCCTCAGCTGGCTCCTCAAGTTCTCCATCATAACCCGAACATTTTCCGTTTACTGTGGTGGTAGTAGGATTTTTTCAAATATGGTCAGGGTATTCGTAACGCGGATTTCTTTTTAAAATTAACAAAAAATCAACAAATTAAAATTTTAATAATAAAAAAAACTCACACACTCTGCTGGCTTTGAATCACATGGCTATATTTGTTTTATGATTTTTAGGATCGTTTGATTTTAAAGTTTTGTTACCCTAATGAAAAAGACGTCATTAAAAACGAGGTTGCTAGCTTCATTAACACAGTCTCATGTCGGTTGTCAGGGGGAGGCAGAGAGAACGGTTCGCCGAACAACTCGGTCTTGGCACGCCGCGAGATGCTAATGCGAATGGTGGCAGAAGTCGGGGACGCCCGAGGAAGACATGGCACGATCAAATGAATCAGAATCTCGAGTCAATCTCGGGCCATGTCAAGAGTCAGAATAATAGAAGAGTAGGTATGAATGTGAATGAGGCAAGGAGTTTGTTCCAAGACCAAGTTGTTTGGCCTTCCTTGCTCTCTGCCTCTCCTGCTTATTTTCTAAAATAATTGCAAAATCACTTTGTGGTGTCATTTTAATAATTATTTAATTTATACGTTTATCCTAGCGATGGAACCAATAGTTTTGAAACATGTCCATCCTTTTTGATTGAATAGTGATGTTTACAAAGTTATTTATTTTATTATCTTTGTCTATAAGTTTATTATAATAAAGCGTACTTGAAGTGAAATAACATATAAATGCAAATTAAAAAAGAAAAATGTTGTGTTATTATATTGCCAACATATTCCTTTCGTAACCCAAAGCCGTGAAATATTTTTGGTGACAAACAGAAAGTAAGGTTAGAGAAACCTTTTAATTAATTATTACAATTCGATAAAATCGTAAACGAAGCTCCGGTTTAAAAAAAATGCTATAACTTTCCAATAATTTTGATTCCACTCTACGCATTCCTTATATATATATTTAACATGAAGGTCAAACCGAAAATGAAGCTAAGTAAATCTCTGTAGATTCTTAGTAGAAAATTTGTTTTTCTTGTTTACACTAACACAGAAAAACAAACATAAGAAGATTTAGTCATATTTACGATATTTTTGCGAGTCAGTCTCCTCTTCTGGACATGTGAACATTCCACGCGATCACTGTGCACTCTGAGTGCAGTGTGCACGTGAAGTTTTTTATTTTGCGACTGTAAGGTCCACACCATTATTGATATTAGGAAGAATGAAGGTATATATTATTATACTTTTACAGTGTCCTTGAGTTGATTTTTTTACAAAAACAGCGCTATACAAATTAGCCAATAATTATTATTGTATGTATACGTAAATAAACGGATTAATCAAAACGCAGAGAAAACATTGTTGTGCACAACAGCTTCTGGTGTATTTGGATGTCCTTGAAATGACTAAATAACAGTTAACAATCCAATATCTTGGAAATGCTGTATCGCGAATGTAAACAACTAAAAAAATATTGTGAATATCATGAACGAAATGAATCACGAAAATAAGTTTTTTTTTAATGATTAAGAGTGCATTCATATTTCGTTGAAATGCGACGCCCGCGCCACCGAGGAAATACTGTTTCGGTAATTAAAGGGTAGCTAAAACAATACCTTCATAAGAGTGCGTTCTTATTTCGTTGAAATGCGACGCCCGCGCCACCGAGGAAATACTGTATCGGTAATTAAAGGGTAGCTAAAACAATACCTTCATAAGAGTGCGTTCTTATTTCGTTGAAATGCGACGCCCGCGCCACCGAGGTAATACTGTTTCGGTAATTAAAGGGTAGCTAAAACATATGAGCATCGAAGACTAGGTGTATGAGTATTTAAACAAATTACCTGATTATTAGTTACTACCCGACTTCGCCCGTATTTCAAAACTTTTACTTTTTTTTAAACAGTTGGGCTTGCGGAACACATTTTCTACGCATTTTCTAAGATTTTACAGATAGATTTATTTTTAAAAGCTACATATTATAGATTCGAATGACCTAGACCTTTGACCTAGAAATACAAAAAAATGCTTTGCTAATTGAATAGAACCAGAGCTTACAGTTCTTTGGGTTTCAGCACACATAATTTCTTGGAGAGGTGTTTCGAGAAATCGGAATCAAAATAACCTAATTGAAAGTAAGAGCATATTGCCCATAGACCTTCAAAACACCACGGAGTGACTACATGACAATGTGTCATATGGGAAGGCGCATGCAATAATTTCCAGCGACTGTAAACAGTACTATCTCGCGATGGTATGTATATGTACAGTACAGAAGTCGACCTTGTCTCATTGCCAAATATCGGATCACCAGCCACAGCCAACCAACTCCGGTAACAGGTGCGCCCATACCTGAATATTGTTATGATTACATCTTCCGTGACAGTAATAAGCGGCTTGTCATTCACGGAAATGAATATGTAATGCGGCGACCTGTCATCGTGTCATTGCACCATTACCCGTCAAGTCAAGGCGATACAATCACTTAGCAGATCAAACGCTGGGCACGTGTTTGACTGCAGCGCTAACAACAATTACATATTTGTCACCTTAAGTCATAAAACTTACCGTCTTTAATATACGTATTCGAGAAAATTTCATAATTCATTCAGAATTACCTGCCTCCGCTAGAAAGCTACCCAACGTTCTACTTTTGTTGCAATATATTTTATATTGGTAATTGTTTATTTATTTATTTGAGGAACATAAACAGTCTAAGTAATACAATATACATAGGAGGATAACAAAAAAACAGACCAATTATTTATTAATGTTCACAGATAGTTATTCAGAAACATAAAACTAACTTGTAAACTAGAATATTTAATAAAAATAGAAAAAACAAAACAGAATAAAGCCGCAAATAAGAAAAAATAATAATACGAATATAAATTCAACATACTTACGATAAACCTATAATATGCCTACAATAAACAGCAATAAAATAAATGTAATTATAACTATACTTAAATAGACTTGGGTTGGAACGGGAAAGGGGAGGAGAGGGAAAGGAAAAGTTGCCACGCAAGTAATATTAAAATATTAGGTACAATCAATTTAACAGTCGTGAATTATGCCTCTATGGCATCCTCTCATGTTGTAATGTATGGCCAAGATCACTCTTAATGGGTGAAAGCCAATATAAAGAATAAAAAATGAGTTAGAATGTGATACAATGAAATTCTGTAGTGATAATACTTAAAGGCAGTGACTCTTTTTCAGTTAAGTGTCAATAACAGGGATATGCGGATAATGCTTGAACAGAATGTGAGGTATAATATAGTATTATCTGCAGAAAATAAAATAATAGTAATATCTCTAAGTAATTATTCGTTACGAAATTGTTGTTTAGGCATTGCGTCGCAATTATATAATATATACTTACAATGATGCGGTCTTTGGAAAAAGTTACCCATGAAGTATCAAGTATCAACCACACAAAAACACCAGAATTTCGTGAATAAAATAATTATTCGCTCATAAAAGCCAGGTAAAACAGAGAGCTTTATGTTGCAGTGTTCCGGTAATATGTTTGACAGCAAAAAGACAAAGGAGTTGAGTAAGAAAACGCAAATGAGACGTGTCATGGTGATAGCTCTGCTGTACCAGAACTGTTTCCGCTTCATTTCTTTCCAGGATACTTAGTTGGAATATTTGTATAAAATATGCACGTACATATTCGCGTGATAGTGAAGCAACATGGCTTAGCATTGCGCATTGTGTCGAAACGATAAGGAAATTAAAGGCAAATCACGATATACTTATCTGGAGCAAAATAATTATAGCGTTTATCATAAATATAGAGAAACCTTCGGAATCTGATCGCTGTGGGATATTGCTTTGAAAAATATGAATGATTTATTATTTTGAAAAACCTTTGAGAACAACTTTGATAAACCTAGGTATTATTTTGTACAGTAATTTTTTTGGTCATAATATACAAATACCCATAACATAATATAATCATAAACCTCCATGAAAAATTCCTGTTATTTCAAATCTTAACTGTAACCCCTTGTAAAATTATAATGTGTGGTAACCGATGTTTTCAATCTTGCTTAGTTTTATAAAAGTAAGACATAAAACAGAAATTATGAATGTTCCTTTACATAAAACTATAACTATCCAATAAATATGTAGATAGTTTTCAGAATTGCTAGTGGCCAAATTTAGTGATAAAACGATGCTTACAATTAATCTATTTTGATGACACACAAGCCATACGAAATATATGAAAATAACGTAGACAAGGCGAATAGTAGGCTTTTGGAATTTGACAGTGTGACTGTTTTTACATTAATTTTGTACACGCGAAAATTGCTTGCATTTTGCTGCAAGATGCTTGCAATTCGTGACCTGACAATACCAGGGTAATAACCACTGTAAACATATTATTCTAATAATTTATTATTTTATTTTGATGCTATACCTAAAAAGACTCTGTCTGTACTGCAAGGAACACGTGTTCATGAAAATCAGAATATTTTCGCATTTTGTCGTGTATTATCAAGGCAAATGCACGTGCACGATACATCATGATAATATATTCGTAATTAATTAAAAGTTGATCAGGAAACCTGTTTATTCATTCGTTAAGGTCCGTAGTCCCATTTTTAACAGGTAAACGAATTACTAGACCAGATTTTTTATAAATTAACAGTATAGTAGAGAACTCACAAAAACTTTTCTTTAATAATATCTGAGGATTTCGGCAAAATTTAATCTATTTTATGAAGCTTAAAAATTAAAACATACTTAAAAAGTATTTGGAATGCAGTTTTTCATGAACATAATAATCATATTTAGAGTTAATTATTATTTTTTTGGTAAACTAATGTTTAAGACAAGATTTTTTTATGCATAGGTAACAATTATTTTTATAAGCAATAATTATTAGCCTGAAACACTCATCCACATTGAAAAATCTCCTGATAGAAGATACATGACGCCAACAAAATGGTACACATTGGGGACACAGGAATTTTCCATAGGTCCCCAATCTCTGAGGGGCCCCCGGCTAAGTGCCAAAATGGTACACGTTGAGGACACAGGAATTTACCATAGAGCCCCAATGTCGGAGGGGCCCCCGGCTAAGTGCCAAAATGGTACACGTTGAGGACACAGGAATTTACCATAGAGCCCCAATGTCGGAGGGGCCCCCGGCTAAGTGCCAAAATGGTACACGTTGAGGACACAGGAATTTACCATAGAGCCCCAATGTCGGAGGGGCCCCCGGCTAAGTGCCAAAATGGTACACGTTGAGGACACAGGAATTTACCATAGAGCCCCAATGTCGGAGGGGCCCCCGGCTAAGTGCCAAAATGGTACACGTTGAGGACACAGGAATTTACCATAGAGCCCCAATGTCGGAGGGGCCCCCGGCTAAGTGCCAAAATGGTACACGTTGAGGACACAGGAATTTACCATAGAGCCCCAATGTCGGAGGGGCCCCCGGCTAAGTGCCAAAATGGTACACGTTGAGGACACAGGAATTTACCATAGAGCCCCAATGTCGGAGGGGCCCCCGGCTAAGTGCCAAAATGGTACACGTTGAGGACACAGGAATTTACCATAGAGCCCCAATGTCGGAGGGGCCCCCGGCTAAGTGCCAAAATGGTACACGTTGAGGACACAGGAATTTACCATAGAGCCCCAATGTCGGAGGGCCCCCCGGCTAAGTGCCAAAATGGTACACGTTGAGGACACAGGAATTTACCATAGAGCCCCAATGTCGGAGGGGCCCCCGGCTAAGTGCCAAAATGGTACACGTTGAGGACACATGAATTTACCATAGAGCCCCAATGTCGGAGGGGCCCCCGGCTAAGTGCCAAAATGGTACACGTTGAGGACACAGGAATTTACCATAGAGCCCCAATGTCGGAGGGGCCCCCGGCTGGGTGCCAAAACGATACACATTGAGAACATTGAACCCAGAAAAAAATCGTATTTTTATGTAAGCGGAAAATGTTGCGTGTGCCATGATGGGGACTTAGCTAGTAGTGGTTTGAACTCGCGACGCCTGGATGGGAATACGTCGCATTTGTGCACTCGGCTACGGTTAAGATTAAGAATATGCTAAAAGAGTTTCTAAATATTGACTGTCTGACTGTCTGACTGTCCAAAAAATAGATTTTTATTTTATTTTATTTTTTTATTTTTTTATTGAGTGAATTTCATGAATTAAAATTTTTGTGTACTTAAAACCTCCCACACTAGGCTTATGCCCGTGTCGTGGTAGACATAATGCTATAAATTACAATAAAACCATATGTTGTAGTAAGAAAAAATAAAACATAATATGGAAGAAAAAAAATAAACATATTTAAGGAAAATATAAAACAAAATATATGTTTTATACATACACATATATAGATGCTCAGATATATATACATATACATACATACATAAACATACATACATGCATACATAAATACATCCATATAAATATATATAAATAAAAAAATATAAATGTATACATATATACACATATACATACATACATAGACAGACATACATACATGCATATATAAATACATTCATACACATCTTTATATGAACAGACACAAATGTAATGTGTATTCACATATATACATAAATATACAGATACATGGTTAATTTTATTATAATGGTTTAAAAGTAAGGAACTCATGTATTTTTTAAAAAAGACTCGTCCCCTTTCAAATATCCAGTTTTGGACACGTATAATAAAAAGGGATAAAAAAAATATAAAGGATTATGTTACGAACTTAGTTATCCTAGAATTTTCAAACAGAAAAGCTGTATGCATTTCACGAAGCCAGTACCTACTCACTGCTCGATAGTTATCTCTGCTTAGACAAGCAAACCGTCTTCTGATTTAAAGTTAAGATCTTCAATCACCCTGGGGTGGGTTATTTTTAGGGCAAGAGTATCCAGTGTACACCCTCTGCTACTCACATAGTAACCCGAGTCCATCTCGGTATCTAACGGCCGAATCATGGAGGAACACTGACCACGAGAGCCTGACGCAACTGAATCAAGAAATTAACATTCAATGATGGTTTTATTAACACAACGTTAATGCCATATTTGTGTCGTCATAATTTCAGTAATGGTCAGTTTGGAAGAAACATAGCATAGGTCGTACATAGCATAGGTCATACACAGCACAGCCTATTTATCTGTCTACTTTCGCTTTTGACATTTGCTCCGAATCATTGCGAAACGGTCGAACGAGTCAAATTAGAAAAATAGTCATTTAACCATTTACAAATCATTGTCTTTTAGAATACCGCTCAAATATTCAAATACATTACAAGTACAGAATTGAAGGTATTTGAATATTGAAACCATTTGGACTATTTGTATACCCGTGTACTACGTACAACCTACAAGTATTGAAATATATTATATAGAACTGAGACTAGTGTAATTATTGACTGACTCATTAGGTAACGTGATGATTGTTTTAATTTTTTTTACAATTTCGTTCACACAATGAATTCCTGAAGCTTCTGAATGTCCATTTAAGGGTCATTCCGCCGTTTCGTTCAAATCGCATGTTCTTGCAAAAAAGTCATATGAAAAATAATGTTTTTCAAGAAAGTTTTATTGGAAAATGTAGTTATTTAAAAAAGGAAAAAGTAGTATTTACCGGATTAGGCATTTGTTACTTAATAACTTTATGGTATACAAAAAACATGCTAAAATCTCATTACCTTCCCCGTGTAAATGAGGGACCAGTAAATTGATCAATAAATAAGAACATTTTACACTAGTAAAATCACTACATTCATTAATCGACCTGAATGTACAACTAATTTTGCATATTTATTGGTGTTTAATTAATTTTTAAAGTTACTGTATCATAGAAAGAATTGAGATTTTGTTTTTGTCCAGAAAAAATCGCTGTCGTCTTCCGCCAAAGCGGTAATTAAAATTGTGACCGTGTTTGTCACTGTTCGTCAGCTGTACCCTACCCCGCGCCTCCGTTACTAATCAGTGTACCGCTATATCTGGACGGGGGAGGACGTGCGTCGCTGAATAAAGAAATATCTGCGATCTCCGTGCTCGAAAACGACTTTGTCACCGACCAGGCATCATTACCTTCCAGCATTTTTTAAAGTAAGTACATGTTTTAAAAATTCGAATCATGAACCTATAAAGTATAATTAGTCGGACTATTTTTTATTGAAACATAAAGATTTGTAATGTCATTATTAAGCGAGTTATTAAGGAAAGATTGTCAAAACCTCATTACCCTCCGTCTCATTACCTTCCGTATCGTAAAATTTTTTGCCGGATGGTAATTTAGAGGTGTGGAGGGTAATGATAAATTTGTAAGGGTTATTTTTACGTGCATCTGGGACCATGTTTGGGGGTTCATAAAAGTTAATATTATCAATAAAAGCAGTTTCTTGCGTTCTAGCGTCGGACAATTTCAGTTTTGGTGAAATACATATTTTCGTTTTATCTATTTACTGATATGGAAAAACAATCTGTTAAAATTTACCCTGCGAATTTTCATTTGAAAATCGATTTTTTTATTCAATGATATGATTATAATTATTCAAATGTAAACGAATAATATATTAAACAAATGGTTTAACTATTCCCCTACAGTCACAATTATTTTCATTACTTATCTTCATTACTTCAGTTGTCTATTAAAACAGATGAATTTTTACAAAATTTCAAGTTTCTAAACAAATCCAGATTTGAACAAAAATCTATATAAAGGGCATTATTAAGAGTCCAACGCAAATTTCTTGATTAAAAAACCATATCATTACTGTTAGATTTTAAATCATTTAGGGAAAAAAATATTAAACAAAGATATAAAAGTAGTGTAACAATTTTTGGGCTCTCCTGTAAAAGTAACGAAATTGAAATTATCCATATTTGTTATTCAACTTCTCACTTGATCCGATACTTATGATAATTTTTCTTTATTATTTGTTACAGGCTAAACACCATAATCCACAATGGCAAAGTTAAATAAAAAACTGAAAAAAGAAGAAAAGTTATCCAAGGACAGGCTGCGTAAGCAACAAAAATATGCTGAGATTAAAAACAATCCGGAACTGTACAGTCTTCAGAAAGCGAAAGAAAAAAAAAAGATACTTAATGCGAAAAGCGCAAAAAAAGATTTGCAGCATTGAAGATATGAGTGAAAGAGCCCAGAGAGAGCAAAGACGAAGATGGCGAAAGAACTCTGTAAATTATTGGAAGAAAAAAGAGGAGCAGCGTAAAATAGAAACGATTACAGTAGAAAATATGCCTCCAATTCATGAAAATGTCAAGGAAGTACCCAACAATGTGCAAAATACTCTAGATCCTGACCCTCTCGCAGTCGAGAATGAACAAAAAATCATTTAAAAAAATGTGCGTGGTCTAACGAATGTTAGAAAATTGAGGTATAGATCATTGAAAATCATTAAGACGTTACAGGACCAGATAAGCAAACTCAGGAACGAGAAAAGAAACGAACAAAAGAAATTGAAGGCGTTGCAGCTACAAAACGTAAATAGACCAATCGAAGATACAGTAGAGAAAAAATTTAAATACATCCCAATGAATAAAGTCGAAGATGTAAAAAAGAAATTGTTGTTCAGTGAATCGCTGTCTCGAGGATTAAATGAAAAATACAAGGCTTTAAAAAAAAACAGAGAAAAGACAGTTTGCGAATGAAATACTGAGAGACAAGAACAAGTTAAAGAAATATAAAGTACTCAGTAAAGTTCCCTTTCAAATCAGAAAGACTTTAGCTGAAAACAAGAATAACAAAACAAATGAAATAAAACGGAAGATACAAGATTTTTTTGAAGAAGATGTAAATAGCCGGGTAGCTCCCGGAAAAAAAGAATTTGTGAAACGCAAAGTTTTAAAAAAACAGAAAAGATATATTACAGATAACTTCAAAAACCTCCACGACAAATTCTGCAAAGAACAACAAAAAATCAGCTATTCGACTTTTTGTAAATATAGACCCTACTGGACTGTTTTCCCCAAAAAAGAACGAGACACTTGCCAATGCAAACTTCACTAGAGTACAAAGTAATTTTTTTGAAAAAAGCTCAAGGGAATTCCAAAAAATTTGTCTGGCCAACAATTAGTGACGACGATTTCATTTTGGAATCACAAATTCTTCAGCGCTTGCAAGATCCAGATGAGAATGAAAGAGGACAATTCACTTTCAAAAATTTGCCGAACTTTGATTTGAAATAGTTTTCCAGCAAAAACTTTCACAAGAATGATCTCAAGTTCCTTAAATATTATGTTCCTATTTAGATGTAAGACCTTTATCTTGTACTTATTAGTTACATATGTTGTGTTTGTTTTAAGTATCTCTGATTTTATTTTAAACTGCATTTCAATTGACATCTGATTTTTTCTTATTATTTTTATTATTTCTATTTTTCAAATATTACAATGTTTGCTTAGGAATGTGAAAATTTTGTATTTCTTGTGTACAAACCTACTTATAAAACGTAATTATAAAGAATTTGACTATTCCTTATAATTTCTGGGTAAGTAGTATAATAGGAAAATTTTAGTTGTGTTGGGTTTGATGTTCCAGCTGCCTTTTCTTAATTTGTATTTTGATATTTTTTTCCATTATTTTTTAACAATTCATACAGATATTGCAAAAGCATAAGTAAGCAGAACTGATTATGTATGAAAAAATGTATTTCTTGTCTCCAATGTTCAAAAGTCTGAATAAAGCATTTAGTTTTTCACTATAATAGGTTTTTCTTCTTTTTCCTAATCCGCTCACCACGTCAAATGATACTTAGCATGATTTGAAATCTATTTTATTATTCAATTTCTATTCAAATTTCATTATTCACAGACATTTTAAGAACCTTAAACATGTTCACTACCATCTATTAATATTTCATTACCAAACTTCATTACCATCCAAATTTTTAAATTACCATCCAACAGTTTTTCATTACCATCCACACCTTCATTACCTTCCATCAATTTTCTTCGAATCCAAGTGTCGCACAAAGGTGCCCTTTTCACTTTTATACATCTGATAGGTACGGGAACCCATTTCTATAAAAATATATAGTAAAAAGGCAAAAAAAAAAAAATCCGCGGAAACAGGCAAATTTGAACGAAACGGCGGAATGACCCTTAAATATATAACGCATTCTAGCTAAGATGAAGTAGTAGTTGCAGCTAATATTATTTTTAAACACATCAGAATATAAGAGTAGGAACTGGAAACCAACTTATTTGCCTGTAGCAGATGCCGTTGTCACGATGTAACGACGCGTTTTCTTTAGTTCGACTAAATCCATTATTCATTCTTCATAGACCGGTAAGTGGCTGAGTTGATATCGCGTTTGGGTCCCACCCATGCGAACTGTGCTCAATTCCTCGGCTGGCTAAGTTCTCCTTCAAAACATTTTCCCCTTACTGTGGTGGTAGTAGGATATTTTCAAATATTGTCAGGTTATTCGTAACCCAGGAATGTTTTGTCATTCCTTAAAAATATATAAATACTTTACACATACATGTACATGACCCAAATACAAAGTATGCTAACATCAGCGAATGTAACGAATGCCAAATAATATTTTGCAACTGTTTGAAAAAGAACTGATATTATAAAATGAACTTAGTAAAATTGCATAATTCATTATTACGCCTCTATTCACAACAATAAAAGCTGAAGATAACATTATGATAAAGCAGCTTTGATAATAATGTGATAATAGATTAAGGCGTGTAGAGCAGGCCGGAGCGTTTGAGGCCGTAGCGCTGATAACTTCGTTCTAACCTTTCCCTCTTTCTCATACACGATGCACCTAACCGAAAGAGAGGTTACAACGGAGCTATCGGTGGCACGGTAAGACCGTGATGATATCAATATTTTTTTTTAACGCTCGTGCAATGTTGAATGATAAATCACTTCGTTCAGAGATTCCGCTGTCATTCAATCAATTGTACATTGAATGACAACAATGGGCCATAGAGATTTGAAGGCGCTACAACGGGAAGCAATACATATACTTACTTAATAAAGAATACAAGTTTAAATAGTAGACCCGTAAAAATGCCGTTGCAAAAGATCATAATACTTGAAAAGTTTGCATAATGAATAATAATAATTCGCATTATACAATAATGCTCGTAAGTAATTGAACACCGACATCTGAATAGGCTTCGTTTTGACTGTGGAGTAAAAATTTCACGCTAGGTTTTCTTACGGAATTGGCGCTTGGAATCTTATTTAACAGAACAGTAATTTGTTAGAGGGTACATGAAGTTATTATTATGTACCTACCTTCTACATAAATGTTTTTTTTCCTAAGGGGTGGATATTTATATTTTGCTGTAGGTAGGTACACATATTCACACATCCTACGATGAATATGAAGAATGTTTAGCCACGGTCTAGTTACAGGATAAGTGCCAATCACTACCTAATATCTTAATAAGATTAGGTTATATGGATATATATATAGGTTAGCTTAAGAGACTTTGAATGAGTAAAATGGGAGTCTTATGTAATGTAAAATCTGTTTTTGGGCATTCTTAATAAGAACGTGATTTACTCGTATAATAATGGAATTGGTGACGAGACTTAGAAATATAAGCTAGTATTAGAAGATTACTGCATTTGTTATAGATTATTGTTATTTCTTGTCCAATTTGCAAATATTAGATTATTTTTGTTTTTTGAAATCCTGATAAAGATTACGATTGTTTTTTGCATTCATTTTCATGAATTCATGAATTTATAAAATTTTCTCTTAACGACAAACCGTTATTATTATTTTCCTTTGTACAAGGAAAGAGGTCAATTTAGATTAAATTTTACCAAATGAGTGGTCGAATTTTGCTAGATCTCTAGCCACTGAAAGAATAACTTCCAAGATTTAAAATAACGTTATTATATTACAACAGGTTCACAGTGGGTAAACGTTTTGTTTGCTCTGTCTTTATTTGTGTATGTTGTCATTTCATATACTCGTATCTCTTATTAATATCTGTCTTTAGTTGTGCAAATTTAGTAATTTCATGTCACTGTTAATTCCCTCCAATAACTAATTGCATTCAATATCTTCATTTGGGATACCATTCTTGCATGTTTTAATAAACTTTTATGACCACAAAGTATTGGTTCACGGATTCTTGCCAAAGCAAACTATAGCTTAAAACAAGACGGAGATAGTCAACAGAAGTTGCATAACAACTAATCGTAGATAATTAAAAATGAGCAGAAATATGAACTTTCAATTTTATAAATAAATGATGCAGTAATTAAGAGCCGAGATAACCAACATTTCACTCAAGAAAGGATCTTTTGAAACCGTTTGTTGATCTGCTCTGTGTTTATAGAACTAGTTTATAGTTTGTGGTTGATCATTGATCAGCGAGGGAATACTGAGATATAAAATAGAGTTAACGGGGTCACGAAGTGATCTCTGCCCCCGGTTATACAATCAACGTGCCTGCTGAAATAAGATAAAAGTATCAATTATTTACCTACGAGGAAGTGAAATCTGTCGGGATTTTCAAAGAAAGCGCCACACGACATATTTATAACGGCCGTTTATGATTCAAATATATTTTTTTGAACTTCTCGCTTACAATAGTTAGTAATTTTTTATTTATGGGGGAAAGTTCACTAAACATTTGGAGAGAAAAATGATCTGCCATGAAAGTATAATACGGGAGGTTTTGAAGGGTGGTGAAAGGTGAGAGAGAGAGAGGAAGAGAGCACACATCTTATACAGACAAACTCGTATCTATGTGGAATGAGTTGGAGCGAATAGGGGTTTTACAGGGTGCAAATAGTGATTTGGTTTGATTGAAAAGATTAAATAGTTTCAGCAAAGCAGTCTTGTGGCCAAAGTTATGATTTATTTAGTTGATTTGGGGATGTTGTACTTCCTCCCTTTTCTTGAGCAACACTCCGGAGAGTAAAAACTAAGAATATATTTGCGTAAAAAGTAAAAATTCTTCTTATAAAGAACGCAAAGAAATTTTCAAAAAAAATGCGGTATCGATTTCCGTGAATATGCGCTCGTTAACTATAATTGTTATCGTCATCGTCTATGTCGCATTCAAATAATGCTTCTTTATAGTAATGGGAAGTTAGTTATACATTTAATGGCTTTGTATCAAAATGTTGTTCGGGCAATTGTCTAATAAAGGTTCTTCGCACAGTCAATTCGTGCAATATGTTATTTGGTGTCCGTACTTGTATGTCTTAGCAGGTATCTACTCACCTACGATTATAATGTTGAAGTTTTGACATCGTTCTATCGGGTTAAATTAATTATATTTCATTGAGAAATCAATACATACCGTTATTATTTCGATTATCGATCCATGACTTGCTCAAAGGGTCAACTGATTTCATGAAATATGTGAACTTATAAAGTGAAATGTTAGCTATGTTGCAGTGATGTAACAAAATCTTTTCGGAATTGTAGACCTTTAATGTCGACAGTTTTCAATTTCTCATATTTTTAAACGCAATTCTTTCAACGAGGAACAATCTATTTAATTTATCTACAATAGGTACCTAAGCTAAAAACCATCTGTTCAATAAACCCTTATTTATCCCTTTGGGATTTTAGTTATTCATTGTATTTTAAGCAAATGCTTATGTAGAGAAGCAGAGCTTACAGAAATGATATTGGTGTTTCAATATAGATGTGATGAAAAGTAATCGATAGTAAACTTATACTAGATTAGAGGCGGGGAAGATGTGAAAATAAAGTAAAGTTAATGCTTAGGTGTTGTAATTTAGTATTATAAATATATGGCAATGAAAAATATACAATTAAAGAATTAAGAGAATACAATAATATTCTACCTTAGAGAAGCGCGAAGAAGAAGAGTGATACTGAGAAAAAGTAATGTTTACGGAAAAGATCGTTGTCGCACATCAGTTCTCAATTGAGAAGCGTTTTTTCAAAACTCAGCAAATCCTTTACCCAGTTTCAAATAATTTTCCGTATTTTTAACTTTTTTTACACTATGATAATAATATATCCACCGCCTCCCGAATAGTTTAATGCGTCCGTTACCTGAAACAGTTTTCTGAATATCTGAAACTGACTCTTTTGTCCATATTATTTGGTTGGAGAAATCTTTAGTACTTTCGGAAGCTCGTAGATTTTTCAAGCATTTCTTAGTAGTCTTTATTTACTAAATGACTTATGACGAATTATTATTACTTTATTAAAACAAATTAGTCGTAGACAGAGACAAAGACATGAAAGGCATTTTAAACTATGCCATGTCTTGACACTACCTTTGGACAAAGACACCATAAATACCACGCTATTAAAGCATTGAACAGTCTTCCACTTGAAACAAAAATTGAGGAAAATAAAAATAAATTCAAACACAAAATAAAAAAATGGATTAAAGAACAAAAAGACAATATTACCAAAATTCTATAACATAAAAGAATAAAACATATACACGCAACACAAAAAAAAATATAAAACACCCAACACGCACAAACACATATATCATTATAAATGCCGATTTACATTCTCTTTTGATATTTTTCTTTTAGTGTTATAATTATATTTTAATTTTTAATCTTTATTTTAAATTTATCTTTATTTTAATGTTGTTTTTCTTTTTTTTTTAAATGTATAAATTCTTAAATTATAAAATGGGGGCCTCAGCACGGGTAAACAACCCAGTGAGGCCAACATTACTGAATTGAAATATGAAATATTGTAAAAAAAAATGTATCAACTATAAAAAAAAAAAAAACATTATCGTATTATTTGAAATGTCTCTGTAGTTATGTAATTAAAATATTTAATGCAATGCCCAATTTATATGTGGTAATTTTTGTGGTTACTAACAGAAAAAGTAAAAATTAAAATAAGTTTACTAACGCGCTACTTTAGTAACTCGCTACTTTAGTAACTCGCTACTTTAGTAACACGCTACTTTAGTAACTTCCACCTCAATACAGGTTCGCCTAGTGTGGCGGGTTTTTTTTCCCATTATTTCTGGTTTTCACCCTTCAAGGGTGTTCTTGGCCATCATTTTAAATTATTGAGAAATGAAAGGTGAATTTAAATATTAATTTTATTTAAATAGGCGAATTTCAAAATTATAATGAGTCGAGTTCAGACTTAGAAGAGATGAGATGTTGAATGGAGGGGAGGCAATTTTAGATAAGGCTTGATAGAAGAGAGGATATTTGTTTAGAGAGGGACAACCAAAAAATATGTGATCTAAAGTTCCCACTTCTAGACCACAGAATGTACAATCTGGGGAGTCAACAACGTGAATTTTAAAAAGATGGGAAGGAACGGAACAATGTCCGATCCTCATTCGAATGAGTGAAGAAATTTCTTTTTTGGAAAAATGAGGGAATTGCTGAAACCACGGTTTTGATGGAATAGTCCTTTGTATTGAGGCATAGCAGGCTCCCTTGGATTGACTAGCAATGTGCCAATACTCCGACCAAACATTGCGGGATCTATCTTTGATGATGGAAAAAATGTCAGATAGGGGAATGTAGTTTACGAGGGTAACAACAGGGTTGGACGCTCCTTGTTTTGCCAAGGCATCCGCAATATCATTACCCATGATACCAACATGTCCAGGAATCCAAATCAGAGTTACAGTTTTACCAGAGCTTTGAATGGAGGCTATCATCTCTCGAATAAGGCATACAAAGTGATCATCAGGATGAAGAAGAGGACTGGATTTAAGTTTTTGGAGGGAACTGAGAGAGTCAGAGAGAACGAGGGAATGTTCAAAATTATTTTTGATTATATATTTGAGAGATTCTATTATTGCAATGCACTCGGCTGAAAATATTGAAAATTGATTTGAAATTGAATGAAATATTCTGTCATTAGAATTATTGTGGTAAACGTTAATACCTATACCACAGTTAGGAGAGTCGGGAGATTTGGATCCATCAGTAAATAAAAGAGAAAAGTTTGGCCATTTAGATGAAATAATGTCATTGAACATATTATTGACAGTTCGGGCCGGGAGATTGGAATGACTTTTAAGGATTTCGATCCCTTCAAATATTGTTGGGGATAGGGTGACGTGACTATATTTTAATTTGTATAAGGGAAGTAGATCATTTTGGATGATGTGAAGCTCTGAGAGAGACTTAAAATTTTTACAGATGTCAGGAAGAGGTTTAGTTGAAGCTCTGATTGTAGATGAATGGGTTGAGTCAATGAACAACGAGACGCTGGGGACAACCTGATGACATTTAGAATTTAAACATTTAAGAACAAATTTGTCAGCAAATAGTTGACGCCTTAAATAAAGGGGAGGATCAGAACATTCTACTTGAAGGGAATTGATGGGTGACGATTGCATCGCTCCAGTTATAATTCGCAAAGATTTAGATTGAATTTTGTCTAATTTATCAAGTACATTTTTTGAGGCAGTACTAAAAAGTGGGCAGGCATAATCGAGATGGCTTCGAATAAGTGCGTTGTAAAGCAACTTAATGCAAGTAGGGTGAGCTCCCCACCAAACGCCAGATAATGATCTGATGATAGTTAATTTTTTTTCGCATTTAGTAACTAAATTATTAATATGGGAAGACCATTTAAGTTTTCTATCAAATGTTACTCCCAAAAATTTTACTTCAGAAGCGTTGGGGATTGGAGAATTTTTAAATAAAATTTGAACGGGGGGGTTTTTATGGCGGTTTGAGAAGGTGACACACTGAGTCTTTTGGATTGAAAGTTCAAGACCATTTAACGTGAGCCATGTGCAAAGGGCATTCATGGCTTCGTTAAGATATTTGACGGCTAGAGGGATGATTTTGGATGATAAGAAGAAAGCTATGTCATCTGCGAACTCAATAACTTTTACTTGTGTATATATTATACACTAAGGGGGACAATACATCGCCTTGTGGTAAACCCTTCCAAACAGACCTAGTTTGAGGAGAAATATCTGGAAGTTCAATGAAAAATTTTCTATCTAGAAATAGATTAATAATAAATTGGACAAACATGGGGGGAAGACCAAGGCCTAGAGGTTTTTTTTTCAGGGTTGGGATGGAAACATTGTCAAAGGTGCCTTCTATATCTATAAAGACGGCAAGACAAACTTCCTGTTTAGAAATTGATAAATTAATATCAGTGCTGATGATAGTGTGGCGGGTTGTGACCAACAAAAATATGCTATAAATGAAAAAAAAACTTTGTTTTAAACCACTTTATTTATATTTCATTTTTTAAGTTTATATTTCCATTGTCCTGAATATGGCAGAATGCATCCGAAACCGGACGACCGGTTTTAAACAAAGTAAAAAAAAGTTCATTTATATAATGTCAAGCCACAATGTGTTTGCTTTCTTCGATAACAAATATGCTGTATTATCTCTTTATAACTGTGCTCTTATACATTTTTTTCTATCACTGTTCTTATTTTTTAATTATTATTGTATTTTAGATTTAAACATGATATCAATAGAAATAATCTCTCTAATGTTAGCTTAAAATTTTACCTTGAATAGTATGTATGTTCATATTTCTAACCTTTTTTTTGACATTAACCCCACTCAGGAGGCCCTGAGGAAAATAATTTCCATCAGGGCCTATATCATCTTTTGGGATGCTGTGTGGGTGTCTTTTTTAGGTTGGACAGGAATCTCGGGATCAGACCAGGACTGTCCAGGACTGACGGGTTTATGAATATATCTCTTCCACTGCGGCGCAAGGAGATGGGTCCAGAGACCAGTTTAAGAAGTCATAGGGTCTACCCAAAACCAGCCTCTCCCGATCTGGCACACCTTTGCTTTGTTGGTCATTCAATAAATGGTTCCCAGGACGGCGGTACCCAAACAAGATGAGTAACATATTATACACTCTTCTTCAAAACAATACTTGGTTCACTCCGATCGAATTCTCCGTGATATGATCATGTATCGAATCCGCCAGGTATATCTTCCTATTTGTGTGTTATAACGGCTAAGATGGTGGCGCTATCCCTATAAATATAGGGAAGATATTGTAGTTTGAAATTAGTTCTACACCAACTGTCGCTAATTTAAGCGCGTTTGCTTCCTCACGCCGCACACGGAATATTTAGACTTTTAGACGTTTTCTTAACAAAACGTACACGGCTACTTTTTGCTCAACGCTGACAGATTTGAACGGTAAACGGAGGTTCGATAGTTATTCAGAATATCGAGGGTATAATGGCCAACTACCATTGTCAAATACAATCAACAATAAGCTTAAAATAATTTATTAGATGATGATTAATTGACTGAGCGTAGCCAATTCCTGTTTTGACTTGACCACTTTGGATTTCGTCTGCCTGTAAATTTGTTGTTCCATGTCCGGTCAATCCTGTCAAGAATGTAGCCGTGTTTGGTGGTACAATTTTATTCAGCCATTAAAGCTATCAAATCGCAGTAATCAACATTACGCAAATTATTATTATGCTTATAGATGGTCGACCAGCTCGACATCGATAAATAAATGTCGACAACTCATTATAATGATCTGTTTATGGGGTATTATGAGGTGTTGCGTTTCCTCCTTTAGCCAACGTTTTGGATAGCATTACACTGTCTATCATCAGCGTCGACAGCTGGTTAATCCTACCAATATCGCTATCCATAGGTCATGATAGGCCGCATGATTCTCTGATATCACTTTAAAATTTCTAATGTGTTTGAAGGAAGGAAGAAGGCGGTAGGAGATTATAATATTAGTAAAAATAGGTAAATTTGAAGGTAGTGTTTTTTTCCTCTGCCGAAAAGCAGAGCCTAGATGAGTTGTAACGGCATCTGGGCCCATCCATTGTTGTTTTATTTTCCTTTTGGAACGACTAACTAGAACCGACAAGATGAAAGCGAAGCATACCATTATAGATAATATAAACAAACCTTGTAGTGCTGACATTACGCTTGGGCCAAGGAATTTCATGGCCCGGCCTGCCCCTTTGTGCCGCATCTAGAAAATAACAAAAATACGGTTAAATGACAATAATTACGTTTGTTTAACCACTATTTAATTCAAATTATTTTGGAAAGCAGTTATTTATATAAATTTCTTGGGTTCTCGGAACGATCCTGAATGATCAATGAGAAACAACTGAGTTTTGTGCTTTAGTTGGGGCCTTTGGATGTCTAGCGCGGCGATGTCAAAAGTCAGTAGAACATCTGGTCAGTAAGTTCCAAATAGGAGACTTGCATCAGACCGTCTTAAACAAAGCTAAGGAAAATACTCCTTTCTAATTTTTTCTTATTGCACAGTTGACAAATTAATATAGAACGAACAATATTTAAAAGTAATGTATAGAAAACAAAAAAAGTTAGAAAACAACGTTTTTTTAAGTATTAACCGGTGAATACCGGACCATCCTTTTGAGATTTGGACAAAGTAGTTTTTTCTTATAACGCTCCGTTGTTTTATAATACGCTTAGTAAAGATATTTAAAAAAAGCTATAATTTCGCTAAGAAAATGGTCAAAAATTCTATACCAGGTGAGAGTAGTGATTTTGGATTACCCATATTGTGGTTTTTGTCATAAATCAGTGTAGAAACCCCACATTCGAACGTACATAATATGTTGTATGTATTATGTACTTACTTATTTGAGTAAATATAATTCTAAAGCTGCACATCTCTAGTGAGATGAGCGGCTGAGGATTCTATCGTAATGTACCATTTTATGAATGAACAAATAAATATTGATACTTGGCGTTTGGTGGAAACGTGGTTGCTCAAAATAGTTGCAGCAATTTTACATCTCTATTATGAAAACGCTGCATAAATTACAAGAGTTTTAAATCCTAGATATCCGCTTTACATTTAAGATCATAATCAGGTATTTCCGAAGGCTACCAATTGGTAGGTACGAGGTACTATACATAAACCATATGAATCGTTGCATCAGCCTGGTAATATTGTTAACCGGCCACGATCGTTAGTAAATCACAAAGAAATTTCACTTGCCTTTCAATTGTCGGCACAGATTAAATGTGTGTCAATCAGATTAAATCCCACTTAACAACGATTATATTTAACTGTCAGGGTAACGGGCATATTGTTACAATCAAAATCCAGACAGTAACACTGAAATCTAATTTCTTAAATAAAACCAATAATTAAAAATTCATGTCTGCCAGAATTACGATCTTTATCAACTTATAAATTCTGAAGTATCGACAATGCAAACAAAAAATAAAACAGGTTTCTAAAATACGTACCTAGTACTCTACTGACTCAACTCTACTCTAGTAGTAAGTAACTACGAGTAAATATTTGAATTAAAGGAAAACAGTCGTAAAGCTTATAGTAACTCAATTCAATAATAATCATAATTTAATTGAAAAGTATATATTAGTTGTTTTTGTATAAAATGAAAAAAAGATAAAACTAAATTGCTGTACTTATCATGGACTCTTTTTTTTACTTAAGCAGGAAGGAAACCAGAGATGGTTAATTCACACTTAACCTATCTTTGCTGTATCTGGGGCTTTGCCTCAAAGAAACTGATAGCTGACTTGCAGGTGGTCCAAAACCAAGATCGCAGAAATGTTCTTGGTCTTCTATGGGACACACATGTCAAGGACATCTATTCAATTTCCGATATCCTTCCAATCACAGTCCTTCTCAAACATGAAATCACGACCACCATCCTACAAATTACCCAACTATCAACCCACACTAACATAGAAATCCACCACCAAAATACTTGGAAAAACAATAAAATCCGCATTCTCTCACGCTACAAAATATGGGATAAAATCTCTTAACTACATTGCCTACACACTCTATAACTCTCTTCCAGATATGTATGAAAACAGACAGCATAACAAAAATTCAAAGTTATGCTTTAAAAGAATATTTTTTTAAAACATGTAAAAACTAAAATACACAAGAGTGTTGTATTTTTTCTTGTTTCTTTCTCTCTCCTTTTCTATCCCCTGTATTTGTAATCGAGCACAATCTATTTTATTACCAATATTTATATTCTAATGTATTAGTGGGTAAAAACCTTTTTATAAATTCCTACATTTGCTTTGTGCTTATGTCTATATCCCTGTCTGTTTCCTTTTTTATTCTACTTAACCTCCCTTTTTATTTTTTTACTATTTTGTATATTAATTTTGTATATTTTGTACTGTTTCGTATGTTAAACTTATAATTTTGATATCAGAATACCAACGTAAAATTGTACCTATTAACTCTCACCTGTGTATTGTAAGTTCCTCCCACACTACAATGAGTTTTGTAATTCATCGGGATTGCTCTAGCAAGAAATAAAGTTAATAAAAAATTATAAAATAGTATTAGTTTCCGCATATGAGAGTCACGGAGCCGCTTGGTTTATGGAGGACTAAAAAGTCTGACGAGGTGCAAAGATGGTCTGAAGAATAAAGGCAAATTTTTAAGTTATTACTTTATTAACGCCCCTTTTAGGCAATTTTACATATGAATAGTAAAATATATATATTAATTCGGTACAAATTTTCTATATATAACTAAACTGTCTCAGAAAAAAATCTTAGTTAGTACCAGAATATTGTAATGTAGGTTTCAGACGTGAGAATTGTATTCATGTTGACTTATAACAAAGGCCAAATATACATTAACAATATATAAATGAACAATTTGTTGATATTAAGTTCGATAATATTAAAATGATAAAAAATATTACGAACAGTTCTAAAAATTTTTAGGTCATCAACAAAAAGTAAGATAAATACATCATGAAATATTTTTGTAATATCATTTAAATACAAGATAAACAATATTGGACCAAGGTGTGAACCCTGTTGGACTCCACTTGTTGCATTATTTTTTTCTGACTGGGAGGATTTTATTTTAACAATTTGTCGTCTACCAGTAAGATAGCTCTTAAACCAGGCTTTTGCCATGTTGCCCCGTAAACCAAGCTTTTCCTAATTAGAATTGTATGGGAAACTGTATCAAAGGCTTTTCTAATATCAGTATAAGCAGAATCCACTTGTTTTTTCTCTTTAAATGCATGAGTTATAAAATGTTCATACATACTTCTACGCTTACTGTAAAAGTGCAATATTATAAACAATAAAATGTAACATTGTACATATTACTTTACTTATGCATAAAATGCTACATAAACACTTAAAAAATTAAATAATCTGGACACTGAACCGAAAAATCATATAATTTTAATTGCTTTTAATAAATTATGTTAAGCAATCCAGAGTCAAGATGGGTCAAATATGTATCACAGCCTCTGAACCCATCAACCACCCGTTATTAACCCTTCCCCCTTTCTCTTGCACAGAAAACAAACTCTTTAAAAACTGATAAATAAAATAAAACACACGTGCCATTTATTAAATACGATATAAAATTAAAAACTTCGTATCTAAACTTATGCGAAAATTGCAAGCGTGGATGAGGAAATTAGTGAAAAAAGATGATGTATCACACTACATTATTTAGTTTTTAGAAACTATTCACTTTTTGGCAATCAGAGTTATGGGCTAGTTATAATATACATAGGTATAATATTACAGGCTATTTTTTTAGGTAGGTATATACCAATAAACTTAAAATATAAAGTTCATGATGGAAAATGTGTTGTGGTAGAAGTGAAAAATCTTAATTCGTATTGAAAGAAGTTTATTTAATCAGACGGCGCTTGAATTGATTTTAATTCAGGTCAATTTATATAATCGAGGCTATATCTTAACCATCCCACCAAGTGCTATCAAAATATTAGTTGCAACACCAACACGCCCATCAGCTTCAGAAGAATGGCATTCCTACTTCCTACCCGAGCGCAGTCATCGTCCGCTATTTCGAGTCGTTACTAGACAATGAGGAACTTATCGGTAATTTATGTTTTTCAAAAAGTTCTACACAAACTAATGAAGCTGTCAATACTACTATGCTAATTGATACAGAGAACATTAATTCACGAATTACCGCTTTATGAGAGAATGGTATAATTGAAAACTTTAAATAAAGGAGTTGCGAAACCATGGATGTTACTTCGATTAAAGGTTCTTTAAATATCTTTACTTCTTTACGGCACAATTCAAAAAAATCTATTGATTTTTTGGAATACAAAGGCGATCATGAACCAAGATTTAATTAAATCAATTCAAATTCAGACAAATACAATAGTCGCCGGAGACTTTTTGAGCAAATGTACATCTCCATTTATAAATCTACCTTGGCGACCTCCGTGGCCGAGTTTGTCACCACGAATGCAGAGGTTGCAGGTTCGAAAACCGGCCCGGAGAAATACATTTTTCTAAAAATATATGGGTTATTTCACATTTAAATAAAATAAAATAATAAAAAGTATTTTTTTTTATATATTCAATAATATTGTTATTGGGTTTATAAAAACAGTTTATTTTTAAACAAGTTCTGCTGTGTAATTATTATTACGCGTGACAGCTGTTTCGCCTTCTGAAGGCATTATCAAACTGTGGGTTGCCCACTTACAGACGATACATTTATATTATTTGTAGATGTGTATTTTAATTTCAAAATATGTATTTTAAACAAGTTCTGCTGTGTAATAATAATTACGCAGCAGAACTTGTTTAAAAATAAACTGTTTTTATAAACCCAATAACAATATTATTGAATATATTATAAAAAAAATAAAAATTAAAATTGAGTTCTACAAATTAAACTTAATAACAATAAATAAATAAAAAGTATGTATATCTGTGGCAGATAAGTTTTGCCGTGGTAAAAGAACACCATTCAGAATCAAAACGTTGCTTGAAAAAGATAACTGTGTTTGGCGACCAGTTCTGAAAAGCCAGGTAATTCCCCATCTTCTTACCTTCTGCAATACTTCAACCGCACAACATATCCAAATGGGGTATGCTCTGGTCTCATTATCTGCGGGTCCTTGGTACTTTTGTCAGAAGTCGATGATAATGAAAGAAAACACTTTTCAGATTTATCTTTTTAAATTTATTGTACTAAATATTATTGTCGACAAGGTATCTTCTAAAATTCTATTCAAAATACGCAACGCAATTATATTTCTAAGATGCCCGCAATAAACGGCTGCGTTTCTGCTTCCTGCAAGGATTACACAAATGAATCGTGATGCTCGAATTATTTCACTAGAGCGAAATGTGCTTCTTTCTAGAAACGTAAGAATTGACCGTTACGTCGCGCCGACGTAAGTGTCTACTCCTACTCGTGGCATCTACAAATCTGCTATAGTTCGTTAGTGTAGTTTGTCATAAACTACCACAAGTATAATGTATTCATAAATAATTGATGATTAACGCAAAAAAATCTCCTATGAATATGGCCATAGAACATTCGGCATTGTCACAATGGATGCCATTAAATCAAAATTATTAGATATGGAATCGGAACTCAATGGAAGTGACAGTGTTGCGTTTGGTAGTTTTTAACAGAAAAAAAACAATCGAAGAACAACAGTCGAAGATTAATGTTTGAAATGTAAACAATTGGGACATTACCGGAATCAGTGCACAAGTACAACAAATTCTAAAGGAATGGATCGAAAACAAACGAATGTGTTTAGTGCTGTTTTCCTAAGCGGCTATTACAATAAATGTGACTGGTATGTTGACTCGGGAGCTAGCGCCGTACATTTGACAACAAATGAACACTGGATCGTAAATGCGTCTTACGAACACTGCACAAAGGAAATTATTGTTGCGAACGAGAACAAAGTGTCAGTCCGGTAACGTGCAAACAACTACTTGTACAGATAATTACAACTTTGATGTGACAGTAGAAGAAGTTGTGTGTATTCCGAACCTCATAGAACATTTTCTGTCAGTGAATCAACTGATAAAGAAAGGTAACAAAGTGATATTTAGAGACAATTGTTGTGATATCTGCAACAGAGGAGGAGTTTTGGTGGCTACAGCCACATTAGTTAAGGGGGTTGTAAACTAAATAAACTAGTACATCTGTCAGCTGCAGCGATGGTAACCAATGAGATGTGGCATCGAAGAATTTATCATTTCAATAGTACTTTTAAATAATAGAATGCAGAATGCTTTTGAAGGTTTTTCCATTGGCAAGATGGCAGATATAAGTACAACTTCATGTGTTACCTATTCTGAAGGGAAGCAGAGTCGTCTGCCTGTCCCAAGCAGTAGCAATAGAAGCACTAGCTACTACATGTGGTGCATAACGATGTGAAAAATAAGAGTGAAGCTTTCAATGTTTTAAAGATTATACAGCTAAAGTAGAGAACTCACTTAATAGAAAAATCAAAGTATTGCGCAGTGATAATGGTCGTGAATTTTGCAATGATGAATTTGATAGTTTTCTAACTGAAGGGCATAATTCATCAAAAGTCGAATCCGTACACACCTGAGCAAAATGGTTTAAGCGAGCGGATGAACCGTGATATGAAAAGGCTCGTTGTTTATTATTTTATGCTGATTTGAAGAAGGAGTTCTGGGCAGAGGCTACCAACATAACTGTTTATTTACAGAAACTAACAGTATAAGCTTGCCTAAATAATAAAACTTCATACGAGTTATGGACTAATACCAAACCTAATATTAGTCATATTAGGGTAATTGGAAGTACTGTAATGGCACATGTAACCAAAGAAAAATGGTTGAAATGGGATAAAAAATCTGATTAGTGTATCCTAGTGGGTTATTCTGAAGGTGTAAAGGGATATATAATACTAAGTTCAAGTTGATTACAACAAGTCGTGATGTAGTCATTATTGGAAAAGATTTGGATGGAAGCAGTGTAACTGTTAATGAAGAGAAGCGTTTGGATGCAGTAGGGGACAGACAGTCAGATGATTCATTTACCTCCGCAGAAAACAGCAATGATCCTACATATGTGCCAAGTGAGAATGAAGATTCAGACAGTTCTACAGGAGGTGCGAGCCGTGTGGTACAGGCATTACCCGTGAGAAAAATGAGTAAACCAGAAAGGTATGGTTTTTTAAATATGTGTACAGAAGATACTAATGTAGATATCGGTGAGTTATCATTGGAGGAAGCTTACAGTGCTTGGGAAATTGCGAATGTCCCAAAAAGTGGCTATGCCAGCTAACATACTTACTAAAGGCTTAGCTTCAGTTAAAAATGATAAGTGTGTAAAAATAAAGTTAGTCATCGTAACTGTAATATTTTAGTGTGTAAAATATCTATATTTTGAGAGTGGGGGGGGTTATAATATGCTCAAAAATACCATCTTTAGGTACTTTTCTACTGAATAAAACCTCAGGTTGTTTCATTCAGTTCGTTCACTAACGTGTGCTTACATAAACACTCTAACTCGTACATATAATATAAAATCAGTTTATTTTTTTTTAATTTTTTTTTTGGTAAACTAATGTTTAAGACAAGATTTTTTTTTATGCATAGCACAAAGGGTAACAATTATTTTTATAAGCAATAATTGGCGTCATGTATCTTTTATCAGGAGATTTTTCAATGTGGATGAGTGTTTCAGGCTAATAATTATTGCTTATAAAAATGTTTATTTTTTATTTGCTTACTTAGTGGTATTTAATTTGATTTTATATTTTTTCTGTTTTTATTTTTTATTTTATTTTTATTTTTTTTATGTGACACCTCACAAGAGTTTCCCTGCCTGTGAAGTGTACAGACAGGAGAACTATGTCACCACCCGGTTGGGCGGCGTTGTGAGGCGGAATAAGGTAGGGGCTGTAGGAAGGGATTTGTTAATGCGGGCTTGAAGAGGCTCGGATTATAGGAGGGAGGAAAAACAGATGCCGGTAGCTTGTTCCACATACGAGCCGACTTACACAAAAACGAGTCGTAAAAACGGCCCGTTCTCATGAAGCCAACGTCAACCGTGAACGGGTGTTCAGTTCCTGTCCGTCGAGTTTCGCGCATGTGCACCGCACCGGTGCATCAGGAATCAATGCTGCTAGCTCCTTGGAGCAGGCTCCATTAAAATACCTGTAGAACAGACACATCATGCCTACATTGCGACTTAGACATGTTTTTCTATGCCCAAAACTAAATACGTCTTTTGCACAACATCATTATACTTACCAGGGAAGAACTTTTTTCAATCGTCTACCAGAAGAAATCAGAAGCATTAATGATAAAACCCAAATACTGCTCTCTGTCAAGAGACACTTTAAAAATATTCTGAAAAAAAAAAAGTGGGTGTGTCAAGCCTACGCAAGACAGAAGTGAAACTTCTAGTATTCCTCTCTCTCTATTTTCATTTCATCATCTCTATTTTCTCTCTTAGGTTAGTTTGAAAATTAGAGGTTAAATAATTCAACGACGAAGCATGGATTTGCTTTTTCTAATATTTTCTTATAGATGAATGACGTTCGATTAATGTATAGTTCCAAAAATTTTCAATTTATTCACAAGTATACAATATTACATAAATAACAATATTACAATTAAATATCTCGTCACTACTCATTTTTATAACAACTTCCTCGACAGTAAACAATATTTATATACTGGAATACGAATGGAACGGCAAAGCGCGCGACGCGAGCGCTCTCGACGGACGAGTAAACCAGACTGAACGGCGGACGGACGGTACAGGAAAGCCCTGTCCACGTCTGTACCACAGCTAAGGCATGCGCCAAACAAAATTATACTACCGAGTAAAAAAGTACTTAAATAAAACACATAAAAACTTTTATGCGCATGCTAATGATTTGTTGCTTTTACTGAAAACAGTGAACGGTGAACGGTGAGCGGTGGTGGGGGTACCCGCATTTTCGTGTCGATCCTGACTCGGTTTTACTCCGTCCACGAAAATCCATTACGCGCCTAAAGAAGTTTCACTTCAAAAACTACTGTCACTTAATTAATCTCACAAATATCCTTAGTTTTCCATAACTTTCTTTCTTTAATAAAATTTATTATATTAATATATTATCCTTCACTACTATCAAAAAAAAATACTACAGCAAACATACATTTATGTACAATGAATTATCTAAGTACTAACTAACAACAACATTTATGTACACTCCCCTTCCATACACAAGCAAATGCTTTCAATGGAAGAGTAGTAAAAAAACCCAAGATGTAAAATGAATTATGTACCATGTAAACTTATTATTAAAAAAAAAAAAAAAAAAAAAAAAAAAATTGCGTCTATGCATTAGAGAAGGCAATCGGTCTGTTAATCAGACGGATCGCTCTCCTTTGCACAGATTCAAGCAGGTTTATTAAGTATTTTGGGGCACCGGCCCAAAGGTGGCTCCCGAATTCATTTTTTTATTTTTATAATGAATACCTCACAAGAGTCCCAACTGCTCCCGTCTGGAGCCAGTGAGACTATGGCATCCCCAATTGGGGGATGTTGTGAGGCTGAAGGTAAGTGGGGAAGGGAAAGAGGAAGGTGGGGAAGTACCTGGCTATTCAGATCTAGCCACTAAACACGGCTAAAGCCATTTGGAGCAACGTTTCAATTCTGAATGGTGGTCTTACACCAGGGCGATACTGGTAGTATCTTCCACTCTGGAACGTGCCGCAAATATACTATATATTATTTTAATTAATTAATTGTGAAATAACACAAATTCATCAAATAAAATTTATTTGCGCACGCCGGGTTCGAACCCGCGACCTTCGGAATGGAAATCCAATGCGTTACCACTGGACTATGCCGGCCGTCAATAGTTGGGCGGACTTGTTATTGTTTTAAATGTTACACTCCTCATTTCATTTTAATTTTTTAAAAATATTTCTTTAAAATTCTTCCATATTTCTGATTAATTTTTTTTTCCAAAAGACAAACATTCCCGGCTTACGAAAAACCTGAAAAAATTGAAAATCTCCTACTACCACCACAGTGAGCGGAAATATTTATTTTGTTGTGACCGAGGACTTTGCCAGCCGAGGAATTAAACACACTACGCCCAGGTGGGACCCAAACGCAATACCAACGCTACTACGGACCGGTGGTTATTTTTACTTTATACATAATCGACCACCACAACACGGACAACAATGGCTATAATAAACGACACACTGAATAAAGAACAATTAAAAAAATAAGTTTTTAGTAAATTGCTTTATTACTACTACACATTTTTCTAATAAATTCTTTCACTATATTAGTAGGTAAAAGTGACGTTACATGAAAAGAGTATTTATATAAATATGTATTTAATACTATCCTTTGAGGTCCTCCTGATGTCCTAAACGAAAGCGTGAATAATTAACCAATCCTCATCATGTACATAATATATAGGCAGTGTCTCCGATTCGGTTGACCTATTCCAATTTCAAATTCCTCATGAGTTTTGCAACAGACGATGGCACAATAATTTATTATTCACAACGTTCTAACATTTTTCGTAAAATTTTCGTAAAAGGAAAACACGTTGTATGTAAATTTTACCGAATCGTTGAAGAAAATATATGTTCTTCACAATTTCGCCACAGTGAAAGTATTCCTTGTCGAATAATGCATTAAAACGTAGCAAAACAATAGAATTTGAATTGATTTCCTTTATAAACGAATAATTGATGTGTCGATTGATTGGGGTTCATTATGCAATATTTCTTCTTGTTTTATTAATGATACAAATATCCTCATTTGCATTTTAATGACATCGTAATAATTTAGCGATGATTGAGCTGAGCGACGAGCTTATTTTATTGTTTTATGAAATGTTACGGTAATTAATGCCATTTAAATCGATGGTTAGAATACGCCAGCTTGACTTTCTAATAGTTATGATCCAAAAACGATTTTTGGCCTGCGAATAAAATATTTGAAACTTACAACGTTTTCTACTATTCTTAAATTTCCCCATATTTGTATTCACTCCAGTCAAGGTCTTTTTGAGAGTGGAGACTTTTTGAAGGTAGAAAATAAGAGCCACATTTTATTATGGATTGTTTTGTTTTGTACATGTTCCACATTTTCTTTCTTCTCTTTCTCATAAATTAGTAATAGAACTGCTTATCTAAGGGCACAGTAACCAATGTACTTATGAGGGTCTGCGCTGGTCTAGTAATACACTCAATATCACTCAAACTTGGAATTATAATATCGCGGGTCTGCGCTGGTCTCGTAATACACTCAATATCACTCAAACTTGGAATTATAATATCGCGGGTCTGCGCTGGTCTCGTAATACACTCAATATCACTCAAACTTGGAATTATAATATCGCGGGTCTGCGCTGGTCTCGTAATACACTCAATATCACTCAAACTTGGAATTATAATATCGCGGGTCTGCGCTGGTCTAGTAATACACTCAATATCATTATATTCGTTGTTTGGCTTCCGATTCGTTTTATCATTCCGTGGGAGGGGTGGTTGAGTTGTTTCTGAACTGGGCTGGTTCTGTTATCATCAGTCAATACTGAATGTTACAAAAGTGTTGCAAAATGTATAATTGACCAGGTAAACCGAGATAATTATTACATTCGGGCGTTGCCCATAGATTAAGTGAAAAATAAAAAGATTAATATTAATTACAATGAACGAGTAGCAGCTGGGTATATGTATAATGATAACGAAGGCGCGTTGCATAATCTTCCTATTAAAACTACATTACTGAGGTGCGTTAAATAAATGTTTGATGGAAGTAATATATAATTATGCCATTATCTGCTGTTGAATAGCGTGATAAAATTTCATTATTTATATACTTACGGTAATATAAATAATGTGAATAAAACTTCGGCGGCGACGGAGTACAGGAAATAGGACCGGACGAGGTTCTAATTATCGCGAATATTTAATCACTTTAAAAATCAATATTTGATAAATTTGACTAGGAATAAAGGAAAATTGAGCGTAATTCAGGTACACGGATCCGCCCACAATACATGCTGTACTGGTAATCATCAAAAATAATGATTGCCATTCGTAACTCTGGTTTCATGAACTTAATTTTTTTTCAAATTTAAGGGTCATTTTGAAAATTGGAACTGATTGTGTTAAGAATTCGAACAAGCGTTAAAGCACCTACCTATTATATAATATTTTGTTTAACCGAAAATTACTTTTATGCTCATTTTCAAAATTGAAAATTATTTTACACGGATCTGGGAGAGTATTTAAAACAAATTTGCGATTTTTTTAATAAAGGTTTAGTCTCGTTTCTCAATCACACACAACAATATTTAGATATTTATCCACTCTTTCAGTGGCTATCTACTTAAGTATACATAAAATATGTATAGTAATTCAAGTAAAAACGCTAATAAACTCTAACTGTTATCAGGCAGACAGACACAGGGCCAATAGTCAAGAGGTGTTATGTCATTTAGCGACGTTGGTTCCCATTCTAATCTATAAAGTAGGCACTTCTTTTAAGTATTATCTCTCCTGTGAAAAAAATAAATTTAAACTTAAAAATTGGGATTCTCGGGATTTCCTTGCATTCAAGATTTTTTTATTCTTCCACCTGAATGTCACCCGGTTAGGAAAAATATTTTTTATTAAAATCAAAATTATAAAAATGGACTGAAGTTAATAATTGCAACATTGAAAATATTAGAAAAAAAACTTTTTCGAGGTCAAATCCTCATTTTTATTGTTCGAATAGACACTTGAAAAGCCAACCAATACGCGCCACTCATTGATGTATCTTACTTTAGTCTATGGCGCCAAGTAAACTATTGTAAGTAGTGACTTACAATAGTTTCTACAATTTAATAAAAGCTCTAATGTATTTATTTAGGTACTTCTTCAAACCATGTTCATTTTGGTAAAAAATTCTACCTACCCATTATTAAACTGTAAACCCATTTTTTATAAATAAGTCACACCTTGCTCTCGATTACTGGCAAACCTACGTATCGTTTTTTCTTTGCCTTTATATTGTACTTCTTTACGATAAACGATTCAAAAGACCCATTAAAAACGCACTGACTAAGGAGAGTTCCATAAATGAACTATTTTAATAATAACATAATTAACGACTTAAGACAAATGATGTCCGTTCGTACAGTATCTTGGTGTGTTACGTAATCACATCTAAGATCATATTATTTTTATGAATTGATATTGTAACTATTAGATTCGATGAAATAAAGCGATGTTTCGTTTTTCGTCACGTAACACGGCTAGTAATAAGAGGGTACGATGTATAGTTATCATTAGCACCGCAATAGAAGAATTAAATTTAATTTACTAATAAGGTTAAGTTCAAGTAAAGATAAATAAACCACGAGAGGGAGCTGTGGTGGGAATATTCGATATTCATATTCAAATAGTAGAAAAATGGTTGAAGGATATACCATTATCTAACATCGTTCGTTTCCTTTCAGCCATCATATGTATATTTAACGTTACGAACCACGATATTTCACAGAATATATATTTTTATGTAAATAAATATAATATTTAAATGCAATGGCTGGATTTAGATTTAAAAGATGTATAATAATATTTTTTCTCGTATTAACGAGCTCCCATTTCCTAAAACACAAGCTCCAGCTTATATAGGGAAAGGATACAATAATGCAGAAAATTGTACATCGGGAAATCATGTAAAATATATAAAAATAACACCACCAATAAAAGAAAAGAAATCGTTGTTTTGTCTCTCAATAACAATACTTCGCTAGTGGATTTTGCGATATTTTGATGGATGAAAAGTGTGCACTATTTTGATTAAAAATTTATTCAAATAAAATACACTTTTTGACTAAAAATTTATTCAAATAAAATACACTATTTGACTAAAAATTTATTCAAATAATAAAAAAGGCGAACGTTTCGAAATGGTTATTGAATCTTGAATTGATTATTACGTTATTTCAATGCTCATAATTTATTCTCTTCATGAGGAGGTTTTCAAATATTTTTGTATAACTTCATGACACGAGTGTTAGTAAATGAGTGAGTAACGATTGACAGTGATAATTTTTTTTATTTTTTTTATTCTAGATAAAAGAAAATTACATTTTTCATTTATTTAACTAGAAATAACATATATATTAAACATAAATATATTACACACTGATATTATTCACTTTCATTGTTTTGTTGATTGAGCATAAAACTGAGCAATTTTTTTTAAAATGTACCTATACTTTTTTCATTTTTAATTTCGTCTGGGAGGCAATTGTATATGTTGCTTCCCTCGTAACCAATGGATTGCTTGCCATAATGAGTATGTATGGTGTTTAAATGTATTTTATCGTGTTGCCGTGTAAAGTGTGTGTGTACTTGATAATTAATAATATTTAATAATATGCAATTGTAGATAAGCGTGTGAAAATGGAGCACCTCTCGTGATCGGAGAAAATAAATAATTACGCTCGTGATGCGGAACTAAGAAACTGTTTGTAATAATGGGGATCAGTACCTACTATAAACGGCAACTCCAATCCACGGGCCATCGCATATGTGCGGAACGTACGCCGAACAATATACTATGGTGACGTTTAATTTGTTATGGTGTATGCGAGTAGAGCCAACACACTATCGAAAAAAAATTGAACATGCTAAGGGATGCTGTAATAGAAATTTTTAATTGATAACATGTCTGATAAAATATTTCAAATTATATTGTGTAATCGCATTCTTTCTTCCACAAAGTATGTAGTCTACTGAAAGGTAAATATAGTAGTGTTAAGAGTGTGGTTATAAGGCGTGTACTGAACCTAAGAATTGGTGAGATCATAACATTTCTGAATAATCGTCATTATTATGTAACTAGGACTAAACTGAGACACTGTCCTTTAACAATGTGTATTTATGGTTTCTAACACCTACAGAAATTTTAAATAAGATTACAATGGAAATACAAATTTATTATAGTTTTAAGGAGTCACTCCGCATATTAAAAGGGTTTCCAGAAACCCTTAAACTATGCAGAATGACTCTATGATAGATTTTATGAGACACTTAAAATTTCTTCTGTTGTTTGACATTTTTAATTTCCTCAAAAAAGTGTTTTCTCGTCCCATGGTCACAGCATCCGAGCTACCTACGCCATATTCGGGGGGTCTTGTTTCTGAGAGAAAGGATTGCATCACGCCAGGCCTAACAACAAATGAATAATAATTTATACAAACATCTCCTCCATTGGATGGTTTCACACGGTGTTCATCATTCAGTTTACAGTTGTTTATGTTAACATTTTAAACGTGTGGCCTACTGGGGGCTACACATCAATTTCTTCACTGCTTTAGGAGTATTTCGTCCAAAAATGTTTAAATATCTGGCAGAAGGGCGTACCACGTCAGGCAGCAGAATGCATATGTTGATTAACACACAATATTAATCGATCATTTCAAGAAAGGCAAAGTCACGCCCTCAAACAGTCAGTCGCCCCAAATGGGAAAAACTTGCAGGTACATGATAGAAAAACCTTAAGGCAACTTGTGGAAACGATAGCTCATGAACTAACTAGGAAAGGAGGATGGCAATGTGGCGATGAGTAACTATACAGGGTGTCCGGGGGTAAAGTGCGCTAAGGGAGGTGATTCTACATGATGGTAGAAGTAAAATATAAAAATGCCTTTTTTCGAAATTCCACTATTTATTTTCCCATAGAAAAATATTTTTCTAAAGAAGAATATTTGTTTTCCCTGATAGTTAAATAGATAGCTTTTAGGCAAGAATGTTGAATTTTTTAACAATTAATGTTTCCAAAAAGTAAAATTAAAATCACTTACCGAAGTTAGCGCACTTTACCCCGGGCACATTGTATATTTGTTATGTCAAGTGTTGTTGACTACAGCCAGTCGTTGGCTGTATAAAATATGTTATAATGGACCGTATAGGAACATTCGTAGTTATAGAAAACCAGAAAAGTACCTTCATCGGTTTGATGATCGGTTTTTAAAATCCATTTTGGCCACTTCCCATCACCACGGTCCTGCCACTGAGAGATTGCTCCTAACATCTCTTTTTTGCCACATTCTTCGTTTATGAAGAAGATGGGGATACGTCCAAACCCAATGTGTTTAACAGTTTTGTTTTTTAAGAAATCTAGATTGAATAGAAAATTTTTGGATTAATTTAGACAAAACAATTTACAAAGTTGCATTTAACCATTAGTAACCTTATTTACATTTCACGAAACGCATTAAAAAATGTCGCATTCATTTTTCAAAGTATTTGACCTAAATAATCAACTCGCGCATTTGTGACGTAAAGCAGCTTTGGATTTGTGTAATGTAATCTAGTTTCTGTTTGGCTCAAAAGTCAGGGATTAGAAACAACGCATTTCGTAATGACAATATTATTATTTTTGCTTCTGATAAACGGAAGAAGTGAAGGTGACTATTTGATTTTAAGGTGCCATTCTCTAACAGTCTATTTGTACAGGATCATGGATAGACTTCCATTAGATTGGTGGCTTTCGTTAAAAGTCAGGAATTTAACTAAATTGGGTTCAAAATAAGAATGGGTTCAAAAATGGTTTCGGTTATCAATTGAGCAAGTGAGTGAATATTTGTTGAAAGGATGTTAAAAATTGTAAATAGGTAAAAAAAGATTTTTCTCTGAAATAATAGTAAGATAATATAAAGCGACATTCACAGGATTTTCTTCAAATATTGCGTTGCAAGAACCAGAAAAGATCTTAGATTTTATATTTTATAGATAACACTGATCAAATTTATTTTACCCAAATCTGGGTTACCCATGAAAATATCAATAATAATTTTTGATGATAAAGACATACAAATGAAAAACAGGAAGTGGCAGAATAATCAATAAATCTATTAAAAGTACAATCTACTCTCCAAGTTATTTTAATCTTGAAATCATCGTTTATTAACAATCAATTGTTCAGTTTCTCTGTTTCTGCGTAATGCCGCTTAATCACGAGTATAACGAGCGTGTGTACTGGATACTGACGTAATAATTCGCTTTTATATGAAAGTAAAACCTACGGTTAAGCCAACGTTAACTGTAGGATCGCACCTAATCGATAAGCCGCTTACGTCTTTTATGCAATAATTAAAAAAAAATTGTTTGGAAAATACAACGAAATTTAATTTCTCATATCTCTTTGTAACAAAATTTTATCATTTTTGTTATAGTCCAGTCAAGATGTACATCCGTGCTTGCAAAAGGTCCAGTCATTCTGAATTTTTTATATGTTGTTAGGACCTAAACCAGTATTAAAAAAAAAATTTTGCAACTTCGAAAGTGCTGTGCGAGCGGCGGTGGACCTAAAAAACCAGGAAATTTTCGGATTTTTTTCAGTTTTTGCTCAATATCTCAGTAAAGGAAGGGTCTGACCGGTGTAGTCTGTATACATACTTTTAAAGAAGGCTAAATTTGCTATAATTTGAGACCAAAGCAGGCTATATAAAGTCATTGGTTTTCAAGATACAGTTCTTCAAAAATAGGCAATTTTTTCCAAAAAGTGAAATTTTTTCGAAATGGCCACTTATTTTGTAAAATAATTTCTAAAATACGCATCTCACGTCAAATATTGTAAGAAATAAAGTTGTTGTAAATTTAATAAGCTTTTATTTAAGACTAAATTGATATCTGTAGACTAAACGGTTCTCTCAAAAATGGCAGATAACCAAAAACAGTCATAAGTGGGTTTTGGGTGAAATGCAAATAAACTGTTCTCGCGTCTTTTTATGGTTTTATTGTGCTGTGAAGTAAATCCATTAATCATCGTGGGTTTATCCTAGGGTTATAATATAATAACGACTTTTTCAAATTTCAAGTACCCATTAGTACCTATACCCATGGGTACCCATATGAATGGGCACGCATATTCACGAGCTGTTCGAGCCCACATTTTGGCAAACCTCACACTGGCCAGCATTGTTTTTTATGAGGTTGACATAACTCCATAGGAGCGAGACGAGACTGAAAAATTGCTGCGAGACACTGAAAGGTCTCTCACTATATCAGCAGAAGAAATTGATACCTACCAAATACTAAAGGCAAAATTTAAAAGTGCCTTGGAGAAAATTAAAGCGAATGGTCCAACATCACAGTTGTGGGTCCAATACTTTCGTATGACCACTTTGATAAAACTATTCATCCAGGCAGAGCGTGCTGGTGATTGAAACCTTCATTTGTACACTTTCCACAAGATGCTCCCTTTTTTCCACGCAGCTGGACATTTTTTGTATGCTAAGAGCACGCACCTCTATCTTCAGGATATGATGGCTCTATAAGATCGGATGGATAAAAGTGAATACGACATGTTCACAAAAGGATCCTTCACCATTCGCCGGTCTGACAAGTTTTGGTCTGGGTTGTGGTCAGACCTAACAATTGAGCAGAAGCTGATGCGATCCATGAAAACCTACGGTGGGTTGACCCAAGGAAGAGGAATCTCCGGAAGTGTTCTGGCAAGGTGGACAACAGGATTGGTGTTTATGTTGAACATTTGTGAAGAACTGGAAAGTTTTTGCAGCTTATCATGTCATACTGGAGAGCAGCATGTAGACATGAGACCTTCTCGAATCATCCGAGATAATAGTGATGTGGAAAAACTAAAAAACTGGTTTGCTCTCCACCCTCCATTTCCCAAAACTGACAGTTTAATTTCTATCAGTAGTGGTTTACTGGCAGGTCCTGAAATTAATTTCCACACAGCCCAGAGAGTTGGAACGGAAGGAGTAATGAAAATTGTGGGGAAAATGTACGACAAGGTAGTAATAAAACGGAAAAATAAAGTTACCACGCTGGCATCGATCACCTCAACCGTTAAACTGCCGGACAAAAACAAAAGAGTGGCTGTGGATCCGCTCACAATTTTTCAGCGAGTGTGTATTGCAAAGAAATCTGAACAGGATTTACAGGATGACTTCAAGTATGAGTTGGCCCCGTTCCCGATGTCTCTGTTCAATGAACAAGGGATGCGCAAGGGCACAAAATCTACTCTGTACTCTGCCTTCACTCCTCTTTCCAGCCACACGCCGATAGATGCCAGCACTCACGTCATTTTGGATGTTGGCTACCTCTTGCACAAGGTCGTGTGGCAGCGGAAGAGCACGGTTCGAGCACTTTTGGCGCGTTATACCACCTACGTCCGAAACCACTTTGGGAAGAACGTCTCCATCGTTTTTGACGGCTACCCCGAAGATGCTACCAAAAGAAAACACCAAAACAGCGGAACGACTCCGGCGCTACGCAGCTCATTCCAGCTACGAATTGACTTTCGATGAATCCACAGTAATTCAAATTGCTCAAGAGCATGTATTGGGCAATGAAAACAATAAGAGACGCCTTATAACTCTTCTCTTTGACGCCTTTCAGAAGGAGGGAGTAGAAATGGCTGTTGCCGAAGAAGATGCTGATCGAGAGATCGTCATGATGGCGTTATCAAAAAGAGCAGATGCCGATCGGGTCGTCATAGTGGGAGAAGATGTCGACCTGCTCGTTCTTCTCAATTGTTTAGGCGCTGAAGAGACAAACGTCTATCTTCAGAAGAGCACGAAGGGTGAAGCTGGTTGCTGTCACTACTCTACGACCTCCTACAACAACCAGGACTCCCGACAATTACCAGGAACGGTACTATTTACCCACGCGTTTGCCGGGTGCTCTACCACCTCAGCACCGTTTGGCCAAGGAAAGACCAAAATCAGAACACTTCTGAGCAAGAGTGAACCACTTGCTGAGCAAGTGGAGGTCTTCCTTCGGCCAGACTCTACCCCACAAGCCGTGAGTGAAGCAGGCATCAAGTGCTTCGTGGCTCTATATGGGGGTGACATCGCGAGGGATACTTTGTATTTCCTGAGGTATAAGACGTTTGTCACTTCAACAAACATAAACCTCGCCCGTTTGCCACCGACGGAAGATGCTGCAGGCCACCATGCAGCAAGGTGCTACCTCCAAGTGCAGAAGTGACGGGGAGTCAACTTGAATCCCACTGAATGGGGGTGGAAGCTGTCTTCTCAAGGACTCACCCCCATCCCCACCACGATGGATCCCGCACCTCCTGCTCTTTTGCGAAAAATTTCGTGTAAATGCAATAAAGGATGCTCTGGGAGCTGCTCGTGTAGAAAGGCTGGGCTCCATTGCTCAGTCCTCTGTCAGTCATGCGGTGGCAAATTTTGCATTAACGTCCCGGATGTGGAGCTGAAATGCTCGGACGATGAAGATGACCCGACTACAGACTGGGCGCCTCTCCCAGCTAAGATAAAAAGAAAGATATGATTTGGCAACCAAGACACAATACCTACATGATTTATATTAGTTTTATTTTTTGTGTACATGTAATTTGTCCTTATAGTAGGTACCATGATGTTTGTACAAGCATTTTGGTATGTAGGAATATAAAACAATGTTTGAAGATGACGTAATTCCCGATAGATGTAATATCTTTTCTTTTTTTCATCAAAAATCTGTTAACTGTTTGATAAATAAAACCATAAAAAGACGTGAGAACAGTTTATTTGCATTTCACCCAAAATCCACTTATGACTGTTTTTGGTTATCTGCCATTTTTGAGAGAACCGTTAAGTCTACAGATATTAATTTAGTTTCAAATGAAAGTTAATTAAATTTGCAACAACTTTATTTCCCATAATATTTGACGTAGGATGCGTATTTTAGAAATTATTTTACAAAATAAGTGACCATTTAGAAAAAATTTCACTTTTTGGAAAAAATTGCCTATTTTTGAAGAACTGTATCTTGAAAACTAATGGTTGTGTATTGCTTAATTTGGTTTCAAATTATAGAAAATTCAGTCTACTTTAAAAGTATGTTGAACAATTATACCAGACCCTTCCTTTACTGAGATATTGAGCAAAAACTGAAAAAAATCCGAAAATTTCCTGGTTTTTTAGGTCCACCGCCGGTCGCACAGCACTTTTGAAGTTGCAAATTTTTTTTTTAATACTGGTTTAGGTCCTAACAACATATAAAAAATTCAGAATGACTGGACCTTTTGCAAGCACAACCCCCTTTTCATGTTTAACTTGACTGGACTATTATAAGCTCTTGATATAACTCGACTCAAGTAATAATAATAATAATATTTGGATTATTTTTATAGCGCCGTTTTTGTGCAAAATCTCCTGAAGGGCGCTGTAAAAATATACAATATATTTCTACAATGATCTTTGTTATTACTAGCTATATATGGAGATAATATACAGTACCATACTTTCCAATGGTCACTTGAGAATAATAATTCAGTATTTTGTATGTTCCTGCGCTATATATTCTCTCTGGTACTCCTTTCACCGGCAATCCGTATGTTCGAGCGCTATATATTCTCCCTGGTACTCCTTTCACCGGCAACCCGTATGTTCCTGTGCTATATATTCTCCCTGGTACTCCTTTCACCGGCAATCCGTATGTTCCTGCGCTATATATTCTCTCTGGTACTCCTTTCACCGGCAATCCGTATGTTCCTGCGCTATATATTCTCCCTGGTACTCCTTTCACCGGCAATCCGTATGTTCCTGCGCTATATATTCTCCCTGGTACTCCTTTCACCGGCAATCCGTATGTTCCTGCGCTATATATTCTCCCTGGTACTCCTTTCACCGGCAATCCGTCACTTTTTTCTACGCGATTAACTTAGGACGGGTTGTTTCGGAGAATTTAATAATTCATCAAATTTCAACGTTCGTTTTCAGATTCCGTGAAAGTCCTATTCAAGTTCTGTTATTATATCATTATAGGCTAGTTGCTTGAAAGAATTGAAATAATAACAGAACTTTGAAAAATCTTTCACGGAACTTGAAAATTGACTTTGAAATTTGAAGAATTTTTCAAATACTCCGAAACAACCCGTCCTAAGTGTTCATTTCTAATGTTATATGTTATGCTTCCATTGAACTCTTTTATCTTGAATTCCTTTAGTATTTTATTTATTTCAATTTAATTAAGTATTCCTATTTCCCAAATTCCTTTGCCAATTCTAAATCTCACTACCATCCAAGAAAGTTGCAGGGAGAAAACTTACTGTTATGAAATATTGTTAATTTATTAAAAATATGATCCAATTAATCCTTTTCCTGTTAAAAACGGGACTGGAGGCCTATAACGAATAAATTGACAAATTTCACAACTAACAGTAAATCACGAATATGAGTCGGAACACGTGTTATATTATTCAGGACAAGGCCTCCTGCGTGAACACGTGTTCAGATAAATTTAGAATGACTAATATTTTTTTAGAAAATTGTCATGCAGTCACATTTTTAGAAGTATTATGATAAAAAGCCGTACTCATTTTTGTCATTGTGTTATCAGAACTCTATTGTTCCTTTAGACAACTTCTTGACCAAATAAAATTTGTAAGTACAGCAGTCAGACCTCCATTCACTCTTCTGTTAATGTCCTTAAAACAGAATATTATGATGGTGCGGCTTATGTTGCTACGAGTAGTCAAGAAACAAGTTTCCTTTCCACATCGAGTAGACGGTTATTAATGCAAATATAACCATTCTATTGAATTCCACCCCATCGAAATTTTTTCCACAAAACTGCGCAATGTGTCGTAATAAAATAATTTATAATTTTTTTGTCAATTAAAGTTTAAAAGGAAACTATCTAACATTTTTTTGGAATTATAGCTGCAAATTTAATTAAAAATTATTTTACACGTGATATCACCTTTGTCAGAATATCTAATGTCTAATCTTTAAAACATATTAGCTGTCTGTTAAAATAAGTTGGATTGATTGATTTGAGATTTTCACGATCTAAATATGTATTTATTTATCTATTTACTACTTTATTAACTTCCTTTTTAGTAGCTTTTTATACGAATATTAAAAATTAAATATCAATACAGTACATATTTATTAGACACAATAAAACTGTCTCAGTAACAATCTTTTGTATTAGTTAAGTGATAAATTTAAGATGTCCACTGACTCGGTATAATTATTTCCCTCCATAAGTATTCTGGGCAATGAGGAATGCACATGGTAGTTTGAAAAATTGAACTACAGCACTATTTTAAATTAAATCTCTTTGCTTAAATTGTCTGACAGAAATTCACTTTGTATTTCTACATAAAATTCTAAATGATGCATTTGATAGTCCAGAATTGCTAACATTTAACAATATTTCGGATTCCACTATATAATACTAGAAGTCGAGATTTATTTCAGTACAAAAATTCTGGTACTAACTACCATATGCATTCCTCATTGCCCAGAATACTATGGAGGGGAATAATTATACCGAGTCAGTGGACATCAAATGATTTTTGATTTTTAAAAGAGTAAAGATTATCGTGGTAACAACAAAGTGTTTTTAATTATTTGATTGAAAAGTGATGCCTCAGTCTTTATTTGTGTTAATATCTCAAGAGTGTTGTTATCAATGTTGTAATTAAAGATCACTTTGAGTTTTATTCGAAAAAATCTGTCTATTCGACATATTTAAGTAAAGTCTGTTTTAATGGAACAAAATTCAGAATTTGTTGATAAATATTTTCAATCATTTCTAAAAAAAATTGAGGTTATCAGCAAAAAGTAGGATGAATACATTATGACATAGTTTTGTAATATCATTTATAAACAAGATAAACAATATTGGACCAAGGTGTAAACCCCGTGAGACTCCACCTTAAGCTTGGGAGGATTTTATTTTAACAAATTGTCGTCCACCAGTAAGATAGTTCTTAAACCACGCTAATATGTTGTCCCATATATACCAAGCTTTTCTAGTTTCCAAATAAGAATTAAAGTTATTTAATTTTCAGGTACTTATGCCTGATTCGGTTACCTCCTTCTTTAGCCAACGCTTAGGATAGCGTTGCAGTTTTCATCATCAGGGTAGATGTGTAATCATTAAAAAATATGTAAAAACTCCAAACATAAATCATTATAAGTTGGATTATTCGTAAAAAAATTAATTAAGACAGTAAAATCTTTCAAATGCTGTCCAATATATATTTCAATATTATTGCTTTTTTTCTTCATATTACAATCATGTCATTAATATTAATTGTCCAATTTATCCAACACGGGACTTCTAGTGACCTTTGTGCGCAAAAATCGCTAATCGCACAACTTATTACTTTCGTAATGTGTTCTTACACAATGTTACACAATCTGGATGTGATAAATGGCTCTGTTATCCCATAAAACAACTTATCACACATGAGCGCTGAGGAATATGCAAAAATGGGATCAAGTTATAGCACTCATTAGCGGCTTAGAACGGATCCAATGCATATATGTAACATTATCAATGTGCATTTAACCGAGTTCATGGGTAAAGGTTTTCTAGGTCATGGCGGCCGATGAGTCTGCGTGGTGGGCTAGATCGGGAGAGACTGGTTGAGGGAGACCCTTTGACCTCTCCAGTAGGACTATCTCGACCCATCGCCTGGCTCCGCAGTGGGAGGCATGAATTCATACGTCCGTCACTCCTGGACACACTGACCCCCAGATTCCTACCCATCCCTCATACATTTTCCTTCTTTGAACTACTTTCCCTGAACTTCCTTTCCTTGAAAAGACCCTCTACACAGCATCCCCAAAGATGACATAGGCCCCGAGGGAAATAATACTCCTCAGGGCCTCCAGCGGGGAAGCTAGTTTAAAAAATACTCTGACACACGTCCAATATTAAGACGAATTCATTTTTATGTCTAGATTGAACCAGTTTAGTGTTGTCAACAGGGAAATGGAGAATGAGTAACCTGATCATACTTCCTGTTTTGAACTGGAACGTCCCGTATTTCGGTCATTTGTCCAGTTATCATCGAGGATAGTTTCGGAACGTCAAAATGTCCCCTTTTAACAAATGAGGCATTAACCCATAAATGCGTCTGTTCAAATTTAGAAAACTTCTCATGGTCAAATTTAATGTTGTAAATCAAAATTGAAATAATAGATACACTTCTACAATGATAACTTTTTACTTTTTGTATTATTATTGACGGTAACAAAATATGTTCTCAAACACTGCACACTGCAGTGCACCTCTATGTAGACGTAATTTCACTGGACTGCAATTGTAGCCAGCCTCACTGTAGGGGTTAAAATATTTATAACGGTCACATTATATCCCTATTTTGGAACTTATCTCACATGAGAAGAAGTACAGAAAGTAGCGGATGTACCTTCTATTTGAAAACGTATTTATTGGTTCTAATAAAGATACAGAAATTTTAGATGAATATTCCTCATTTCAAACATTATTGGGTCGGAAAAACAGTAATTGAAAGTTTCCACGGGAAATCGGTGGGTGGAATCATTCGAACAGTAATCTCGATTATGCATTTTTTCGTGGCTTAGGATTTATGTCTGCCTCGCACCAATTCAACACAAGTAAGTGCGTGTTTCAGCAATAACAGCTATGTTAATTGCTAAGGTGAGTAGGTACATACTAAAAATGTCCTGATATAGGTAATTTGATTATCAGTCAAAAATGTAAAAAACAATCATACGAATAAAAAATTCGGCAAAATTCGACACTTTTGCTTAAATATTCTTGATTTATCGAAAAGCTCAAGGAAATTTGTTGCTTTTCTCAAGTAGCTGTTCATTCATCAGAGAGGATAAAATAAATAAAGCTCTAGATATTCCTGTAAAACAAAAATTCTTATCATTATCCAACACGATATGTTGTGTATGGATTATTAAAATTTGGTATCTCAACGGGTATATAATATTATTAGTTTTTCAACAACTATAATAGATACAACCATAATTTAAACAGTAGTACCTCCTTAGTATGAATAAAGTGTCGTGCTCTAATCTGTACCCAGAGTTGCAAGACAGCGAGCTATTTCCCAATAACAGGTGGTCAATAGTCAATAGTGACATTGGTGTCTGTAACAAATGAAGTATATTTATGAAGTCAGAATGAGGTTAGACAGTGGTTTAATGTCTCCGGGCGCCACAACCTCTAACTAACACATTTAAACCAATGATGGATTGTAAACACAATGAGTATTGATAACACGAACTAATTAATAACAAGAGATTTAAAAAGACAGAGGTATAACGGTTGTGATTGTTTAATTATTTCGATTATGTTTTGTTAAATTCATTCAAAAATAAGCAAAACAACAATATTTACATTGTTTCATTTGCATCGTCGATGAGAAGTTTTACGTAATTGTTAATTAGAAAATGAAGCTGTGTACGGGCAAATCATGTTAAAGAGCGTACCTTTGAATGTATTTGTGCACACCGATAGTTTCGTATGTTTATAAATGCGTCAAACTGATTCGAACTAGCTTGGAACACTTATCCGCAGTCCCCCCTACGAAACAGTACACCACTACACAAACAATGATCGGTTTTTTCTGATTTACCCGTAAATCATGGAGTAAATATGGCAAGGATGTATCAAACATCAGTTTGTTTGAAGGAATTAAACTTTCGAACAGTAAACACTGGCAATGTTATTTCCATCGTGCCATCTTGATTGTTTTAGTTTTCGTCAAAAGCTAGTGTACTCATTATGCATTTACCTACCTAAACCGCACACCTATTAGGTATTTAATTTCTATTTTCCAAATCTCGATACATTGAAATGGTCGTACAGGAGCTGGGTTGACTTAACGGTTGACACGTATATACTTGGGGATTAATAGCTTGTCAATCAGGAATTTGGAAGAGTAAATAGGAAGGAGAACGCGGCTAGTTATTTCACATTGATTAGCGGCTCTATTCTCGTTGATGACGAAGTCAAAATCAAAGATAAAGACTTTTTGGATTTCATGATAGTGGATAAAATTTAAATAATATTGACAAAAATCTGAAATGGAAGGACCAAGTGTGAAAAGTTGTAAAAATGATTATATGTAAACATATTTTAGAATCAGAAAGTTTTTGTCAATAAAAACCTACATTGGTTCAATCACCAAGGCATAGTATATTAAACTATGCCTTGACTTTACAATATACTATCATTAGTTGGGGATCCGCATATAAAACTAATCTTCTTCAAATAGGAGTTGTATTTCCAACTACCAAACGGATCACTTATTCGAAGAATTTCAAATACTTTCGTTTAACGAGCTATACATTAAAAAATACTATACTTCAAATCATAAAACAAAAAGCCAAGTACCATATTTTAACTGAAAACTGTACTTGATTATATATTTTTCCATACCCAAAAAAATACTTCATTTATACAAAATTATTATACTTACCAAGAAATAACTTTTTTCAAACGGCTACCGGAACAAATAAGAAGCATTAATGTCAAAATTCAAACATTGAATAATGTGAAAAAGTATTTCAAAGACAAACTTACCAAAAAACCGTTTCCATATGAATTGATATTAAAATAATCCACACCTCATTTATTTTCTATAAGTGATAATTTCTTTACAAATATGTGCATAATATTACTAATTACATGATTTTAGATAAGTTATAACTAGTAGTAGTATGCTACCAAACACGTAATATAATTATATTTTACTCTTTCACTACAATGTACTTACCACAGCTGTAGTTATGTATCAGTAATAAATAATACAAAGTGTACTGTATATTCCTCTTCCAACCACAAGCTAAAGCTTCCACGGAAGAGTAGTAATAAAATCTCATAATATGTTGAAAGTTAATGTAGATCCTATTTTATATGCACTCTCCTGATAAAAAAAAATAATTGCATAGATAATCGACGATTACGATAACCTTAAGGATTATTATGACCTGCTGGTACGATGCACCAGAATCATAACCATTACATCACTAAAATATTATCTAAATGAAATAGGGCCGTAAAATACAATGCATGGTATAATTCTCTATTATTTTTTGCTTAATCTTTCATGCTATCACTTTATTATCATAGATAGTTGCTGGCGGTGCTTACATCTAAATCATTGAACGAGTGTTAAAATTACATAAACAATTAGTGGAAAAAGTTGATGAAAATAATCGCTTTTTAAAATGTCAATAATATGTCATTATTTAAATAAAATAAAATATATAGACAGAGCAGGAAATTCAGGATAGGTAGATACATTTCATATTATGCGAAAATACCGTTCCTCGAAACAGGAAAAACCTAACTGACGAATGTGCTTTAAGCCAAAGATGAGAGGAAAGTTTGGAAGGCATCTGGCTATTCAGATTAAGTTCCTAAAATTAAACAAATATTAGAACATAAAAAAGAACGTTTCGGTTCAGCCAGATTTTACCTGCGACATCTGAGCGTAAAGTCATGACTAGGCCACAACGCAGGATACATCGTATATTACAAGCCCATTAATTGTTTTTGAAAACGATAACTTCTTTGCGACCAAAGTAAAATATATACATTTTAGAGTCACTACAATATAATGTTAATTTATTTTTTTATTTTTATTTATTTATTATTTAACATTATAAATGATAACAATATGCAAACTTATATATATATATATATATATATATATATATATATATATAAAATAAAATAAAATAAATATATATATACAGGGTGTATCGGCACGTAATCGACAAACTTTAACCAGCTATTCCTTAGCATATTTGGAGTAAAAAATCTTATATGCACTTTGCTGTCCGGTAACGTTTTTTTTAATAAAAAAAATTATTATTCATATTTTCACCACTTGTCACCACTGTTTTATCCTTTGTCAAAGTTTGAAAACCCATCTGGCAAATATTTTATTCGAATTCCGTTGAATAATGCACGTGTGTACCTATATTGGCGCACACTTACAATCACAACGAAATGGCACGGCACCATTCATCTCATTTTTAACTATTATTATTTAGTGTGTGCGAAAGAGCGAAGACACTTTTTGACATACTTGCTTATAACAGCTGTTGAACACGAAACGCAATCCCAATGACAGTGATGTAGTGTGGAAATTTTAAATTTTTTTGTTTTTAATTGAAAAAAAATGCTACCGGACAGCAAAGTGCCCATAACATTTTTTACTCCAAATGTGCTAAGGAATAGCTGGTTAAAGTTTGTCGGGTTAGTGCCGATACACCCTGTATATATATTTTTCGTTATTATTCTATTTCTCTATAAGTTGAGCTCCAGGAGCTCGTGTTTATGGGAGGAGTATTTACATATAGTTCTAATGATTTTTCAAACAATAATCAAAAACTTTTGAAATAAATACAAACATAATATTAACATACGTACACAAATTAGAAAATTGTGTTTTTAAGATAATTAAAATAATAAATCTTTTTACATATTAAGTAAGCGTGAGGAAATTAAAGAAATTAATTAATTATTAATTGCCCATTATAAACTGGAAAAATTAATTTCATGTTGAAATTTTCCGCTTAGTAATCGCTTAATACTGTCTCTTACCTCCTCCAAGGAGATGCCGCCCACTCGGTGCATTTCTCCAAGCAGCACACTACTAAAAATTGCCTCTTAGTAAGTGCCTAATATTGCCTCCTACCTCCCCCAAGGAAATGCCGTTTTTATTTGTCTTTACGCATTCTAAAAATTAATCCATGCACACATTTGAATAGTGTGAAAGAGATTTTTTGATAATTTCTTACATTACACTTTTGTAGCTGTATTTTAAATCCTATTCCCACTATGATAGTCCACAACATAGTATTTGTACAAATGCGCATTTTTAATGAAGTGATGTATTTTTTGCCTTATTTTAACTGCCTGAAAAAAAATTGTAAACGCCTGCTTAACATAGCTTTCTGGTGGTGCAAAAAAGGAACTTAAAATAATATTATTAAAAAAAGTAGACATAAAATCGACACTCCTGAGACGTAATGAATAATAAATAACAAAATCTATGAATTCCCTGCATATTGCTGATGATAATTTTGTCCAACAGAGTGGCACTCTGAACTTGCTGACTAAAGTTCAAAGTTCTGGTCAAAACTAAGACGAATCTAGTAAAAACAGATGGAGAGACTGTGTGAGAAATAGCGAAAGATAGAGTCGCCTTGCACGTACACCGAGAAGATAAAGACAGATTTACTAAGTGAAAGAAGATGTATTTAATGCTAAATCCTGTGGTAAATTATTTATTACAATAAAAAGGTCCGATAGAGAAGCCTGAGAAATAAACAACGTTCATTTACTCATCAAACGTAGATTTATAGATTCAATGCTAAGTTCATATTGATAGGAGTATGATCTATAAACGTATTTATATTGTTACAAAAAGAGTTTATAAACAATAATTTTTAAGATAAATAGAAAAATGAATCATAGGAAAAAAATATTAAAAGCATTGAATTTTATAGTAGAACATTTCGAATAGCGCACTTATTTCGACAAAGGTACTGTTTTATTTGGAAATGCGTATCCCCTATGTAGTATTTGAATGAGGTTGTATCTGCAATAGCAAAGTATCACAACGCGTGTGTACATAATGCATTAATAAAGTAGACCACCCAACTACCAAATCAGAAAGCATTATTCACCAAACATAATTAACTCAATGCGATTGCTTGACGCACGCATATGGCAGTTCCTTAATGAAAAATTATATACTTACGTGGTTAAACAAATAACCGGACCAAGAATTATAAATAATTATGGGTTAGTAAGAAAATTTAACATTAAAACTATGATTTCAGTTATAAAAACCTTGTATTATTGACAGGGCAATAAACCTTAAACGATTCTACAAATAAGGAAACAAAAAAAAAATTGGATTGAAAAAGTTTTGGCACGATTCAATAGTTCCGGATAAGATTATTAACGGAAGTAAAAAGTATTTTTTTCCCTTTCTATTAAGACGGCTAGTGCTAGTTCACCGCTGGAATTCACCCAAATTGGCTTTGTTTCGGAGATAGAGTTATTCTTGCATTAAGATTTACTGACTAAGTAGAGAATCAGTTAACAATAAACGATGCAATGATTATCGTCGGAATTTACATAATAATAGTGCTTGTGAAATCATCATATGTTTCGATTATATCAAACTTAGAAGTTATGTAAGGATATTTTCCGCAAAGGTTACATATTCCGTACACACAATTTTAGAGTTGTTTCGACTTAATAAAAAAAATAATAGAATATCAGGTAAACACCTGATCTGAACTTGCAAGGTAATTACATATATTTATGTAGAATTGCATTGTCAAATTAATGAGACCACTTGGAATGACAGAGACTGTAAGTTTTTGAATATTTTTCAAACGTTTCGGCAAATTTATTGGCTACAAATATATTCTACACCAAAATAAGTTTTGACTCCCTAAAAACTTTACACTTAAAACAGCATAGAACACATAGACATATGAATATTAGTAGACCTGCCCTAAGTGATTAAAAGCGTATTATCCCCACTCCCCATACCGGTTCCATTGGAACCGGCTGGGCTGGCGTATGGCCTCAAGTGAAATTTGAAAACGTGACGTCATCATTCTTGTGCGAACTATGGTCGAGGCATCATCGGTTCATTTTACGAAATAACACGGCAAAATGTTGACTTGTACTATGTAAACTTGTAAAAATCGATGTAAAAAAAAGAATAAACCCAATTTTCGTGTTACATTCCATATATAAGCATTATTTTACTTTATTTTAAGCATATTCACATCGTATAATATAGATCAGTTTTAGAAACATATTATACTATCACATCGAGAAACGTCTGGACGCGAAACACAAAGCTGGTTGGTTGCTGGGAAGTAAATTATGAACATTTATAAAAGTGTCTTAACTAAATACTTAAACGAAATATTCGACTCTGAAAATACAACCGAATTTTTTTGCCGAATTTGGACTTTGCAAATTTGTTCATAACGTGGCGAGTAATTTGCGCTCCCATGTAAAAATGTCTATTCATTCCAAAGCAGATTTTACTTTTAAGAAGTAAATGGTGATATTATAATGCGAGATGCTTATTTACTGTCAGATTGATTTATTGACGAATCACAGTCAGCCTTACGCCCTTCGTTCTTCAACAGTTGATTTTACCCCTCGCCATTATCTTCTCGTCTATTAATTCCTATGTCTGTGATAGAACACCAATAAAAGAAACGTGTACCCAAAAACGATTGTATAAAATAGTAAATCCGCATCGCAAATAAAGAAGTATGTATAACAAACCACAACCCTAGCAATAAAATGTAGGCAATACAAAACTTTTGATATTATCATTTTTGTAAAAAAATAAATATTGTATGACTTTTATTTGCAACTACGAGTATCTCAAACCTTCTTCCTGACAAACAAAAAATACATTTTGGGTTGAAAATGTATTTTTTGGATGTTAACCTGTTACTCCATTTGGTACGCAGTTAAAAATTACAAAATACATTGATGGGATCGAAATAATATTCTTTATGAATAATTGCAGTATTTAAGACCACGGCATTTGAAGTTGCAGTTTCAATGTTTTACAGTTCCATTCCTTTAATTTCCATTAATTAGTATTACGGTTATGACGACAGAAATAGTGTTAGTTAGGCATAAAATGAAATCACAACAAACGTTATTGTTTTATTCTACGTAGATTTGATACTGTTCTGAAATCAATTTTATTAGATTTGGATTCCATAAAAAATCGATTATACAAGACATTTTCTAGTGGGCGTTTGTTACGATCATTGTTACGATCATTGCTTCAGCGCTGAAAATCACTTATTATACTATACCCAATGAAATAGGAGTTCGGCTAAAGAAGTAAATTCACAATTCCCTTCGTAAATTTCAGTCCCAAGGCTTCGATTTCATGCGATTCAATGATTTCACTATACGATATTATGACTCAGTGCTGCACTGAGTAGGTATACTCATATTATTCAATGATTTTACTATACGATCTCGTTACTCAGGGCTACCCCGAGTAGGTACACTCATTTTATTCAATGATTTCATTATACGATCTTATTAATCAGGGCTGCACTGAGTAGTTACACTCATATTATTTAATGGTGTCACTATAAGATGTTGTTACTCAGGGCTGCACTGAGTAGGTACACTCATATTATTCAGTGATTTCACTACAGGATCTTGTTACTCAGGCCTGCACTGAGTAGGTACATTCATATTATTCAATGATTTCATTATACGATCTTGTTACTCAGGGCTGCACTGAGTAGGTACACTTGTATTATTCAATGATTTCACTATACGATCTTGTTACTCAGGGCTGCACTGTGTAGGTGCACTCATATTATTGATTCTGAGACGATAATGTTATGTACAACGCTCTCGTCACACGCCTTATGTCTCCCAGGTTTGACCTTATTTTTTTTTTTTTAAGTTTCTTTATTCATTGAATTGTTTGTTACATGCATTGAGGATTTTTCGACCACCATGCTAGGCACATGCCCGTGTTATGGTGGTCGATCATTCACGTGACAGTTCCCTAAAAAAATTGTCTGTGTTGTAATTGGGTATTTGGCGATTCTCCCGAGTATCAGGTAGGTACCATCAATGATGGATATCATTTTTATTGAATTTTGACTAACGAAAACAATCACGAGGTCTCGCAGCATGAATGAAATGTATATAATGTAAATATAATAAGTAACCCACACATTGCTCATCTTTTGACATACATTTTTTTTAACATCGCAGAAACATTCCGTTTGATCTTTGATTAATCTTCAAAATGTGATAGCACCGGATGGATTGCGCAAATTTCCATAACAAATTGTCTACACATGAACAACTGCAAGGTATTACACGCATGCTTTACGAAGTGTCGGAATAAAGGCGGCGTTAACCTCTGCAGAAGAAGTTTTGTAATAAGAAGGCGTGAACATTGGGAGGATTACTACTTCATTAAATCCCAAACGAAGATTTTACGCGGTGCATAAATTAGAATTGTAACACGTTGATATTAAAAAAAATATGAAATGCTAAACTTGTATCGGTAAATTTAAGACTAAGGTCATGTTTCGATTGCAGCTAAGAGCAATTTGGGAACGATAGGAAGACGTGGATTGATTGAGTTTTAAACGGTATTGAAATTTGTGAATTAGTTTTTTAATCACAGGATTCAATATATTACGAATAATTAACTAAACCTTGATATGCGATGTTTTTTTATTATCTGCCATATGTATGTGGTAATCGTTAAAAATATATTTATACAAAACACTCAATTAGGTTGAAACCAATTATTCTAGTGAACTTTTGCCTTCTTCAGGGCAAATACAATCATAATTGTGAAACAAATTACTGAATTGAGAACTGGACTGAATAGGACTGGACTTGATGACTGGACTAGACAGGACTGGACTTGACAGATTTTAGAGTCTGCTGTTATCCAGCATACGTCTCTGGATTTGTCTACCAACACTGAGGCGCCCAAATTCATTATTTAAAAATATGTATTATTCTTGTTTCCATATTATTTATAAATATATACGACAGCTAGAAAAATATAAATTTTTGCCAATATCTCAAAAAGTAGTTTTTTTGAGGTGATCATTTTTGATACTAGTCGAATCGTTTGAAATAAGTAAATTTGTGATGTTCGAAAACCAAACCAATATAACGAAAAATAAATTGACCAGCAACTTTAAATAACATTAAATCTTGGTATGGCAGATGTAATGTTTCCTCTGTGGCAGATCATTCGTGACTTCATTTTTGTAATATTTAAGAGTTAATGCCATTTAAAAGGTCATGTTATAAGTTTGGCAAAGCGTTACCTTTAATTTGAATAATTAATTATGTTTCCTTTGGATGATTTTGACATTAACGTCTATGGATTAGGATTTAGGAGGCCCGTGATTTATGCGACATGAGCTCTGTGCGGTCATATTGCCCATACTTGGAAATGCTTGATTTAATTACTCGCATGATAAACGTGTGAATCACGATTGATTTGGTTTCATCTTCGTAATTATAAATATTTATAATTATATCTCTGATTATGTAAGATTTCACATAACAAATTTTAACGTGATTGTTGTCACTTAAACCTTAACATACCAAATTAAGCATTTTTCAAGTTGAAAAGATCAAAATTTTTTTTGTTTTTAGAATTGCCTGAAATGTTGTGAATTTACTCTTTACCCATGGATTAATGGATTATTCAACTATTTTTAACAAATACAGTTGTGTTAACTAAACGTTGTATTAACAATGATAGAGCAGGTTGCATATGTTTGACCGGTCAGTGGCTGAGTTGGCATCGAGCCTGGGTCCCCCCATTCGATTGTGATATTTTTATGAAACTGATTTCCTTTTCATCGATTTTATTTCTGCGAAAACTATTATTTTAAAAATTTACAGTATTCGTTACTTTTCAGTATATGTTATTTACAGTATATGTTACTTTTCATAGTTTCAGGTAGATACCATTTTCACCAGAAAACTTCTGTTTAATCAGTTTAGGTAATACTTTACAGTTATAAAAGTAGTTTGGGGAGGTCTTCATTTGGCGGTGATTAGGTGGCTGATGATGATGATGAATATACGCGACCGTAGGTAGGTAGAAAATTTCGTATTTTTAATAACGTACCTACATCTGTAAGCAACACAAAGAAACTGCTCAAGCGCAAAATGGATTTTATCGTTCATGAAAAGTGTCATTGAAGATTTATTTTGGTCATAGAAAATGTTTATTTACCAAACATATAATTCTTTGAACCAAGTTTGAATATACGTTATTGTATACTATGAGAAATCTTGTAGACAATCAGGTTCAGAATTATTGATAACAACAAAGCTAGAAATTGAATAATAAATAAAATAAAACTAAATGAAGTATAACTTCGTGACACTGAGCGGAACTATTAACCAAACGCTTTTTGTTCATATTTATAAATTCTAGTGTTAACCTGTATTTTAATACTGCTTTATATTTTAATACCCTTTTCATCGTTAGATTTTTAAAACAACTTGATTACATAATTATAATTATTATTGCTTGTGTTCCTTAAAAAATCAGTATTCGGATCAAATCGGGTGAAACACTTGGGCCGACTCATAGGAGTGTCGGAATGACGGAAATGTGTAGGAAGATTTGTGAACGCGGATAAAGCGAGGCATGTGTGCCAAGAGAGTCTTATTAAGTGTTCCATTGTCCGTGTAGTACGCATTGTTTTATTGGTTATTTAAGGACAAGTTATCAATGGCATTAAACACACTACCTGTCCCTGTACCTGATTAAATAATATCTTATCTTAGACACGACAAAACAGCTCATGCTCGAAATTGATTACGAAGAGATTAATAGCCAATAAAAATGTACCACAATTCGGTTCACTCAAAGATCAAGTCACGAACCTGTGGTGTCTAAAATATAACCAGTAGGGTAGCGACTAGCGACCGTATGGCCCTTGAAGGGGCCCGCGCTTGGACATGAAAACCAACAAACATGTGTTACGTAATATTTAAAAACTATTTCTATAACTTAGGTAATATTAATTCCATGTGCCGACTAGGACTACAAGACAAATGTAACATTCTTCCGCAATACATGAACAACCAACTATCAGACACACTCACTAGCCAATAGGATGCACGATCTGGCCAACAAGTTTGGGGGTAATATTGACATTTCTGCACTGACTCCATTTATAGAATTAAGTGTAATCCATACCAGCAGTTTGATAAATCCTGCAAATTAAAGTAGCGTTGGTAATGTTCTTTTAGTGATTTGTCTTTTATGTTGTATTGGTCTAGTTTCTATATTATTTTATTTTACTGTGATATATTTGACTAATATTGTTTCGTATTCAGTTTATCAGTTTAAGGTTATTTCATACTTTGTGTATAATTTTCGATGGCTCCCTAGGTATATTCTGTTCTTAAAACCATGGTAGGATTGGGCGTAAATCCCGACTGGGCGTTAATCCAAATAAAATAGTAATCAAAATTTACCACGAAACCAATACGTATTTATGATGGTGAAACGAGTATTATAAAACTAATAATAATACACAAGGAACAAGCGCCCATGTGCGACGACTGGCCCTACGTTAAGTGGATTATCTACACACCAACGACTTCATGGGACCGTAATATTGTTTTAAAATTTTGATTGATTTTTAAAAGTATTTGTAGTATTTTCTATTAATTTATCTCGTATCCATTTTTCAGGTAGTCAATAATCAGACAATGATAAAAAATCTTGTGTAATATTAGATTTGCAAAATGGATATTAATAAAAAAATATTTATCTGTTTTTCAGTTTTAAAGGTTATTTTTTATGTAATTGTTTGTGTCATGCTTTCCAATGAGTAAAAGTCAAAATATATAATAATGAAAGTCAATGTAAGTGCATCATTTTTTTTTAATAACCGCTAATATACTATTGTACAAGTTTGTAACTGGCGAATCTTCGTCGCTCCTGTAAATACATAAAAGTGAGTTTTTTTTAAAACTTAAAACACTAATATACACGGTGTCCGGAAACTTGTAATATAAACTGGAAACTGGCGATTCTACGTTTGCAGTTGTTTTTATCTAGGCTTCCATTTTCGAGTAAATCAAGTCCGAAGTTGGACATTTTTAGGTCAAATTTGAATAAAAGCTGTTGCTAGGGAGTTAATATCATCTTTTAATATCTTTTAAAATGCGTTGAAGCACAAACTTGACTCCAAAAGTTTTTCAACCCTTAAGTTGCAGAAAAAAATTGAAAAAGTTTTTACAAAAATCATGTAGATCAGATTGAAATTTTTTTTTTTTGGTTACATTGTATTGTTTGTATTGGATGTACATTCACCAGTTTCCCGCTTATACCACGAGTTTCAGGACACCGGGTATAAATTTCCTCGACTGGAAAGCCATCATCAGTGTACTTTATTTGTTTAATTAAAACCAATAAAAAAGCAGCGTCCTTGACATGTTTTGCATGTTGATTTAAGATGGTAAACACTGTAAATAGCACAACAAAATAATGTGGTAAAATTTATGAAAATTGGCAATTTATGTTGTATACAAAAGTTCGTAGCTGGTTACAGATAATTATACTTTTAATTAGTTGCATAGTATTATGATAATGCCTACCAAGGAAGAAACAACTTAATAACGCTTTTTCTACGGTCTGAGGATAGGTAGGGAGGATAAAATTATACAAACGTTTTTCCTACCACTTCTTCTAAGACTTCTTGCTTCTTCCGTTATTTCGATTTATAAGGTAATAGTTTGATGGTCGTGTCTTCCTAGGAAGGGGTCGAATCGTTTTCATTGATCTCAATATAACATTTACACGACACAATTTCTTAGTAAAGTCGTAGAGTAATACATTACCTAAGCTTACCTTTTTATTATCAGCATTATTTTCCTAAGTCAACATCCAGACCCGTGCGTACACAATCTCAAATGAATGCGAAGTAGCCCTACGGACTTTATGTATTTTTCCCCTAATACTCGTATCATCGATATGATGATATATAATACCTAAGATAGATCACGATTGCGTTCTTAATACCAGCTTCCACAAATTTATCCATCCCCATTACTTACTTTTTTTAATACATCTACTTAAATTTCGATTTGTCTTCGTGATGCAAATCTCGGAATTGGAAATAAGCCACTTCCCGACATCCAGTCCAACTGAAACTTGGCAGATAGATTGGTTGTCGATGACAATGCATTATATTAACTTCATCAAACATACGGATATATACGCATTTCTCTCAAATTTTATGATATTAGAGCAGTTAAATTACGAAATAAATAAATATCGGTCCTATCCAATTGGGATCTGGCTCAATTGTTAGCGTGGTTGACGCCAGTCCCTGGGGAAGAAGGTTGATCCTCAGTAAAAAAAAAACTAGTATACCTATTAATAGATTTTTTTAAATCGTTCATTTTTATGTCACACTTACGGTACAAAACAGTTTAACTTTATCGCCATCCCTTGTGTAGCGTTATGAGGCGGGTTAAGGTAGAGGCTGTAGAAAGACTTATGCGGGTCTCAAAGAGGCCGACTTACATAAAAAGCCGGTGAAACGACCCGTTCTCTCATCTGTGAATAGGGGTTCCGCTCGGGTATGTCGAGTTTCACGTACGTGCATCGGTGCACAGGGTGTTAATGCTGCCAGCCCTTTCGAGCAAGCTCCTTTAAATACATGTAGAACAGACTCAGCATGTCTGTTAAAGCGGAACAGCAAAGAATCAATATGTTTTTAGGTTTTTTGGATCTCCAACCCAAATTCAATACTATTGTCGGACGAACTTAAGATTTGTACAGGTCACTGTTGACTATTAAAGAACATACTAGTTATAAGACTTGTACAGGTCACTGTTGACTATTAAAGAACATACTAGTTATAAGACGCTCCGTCTACACCGTAGTATGTAATTTAAGTCACCTCATATTATATTATTTAGGTCATCTGACTCCATGTCATGATGCACGGAGGAAAAATTTCACATATTTTAATTAAGGATTTGATATTTGTATTATATGTTATCCGACTGTTATAATTAAGACATTCTATTTATTTTATGGCATTGATTAGTTCTACAAAAAATGCCCAGTTTTATTGTTAGGTAGATTCCGTAACTGCATTTTAATGATTTGTTTGTTTTAACATTCGGCGTTTTTTTTACTTCCTATTTGGTTGCAGGCAACACGGCTGATAAATCTAGTAGAATCTCTAAATTATACGACCTTGATTGCTGCATACTTTCCACCATTTGATCCTGCTCGAAGTTTTAGAATCTGTTGAGGTCACGCGCACCGAGAAGCGATCCACCGAACAATCGAAGGTTTTTTTTTCTCAAAACGTAAACAAATCTCGGAGCGCCTCGTTAGCACAGGTGTTTCAGGTGTTCAGCACTATTCGGTGATTATTCCGACCACGATTATTCCGCTCATGACTATTCCGCACATCTAAAATTCCGAACACAGATTTTCCACACTTCGTACATTGTTCCGAACACAGATTATTTCACCTAATTAACTTACTCTTTTATTAAACTAACTCAAGTTTGGAGTCCATGATCAATAAGTCTAACTAGCTTTTCATCTAGAGACAGATTTAAGTAGACTTGGTTAGGATTTAGGTTTAGATTTGTTGTGGAGAACATCTAAAACTGCCAGATGAATTGCATTTGCGAAGCAAAGAGAAATCAAAGCTCGTCTCCCTGAACAATCCTGGTGTAGTGAGATTAAATACTATTTTATTCAATAAAAATTTCCGTACTTCCGACAGCACGATTTATATAACCTACCGGGCTACCCCAAAATATTTATGACCTGTATCCCAAGTTCTTAAGAATATTGTGCAATAAACGGCAGTCTTCCAATGAAAAAAAGATATTTCCACGATTGAAACAAGGTCGTGAAACCAACAATAATCCCGGGAGTAAGAGGATTGCGGTTCCGGGATTACGGTACCTACCTAAATAATTTATATGCATTTTAAGTATTTGTTAATAATAGTTGTTAACAGTCACCGTTTTTCAAATATTCATTCGTTATTCTCATTTTCCAGGGGTATTGAAATTAAGTTCCCACTGGTACCTAAAATTTTTAAATTTTTTACTGTTTTTAGAGTTTTCAATGTGATTGGTAAGCTGCGTTTTTTATTTTTTTGATTTTTCTTAACTACCATATTAGGCGCATGCAAGTATCACGGTAGTCGTAATTCTATTTAAATGAAGAAAAGTATCTGACGGGCGGTGTGGTTTGATTTTTCACACAAAACTACAGTTTATTCCGAGATCGATACAATTTTGCAGAATTGACCTTCAAATCAAAAGGAAGGTCACTATATACATCTGATTTTGAAAACCTCTATATAAAACCCGGACAACAGCAGGGACTAGTTAATATATTACATTTCCGACTACCATGATACGAGCATGAACCTATCATGGTAGTATTATTTTGTAATGCAACGACTATAATATAGAGCCTAATATTATATTACAATGACTAGTAATTTGTAATACAGAAACGAAACAAAAAGCGCAATGATTGAAAGAGACACATACTTCATGGACAGTATAAAAAAAATACCAGTAAGTAAGATGAAAATAAATACTTTCGGAATTAATGTTTTCTGGAGTAAACTGTTGTTGTTGTTTTTTTATTTTTTTTTATTCAGTGTTTTTTTTGGTTATTACAATTATTGAGTATGTTAAGACCACCAAGCGGCACTTGCCCGTGTTGTGGTGGTTGATTATTTATACAGTAAGTACATAAAAATAATAAATCAATTATTTCATATTGAAGAAGTTAAAATAAGTATAAAAAGTATACAATTTAAAGAAAATAAGGAGGACATAGTTTAAGATAATAAATGACGTTTATAATTTTAATATATATATATACATATATATAAATTGAATATACGAAATCAATGTACTAATAAGAAAAAAAATAACTGTTGATATTTTATATGTGCGAGTTAGTGTTTATGTGAAATACATTAAAATATTTAAAGAATATATCAAATGATTGAAATATAATAGAATTTATAAAGAATAAAAAAAACTTTGATTTCATGTGTGGAATAAATAATCTGTTTGCGATATTCATTATCGGAAAGTCGTGGTCGGAATAATCCGATCGCCGCGCGCCGCCAGTTTCTCTAGCTCTAGGCAGCCGGCAGTCGTAGGTAGTTATAGGCAGTAGGCACATACTAGGTACTAGGCACCAGCCGAGTCCGACTAAAGTGAAAGTAACACCGCTTAACCGTGACACAAACACAGGTTCACGTCTCACTTCTTGCTAATTCACTTTACATCACCAATCCGCACGATCTGCAGTTAAAGTGAAACCATCAGACCAAAAAGTACATTAATTTTAATCCAATAGAAACAAGCTTCACAATATGAGAACTACATTTTGAAGAACTACCAAATATCTGGAGATAATTATTGTTTTCTGCGAATGGACTTGCGGGGTGGCGAACCTACTTCTTCATGTGTGCCTCACAATAAATTTATTCTCATTCAAAAATATACAAAATGAGCAGGGAAACCAATATTATTATTTTTAAAACAAAAAACTTGGTAAAAACCTAATAGCGTTAGGTGAAAAAAGACAAAAAAGTCACAACTCTTAACTCGCAAAAACGGTTTTTATAATTTTTTAATGTTGTCACTCAGTTTATTGGCAACGGAGCTCAAGAGCTAAGTATTTATTGAGAACGCCCGTAGAGATTTTAAAAACTTATTATGATGTCGATTTATTCTTTTGCCAATAATATTTAAAATTTTAATCCTACACAAATCATTGTTGAGGTGTTTTCTCACAATCGTTTTCATTATTTGTCAACCACTTTCAAAAAAGAGATTGCCATTATTTGTTTTTGAGAATCATTTTAAAATGTATGTCATTGGTTTGCCATCCCTGGGCTAGAACAAACTAGACGTGATGTGAATTGGATACAAAAACTCGATTAAACATAGATGCCGAACAAAAAGGTAGCATCAGATACATGAAAACAATTAATATTCATTGATAACTTTTATATTTTTTATGTGGTGCCATGAGGCTTTATGAATTAATAATGGTGATGCAGATCAGGTTTGAATACAATTTATAGCCGTGTACAGCTTACATAAAGTATCGATGTATGAAGTTAGTAGTGTTATGAGATTTGAAGAATGTTCGTAGCCTTGATGCGTTCATCTGTTGCAATCATTTCATGGGATCATCTCTGACCCTACCCCCTCCTACCTACTGATACCCGGCGTTTTAGCGCTACATGTAAGTACTTGAGAATATTTCAAAAATAAGTATCAAAAGTTGAATTTTCACATCTGTATCGGAACCGAAGAGTGTTTTTAGGTCAGATCGTTCGGGCCGTAAGTACATCGCTAGAATTATTTCATTTTGCTGACTGGTTACGTAAAGGTCGTTATTTTTTTATATTGGCTGTCTGCAGATGGATATATGACGATGGTCGAGATTGCCGTCGTAAAAGTAACTTTATTGATTTCACTTTTATTGAAGGAAAAGGTTATGCAAAAATAAATAAGCCATTTTGTTTTGAGTTATTTATAAATATTAACATACACCTAATATTTTATACATACATAATTATATATTAATAGTCGCTTAGTCGCTACATACATCGTTCAAATTTAACTTAGCTGCACAAAATAATTTTGCATTAAATTTAGAATAAAAAACACAATTTAAAGACGGTACATGCACACAAAATACTAAAGAACATCAGTGGTTGACACGTACATAAACACAATAACTGTTATCGCAAAGTGTATCTGTAGATAGAGTAGGTGGATGGAAAATATAAAACGAAGATTTTTTTGCGGGTAAACCTTCAGGCCTAGATTTAAAATTAAATATGGGTATAATATAATATATTTCCCCAGCACGGGAAATCCCAGTGGGGAAAACATTATGAAATACAATTACTAAAAAAAATACGTATGAACCCGTGTATACATATATCTAGTTTTGAAACAGAATAACCTTGTGAATATACAAGTGGAAAAAAGTAATTTATATGTATACCTATAATCTAATTACAACATGACATGTTTTCTCGATAAATTTATTGATATTAGGGGTGCGATGTTGTGAAATGTTTAATTTAATTGCATTAAATGCTTGTTGATTAACGGTTAATAATTTCCCGATAGTTTACCAAATTAAAAATAGGTTAATTATATGAGTTATATGGTTAATATTATTGGTTAATTATATTGTTAGTTATAATGTTTAATTTAGGTTAATTATGTTACATATCTCGAGAAGAGTTTTTTTTTAATAATATATTATAAATATTATTGTTGTGATTTTGTAAAGTTTTTTCACAAAATAAATAAAAATATTACCTACAAAGCCAAATAAACCTTAACGGACCTCTAAACACTATGTCAACAAATGAAAGCGCATCAAGTTCCTCATTTATTATTATCGGCAATCTGAAATACGTGATTTTCCAAATCGTTATGGAATCTAATTTAGTAAAATAATAGTGGGAACTAATAAAAATATCCTCTAATAATAAATGACTTTGAAGGTATATTGCCCATTTATTTGTATACGTAAATAGAAATACACTGAACAGTGACGCTATCATAATAAAATGTGAACATAATAAATATTATACACATTTGACATTTTAAAGAATTATAAATGTTGTTATGTCTATAGCAAGCTATCGATGAATTCAACGTGACCTCGTTATTAACAGATCCATTAGAGGTATTTAATTAAATATTAGTCTAGCAGAGATGGTTCAATGATTTAATCAAATGTACCTTCATATTCAATATCAGAATAACGGAGGGATATATGAAATTTTTAAAAGTTTAAATACATGTATGATTTATAACGACAACTTATTTATTTCTATATAAGATCATCGGTTCTATGATGGTTCCCAATAAACGCTGATAGCTCCACGTCACGATAAAGATTATTTCTATATAAGATCATCGGTTCTATGATGGTTCCCAGTAAACGCTGATAAAGATAATTTCTCGGAAAAAATTGCTTTACAAGATAGAATATCTAATCCGAAAATATGTTTTCTCGAAAGTCAATTTTAATAGAATAAAAGTATTTATTGTCTAGCATTAGATGGCTGAACACCTTCATATCAAAAAATGCGTCTGTCAAAAGACAACATTTTGAAATCTCACTTCTTTGCTTTTCCATAGTTATTAGATTGTAAGGATTTAATACATGACTGTAAAAATTTTCCATGAAATCAATTCATATAAGGATTAAAGCGTAAGGGTGAGGTTAAATAATAATAAAAAAGTGAATTTCGGCCAGGTTTGAAAGTGTTTTTGGTCCCGAAACATGTTTATAGCAAAAAAAGATTCAGGTTGCAACTATGTATACTATAGATATGTAGTTTATCTTAAATCTATAGCGACATAGTCATCTAACATAACACACCAAGTTTTATCAAAATTTAAAGAAAAAACATTTTATCCATAGAAAAGTGTATTTTATGGGAATTTCCGTTAGAATCCAGCCCTGTTGTGCTCGCAAGGATGCATATTGGCCATTGTCCACCGACCGCATCCTATCTGTTACTATTAGAAGCATTATTGACGTACAGTACAGTAGGTCGTTAGTTGTGTGTACTGTGTACTAGTATTGTATCACTTCACACGGTGGTAGAGAATATGTATCAACGGGCGGCGGTGGTCATCTAGTGTCATCACTTCACTTCTAACTACCTATACAATACCCAACACAGTGTTATAGTATTACAGTGTTGTGAATGATACCATGCATCGCATCGGTTAAATACCATATCACAAGATTTAAACTAAGACGCGTGTATTAAATTAACTATACATTATTGACCGAATGCACTAGATTTACAAGAAAGGTTTTGGAAGGCCTTAGGCAATACGTCCATGATGCGCCTAGTGTTATAAATAACTAGTTTACTGTTTTATTTTCAGTTAGCGTTACGGCCAGTCGTGCAGTCCCCGTCTACCAAATCTGCTCTGATTATATCTACTCGTATTACTAGACTTTTCAAAACGCCGTGTGGGTGAAAAAACCCATAATAAAAACTCCAAAAGCAAAAACATGATATAATTTATAGTGGAGAAGAACCGATTTTTTTTCCCGTCGTAGAACATCCTCTTTAAATTCATCAGCTTTCTGGCATCATGGTATGGTATTTACTAGATCGATTTGAGAAAAAATGCTCAGTCCGTAATATAAGTCTTCAAATTTTTTTCCTGTGTATTTATATTATATGATATTGCTAACAGGATTCTATTATATTATATTATAATAATTTGTCTACACTAGAAGAGATTGCAATGCGGTTTAAGAAAAAACCGTTTTTACCCAAGGATTAATACACACCTCTTGCCTTCGAGGAAGAACCCTATTAACAGGATGCGATGTTTTCTGTAGTTGACCCGTGGTGTAATTGTGTATTGCGATGAATTCTTTAACTCGACGAGACTGCTATAAATACAGTGAAAGGTGGAATGCCTTCATCGACAAATAGATGGGTAAAATAAAAATAAAACTTGGTTACAGTTGACCTTCAAGGCTTCTTCATGTCTTTATTCTTCATACTACTTACTCACACCATATTTCTTGTTTCACGATTTTACGATAAATCTAAACGTTTACCCATCGTTACATCAATACTTCAGTAATTATAATTAATCTTTATACAATCATTCATAATTATTGCAAACGTAAGATATATTATAACTTAACCGATGTGATAAATACTAATTATTTTGATAAGTGAAATAATAACGTAAGTAATTAAGAAATTTCCCACATTCATGATGATCATCGCCAAAAAAATCCGATCTTTTTTTAAACCTATTAATAATCAAGATCATTAATTATAACTTTAAACTACTAGGCCATGTGGGTGGAAAAAAACATAATTTACCAAACACGTAATCTTGCTTCACGGGTTATTCTATACTAAAACTAGTTGAATTAAAACAAAAAGGTAAGTTCTTCTAACACAGCAAACTTATTTTGTGGCACCATTTTAATTAAAATTTTCTAAAATACTTAGTTTTTACCACTTTTATAAATCAATTTATAAAAGTGGTAAAAACTAAGTATTTTATTAATTTTCAATTTTCAAAAAAGTGTTGTAGATAGCTTTAATAATAATAATATTTGGCCAACTTATAGAGCGCCGTTTTCGTGAAAAATCATCTCAAGGGCGCTGTACAAATATATTTAAAATTATTAATACTAGATCTAATGACTTAAAAGTAGAGACTTAAATCTAAGACTTATATCTAGTGGCTTACGACTAAGCCTATAAAAACTATCTTAATGACATATTATATATTAACAAATGTAGAAACTTACAACAAAAATTAATATAACAATCTAATTTTACTAGCGCCAGAAGAAGAAGGAAGTTCTATAATATTAGACGTTTTTATAATTAATTTAAGAACACGGGTGCAAAATGCTTCCAATGGGTTAGCTGGATATATCTTAAATGAATGAATGAAATTAATATTATGGCTATAAAAGTATTGGATGTTATATTTTTGGAGTCTCTCTAGCGTTGACGGGAAAAAATTCAAAAACCAATTAATACTTTGAATAACACGCTCATTCACAAATATAAGGAAGCAGGGGAACCCATTAGCCTATTAGGGTTGAAAATATTTGCACTTTTTTGCAAATATTTTAATTCCTGTGTTGAAATTCACATTGCAACTATAATACCCATGTTTATCGTTAAATAAATTAAACATTTTGTTAGTATTAAATATTTGTTATGTTTGACCATCTCTGTGGAAAGGAATTTTTCAAGGCCCGACGGCGAATTTGATTACGGCACCGCGCTGCCACACAGCACGGTAAGTTTCATCGAAAGTGGTCGATTCTTGTTTCTCAACAATAGCGCTCAGTTTCACTGTTTGTTGTAATTGTAACATCTATTTATTTCATATATTTTAAATTTTATTTTGTTTCCATATTATTTTTCATAAGATTGTAAAATGGGGGCCTCAGCTTGGGTAAGCACCCAGTGAGGCCCGAGCTATCAAATATCGTTCAAAGTAGCTTTGTAAGGTTAACAATCATCGAACAGCAAAGCGGAATTAAGAAGTCGCGGGTTTAAAACGAGGTCAAATTTAGCATATAGGTACATACAGGAGATATTATAAAGGTTTCCAAAATGGAAGGTACTCTCAGTGTTCCCCTGGAAAGAGATTAACGAGTGTAATCGAAACCTTTTCTCGAAAAGAATGTGACTGTGAATGTGAAAAGATGTTTTATAACTATATAAAAAAATAAAACCTACCCACTGCGAATAGGTTACAAAAATCCTTAAATCATTTTGGGAACCGATACATTATTAGATGGCAACACTTGCATTTTATTGTATTGTTTTATTTACGTCTCTATTAGAAATGCGTCTAAACGTTACTTGTTTGACATATCTAAGACATTGTTGCTTATCAAAAAACTTTTAAATTTACAAAAACACCATTAACTTTAGTTAAGAAGTTATTACCTAATATTCATGTGACTCAGTGCTTTCAGGTAAAAAATACAGTGCGGAAGAATAAAACACTGGATTTTTGTATGCCTTGCCCCATGGGTTCATGGGAGTTCATGTCGGTGGCGGATGCGTCAGTCCACCGGCTGCGTGGTGAGCCGGATCAGGAGAGGCCGGTTGAGGTAAACCCTTTGAACTCTCCAGCAGGACCCACTCGACCTATCGCTTCGCCTTGCTCTGCAGCGGGAGGGATGAATCACCATTCCTTTCCAGACCTTCCACAAAGTATTCCAAAATATGACATAGGCCCTGAGGGAAATTATTTTCCACAGGGTCTCCTGTGTGGAGTTAAGTAGTACTTGTAAGAAAAAATATTTTTTGTGGTATTTGTAATTATAATAACGACACGTTTTACACGAAAAAATATTTATTTTCAGTCGAATGTTCAATACTTATGCACAGAATTTGTTATTATACATTATTAGTTTCGTTTCGCGGTTAATTTATTCTGATGCATTTTTCCAACGCTTTAAAGCATGTAATAACGTTTAGATTTCATTGAATATTGTATTGTAGTTTAATGGACGGGAAAATATTCCGTGAAATTGAAAAATAAACCGGACGTTCCGCTAAATCTACATGATTATATTTGGTAGACCGCAGGACCTCGGGACCTCGGGACCTCGGGACCTCGGGACCTCGGGACCTCGGGACCTTGGGAGTTTAAGGTTTTATTCGGTAGTAATAACAGCGACGTTTTTTTGGATAAATACGTTTTCCACTTCGATGATTCAATTAAAATTAAGTTAATTAAAAATTTTGTCTTGAACTCTGAACTCGAACTAGTGAAGCGTTCTTTCAACTAAATAAAATTATCGTCTCTTGAGCGAAGACTGAGATAATAATTTGTTGTGACTCATGTTCAATAGATTTGATCGAATGGAATTAAAGAATTAGATGGTTGAGCGGTGTTGCGGGTTCAATTATTGGTCCTTCATCACTTCTCAAACCACATTTGTCCTTATTATGAAGGTACTAGGAATTTAAAAAAATATTATTTGTAACCTCATTCACAAATTCAATAATTCAATTTTATTCTGTGTTTCCTGACTCCCCCATTACAAGTGGAGGAGTCAAATCGAGTTATGATAATACTCTAACCTCGGTAATAGTTAATAGTGTCATAAGTTATAACCTGTTTGTTATCACTAAATTGTACATTACAGCTTGTGATACGCAGGTATTTATTATTTAGGTAAGTGTCACGATAATTAACAAGCGGATGCTGAAGATTCATAATATCATAACCAGCTGCCAAAGATCGATAATATTTGAAAGTTTAATTATTACCATTAACTTCATTTTTCAAAATTGGATAATATTTCATCAAAAAATATGTTTTAAATAATTTTGGAAATTTATTCGCAGTACAAAAAAAATACAAAGTGGTAACCGTGGAAATCACTACGTAACCTACCAATCACTACCTGTTTTCATTATCCGAATCCAATAAACTACCGATATAAACCAGTGTTTTTTTGTGAAACCACACAAGAGTCCCAACTGCACAAGACGGTTAGGAGCAGTTGGGACTCTTGTGAGACCATGGCATACACAATTGGGGTAATTAGGCTGAAGGTGGTGGGGAGGAGAATGAGATGAGGAAGAAGATGGTGAATAATTCCCTGGCTATCAGATATAGTCACTAAACACGGTACGGTACAACAGGGCGATGCTGATAGTATCTTCTACTCTGGAACGTGCCACAAATAGAAATATAATATATTGAATTTAAATTAGTAAATTGTGAAATAAAACAAATTAATCAAATAAAATTTATTTGTACACGACGGGATTTGAACCCGCGACCTTCGCTTGCTAGTCGAGAGCCTCACCCCTCGACCACGGAAGCCGTCAGATTTGATGGTTTGATTTTGACTTGTTACGGACAAGTTCAAATATTTTACACAAAACAGTAAAATGACAAACAGAATTAATTTACATGTATTTAGGACTAAAAACTAGATATCATCCTACTTCGTTTTCCAAGGAAATTGTAATTTCATTGTCTCCTTTCAAAAAAATAACTGTATTTTAATATTTCATACGGATAAATTTTCGAGATGTTCAATTAGTGGTGTTATTTTACTCAGTGTATCTTCTTCTACAATAATAAATATATTACTGTAAACACTAAAATATGTCCTGAAGCCGGACACTAAGGATGTGCCCAATGAGGAGAATAGTTGACCGAAAAAACACACATTAATTTTTAAATTTTAAATTAATAATTTGGTCATTTTGAATGAATTTTGTAACGTTTTTAAGTGTTATCTTGTGGCAGAATGTGAAAAACGGATTATAAATAAATAATACCTTAAAAAACTTGTCGCAAATCAATCACGTTGATAATGTTAAGATTTCATTTGGTTGTTAGATTATTATCAGGACAGCAAAGAGAAGACAAGTTAGGTCTTAACCGAGTGATTTCGCTTGATAAATTACCATTGATTAATACTAATCATTAATGCCAACGAATAAAACAAATCGTTACTAATTTGCAATAAAGTAAGGAAATCTCTGATCTAAATTGCAGTACTAGAATCGGCACTAAGTGCCTGTTTTGAAAATCGCTTTCTTAACGGTTGAATGAACCCGGGCTTCCACATAATACCTACCAGAAATAAAAAAAATATAAATAACCACTCTATCGATGGGTGTTCGGTTTTCGATTTAGCCATTCGATTTCATTTTAATTCGATAATGTCATTCGCCAAAATATTCACAAAGAAACATATGACTTGAGGTGTTTTTGCACAAAAACGGCGCTACACAAGTCATCCAAGTATTATTTTATTATTTATGAACTGCCTACTGCGGCTTAAACACAATTATACACCTACATTTCACCGTTTATCCCATATTGTTATTAGTTCTATAAATTTAGCACATTATGGAAACCCATCGCCCACGACGTTTTGCAAACTTGCCATAATATGCCAGAAATCTGAGTGGATGACATATTTTTTTCAATGATTATTCTTATTCAAATGATAAAATGATAAATATTCGTTCTTTTCAGAAATGAATATTTAATATTCCTAGATGTGACCGTTTCCTTTTCTGATTTTTCTGTTTCAGATTTTCGTTTAGAAATCGCTAATATTGTCTTCAATAATTAAATATTACAATTTGAGGTTTTACTCAATAAAGTTATTACGAAAAAAAAAAAATCATTCTAGACTTGCAGAAAAGTCCATAGATGTCGCACATTAAACTTAAAAAAATAAGATAGGTTTATCTAAAAAGACGCTGTCTAGATTGCATTTAGTTCGTGTTGAATCTTGCGATCATACATAAAGATAGTTGCCAATAAAAATGTGCGGTGGAAAAAATGAAGACAATGTTGGTAGTTCTTATTCGAAGTATGATACAGTTAAAAGTGACCGAGGGGGATAGGGTCCCATTAGCTCAGTTGGTAGAGTTGTGTCCCGGAAAGACAAGGGACCTGGATTCGTGTCCTAGATGTGACCGTATCCTTTTCTGATTTTTCTGTTTCAGATTTTCGTTTAGAAATCGCCAATATTGTTTTCAATAATTAAATATTACAATTTGAGGTTTTACTCAATAAAGTTATTCCGAAAAATAAGAATATTTAATTAGTTAAAAATATAAAATTTCCAAAAGATTAACCGAATTTTTTTATCCACTTTAACTGTTACTGGCACAGAGCATTCTTTTCACGGTGAAATGCCTAAAACCAAAAAAAATATATAAAATTTTATAAAATTCCTACATTTTAAAACTAATTTGTGAAAAAATCAATTATTGAAATTATAAAAGAAAAAAGAAAACTTATTCATAATTAAAAGTACTGGACTTAAATATACATTTACAGGGCCAAACCTTAACACTTCTTTTGCCCAACAACATTATGCTTAATTACTCAATCAGAAATATAAAATTTTATGAAATTCCTACATTTTAAAACTAATTTGTGAAAAAATCAATTATTGAAATTATAAAAGAAAAAGATAACTTATTCATTACTGAAAGTACTGGACTTAAATATACATTTACAGGGCCAAACCTGAACACTTCTTTTGGTTAATAATAAATAATAATGATATAATTCAAATGTTGAACTCTATGAAGAAATATTGAAGAGAAATTATTAACAAAAAAACTGCCTCCCCTATTTCCGGCTGAAAATCGTACAAATAATCCTATGATATTCTATTTATTTTCTATGAAATATTTTTTCTTCCTTCCAAATTAATAATATTTCCTTATTGAGTTTATAATCATGACAACGATGTAACTATAACCACGTCTGAATTAAAAAAAAATCTAAATTCGAACATAATATAGTTTTTTTTTTTTTCAGAAGAGCCAGATTTACAATCTTTTTATTTACAATTTTCCAGATTTTATCTCTTAAAATTTTGCGTCAATTTTATTCAAAAATAGTTGTTGATTGTTGTGAAAATTTATGGTATTTCAGTTTTATAACTTTACCTTCTTTTTCTTTATTCTATCAATTTGATGATAATTATCTTTTTGTATCTTTTTTACGGCCAGTTGAGTGTTCTTGGCCACAAATTCGGAGATCGCGGGTACAAGTAAACGTTATTTTATTAAGTTGTATTATTTCACAATTTATTGATTTAAAATAAAACATATTTAGTATATTTGGGCAGATGATAATTTTGGTGGTAGATGTTTTCAATATCACTCTTGTAAAAATCTTTCAGAATCGAAATGTAAATTTACCAAATGGTTGGGAAGAGTAGTGACGCTTGTGCGGTACTGACAAATAAAAAACTTGACTTTTCTTTCGCACACGGAAATATTCGCAGGCAAGTAATAAAATGTGTATATTTTATTACTTATAAAAATATCCGAAAAACTCGAGCAAAAAAACGAAATAATATTTGTACGATTTGAGATTTTCACGGTCAAAAGTATTATAGCGACACAAGTATTATAGCGACACAAGTATTATAGCGACACAAGTATTATAGCGACACAAGTATTATATAACAAATCACTATAAGAAAGAATATTTGTTTATGAGTTCTGTTGAGGTCTTACAGTACCATAAATATTGCCCGTTGAAAGTAAAAGAGAACATGCGGTAGCTGTAAGAAGTAATAATACATCCAACTGAATAAGTACAGCCTGAAGACTGTATTACTTCCTTCCTTCTTCTGAACTATTGGGGGCAACCCAGCCGCGGCCCGGGTATGATACTATCTATATACGTAAGAGCCTCAATTAAAATGGTCCATGAATTACACAATGGCTTCCGTATTACCTATTGAAAGCTGTCGTTAAGTTTATGTTATGATGCATATAATCAATGTTAAGTTTAATGCTTATTGGAATTAAGATAAATGGTGCTGGTCGACATAATTACACATTTAATTTATTATCCATCAATCGTATTTTTAATTTGATCATTTACTTGTTATGGTAATCTACCCAACTTCTCCCGAGGTAACGACATATTTGCAAAATATGCTTTCTTATTAGCAAGTATTTTTATTTATATTTAAGTTGAAGTTGATCAAAACTGGTAACCGGACAACTTAGGACAATGACAAATCAACACACAAGTGATATAAAGTCACGAAGTGAAAAAATTGTTAAATAGGTTACTTTGGTTTAGGTTTACGGACTAGTTTTATATTCATCACTTTTAATGACTTAACATCACTTTTTAAAATTGTGTTGATTTGTCACTGCACTGAGTTTTCAAGGAATCGTCCTCAAAGACTCCAAAGACTATCCGAAAGCTTTAGCTAGTTCAGACAATTCTTCATACAAATTCACAAGCTGGAACTTCTCTCAACCTTACATTTTTCTCCATCTCCTTTAGCCTCACTACATCTTCATAGTAACGAGAGTACCTACTTGTACTATTACCCCACTGACTTCTACCAGTAAAACCTTAACGGGATGATACCCAATCAAAAAGTTTGATATATATAACGTGATTTGGTTCTAAAAATATAGGTACTTAACAAAAAAAAAATTCAGCAAAAAGAAAACTTTATCCAGAAATAGACAAATTAGAAAAAATGTGAGTATGTGATTTCAATTCATACAAGTATATTGGTACTAGTAGGTACGCACTTGCCCTCGTAACAGATTCAATGCTTGATACAGATGCATTGGAGAGAGCAGTCAGAAAACCGGCAAGCGTGAGAAAACCAACTGTGTTAATTCCGGCCACTTTAACTTTGGTTTAGCATTACTTTCTGGGAAGTAAATCCGCGACAACTAACGTAACGCCTTTATTGTTTATGAGAAACTTTAATAAACAAGGAAGTGTTGACCGGTATGAAGTTATAAAAGCTACCATAAAACATCAGCGATTTGTTTTTTTTTTAACAGTTGTATTTACATAAAGACTTGAGTTTTTTAAGTTTGTCAATTCTCGTAGTCGTGCAAAATTATTTCACTGTGAAAATAAAATGTCAAATGATCAATATAAAATATTGCTAAGCTTAAGCACGAAAGATAAATTTGTTCAATGCTCCTATTTTGATATTCAAGTAAGCAAAAAAGGCTTCATTTCCAGATTTTTTCAATAATCAAAAGATATTTTGTCAATCCGGTTTTTTTGGATCGTAGCAAATCGTTCAATGATTAATTTGAAACCGTGTGAAAAAGGAAACCCCACCTTGTTATTTGTATTAGTGATGGGCGTAAGATAATTTAAATGACAGGTTTGTGGTTGCGAGGTCTAAGGCGATGGGTTTACAGGTTTGCTCCCCAGGCCCTGGTTCTCGGGTTTAGAGTTGAAGTTCTCCAGCAATACAAGGTATAAAATTATTACACATAAAATTTACAATGGTGGAAGTCGGAAGGATTCAAATGTTTGCAATATCTATCTTTAAACCATAAATTTGCCCAGGGGTAAAGACTCTACTAAGAATGAGATTCCCTTTTGGATTGTTGGGAGACTAATAATTATATAAAACAGGGAAATGAGAAGTAGAAAGGGAGAAGAATTGCGATACATTGCCATTCAGTTCTAATTAGGTACAAAACCCAAGTTCACTCATTTAACACCGAAAACTTATTCGGACAACTAAGAATAGGATTGCGCAAAATTTTTATCATTTATCATTCCCACCACTAGTACGTTTTTTTAAATAGATGCACAAAAAGTGTTCTTACCTAAGGAGTGATTTTCTAATCTCTTCATAGAGTTCGTCCAAAAAGTATATTGGTATTCACCACGAAAAGAGGAAATAGATCGGTTAGCTAATTTTAGACTTTCTAGATAGAAGCGGCATACAAAGTTCGTTTATATTGAATTGGATCACCGCTCACGCATTGGTTTAAGGTATTCTGAGTTTCTCTCATGTTTATTAAAAAGCTAGAATTCTATTGCTAATGAGCTAAGGTTTGACACTGACTTTCCACTGAATGCAAGTACATACACTTTTATAATTATTCTAATCGACCTTAGGCAATGTTTGATGATACTAATTCAGTCACACCTATGTCCAACAATAAATCCGCGAGACCTTGAAATTATCCTCGGAACCTATCTGTCAGTAATCTGTATAGTGAATAGTTTCCTTCGGGAATTGTGCGGTGGCGGGATAATTACGAGTAAGTATAATGACTTAGTGCGTACACTCTGTTGACGAGGTACCAATTTATGACAACTTCTTATAAATATTTACATACTAGTACATACATTTTATTTTCTGTTATATATGTAATATAAATACTTGCATTATATATATTTTTCTTCGCTTTTACGGCTTTTACTCAGAAGACTTTTATGAGAAGTTGCAGCTTTTATTTACTTACTATTTTAGTTACTGCCAATATATTTTGTATTCTAATGTTATCTATTTCAAGTGAATTCTTCAATTGAATGCGGTTTAAACTATTATTTTGTTGTTTATTTTAATGTAAGTACTTACATAGTGCTCACTATCCACTTACTTTGGAGGGTCTAGAGTCGTTCAAAATAAATGTAGCTTCGTTCAACACTTGACGGTGCGGTGAAGGAGGAAACCATATGATTCCTTAAGTGGTGGGGTCCCCCCAAAGATACGAGTACCTACATACTCATTGTTCATTCTACTTCTGTATCAATATCCCATGACTAAGGAGAGCTGTGAGCACTATGTTAATAAAGTCTAATTATTGCTCGGTTGTGTAGAATAGGAATTCTTCCTCCACGTCTTTACCTCACATGATCCACGTGTGATCATATGTTCAGTATCTTGACGATGTTCTCAGATGTATTTCAGCCCAATTCTAGAGCTTAGAGTGCTGTCACCATTGAGTTGCCTGTTGTGGCCTTGTGCTGGTCCATACGGCGTGAGCGGGTCGTAACTCGTCACGGAGAGGAGATCTTTCCCTCTGTTACGCCCCCTTCATCGCCCCCTCCGTCCACAACAAGTATCAGCGGGCTGTCATATCTACTGGCAACATGTTTGATGTATTGGAGGACGTATCTCAGGTAGAGGTATGCTATTGTATAACATGGGAGCTCTGTTGAATATAAAAGTACGATTAGTTTTTGTATGCGGCCTCCACCTGTTTTTTTGTAGTTTTCAGAGTGCAATGGATGATATATCGTGAGTGGTCGTTACTTGTAATCCATTATGCATCTGGCACGATTATCTCGTAATGGTTGATGATAATTTACATTAATATCAATAAACAAATTGATCAAGAGAAAAAAATTGATTCAAAATTGTACAGTGTTGTTAATTTAAAATGTTTTAGTAGGAAAAGCGTCTAAGAGCTCCTCTCGAATTGAAGTGAAGGTGTTATTTGTCACAAATAACACCCCCGCGGAGCCAACATAGCAACATCATCCCCTGCGAGCAATTTTGCAAGATGATAAAATATAAGAGAGTGGAAGGGAAAACGAATCGATATTAAAATCTGGCAAACACTGAAATAACCGTTTCAACCAATGCAGCATTTTCATTCTGAATGATTGTCTTTTGAATAGTTCTTCCGGGTCTGGCGCGGAGCTTTTGGAGGTTATTTTGAAAAAAAGTCAAGCTGTTTGTAGAAAACCATGGTATGTATGTAGTAATGCGATTCACGAAACTGTGCATTCCGGTTATAATAATAATAATAATATTATAAAACTTTTATTCGCCTATCTATAGGATGCTAGCGTTATTCTTTTATTGCTGCATAGCAATCTCAATGAGTTAGAAAACTAATTATGGGACGGGAGGAATTTACAAACTATATGTGGAAAGCAATAAAATTCTACATAAGGGGAATCAAAGTAATGTTAAAATTGTTATCAAAATGATAAAAGAATCGTATCATTTTATAAGCAACAATAAAATACTAACATGGATATTACACAATACATGTAAAAACCTAATACGTTTACATAAATCGAAAAAAAATTATTTTACGAACATTGACAAGACATCTTTGTATTCTAGTTTGGTAGAGGTTTGAATTTAATTGGTATCTAATAGAATTAGTAAATAAATAAATTAATAAATTGTAAATTAACAACTATATACCTAATCTCGAGTAAGTAATGGGTAGGGAATATGTCCTACGCGTTAAATAATGAATAAGATAATGACATTAAAAAAATAGTTACTTTCTAAGTCGTGCAAACACTGTTTTTATGGTTATTAACATCAAAAGTGTTGTAAATTGGAATGTAGTGCAACGGCACCAATCAACAGTAGCCCTGGTTTTTAATAGATATGCTGTGAATACATACATTATGCAATAGACTTGTTCCACGCTGAGGCTAGCTACGAGTATTATTCAAACTTACACGGTGCGTTCAATCATCAACGATATAATATGTACGCGCAATACCGCCTGCTTAGAGCCTACCATTCGTAAGCAAAACGTTTTTCGAAATGGCTTTGGCCGTGTTTTAGTGACCAAACCTACCCTAAACCAATTATCGCGACAATTTAGATCCGTAAAAGCATCATAAAAAATAAAAATCCTCACGTTCTTTCCCAATGACTTATTTTGCATGCTATCTATTTCAATTTCGTTCTGTTTTCTATTTCTTATACTCTTCTAATAATGTTTTGAAAATTGGATGCACCAAGTGAAGGCGAAAATAGCAGCGGAAGTATGATCTTAGGAATTACACCTTTCGTTAACAGGTGTTATGTTATTATTGGCAAGGTAGATACTTAAAATAATAAATTACAGTTCAGTTATCGATATACTGGTAACACCGGGAAGGCGAAGCGAAGATGATGGCAGGTTACGTACAGTGTACACGCACGTTCTAGTTTCACTCACGTTTTTTTCTTAGAAAAAACTATGTTTTTGGTGGTACAGAATGGACGATGCTGGCTAAGCTTTCTAAACGTACAAAATTATGGTTTCTTGATATGTAAGGCGTGGCACGTATTAAATAAACTATATTATTTAAATGCTAATTAATTTTATTCTACCTAAAATTACTTCAGATTTTTTTCCGTACTTCATATTTATTTTTTTATTTTTTTTTATTTTTTTATTATTTAACATTATAAATGATAACAATATGCAGACTTATAAATAATTTGTTCATTATTATTCTATTTCTCCATAAGTTGAGCTCAGTACTTTTTCAACAGTAACTAGGCAGATAAAATTAATTTGCCAGTCTATAGAATAAGTAGGTATTTAATTAAGACGGTATAGTAGTAAAACGTCACTCATTACAAATTAGTGTGACAGTGATATTTTTTAAAAAGCTCAAAAACGCATTTTATCCACTATCTCATCATGTATGAGAATTCTTTTCAATATCAACATTTCAGGACAAAAATGAAATTGCCATCTAAAAAACATTAAACACGAAGTTAGATCTTTTTTCATTGAAAAGAAATAATAACACGGAAACCTTTTTGCTATCCCGCCATACACAAAATTTTCATTGGTAATAAAATTCCCGGTTCAATTTCTGACTCCCCTCACCTCCTTTTCCACAGGAAATGGATGACCGAATATTAATTATTAATTATAATTTTTTATGATAGAAAACTTCAACTTGAAAAAAATACACAATTTAATACATCATGTAAGCTTATTCCAGATACAATGTTTGCCTAATACCAACTGTTATTCTATATAATGTAACTTGTGGATTATTATTCAATCGACACACGAGGGTACATCCGTACTGAAGCAATCTTAACACTAGCCGGAGTTTGCCGAAGTCGTCCGAACGTTAAGTTTCATATATCCTGGTCACGAGTGCTCCGGATCATTTCACATTTACGTTACAATAATTTTATAATTAGTTTGGTAGGTTGGTGCGCAGTTGAAACGGGGGTGCGTTGTAGTGATGCATAGGAAGCTTCGCAATCCGCACTCCGCACTCCGCACTCCGCACTCCGCACTCCGCACTCCGCACTCCGCACTCCGCACTCCGCACTCCGCACTCGCACTCCACACTCCGCACTTCGTACTCCGCACGGGTTTACATTCGCATGACAATGCCGCGGGCGTTAAACCTTAAAAGGTCCTTCACCGTGGCATCTCTACAAGGAGTGGTGTGATGCAAGCTTTACGCCTCTGAAACGTTGAAATGATCATTATTCTTACTGGGGAGAGCAACTTATTTCAGAAAAAAATGTTTGTGCATTGGCCGTCGGTTCTGTTAAATTTATTAAAGTTTTTCACGGATTTCAAGAAGTAAGCTTCATAATCCTGTGTGCTGTGTGCGGGGAATGGTATATTTATGCCGAGTACTCATACGAGTTTTGCTATTTAAAAAGGTTGTAAGGATATATTTAAAACAAAAGAAAATATTTCTGTCTGATGGAATAACAGCGTTGGGACATACCTAAATCATTGTTTTACAATTCAGAAAAATTTGTTACTTGCTCGTGGTACCTAATATTTTGAGTTAGCGCACATCTCAATCTGAATATAACAACATAGTAGAACTTACTCATAGCGCAAGACTAACTGTAAACGATGGACTTGTTACTCCCAGACATGCAAATAAATAGGTCAAAGAACCTTATATTACAATGTCCCTAAAATTTACAACATGTAACTAATTTTCAGAAAGATATGAAGGATTATAAGGATATGCAGATTCTGTGTTCGGGATTACATCAGCGCCCTGGCTCCGGATATCGTTCCTGGCCTGCGCTCTCTACCCGCCTTGGTCCTGCAACATCTTCACCAGTCTGTATCGTCGCCGGCCTGCACATCCCGCGCATCTGCCGACTAGGTCAATTATACCTTCGGCTATATTCACATTGGAGTACCAGGCAGACTCCACGTCTTCCCCAGTGCTGAACACATACACAAGTCTAGACTCCACCAACGCGGTGTCAAGCCACTGACTGTATTACTCGACCACTTCACCGCCGTCATCGTCGCTTACAGCTGGTGTTATCGTCACCTCACAACTGGTCCGGAGTCATCTCACAACTGCGCGACTGACTCAAAATAAACGCCATGACCTCACAACCTACCAATTTCTTTATCTCACTACCAAATCCCCAAAAATATATAGATAGATTGGTACTAAGAACCCGCTGACAAACTTATATCGCCGTTTTTAACGGGGCTTCACTGTTATTATATATTATATCATTTGCTTAAAATTTCACGCCCATATTGAAAAGATCTGTAAATCAGCCACTAAGATGTTGGGTTTTGTCATACACAATTCAAAATACTTGACCAACCTTGCAGTTATAAGGCTGCTTTAATTTAGCTTGGTGCGTAGCATTCTCGAGAGTGGATCTCAGGTATGGGGGCCAGAGGACACTGTCTATGTACTAATGGTCGAGAAGATACTAAAGAATTTTACGATACCGCTACATGAGAGAGTTTGGTTATTAACCATGGCTGTTTCCAACAGCATTTATCTCGGGAATGCTGGGTATATGAAGCCTTAGTTCCAGAAGTGATGTTGCATTACTCCTGATGGCGTATAAGCTTCTAAACGGTTTAGTCTCAATACCAGACATTCTGGCTAAAATAGGATTCTATGTCCCGGATAATTTTGCGCGAGGCCGCTAACACAGGCTTTTGATTCTTCCTAGATGCAGAACTAACTTACCGATGATGATGCCCTTGGGAAGAATCACTAGGTTAATTAACTGCCTTGCAGGAAATGTCGATATTTTCCACATGTCCTACAACGTATCTAAACGTGAAATATTGTTATTCACGACTTAACATTGTAAACCTACATTAGAAACTTTTTTTTGTCCCACTTGTAAATGTAAATGTATTTGCTATTCACTGTTTATGTAATTTTTGATTACCGATATTGCAATCTACTGGTTTATACTGTTTTTGCACATATATACATAAATGTAAATAGATTGGTACTTAAAGAACCCGCTGACAACCTTCTATCGCAGTTTTTAACGGGGCTTTATTGTAATTATGTAACATAAATGAAAATTAAAGAAATTTAAAAATAAATATTATGCTTTGTAACACACCGTTTTGTCTCCGGAAATCAGATTTTCAATTTCCCTTTAACGATTTAAACCATGGGCATCTTGGAGATGTAGTTTTCCGGTAGTATGGGAGAACCAATATATTAAAATATGCTATCCTTACACTAAGACGAATTCTGGTTCCAATGGGCGTTTAATGTTTAATTCGGATGATATATAATATGTCTGCATTATTTGTACTTTGTACTTAATGTGCTTAGAAAAAAACTATTTAGTGGACGAAGCTAAAAATGATTTGATTAGTGGTTTTCTCCTTCCGGACAAACGAATAACTATTTAAAAAATAACAATGAACTCTAATTAATGTTATATAAGCCAGTTTTATTTCAAATATGACGTTAGAAAAATTGTGGTTTTTTATAAATTTAAATAAAATGAGAAGTATGTTTTCCTGCAGGTGCGTAATAGAACACAGTACCATATAATTATCAAAACCCAAACAGGAATGTATTAAAAACATATCGCATTTCCAATACGCCTGGAAAAGGGAAACAGTTCAGCTGTGCGCTTTATTTAAAAATGCTTCTTGCCGTTTCATCCCAAAAGTCCTCTCAAGCTTATCATTCTACATTCCCAAGTTTAGAACCAAAAGGCTACATACCAATGTTACCTGGAAAAGCTTATAATAGAAAAATAAATAAATAATTATTGCACTCAAAAGAGAATCCATCATGTCCTCAAACGTCTCGAACACACTTTTATTTTAAATTTACCCACAAAAAACGCGTGAGACACAAAACTGTGCGATAATTTATATCAATATTATAATACCACAATGTACAGTATGGCCTTAGAACGGGGGTACCTCAGTAAGAATACATTTTATTTTCATTCCTTTTTGCAATCTGTAAACTAATAAATAATTTGATAAACATACAAATAAAAAGAAAACTGAGCGAACCTTTAATAGGGCGTACTTTAAGGTAGGTTTGCACAGTGGTGATGGTGGTCACACGGTTGGTTGGTACGATGATAAGTGCTTGTCGCGCTCCCCATATGGACCGGAGTGAAATGTGTCTGTTTGGTAACATGACATAAAGCAGGTGATTACAGGTACCCGTACCCACTGTACACTATTATACCATGCATTCACATTCGCCGTACCATTGCCCGTACGGAACACGTCACGCTTCCGTTGGGTTACATTTCATTTCGTACTAATAGTTATATAATTGTGTCAATTATTACATTAGCCCATATATTAATATCACTCAGTGCTTGTCAAACGCTTGTTACATAAATCAGAGGTTTTTAATTTCAGAAAGATTCCATCAATGAAATGTACCCTGATTTCCAAACATAAATAAAACATGTTGATTTGCCAAGACAATTATTTCGACGTCATTAAATTCAATACGATTTATTAAGCTCGCTGTGCATTTATTTAAAACCTTCGTAACGGCCGTTTAGAGCTACGGATGCAGTGTCAATAAACGAATTAATGATATCAGAGAGCTATGACCACCAAGGACCTTTTGTAATAATTATAACGAAAAATTAAAAAATATATTTACAAAGAAGCCTTTGAAGTGAAGTTAAATATTTAATTCTTAATGAAAAACGATTTTTTATAAAATGTTTATAATAAGATAAAAATGAACATCTTGTTGAAAATTTTTAGTTTTTTTATTTTTTTATTAACATTCAAACCTGCTAAACTACTTATGTAGTTTGTCAGCAGGTACATAATGACAACATTTATGCAATAACATGGTACAATGGTAAACAGTATGTAAGTATGTATAATGTTGATAATAAATTAACAATAAAAGATAAGTTTTTTTTTTGTTGTTTGTTTTTGGGGTGTTATGCCGTGTTGCGCTAACTCCTTCTTTAGCCGACGTTTCGGACAGCGTTGCAGTGTCCATCATCAGGGCAGATCCGGTAGATCCGAAGATGTGTAAATTTTGGTTGTCGAGTTTGTGCTTATTTATTTGTGGCCTGGGCCCGTCCAAATGCGAAATGCCAACGGAAGTGGCGACATCTTGTGGCGAATTCTGAAAGCACAGTATTTATGATAGCCTGGGGCCCATCCAAGTGCGAAATGCCAACGGAAGTGGCGCCATCTTGTGGTGAATTTTAGACATGTTATTTGCGTTTAGCTTTGGTGTAGCCGTCAATTACCGGATACCAAGATGTCGCCACTTCCGTTGGCATTTCGCACTTGGACGGGCCCAGGCCACAAATAAATAAGCACAAACTCGACAACCAAAATTTACACATCTTCGGATCTACCGGATCTGCCCTGATGATGGACACTGCAACGCTGTCCGAAACGTCGGCTAAAGAAGGAGTTAGCGCAACACGGCATAACACCCCAAAAACAAACAACAAAAATGCTTTTGGCCGTGAGAATCTAAAAACTTACCTGACTAACCTCTATGGGGAGGAAGTTCACACGATGGTACGCCGTTTGGAGAATCTGAGGAAGCGTAGGAACCATTTATTGGGCAGCCTGGCTTTCCTCAAGAGATGCAAGGAGGAATCGGTCGTACCAGTACACATCCGTATTAAAAGACATATCACATCCCGGAAAGCCGAGAGGGTGTTTCAAAGAGCAGAAGCAGCGCTACTAAGGGAAAGAATCCATAATGTGCGCAGCGAACTGGATGGAACATCTCGGGACCTTTTCAATTTACACCTGCATCTGAGTACAATCCTAATCGAAGAAGATTGGAATAAAATTGACAATATAACTTACCAACAAGCACTAAGGTGTAAGCAGTCAACAGATGCGAGACAGAAACATAAGTTTGAGAGGCTCAACCAAGCCAAAAAAGGAGATCGAAAACAACTTGATCAAAATAAAGTAGTTATCAACATTTCGACCCTTGTGCTGAGCCCAGATGCAACTTCAGTGCTTGCTAAGGGCATGAACTATGCAGTTGCCCCCAAAAAGATACCTGTGGAATCTATCGTATGTGGTGTGGAGACAGCACTACATACAATGAAGAAAGTCCACAAAATGTCAGAATCGCAAGCAGAGAACATACGACAAGAGACTAGCCATATTTTGAAAAGGGCTGAAATACCCCACCCAAACATCACAAAAGGAGAGTTTGCGGCCCTAAAAGAATTGCGCGCCAATGAGGAAATCTTGGTTCTGCCAGCCGACAAAGGAAATGCCACTGTCGTGATTAATACGGTAGACTACTTATAGAAGATGGAAGACCTCTTGTGCGATTCCGGCACCTACAAGAAGATCAAAAACAATCCTACTAACAAGATTGACTTAAAGACAAGGGAACTAGTCAAAGCATCTAGCATCAGAAAAGAGGATTGGTCTAAGCTTTTTGTAAAGGCCTCTAGAACTCCTGCCCTGTACGGTCTCCCAAAAATACACAAAAAGGGAATCCCAATGAGACCGATTGTCAGCGCTATTGGTGCACCTACATACAAACTGTCCCAACACCTCTCGAGATTACTGCAGATGCAAACTGGAAAAACCGAATCGTTTATTAAGGATTCAACAGATCTGATCAGTAAGCTTAAGCAGGTTAAGACTGAGGAAGGAGATATTTTGGTCAGCTTTGACGTCGTGTCTCTTTTCACAAATGTGCCTCTAGAAGACTCAATGACAATGCTCAGTGAGATATATGAGGAAGACATCTGCAAACTTTTTGAACACTGCCTCAAAACGGGATACTTTGCGTTTCAGGGTGAACTTTTTGAGCAAGTGGAGGGAGTTGCAATGGGCAGTCCGTTATCGCCAGTAATAGCCAACTTCTTTATGGAGAAGTTTGAGGAAGCGGCACTTGATACAGCTTCAGCTGTCCCTAAAGTATGGTGGCGCTACGTCGACGATGTCTTCGCCATTTGGCCTCATGGAACGGAGAAACTTAACGAATTCCTGGACCATCTTAATTCTCTCCACAGCAAAATTAAGTTCACAATGGAGCTGGAAAACCAAGATAAAATCCTGCCTTTTCTAGATGTGGAGGTGATGCGAAAACACGATGGTAGCCTAGGACATACCGTATATAGGAAACCAACTCATACGAATCGATACTTACACGCTGATTCGCACCACCACCCAGTGCAGAAGAGAGGACTTATCCGTACGTTGGTGACCCGAGCGACCAGAATATGTGAAGAAACAAAACTTGGAGCAGAACTTATAAAACTGACCGATGCACTGGAGCGCAACGGTTACCCGGCAAGTCAGACTAGGCAAATTTTAAGAGCCAAATCTACAACAAACGAAGACAGAGTTGAACAAGACTCAAAAGGCTGTGCTTTCCTGCCTTTCGTTCACAATGTGACAGACAGAATTGCCAGGCTGTTGAGAAAAGAAAACATCAAAACTGTCTTCGGAACCACCACCAAAATCCAAGACCTACTGAGGTCTGCAAAGACTAAGTTTCCTCTGGAAGCAGATGGAGTGTACAAACTCAGCTGCTCTGGTTGTGACAAAGTTTATATAGGCCAGACAGAGCGGACGATTTCCAAAAGGATAGCAGAACATTTTCGTGCTTGTAAACTTGGCCACCCTGATAAATCGGCAATCGCCGAACACTTAATTGAAACCGGCCATTACTTTGGATTTGCTCCCGAGGTCCTGGGAAGACCCAAAACTTATAGATCACGCCTGATTATGGAGGCAATTGAAATCTACAAAAATCCATTTAATATCAATAGAGACGACGGAGTTAGCTCCGTCGTTAGCTTAGGCTCAACAGCTCTTGGTATCCGGTAATTGACGGCTACACCAAAGCTAAACGCAAATAACATGTCTAAAATTCACCACAAGATGGCGCCACTTCCGTTGGCATTTCGCACTTGGATGGGCCCCAGGCTATCATAAATACTGTGCTTTCAGAATTCGCCACAAGATGTCGCCACTTCCGTTGGCATTTCGCACTTGGACGGGCCCAGGCCACAAATAAATAAGCACAAACTCGACAACCAAAATTTACACATCTTCGGATCTACCGGATCTGCCCTGATGATGGACACTGCAACGCTGTCCGAAACGTCGGCTAAAGAAGGAGTTAGCGCAACACGGCATAACACCCCAAAAACAAACAACAAAAATGCTTTTGGCCGTGAGAATCTAAAAACTTACCCAAAAGATAAGTTGGTTAAATTACAGAATTGTATAAATATAAATATGTAAGAAGCAGGATAAGCCTCATATAACAAAACAAACAACAAATGAATATAATCAACAAGTACTTCTATGGTTTTAATATATATAAAGAAATACAAATTTATAACGATTTTCCATGTCCCTAGAATGTGAATTCCAATTAGGAAAACAAGGTCTTCAGTAGTGCATCAATATAAATCCTCAGTATCTAATAGCCATTTCCTTAGATTATATTTGACTTTGACTTTTAAATATTCTGGGTACAATAAACTTTAGGGTTCTTTCACCGTATTTATTCCTACATTTCGGGACCACCAATCCTTCATTTTGGGTGTATTATGTTTATGGAAAACTCTTTCCCTATACAAGGAATCAGATAATATAAGATGTTGACTTACAATATTATAAAACAATAATCCTCTGACAGGTAAAACATTCAGAGACTTGTATATTAATTTAGTGTCGTTTCTGTGTGCATTGGTATATTTATGGATAAAAAAATTTGTAAGGGAGTTTTGTAATGTTTGGATATAACTTATATTAGTTTTACAAGAATGTCCCCAAGAAGTGATTCCATAACGGATTGTGGGTTCAGCCAGAGATAGGTACCTAGATTCATTTCAAAGTACTTATAGGCACAAAATATTTTATTTTTTAAATTCTACCCACAATAGACCGTAGACGTTTACAAACATTAGTAATTTGTACATCCCATTTCATGTGGCAGTCAATAGTAACACCCAAATATACATAGTTTTTGACAAAATCAATGGTTTCACATGAACAGGGCTGTGCAACATTTCAATGTAAGCAGTCAAAAGTATGTGTATATAACGAAGGGATTAAATTGTATCTGGCGTGTTATGAGACCTTTTTAGGAGAGCAATAAAATCAAGCTGCATAAGTTTCATTGCAGCAATCAAATCCTCGTGTGATATTACGAGTGCCGTATCGTCTGGGTACACAAAATGTTTAACGAAAGAAAACAATTTACTCATAATTGAGACGTATATAATATACAGGGTTGGCCCTAAAATTGACCCATGTGCAACACCTGTTGAAATATATTTTCTTTTGCTAATTTTTTTTAGAATTTTTACTGTTATTTGTCGATCCGAAAATATTTTTTTTAACAAAATTAGTAGCTTTCCTCGTATTCCTATTGCATCCATTGTTTCTAAAAAAATATTTTTATCAATGGTATCAAACGCCTTCGAGTTATCTATGAATAAAACCAACCCCTTTTTTAAAAATTTAATTCATGATTTACGTGATTTGAAAATTCTTGAAGCAACATTTCCGTACTTTTTTTTCTTTTGAAAACCATACTGGTTGGGATCTAGCAAGGAAAAGGATTCTAAGTTTTGTAGAAATGTATTTTTTTCCTAGAGCTGGCAAAATGCTAGAAATAAATATTGTAATGGCTGCTATTGAAAAAGAAAAGTCGTAAACTGTGACAATTGTGTTACGAAATGACCAATGAACTAAATGCTACAACTATTTGAGAAGCCGAGTTCCCCAGTCTGTTGCTCGCATTAGCAGCATAATATAATATAATAGTGGGACGTCAACCGCCTAAGTTCGTATTGAGTTATTTTGCGTTACACTGACACACTCCGCTAATAGACGGGGAAGTTCCAGCTTCGCATTGTGTGACAGACAATAGACGAACAACATCACAACAATCTTCCATCACAAGTTGACAGTTATTGAAGCAACTTGTAATTGTAATGTAATGAACGTGAGATTTTATAAACGTATGTTTATGGAATATTTTGATTTTCAACCAGATCACATGGAAAGAATGGGTCCCCTGGTCCCCTGAATAGGTTGAGTATCTGGTAGTATTAATAGAGACCACTGTGCAGAATTGAAATGTTTATTCAAATGGCTTTAGCCTTTGCTATGTTTAGTATCCAGATATAAAGAGCCAGGTATTTCTATTATCCCACTGGTTCCAGGCAGTTGATACTTTAGTTGGGTGTCGCATACAAAAATATTCGGTGAGGTTAACCCTTGTCAAGTAGGTAATCCTTAAAAAAATCAAATCGTTTCAACTCGATCGACGAAAAAAATTCTATGGATTATGTAGTATACGGTAAGTAATGTTTAATATACAACGTAAAAAAAATATGTTTTATCCAACGGAAAAAGATTTAATGGTCAATAATACGTTAATTCTGCTAGTTGGTTTAATTGTTAGTTAGAAAGTATTGCCGTGGAATTACGTAACCTCTGAGCGCGCACAATAGTAGGTTATAATAATAACGAGTTGAGCTATTGTTTGTTTGTGACAATGGTGATTGGTGTTAAGTTGGCACTAGAAAAAGGTCGCACTTTTACTAGCGCCAACAAATTGCAAAAAATATTTATCGTTATCTCTTTACGTTAATTTTGTCACGAGAATTATGAAAGGAAATATATTATTTACCCGTGATTTGCCACTTATCACTTATAAAAGTTAATTCCTGCAAATCGCTAATAAAGTTATGCAAAGTTTTAAAACCGACGGAAATAAATTAAAAACATATTGTTATTCTTTAGAAATGTTGTTGAAACCTTTTAGTAGTTAAACAAATATGGATAGAGTCTTTGTTATTGAATAAATGATATGTTTTAAATATTATCGTGGAATCTATTCAAGAAAATGGTAAAAAAGTCCATACTAGTTGAGAATGGTGATTTCGGATTGCCGCGGCTTCTGCCACGAATCACTTTAAGAGCCCCATATTCAATGTGATCCATCAATGTATGTGTTATGTGACATACTTAATTGTTAAGCTGCTCATCTTCACGGAAGGTATTTACCCGATAAACAACAAATAAAAAACATATTATGGAATATTTTTATTGAAAAGGTTTCAATGCAACTGGAAAATGATTAAAGACCAACGTCGTGTTCGATGGTGAAAACTTTCTTGTTGATTTCGGTATTAGTTTCTCGTATTATCAGTACTGAGAGATGAGCTCGGACTGTGGATTGATTGCTAGCAAGTTAATTCATGATGGCAGCTTTTGCACTTTGACGAGATATCACTCTTACCTAAAAAATCTAAGAGAATTTTGGTGGAAAATAGTAGAGTACCTACATTATGACGAGGTATCATAGGTTTTTCTATTTGTATCAGCTCCAAATAGAAGACCCCGAGGAAAAATTCTTAATACACATCTGTTGTACATCTTTGGAGATGCTGTGTGGGGGGGTCTTTCGAGAAAACGAAGGACGGAGCCTTTTATATGTTTGCCGGTGCCGAAGCATATTCCTTCGAAAAACCAGTTGTAACGTTTTATTGGTTATTTAAAGTACAACAATCGGGTTATAAGTTGTAACTGTAACAATGTTTTATATCCTTTGAATGAATGAAGTAATTATTTCATAAATTAGAATTTTAACAGGTCAAGCCAAATTTATCAGTTATTATTTCGGAGCCTTCATCTTCATTTATTAGTAAATACATCAAATCTAATTTAGTGCACTTAATTGTTTTTTATATACCGCTTTCCAAATGCAATACTTTTTGTCAAGCGTTTTCATCACTATTCTGCATCATCATCATTAAACGTAAGTTCGGGCGACGTGTATTGATAGCCATTTTGTACGTCTGTCTTTAGTAAGAAATGCGGATGGAATCGGAAATGTACCGCAAGTGCAGGCCATAATGTATTCTCGCCGACCCTCTCGCCTCCCGACCCGAATACTGATGAGCCGATCGACCACTGTGAGCTGTGAGCTGTGAGCACACTGACCACCAACTCTCCGAGGGACAGCTACTGTCACTCTCTAGTCGTCAATGTACGGCACTGGGCACATGCTACAAATACAATAATCCTTTACACCGTGAATTTAATACACCGTGTTTCAAGCTCATACAGCGAAACTTCAGGAAATGTTTATTCATGATAATCGACGAGAAAATTTTTCATAAACCTCTTTGAACAGCAATTCTAATTATTATAATTCTACTGAATATAAATGTATTGTCACTTTTAATTTGTGAAATAATGTGGCATAACCCAGTTTTACTTTTTTATTTATTTGTAATATAGTTACTTTTTAGTTTTCATGCGTCATTGCTATTTCTTTTGGTGTTATGAAAGAATCCGTTTTAAAACGTTATTATTATTTATTTGGCTTTTAACAAACGCGTGTCTGAGAAAATACCATCGGGAGCACTGAAATATCTTACAAAATTACGTAAAATCACAAATTTTTATTGCACTAGAAAAAGTGGATTATTTCAAATTCCCATTGGCAAGACAGAAAAAATGTCTGAAGATTCGACGGATACATTATTAAGGTCACAGATCACTTACAAAGCATCGAAATGAGTATTAATATAAATATATTTTTTTAAACTTTGAAATCACTGCAGACCCTTGCGTAATATCCTTGTGAGTCGTAAAATAAATTGGTATTTATTACAGTTTTACAACTGCTGCCATTTTTTTCAGCTTGAACTTAAATCGTTAAAAATAGGACACTGGCGAAATGGCGTTTTCTATTAGTATGATGGTTGATTATAAGCTAATATTGTTACTTCGAATTTATATAATTATGGGTGTTTCGATCCGATAATCAGTAATTGAAATTTTAATGTATTTCACCGCCGCAACAAAACAATTCATTTCATGACTGTTGATTCTGAGAAGATTAAATTGTTAAGAATATTCAAGGAGCAAATAGGAATGATTTTTGATTAGGTGAATGGGACAAAATGACAGAAATGAGGGTTGTGACACTAGCTGAAAGTTAGAGCAAATATGCATCTGAGGTAAGATGAGTATAATAGTCCTTGAACTAAAAATTTGGTATTTATCTTCATTTATAAACCACCATTAATACTTACTTATTCCGTAAATTTGATCTTAAACTATTCGGAAAATTAGAAATTTTTAAAATAAATATATCATAACCCACTGTAGTAAATTGTTTTGTACCATACAGATATCGTCAAAACGGCTCTCAGATGAATTATGACGAAACATGTAAGGGTACAATGCGATGCATCCGAGCCAGAAGTCGATTTTAGATATTGGATAAGTTGTAAGTTGTGTAAGGAGATGAACCATTTGTTTTTCAAGTGCGTTCTATTATAATAATTATGAAATTAATAAGTGCGATCACATGAAGATTTTAAAATTAAATTTAGGCGCTTTTCGGAATACTGAAAAGTATTTTATTAAAAGATTGCTGATCTCTGCTATTATCTACCAAAGAAATCCGGCGTTTTTACGTGATAGCTCGCACATATTTCGTAACGCCCGCGCCGTAAGAAAAAACATAAATACAAAAGCAATCCGTTTTTTTTAAATTTCTTTCGAATGTCGCGTAGGAAGTTCTTCCGCAACGGCCGCTAGATGTATGTGTTCGTGCTGATTCACGGGAATGCTCAATGTGTGTATTGTGTGGTATAATGTTAATACGTTTCTCCATTTCTACAAAACCAAGCCATTTTAACTTCCACCGCGGTCCTGTTCATGGTGATTTGAATTTTTGATGTACACAAGCAGATATTTTCGAGTATAATATTTCCGAGTATCACCTACTCGATGAAGTCGCACGAACACATCATTAGAGTGTCACATGTATTTGGATGTTATGTGTGCAGCCAAACAGGTTTACCAATATGAAATGTGCAAATCTGCAATCGAAAGCATGACAACAGCCTTGTAATAAAAATAAAACAAAAAACGTGAATTCCGACGTCGTTCATGAATTTCGAGGCCGTCGTTGAGTGCCGTTCAATCCGACTTCATTGTTGCTCATTAAAAAAAAAATGCTGGATACGCTTCATTATGGAGATCGCAAATAACATATTATATAATAATATGCTCAGTTGCCAAAAAATTTAAAAGACGTTTTTGATATTTTGGTGGATTGAAGCTATGAATGCAGTTGTTCCGTTATAGTCTGTGATAAATTAAACATTATTTTAGATGACACACTATGTAGTAGATTCGTCCGGAAAACGTAGATGATTTAAAGGATGATATCGAATCGTTACACTTTACGAACAACTCACTGCAGTCAATCTGGACAAGCCTGGTATTTACGAACAACTCACTACTGTCAATCTGGACAAGCCTGGTATTTATGAACAACTCACTACTGTCAATCTGGACAAGCCTGGTATTTAAGATCAACTCACTGCTGTTAATCTGGACAAACCTGGTATTTACGAACAACTCACTGCTGTCAATCTGGACAAGCCTGGTATTTACGAACAACTTTGACGGCCGGCGTGGTCTAGTGGTATACGCTTTTGACTACAGATCCGAAGGTCGCGGGTTCGAACCCGGCGTGCGCAAATAAATTTTATCTGATTAATTTGTGTTATTTCACAATTAATTAATTTAAAATAATATATAGTATATTTGCGGCACGTTCCAGAGTGGAAGATACTCTCAGTATCGCCCTGGTGTAAGACCACCATTCAGAATTGAAACGTTGCTTGAAATGGCTTTAGCCGTGTTTGGTGACCAGATCTGAATAGCCAGGTACTTCCCCACCTTCCTCTTCCCCATCTCCCTCCCCTCCCCAATACCCTCAGCCTCACAACATACCCCAATTGGGGATGCCATAGTCTCACTGGCTCCAGACGGGAGCAGTTGGGACTCTTGTGCGGTATTACTGTAAAAAAAAAAAAAAAAAAAAAAAACTCACTGCTGTCAATCTGGACAAGCCTGTTATTTACGAACAACTCACTGCTGTCAATCTGGACAAGCCTGGTATTTACGAACAACTCACTGCTGTCGATCTGTACAAGCCTGGTATTTTAATAATCATTGATGCAACGTTTTGCTTTTATTTCAACGCCATATAATATAAAATTTAACAAACCATTTAACTGTAAATCATTGCTACTGCGAAATTTATAAAAGGAGTTTTTAAACATGTTTTTATACTCGTATGTAAGTAATTAAATAATTTTTTTAATAGTCTATTAATTTGGAAATTAGCTAAATAGATGGGCGGAAAAGTCAGCAGTTTACTTAGAAACAAGATTCAGGAATTAAAGGTAGTGGGGAGGGATGAGAGGTAGTGGGAAGAGAAAGGTGGGAAAGTACCTGGCTATTCAGATCTGGTCATCAAACACGACCAAAGCCATTTCAAGCAACGTTTCAATTCTGAATTATGGTCTTACACCGGGGCGATACTAACAGTATCTTCCATTCTGGAAATGCGGCAAATATGCTACATATTATTTTAAACAAGTAAATTGTGAAATAACACACATTATTTCATGTAGGTTTAGATCAATTGTAAATTTTCTTTAACAACTTTATATAATGGCGCCATTGGATGTTTATCGGAAGCCAGGTTCTTATGTAAATATTGCACTCTAATATTCCCAGCTCCGTTGCGAGATAATATATAGCCGGAGAACAAATACCATTTGATGATTATTTAAACAGAAACCTGTAATTATTATTTTAACGTGTTCGCGTATTTAAAAAATAAGAAAACATATATTATTGAAAATGCCGAAAACCACAAAGCATGAATCATTCGAATATAAAAGAGTTAAGTAGATTTCAGTCTGAATTATTTTTTGGTTACGTACACCCACTGCTGTAATCCAATTTCCGTAATAAACGGATTTCTAACAACGAATGTTTTAATCTGTCGAGAATAAAACACATCCGCTGGCCATCGAAACATTCCGGAATCCCGCAAGATAACAACAGATAACAGCTTGCAGCTATCTTACAAATTGAAAATAATTATTTATGCCTTGATTACAGATTACACCATATATATATATTATAGGTACAACTACAAAAGCCACAAAATGATCAATTTTAGGAGACAGCGAAAGCTGATATTAAATTTTAACTATTAGTTAAACCAATTATTGAAAAAAATTTACATTCACTTTAGAGATAAGTTTTTTTAAATGATTTAAAATATGGAACTTCTCTATATAACTACTCTAAATATTGATCAGGTTGATTTCGTTGAGCCGTTGACCGATACTTTTTCTAGATAAATAAAAAAACAAGAATAAACAATACTTCAGCTTCATTTAAAAAAATGATTCTCTAATATCTATCTCTAAATAGTATAAAACAATGTCACTTTCCACGTCTGTCAGTCTGTGCGCTTAGTTCTTTTAAACTATGCAACGGACTTCGATAGGGGTGATATGATCACCATTATTTAGATAATTCTTCCGGAAGGTTTTATATATATAAGAGATGGAAATTCTTATAGAAAGTAGGTGGATGTCTTGTTAACAAGTCTTGAAAATATATTTTCTGGAGCTTACATCGCTAACGCTGGCGAAACCTTATGAGTTAAATCAAAATAATGTACTTCGAAATTGTATAATCTTAAAAAAGCCTACAGAAAAGTCCGGGACAGTATATGGTCGACTCCCAGCAACGCCGGGTCCACGTCATCTAGTTCAAGGTAAATGTAGAAGGGGTTGGTTAAAAAGCCTACAGAAAAGTCCGGGACAGTATATGGTCGACTCCCAGCAACGCCGGGTCCACGTCATCTAGTTCAAGGTAAATGTAGAAGGGGTTGGTTAAAAAGCCTACAGAAAAGTCCGCGACAGTATATGGTCGACTCCCAGCAACGACGGGTAAACGGCATCTAGTTCAAGGTAAATGTAGAAGGGGTTGGTTAAAAAGCCTACAGAAAAGTCCGGGACAGTATATGGTCGACTCCCAGCAACGCCGGGTAAACGTCATCTAGTTCAAGGTAAATGTAGAAGGGGTTGGTTAAAAAGCCTACAGAAAAGTCCGAGACAGTATATGGTCGACTCCCAGCAACGCCGGGTCCACGTCATCTAGTTCAAGGTAAATGTAGAAGGGGTTGGTTAAAAAGCCTACAGAAAAGTCCGGGACAGTATATGGTCGACTCCCAGCAACGCCGGGTCCACGTCATCTAGTTCAAGGTAAATGTAGAAGGGGTTGGTTAAAAAGCCTACAGAAAAGTCCGGGACAGTATATGGTCGACTCTCAGCAACGCCGGGTCCACGTCATCTAGTTCAAGGTAAATGTAGAAGGGGTTGGTAGCTGCAATCATTCTATTTAAGGCGTTGTAAGATTCTAATAACGGGGGTTTTCTCAAAGCTCACAATTTAACTATTTCTGGTGAACGTATTACTAAAATCTTAAATGTTGTTAGAGGGATCCTCACGGAGAAAGCTATTTATATTTAAAATTAATAAAAAGTCATCATCATCACTTTTGGCTCTACAACCCCTGGTGGGTCTTGGCCTCCTCAAGAGTCTTCCTCCTCTGATCTCGGTCCCGCGCCAGCTCTCTCCAGTTTCGAAGCTCCAAGGCAGATAAATCTTTGAGGACGTTGTCGCTCCAACTTAACCTTGGCCTTCCCAGGCTCCTTCTGCCTATCGGTCTTAAGCTCAGCAGGGACTTTGGTTCTTGATGCTCGGTCATTCTCTCCACATGACCTAGCCACCGAAGTCTTCCCAGTTTTATGAATTTTGTGACGTTTAGCTCCTTAAACAGAGTAAAAAGCTCATTGTTATAACGTCTGCGCCAAAATCCATTTTCTAGAACCGGTCCGAAGATGCGCCTCAAAATTTTCCTTTCAAAAACATCCAGTGCTCGCTCATTCTTCTTAGTTAGAACCCACGTCTCGGCTGCGTACGTAAGCACTGGTCTAATTAGTGTTTTGTACACTAATACCTTGGTGGTTCTGGAAAGCAGTCTGGATTTTATTTGTTTTTGTAGGCGGAAATAGCAGCGGTTTGCATTCACGATGCGCTTCTGGATCTCCTCTTTAGTGTTGTTATTGTTTGTTATCAGGGAGCCCAGGTATGTGAATCTTGGTACCGTTTCAAAATTTTGGCTTCCAAATGCGAGAGATGGGGTTTGTTGGGTACATCCTACGGCCATGTATTTGGTCTTCTGCTGGTTTACTACAAGACCCATATTTTTGGCAGAACTTTCAAGATGTATGAAGGCGTCTTGTAAATCATCGGGATTTTTCGCAATTATGTCGATATCATCAGCGTAAGCCAATAGTTGCACAGAGTTGTCAAATATCGTTCCTCTTTTCTCAATGCCTGAGTCACGAATAACTTTTTCTAAGGCTATGTTAAATAAGAGGCAGGCCAATCCATCTCCTTGTCGCGCGAGTCGAGCGCTTCAAATGGTTCGGACAGATCACTGCCAACTCTGACACGTTACTGGGGACATTGTCAGTTTCACCAGATTGATCAGCTTACGCGGTATTCCAAACTCACTCATTGCATTATACAATGCGTTCCTATTAATACTGTCATACGCGGCCTTGAAGTCTACAAAGAGGTGATGAGTCTCGACATTGTATTCTAACTTTTTTTCTAAGATCTGTCTCAAGGAGAAAATTTGATCAATGCATGATTTGCCTGGCCTGAAGCCACATTGGTAGTTGCCAATAATTTTTATCATTAAAATATATTATAAGAAAAAAGTAATTTATCATTAAAATATATTATAAAAAACTTCCCGGGGTATCCCCATAGAAAAATTTGAGATTTTAGTAATACGTTCATCAGAAATAATTAAAATAAACCACATGGAAAGATCGATTTTCTAGGCCAAAATTGACCGTAGGTCCGTCCATTACCGGGACCGCGCGCTCAATATTGTTCTTACACGACATCATAAGTGATTATGTCGTTAAGATTTCCACTTTATTTTTTTACATTTGATAGGGAAAAATCAATCACAGGTCTGTCATTTTTGGCAGGTCATTGGCAGGGCAGGTGCACGGCTGCTTCACTTACGACGTTAAGATTCTGGCTTTATTTTGGGGTATTAACTCTTCTTAAAAATCTATTAGTAAACTGTTGTATATTTTATCTATGGTTTTTGGGAAAATAAAAACAAATTCGAAAAGAAAGAAAAGGTAAACAATGAAGATTACATAATTCGTAGGTAGGTATTTCATACTTTCGCATTTACTTGATATAACGTAATCAATTTAAAAAGGAAGTCATAATTAAAACAGATAATCATAATAAACCTTTATGTCTTCTATAATAAATTAGAATATTTTTGTACGCACGCTTGAGCAAATGGAGAAACTTAATTTATGTAGAATTATTGAAATATTTTCACATTAAGCATTAAACAAGGAAGTCGGATGGCCGCAATTGTTTTTGGTATTAAAGACTGTACGAATCATTAATTCGCGGGATGAAGTAAATAGGAAATTAAATAACTTACTGAATCACTCCGAGCAACGTCTTGAATTATCGGGCTGATTTGAAGTTCGATTCTCCAATAATTGTTTTTTATTTATTTATTTATTTATTTATTTATTTATTTATTTATTTATTTATTATATAAGTACATTTTTGTTTATTTTTTACAATATATGATCAATATTTCAGGACCCCTCTTCCATAGAAGAATTAGCTTGTGGCTGGAAGAGGAGTGTACATTGTTTTATTACAATAAGTAAGTAATTAAAAATTAAATGATTTTAAACTTATTTGAAGTGAGTTATTCTTAAGGCGGTGTCTAGTAATCTATCAATTCGAAATAATGAAAATATTATTACGCAATACGGTAAATATGATGTTCTTAGCCGGAAAAAAAAATATTATTTATTTTTATTATTAATACAGACTTAGCATTTATCAAAATTAAATCAGAAATATGACCTTTTTATGGCCGTCCTTTCGTATTGTTCAAAAAATATTTTAAATTTTGAATATCCTCAAAAAATACCTTGAAGGTTTTTCTTCAAGACTTCGTTCAGAAATAAATAAAAAATAAAAAAAATAAGGTTGTGTTATAATTATTTCCTAGGCACTATCTTTAATGTTTTTGTAAATGCGGTTTACTAAACTTTGGTTAAATTTATTCTAAAAAAAGGAACGAGGAATAGTTTCTATTATTTTTGTCCACTTTTTAAAATTATTTTCACATTTTTAAATTACCATTTGTTTAAGAGTTTCGAGTTTATTAAAATAATAAATTATTTTGCCGTAAAGTGGCGACATTAATTCAGCTACCACGGCAGAAATTAGAACTGAAGGCTTATTTTTAAATATGTCAACAGATGGCGTTAATCACGGAACGACCCTTGGAATTTTCAACAAAATCTTGCGTGTCATCAGTCAGCGAAGATAATACCTACTTGTATATACGAAGAAGTTTGCCAGTATTTTTTTATAAATTGACGAACGGTCTTGCTGTGCACGTGTTTATACATGTGTTAGTTTTCGACGTGGACATGCGCACACACACTTGTGTATATTATGTAAATATGTTTTGTCATTGATTTTGAGGACAGGCATCAGAGATGTTCATCGAGTTAGGTTGATACGATTCGTCTTCACATTTTTTTATTGTATAAGTAAAATAATATTACATTTATTGTGAGGTGTGCTTAGCTGATTCTTATTTGGTACATGCTATATACGTTCATAATTTTTATTTCAAATTTAATGTACTTTACATACGATTTTTACATATTTATTTATTTATTTATTTAGACGCCGTAAAAGGCTTTTACAATATACATGATTTATGTTTACAGTGGTTCACAGGAGCGAAACAGTATTATGTTAAACAGAATAATTACTGAGAAATTATGTTGAAAATTAAACAAGAATAACATCTGGTATACATAGGTACAATAGCATTTTTATTTTCAATCCGTACAGTAGTTTAGTATTGAGGTTATTGTTACCTTCAATATTGAATTTGGTTGAATTTGCTGAGAACTAAGAGTTAGCTCTATTGAAACAGGGCTGTCAGTAAGACATCTCATAATAATTTTGGGAAAAATTATAGTTTTGATTAAGTATATAAAATTATTAGATAACACTCTTCTGTCTGATATCTGATGTAAGTGCATAGTTTAGGTTCTGTGATAACTTATGAATAGAATGGTATTATGCCTAATAACATTGATAATTATGACAGAGGTATGTTATTATAGCCTTCTTATAACTATATTCCGTGTAGTTGAACACATCTACTACTTCTGAGAAAGCATTGCCAACTGCATGCAATCTAGGTATAAGCGAGTTTCTAAATGACTCAGTCCTGATATTGTTATTGAAATTAAAAAGAATTTTGGATCGAGTGGTTCTAGTGGGTATATGGAAGGTAATTAGGCTTAATATATCAGGGCTGTCTATAATACCATTGACAATTTTAAAAATAAAAGTCAAATCGGAAATAAGTCTTCTATCTGAGAGTTTAAGTAAGTTTAATTCTTTCATCAAGTGATTGTAATTTATTGATTCTATAGGTAGACCGAGTTTATAGTTAATGTATCTTAGGAATTTATGCTGAATTTTTTCAACAGAGTCGGAGTGGATTTTAAAGTAAGGACACCAAATAGGAGAATTATATTCGATTTGACTTCGAACAAGTGAGGAATATAAGATTTTTAGTGTTGAAATATTTTTAAAGTCTCTGCCATTTCGGAGAATGAAGCCGAGCATTTTTAATCCTTTGTTGGTGACTGTTTCTACATGTGAAAGAAAGTTAAATTTTGAATCGAAAATAATGCCGAGATCGTTAATTTCACTTACAGAGGCGAGATAAACATTATTAATTTTGTATTGATAGTTAAGGGGTTGTGTTGTTCTAAAAAATCTTATAATGTGGCATTTACTAATATTGAGATAAAGTTTGTTAGTTTTGCACCAATCTTGAAGTTTATTTAAATTTAATTGAATTTGAATACAGTCATTTATTGTTTTTATAATTTTAAATAGTTTAAGGTTATCGGCAAAAAGTAGCACTTCAACATTTTTATCAAGTGAAACTTCTTTACGCGCGTTATGCATTTTCGAGGACCGGAGTAAAACCGACTCATGACCGTCAAGTGACTCAAGGCCGATAACGCGACTAATTACCCTCGCAGACGTGCGTGACAAGTTTTTTTAGTAAAAAACACAGCCGTAAGTGAGTTTTTCAAAATTTAAAATTGCGCGGGACAAGTCAATTGAGGAGTACACGTCGTATACGCGGTTCTCGTCGCGCAAGATACCTCTCTTCGCGGTCTAGAGGCAGAGAGTTCGACACTCGTTATGCAGGACCCGGGTTCGAATCCCATATTTTTATAATTTTTAATTTTTTTTATCACATGCTACTTATAAATATGTGAATTTATAAGTAGCAATTTAGTAGTAATTTATTTTTACTTGTGTCATGAAATTGTTTTTAATAAAGCATTACATATTATTTACTTAGGCACCGTTGTTTTCTTCTATGATCCTTATTAAAAAGCTAACAAAAAGCATTTTTTTTGTTATCCTTCAAAACATGCATTTTTTACTCTTGAATAGTCTTCAAGCACGTTTTTTTTATTACGGTCAGAGCCCATTGATGTACCTACCTATTGTATTTTTTGTGTCAGCGCGGAGCCTTCTGCAGTGGGAAAGTGTTTTAAAAAATCAAATAACAACATACAATATAAGTCACTTATAATTAGTGACATCTTACGAATTTCAACAGAACTTTTTTAGTACAGAACTGTCTTTAAATGGCTAGTGAAACCAAGTTCCTCCGCTGGGGGGCATTGTTGTAGTTTCGTTCTGAACAGGGTACCTATTATACTTGGCCTTAAGATTAATTCAATTGGAAACATTTTTATTTTTTGTAAATTTGTCTTTAAAATATTTTTTCACAGTGTTTATTATTTGGATGTTATCATTAGTGTTTCTAATTTCTTCAGTTAGTCGATTGAAAAAAATTCTTGCCCGGTAAGTGTAATAATTTTGTGCAAAGGAAGTGTTTAATTTTGGGCATGGAAAAATATATTTAAGTCTAGTACGGTTTTCAGTTAGAAATTGATACTTGTCTTTTTCTTTTATGATTTGAATTAATGCATTTTTAGTATAAAGATCTTTAAATGAAGGCACTTGAAATTCTTCGAATAATCGAAAAAATCAATATTACTCCGATAAACAATAATAATACAGAACAGCAGTGGAGTACCTACTCGTATGTCACAATATGAGATCGAATGAAGAAAGAAGTAAATGGTACCATTAAATAATAAGAATGAAGCATGGAGTGTGTTCATCCTTTATGCCAACCTCTGTGGGGACACGATGGTGGGTAGGCGTGACGGTTAGTTGATTATTTTTTTGCTAATGACTCCATCAAATGGAACTGATTTTGAAAAGGGGGTGTTATTCATTTAGAAGTCTATCCAAACGCCCCGCTCGCAGAGCATTCTGCCCACCGGATGAAATTAAAACGGACATTAAACAGAACGCCACGCTTCAGTAGGTCAGAATGACAGGATTTCAATGGTTTATGTAGGCACGCTCTCGCTCTATGTTATTTTTGCTATTTTTCTTAGTCTTTTACCGACATTGGCTCTTCAGCAACGAACACGATTTCATTCACAATACTTTTGTGGGTTTTGTTTAAAATATTGAAGTTATTTGGATGTAAACATTGAGGTACTCCAAACAAATAAAAGAAATTGATAATCGATTACACTTTAGCACTTGGCGTGTCACTGCCTAGAAAGTTACGATATCTGTCACGTTTCCAGCGGTTCTACTTTTCCCTATTGAAAACTAGGTAAACGAGTACTGGACAACACTTACCTGTTGGAATTTCTTTTACCAACTGGCGGTTCAATGACTCTATGTGTTTACCAGCGACTATGAATCGCACAAACACACTTTTAACCCAGAATATACCGAAATATAACCACCTACACCAGGTAGGCTCTTTAAAACTCAAGAATATATAAAATTTCAAAAAGATTTCACTGACTTTCATTGGCGGAGTGACAAATTGTATGTACGTACGAATAAAATATTTAAAACAATTAAAAAGAAGTTTTATTTAATAACAACGGTATAAATATACCATAAACAATAAATCAAATACAATGACATCAGAAAGTATAAAATGATATCAAAGTAAGAGATGCAGGTACACGCAAAACTTCTAAGTAGACTTTCTAGGTTTAATTAATATTTATTGAAAATATATGATATTATAGCCTTCTTGCAGTTAAATAGATCCGCCACATCTGCTAATCTATTACTAACTTCATGTAATTTAGGTATAAGTGAGTATTGAACTAACGATGTATACAAAATTTTCAAGGTTGAAATATTTCTAAAGCCTCTGGAGTTTCGATGAATGAATCAAAGTATTTTCATTCCTTTTTTGTTAATTGAGTTTATGTGAGATATAAAGTTTAATTTAGAGTCGAAAATGATGCCCAGGTCATTAATTTCTTCGACAAAGGTAAGGGTTGAGTTATTGAGTTCATATGAATAAATAATTGGTTGACTTATTTTGTAAAATCTTATTGAATGGCACTTATTTATATTGAGATATAGTTTATTTAGAGTGCACCAATTAATTAACCTGTTTAAGTTATTTTGTAGACTGATACAATCTTCAACGGTTTTTACTTTTTAAAATATTTTTAAATCGTCTGCAAAAAGTAATACTTTTATATCCTTATCAAATATATTAACAATATCTGTTTTGAAACGGCATTCCATTTATTGAGATAAATGATGGTTATTATAATATCGAAGCGAGTCGAAATATTTCTAAAGGTATTTGTTATTCATTACTAATTCCTTGAATTTTTGAAGGTTTTAACAAACAATGTAATATATCATTCAAGAAGAAGATAATATTACTAAATCTAAACGAAACATGTAACAGAACAAAACATAGAAAAATAAAAAGATAGCGGTCTCAAGTGAGAATCGAACCCAGGATCTGTCTATATGACCGGGACAATGTCTTTAACCCCCAATCATTCAAACACTCAGCTGCTTATTATATAGTTAATTTTGAATTTCGAATATGAGATCGAACAAAATCACGTAATCAGGTTCCAATGGTTAAGTGGTTAAAGACGTTGTCTCGCTAAGACAGAGATCCTGGGTTCGATCCCCACTTTCGACCATTTATATTTTATTTTTCTTGTTCTGTGTCATGTTACAGTCAGATTTGTTAATATTATCTTCTTCTCCAATGCTAATATAATTTTTCAAAAAAAGCAAATTCTTTGTGGTGTGACATTGTATGTAAATTGAAAAAACGTATTTTTGAATACACTACTTTTCTTTTTGAAATACAAAAGATCGCCAACCGGGTTTCGCTTTTCCCAACCTTCGTCTGGGATTATTATTAACTAATAACATTTAATAAATAAACGAAGCTTGGGAAGGCGAATCTCGGTTGGCGATCTTTGTTCATTCAAAAATAAAAGTGATTTATTACAAATTGTGTTTTTTCATTTAATAGCTTAAATAATAAAATGATTCAGTAATATAACATTATATATCAGTTAAACTATCTGTACGCGTTGCTTATACTGCTTTTGTCGTAGTTTTTTTTGTATTTGCAGGAAGGTGGAATTTGTTGCATTGTTTTTGAATGATGTTGAATGTTTTGTGATTATTTGTATCTGATCAGTGACCTTCAGTAAGTTTAGCAAAAGTAATCCGTATGTATTTTTGAAAACAAGCTTTTGGGATGAGTAATTTTTTGTTTTACCCGTATAAAGGCTAAATTGTAGGCTGGCAAATCATAGAATACCAATAGTAATGAAAGCCCGCTTCAGACTTCAGACAGAGAGGTTAGTTCAACTCCGGCTTATATAAAGAAACTAGATGTTCGTTTGATCTCTTTTTCACAATCTGTCCTACCTAACTGATGAAATTAACCAGCTATTTAAATTCTATATCACTGACCGAAAACAGTATTTCGGTTGCTCTAAACTGAGGTCTGTGGACGAATATTGATAAATTGCTATTCCGATACGATGTGGGCGAAGCATTTTTTAAGCAAAAACTAACCAATTCCAAAGCAAACAACAAATTCAGTGTTGTTCATTCCGAGCCGTCAACTGACACCGTTTAATGCACAATGAGGAGGTGCAGTTTCTTCCGACTTGTGCTTAACATAGTAATTTTATTGCATTACTACAGAGGTGTTTTTGCCAGTACTTGGTCACATAAAAAGTACGTTCTTACTTCACTTGTTGAGCTAGTTTGATAAATAAAACAGTAGCTTGCCTTCTTATTGGAAATCTAAGAACATTATTCAATATTTGGCATGTCATAGTAATTAAAGAACCGTTAATATAATCTCTTTATATTCTTATTAATCGACACGTTTTATGGACGTTTAAAAAACGTGGAATGATTATTAATTTTCTATCAAGGGAGCAACAGTTAGAGCAGTCTAAGAAAGACTTGACTACGTTTTTTACCCCGATTGGTGGATACCTTTGAATACTGACTAGGTGAATATGTATTTCGGGACTGGTGATGAGTCACGTATACGTAAACGAGAAGATGTATAAATGCGGATGACGCAAGGAGAGAACTGACGAGAAAATCGACGCCACCGATAAAATCTTGTACCGTTAATTGGTTAATTGTTCCGCTAATAGGCGACAATCTTGAGCTTTTGAAGCAACCTGCAGACTCACCGCGATCTGTGGAATTTCAAATACTTCATAGCCGACTTATCCGCCTCCGCTGCGACAATTATTATTTTTACGTTTCGTCCAAATTCTTTGTAGATTTTTGACCTTCTTAATGTCACTGCCTAATGGCTCGGGCGTACCGAAACCGGAAATCAGTTGAATAAACGACAGAATTGACTACAATACATTAAGTACGTATTTTCATCAGGGAAACTTTTGATCACATTGATTTGTCTGAACCGGTTCGCGAGTGAACAGCATGACCTTTGGAAGTTATCACATTTTGAACCATTTCAAAAGGTGAACAACGAAATAGTCGCAAAACCTGCTATGTAACATTTGTGGGCAATAATTTTTGAAGTTCTTCAGAACTATACTATTCTTCAGAATGATACATTCTTCAGAATGTATCATTCTTTTTGAAAAAAAAAGGATACCGTATTTTAAATAGTACGAATAATAAATTGTGTTAGATAATATTTCACTACTTCCCTTTATTTTTATTTGATATCATCGTTATACAAATAGCGTTATTTATCCCTGCATTCAGGGGATATAAACATCACGTAGGTCATTGTTTTCACTTCAAAAAACTTTTGTACAGTTAAGTTCATAATTATTAATAACTTATAACCTACCTATTATTGAATTTCAGCATGCTGATTTTTATTTCAACTCATTTAAACTAGCATTTTTCAAATTTTTTTATATTTTCATTGAGAGTTAGTAAATGAATGTGTTTCTAATATTAATAAATTACGACGAAATAAGTATCGAAAACATTAATATAGTCAGTAATAATCAGCCAGGTATAAACGAATATAACACAAAGCACTTCTAAATCCAATATAATTTATTTAATATTTAATCTAGCTTTCTTTCCTGATTTTTGTGTCTATTTTAAATAGTACATTTTTTCCCTGTCAAAAAAAACGATTTTTATTTCATATTTACTGATTTATTTAAATATTTTAAAACTTATATCATCCGTGAGATCAAAAATATAGCTTATCAAAAATATTTGTGATTTTCGAGTCAATATGCCGAGATCTCATAAATTTTGTAATAAAATAATGACGAAAATAAATGATCATCACATCTACATTAATTTAAAATTGAATTGATTCATCAAAGCGTAAATAACTTTCTTGTCAAAATAATATCTTGCTTTATGTAAGCGCACGTGGTTAATGTTCTTCTTAAATATTAATCGTAATTTCTTTCAGAAAATCGTATGTCCTAACCGCAACCTTCTATTTCTAATTTAAATTCGTAAAAAAAAAGTTTAAAATAATTTGGAAAATTGTATTTTGTTCGTAATAATTATTGACTTATAATAATGATGATGACTGTCAAAAACCAAATTAACAGAAAACTATAGTTATACATCGCGGCAAACTTACACGAATCGTATTTTAAACTTGTTATGCGAGTTCGGTAAAGATTTTTTTGCTATGCATTTACCTAAAAAATAAAAAGAACACACAGAAAAAATTAAACCTATTCAAATTCGATCGACGTATACATACCCTGACCGCCCCTTCAATACACATAAACCTAAGTATGGGTGGGTCATGTCAACCGATTATTGACAAGTGAACACAATTGACAAGTGGTAAGTATTCATACTAATTTATACCAACTTATAAGGGCTTATTGGTGGGAACCATAATGACGACCGCCGTTTCAACGTAAGAGTATCTGAACGAATTTGTGGTTTTAAGTTAATGGTGAGCAATGATTTCATGTATCGTGTAAAGAAATATCTAACCAAATAAGTTGTATTGCAGATTATTCATTACAAGAGCCAACTAAACTATGGATAACAGTAGGTATCTGATACAGTCGATAAAAGTAGTAGAATAAGGAAGAATGGAATTCTATGGATAAAGTAATAGTTATCTGATACAGTCGATAAAAGTAATAGAATAAAGAATAATGGAATTCTAATGATAAAGTAATTCATTTTTCCATTTGTATTTCCAAAGCATCTTCACTAAATGATGCCGGTTTAACAGGTCGAATATCAATATCACTTGCTGAATTTTAGCGAATTTTTGTACCTACTCTATTCGCATAAGCAATAATACAACGTCCATTTTCAAGTTCTGTGAAAGACTTTTTCAAGTTCTGTTTTTATTTCAGTTTTGTCAAGCAACTAGCCTACAATGATATAAAAACAGAACTTTAATAAATCTTTCACAGAACCCGAAAATGAACGTTGAAATTTGATGAATTGTTCAAATTTTCCGAAACAACCCGTCCTAAGTATTATTGCTTAGTTTAACGTAGGTGGATGTTTATTAGGCATAATGAATTTTTCACTTTTCTCTGGTAATAGCTTAGATGCAATTTCTGTTTTCTTTTAAAGTTGTTACCAGAGGTGTATTATTTTTCATTACTAACTTATGATTAGCATGTTAATTTTAGCAAACAACGAATCAAAACAAAGAAGCGATTAGTTATGTTTAGTAACATTTTGCCTAGTTCCATACACATTATCATCAACAACTGATTTTATTCTTCGTTGGTTGATTTATGTCGTCAGTGTAGGCTTAGGATGCCTTTATCACTTTCGTTTTACATCACCAATTTTAAAAAAATGTATATGGTGTTGAAGGTCAAATGTAAAAACAGATATAGTCGACGCAAGTAACTTCTTTTATATATTTTGTAGATTGAACCGGTTTCCTTCTTGCTATTAGCATCTTCAGACTTGAACTATTTAAGCTTTTGCTAAAAGATATTTATGGCACCTGGTTCAGGGGTGGAAAACTCGATCTCTATTAATTGAAATATTGTTATCTTTTCGGATTAAAAAAAGGTTGCAGTAAAGATTTGAATATTTAAGCAGTTGTTGAAATTAAATTGAACTCTTCATGATTTTAAATATTTTTATGGTCCCTACGACCTCAGTTGAATTTTTCTCATGGAATTTCGGATTGCTTCCGACACATATTAAATGTCCTATTTACCTTTAACTTATTTTTGAGTTAAGTTGTCGTAAAACAAATACCAATTTAAATACTAGAGAACATTATCTGTCAGATGTTTTTACATTTTCGAAATAAACATTCATATTTCAAAATAATTAAATTTACCAAACTCATCAAAATACTTTGTCTCAAAACGTCCATAGTTTTGAAAGAATTCGACAAGTAAAACATTTTGCTTAGAGTGTACCAAACAAAATTGTCACATTACTTTTTATGCCGTTAATAAAGTAAAAAAAAATAAAAATATTTTTGGGGACGTGGTAAGGAGACGAACAAAAGAGGTTGTGAGGTTACAGCTATTATGGAGTCAGGGTAGTAGCGAGAGACGATGGAGGCTCACGTAGTTTGTGGATATAGTCGACGGTGAATTCCCCGGGCTGAAGATCGACACTGCGTCGGTAGTTCGGTCGGTAGTAATTCTCTAGGTCGAAGATCGACACCACACAAGAGTAAGTGAAGATGATTGTAGCGGAGTGGTCGAGGCAAGTACAAGTGTAGATGGTGTTCAGCAATGGGGATGACGTTGAGTCTTCCTGGTTATCCAGTGAGAAGTAAAAGAGCCGAAGGTCAGGTTAACTTGGTCGGCAGATGATGTGAGCGCGGATGAGCACGCTGCGCGGGAGATGCAGGTCGGCGAAGATGTCGCAGGGCCTAGGCGCATTTGGTGCGCAGGCCGGGGCAGATATTACCACGCCAAGGATATTTTCTAAATCAAATATCTCCGCATCATATAAAAATACTTTTATAATGTATGGATGCCCCGACCTTAAGCTTCTCTAATGGAATATGATGTTTGTGGCTAGGAATGAAAGATAAGGATAAAGATTTGCCCACATGTCGTCGTGAGTTAAATCCTCGGCTGGCTAAGTCCTCCATCACGACACAAGCAAAAATTTCCGTTCACTGTGATGTTAGTAGGAGATTTAAAAAATGTTGTCAAATTATTTTTGACCCGGAAACGTTTAATTTTCTCCAAACAAAGGAAAAAAAGGCTAATAACAAAGGTTGGCGATTTCTGATCTATCGGTATTTTCCCGACGGATTTAGTTGCTAAGTACATTATTGCAGCTTAATTCCAATAATTAAATCCAACGTGAATTAGCTTCAAGAAAAGAAATATGGAAAAAAGATTTTTCTTTAATTTTTGTTGCATAATTTTTGTCGACTGAACAACGTTTAAATATTTCCACTTAAAATGCACCCAATGATATTTTTACATAATTGAAGTTGCCTAAATATAAATGTGTAACAAAGATTGCAGCTTTGCAACAGACCACAGGAGCCGCCAATCATTGTCCAATAATATCTAACCTTATTGTACTTGCTTTAAACAAGAATTTAGAGATCTTCTTGACATTTCGGTAATAATATTTACAAAACACATTGCGTTAAGCTAGTAAATGTTATGTAGAGTTTACGTCTTAACACGAGGTAAGCGCTATCATTGAACCCTCTCATTACCAGCGCACTTCCTCAGGTACAAGAAGAAAAATATCGATATATCAGAATTTGAGCGAGGGTAGAGCAGTCCGTGGTGAAGTTCTGATAATTAGCCTGTTGTTTGACATGAACCCCGCAGAACAACTACGAAATTACATTATATTTATTGTTTTTAGTGCGTAAAACTACACTTTTTTAATATTTTCAAAATAAGTAATTTTTAATAATGTTTTTATCAGGTGCAGAATGTATTTGTTTTATTATTTATTATTGTGAGTGTTGTTTCGGCGTTCAAAGCAACAGTTTGAAAATGGCCATGTAGACCGAAACAGCCGTTACAAAAAACTAAAATATTTGCAGAAGTTAATTAGAACAATATTTTTATTTATTTGAAATTATATAATTGTGTTTGAAGAATATGTATAGACATCGGGAATGCCCTATGAAGACATGGCACTATCAAATGAATTGAATAAATAATGTTTTATTTTTTATATTTAAATAATATTGTGAAACAATTTACTAACGATATATTTTTTAATTGATTCAATAATATTATGTATTTTTAAAGATTATAATTGGTCCTCCGATGCCATTGGGCCTTCTGGATACGTTGCCCATCCGAGCCCCCCATTTTAAAATTTAATAAAATTCATATTAGGTTAAAAAAAGAAAACTGAGATGGTACATAATATTTTTTTTTTTTCATGACAGAATTTAGTATTACGTTCATATTTATGTTTAATTTTTCTACGATATATATTTGTTGTAATGTTGCCTTTTTTGTAATTCAATCCATTTTTTAATTTTCTATCTGAAATGTTTTTTGTTTCACTTTTTTTTTCAGTTTTTGTATCGAGTAAAAGATTGTTGAATGTCTTTATTAGATAGAATATAACTGTACCTAATTGTTAGTTCATTGATCATTAGTGTGTGTTAAAGATGTTTACATAAAAATTTGTTTTAAGGCAGTACATTACAAAATAATATTTAATTATTGAAGACAATATTAGCGATTCTTAAAAAATTTTGAAACAGAAACGTCAGAAAAAGATACGGTCACATCTATCGGAAGACTTGAACCATTGTATTTAATAGTCAAACGAGTTTGAAATTACATATGTTACTTTTATTTTTGTTTCTTTGAGTGTGATTCAACAAAATGGTAATTTTAGGACATATGTATTTCGGTATAATAAGCATTTCATGTTATGAAGAGCCTATCGTGAATAGAGTAATTTATTGTCAAATATATATAACCTTACTGTGTCACTCAGAAGTTCTGATTGATCAGTAGTATCCATCGGTACTGTTTACGTTCTCAAGAAGTCTAATAAATGTAGTTATGTTATGTATGCTGCAAGGTCAATCACAGATGTTATAGAATGGAAGGTCAACTAGCTAACACGCTGATACACGAATGAAGTTGATCTTTATTTTGATTGATTTAGTGTTTAAAAAAAATCATAATCGAATTTCGTGAGGTTGAAAGGTCGATTCGATAATATGATTTTTTTATTCATCGTTAAACTTGGCACTTAGGAGCAACACTTTAGAATTCAATTTCAATTGTAGCATTAATATAACACATTAACCCTCGTCGCTTATTAGTTAATTATAATCTCAAGGAATGAGTCCGGTGACCTATCCTTTTGGCTCCAGCACAAAAAATGTTAACTGATGCAATACATATAAATCTTTTTAGACGTCAGATATCAAATATTTATATTAGTTAGTTCTATGCACTAAACTTCTAGTCAGAAGTTTCCGGGTTTGATGGGCTGTGAAATATGGTACCTAACTTAAGTACTCTAAAGAAAGATAAAAATTACCGGGTTACGAATAACCTGACAATATTTGAAAATCTCCTTCTACTACCATAGTAAGCGGAAAATGTTGCTTGTGTTGTGATGGAGGACTTGAAGCCGAGGAATTGAATACTCTACGCCTGTGTGGGACCCAAACGCGATGCCAACTCAGCCACTGACAGGACAAATGCTGTTTATAAAGTAATTTTCCAACACTAAAAGTATGTACGGTTCGGTGGCAGGGATTTTTTTACACTCTCACAACAAAATGGTAATTTTTTTATTTATATTCAAAATAAAATTTATTTTGTTTCAAATATTTGTACGGTACGAAACCGGATATACCTAGTTATAATATCTTGTGGGATTCGAAAAGCGTTTGTCTTCTTTTCACGGCCTACTGATTTTTTCCGGTACTAATTTTTCAACTATTCGTACCCGATAGACTTAGTTCCCAATTGTTACGTAGGGGTTATCTTGTCTATTCTATGTCGACGGTCCTAATGCACTACATTTGTCTATTGATTCTTTCTGTTTCTCACCTATGATAACTAGAGGTGTCGCGGTTAGGCAATTTTCCACCGTCATGACCAACCTCATGGCAGCTGGCATCATGGGACACATTACACCTAGTCATTGTGCAATGGTGATTATTGTGGCATGTGCTCGCTTCGCTAAGAAGTCTTGACGGATTACTTTGGATTGACATTGCGGACGAGTTGATTTGATCATGCCAATGTATAGAATGTTTAAGTTTTTTGGTAACATAACCAGGTATCTCAATACTGTATATTATGTTATAAAGTTTATGATGACAGTTATAAAAGCCATTAGGTTGTGACGAGTATCGCCGTGGGTCCTCATTGGGTGTCTTATGCTTAAATTTTATGGTTAAAGTTAGTGATTAATTTGAGCCTAAATTTAGCGATATTGGACAGCTTGATTAACTTTTGGTTAGTCCTAGTGAGGCCTAGTCCTACTTAAGATCCAAAACTTGATCCTATCTAGGATTAAGGTTGTGGTGGAAAACCGGGCTTCAGACAAACTACCGATTTCCGACAACCTGCTTGCTTTTATAATACAGGTTTAGTATTAGCAATATGAACATCTGCAAGAACAGTTCACTATTTTATTATTTGTTTAATTGCAATGCGACTTACCGTTTGATGTTGCCCTAAATAAGGCACTTCCATGTAACGAATTCTTGTTGTTTTCTTTAGTTAAAAGCACTGTTGAGGATATTTAGGGGATGATGTTTTTTTAAACTATTCATGTTTTTTGTTTGTTTTCTCTCCGTCGAGTTGTTAGCGTTTTCCCATCTCTTCTTGATTGATGCGAATCATCACGATTCTCGTGTATCACTCTGAAAATAATAATAAAATTTGTTTATTAGGAATAAATTATTAATACTTATAAATAAACTTCATTTTAATATTCAATAAAAGAAGATAATATCACTATATGGAAATATGACAAAGATACGTAAAATAAATAAAAAAAGTAATGGTCGCCATTTGATCCCGGTAAGACTAGAAGATCTGGATTCATGTCCCGTTGCGACTGTTACCTTTAAATTTTTACGTCCGTATTTGTTTCATGTTTTCATCAAGAATTACTGATATTATCTCCTTCAATACGTAAAGTATGTAGCTGCTTTTGCAATTTGACTATTATATGAATTAAAGTTTTGTTGTAGGCTGAAGAGGAAAAGAAGGACGTTGGAAAGTACCCACGTGGCGGCCATCAAGATAAAATTTATGAAATAAAATAATCAAAATGGTGGTCTGACATCCGTGTCGTTCTTCATATTATTCTTCATGTTATTAATTTCTGAATGATACGTATTTATGAAATATATACACTAGCTCTGTGTTTTTGCCCTTCGTTCTAGAGTGACATAAGATCTAGGTATCATCCAGGTGAGCGACAATGGTAGGCAGTCAATTTTTTTCGTTTTTTATAAGTATTACAAAAATATTAACTGATAAAAGTTTCATGAGAAGCTTATTTCATGGGAAATAAACTTATTATTTGGCGATGACCTACAAAAAAGCGTTTACTTTTTTCGTACGAAATCTGTCCACTGGAATTTCATTTTGAAATACAGAATAAATAATAAGTTCAATAAATTACCTAGGACTTCTTTTAAGTTTAAATAAAACTGTGTCGGTAGCCAGTTTATTTAATTAACTAAAGTCAGATATGAGAGATAACCATTAAACATCCACCATGCAGCGCTGCACGGCAGCATAATTCCTCTAAGATAAATCAGCTAAATAAACGGCTTAAAGTGTTGAGGCGGTCGTAGTACAATGATTTATAGAGCAGATAATTAAAAAGTAAAATATTTGTTTTAATCAAGTAGCGTGTTGAGAATTAAATCATATGAATTTCATATTACTTAATTCGTTTTACATAATCCACATAACATTATTTAATAAACTCGTTATACAGGTCAGAAGATAAGCCTTCGATTTTATTTTAGTAGCAATTTTTCATTATAAAATTATTGTTTTTTTTTTTAAATTGTGGAGACAGCATCACAATTTTTCGATTTACACAAAAATATATTTTTAAAAGGTTCTTTATTCGACTGTTCCATTTTTGATTTGCGTCATTTTTGTTCAGCGGAAACGTTTTAGTATCTTTTAATAATTTTATTTTATAAATTGTACCACCCGGCTTCGTCCGAGAGAACAAATTTGGGGAATAATAATAAAAATAATATTTGGATTCTTTTTTATAGCGCCGTTTTCGTGAAAAATCTCCCCAAGGAGGCTGTAGTGCCTTGTATTATTTTTTACGGTAGATAATTAAAAGCTCTCTGCTTTTCAGATATCCCCTGATCCCTCCCCTTCATCCCATATCAACATTTCCGTTCCCATGCACAAGTTTTTGATTTATTGATTCGACACACCCACTGTCTCTGGACTATAATACTCTTGCAAGGTGTGACATAATATATTATTATTTTTTTAAATACGAATTTTTAAACCGATACAAAATAATTAATGTGTTTGGTATCTTTAGGTACCTAAAACTCTCAAGTCGAAGATTAATATTCAATAAAGCTCACTTTTATAAATGCCACCTTAACACAATATAATATCAAAGTTTAAGTAAAGTCGTAAATATGGGAGGCGTTTACATAATTTATTTGTAGGCGACAAGAGATAGTAGAAGATTTGCTGTCAAAACGGGTATTTGTTCAAAATAAAAATCCAAAGCGATAAATCTTAGCGGTGTATTTTAACGCTAAATTGAAAGATTTTTAAACTTTTTTTAAAGGTTTTATTCTGTTTACATTTGAATTATTCCTAATTTTAATATTGTTGTTAGTCGGAGAGACGGAGGAATTATCTTGCAGAGCTGCCTAATTTTTTCTGGTGAAGTTTTTACTTTAATTTTTTTTTAATAATTTGGTAATTTGATACAAATTTGGTACTCATAAATGTTAGCCCGTGCACGAAACCAACATAGCTTTAGAATGTTTATCCATGGTTAAACATGAAATCGGTTAACTTGATACTACTCCGTTGAGTCCAAACACAAATTCATTGACTGTAGAAACAAGGCTTTTAATTCATCCATTAGGCTACGTGAATAATAATTAAACGGATATCGGTCTAATGTTTATTCTTTCAGCGGTTGAGTTACTTTGTTTTGTGGTCACAATTAAACCGACTAATAGTGAGCACTGAAGGATACGAGCCCAAGGAACTGAGATGGCCTCGCGTGGACAGATTTTAAAGAAATTCACCGTGAAATTATATTGATGAATATATTCCGCCGTATATCATGCAGTGTCAAAGGGCTTCAACAATACTACGTTTAAATGCCAAGGAAATTATTTCCAGCGACTTGCCATTGAACTATTTGCAAAGGCGGTTGGGTGTAATAAATTAGTAGGTTTCTTACGTCATTTCTTACTTTGACTGTAGCTAAAATGACTTTTTTAAATGATATTGATAGAACACATATAGGAAAAAAAAACTAAGTAAGGTTGTAGTCTCCCCCTGTAAAGCTTTCAAGTTAAAATTATAGAACTTCAAATCATTTTTAAAGAAACACAGTTTTTATTTTTATTTTTTATATATTCAATAATATTATTGGGTTTATAAAAACATTTGGGTTTTAAACAAGTTCTGCTGTATAATTATTATTGCGCGTGACAGCTTATAAAAATAAACTGTTTTTATAAACCCAACAACAATATTATTGAATATATAAAAAATAAAATAAAATGGAGTTCTACAAATAAGGCTTAATAACAATAAATAAACACAGTTTTTTATCAAAAAAGTTCTGCTAGGTAATTATTATTATGCGTTACAAATAAATTAAAGGTGATTTCCGTTCAGAGAAATTACTGTTTGACATTTATCAATGGATGAACGTCGTTTTATTTGCGTGATCCTCAGCGTTAGTAAAATGATGTCAATTATTTATTACATACTAGCTGGGGTACCCGGCTTTGCTTGGGGAGTTGATGAGATTGTGTGGTAGTTGGAATAAAAGGATGAACTTAAAAATATAAGAGGCAAATTGTTTTATTGAAAACTTATTCTAACGATTTCCAATACTTGTTTATAAACAACATTTTAAGTTTCGTTATCCGGGGTAGAGGATTATGTACAATTTTTCCGAATTCCCTCGAGAGCTAACTATGTCCTGCTTTTTCACGCCGACCATGAGAAAAACAGGAGTCTTTGAGGTTGATGCCGCAATGTTTTATAGTTTGTCCTTGCGCTTTGTTAATTGTAAAACTATAGGCTAATTTGATTGGAAATTGCAGTCTTTTACATTGGAATGGAAGTTCAGTAGAGATCGGTGGTATTCTGAGGATAAATACTGTGGGTCTTTTCCAGTCATAAGTTCGGCTTCAATTATGTTGTTTGATAGCTGTTCGACGACCATCCTTGTTCCATTACATAGTTTTGGTGAGTTGAGATTTCTGAGTAGTGTGATCGGAAAACCAATTTTCAGTCGAAGGCCGTATAATGGCATTTCTAGTACTTCCAAAGAGTTTAAACATTCTGTAGGGAAGTTGACACTTTCTTCAACGTTTACCATCGTGTAGATTGATTTGTATATTTTCTCTTCACCGGGAATTTTCATTAGAATATTAAAGTTGATGTCGTCGACAATATTATTTTTAGTTGCCAAAATTGTACTTTGAAATATCCACGCCGGATAGGTATAGTTGGGAACAATGTTTGAATAAATTTGGTCGATGAGTTCGTTTTATATAGTGGCTTCTTCCGGTATTCTTCTTTCTGCTTCTTTTGGTATTCTTGAGTTCAATGAGGCCGGTCTTCTGGTCAGTAAGATATGAGCCTCCACCTATTTGTAAAAGATTTTGAGCAAAATGTGCTGTTGTTTCGTCTTTCGATAGTTCAACTCTAATATTTTTTGTTAGTTGCACTATTTGTATGCGTGACCGGAGATGTGATTTTTTTAAGCATGCATTTGTTCACATACTTTTTGTGTGCTTGGAACATTTTGGATAGGGTTATTATGGTACTACACATTGATTATCTTTTTCCAGTTCGCTTCTGCCTTGTATTCGTATTTTCGCTGTAAAGAAACCATTTTTGGGTGATCGTCTTCTGTATTTGGGATACCCATCATCTCCCGTTTGTGTGTCGTCAAAGTATGGTTTTGGGTATTTTTTGTACTTTTTTCATCACAGAGCAAATTACAAATTAGGGTTTAATGGTCCGTGAATCATGTTTTTCACAACTATGTCGTACAGTTCCGGATCTACTTGTGGATCGGGAAATCCAGCTTGGATAATTTTGTCGATATTCGTTTTTTTTTTTTTTTTTCATATAAATTTAAAATAAATCAAATTTAATAATAATTATTAAGTTCTGCAAGTATTTCTGTTATTTTTACAGTTTTTAATGTGACAGCTGTTTCGGCTATTGAGGCCATTATCAAACTGTGGATATGTCCACACGGCGACGACTTATGTTTCGTATTCGTTTGATGAATTCTGTCGTGTAGCCGTATGAAATTGTTTTTGCCATTCGATTGTGTACATCCAGCATACAACGGTTCCAAATATGTGGTGTTTTGTGATGACTTCAATAAATCTCATTTGTTTTTGCCGGAAAACTTGGGCTTTTATTTCGTGTCGATCCATGGGGGCTTGTCCGTATCTTAGTTGTTATTTGATTTCTGGCCACGGTGAGTTGCATGTGAATGTTATGAAGAGGTCAGGTTCGTATTCATATCTACCAGGATTTGTTGGAATAAATGGCGAGTGTTGAGAATGTGATTGTATTATTGTTTCATTGTCTCTGATCAAGCGGTAAGGATAGAACTCTTTGGAAGTGTATTTTCTTATTTTTTTCTACTCCTGTTTCACATCAAAATAATATTCATCCTCTCCGTGCAGAAATATTATATTGTGGATTTCAGATTCCTGGTTTTTCTATACTGAATTTGCGTTCGAAAATTGGAAGATATTATCCATTTTTCCGATTACGATGTGTTTTTTGTTTGTTATATTCTTTCATCGGGTCGTAGTTGAATGCTTACTTTGTTAGGTTATACTGTTTACTTGTCCTCGTCCGCGCTTCTCATGGGTGGCTTGTGTTTGCAGTGTTTTATTAAAAGGTTGTGTCTCCATTTTTGATTCTTAAATTCGTTTGACTTGCTGTTCTTCGGTTTCTATGCTTCACGGTGCTCATTTTGGTTCATTGGAAACTTAAGAGTGCTTCGCGATGTTCAACTGTTTTGTTTTTCGCTGTTCTTTCTGTTTTTGCCGTTTTGCTTCAGAACTGTCAAGATATTCTCCTTTACGTTTGTATAAAATATAAATCCAATCAACTTTATTCTAAGAAATAAACTAACTAAACTTTATTTTCTATTTATATTCAGTCACTGTGTCACTTTGATTACTCCCACTTCACTGTTTGTTTTTATTCACACACTGCACTTCACTGATAAGAAACTGACGTTCGAACCCTTGCTTTATATACCCTTACCAATGGTTAGCCCCACCCATGCAATAAAGGCTTCGAATGGTCCACAATATTCCGTAACATTTCAGAACGTTCGAGAATATTCTGGAATGTTCCAAAATGATTTGGGATGTTCCGGGATGTTCTCGAACATTCCAGACTATTCCCAAATATTACACAATGTTCCAGGATGTTCTGGAATGTTGTGGAATGCTCTCAAAGACTCTCAAATGTTCTAAAAATTTCTAGAGGGCGAAACTTCCAGCCCTTCAGGTAAAAACGGAAAACTTCTAATGGATGGAAGATAGAGGCCTATTAGACCATAAAGGTCCCTTTATCGTACCGGTAGTCGTTTCTGAGTTTTAGGGGAACGCACATTGTACACTTACTTTTATAATTTATAAATAAATATTGATTCATAAAAAGCATTAACTTTGTGGCTCGCCATAAGTAAATAAAGCCATAAATAAAGTAGTCAAAATAAAGTGGAAAGAAAAACAGAAATAATAATGGTATATAAATAAATAAGGTGGTCAAATACAAATGTATTTCTAACTAACTAACTAACTAACTAACCATCACGCCGTTTCCCCGCAGGGGTAGGCAGAGAGGACGGACCGCCAAACAACTCGGTCTTGGCACACACTCCTTGCCTCATTCACATTCATACATTGTCTCATACATACTCTTCTATTATTCTGACTCTTGACATGGCCCGACTCTAGTATCTGATTCACTTTTTTTTTATTTATTTTTTATTTTTTTTTTATTTAATAAATGTTTACAAGTTACATGTTTAGACATTTTTTTTAACTACCATACTAGGCTAATGCCCGTTTTGTGGTAGTTATACATGAAATAATAATAACAATGACATAAAAGAACTAAAAAGGTAAAATAAAAGTAACATAAGTAAGTATAAATCATAATGAAGTAATAATAATAAAAATAACTTAGAAGAACTAAAAAATACTATTTTATAGAAACATAAGAAAGAATTAGAGAAGAAAAAAAAAGAAAAACAAATTTGATGATAAATAAAACTAAAAACAAGTATATTAAAATTAATAGTAAACTGAAAAATAAAGAAAAAGTATATGTATATTAAAAAGATACAAATAAAAATTAAAAATATTAAACATTAAGATTAAAATTTAAACATAATTAATGTAGATTGTTTAATGCATATAATTGTTTGTGTGCAAGTTTATATATCTTAGGTATTATCTATAAGACAACATGTTTATGTTCAACACTTAATTTTAATTTTCGTGATATGAGACAAGTTGGAAAAGAAGTTTTTAATTTTTTTTTTGTGAACTCATATAATCTTTGAAGAAAGGTCGTCCCCTTTCAAATATCCATTGATGTACACGAGCAGTAAATATGGATATAGAATTACTAGACTTTAAGTCGGTACTCAATGCATTGTATATTTTAGGCGCGATGAACCAGAATTGCCGTTGAGCGAAAGAGGTTTTAGTTTGAGGAACCACGCAACCCAGGTGTTGTGGAGCCAACAGTAGGTTATTTTTTCGTATGTAACAAATGCTTACCTTAGTAAATAACTGTCGTATATCTAAGACCCTGATTTTAGCAAAGAGTTCATTAGAGGGATGGGTAGGTTGGCATTTAAATATAATTCTCAAAATTAGTTTTTGAACTTTAATAATAGGATTAATAATGGATTCAGCACAACCACCCCATCCCACTATACCATACGTTGCTATAGATTGGAAAAGGGCAAAGTATACGCTTCTTAAAGTCTGTAAATCAAGGATGGACCTAAGGGAGCAGAATACATGGCAGAGTTTACGAAGTTTGTTTACTGTGTCACTGATATGGGCTTCCCACCGTAGTTGGTTGTCTATGATTATTCCCAAATATTTAACTGCATTTGATGATTTAAGGGTAGAACACGTGCAATTTATATTAGGTGTGATTTCGTGAGTGTGTAAATTGAGTGAACACGAGTGAATAATAGGTTTAGGGCAGTTGTTGGGTTCATTATGTTTGCGGATGGAAAATGTCATATATTGGGTTTTGTCGATGTCGAGGTTTGTGTCCAGCCAATGTTTTACTTTTAATAGACCATTATTAGTTTTGTTAGTGACTGATTCCCATGTTACATCTTCAAATATTAGAATAGTGTCATCGGCAAATGATAATATTTTACCTCCAATATTCATGGCACAAAGTGAGTTTATGTATACAAGAAATAAAATTGGTCCTAGTATACTGCCTTGAGGTACACCAAAGGACATAGGTAATTTTTCGCTTATATGTGTTTTGTCAGAGTGGATGAGAGTTTGTTGTGTTCGATTCATTAGATAGTTTTCAAACCATGTGTAGGCTACTCCTGTTATTCCAACCCGATGTAGTTTTTCTAGCAGTAAGGAATGAGAGACCGTATCAAATGCTTTCGCAAGATCGAGAAAGACAGCCAGTGGTTTGCGACCAATGTCAAGATTATAGGAAACGATTTTCGTGAGGGCAGCTATTGCATCAGATGTACTTCTACCTTTGCGAAAGCCATATTGGTTGTCTGATAATATGTTGTTATCTTCGAGGAACTTACAGAGTCTATGTTTCACAGCTTTTTCTACAATTTTAGATATTGTGCTTAATAAGGATATCGGTCGGTAGTTATTTACAGATAATTTGTCACCTGCTTTGAAGATTGGGATTATTGTAGCCTGTTTTAAGGAGTTAGGAAAAGTACCAGTTTTGAAGCTTGAGTTGATTATGTGTTTAAGAGGGGGGGCGATAAATTTTTGGAGGTGTTTAATAATTTTTGCCGAGATGTGATCTATTCCGGTGGAGTTACTGTTTTTGAGAGATGCTATTATTTCCATAATTTCTGATTCAGTAGTGGGAGTGAAGTGAAACGGGTTGTAGGTCAGAGTACTGATAGGTATACCATTTGCAAGATCTTTCTCTGTGACGTTTTTTCTGGCTAAAATTTTTTTTGCTAAGTTGGGACCGATATTGCAAAAAAATTGATTGAAATGGTCGGATATTTTTTCAGGTTCAGAATTTACATGTATTGTTTTGTCTTCGATATTAATTTTAACAATAGGTGTGTCGGTTTTATTAATGTTGGCTATATCTTTTATGATATTCCAATTTTTTTTTTATCATCGGTAGCTTCACTGATTTTTTTTTTGTAATAATCCCTTTTAACAGTGTCAATTATTTTTTTGCAGTTATTTCTATAACGTTTGTAGAATATGAGAGATGCATAGTCGCTAGGGTTTTTCCTACAGAAGTGATGGATCTTATCACGCTTTCTGATACAGTGGAGAATACCAGCAGTGATCCATGGTTTAATTTTTGTTTGTGATCGGTTTGTTTTAGTTTTTGAATATGATGTTGCTTTGGCCAAGTGGTTATGTAAAGTATTTATAAATAAATCGCATGCAGAGTTGGCATCAGTACAAGAATAGATGAGTTCCCAATTTTCTTTCGAGACATGATCTAGGAGAATTTCATAAGAAATCATTACTCTGGGTGGAGCATTTTGAGTTGGTTTGTGAATTTTTTTGGTAATGGAAGTAATGATTGCATAGTGGTCTGTTATAGTTGATTGATATACAATGGATTTGTTGTCTAGTTTACTCTTAACGAACACATGATCTATACAACTACTATTGTTTATTTCTGATTCTCTTGTTGGAGTGGTGACAGCTGGCAAATATCCTAATAAAGTTAGTGCATTTAGGTATTCGTTGGCTTGAGGATGCGTTTTGTTGATTATATTTATGTTAAGGTCACCAATTATGTAAGTGTTTTAGCAGTGTTTTATGTTTGTTAATATTTCTTGTAGTGAGTATAAGAATGGGGTTATATTATGAGTATTCGGAGATCTGTATATAGTAAGGATTGTTATGAGGTTATCAAGTTGTATTTGAAGGCAGTTGGCGTTTTTAATTCTGACCTCTTTGACTGAGTGTGGGATGTGATTTTTGATGTATACAATAACGCCATCGTTTTGAGTTTGGTTATGTAGTGTGTTATAGTGATTGTAGTTTTTTATTGTTTTAGGAAGGAAATTTTTTTGAATCCAGCATTCGGTCAAGACAATTACATCGAAATCTAAGGCAAGGTCAGTAAGAAGAATGGATAATTCATCAAAATTTTTGTTAATACTTCTAATGTTCATTGAAAATATCATAAGGGTAGAATTAGTTAATAATAATTGACGTACAACTTCAGAATCGTTGGTTGATGAACATGGGATAGGTGTTGTATTATCTAGTAGATCTGCTAAGTCTTCCATTTTTTGGTTTTTTGCATTGCGTTAATTATTAATAGTAAAGATGTAGTGACAGTGATATCTTTATTAGTAATATAGGTATTGATTTGTTGTGAAGATGTAACATAAAGATATAATTTATACTTGGTCATTTTGAAATTAGGAAGATTATAGAAATGAGAATTGAAAGCAATGGTATTATGAATATGTGGTATACATGGGATTTGAAATAATGATTTTGAGATAAAAATCTTGTTTGTAGGTAAAAATAACGCACGGTTAAGTAATGTAAGAAAAAAATATTTCCGAAAATTCTTATTGTTCGCAGAACTAAAAACAATAAAATTTAAAAAGTTAATTTCATTCTTGTTAGTAATTAAAGTAATATTGCATTTAAGGGTAATCGTATCAATATGTAGAATATTATTAAAATAAGTTGTACCACTGGTTTCTGTTGTTGGCAATAGTCGAGAAAGAGTTCGCCAGTTATTAAAAGCAATAACAAAATAACCAATGTATATAATTGTATAAAGCATAGTAAGTTGTAATGGTTTTGATGCAATTACAATAACACATTTTTTACATGATAAGAAAAGTAGATTACTGGAAAGAGGTGATTGTATTAAGTTATTTGATCGATTAAAAACAATGATGGGGTACATGCTTTTTTTAAATGTCTTTGGGCTAGAAAAATCCAATAATATGTTTTTTGTAACAGAGAGTATCAAGTAATATATAGATGAATATATAATAGTATACAGGAGAATCAAGTAAAATAAAAGTATACCAAAGGATGAAAATTGATTATAAGTTATTTGGTGAGGGAGATAAAAGGTTTTTGGTTTTTTCATTGATAAGTATAACGGGCGTCCCAACGTCTTTGCGTACATATACTTGTCCCCCTCTGGTCCAGGCAAACTTAAAAATATTGTCCCGTGTAGCCTTACGTGCAAGAAACCAATGATGTTTAGCTCGAAATGTCAAGTGTTCATTGATATAAATCTGAGAGCTCTTTCCTGCCATTCCTATGATATTTGTGTTTAGTTTATCCTCCCGATTTGCAGATCGCTTGTTAAATGTTTTTATGTCATTTAAGAAGATGTCACGGTCATCGTTTGTTTTGAATCTGAGGATTATCGGCCGTTGTAAATCCTTGTTGGTTTTTTGTCCAGTACGGTAGGCTGCTTCCACATTTTTCACTTCTGTTCCGGCATTTGTAATTTTTTGGATATTGAAAACAACATTTTTTAAGTCTTCTCCGCTTATTTACGGGATTCCTCGTATTTCTACGTTTTTCGACCTGTTTTCCCTGTCTAAATTTTCAAATTGTCCTTCTATTAGCTCTAAGCGCGCTTCAAGATCACAGTTTTTTTTTGCAAGTTTTTTGTTTATATTCTCGAGTTCGTGAACTCGAAGTAGAATATCCTCGTATTGTTTACTCATTGCTGAGATTGTGGCGAGAATTTGGGTGTTTTGGTCGAGTATTGCGTTTTGTTTTAATAGTAGTTCGTTGTCCAAAGTTGAGGCACCGCTGGCAGTGACATTGAAAGCCGGAGTGTCAGATAGGCATTTCTTGCATTTAATTTGGGCGCGTCGCTCCTTAGTGAGTCGACGGTATGAGGTCTCTGCCACTCCGCTGCAGTGCAAATGGAATATTCCCTTGCACACGGCGCAGGTAAATACGGACTCGTCGGAGAGAGTGGGTTCTGAATTGATCGTGCCATGTCTTCCTCGGGCGTCCACGACTTCTGCTACCATTCACATTTGCATCATATATCCTCCTTACACTCCTATCTTCGCTCATTCGCTCTACATGCCCAAACCATCTAAGCGTCCCTTTCTTAATCTTACTCATTACGCTTACATCAGCCTTGCCCTCTTTGCGGATCTCCACATTCCTCACACGATCAAACATGGTTTTACCACACATACGCCTCAGGGATCTCATTTCAACAGCATTCAATCTACTTTCATCCATTTCAATGTATTTCTATTGTAAATTATTTTATTTTTTCTTTCACTTTATAAAGATCAGCTCTTAATTCCTTTTATTAATAACTTTTTGTAAAGAGGAAGGCACGGTCGAGTTTAAAACCTTCTTGTTAACTTTATACTATATATATTAACTTATATATTAACTCTAAAGTTGATTGCCCGGAGTTGCTGAACAAAATAAATTTCCATGCGCCAATTCGATACAGCAGACAAAATACCCTTTTCTACATTGATAGATGCAATACCAATTCCAATCAAAATGAATTTATGTAAAGGACATGTAACTACTATAATAATAAATTTTCAAATATAGACACTCATGCTGACATATTACATTCTAACTCATATTAACGACTGTTAAATTGATTGTACCTAATATTTCAATATTACTTGCGTGGCAACTTTTCCTTATCCCTCTCCTCCCCTTTCCCGTTCCAACCTTAGTATATTTAAGTATAGTTATAATTACATTTATTTATTGCTGTTTATGGTAGGCATATTATAGGTTTATCGTTTGTTGAATTTACATTCGTATTATTATTTTTCTAATCTGCTGCTTTATTCTGTTTTTTTTAAATATTTTTATTAAATATTCTAGTTTACAGATTTTTTTATTTTTCTGAATATCTATCTGTAAACATTAATAATTGGGCTGTTTTTTTGTTATCCTCTTATTTATATTGCATTACTAAGACTGTTTATGTTCCTCAAATAAATAAATAAATACTCAAATAAGTGATGTAGGTATATAAACTTACACATTGTTATATAATTTATTCATTTTTAGTCGGATGTTTTTAACGAGAATTTATAGATTTATTGCACTAACAAATCTTTTACACCAAGTGATAAATTGATTTAGCATGTAATTATACTAAAATGAAAATAAGAATTGCAAATTTAAAAAGTTTAATATACTCATTTCTCATTTTTGTCTTCTAAAAAAGTGTTATCAAAATGTTAATTTACCTGTTTGATGTTAGTTACTGTGTTTATCCGATAAAAAGTTGTGGAGCAACGAGATGAAGATATGTTTATTAATTTATCCTCGAAAAACGTAATTTTATCATCCAAGTAATTAAAACACGGTTTCGAAATACAACGTTGCAATCAACGTCAAGATAAATACTCTCGTTCATTGCAGCATCATTTCAAGTCTGCAAATGGAAGATTTAACCAAGTTTTCTCAGCGAAGACGATACCGATAATTATTGTTTTTATTGCATGCGTTTTACGAACTTCAAAAGGACATTATAATGACCCAGATATTTCAAAAACGATAGAAAGGTTTTTTATATTTAAAATCATCATTTACAAAAAATATAACGAATCAATGTTCTAGTCCAGATTGTACCTTAAGCAAATAATAGTCTGGTTAAAAGTGAACTAATCAATAATAATAAGGAACAAAAAAAGTTAAAAAATGAAAACTATAAAGATTATAAGTTTTTGCAGTTTTTACGCAAGCACGAAAAAATTACCAAAAGGTAAAGGACGGTTAATAGAAGTAAAAGCGTGAGGCTGTTGAAAAACTATCATCTTCATTAAATGCTTTAAAATGCGAGATTACGAAACGTCCGCGCCGGAGGAACGTCATCTTCCTATGAATAGTGAATACATCAATAAACACTGAAGATTATTTGACTCCGATTTCTTGATAATGTCAAGGTTGGAGTCAAATTCAACTTTCATACTCATCGGCCATGTGACCATCGCTAATGATCTTCTGACGCTTACTTTACCTAATAAACGCGGATCGCCATTTCAGTATGTCAGGTTTTAGTCTTTGTTTATCGGACTTATAAGATATATATCACTTTACTGCTCGGAATAAAGTGAAGTAATGCAGTTGGCAGTAGCGAAACTATAGGGGGGCAGGGCTGGAAAAATGTCACGGGGGGCCGCGAACTCAGAAGTCAGTAATAATCTTTTTAACAAAATTTAGTAAAAAATTATAAATTTTATATAAGTACATGAAATCAACTAAAGTTAGACATAACTAAAGGCCATAAAGGTAAAAGGTTATTAGCAAATTATTAGCATTTTTAGGATTTCGTGAAGTTTAGGAACAAACTGCCTTAGCAATGTCCAACCAAATTATTTAAGTCCATAAATCACAAAATATACCTCTAAATAAGTGTCGAAGACAAAGATATGATGGTGCTAACATAATGAAAGGCACTTATGGTAAAATGGTTAAGTTAAAATACTCATAAAAGATATTGAGCTAAATGCGGTAGGTATATGTTCACTGTGCTTCCCATAACTTATATCTAGTACTTAATGATGCAGTAAGAGAGGTTATTGATATGCAAACATTTTTTGAAACAGTTCAACAAATTTATAATTTTTTTGGGCATAGTATGAAAAGATGTAATATCTTATCAAGTTTTATATCTGATAAAGAAGGGGAGTCTCCAATTTCGATAACATTAAAAGATTGAACCGTACTAGATGGTCAGGACGTTATGATGCTATTTTTGCTTTTAAAGTTCGGTTTGTTGAAGTCCAAAAAGCGCCAACGAAAACAATTCTGTTAAATTGCAAATCGGGTGAAAGAAATGAAGCTTTATCAATCAAGAAAAAGATCGAGAACTACAGTTTTATTATGTTATTGGTTTTCCATTGCAAAATTCTACAAACAATCGATGCAGCCTCTAAAGCACTTCAGTCCAAAACCATCGATCTTTCAAATGCCTTAAAACGTTTGAAAATTTGTCTGGAAGAATTGGAAAGGTATCGACATGAATTTTAAAATTTAAAAAAGGAAGCAAGTAGTGTAGCAGAAAAGTGGTCCATCAATCCTGAATTTTCTAAAACCCGTCAGAGGAAGGTGAAACGCCATTTTGACGAACTTTGCGAAGATGACTGTCTCCAAGATCTGGAAAGGTTGTTTAAAGTGAACATATTTTATCGAGTATTGGACATCATTATTAATCAACTGAAATCGCGTTTCCTTCCAATTAATGAAATTGTTTCCAATTTCAGTGTTTTGCAACCTGACACTTTGCAAAATTTAAATGACACTGATCTCTTAAAAAAAGCTCTAGAATTTGTTGATATATATACAAAAAGACATATCTGAATATTTGCCAGGGAAATTCTCAGTTTTCGGTCCACCGGTCAATCGGTGCTGATTTATAATAAGAAAGAATAATTTTACGTCGTGCAGCTTTCCTGAAGTATGTGCTGCATTAATCTTAATCTTTCAAATTTTTTACAATTCCTGTGACTACAGCTACTGCCGAAAGGTCATTTTTGAAACTAAAATTAACAAAAACATATTCAAGAAAGTCAATAGGACAAGACAGGCTACGTAACTTGGCTATTGAAAATTCAATGGCCCGATCTTTAAACTTTGATGATGTTATTGATACTTTTGCGGAACAGAAAGCTCGGAGAAAAGAATTTCATTAATAAATATCTTGTAATGACTTGTTTTTTTCATTATACCTACATATGTAATACCTATGCTTTTGAAAATATAATGCACACAATATTAGTAATACTGTTGGGTTACTTCTTAAGTTATTTATAAAAAAATCAATCACAACGCGACTGTGATTTTTACTGGGGGGGCCTCATCCAATGAAATTGCCACGGGCCTCCGATGGTATAGTTTCGCCACTAGCAGTTGGGATACACTGCACTAATTGCTCTAATTAGTTGATGAAGCTGAATGAAGCGGCTTGAGACCGGAATACAGAACTGAGAAGTGTTCGTACTGAAAGGGAGGAGCCTATGCATCAATCATAATTATTAATGATAATGATTACGAAAGCAAATTATCTGCACTGAAAAACACAATATCATTTGCTTAACTTCTGGGCTTAAAACCCTTAACGCGAGATTTACAGGTACATTGATATTATGTAGTTTTTACAGAATCAATTAGATCGTTTCAGTAATCCGTAAAAAAATGTTGAAGTGAATAGACATGAACATTTAATTAAACTGAAAGAGTAGAGCGTTAGGTCTTATCCAATGATTCATGGTAACCTCGAACAATTTCACATTTATTTCCAGTGCATTTTCAGCGAAATTATGACCTCTCACCTTCAAAGGCCGCCGCTTGAGATCACGTTTCTTGAGGTTGTCTAGTTTCGTGCCATTTACAAAAAAACGCCAAAAATTCAAACGATTAAATTTGCTTCAGTGTTGGCCTTTTATTGAATGTAAAAAAGAAAAGGTATCTCTTATTAAATGTGATACCAATAAATCTGTTAAATACGTACTTACCTTCCTCTACCAAATTATTTTAGGTGCACGAAATAGAATTTTTATACTGCTATAGAATAATATATTAAAAAATAATAATAGTATATTCAATTAAAAAATCGACAGATTAGATTAGCTACCTTATATACATATAATGTGAAGATTACTTTGAGAACAAATTGACGGTTATTATGAGACATGGTGTCACTACCGAACTTGCTCGATGGAACGACTCCGAATTCAATATAATGACGCCTGTAGAATAATATTTGGATGCCGAAGATACAGCAGCGCATCGACAATGTTTACGGAACTAGGACCGAATGGATTTGCTGGCCTGACGAGACACCGGGTCACTGGAGCCAGGATGCGGCTAATGGCCTCCGCCAACACATTGGTGACCGCAGCCTACCAGCACCAAGCGCCACTCGTGAGTGAGCGCTGGGCCCATAAGCGCACTCAAGACCACACCCTGCATAGTTGTCCTTATTTGTTAATTCATTATATGTATTATTAATGTCGCCGGGGACAATAAATAAAGTCATCGCAACGAACGCATAGAACACCACCTTGAAATAATTGTATGTATTATTAATTTTTACGCGTTGCCGCGCCCAGTATTTGAACTCCATGACCTTTCTGCTTTTAACTGACCTTATCGAAGAAAAACCTCTCAAAAAATTAATAAATGCTTTTATATCGATTGTTAACAGTAATTAGTGCTTCGTTTCAAGCTTGAGAGCTAGCTATGAATAACCGTACTCAAACAGAAAAAACATCCAATTTAAAACAATTACAAATATTTTTAACCTATGTTTTCATTGAATTCACACGACAATAATGTTAGCTATTGAAATTGTGGATCTCAACAGCTTGGTTTAATTTTGAAGTTTTTTATTCACTCAAATGCGGTTTTTTGTTGTTTTGCAGTATCTAAGCGAAAGAAGGATATTACAACAGAAACATATAAAGGTAGATAATACAACCTTGGCATTTGATGGAATTTCAAAAACCTACACAATATAATAATAATAATTATATATACCTACACACAGAGGTTGGTAGAACGTGTTATCTTGTATCAAGTCTATGAGAAAAAACAGAACAACTTTCAATAGTTCACCAAGTGACAGTCAACATTCAACGGCCGAGACATACAATGGTAGTAATTAATAAGCCTGGCTAGAAAACACTACTGAGTTGTTAACAAAAAAAGATTTTTTTTATAACTCAAATAAACATTTATTAATTACTACCGCGTGAAAGGATATTAAATATTAAAAAAAGGATTTGGTTATAATATTTTTTTTAAGTAAGCGTTATACGTATATACCTTCTATTACCTACGTTAAATATCATAATAATAATAAGCAAACATGATCAAGTTAATTAATATACACACAAATGCAAAATAAACAGTCAACTGTAGATTGTATTGTCGCGTACTCTCATAAAAGAGCTTGTGCTAATCTTAAATGATCGGAAGTATTCGTTTTTGAGGCTCGCCTCAAACTAAACAACATGCGACCATATCGGTTACCGTTCATTTCGATTCCATGTGACTTCCCCACTCCCCTCTGCCCGCATGAAATCAGCTGCCTCTGAGGCGGGCTCTATCTCTACCTCACTAACATATGGTCGTTCTGAGCTGCGAGTGGAAATCCAAGTGTAGTTGGCTGCGTTACGCTGGTGTGATAGTGATAGTTATATAATATAATGACAACCAATCCTATTGAAATACGTAAATATTATTGTGTAATATTTAAATTGAAATTAATTTTAGGATTACATAATTTTTACATATTGGTACTAATTGGTAAATTGATATTTTGGATGTATGGAAATGTGTATCTTTTTACCCGTTTCTCCTCTATTTTTTAGGGTAGTCAGAGCCTCCCCTGCCTCATTGAACGAACCGCCACAATGATAAAGAGAGCTAACAGTAGTACCCGTGGTGATAGTAGTCATCGACGATCATCCCCTTTCTTCTTACACGTTTTGTATCTTAACGGAAAAGTTAGAAGATACTAGAACGTTGTCGTCACGTACGATCTCTCTCTCTCCCTCTCTCTCTCTCTCTATCTCTAATGCTCGTGCTGCTACGATACATGAGATGATATGTTTTTGTTACGCCTACCGCACTATGGATTTCCTTATTTTGGGAGTGTTGTGAGGCTTAAGTATGCTGGGAAGGGTAGGAGATGGCTAAGATGATGTTTGAAAAGCACCTGCAGTATTTTTTATTTATTGAAATCTAACTGTACAGATAGCCATTCAAACAATATGTGTACGGGTGAAACGATTATATTATTATGAATGCCCCTCGTTTCTTTTACCTCCTCGCGACACCGGTTGCGAGCTCAAAGCGGCCCACTGAAGGGCGAGTGGAACGCGGAAATCATGACGTCATAGACGAACGACGAGCATTTCTATATCGACAGACTCAGACTGCTCGCCGCGAACATGTTCGCCGGTTAGTGGGCCGCTTTTACCCTCATTCTTGGCTAACAAACGAGCGATCAGAGTAGTAGAATACGACGTACTGTCACTAGGTTGCCCTTTGTACTCTTATGTGTTTATGCGTTCGCTGTCTAACTTTATTTTATTCGAAAAGATGTATAATTGTATTTATTGAAATAATAGGTGATTTTTGAGTGCATGCGAATGGAAAGAAATTCCATCAGGTTTGGTTTTTGCTCGAGAATGATTTGTTTATATCTCAAAAGCACAGGAAGGCTTTTTTCTCATAAAGATCCTAGAGCGCCTTGTTTGTTTCAGCCAATGACAGCTTGTCTGACCGACAGGCTTATGAGAGATACTAAACGCAGTAAATCACCAACTTGTTTCAGTAACGCAGTAATCTTCCATTTTAATTCATTTTAGGGGCGTGTTAAGTTTTGTGGTCATTTAAAAGAATCGTATTAAACTAAAATAATATAATGAATAAAGAAAATTTAAAATCCAGAAATTATGTGCCCCGAAGTTATCTTTTTCGTGAGTCGACATTGCGGTTAATAATACAATGCATTGTTTATGATTACACCACGGAAAAGAATCGATCGTTTGCATTGAATCTCCCAATATTGTCACTTTTTTTGCAATAACCGCTGTAACAAAACTCTTCACGAATACGTGAGAGAATATGCAGACATGTAAAGTCGTGCACTTACTTTGGAGTTCGGCATGATGCTATTACTGAAATAAAACCCAGTCGTATATTTAAAGAAAATGATATGCTGGAGCAGCAAAAATTTTGAACCTTGAGCTCTGGTATCATGAAATTTGAACCGTATTTTTCTCTCTGGAATTCAAAATTACAAAGGCAACTATCACAAATCATGAGCAAAAGCGAATTGAAATATTAATTAAACTAAATAATTTTTAGCCATATTTTCAATTCTTAAATAGTAAAAAAAATGATTCACAAAACGATTGTCGGGCGGAGCCGGGAATCGAAAGCTATTTTAATGAACAATTAGGAATCATGAGATAACGAATGCCATCCAATTTTGACTTCTACTATTGAAGAACGCGGTCATCGATTTCGCTTACCTCAAGTATTTTATTCTTGAGACCAATTAATAGCAAAATTGATACCTTTGAACTTAGAACCTTGAACCATGGCATTTAGTACATACAAGGCCTTCCTTTTTAACTTTTAAAACAAACGTTTTCTAATTATTACTTGTATTTGAAATAAAGTTTAATTGCGCTCAATATGAATATGACGTTAATGCTTAATATCATCAATTCTCACTATTTATACCAGGGAGAAACTGCAGTCATTATTGTATCTCCTATAGCTTTCTGTGCAAGAGGAATACCATTGACACCGTTATGTTGCTCATGAATCTTGAATTTTTCAATTAAATGAAAGTGAACGGAAGTCATGTAATTTATACGCTCGCGATGAGAAATACTGTCATGTGCAGGTATTCTTAATTCACTAAGTATTTTTTTCTGTTTATATATATATGATTTGTCTGTGTGCCTCTAACACTCCTGCAACATGATGTTATGTTGATCATTCTGCTGCTATGTATGTTATTAAGGTATCCATTTTCACCGTACGATATCTGTTCCTATTTTGAGCTATGATGCTTTGAGGTGTGAAAACAACAACTAGATTTTTTTTTACATTAACCCCACACAGGAGGCCCTGAGCATAAAAATCCGTCAGGGCCTATGTCATCTTTTGGGAAGCTGTGTGGAGGGTCTTTTTTAATGAAAAGAAAGACAGGAAGTTGTCAGGGTGGGAATCTAAGGATCAGTGTGTCCAGGAGTGACGGACGTATATATGTATTATATGTATTATATGTAAGGACGTATATATACGTATTATATGTCCCTATAATATCCCTCCTACTGCGTATGTAAAATGAACAGAGATGTGCAAAATGGGTACCCAAAACCATTTGAAATACAAAATGGAAATGGGTCAAAACTTTTCCATTTGAAAATGCAAAATGCAAAATGGTTTTTAGAAAAGCATTTCAAATGCAAAATGCAAAATACCTATTTTCAAAATGCATTGAAAATGCAAAATGGTTTCTCAGGTCAAACAATTAAAATAAGTATAGAATTTTTAAACAGTTTTGTCATTTAATAATGGACATCAATGTAGAACAAACATATTACATCATGGTAAATCAAAAAATGCCACGACTACGGATTATGAACCACAAAAAATTTGCGCGGGACAAATGTTGCCAACGTAAAAACAAAGAAACTGCTATCTAACATTTAATATTACAGCGTCATGGACGTTCAGTATTTTTTGTAATGGTATCAATGGTATCACTCAATTGCCAGGGCGCAACTTGACAAATGTAAATTATCTCTCATAGCGAGGTTTAGGACCGACTGATATTTGGGGCTTATGAAAAAAAATGAGTGGAGATAGTAGGAAGAATGTTGCTAAAAAGCATTTAAAATGGAAAATGCATTGGGAAAAGCATTTAAAATGCAAAATGCAAAATGGTTTTTAGAAAAGCATTTAATTGCATTTTGCATTTCCATTTCAAATGGATTTATTTGAAATAAAGTACATCTCTGAAAATGAATATATATCCCTCCCACTGAGGTGATTGGAGATTGACATGCCAGTTGGAGAGGTCAAAGGGTCTCTCAACCTATGAACCCGGGCACCCCTGCTAAATCACCAAACGTTGGCGACCGCTGTTTCTTTTTCTCCGTAAACTATTTATTTTGCAAACTATGAAATACATCTTTAAAAACAAAAATAAATTCGAAATAAATGAAAACAGAACCAACATTAGAAATAATAATGTATTTTATACCCCCCAAACGAACACGAAACAAATGCAAACACACTGCAGTTTCATTGGACCTCGTACTTTCAATCTTTTACCGAAAAATATTCAAGTGATTACTAAACTTCCTCAATATTTAAAAGAATTAAAATTATGGCTTTTCGATACAGCAGTTGAAACTTTTTTTATTTAATTTGTATCAATTTATGTTTCTCATAAAATATTCTCCACATATTACACTAAACACTTATAACTTCACTATACACTATTATAAACACTTTTTATACAAACCGCTTAGACAAAATGTAATCTTGTTTTTATTATAATTATTGTTTATTTCTAGGTACAATAAAATAATAATTTAAATATATTACCCACGCACAGGCTGCGCCTTAGTGGGTTCCCATTATTCGTATTGATTTATATAATATTGTATGTAATTAATCTAAAAATTGGGAAAAATAAAGGAAGAAAAAAAAAAAAAAAAAAAAAATGCAAAATGGAAAATACCCATTTTGCATTTTGCATTTCCATTTCAAATGGATTTATTTGAAATAAAGTACATCGCTGAAAATGAATATATATCCCTCCCACTGAGGTGATTGGAGATTGAGATGCCAGTTGGAGAGGTCAAAGGGTCTCTCAACCTATGAACCCGGGCACCCCTGCTAAATCACCAAACGTTGGCGACCGCTGTTTCTTTTTCCCGTTCAAGGTAGTGATTTGCTGATGTTAGAATTTCACTTTTTATTTTATTATTTATTTTTTACATTCACAATATTAAATATGATTTTAGATTTTCACGGCCAAAAGTATTTTTGTTTTTGGGGTGTTATGCCGTGTTGCGCTAACCCCTTCTTTAGCCAACGTTTCGGACAAACAAATAACAAAAAAAATCACAATATTGTATGTCATCTTGGGGATGCTATGGGAAGGTTCTTTTTTATGAAAGGAAGGAATGAACTTGGGCCTTGAAGAGATTGTGCACCGTTCCGACGGAATCAATGACGCTATGTAGTTCCTCAGATCATCTTTCATTGAAACAGTGGTACAACAAGGACAGTATTCTCACCCGACGCCTATGCTATAAAGGTTGCAATCCATTTGATAAGATAGGAGAATTTATCAAACGGACGCCCGTTGTTGTTGAGTCGAGGGTTTTTTCCAGGTATTTTGGGTCTTCCGACCAGAGGTGGCTGCCAAATGCTCGGAGGGGCGCATTATCCATTAGCCGTGCAACATGATCCGCATAGTTCGATTTGAGTGTGGAAATTGTAAATGTTCATAATGAAATAATTCAAAAGTTTATCAGCCTCGTGAGGAGATACCTAACATGGTTCTTTCGATTGCTCTTTGTAATGCCATTCCACTTGTACGACGTTCTTAGTGAGACTCGAAGTAGTACTTAATGTATATGTTATTTTGTTCTGAGTTGGTAAAACTTTAATAAGTTTGTTGAATGTGGTTTATTCTTTACGGAAAGTCTTTGGCCTTTTTTTATTTTTATTGTTGTCTGATGATAGGTACGTTCCACGCAATCTAATGAACAGTTAAATACATAATAAACATTAATTGGGAGTTATTTAAGCTCTACTAAAAATGTTACTTTAAAAAACTGTCTTGTAATTGGGTCGTCTGAACATCGTAATATATTATGTAAATTATTTGAAATACTCTATTTGGGTCTCCTAAATGCGGTCGAAGGTGATGAAATTCTTTTTGTTCGTGCTATATTATTGTTGTATATTATGTTCGTGAATCGGTATTATTTAATTTAATTTAGTCATTCTGGCTCCTTGTAAACACTAATAGATATGTTTAGCTGTATGACGGAATGTATTATGTTTCACATTATATAGCTTAGATTCAACTGGAGCAACCCGAAACGCAGTTGCTGTTCGGGAAACAGACGAATATAGAAATCTGACTTAACAATTCATATCACTGTGCTGATTGAAAACAAAACAAACAAAATTTTAGTAAGTCTTGATGACAAACAAAACAATTCTTTTTGGGAAATGCAATTAACCGACGTAGATAAAATTATTAAATCCTTTCTTGTAAAAATTCGACGTTGTACAATAGTTGTAAACAGTTGGTTGATGTTACCATATCAAACAACAGGCAGCAAACATCATGTCAAAGAAAGAACCACGAATTAATCCACAGACGCTAAATTTTCGCCGTGCGAAGGTTTTTCTCTTTTTAAAATAACTTATTTGGTTTTTTTTAAATTAAGTTTACATAAATTGTACCTTATAACCAGATAATGTATTGTTTCATAGAGCTTTAGGGCGCACCGATTGCACCCGCGCTGAGTAAAGTGATTTCCTACAGAGTATCGGACAACAAAGTGTTTATATATTTTCGTAACAATAGTACTTAATCTACAATAAATATTTCCCCAGAGTACCCATTTATATTCCGAGAAACTATTTTTGATCGTGCCTTAGGCTTAGCATGCACTGCGATTAAAAGCAAAATAGCTGAAAACGCCAAACCGCGTACAAACCTATTCCATGGTGGTACTGAAATAGAATTAAGTAAGTAAAAATACTTAATTTTTTTTCAGGTTTGGTGTTTTCAGCTATTCCAAAACCCTGTGTTTAATCACAGTGCGTGCTAAGCCTAATGCTACGTATACATCCGCGAGCCGAAGGCCGAACTGAACCTCAACTTATGGGAAAGAAACGAAGCAACCGCAAATGGCGCGAAACGCCGCTTGCAGTTAATTCGTCCCTTTCACGTAATTCGTGGTACGGTTTGCGTTTCGGTTCTCAAATATATACTATACGTACCCTTACAGGTTAATTCAATGGAACTCCCGGTAGTAGGTACTTATGGAAACCCCTCACGTTATTTTATAATACAGTCATAACACAAAAGCCACTTTTATCCAGACGAATCCACGAAAAACATCAATGATTTTCACTGCAGCTCTCTCAAGTTATTACATGTCCACCAACCTTAACAAACAACAGTACAACATTCTGACTTGATTTGGAGAAGTTGGAGTTCTGGTTGTATTAAAGTACTGTGTCATATGTGACCGCACTGAAAGTCGTTACCGTTAATGTCCAAAGTGATGCAGTGACACAAATAATTAAAAAGCCGAGTTCACCGGTTGCCGCACGGCTTAAGAATAAAAAAATATGTTACCATTTATTTTCATAACTTTATTTTACTCGAAGTTTGTTCTTCAAAAGTGACGGGTAAACAAAATTTATTCTCTCTTCCTTCCGTTGAGGTGTCATCAATGAAAACATTCTATCCAAATGATTTGGTAGGGGGCTGAAAATCAGAATAAATATCAATTCTGTTTGTACTTAAAAAGTATTTATCTGAAAATAGTAAAGTGAAATATTATTTATCTCTAAGAAACAGGAGAGGTTCGGAAATCTCATTTAATTACGTATTTATAAAACCATTTCACAGCTCGATATTGATATTTTTGTGCTAGTCACACGGTAGCGGTGGGTGCAACTGTTAGATATAAATTTGTTTTCTTTTATTTGTTGACAATCCGCCTAGCAAGTAATAATATATCCTATAGCCTCAAGTTCTAGTGCTACTGGAAATACCTGTTGGCCAGAGACCGTTTAGTTCTGGCACAATGCAACGCGAACGTCCTTGAGACTTTTAATCGACAATCGGTCGTAATTTACCAATAGATAATGCAATCTTCGACCAGCATACTGTTAGCTATGCTAATTTTGATATTACCTGCCGTTTGTTTTCAGAATTTGACCACAGACTGTTCCGGTGTTGGCCGCCGGAAGTTGAAGCCTTCACTGTAGAAGTTTATCAATATTATTTCACACCCTGAAGAGCCTCTTAATTTCGCATTCTTCGAATGTCAGATTGGTCGGAAAGGGAGCGATAGGAGTACATTTCTAAAGTTAATGCCAAGGTCGCAACCGCCCAACATTTAGAAATGTCTCTTAATAATATAACGCCTTTTTAAAGTGCATTAATATTATGTAACCGACAGGAAACAGACGCGACGTGGCTGTTAGTGAACGTACATGAATGTTGATTAGTAGGTATATATTATTTCATGACTTGTTTGTTGTGTATATTGCTCTAACCGTTAGTCGTAATAAATACACACACGATTGTATTGGAATTGATTTATTGGTAAATTGTGTTACCTACGAGGAGTTAGTTTAAATGCCCTGTTTGAATAAAACCGATATAATGAAGTACAAACAAACTTGTTCAGCGGGTCGATGCTTTTTCTGTTACCAAAGACTAGTTATAAGAATGATGCCACATCGTAATAGTGCTATTATGAACATTATATTATAGCCTATAGCGTGTGAATTGAACCTTGCTCTTTGGGCCCGCAGGATATTTGCACTCCATGCACTCTCGGCTACTGGTAAGTTAACCAATAAATCCAAGTTTATAAGATGCGCAGGATAACACATATCTAAACATAAATTTTTAGCACTATGGTCGAATTGATTGCTCCCATAAATAGTGCTACAATTGGATATTGAATACGTTGCTAAAAATCACTAATATTTATTTGTTCTTAAGGAAAGTATCGTATAAGAATTCAACCTAGATTTCGGGAAACAGGTAATTCATATTAATGGATTTGGCAAATATATTTTTTTTATCAGATCACTTTCTTACATGAGAAGGATTTGATGATATATAATTATTAACAACACTAACGCAGCATAAACCGATTTTTTTCCTTAATTTACGAGTCCCGCCTGCTTGCTGTCGAGTTGCGTACAAATGTTTGAATTCCTTCAATGCAGAGCCCGCTCGAAATTAAAATGAAATGGGATTCTTCAAGCTTCAAACCATTGTCCGTGATGGATAGAAGCAAAGAGTATGGATACTCCTAGTTCCATGGATAGAAGTAACCCGTAGGGGCGCATGAATAAGGAGGAAGTGTTCATTTAATTAGAGTGTGGAAGGGAACTCCTTTCAAGAAATCAATTCACAAAACAATGAAAAATGCAGGAGATATAAAAACACGAAGTACCCAAATATCACGAAATGCCTTTTTCAACCGATTATTAGAAAGCATGACACAACCATTAGCATTATTGTGGTAGAGAACAATGTTTTCTTTTAAATGTATTAAGATATAATAATTGGACGCAATGAACCGTTTTACCTAAATTAACAAAAAGTTTCAATTATTTCATCACAAAATGTTTGCATGTCCGGCGGCATTAGGTAATGGCCACTGTAAACATTATCAGTAGTAATAGAAACTAGATGTTTTATGACGGTTACGCACTTTATTGAATAATTGTTAATGTTTCTATTTCTCCAGATGATCGAAGTAATTTACGATTTCATTATAAGCGAGTTTCGATTCGGTTATTATTTGAATTTCGCTATGTTATTGAATAAATGTTTTTAAAATGCTTGAAGCACTCTCTCTCAGCTCTTTATCCCAGTTTCCTCCTTCAGAGTATCTGTTTGATTTGAAATATATGTCTAAGTGGTGTGCACACTTTTCTGATTAAGTTTCTGAGGCAGAACTTTATTCTTAACGTCTCATGGCAGGAAATCCTACAATTTCACAACCAGATGAATTTTTACAATTATTTTCACTCACTGCTTTCGTTTTCCACAATTGGAGTTGCCCTTTGCGCGGCGACGTAAATTAAGTGAATCTAAGTGCGAGTGAGCTATTTGGCTGGAAAGCTTTTAATATTACGCCTTTGTCACACACTTCTTCTCTAATTGCACAAATATGTCTTAAAAATGGAAATTAATATGATCCTTTTGTCTTCTGAATTCCAAACGTCTGAAAGTTTGTCTACATTGCCACAAATTGTTTGTTTTATTGGGAAATAAGCTATCATTATCATAAAATATACCGAAAGTTTTTTACTTTATTGGATAAGATATATTGGATAGAATACATCTATATATATATATATATATATATATATATATATATATATATATGTTTATATATAATATATATACGAGTAAATGTGTATTTACGTTATCAGCTTACGCGTAACGTCTTCTTTCAGCATCTAGAATAAGGATGTGACAATAGAGCATATTACAACATGGCCCTTGATGATTTCCTTTAGACACTAAATGCAAGGGGTACTCAGGGGAAACCCAGGGAAACATCAGGACTTTGCATAGTTTCAGTTAACATAAGTATTTCATGACTCCCGTCTAGCCATAGTTTGTCTTTCGATATGCAAAGAAAATGAAGTTACGATGAAACAAGATTAAATTTCATTTTCAATGAAAGCGTTTACAGGAAAAGATAAACAGGTTTATAATGGATTCAAACAATGTTGTGGCGTACAGATAGACTGCTAATATTGACGTTTCTCTTCCAGTATATGTGATGAGCAGAATGAGAGGACAGCGCCAGCGTTTCTACTTATTTGTTTGAGAATGCAGTTAAACTGAACTCCATACAAAATTACCTACACACTTCAGCTTAGGTAGTTTTCAGGGCAAGAATGATCTTGCAGCTCTCGAATCTTTTGGTTGAGGAATCTCCTTGACTCATTTGGTCTGTCATTAGGCACAGATCTTTTCTAGGCTACAGTCTTAAGCTTTCAGTATTAAGCTTTCAGGTATATACGTTGTTGTACAACCCATGGGATAAAATTATACAAAGAAAAATAAAACACTTGGTTTATGAATCAAATGATAAAACAATAATGAATGACTTGAAATTTATAAAAAAGTGTCTGAACGAATTTGTAAATGTCATAATTGTGCGGATGATTTACGCCCACTATATTTACACAGCAAAAAAAGATAATATTACCATGATATATTATCTGATGTATTATAATTACAAAAATCTAACGGATGTATGTTCAAGCATCACAAAGGTTCTTTTGCGGGACTATTTAAACCACAAGTATTTTCATAGCTAACCGCGAACAACACCTTAGATTTATTAGCGTTCGTTACTCCCGAGGAAATAAAGCGCACCGCCTGGAGCCTCCCCCCACCCCACCTCCCCACCTCCCGCAGCTATTGAATGTCCTTGAGGACTTTCAAAAGCCAAGAACCGATACATGCGATAATAATTAAAGTGAATTAATTGAAATAAAAACCTTCCAGGCAGCGAAACATGACAGCGTGCCTTTCATTTAACCCTAATTATAATCTTAGATTTATAGATATAATAAAAAATCGAGAGGAGAAAAAAACCCAAATGTCAATGTATTCAATGGCCCAAGGACGTTCAAAAGGTTAAGCTTACAATAATACGTAATATTGTGGGAAAACTTGAAGAGGATCCATACGCTAGTACCACTGATAAACTTGAAGAGGATCCATACACTAATATCACTGAAAAAAAAGTGATACTAGTGTATGGATCCCCTTAAAGTATTCTAAAGAAAATCCTTTTTTTATAAAAAAACACTCTCCTGTTTTTTTAGAAAACTTGAAGAGGATCCATTTTTAAAGTTCTTGCATCAGTGATACTAGAAGAGGATCTATACACATCTTAGAAATTATGACAGGTATGGGGTTCTTTTTGTCGTTTTGAACATTTTCAAAGTGACGAATTTTTTATTATTAGGTTTTATTTAATAACTCGATTTGGAAATGTCAAAGCCTCAGGCAGAAATTATGATTTGTTATTTGACCCGTTTTGTAATGAAAATTTTTGCAAAAATTTTAATAATATTAAAAATAACTTTTAAATTACACCATAAAATGTACAGCACAGTTATAACACAGAATATCTGATTGCACTGTATGCCGAGATAAATTTGACTAATTTCATGCAAAATAACATTTTATGAAAAATGAAAAATAAAAGACAAAGCTCTGTAAAAATATAATTTGATTAAATTACACTTGTTCATGTTTCGTTAGAAAATAAATACGTTTAACCAGAAATAAGTTAACTTACTAAATATTTCAAGAATACTTTATCTAAAATATGCAATTTTTATAAACGATTTTGGTGTATTTAGCTTTGAATATATATCCAAAAATATTTGTAGCCTTTACAACCGAATTTCATTGCCACAAGTAGGCCTAATAAATAGGCAATAATAAATCGAATTTAAAAAAATATCGAAACGATTATTTCACAAATCTCAAATACGAAAAGAGTTTACATAGATTTGCAGTACCCAATGTCAACAAATCTTTATAATATCTACGAAAACATATTCAGTGGTTTTGGCGTAATATATAGTGTTGGATCAATTTCGAAATGTATTGGAGTAGAAAGTTTCCATGGTACGTAATTAAATTGCGTGTGATTATGACATTAACCCTTTGACGTTTCACAGCTGGCGGCTGAAACCAAAACGGCTTTTTGACATTTGTAAAGTGAGATCAAAAGCCAGACACAACAATTAATGTCAGGCGGCGGAATTATATTCACATTGTTTGCATTCACCATTTTCTATACAAGCTCTATTCATTGAAATGTCACACACGTATTAAGAAGATGTGGAAAAAATTAATCATTTTCACGATTACGCGTTAGTATTTACAGGATCTGAAGGATGTTATACAATCTCAAATGATAGGGAAATTAAATTATATTAAGTTATCTTTCTGAAATTCAAATAATATATAATATTCATATAAACTAATTCGAAAGCAGAAATAAATGGTGTTTGAAAATCTTATGAGCTGCTTAATGACTTAACAATCTTATATTACAGAGCACCGTGTACCTTATATAAAGATAACCCATTATTTCAAGATGCAGAACAAGTTAGTAGCCTTTTGGAAAAATTACAACAATTAAAAACTAACTCTCGAAGTGAAACGTTTTTTTATAGTGTCAGTTTTCTTATAAAAAAAGTTTCCAACTAAAATTTTTTTTGAAATATTTCAAACCACGGGTTCACATATTGAGTCAAATGAGTTCAAAATACAAACCTTAAGGTGGAATTGCATTCCTTATCCCTGTTGGGGAAAACGGCGAACGGTATCCATAAAATAAATATTCTAACACCACAAAAACACAATAATAAAAACGTAATTCTGCAAAATTTTACACTCTAATAACACATATTTATGCAATTTGTACTGCATAGGTACGGAGCGTGATATCGACGAACAACAAATTCTTTTACGAAATGAAATTCCACCTGTTACGCGATGTATTATCGCAAGAATAAGATTAAAACAAGTGCGAGCAAACTGGGTGTTTGGTGATATGTCTTCGTTAAAATTAGGGTTATCAGTAATAATGATTGTTTAGCGAATGAGACACCAACGCGCTACGAAACCCGTGGAAATGAACGCGAAACCTGCGCGGCGTCAGTCCGCGACGAAGCGTATGACAAAACTGAACTGCCTTATTAAAAAGTTACTTTTACTCTGCAATACTCGGTAAATAAGTAGGCAAAACGAACTCGATACTACAGTGTGCATAATAAAGCACTTGTCATTTTGGCATTTCGTTTAGGTATTGTTGAAAATGCAGTGTTACGCTCAATCACTTGCTTTTATGTTTTATAGTCTTACTCTTAACTACTCGTATAAGATAAATTTTGCTATTTAATTGTAACAATTTAGTTTTGTCTGTCTTTGTTCTAAATGTATTTCAATAGAAAATGCTCCGAGGAACTAGCATCATTGATCCCTTCGGCACCGGTGTGTAGTCGGGAATCACGCCAAATGCGCCCCCAAAATATGTATACGATTGACAATTGACACATGAAAATGGGTCGTTTCTACGACTCATTCTGAGTTCAACAGCCCAGATTTGGAACTACTTTCCAGCTTGACTTGGGTCTCAAGACCTGTGAAACGATTTTCACTGCTTCCCCTCCTCAAAAATACCCTCCACACAGCACCTCTAAAGATTTCACTCATGTTAATGTAAAAAATCTTTATAAATAACTTTTTTTACTTAGTTCTGAAATCGTGGCTTTAAATTTAATGATTAAAAAAAATTTCCCGCATTTTCGAACCACTCCGTATGTTTCTCAATCAAGTCTCGTTCGCCGATCCGTACTATACGCGATCGCAATTTATACACACCACTTTCCGATGTATAGGTGTGATCGGCCGTATAAACTCGGCCTTCCTCAAATCCGCAGTGCCTATGGAGCACGAGCCGAAACTTGTACGCCAGAACCGCTGTGTTACTTCTTATGTTAAGGAACTCACGTACACACATATTTTATTTAAACATATACAATAATAAAAAACAATGTATTAAAGTTTGGTGAAATTGATTAAGTTATGAAAGATTTGAATCTTGATGGATCAATTATTAAAAATAATTATTTGAGATCAAGTTCCTAAGTCCACTAAATCGGATTATACGATATGCACAGATTCCCGCAATTTCGACTAATTTCCTGAATTTTTGAAGCACCACTGGAGGTTATCTACCTCTTACCCGCCCTGGTATAAGTAACAGATGGTTACTCCTTCAGGGCTCTTACAAGGACTCTTTTTTGGTTAAACGACTCTACATCTTAATATATAAAGATCACGTATCACTGTGTTCGTACACGCTAATCTCTGAAACCGCCCAACCGATTTCAATGAAATTTTGTGAATTTGTATAGTTGGTTCCAGCTTGAAATATAGGATAGTTTTGAATCCAATAGGTGGCGCTGTTGTAGAGATCTTCATTATTTTTTTAAATTTCAGCTTTATCATACAAAAATACATACAACCACAAATTTGAACTTCTCAACACCCGCCCTCTCAATATTTTGAGCCTGCTAATTATTAGGAGACCAAATTTGGTTTCCTAATATTTAAAGGATTAGTGCGGTTTTAATGATTTTGTTTAGAAAGGAATGGTCGTAAATCATTTATAAGTTTTGTAAGCTACTTTGTATCTATTCAATTTGGCAAAAGACGAATTGACAAAAACTATTGTTCACCAAATTGCACTACAGTAAATTCATATTCTTTACTAACAATATTGTTCAGACTTAAGAATCAATCTTTATTTACTTCAATTACAACATTTAATTTTTATCCATCATCAATTAAGAATTTTCATTTTATTTATTACACTTGAATATGAGAAGAATAAAAAATGAAATAAAAAAATGTATTTCGAAGTGTTTTCTATGGATCGTATTCGTACAGCAATCTGTCACACTGTGAAAAACATATAGTTCAAGGCAGTTTTAAGAGTGTATCATGCTACCGGTCACTTGTTTACTTATTTAATATCATACTGAACAATAATCACAATCTGCTGAAATGATCTATATCAAATGAAACGTCAAAACAATATCTACGTCGCAAGTGACTTGCGCATTTATTCTATGTTTTCAAATGCATAAAATATACAACACCAGCGACAACAGATAAAAGGCGGTCTAAATAAAATGAGATCTATATAAATTGCATGTCTACATAGAAAGCAACTACATAGTTTATTATAAAAATAATCTATACTCCCAAATGTTCCTGCGTAGTGGTTAGGTTGCAGGATGTCTAAAATGTACACAAATACGTATAACAAAATAAAAATAGGAGTAGTACAGTTAAAATAAAATAAGCCTAAAAATAATAATGGACGAAAAAGCTGCTCAAAGACTAGGTCATCTGTAGAGATAACAAAAATAAGAATTAAAATGAAAACACATTACATACAATCATATTTTCACTGAAGGAATCTACATTAGTGTATAAGGAAACATAAAACTGTATTTAACAAAGCAAAAAGAAAAATATAGGAAAAGTTAAATAAAAAATACAGTGTGTGGCAAGCCTACGCACGACGGAAGTGAAACTTTTAGTATTCTTCTCTCTCTCTTTTCATTTCATATTATTATTATTCAGAATGCTGTACATTATAGTTTTAAAAAGCATAAATTTATTTATAGGCGTGTTGTTAACAAATGAACGTTTAACTAGATTCCTAATATTGACATATTTATAAGTAGCATGTGATAAAAAAAATTAAATGTTATAAAAATATGAGATTCGAACCCTGGTCCTGCATAACGAGTGTCGAACGCTCTGCCTCTATACCACGAGGAGATGTATCTCGCGCGACGAGAACCGCGTATAACGTGTACTCCTCAATTGACTTTTAACGGGTAAATTTTCGTTTTCAAACACGGAAAATGAATAATATCACATAACGTCTCGTTAACGCTTTATATAGGGTCAAATAGAAGATATATTGGCAGTGTGAAGTCATATCTGTCGTTTTTAAAAATATTTCCGTATATTTGTCCGTATATTAATTAATAATGGGTGTGTTTTCTACTAAAAAAAACTTGTCACGCACGTCTGCGAGAATAATTAGTTGCGTTATCGGCCTTGATTAGTAATTTAAATGATTCAAAATAAAAATAATTAATCAAAATACCGAGCGACTGTACCGGCTCGATTTGTAAGCTATATTTCGACAAAAATATCATATAGGTACCGACTGTTAATTCTAGCCAATTACTCGAGTGAACACCTGCCGGTCTATAGTCTCACTAAATGGATTTAGACATTTCGGGAGACTATCGGTTAAAATTAACAAATTTATGTAATTTTTTTAAAAAAATGTAGATATTTTCTTATCTGTATGCCTGACAAAGTCGCAGCACGAGAGCATTTTATCACTTTTCCTTGTATTAAAAAAATCACAAAAAGAAAAAAATATAGTTAAAGCGGGGATCGAACCTCGGTTCTTCACGACGACAATCGGGCGCTCTGCCTCTAGACCGCGAAGCTGAGTTTGGAGAGTGACCTAAACTAGGTATATAATATTAGCTAGGCTCCTATAGCGAAATGATCCCCGTTTTTTGTGACGATCATGAGTCGGTTTTACTCCGGTCCTCGAAAATGCATAACGCGCGTAAAGAAGTTTCACTTCAAAAACTCAAATAAAAATTTAAAATGAAGTTATATAAAGTAAGTCATTTCATAATGACGTGTTGAGCGATGGTGTCTTCACTACCATCGCTTATATAGAGAGTGTCGTACAGAAATCAAATATAGAATGAATTGGTGTTTGCAATGTTATATAAGAGCATGGTAATTTAAGAGCAAAAAATAATTAACCAAGGAAACCAGAAGCAGTCACATATGGTACCTGAAACTCTCGAATGATTTTAATCTAATCGGGCCATCTCTCTAGCCGGACTCTTGTAAAATTCCTCAGACACTCAAAATTCACCTTCTTTGAAACGAGATAGGCACTTGTGATGAGGTCAATTGCCACATGTACAATTTAGATGGGGGGACAGGGAGAGGCTGCGAAGTCATCACTCTAAGAAAAACATGGATAGACATAGCCCCATCTGTTAGTCAAAACCTAGGTAGGTAGCTGGTCTTCTTCTGATAAGCTTCTTCTTTGTTAGAACCTTCCTAATTTATAAATCAATTGGCAATATTTCTAAAATTTCTACAACAATAACAATCACGACGTATTCTTTCAAAAATCCTGTTTAAAATATCTAAAAAAACATCAAAAAACTCAAATTAACAAGTGAAAAGTGATACTATTGGATTAATCGTCCACGATTTATTCTGTGGAAGTGTTATTTCAGTTTGAAATTGATGTTTTTAGACTCAGTTGTTTAGTTTAATAATTTAAAATCTTTGTTTTTATTCCCAACACTAAAGTTTTACTAATAAACTGTCGTAACCTCGATTAGTCAAAGAAATTAGTGGATGTGAAGAATACAGTGAAAGTGAATATCATATAAAACAAACAAAAAACAATAGTTAATTGTTTATGAAAAACAGTTGAACAGTGAAAACTAAAAATCTAAAATAACATTGTCATCTTCCAAAGGCGATTTATAATATATAAAGAACTATACTGTCGCTGACTCTTAACTCGGGAATAGTCCTGTGGATAAATCGGTCACACCAGTTGAAATTAATATCGACGGGGAGGGCGGACGTTCGAAACTCAACCAAACCAACAGGACTTTTATTTTTATTTTATTTATAATCAAAAGCACTACTGCAAAGTCTTGGCCACAGATGTCACTACAAGTTAATAAATAAATCAACAAAAGCATAAATTATTCAAATAAAAATTATAAATAACCTATTCCAATAAATAACTCACTTAAAATTTAAATCAACTTCACATTACCTAATATAACAATGACAACTAGAGGTAAAAGTGCGCTTGAACTCGATGAAATAAAAATTGAAAAAATTACTCAACACATCGATAAAAAAATGGATAACATTAAAAAAGAAATCCTAACACAAATCGAATTATTCAAGGGAGAAACGCAAAAAAGTATTGATTTCATCAGCAAACAATACGATGACCTAATAAAAAAAATCGATCTAACCATAATCCAAAACCAAAAAATTGAAACTGAATTCGAAACATTCAAAAAAGAACAACAAGACCTCAAAAAAACAGTGGAGTACCTGGAGAATAAAATTGATAATCAGGAATACGAGTCTCAGTCGAACAACCTAGAATTGCGCAACTTCCCGGAAAATCCACATGAAAATCTAGTTACTATATTTCACAACCTATCCACAAACGTCATAAAATCGGTAGTACAGCCCGAAGACGCGACCTCTGTGGTGCGGGTGGGAGGCAGAAACCGCTCCGATGATTCTCGTTCAAAACCAAGAGATATAATAATCACCCTCAGCTCTAAACTAATGCGAGATTTATTCCTGACTAAACTAAAAGAACACATTAAAACCAAAGGCCGAATTACTGCTTCATCCATCGGACTACCACATACTCAGATGGGTCACAGTACACCCATCTATATATCCGACCACCTAACTTCAAGAAAAAAATTCCTCCTGGCTCAAACAAAACAACAGGCAAAAATAAAAAAACTATAAATTCACATGGTCAAAAAATGGTCAGGTGTATGTTCGTAAGTCTGAGGACTCTAAAATCCTTAGAATCTCGTATGAATCGGACATTAAAAAAATGTGACTGGAAGTCAACAAAAAAAATCCACTAACTAATCTGCTTATCTGTAATAATTCAATAATTTTTTTTTTTTTCTTTTCTCAGTGAACTTTGCTCACATCACAAATCTATCTATAATTATTAATAATCTTACTAAACTTATCAACTTGCTTCAAATATTTATCGTAACTTGCTCCATAATTCCCCTTTATCTGATCATTTTAAATCACTCAAATATTCTTTTCTATATATATTCTATGTTCTATTCTATATTCTATTCTACAACTATTCCAATTCATCCATTTATTTCCACTGTGCTAATTTATCGAATTATTATACCAAACTTAATTTACTTAAATATTTTTAATTTCTCAATTACATTATGTCGTATGATACATGTGATACATTCAATTGTTTTAAATTATAAAATAATTTCAACTAAATTAACTCCTTATATTTCCATGATAATCCTAATCCTACCATATCATCAAATAAAATTATCTTACTTAAATCAATTACCTCACTTAACTTCTCTTAATAATGCTATTCAAAAATTGGATACAACTATTCTAATTAATTTCATAATTTCAAACCACTTGATTCCGTCTATCCTAGTGATTGTTTTTATTCTTGCACTTTTTTCACTTTTCTTAATAATTTTAATTTTGCTAATTCTCTTAATTGTGGTATATTTATTATTTTTTTTACATCCCTTGGTAATTATTATACTATTAATTTTAAAAACTCTACTTCTCCAAATAACTAAAGTCTTCTATAATTCTCTTAACTGTCGCATGAACTATAATTATAACAATTGTTTCAACCATTTCCTATGCATTATTATTTTAAATCGTGATATCTGTTTTAACTATTTTGATTATTGTGTCACTTATTTTTCTTATTTTTCGATGAATTTAAATTGTTTCATTTTTATTTTTATACACATCTGTTTTAATTATTTTGTTTATCTCAATGTCTCTTATTTTTCGATGAATTTAAATTATACCAATTTTATTTTTATATATACCTGTTATAATTTTTTCAATTATCTCAATGTCTCTTATTTTTCGTTGAATTTAAATTGTTCCATTTCTATTTTTATAAATATCTGTTTTAATTTTTTCGATTATCTCAATGTCTCTTATTTGTCGATGAACTTAAATTATTCCATCTTAATTTGTATATACATCTCTTTTAACTATTTTATACACCACCAGAACAATAACCAACCGACACTACAACGTACCTACACTACATACCACGTCAGCTCGAAGACATTTCATGTACCTAGCTCCCAAAATATTTAACCTTCTCCCTGAAAACTTAAAAACCGAAACCCAACCCCATAAATTTAAAAAACTAATATCAAAATGGATAAGTTCACTTGGAGACCACAATATATAAAAATTGGTACATAAATTAAATATTATATTTAATACCATTTTTATTACTATAAATACATTTAGAAACCATGATTTTAATATTTGTAATGCAAATAAATTTGTATAATTTAATAACTTTTAATTTAATTTAATTTGTATAGTTTTATTACTTACTTATTATTTAATTGTATAATCTAATTGTATAAACTAATTAACTTATATTTTAATCTAAATTGCATAACTTTATAACTTATAATTAACTTATTTTATAAATCCAATCTGTAAATATCACCCGCCATAACACAGGGACATCCCTAGCATGGCGGATGAATTATCAAAAATATGTATAAATGTTCAACAAGTTCTTATAATAAATAAATAAATAAAAATATGGCTGTCAAAACTGGCAAAACGTCCGAAGCAACTTTTTCATTTGCACCAATGCCAACAGGGGAATTTGCTGCCCCCTCTTGAGTACCGACTGGATTAATAATGTATCCAGGTGGTGCTTCCATATTTATTTATTTATTTATTTATTTATTTATTTATATATATATAATTTGTACATTTATTTATAACAATTACAGGTAATAAAGCCTAAGACGTTATAATTGTACCATTTATGCAGTGTATATGCAATGCCAAAAATCTCGTAAATGCGCTATAGGACACAAAAAATAAATCTAATTTCTTATCTACCGCATTCAAAAAGCACGTAGCTCTCCCCACAGGTGAGTTCATTAATAAATTAGTGCGGCTTGCTCTACTATATAGAAGATTGTGATGACGTCCTCGAGAGTGAGACTCTGGTACAAAAAAATTTAATTGGGCCAGTATCTCATTATTAGATAAGTGACCGTTTATTAGTTGGAAAAAATATTTAAGCAAAGCAATACCTCTACGTGTCTCTAGGGAGTGGTAATTGGTCATGCCTAATATATAAATCGATGGGTAAAGCCAAGGGTAACGTCCATAGAGCCGCGAGAATAAAAACCTTAAAAATTTTTTATGGACTCTTTCAATGCGTAAAGTGTATGTTAATTCATGTGGAGCCCAGATGATCGAGTTTGATTCAAGTACACTTAGGACTAGTGTGTTATATAATAACGTCAGTGTTTTTGTGTTACGAAACGGATATGAGTTTCTAATTACGAAGCCGAGAAGCCTGTATCCTCTGCTTATTAAATCATCGATGTGTTGGTGAAAGGTTAGTTTGCTGTCGTAAATAACTCCTAGATCTTTGATTTGATTTAGGTGTTGGAGAATAATTTCATTGATTGTATATTCAAATAAATGCGGTTTCTTTGATCTTGTATACGAGACGATATTGCACTTGGGTGTACTGAAGTTCAAGCCATTTATTTTGGCCCAGTTTGAGACGCAGTCAATGTCACGTTGAAGGAGAATACAGTCAAGATGGTTTTTTATTGAACGATATAGTTTCAAGTCATCTGCAAATAGTAAATACAGCGAATGTGTGATGACTGAACCAATATCGTTGATAAAAATCAGAAACAGAAGTGGTCCAAGGATAGACCCCTGAGGAACTCAATGGAGGCTGCATAGGTGACTTGCGACACATACATCCCTCTGTATAGAAGGCGAAGCGCTGAAGAGTGCAATCCTCACTCGGCAGTTGATATTCAATAAGAAGGTTCAATAAGAAGGCTTGGGCCCTTCTTGATAAATTCTTAACGTGTGCCAAGAAAGAGGAGGATTGATCCAAGAGAACTTTAATGTTTGAATCTCCCATTTTGATGCACGTATTTCTCTCTCTACTGAGAGAGCCCTTCACCAGGAAACTATGGTCTTTTGGGGAGCGAATGTCAAACGATTTTTCTAACCCCATTCTAAAATTGCACTTAAACTTTCTTCAGATTTGAACTCTCCTTCTTTTCTGCTGTTCTCCGAGACCAAAAGCAATTTGTCATCAGCCTAATCGACCGAGATACACCCCTCAGCCAAGGAGTCGTCAAACAAAATGTTCCCGTAACTTAGACCAAGAACCGATCCCTGGGGACAACCAATGTTGACCTCCCGTTCGTTAGTGACATCTCCGTACCAAAGAACGATATTTGAATAATCTGCGGTTATCTTGAATAACCTTGAAGAACAATTACAAGATTTTAGTTAAGAAACATCGCCAACCACACATGATTGTAAGCACCAGTGATGTCTAAGAAGACCCCATAACACATACTTCTTAGGGCAAGCCTTCACCCATTCAGGCGCATACGAAATTTCGTGCTCCGTATAAATACAAATTGTCCATCGCAGGGTGGTGACAAAGTTTGCCGCAGTCGGTGTCTGATCAGTTTTTTAAGGATTTTCCAAAATACAGGTAGCAGGGGCTGGTACGCATTGATATCTGTCCGGAATTTATCGTTCCCTTTTGGAATAAAACGGTGCACGCCTTTTTCCCATACTGTCAGGAAAACTGCCCTTCTCATGCACGTGTCCAACACCTGAAAAAGCTCCTCCTTGCATTCTGCACTACTATGCCATTAAATCTGTCGAAGCCTGGTGCCTTCCTTGGACCCAAACCCTTAATAATGGCGTCAAATTTAGCAACAGTTATCTGAAACATATTATCTTTGTGGGCAAGGTTCCTGCGCGCAAGCCGTAATATATTTAAAATCTGTTTGTGATGGTGGCTTTCCCCTATTACAGAGTATAAAGGGACTAACTTGCCCGGAAGAGTTCTGAGAGTAGACGCCACGTCTACACTCTCAACATCATTGCCGTCAATGTTGAATGTAATACTGGTTAAATATCAGTTAGAACCTTTTCTCGGGTTTTCAAGGGTGCTATGGATATCCCACGGGTTATCGTTAGGCACTTCTTTAACCCAATTATGCCATACCGCTCGTTTCGCCTCAAGGACGGCCAATTTAAATCCAATACGAGCACATCTGAGATGGACCACGAGGGCGGAAGTCTCTTCCGGCGTACATCCGCCCCGTCTCGAGATTCCCAGGGTCCCATGTTCTCTCTTAGGCACTCTTTAGCGAAGTTAACTCACTCGACCACCACGGCGACCTGAAAATCCTCCTCGGGTTTGATTTTCCCAAGGAGGATTTTGCGGCCGATACTACGGCTGCGTTAAAAAAAATCCACAAATTATTCATATCTCTAGACGCTACGTCACTATGCGAAAGTCATTCGCCTGAATGGTTTTAAAGTTCCAGGAGAATCTCGGAGCTTCGGTGTTTGGGCACCTACTTTAAAATTTATCAGTCTATGATCAGAGGCAATTGCGCAATCGTGAACGCTCCACATTGATATCTTATTCGCAACTGACCCAGAGCAGAGAGTTAGATCAATGTTGCTCTCACCAAAGTGGTTAGAGAAGGAAACAGTTTTCCTGGCTCGTTTATTAAAGAAAGGCCTTGCGCCGGAATAAGGTATTCGATGGCGTCTGATCGTTAGTGATCCGGTGGCGACAGTTATGGAACCACAATAGCGAGCGAGCGTTAAAGTCTCCTCCTTTAACCGCGTTTGGGGCGCGCGTCAAGCACAATATATGTGGTCCGAAGTGGTTTCCTTATTTAAAGAATGATCTCAGTTTAACGAAGTTAAGTGCATTTCGTGTCATTTTGTGTTTCCGACAAGTTTAGGATTCGTTTGACAGCTTGACCAGAAGGGGGCTGACCATCGAAGAATTAATCAGAAGACCCGCCCCTGGAGAGCCGCTGACTTTGAGAACCGCACCCGGATACCTTATTGGCGTTTTACTTTGGCATGTGTACTGCCGCTGGATAAGTATGATGTCGATGTGTAGGTCAGTCATGACCTGCAGAGCCTCAATCGCGGCCACCCGGGACCTTTGCAGGTTGATCTGACCTATGGAAAGAATCACGTTAGAGCCCGTTATCGGTAATGCGAACCTTTATATTTTACTGTTTTTAATGATAATGTAGTATATGTGTCTTTAAGTGTTTTGGCAAACCATCAGTACATTAGGCAAGTTGTAAAAACTGTTGAAACTCGACCCTTCACTATGGAAAATGACTCCCGTTGTAATTACTGTGTTTTTACGTACCACAGCAATGCATCTCCTTATAAAAACTCCAATTAAATCATGGTTTTTCCCCTATATTGCATTCCAGAATTAGTTTTACAAAGGTTCTAGGAACTTAAGTACACGCCCACATCATGGTCATTTTCGTCAAGGAATGTCGACTTTTAATATTAATGCGCGTCATATCATGCATAATATTAGTCTAACACTCTGTTCACCGTTCATTTAACGGACGTGTGCAAACCCATAAGCAGTCTGCTCATATCAGCCTTGCATTCTTTCCGATCTTTTCATTTGTAAATTGGTCATATAATATGGTTATAAGGTAAACAAATTTTTGTATAAATTTTAAAAATAATAATTATGTCCCTTCATTCATCATACATATTAAGGTAGAAGAACTAGTTCTTGAGTTTTATAAACCTTCAAGAGCACAATTTCTACTTTAATGATATACCAATTATTTTTGTCATTTTCTAAAGAGGAATGCAAGCGGTATGTTTCATTCAAAATTTGGTTTTGATATTAGGACGATTTTTATTTTCAGGAGGCTATTTCAATTGACGCCTTTTTCGTCTTTGGTAATATTATGTGGAGGGCCTTTCAGAGGAGAGGAAGGAATGAAAATGGGTCTTTAAGAGTCATGTTATTAAAACATGGAGGCCAGCAACTCGTTCCCCAGCCGAGCTGTTGAGTGACCCATTCTCATGTGACAAATTAGTGTCAAAAGCGTTCAAATATTGGGCGCATGTTTGACATGTGATATAATAAACTAACTAACTAACCATCACGCCGTTTCTCTTCTGTTATTCTGAGTCTTGTCATGGCCCGACTCACGAATCTGATTCACTTGATAGAGCCATGTCTTCCTCGGGCGTTCCCGACTTCTGCTACCATTCGCATTTTCGTCATATATGTTCTCCTTACACTCCTTACTTCGCTCATTCGCTCTACATGCCTAAACCATCTAAGCGTCCCTTTCTTAATCTTACTCATTACGCTTTCATCAGCCATGTACTCTTTGTGGATCTCCACATTTCTCACACGATCATACATGGTTTTACCACAAATACGCCTCAAGGATCTCACTTCAACAGCATTCAGTCTACTTTTGACAATTTTAACTTATCATAAGATCTTTACTAAGGTAATAAAAAATATATTTTATCTAAACAACTATGAAAAAAAAGGTTCATGAGTCGTAGTTGGACTGGTTTCTAATAAAATCCAGGTTTCGATTGTTGTTTGTCGAAAATTTTTTCGATTAAATCAATCCAATTTTTTCCAGTCGAACTGAATCCATTAAATTCTGGTTCTTTCCATTTATAATAAGGTGAAACAGGTTGCTAAATGCTGACAGGCCGCCACGATCTTACGAATATTAGTCCTTTATCACAGAATAGGATTTGAATAATTTTGAACAGGACCTAACATAAAAATAAGAAATTATTAAAATACCGGCATTCATGCGTCGGTTCAGAAGAAGCCTTTAAAGTATCGATAGAGTTTGTTCACCTGTGGCGTATCCTAAAAATCACGAAAATCGTTAGGCAGTTTGAAAGTGAAAAGTGAGATCCTAACCTAAGATCCCAGGACAGAAACCCTGTTCTTTACAGTTTTGAAATAATCATCTTATTATGTTAATTTTCACCAAGAAAAGCCAAAAAAACATTTTGTACTTTTTTAATTGAGTTAATTGGGAAGAAGGTGAGAACGGTATTAAAATAGTTAAGACTACAGAAAGGCAAAATTAAATTTTTGTATTAGTGTCGTGAAAGAATCGACTTCACAAAAATTTTATTTAATTTTTCAGCGTTTTATAAAAAATACTCTCGTAAATGTTGAAAGGATAAATTGTTAGAGGATAACCCCGCCTTTCCATGGGTTATAAGACCCTGTGCAGAAAATGAAGTTCGTTATTGTAAGGTAACGGTCTGCAGCGCAGTTCAGTGTGGAAGATCACAAATATATATTGTCTTACGGTTTGAGTTAAGATTAAGTACAGTTGCGAGGAGGCTTGAGTTAAGATGCTTACACATTAAAGAGGTTATATATTTATAAAAATCATGTAAAGATGATTATAAAACGCCTTTATTTAGATAGTTGGCATCGCCATATTGTCATTAGGATTAATACGCACTTCTTGAGCAGCCTTGAGTTGGAGGAAGTTGCCCAGACATTGTGTCGTGGTTTCTTTTGAAAGCCTTGCGCTATTTTCACCTTCTCGCTTTATAAGTTCCAAAGCTTTAAGCTTTTACCTCGATACCTTGTCTCTGTACTGTAGAATCTTTATTTGCTTTGCTTTATCTGTATACAAACCTAAGCGGAATAGTTTCGCGTCACATTATATTAATCTCGCCTTTAAGCAAGTATTTACCCTAACACTCTAAGTAGTATAATTTATTTCTCAACCCTCTGTGTGTTGTGGTAAATATCTATGCAAATTTTGATAAGGTTATTAACACGTAACTATTACAATCATTAAATTATTCACATATATTATCTAAAAAACCATAACCCTTACCAGAACAAGTGAAATTAACAGAAGTAGTAGAAAAAATCTTTCCAAATATTGGTAACGAATCTGTTCTGCAGCGAAGATTATTTTTGTTTATTTGTTTAATATCAATTCAATCAAGCAGGGCTCAAAATACTCTCTCTGCCCCGTAAATAATAAACGTTGAGTATCATTTACACAATCTAAATAAATGAACAGAATCCCACAGTAGATTTTTATCCAAACTTGGGATGGGCCGTTTCAGGAAATTTGAACAATTCATAAAATTTCTATGTTGATTTTCAAGTTCTGTTATTACATCATTATTGGCCAGTTGTTTAACAAAACTGAAATAATAACAGCAGTTTAATAGAACTTTCACAAAACTTGAAAATCAACTCAAAAATTTAATGGATTGTTCAAATTCCTAAAACATCCCGTAATAAGTTAATATATTTAATCGCTTCGTAACGCACCTTCTCAATCTTGGTGGGACAATTCGACTGTCTACTTCAGTACGGTCTTACTCTGATAAACTGATGATGATACAATAACACTAAATATTCTACCACTCTTCTAGACAAAAACGCCAGCTTCTATAGAAGAGGAACATTAAAAAATCAAAAGTAGTGAAAACTAATTGTATGAGTTATTTTAGTTAACATTATTAATTATACTCTGTAACACTATTATACTGTAAATTGATTAATTAGTTAATAAAATTATTTAATAAAAAGAAGTGAAATAATAATAATAATATTTAAAAAAAAAAAGACAAACATTCCCGGGTTACGAATAACCTGAAAATATTTAAAAATCTCCTACTACCACCACAGAAAGCGGAAAATGTTGCTTGTTTTGTGATGGAGGACTTAGCCAGCCGAGGAATTGAACACACTACGCCTGGGTGGGACACAAGCGCGATGTCAACTCGGCCACATGTCAGAGCAATATTTATTATAAAATATTGCTTTATCTTTTTGTCACGGGGTCCTACTTTAGAAGTTCATAAAATATACGTATATATTTGAGCAGATCCTAATTGCTTTATTTTGAACAAAAGCAATTAATGAAAACTCGTTGTAAATTTTGTGATACCATTTACACATTCAAATTAAAATTCTTGCAATCATTAGTTACAATATATCCAGTTTGATTAGTTACAATATTTCCAGTTTAATTAGTTACAATATATCAAATGTAATTAGTTACAATATATATTACCCAGTTTAATTTTTCAATCCGGATACAGATAGGGGACTTTGCCTTTGATTATAACAATCGGCCCGTATCCGGCATTGCTCGGAATTCAGGATAGTCTTTATTTATTTTATTTTAATTTAAAAGAAATTTACAAATTTCAATTTTTTTACTTTTAATTACACATTGAAAATAAAAATCTAAATATTATCGTTTATTACCAAACTGTACTTACATAATTACATTTTAATTTACTCGCTGATCTTAAGGGCAAACAATATTTTCTAAAATATAGTCATTCTATTTACTGATACCAGGAAGGAGATGGTATACGTTTACACCATCGTGGCCCATGTTTCTTTTAACGCTTTCAGTCTTTGCGGAATGTGTGTATAGTTTATTATATAAGCCTTGTGTAGTATTCATGTACTTGTGATGTTTTTATAAATGTTGTGTTTGTGTGTATAAATCCATTTTGGATTTTGTAGATTAATAAGCATATGTTATATTCGTACAGTTTTCTGATTTTTAGTAATTTCGTTTCTTGGTGTACTTATTTGTATAGTATGAAGAGATATGTACTGTTTTCAGATATTGTAGAGAAAGTAAGGGTTTTAAACAAAATAATGCGACGAAAAATTATTTTTATTTATTTAAAAATAGAATAAAAATTACACTTGACTTCACAAATAAAAAACGTTTTTTTTAAAGAAACACTAACATTTCCGGGTTCCGAATAAACTGACAATGTTTGAAAATTTACTAACACCACAGTAAGTGAAAATTTTTGCTTTTGTTGTGATGGAGGACTTAGCCAGCGGGGGAATTGAACACACTCCGCCTGGGTGGTACCCAAACGCGATGCCAACTTAGCCACCGCCCGTCAGCCACTGATAATACAATTCTTTATTACTATCTCTTAACTTTCAAAATTTTGTATATATTATTCTTCTAAAGAAGATATCGGGATGGTGTAAGACTTTTTTTAACATAAAAGCTCACGGTGTAGAGTGAAACATTGATTATAAAGTTATTGGGTATGGTGGTCAGGGGGATGAGAGCGAACTTTTGTACTTTCTTTTGCATAAATCAGTCAAAATATCTGTAGAAAACAGACATACAAACAAATTCGTTAATTTAAAATTTTATAGGTAGGTACATAGACATATCATTTTGGGCGGTACAGGTTTTTTATATTTCATATTATTTACAAGTAGGCACCTACTACCTATGTATGTTTAAAGAGCTCAATGGCTTTAACATTTTTAAGAAATAATGATTTGTGGCTGGAATCGTATAGCCAATTAGTGTACAATACCAGCTGATAATGGCCCAGGCTTAGTAGGTAGATTACATGAAGGCTCGAGTTTCTAGCGAGCGGTGTCGCATTATAGGAAACCATATCGAGATAATAGATTTGTACAGCGCTGAACATAATATAAGATACTAGTTGCCTTTCGCTACACCCTGCAGATGAATATCATTTTTGGCTTCGCTCGACAGAACAATTATAATGAACATTGATAAATGAATAAAAACGGTAATTTTATCCAACACTCGAATATAAAATAACGATTCGACGAAGTAAAACATTAAGCACGCAAGTCCATTTTTAAATAATACGTGTAACATATCCGAATCCAAGTAAGTGTCGAAAACAAAAATAAATGGTGGGAAAAATCAAAAATATAATATAATTAGCACTATTATGACAACATATAAAAAAGTTCATTTGGATTACACAAATTCAAGCACAAATGTGACCTTTTTGCAGTTGGTTTGATTCCGCACGCAATGCGGCAATAACGTATCAATAACGAGATTATTGGAAAGTGAATTTGATTGAAACTGGATAATAGTTAGATTTTACAGAATATGTATAATGAAAAATTCTTTTTCGTTAGTGTTTGATCAAAGAAATGATCTTTAGGGAAAATGAACATACCATAATTATATCAATATTATTGATATCTAACTAATATTATAAATGCGAAGGTGTGTTTATTTGTTTGATCTTCTTTCGCAAGGCAACCCTTATTAAGGTTTTCTATGGTTTCCCTTGATACAACAGGCGAATGCGTAGGAATTCCTAAGAATATGCCATAGCTGACTCCTTCCTACTCCCAACACAACACAAACAGACATATATGTAATATACTGTTGCTGATACTTGGGCTGATTGCAATTTTAGTAGGGTTTCATAGGAAAAAAAATTTCCCTACCGAGAAAATTTAAGGACTCTAAGTCTATAATAGCAAGGTAACATTTTAAATGCAATGCAAACATGTGTAATATAATTGTGAATGGGGAATACTTGGAGCAGGTGGATAAGTTTGTGTATTTAGGAAGTATGTTTACGAGAGATGGGAAGGCTGACAGAGATATTGAAAGAAGGGTAAATGCAGGTAATTCCGTTAATGGAGGACTGAACGCCGTCGGCGCTAACAAAAAATTGTCCAAAGAAGCGAAGTTAGCAGTCCACAACGGAGTGCTGGTACCTACCTTGATGTATGGAAGTGAGGCATGGAACTGGAAAAGAAAGGATGAAAGTAGATTAAATGCTGTTGAAATGAGACCCTGAGGCGTATGTGTGGTAAAACCATGTTTGATCGTGTGAGGAATGTGAAGATCCGCAAAGAGTGCAAGGCTGATGTAAGCGTAATGAGTAAGATTAAGAAAGGGACGCTTAGATGGTTTGGGCATGTAGAGCGAATGAGTGAAGATAGGAGTGTAAGGAGGATATATGATGCAAATGTGAATGGTAGCAGAAGTCGGGGACGCCCGAGGAAGACATGGCACGATCAAGTGAATCAGATACTCGAGTCGGGCCATGTCAAGAGTCAGAATAATAGAAGAGTATGTATGAGACGATGTATGAATGTGAATGAGGCAAGGAGTGTGTGCCAAGACCGAGTTGTTTGGCGGTCCGTCCTCTCTGCCTTCCCCTGCGGTGAAACGGCGTGTTGGTTAGTTAGTTAACATTTTAAACACCCAAATGAGGTTAAAATTGTGAGGCGCATGTTAAGCCGTTCTATTTGTATAAAGAACATCAACTTTAAATTCAGTGAATTTAAATGATTCACCACCTCATGGAAAATAAGAATCAAGAAAATGAAGAAAAAAAATGGACCGACCGATAGTTGAAGGAATAGGAAGAAAGACTCCTTTTCGTCCATAAAAAACATTTCATCCTCATGGGAAACTTTTTTGTAGAGAAATTTTCCCCAATACTCGTGAGTGAAGCCGCGGGCAAAACCTAGATGTTGATATCTTATTCGGAATATTACACAATATTCAGACGTATATCAATGTATTTTGTATTGCCTTTTATCTTTTTCGTCCTCCATGTTATATATCATGGCTTATTGGTATTTTATCCCTTCATTTATTTAAAGATCATCTCTATTGCAGTCTTTCTGGAGGTTTTGTTTCTAGGTTACGTATCCTGTTCATTCTCTTTTACTGTATGGCATATTTCTTCAATGTCCTTGACGTGCGTGGATTTTTACTTTTTGAAAACTGGTAGAACTACGTCAAATGAAGTTTCAAAACATATTATTTTTTTGTGGTGTAGCCAAATATCGAAACATAAAATAAAATTACAAATATATATTTGGAAGGCGTCTACTTTTATGTCCATAACTGTAGTTCTGGCAAGAGTCGATCTATCAAAGCCGTGTTTCACAATACGGCCACACCCGGATCAATAGGTGACCTTCACCGCCTGAATGTCCGTCTCATTGTCGTAAGACGCATAAAAAGTCATTACAAAAGCATTTAAAAGTAATAATCAATATCCACATTCAGTCGACCTCTTGACCAGTTGTAATTAAATTTGATTGTCGTATATATATAGGTACCAAGTTGATTTTTGCAATTTGCTTCGGGCGAACATATTGTTTTTAGATTTTAGTTAAACAAAGTAGCTATTAATGATTTTCAAATAGTGTAGGGTAGGTAAGTACTCTTAAGATTTCAAATATGACATTGATGATATCAAATAGTGTAGGGTAGGTAAGTACTCTTAAGATTTCAAATATGACATTGATGATATCAAATAGTGTAGGGTAGGTAAGTACTCTTAAGATTTCAAATATGACATTGATGATATCAAATAGTGTAGGGTAGGTAAGTACTCTTAAGATTTCAAATATGACATTGATGATATCAAATAGTGTAGGGTAGGTAAGTACTCTTAAGATTTCAAATATGACATTGATGATATCAAATAGTGTAGGGTAGGTAAGTACTCTTAAGATTTCAAATATGACATTGATGATATCAAATAGTGTAGGGTAGGTAAGTACTCTTAAGATTTCAAATATGACATTGATGATATCAAATAGTGTAGGGTAGGTAAGTACTCTTAAGATTTCAAATATGACATTGATGATATCAAATAGTGTAGGTTAGGTAAGTACTCTTAAGATTTCAAATATGACATTGATGATATCAAATTTTATAAATACAAAATTCAATTGTTCCAAAATTTTAACAAAGTTTGAAAGATTTGTTAATTTTGTAGATTATCTTGAAATGAAGTTTTCAGAATTGAATCGACTAGAATACCCACACAATAAATGTTGGAAAAGTAAGTAGCACTCATACATCAATGTTAGCATTACACTTTTTTTGGCCCTAAACATTTGGAAAATTTAGAGAATCTTAATAAATGAAACAAACCCAAGTTCGCGGAAAAACGAGCAATCAAAACGGACAGATCTGGTGTCATAAAAGTTTTTTATCAGACGAATATTGTTGTTAGGGCAAATTGCAATAGGAAAAAAATATCCAAAGAAAACATTTATTGTATTTTACACGTTTGCTGGTAGGAATTATTGATTTTCGGGGAAAGAAACATAATTCGTTTGAAATATTTGATTTATTAACATGCTTTGTAACGACTACATATCTTGACTAAATTGTGTCATTGGGTTTTGCTTGTCATCCATAAGAATAAAAAAATAGTTAAGGTAGTAAGTAGTTCTCAATAATAATCTTTTTCGTCTTTTCTCGTCAAAATTGCAGATTTTTTTTGCTGTTTTAATTTTAAAAGAAATACAAACATTCCCGGTTTACGGACAACCTGACAATATTTGAAAATCTCCTACTAGTACCACGCTAAGCGAAAGATATTGTTTGTGTTGTGATGGAGGACTTAGCCAGCCGAGGAATTGAACTCACTACGCCTGGGTGAGACCCAAACGCAATGTAATGTTTGACTTTTACTTTTGTTAAAAAAGTAACTTCGAGTGCTGGGACACAATGCTGAAATTAAAGAAAATTTGTCTTCTGTTTTGTGTCAGCGTTTTCTGATTTTTACAACCAGGTTTATAAACCAGAAAATAAACCGGAAGAAGAAGTTAATAAAACTCATGATGGAAAATACATGACGTAGGTACTGGAAATAATTACACTGACCTAGAAATTTGAGGTAGAAAAGCTAATCAAATTTCAGATCTTCAGAACACATCTTTTTATAGCATATTATCTTTTTATATTCAAGTAATACTCTTATATTAAAGATAAATACAAATATGAACTTTCTTTGTATGTAGTTCCTGAAAACACATAAACAATATGAACAGTTTTAATCTTCCTCGATCCAAAGGAACAAAGATAAAGGCACACATTATTTGTCATTTATAACTTTATATTACCAATATAAAGTTATAAATGACATATAATAATAAATCTGCTGTAAAGATAAACCTCTAGAAGCCGCAAATGTATTTAACAATTTTTTTGCTAATGTAGGAAAAAACCTCGCTAAAAAAATCCAACAAGGCCTTACCCCACATGACCCAAATACTACAGTAAATAATGAACATAAATTTGAATTATTTCAACCGACAACACCAGAAGAAATTGAACAAATTATTTCAGGTATGAAAGGAGGTTCTGCCCCTGGTTTTGATGGGGTCACAATACAAACACTGAAATGTATAAAATCACAAGTATCAAAACCATTAACTTATATAATCAATACAAGTTTTCAAAGCGGAGTTTTTCCATCCATGTACAAATAATCTGTAATTATACCAATATTTAAAACCGGCAATCCGGAAGAACCAACCAATTACCGCCCTATTTCTTTACTATCAAACATTGCAAAAATATTTGAAAAAATTGCCAAAAAAAGATTAACTCAGTTCATAAAGATTAATAATATAATTCACGAAAACCAGTTTGGATTCATGGCAAACAAAAGCACAAAAGACGCCATTGCTAAATTATCTAGTACCATACAAGACGCTTTAGACAAATCTTTAAAATGTGTTGGTATTTTTGTTGATCTCCAAAAAGCCTCCGACAGCATATCACATGTCAAACTAATACAAAAATTAAAGATCGTGGGTTTTAATGACACAGCATTAAGTTGGCTAAAAAGTTTTCTTCACCAAAGAACACAAGTTGTAAAAATTAATCACGCATCTAGTCTACCACTCACAAGTGATTTTGGGATACCACAAGGTACTGTTTTGGGTCCATTACTTTTTATCATGTACGTAAACGATATTTTTAAACAAAACCTCAGTGGAACAGTTATATCTTACGCAGATGATACAATTATCATAATTAAGGGTAATGACTAGAAAATTGTAAATGGAAATGCAAATAATGACATCCAAATCCTAAAAAACTGGTTCGATACAAATCTACTTACAATTAACGCAAAAAAAACAGTTTATATACCATTCACAATATATAAATTCAAAACCTACCCCAACATTCATATAATAATACACAACAAAAAATGTAACAAAGATGTTTGTAATAAATCATGTACCATACTAAACCAAACAACTGAAATAAAGTACCTCGGTGTAATTGTAGACCAACATATGAAATGGAACAGACACATATGTGAACTTGTTAAGCGCATTAGAAAATGTATCTATATATTCATTAGATTAAGAAATGTTCTCAAGCTAAACAACCTGAAAAAAGTCTATTACGCACTAGTCCAATCATTACTTCAGTATGGAATCATTGGGTGGGGAGGTGCATATGAAAAAATTTTTAAGCTCTGTTAAAGTGGTACAAAAACTAATTATGAAAGTAATTTTGAAAAAACAACCAACATTCTCTTCAGCATCATTGTTCAAAATTTTCGAAGTACTTACCAAATATTGAAGACCTCTATAAAAAAGATGCAATATTACAAATATATAAAGAAACTGTAATAAAAAAACTTAAATTTAACTCATCCTTAAGGCATAATTTTAACATCCAAATTCCTCTATTTTCAACTCAACAAATGCACAATAATTACATTTACAAAGGCATACGATATTTTAATAGTCTTCCCGAAGAAGTGAAAAAAATACCAGATTTTATTTTATTAAAAAAAAGGTCAAATTTATCTTTAAAAAAAATTAATATCACCTTTCAAATGTTATAACTTCAATTCATGTTACAGCTAAAATTAACGTCGCAATCCTCTTTTAAGTTTATATTTATTGTACTGTATTTATGTTAATTACTGATATAAACATGAAATAATTGTGAAATAACTCCTACGCCAAGCTCAAGAGCTAGCACTCTTCATTGGAGTAGAATTTCAATAACATATGTTTTTCACTATAACCTATCATTACCTAATTTTATGTAGAATGTAACAATGTTATAAGTTTAAAAAAAAAAAAAAAAAAAAACTTGTCCTAAGCCACCGAAACACACCCGTAATTCAACACAATATATCATACACTTTCTTGGGGACATTCTTGTAAAACTAATGTAAGCTATATACAAACATTACAAAACTCCATTATAAAATTGTTAATCCATAAATATGACAATCAACACAGAAGTAACATTAAATTAATGTACAAGTCTCTGAATATTTTACCTGTCAGAGGATTATTGTTTTATAATATTGTAAGTCAACATGTTATATTGTCTGATTCATTGTATAGGGAAAGAGTTTGCCATAAACATAACACAAGATTCACTCAAAATGAAGGACTGGTAGTTCCGAAATGTACTAATAAATATGGTGAAAGAACTTTAAACTATATAGTACCCAAAATGTTTAACTTATTACCAATGACAATTAAAAATAATAACATGTATACTGCTAATGTTAAATATAATCTAAGGAAATGGTTATTGGATAATAATGATCTATACTGATGCCCCTGAAATGGAATTCATATTCTTAGAAAATGGAAAAACAATTATTTTGTAATACCTGACTACCTACCTCTATTTATGAAACTATTGATGTACTTGTTGATAATACTAATTTGTTCATACATTTATTTTTACTTGCTTATTATATAAGGCTTTTATGCTACTATTTAAACTTTTCTGCAATGTAACCAATTTATGTAATTATGTACCGTTCAAATTGTATCTTATGAATGTATAAATGTTGTCTCTATGTCCCTGCTGACAAACTACATAAGTAGTTTAGCGGGTTTAAATGTGAATAAATAAAAAAAAATAAAAAAAACTCTTTTAATGATACCTATATCTTAAAAAATAGCATTATTAACTAATAGTAATAAATTCTTTATTACAGAATGTTGGGAGGTTATTGCAATACTATACATCGACGGTAACACGGAGATTATTACAGAATGTTGGGAGGTTTTTGCAATTCTAAACATCGACTGTAACAATTCGATACATCGACATCTACGTAACACGGAGATTCAATTTCATAAGATTGTACTTTTAGATCATTAAGTACTTGCTCAAATAGTACGCTTTACGCACATCCACGAGGAAGCATTCTATAAATTACACTCCCCGATACAATTTCATAAGATTGTACTTTTAGATCATTAAGTACTTGCTCAAATAGTACGCTTTACGCACATCCACGAGGAAGCATTCTATAAATTACACTCCCCGATACAATTTCATAAGATTGTACTTTTAGATCATTAAGTACTTGCTCAAATAGTACGCTTTACGCACATCCACGAGGAAGCATTCTATAAATTACACTCCCCGATACAATTATCATTTTCTATTATTATAAACCAAGATCATTCAACCTCAGGGCTATGTAGGTTCTATAACCTCATTTTACCTTCAACTGACTTATTTCTATTTGAGATTTGAATTAATGCACAATATTTATGAGGTAAAATAAAATATTAGATTTAACGTTCACTATGGAACTCACTGATTGTTTAAGGACGGGTTGTTTCGGAGAATTTGAATAATTCATTAAATTTCAACATCCACTTTCAAGCTCTGTGAAAGACTTTTTCAAGTTTTTTTCTATTTTTGGTTCAGTTCTGTCAAGCAACTAGCCTATAATGATATAATAATAGAACTTGAATAGGACTTTCACAGAACTTGAAAATGAACGTTGACATTTGATGAATTGTTAGAATTCTCCGAAACAACTAGTCCTTAATATTCTCTTTGTCCTGTTTTTAAATAAATATGCTTTTGCTATCTTAATCAAAATACTAATTACGGTTTCGATTCTGTCAGTATCTCCGGTTCATTGAGAGTTTGAATAAAGTTCATATTTCAGTTTGAAATTGGAACAGATTGTGGGAACAATTGAGATAAGCGATAAGGTAACTAAAATGATTTTATTTTAATCAATTTAACAATTTTTATTTCAAATGTGTATTTAAGTTGTTTCGACTTTTGACAGATATTGTAATAATCAAGTTATTGAAATTCGGAAGGTAATATTCTAAAATTGACAATCTTTGTTTTTGAAAGGAAATATTTTTTCCTGAAGCAAATATTTTTATTCTAAATACTTTCAGTTTAATTTTTAATTATTATGAAAGCAATTTTTACATTTTTCGAAGAATTGTTTAAAACTTTCAACTGTCATAATAAATAGTAATATAAAAAAGTTCCACCTTTTGGTTTTTTTATTTAGTGAACCGTTTTTATGTAATTTACTTCTTAAACAATTCTCCCGTTTTCCTCCATTTTGTTTCTCAATTTGTTTCAGCAGAACCTCGGTTAATTATACCATAGCATAATGATATGTAGATTTGCTGATTTCTTTTACAAAGCCTACATTTTCTATTCTAAATTCGTACATTTGTAACATATTCGTAAAGCGAACAAGGTTGATCGGCCAACGTCTGCTTCAGTTGCAACAGCAATTTATCGAAGGAATTAACTTCCCCAGAACTAAACACCTTTTTACCCTTCAGTCTTGATAATTGCTTATTATGGAAATTAATGAATTGAATTAATAGTAATCCTTATATAATTCAAAGTAGTACCTATCGTAAAAATCAATTAAGAAACGAATATATGTAGATACAGTTGAGGGCACCCACCACTTTCCAGAACTTTTTGAAGGACCAGATGGGTCCCTCTATCGAATCTCACGTCAAGACTCTAATTTTGTTTAAATGAAGCTACTATTAGCTACAACTACTATAACTACAGCATAAAGTAAACATAAGAAACTTTAAGTGTTTTCACCTAAGGCAGTTTGTTCTTGTTCTTGAAGCTAGTGGAAAGACAACATTTATAAAGAAGAATATACAAAGGTAAAATTAAAAAAAAGCAAATTTACAGACTGCGGTTTTCAGAACCTAGAAGTCAGGTCGGAATTCAAATTTTTTGTTCTGTTAATTCAATGAATGGTGTTCTGAAGTATATGAAAAGAAATGTCCGGTTGAAAAAGAAGATTATAATATTTTTTGATTATCTTAGGTATTGCCTTTTCATAATGTGTTGATGTTTCCTTAGGGCGTAATAAAACACTACGTCAACTAATAACGGTATTTATGATAAATTACATTTGTGACACACGATTATTTAAAAAACATAGAGAATCAATATATTTCTTTGTTTAATAGTCAGTTACTTGTCAGAGATAGAAGTTTTAACAATTCTAACCCAATTAAATTGCATTTCATATAAGGTGTCGACTAGTTCGTGCAATATTAATTATTTTATCAAACCATGTTCTGTGTTTAGATCGGGTTAGATAATTTCTAAAACATAATTATTATTTAAACTTTTGAAAAGTTTATGTTTATTATTATGTCAAAACAGCTTGCGTTTGACAGTAGGAACGAATTTCTCAATACAAGTTGTTAGTTTCCGTATTATAAGATAAAGTGAGTGCCTAGACACAACAACTGACAATATTTCAGCAATAGTTGTTATCAATGACAATAATTTATCTGTTTATTTTTTAAATAAATCAATCTTGTTGCTAGCCTTATTGGACTATAGGATTATTGTTTTATTCAACTGACACTACAATAAAAACATAAATAACTACAAGTGCAGAAAATTTTCTTTAAACTATTGATTTTTTTTGCATAATGACCTACTTTACGAGTATATGGTACTAAACAGGATGATATAATTTTACATAATGACCTACTTTACGAGTATATGGTACTAAACAGGATGATATAATTTTACATAATGACCTACTTTACGAGTATATGGTACTAAACAGGATGATATAATTTTACATAATGACCTACTTTTCGAGTATATGGTACTAAACAGGATGATATAATTTTACATAATGACCTACTTTACGAGTATATGGTACTAAACAGGATGATATAATTTTACATAATGACCTACTTTACGAGTATATGGTACTAAACAGGATGATATAATTTTACATAATGACCTACTTTACGAGTATATGGTACTAAACAGGATGATATAATTTTACATAATGACCTACTTTTCGAGTATATGGTACTAAACAGGATGATATAATTTTACATAATGACCTACTTTACGAGTATATGGTACTAAACAGGATGATATAATTTTACATAATGACCTACTTTACGAGTATATGGTACTAAACAGGATGATATAATTTTACATAATGACCTACTTTACGAGTATATGGTACTAAACAGGATGATATAATTTTACATAATGACCTACTTTACGAGTATATGGTACTAAACAGGATGATATAATTTTACATAATGACCTACTTTTCGAGTATATGGTACTAAACAGGATGATATAATTTTACATAATGACCTACTTTACGAGTATATGGTACTAAACAGGATGATATAATTTTACATAATGACCTACTTTACGAGTATATGGTACTAAACAGGATGATATAATTTTACATAATGACCTACTTTACGAGTATATGGTACTAAACAGGATGATATAATTTTACATAATGACCTACTTTACGAGTATGGTACTAAACAGGATGATATAATTTTACATAATGACCTACTTCACGAGTATATGGTACTAAACAGGATGATATTAGGTAATCAGAGAAGATATTAAAAACTATTGCTTATGTTTATCTGTCTGCTGAACTGGGGACATATATTCCCTAACATACAAGATTCAGGTGGGATCGCTGTATGTATTTAGTTGAATTTTTATTGGAGGGTACTTTAAGAAATTGGTATCATTAGTTCCCAGATCCAGATCACTAAAACAGAATTGAACCAATCTATTATAATAGAGTGCTGAGTTTTAAAGGGGTTTTGGTAACACCGCAATAAAATGCAAATGAAAAACAGTATCAACAAATCAGGTTTCAGAACGGCAAGAGTATTTAGGCGAAGGTCAACAGAATGCACTTTTGCGTAATGACCCCAGTTCAGTAGAATCGATATGATGTGTTTTATAAATTTATTTCAGGAATATAAAATAAGAATTAACTATAAAAATGCTATATCGTACTTTGCATCACTTTTTAATGTTTTTGTTCTGAAGTCTTGCAGAACATTTAACTAAAACATAAATTCGTGGCGTCTGACGTAGGTATGGTGAACGTCAGATTTGCGTCTATAGTCTACATCCATGGCGTAGACCGTACGCTCCCCGAACTCACTCCACTCACGGAGTTGTGGAGTGAGTTACACTCACTACACTCACGGAGTTGTGGAGTGAGTTACACTCACTACACTCACGGAGTTGTGGAGTGAGTTACACTCACTACACTCACGGAGTTGTGGAGTGAGTTACACTCACTACACTCACGGAGTTGTGGAGTGAGTTACACTCACTACACTCACGGAGTTGTGGAGTGAGTTACACTCACTACACTCACGGAGTTGTGGAGTGAGTGTAGTGAGTTACACTCACTACACTCACGGAGTTGTGGAGTGAGTTACACTCACTACACTCACGGAGTTGTGGAGTGAGTTACACTCACTACACTTGCTTTTGGTATATAAAATGATCTCAGGCAACAATTAAAACATATTTAGAAATATATATATCTACATGCATAAATATTTTCTTTTTTCATATTTTTGTGCAATACATGCTTTTCGATTACCATCCTTTTGTGTATTATTGATTTAAAAATAAAATCATGAAAACAACATTACTAATCTTTAGGGATGTGGTAAGATGGATGTGTTTGGTATCCTAGCAACGGCTTTATTGAGGTAGTCGAGTCCTAACAAAATAGACAGGTACATATTTTCTTTAAAAACATCTGTAATATCCTCAACATAGACATATTAATCAAATCACAGACGAAGCAGTAAAATGATTGGTTTCATAATAAGTAATAGACGATATAGGTACGTAATGCATGAATATTTAACCATGAATTATAGGGTGACCGGATAAATCATAAAATGATAATTCATCACATCTTTAAAAAGTTATATAAAGTCATGGAAAGTGATGAAACAAAAAATTTATTAACATGGTTAAGTAGGTTAGGTTAGGTTAGGTCTAAATTTTTTTTCATCGTTTCTAATAACTTTATATCACTTTTTAAAGGCGTGTTGAATTGTCACTGTGTTGAGTTATCATCGAACCGAATCATAGCAGCCGGTTGAAGCTATACCGGATATCAGCTGTAGTTACGCATTTTGCTCGCGTTATATTTTAATGGGTAATTTGGTATAATGGATATTGAAAATTGAAAAAAAAAAGATTTCTTCAAGTTACTATTCCATCATATATTTGGGAACAAAGCGTAATAATATGATAATTACCACTATTTTTTAAATTTTAACAACATGTTTGCCAATACGTAGCTAAATATACCCAGTGAAATGAACACCACTGTCTTTTAGGTATTATTTTACCATTTTAGGGATTAATATTGCCTGGCCATAGCACATTATTAGAGGCTGATTTAAGCAAGGACAGCTTTCAGGAATTTGTCATTCAAACCCTCAAGCAGTGTAACAATGCCAATCTCTCGGGACCTGACCTTTAAAAGCGCAAATATGTAAATGATACTTGAAGCCAAGTTAGAGAAACAAGGAATTGATTCACGCAACCGAGATACACACTTGTAGTGAATGTCTTCTGAAATATTAAGTCAAGTCACGCCGAGAACCCAATGGAACCAAATATTATGTAAATAGTGATTAGATCGAAATAATTGTGACCTACGGAGACAAATAATGACCGAGCAGTCGTGATAAAGAAATAGGTTAGTCGAATAAAGCCATTGCATAACGGATACAACAGGTCCCACTCCCCTCAGGATATTAAAGTGACAACGACCAAGTGTGCTAATCAAACGGAGGTGATGCTGATAGCATGATAATATTACCGACACTTTTCAGCAGGGTGGAATGAAATTAAATAGCATTTTACCAAGTTAATTATGTAAACAATTATATCATTTTTTATTATTTTGAGCAACTTGAGCAGACTTTAAATTCCGCCATGTTAATTTTGTATATTCAAACGCACGCTCTATATATTCTATCAAAGCGACCGAGCTTTGAAATGACTTTTCACATTAACGGCGCTACACAAATCAGCCAAATATTATTATTAATATTCTAAAGGAGTATACATTTAAAGTTTTCTGTAAAGCAATCCACAAAGACTTTTAACCATTGTATTAATAAAATATATATAGAGTGAAATATGTAGACTATTATTTTGAATACGGGCGAGAAATATGAATGTAAAACAAAATAATTTTCTGTTGCCTATTCAATATCAAATCAAAAATATTCTAGGGACTACATTCGATTAATTTTCATTGTATATTATTACGTAAATTGTTTGGTCTCGGTCTAATCAAGATAATAAGATTCGTAAAAACATGGAGAACCGTATAAACTCGAATAACAAATACCACCGCTTACCTCTAGAACTTGGAACAGCGATATCGGATGCGGAAGTCGGTCATTTGGTGAAGAAAAAACGTACCAAGTAACGAATGATACCGATTTAATTATCGAATTATTTATGCACATGATATACTTACATACTACACCAAAATACTTAGCCGAATACCTAATTAAGAGATTAATTGTTATGCATAAAAAAGAATACATTAAACCGTGCATAGTAATATATAAGAACACTTTTTTATATTCTTGCTGAACAGGGCAAAGCCTGCAGGTTTTACTGCAGCAGTAAGCGTGAAATAAAAACATCTTATGAGAAATTCTCACACAGTATATAATCTCCATGGAGACTGGAGACTGTCAAGTTTTTCATTATCTTTTATATCTCGTGTTTCGAATCTGAAACTTGACTTGTTTTCCAGCGAGACAGTGATACTAACTTGTTTTAGCTGGATTGTTAAATGAAACAATATACCTAAGTAAGTCCTAACATGCCTTTAGACTGTGCTATAATATGTGTATAATACCTTTTAAGGCAATGATGAAAAAACCAATCCATTTAAAATAAGTACCCATACATTTTTTGCGTGTGTGGTGTAAAATTTAGTCAAGGACGTTCATTGTCCAGTCTGTTTAAAAATAGGCGCTAGTAAAAAGTAAAACACGTCGTAGGAACACCACAACATAAAATATATCTATTTTTTTTAATCTGAGAGATAACATGCACGTTTTAAAGGTCATCGTAATCTCCGATTATAGATGAAAAAGTATTATATTTGTTATTTTAATCTCATCTGTTAAGTCCTCATCAATAATAAATTAATTCATATATTACCTCAGGACGGAGCGCTAAATATAACCTTTTATTGGAAAAGTTGAAAATAAGTAGTTTTTTAGAGTGGGAATGTATATATTAGCAAAACATTTTCAATCCATTTAGCGTCACTTTCTTAATCTCTCTTTTTGTGAATACATCTGCCACGGCGTCCACGCCTCCCTGTCATGCATAAACATCAGGGAATCTAGGTAATAATGTTCCCGGTTCTCAGTAATAATATTCCTTGCCAAAATGTTCCCAATTAGAAACAGGTAAATATCATTATATTGGCACAGTTATTTAGCAGCCTCAACACGTCACGATGAACCCAACCTAAGCTGCATTACAACGTTTAGTTGTTGGTATCTATTTGTGTTTTTTCCACTGTGCGACTATTACTCGGCAGGATTCAGAGCTAAACTTAAAAGTCACCATTTTTAGACAGCCATATCCACAAATGTTCACAGTCCTCACCGTCATGAACCGCGACATTATAAATAACTAAAAATGTTAACAACTAAGATTTTGTAAGCTTTTTAAGGTCATTTCATAAAAAAATCTAATGAATTTAATACCAATAATAATGAAGGGTAAAATAGCAAATGTAAAATCATATAATGTCCAGTATTTTTACTATAGTATCATAGTGTGCGTGCAAAGTCGTTAACTTTTAAATAAATGTGTGTTTATCTGAAGTGACCTGCCAGGTAAGTATGTTTTTCTGTTAACTGTTTGTAAATAATACATTTAGATAGAGCCTAGGAACTCATAATGAATTGTAAATTGAGATGATTTTTAACAAAAAAAATTGTAACAAATTGTCCAATTATTATTATTAACTAGGAACATTTCGGCATGGAACGATTTGACGGGGGACATTTTGGTAGGGAACATTTTAGCTGGGGACATTTTTACAAAGAACATTATTACCGGCAACGACATTGATAACTCCACTGTGTGCACCTCACTTCCTTTAATTACCTTATCATTTGGCCTTGAATGCAGAAATAATATTTATAGATACCTACGTAGGTGCATGTCTCAAGAGAAATTCATTCTCTAAGAGAATGCTTTTCAGAAGCAACATTCCTGCCATCGACTGTTTGTAAAGCTTTCCGAGAAACAAATAGGATAAATTAATTCAGGCAACTAAAATTCGCAAAAAATCTCTTTCTTCATCAATTATGAGCTGAGTGCAAAGTCTTGAACCGTCATTAACACTCGAACCTTGGATCTAGCCAAAAAACTTACTCCACTTACAACTTTGATGTTACAACTGTAAAAATATTAACCTCCAATTTTACTATTATTTAAACAAAAAACATTCTCATTAAGAATTGCTAATACCGTAACACAATGCTTGACGACTTCCATCCCGTTATGATGTACCTACGTATTTGTGTTTGAGTTGAAAGTTTGTGGGTTTGGGAGATACATAAACAAGCGTCAACCAGTTTCATATTTTTACTACGTGAGAATGGATCGTTTTAACGTCTTGTTCATACTTAACACATCTCAAAATACTCTCAATACTAGAACAAGCCATGCACATTGCACACTAACTACAAATAATCAGAACAAACACATCCTTTTTACAAAAACACTAAAGATACCAGGCTGTGAAGCTATACAATTCACTTTCAACACAATTTAAAACAACAGAATACACAAAACAATTTATATAAAAAAAATGGAATTGGCTGCAATCCTCATAAGTTTCAATGCGTTACTCATAAGATAAATTATACCTTATATACCGTACTCATAAGATAAATTTATTTGGTCAAAACTAAGCAGAAGTCCACTTTTTTAACGTATCATACTAAATCCACTGTTATTATTAAGTAAATTATCATTTGAAAAATGTTCTCAAAAAAACAGGCAAACTCTTAAAAACAAAAAAAGGCACACGCGTAAAAGACAATGTACAATATATTTGTATTATTAATATATTTATCGTTAAGAATTTATTATTAACCCTTAAATGCATGATTTATTTATTTTTCTGGAAAAAAATAAATAAATAGATATTTACATGCATATGCAAGGAAATATAAAGAATTTTATTTTTTTGTAATTTTTTAATGATATTTGATTAAAAAAAAATTCTTGCAGGTTTACAACATCATGTATTTAATAAAAATTATTATGAACAATTTACGTGTGAAAAAAAAATAAAAAAACCTAAAAAAAATTCTCAAAACTAATAAGTGTACCGGAAAAATACGAGTTATTACATATAAGTATTGTATTATTGTATCTACTTACCTAAGAAAATCAAAATAATAACAGCAAAACAAAACTGTAATTCTAAACTCCAACCAATTTTCGAGAATCTTCACTTTGTTAAAGAAAAAGTGACATTTGACATTCGCGAAAGAAAAAAAAGGTGATGCCACTCGATAAAATATATAACCGTGAACTTGATAATTCTAAAACGGCATGCATTAAGTATACACCAAAGAGTTAAAGGTGGTAGTGAACCGTTTTTATGTAATTTACTTCTTAAACAATTCTCCCGTTTTCCTCCATTTTGTTTCTCAATTTGTTTCAGCAGAACCTCGGTTAATTATACCATAGCATAATGATATGTAGATTTGCTGATTTCTTTTACAAAGCCTACATTTTCTATTCTAAATTCGTACATTTGTAACATATTCGTAAAGCGAACAAGGTTGATCGGCCAACGTCTGCTTCAGTTGCAACAGCAATTTATCGAAGGAATTAACTTCCCCAGAACTAAACACCTTTTTACCCTTCAGTCTTGATAATTGCTTATTATGGAAATTAATGAATTGAATTAATAGTAATCCTTATATAATTCAAAGTAGTACCTATCGTAAAAATCAATTAAGAAACGAATATATGTAGATACAGTTGAGGGCACCCACCACTTTCCAGAACTTTTTGAAGGACCAGATGGGTCCCTCTATCGAATCTCACGTCAAGACTCTAATTTTGTTTAAATGAAGCTACTATTAGCTACAACTACTATAACTACAGCATAAAGTAAACATAAGAAACTTTAAGTGTTTTCACCTAAGGCAGTTTGTTCTTGTTCTTGAAGCTAGTGGAAAGACAACATTTATAAAGAAGAATATACAAAGGTAAAATTAAAAAAAAGCAAATTTACAGACTGCGGTTTTCAGAACCTAGAAGTCAGGTCGGAATTCAAATTTTTTGTTCTGTTAATTCAATGAATGGTGTTCTGAAGTATATGAAAAGAAATGTCCGGTTGAAAAAGAAGATTATAATATTTTTTGATTATCTTAGGTATTGCCTTTTCATAATGTGTTGATGTTTCCTTAGGGCGTAATAAAACACTACGTCAACTAATAACGGTATTTATGATAAATTACATTTGTGACACACGATTATTTAAAAAACATAGAGAATCAATATATTTCTTTGTTTAATAGTCAGTTACTTGTCAGAGATAGAAGTTTTAACAATTCTAACCCAATTAAATTGCATTTCATATAAGGTGTCGACTAGTTCGTGCAATATTAATTATTTTATCAAACCATGTTCTGTGTTTAGATCGGGTTAGATAATTTCTAAAACATAATTATTATTTAAACTTTTGAAAAGTTTATGTTTATTATTATGTCAAAACAGCTTGCGTTTGACAGTAGGAACGAATTTCTCAATACAAGTTGTTAGTTTCCGTATTATAAGATAAAGTGAGTGCCTAGACACAACAACTGACAATATTTCAGCAATAGTTGTTATCAATGACAATAATTTATCTGTTTATTTTTTAAATAAATCAATCTTGTTGCTAGCCTTATTGGACTATAGGATTATTGTTTTATTCAACTGACACTACAATAAAAACATAAATAACTACAAGTGCAGAAAATTTTCTTTAAACTATTGATTTTTTTTGCATAATGACCTACTTTACGAGTATATGGTACTAAACAGGATGATATAATTTTACATAATGACCTACTTTACGAGTATATGGTACTAAACAGGATGATATAATTTTACATAATGACCTACTTTACGAGTATATGGTACTAAACAGGATGATATAATTTTACATAATGACCTACTTTTCGAGTATATGGTACTAAACAGGATGATATAATTTTACATAATGACCTACTTTACGAGTATATGGTACTAAACAGGATGATATAATTTTACATAATGACCTACTTTACGAGTATATGGTACTAAACAGGATGATATAATTTTACATAATGACCTACTTTACGAGTATATGGTACTAAACAGGATGATATAATTTTACATAATGACCTACTTTTCGAGTATATGGTACTAAACAGGATGATATAATTTTACATAATGACCTACTTTACGAGTATATGGTACTAAACAGGATGATATAATTTTACATAATGACCTACTTTACGAGTATATGGTACTAAACAGGATGATATAATTTTACATAATGACCTACTTTACGAGTATATGGTACTAAACAGGATGATATAATTTTACATAATGACCTACTTTACGAGTATATGGTACTAAACAGGATGATATAATTTTACATAATGACCTACTTTTCGAGTATATGGTACTAAACAGGATGATATAATTTTACATAATGACCTACTTTACGAGTATATGGTACTAAACAGGATGATATAATTTTACATAATGACCTACTTTACGAGTATATGGTACTAAACAGGATGATATAATTTTACATAATGACCTACTTTACGAGTATATGGTACTAAACAGGATGATATAATTTTACATAATGACCTACTTTACGAGTATGGTACTAAACAGGATGATATAATTTTACATAATGACCTACTTCACGAGTATATGGTACTAAACAGGATGATATTAGGTAATCAGAGAAGATATTAAAAACTATTGCTTATGTTTATCTGTCTGCTGAACTGGGGACATATATTCCCTAACATACAAGATTCAGGTGGGATCGCTGTATGTATTTAGTTGAATTTTTATTGGAGGGTACTTTAAGAAATTGGTATCATTAGTTCCCAGATCCAGATCACTAAAACAGAATTGAACCAATCTATTATAATAGAGTGCTGAGTTTTAAAGGGGTTTTGGTAACACCGCAATAAAATGCAAATGAAAAACAGTATCAACAAATCAGGTTTCAGAACGGCAAGAGTATTTAGGCGAAGGTCAACAGAATGCACTTTTGCGTAATGACCCCAGTTCAGTAGAATCGATATGATGTGTTTTATAAATTTATTTCAGGAATATAAAATAAGAATTAACTATAAAAATGCTATATCGTACTTTGCATCACTTTTTAATGTTTTTGTTCTGAAGTCTTGCAGAACATTTAACTAAAACATAAATTCGTGGCGTCTGACGTAGGTATGGTGAACGTCAGATTTGCGTCTATAGTCTACATCCATGGCGTAGACCGTACGCTCCCCGAACTCACTCCACTCACGGAGTTGTGGAGTGAGTTACACTCACTACACTCACGGAGTTGTGGAGTGAGTTACACTCACTACACTCACGGAGTTGTGGAGTGAGTTACACTCACTACACTCACGGAGTTGTGGAGTGAGTTACACTCACTACACTCACGGAGTTGTGGAGTGAGTTACACTCACTACACTCACGGAGTTGTGGAGTGAGTTACACTCACTACACTCACGGAGTTGTGGAGTGAGTGTAGTGAGTTACACTCACTACACTCACGGAGTTGTGGAGTGAGTTACACTCACTACACTCACGGAGTTGTGGAGTGAGTTACACTCACTACACTTGCTTTTGGTATATAAAATGATCTCAGGCAACAATTAAAACATATTTAGAAATATATATATCTACATGCATAAATATTTTCTTTTTTCATATTTTTGTGCAATACATGCTTTTCGATTACCATCCTTTTGTGTATTATTGATTTAAAAATAAAATCATGAAAACAACATTACTAATCTTTAGGGATGTGGTAAGATGGATGTGTTTGGTATCCTAGCAACGGCTTTATTGAGGTAGTCGAGTCCTAACAAAATAGACAGGTACATATTTTCTTTAAAAACATCTGTAATATCCTCAACATAGACATATTAATCAAATCACAGACGAAGCAGTAAAATGATTGGTTTCATAATAAGTAATAGACGATATAGGTACGTAATGCATGAATATTTAACCATGAATTATAGGGTGACCGGATAAATCATAAAATGATAATTCATCACATCTTTAAAAAGTTATATAAAGTCATGGAAAGTGATGAAACAAAAAATTTATTAACATGGTTAAGTAGGTTAGGTTAGGTTAGGTCTAAATTTTTTTTCATCGTTTCTAATAACTTTATATCACTTTTTAAAGGCGTGTTGAATTGTCACTGTGTTGAGTTATCATCGAACCGAATCATAGCAGCCGGTTGAAGCTATGCCGGATATCAGCTGTAGTTACGCATTTTGCTCGCGTTATATTTTAATGGGTAATTTGGTATAATGGATATTGAAAATTGAAAAAAAAAAGATTTCTTCAAGTTACTATTCCATCATATATTTGGGAACAAAGCGTAATAATATGATAATTACCACTATTTTTTAAATTTTAACAACATGTTTGCCAATACGTAGCTAAATATACCCAGTGAAATGAACACCACTGTCTTTTAGGTATTATTTTACCATTTTAGGGATTAATATTGCCTGGCCATAGCACATTATTAGAGGCTGATTTAAGCAAGGACAGCTTTCAGGAATTTGTCATTCAAACCCTCAAGCAGTGTAACAATGCCAATCTCTCGGGACCTGACCTTTAAAAGCGCAAATATGTAAATGATACTTGAAGCCAAGTTAGAGAAACAAGGAATTGATTCACGCAACCGAGATACACACTTGTAGTGAATGTCTTCTGAAATATTAAGTCAAGTCACGCCGAGAACCCAATGGAACCAAATATTATGTAAATAGTGATTAGATCGAAATAATTGTGACCTACGGAGACAAATAATGACCGAGCAGTCGTGATAAAGAAATAGGTTAGTCGAATAAAGCCATTGCATAACGGATACAACAGGTCCCACTCCCCTCAGGATATTAAAGTGACAACGACCAAGTGTGCTAATCAAACGGAGGTGATGCTGATAGCATGATAATATTACCGACACTTTTCAGCAGGGTGGAATGAAATTAAATAGCATTTTACCAAGTTAATTATGTAAACAATTATATCATTTTTTATTATTTTGAGCAACTTGAGCAGACTTTAAATTCCGCCATGTTAATTTTGTATATTCAAACGCACGCTCTATATATTCTATCAAAGCGACCGAGCTTTGAAATGACTTTTCACATTAACGGCGCTACACAAATCAGCCAAATATTATTATTAATATTCTAAAGGAGTATACATTTAAAGTTTTCTGTAAAGCAATCCACAAAGACTTTTAACCATTGTATTAATAAAATATATATAGAGTGAAATATGTAGACTATTATTTTGAATACGGGCGAGAAATATGAATGTAAAACAAAATAATTTTCTGTTGCCTATTCAATATCAAATCAAAAATATTCTAGGGACTACATTCGATTAATTTTCATTGTATATTATTACGTAAATTGTTTGGTCTCGGTCTAATCAAGATAATAAGATTCGTAAAAACATGGAGAACCGTATAAACTCGAATAACAAATACCACCGCTTACCTCTAGAACTTGGAACAGCGATATCGGATGCGGAAGTCGGTCATTTGGTGAAGAAAAAACGTACCAAGTAACGAATGATACCGATTTAATTATCGAATTATTTATGCACATGATATACTTACATACTACACCAAAATACTTAGCCGAATACCTAATTAAGAGATTAATTGTTATGCATAAAAAAGAATACATTAAACCGTGCATAGTAATATATAAGAACACTTTTTTATATTCTTGCTGAACAGGGCAAAGCCTGCAGGTTTTACTGCAGCAGTAAGCGTGAAATAAAAACATCTTATGAGAAATTCTCACACAGTATATAATCTCCATGGAGACTGGAGACTGTCAAGTTTTTCATTATCTTTTATATCTCGTGTTTCGAATCTGAAACTTGACTTGTTTTCCAGCGAGACAGTGATACTAACTTGTTTTAGCTGGATTGTTAAATGAAACAATATACCTAAGTAAGTCCTAACATGCCTTTAGACTGTGCTATAATATGTGTATAATACCTTTTAAGGCAATGATGAAAAAACCAATCCATTTAAAATAAGTACCCATACATTTTTTGCGTGTGTGGTGTAAAATTTAGTCAAGGACGTTCATTGTCCAGTCTGTTTAAAAATAGGCGCTAGTAAAAAGTAAAACACGTCGTAGGAACACCACAACATAAAATATATCTATTTTTTTTAATCTGAGAGATAACATGCACGTTTTAAAGGTCATCGTAATCTCCGATTATAGATGAAAAAGTATTATATTTGTTATTTTAATCTCATCTGTTAAGTCCTCATCAATAATAAATTAATTCATATATTACCTCAGGACGGAGCGCTAAATATAACCTTTTATTGGAAAAGTTGAAAATAAGTAGTTTTTTAGAGTGGGAATGTATATATTAGCAAAACATTTTCAATCCATTTAGCGTCACTTTCTTAATCTCTCTTTTTGTGAATACATCTGCCACGGCGTCCACGCCTCCCTGTCATGCATAAACATCAGGGAATCTAGGTAATAATGTTCCCGGTTCTCAGTAATAATATTCCTTGCCAAAATGTTCCCAATTAGAAACAGGTAAATATCATTATATTGGCACAGTTATTTAGCAGCCTCAACACGTCACGATGAACCCAACCTAAGCTGCATTACAACGTTTAGTTGTTGGTATCTATTTGTGTTTTTTCCACTGTGCGACTATTACTCGGCAGGATTCAGAGCTAAACTTAAAAGTCACCATTTTTAGACAGCCATATCCACAAATGTTCACAGTCCTCACCGTCATGAACCGCGACATTATAAATAACTAAAAATGTTAACAACTAAGATTTTGTAAGCTTTTTAAGGTCATTTCATAAAAAAATCTAATGAATTTAATACCAATAATAATGAAGGGTAAAATAGCAAATGTAAAATCATATAATGTCCAGTATTTTTACTATAGTATCATAGTGTGCGTGCAAAGTCGTTAACTTTTAAATAAATGTGTGTTTATCTGAAGTGACCTGCCAGGTAAGTATGTTTTTCTGTTAACTGTTTGTAAATAATACATTTAGATAGAGCCTAGGAACTCATAATGAATTGTAAATTGAGATGATTTTTAACAAAAAAAATTGTAACAAATTGTCCAATTATTATTATTAACTAGGAACATTTCGGCATGGAACGATTTGACGGGGGACATTTTGGTAGGGAACATTTTAGCTGGGGACATTTTTACAAAGAACATTATTACCGGCAACGACATTGATAACTCCACTGTGTGCACCTCACTTCCTTTAATTACCTTATCATTTGGCCTTGAATGCAGAAATAATATTTATAGATACCTACGTAGGTGCATGTCTCAAGAGAAATTCATTCTCTAAGAGAATGCTTTTCAGAAGCAACATTCCTGCCATCGACTGTTTGTAAAGCTTTCCGAGAAACAAATAGGATAAATTAATTCAGGCAACTAAAATTCGCAAAAAATCTCTTTCTTCATCAATTATGAGCTGAGTGCAAAGTCTTGAACCGTCATTAACACTCGAACCTTGGATCTAGCCAAAAAACTTACTCCACTTACAACTTTGATGTTACAACTGTAAAAATATTAACCTCCAATTTTACTATTATTTAAACAAAAAACATTCTCATTAAGAATTGCTAATACCGTAACACAATGCTTGACGACTTCCATCCCGTTATGATGTACCTACGTATTTGTGTTTGAGTTGAAAGTTTGTGGGTTTGGGAGATACATAAACAAGCGTCAACCAGTTTCATATTTTTACTACGTGAGAATGGATCGTTTTAACGTCTTGTTCATACTTAACACATCTCAAAATACTCTCAATACTAGAACAAGCCATGCACATTGCACACTAACTACAAATAATCAGAACAAACACATCCTTTTTACAAAAACACTAAAGATACCAGGCTGTGAAGCTATACAATTCACTTTCAACACAATTTAAAACAACAGAATACACAAAACAATTTATATAAAAAAAATGGAATTGGCTGCAATCCTCATAAGTTTCAATGCGTTACTCATAAGATAAATTATACCTTATATACCGTACTCATAAGATAAATTTATTTGGTCAAAACTAAGCAGAAGTCCACTTTTTTAACGTATCATACTAAATCCACTGTTATTATTAAGTAAATTATCATTTGAAAAATGTTCTCAAAAAAACAGGCAAACTCTTAAAAACAAAAAAAGGCACACGCGTAAAAGACAATGTACAATATATTTGTATTATTAATATATTTATCGTTAAGAATTTATTATTAACCCTTAAATGCATGATTTATTTATTTTTCTGGAAAAAAATAAATAAATAGATATTTACATGCATATGCAAGGAAATATAAAGAATTTTATTTTTTTGTAATTTTTTAATGATATTTGATTAAAAAAAAATTCTTGCAGGTTTACAACATCATGTATTTAATAAAAATTATTATGAACAATTTACGTGTGAAAAAAAAATAAAAAAACCTAAAAAAAATTCTCAAAACTAATAAGTGTACCGGAAAAATACGAGTTATTACATATAAGTATTGTATTATTGTATCTACTTACCTAAGAAAATCAAAATAATAACAGCAAAACAAAACTGTAATTCTAAACTCCAACCAATTTTCGAGAATCTTCACTTTGTTAAAGAAAAAGTGACATTTGACATTCGCGAAAGAAAAAAAAGGTGATGCCACTCGATAAAATATATAACCGTGAACTTGATAATTCTAAAACGGCATGCATTAAGTATACACCAAAGAGTTAAAGGTGGTTTGAACGGTATGTTGCAGTTTTTCAACAGTATGCATTTAAGGGTTAATATAAATAAATAAAATCTATACTCCTCTTTCAAAAGCATTGAAAAAACGTCGTCTGCGATATTAGTCATTTTTGTACGAAAAAGAGAATAAGGAAGTAAATAATATCAAACATTGTTTTTATCTATGACTTTGACCAGCTTAAGTATATAAAATAGAACGTAGTACTTATTTATTGAAAAAATCAAGATGCTACCTACATCCTACATACGTATATATTCATATTAAAATTGTACCTATGAGAAGTTACTTAAGTATTTCTTAATTTGCATAATGCAATTTTATTGGACCGCCTGCCATATAATCATTACATTAGTATCATGTTTCGATCAACGTGAAATATATCAACTTAAAGAACTCAACGCAGGTTGCGATATTATTTTTCTAAGGAAAAATTGTCGCATTTAAATAAGCTTTAAGGCAAGTTATTTGCAAAAGTTTGGGCAAATATTTATTTATTTTTAGGAAGTACATTTTTTTTTCATGATATTTGAAAAATGTAAAATAAAGCAGATTGTGCAGAGTTAGTATCCTTTCTGAAAAGTTTGGTTTAGAAAATTATTTTCGTGTCAATGATTGGGGTAATCATCAATTAAATTAAACAGGCATGAATAAAGAAAAAACAATAGAAAAGCCTTCCATATAAATTTGAACAAGGCACTTCTGGGGCAGGTAATATCTATTTTTATGAAAACCAAAAATACATTTCTCAGATAGAGTCATCTATCGACAATTTCCGAAAACATGTGAATATTTTTCCCGTGAGGCGCTTCTGGGCGGACAGCGACATCTCTGTTTTCACAGTTTGTAATATTATTTGAACTTTCTTATCAAGTATTAAAAATATTTTATTGGTAGTTTTCTAGCATTTTACAACGTTATACAGAGGACTAATGCACGTATTACCTCCGGAAACTAAAAATATATTATAATTTTAATTAAATAAAAACGATTTATGCATTGTTGTTATTTGTCTAAAAAAAAATTATTTTGGACAAAAAAAGAGATATAATAATGGTTGAAAACTAGGTAAAAAAACTACGTCAAAACGATTAAAGCCTTATAAAATATGTTGTATATCAATTAAACGAATTCGCTGGAAACTTGAAGGACGCATTAACTTTGCGAATATTTTTGCAATAAAAAAATCTGAATTCGATGTGGAAAAATTGATGGTTTCCATAAAAATCATCCCAAATAACGGTGGGTTTATTTTTTTCTGAATTAGCTTTTTCTTTTTGAAAATGTGTTGTGTAGGTACCTAATCGTTGCGTTAAAAAAAGTCTAAATCTCAGTAGGTAGCGCACCTACACTGCAGAGGAGAGGGCCATCTGTCTATTGCCCACCGGCTAATCCTTTTAAAATATTATAGATTTTTGCAGTCACATATGTAATAGGATCGTGTCGGTATATTCAACCCGTCCACTATTTTTATGCACTTTTCCTTTGAGAAGCGAATTCAAAGATCCAATATACAGGGTGGTTAGGGACGTACTTACCTCGGTTGGTTAAAAAAATATAGATCTTTCACATATAATTATGTCTTCACTGGTTTCTCAGCCAAGTAACCGCGGAACCATATTGCTCGACCATTAGTCTCAAATACCCATTGTTTTAAAATGTTTTTTGCTGAAAAAAGTCACCGGAGACCAAAATGCTGTCCACATTCTTTACTCCAAATAAGCACAGGATTCGATTGTTAAAGTTAGCCTACCACGTCTGTTAACACTCTGTAATTGTGTGTACAAGAATTTCAGGTAGATTGAATTTTATTCACCTGAAAAAGCTGTAGATAATGAGATTTTTATATTGATTGCTATTAAAATAATCCCGAAAAACAAGAAAATGTTAATTGGTCAAAAAACCAATGATTTTTGGCACCGGATTTCAATATCTGCAGTGACGATTGGCGACCCTTCAGACTGCAAAGTTAATCATGTCGATCTGTATTGGATGTTAAAGAAATACGCATTAATAAGGGGAATCGTCAACTACAATAACCAAATAACTGATATCGGTTATCTGTCCATCTTTTAATTAAAGCAAATTAAGCACTAACTTGTTAATTCGCTTTGTCTTAACAGAAGCGGTGAAATGTAACAGTTACAGCCATTGTTGTTGTTATTATTGTTCGCAGATGACAAAGCGACGACCATTATAATTACTGTCTTTCTTATCAAATTATTATTATGGAAGAGAGTAACGAATATTGTTCTTTGTCCAACATTTCAGTGATACCTTTTCTAGTGCTGGGAAAGCTCGAAACTATTTTTGATAATCGAAACAAAATGAAAAAAAAAAAGTTTTCGAATTATTTTATCGCGTATTAGCACGGACACGGGATGTACAGATTGATACAAATATGGTTTATTACCAAGTAAGCTCCGATACGAAATCAGAAATCAACATGGCCAGTGGCCATCCACCGTTATTTCGTCTTCCGGCTCGGATGCATCGGAGATTTATAACGGAAACAACTTTATTTTTCGGAATAACTTTACTGAGTAAAACCTCAAATTGTAATATTTAAATATTGAAGATAAAATATTTAAATATATGACCGTTTCCTTTTCTGATTTTTCTGTTTAAGATTTTCGTTGAGAAATCACTAATATTGTCTTCAATATTTAAAGGAAACAACTTTATGATTTAAGATTTTCACCGCCAAAAGTATTTTTGTTATTTGTTTTTGGGGTATTATGCCGTGTTGCGCTAACTCCTTCTTTGGCCAACGTTTCGGACAGCATTGCAGTGTCCATCATCAGGGCAGATGTGTTAAATCCTGGGGAGACCGAAAACTTATAGAGCACGGCTGATTACGGAGGCCATTGAAATTCATAAAAATCCCGTAAACATTAATAGAGACGATGGAGCTAAGCTTAATAGTTCTTGGTATCCGGTAATTGACGGCTACACCAGAGCTAAACGAAGAAAACCACTTTAAATAAATAATGATACGTTAATGTTAGCTCAGAGGGTTGGAGCTGGCAACACGGTATCACAACCTCATACTTAAGCTCACATTTTAACACAACCTCAAATAACACATCTGCCCTGATGATGGACACTGCAATGCTGTCCGAAACGTTGGCCAAAGAAGGAGTTCGCGCAACACGGCATAATACCCCAAAAACAAATAACAAAAAAAAAAGAAACAACTTTAGTTCAGAAACGTATTTGTACGTCATAAACTTTTCGGAATGCAACCTGACAACAGTCAGATAACGAAGCGATTTTTGTGATGTTTCGACAAATTTTGAAAACATTTATTGATCAGTTCAAAATAGGTATCTTCAAATCAATTATATTCCTTAAAGCATATTAAAACAATAAAAAAACAGCTTCTCAAATGTCAGACATGATGTCATCATAATATTTTCAATTAGTATAATTCAGTAGGGGTCTATTTATATTAAAGATTATCCGCGAACATGTAAAAGCTTAGAACGAAATTGTTGCTAGGACGAATATTACGACGTATATTACGTTCCAAAGAAAAATAAATTGAACCGCTTAAAAATGTAGTTAACGAATAATGATTTGTTTATGTATATACTAAAGGACCAGCAAAGCTTCGCTATTGCTTCTGTCTTTCTCTGGCGTCTCCTACTTCTTCCACCATTCACTACTGTATACAACAATGCTACAGTTAAAAACTACATTACATCTACTTTAATTCCACTTCGTATCTCATTCTGGTGGAAGGATATCGCGATAAGTATTCCTCGGGCGTCTCCGACTTCTACCACCATTCACTACTGTATACAACAATGCTACAGTTAAAAACCACATTACATCTACTTTAATTCGACTCCGTATCTCATTCTGGTGGAAGGATATCGCGATAAGTATTCCTCGGGCGTCTCCGACTTCTACCACCATTCACTACTGTATACAACAATGCTACAGTTAAAAACCACATTACATCTACTTTAATTCGACTCCGTATCTCATTCTGGTGGAAGGATATCGCGATAAGTATTCCTCGGGCGTCTCCGACTTCTACCACCATTCACTACTGTATACAACAATTCTACAGTTAAAAACCACATTACATCTACTTTAATTCGACTCCGTATCTCATTCTGGTGGAAGGATATCGCGATAAGTATTCCTCGGGCGTCTCCGACTTCTACCACCATTCACTACTGTATACAACAATGCTACAGTTAAAAACCACATAACATCTACTTTAATTCGACTCCGTATCTCATTCTGGTGGAAGGATATCGCGATAAGTATTCCTCGGGCGTCTCCGACTTCTACCACCATTCACTACTGTATACAACAATGCTACAGTTAAAAACCACATTACATCTACTTTAATTCGACTCCGTATCTCATTCTGGTGGAAGGATATCGCGATAAGTATTCCTCGGGCGTCTCCGACTTCTACCACCATTCACTACTGTATACAACAATGCTACAGTTAAAAACCACATTACATCTACTTTAATTCGACTCCGTATCTCATTCTGGTGGAAGGATATCGCGATAAGTATTCCTCAGGCGTCTCCGACTTCTACCACCATTCACTACTGTATACAACAATTCTACAGTTAAAAACCACATTACATCTACTTTAATTCGACTCCGTATCTCATTCTGGTGGAAGGATATCGCGATAAGTATTCCTCGGGCGTCTCCGACTTCTACCACCATTCACTACTGTATACAACAATGCTACAGTTAAAAACCACATTACATCTACTTTAATTCGACTCCGTATCTCATTCTGGTGGAAGGATATCGCGATAAGTATTCCTCGGGCGTCTCCGACTTCTACCACCATTCACTACTGTATACAACAATGCTACAGTTAAAAACCACATTACATCTACTTTAATTCGACTCCGTATCTCATTCTGGTGGAAGGATATCGCGATAAGTATTCCTCGGGCGTCTCCGACTTCTACCACCATTCACTACTGTATACAACAATGCTACAGTTAAAAACCACATTACATCTACTTTAATTCGACTCCGTATCTCATTCTGGTGGAAGGATATCGCGATAAGTATTCCTCGGGCGTCTCCGACTTCTACCACCATTCACTACTGTATACAACAATGCTACAGTTAAAAACCACATTACATCTACTTTAATTCGACTCCGTATCTCATTCTGGTGGAAGGATATCGCGATAAGTATTCCTCGGGCGTCTCCGACTTCTACCACCATTCACTACTGTATACAACAATGCTACAGTTAAAAACCACATTACATCTACTTTAATTCGACTCCGTATCTCATTCTGGTGGAAGGATATCGCGATAAGTATTCCTCGGGCGTCTCCGACTTCTACCACCATTCACTACTGTATACAACAATGCTACAGTTAAAAACCACATTACATCTACTTTAATTCGACTCCGTATCTCATTCTGGTGGAAGGATATCGCGATAAGTATTCCTCGGGCGTCTCCGACTTCTACCACCATTCACTACTGTATACAACAATGCTACAGTTAAAAACCACATTACATCTACTTTAATTCGACTCCGTATCTCATTCTGGTGGAAGGATATCGCGATAAGTATTCCTCGGGCGTCTCCGACTTTGTGATGAAAGGCTTTAAATCACAGTGAAAAAAAACAGATAAACCATAGCTGCAAAAAAATATGCAAATTATTTATGAAAACGGACATGCTAACGACATCTGGCGGAGAAAGAATTGATCCAGCTTGCTTGCAGTAGACACCTGTAATAGTTGAAATTAAATCTAGGTTCCGGGACGAAAGCAGAGAGGTCGTAAAATCGTCTAGGACGACTGGTACTTCCCCTTTCCCAGGCCTATAAATAAAAATTGAATTTTGTCAACCAATAGATCTGAACAAAGAGCTATAAAATTTTGAGTAACCAATCAGTGAACGAAGGGGGGTGTGTCTACGAAAGACAAAGGATTGAACCTTGGACCCGACATTAAAAAAGACAATTAATGGCTTCTTCTTTCCCACAGAAATTAGAGGTGAACGCACTTTAGGGTCAACATCGACTTTCAAGGTGACAAACTCCTGGAAATGTTTACAATAACTGAGACGTTTATGGGGTATCGAACCATTGAAATCGGGTGCTTGGAAGTCTTACAAGTTGTAAAGCGCACACACAAAAATGCAATGAAAAAAATTATAAACGTGATAGTATAAAAAAAGGACGGGAAAAGCGAAGGAAAATCACTGGCAGAATTTTCAACTGTAGTACAATTATTTATGATAGAAGGAGGGTGTCATGTTCGATAAAAATCGTACTAAAGAGAGGTGAGAGTTTTGGAAACAATGGAAATTAATCGTTATCAATTTAAGATGAAACGGACATATTGGTAAATCAATTTTGAATGAAAATCTCGCAAAAAAAATAGACATTTTAGAAAAGTGCGGCGACCGAATGGAAGGATAATACAGAGATTTTGGACTGCTACGAAGGTCCTAGGGACGTGAAAATCGAGTAGCAGAAGAAGACAGTAAAACTAAACATAATAGCGATAGATTAGATTCAGGAAAAGTAGACATTTTACATAATTATTAGGTTAGATATATATTAGAGTTACCCAATATTACGGAGGGATCGAAACAAGATAAAAGGTTGGCGGTCTCATGTATATTTTGAAGGATAAACAATCAAAATCCGAACATGATTTTTATTTACGTTAAGGTAATAAACGATTAGAAAAGCGATTAACTTTAACGTGGACCTTATGGAAGTATTTAGATTAGACAAAAGAGATTAAAATTAATAGGTTTGAAATTAAACTAAATTTACGAGTCTAGTACCAAAATTTTAAACATAAACAGATGTCAATGCATATGTTTTATGTGAATCCTGGTATGAGAAAGATAGAAAATTGGGCGGAGATTGGGTCAGGCAATAAAAATGACAGATATCCCAGAGTCTAATTAGGTATATCTCCCATGGAAGTGTGGAAAACTATATATTAATTAATAATAAATGAAGTATGAAATTTCCCAGCAGACTACACACATCGGGAAAAGTGGAGAAAAGATAAAAGGAAGGGTAAAGAACGGAGATAAAGAATAATCCAAGTGGAAAAAAGTGATACAATTCGAATTTATCCGTGAAATTAATAAATACGACTTGGAAAATGAGTAATTATAAGAGTTATGAGAAATGACATAAGAATCAAGAAGAATTTGTGCAAGAAAACGTCGCGGATAAAAATAAAATTCAAAGATAAAGGAAAAACTCAAATCTGCGTCATGGAGATAGAAAGTACGAGTGGAAATGGAAAAGCTCATATAAGTAACAATAAAATTAAGTAGAATTTAAACAAATCGAAATTCAAAAATGCGTAGTAAAGATTTCGACATGGATTTAAACAATTTTCGCACGAGATGCATAAAATTGAGATCTGTATATATGTTATTGAGGACGGACCTATCGCGAATTGAGAAAAAAAAGGAACGCAAAATCATGAGATTCTAACTACATTTTTGTATGAACAGAGGACAAAGGGAGCTTGGGCGATTAACACAGACTTACCTGATTCGGACCCTATCGACTTAGATTTGTGAGATGGAAACTGAACACCGCCTTGAGCCGGAAAGCAGAACATCTTATGGAACCACAATCGATATTGATGGGAGGGATGTTCGGATTTGCGAGTTGGTAAAAGATAGAATTGATTACCAAAGGAAATTCAGATACGTCTTTTGGAACCTGAGAGGGGTATAAAAGATGGAACTCATCAGTCAGGAGTCAGTCGCGCCGAGGGTTTGAAAAGTTGTTACATGGCAGTACTACGTCTATTGGTAAAATTCTAGTGAAATAATCTAAGTGTTAAATTCTGAACAAGTCCCTGGACTTAGAAAGTTTTGTAAAAAGTCTTAAATTCAGTTTCTAAATTCTGAAAACCCCACCAGTGAAGTTTTGTTAAATCAGTTTAATTTGGTTAAACAGTGAAAATAAATATAATTTAAACTCAGTGCTTAAAAGTGTTAAGTGAAGTGCAAAAAGTGAATTGTGAATTAATTAAAAATTTAAAAATAATTATTTCATTCAAAGTGAAAACATTCAAATTAAATTTAAGAGTTTGTTATCGTTAATCTAAAGTGAACGTGATCGCGTATTGATATTTAAAAATAGATTATAATTTAACGTCAATTTGGTTAAAAAATAATAATAATAGTAATAAATACTTCATCTTAGGTTAAAAGAAACACAAAACCAAAAAAAAGGATTCGATAATAATAAACGTTAAACCTTTGTTCTAAAATTAATAGTAAGAGGAAAAAAAATTAATTTATTAAGAAGTTAATTAAAAGTTTGCACAATTCGGAATAAATTTTCTTATAAAAATATATAAAAAGAAATTTAGAATTAATAAATTGTTCAATTAAAATCCATCGTGCGTATAGCGACAGTGTTAAAAGTGTTTGTCGTTTTAACCGGAATTTTAATCATCAGTCTATCATTTCGAAAAAGAATTTGAAACAGCTATCATTCAAAAGCCTAAACTAGAAAGGTGTTAAAAAATCAACGGGTTTTCTGGATTAGGATTTCATTCGGAAGAAAAATTAAATATCAGCTAATTTATATGATTCAAGCGAGAATAAAATATTAAATAGGAATAAATAGTCGAAAAGATTTATTTTGAAATTAGTTGAAAAATACAATTAATTAGGTAGGATTTCTTCATCAAGGTTGTTGTGTACTACCCGACCGGAAATACCTTGACGTGGGTGAGTTTTCCTTTTATAAATAATTTTCAGGTCCCAGGAGACACAGAAGGGCTGTGAAGTGGAAGTATATCAATTGAATATTAAATTAAAACAACAAAACAAAGAATTACACATTAATATATATATATATTGTATATTTGTATATATATTTATAAATATAAAATAAAATATTGTATATAAAGAATATATATATGAGTAATGTAATTATATATATGTATTTTATTTATTAATCGAAACATCGAAATGGTAGCGATTTTTAATACCTACCCGAGGACATATCTATATTATTGAAAAAGAAAATATGTATTTATTAATATTCAAGACCATGTAGAATCATATACCTTATATTTATTTATTAATATATGTAATCTTATTTAACGAATTTTGACAATCGAGATATGTGTACATATATATATATTTATATTATTTTCACCTAACTTCGGGAAATGAAATAAATAGCTTAACTTCAATAAAGGATTTAAAAATATTTTAATTGATAGTGCACAATAAAAGTAAAGAGGCACAAATGACTTCTAAGGAATTTTAAAATAAACAAATCTCACATTTAGGTTAGTGTGTCAGGAGATGTTTATATTATTTGTTTACAAAACAAAGGATCACTGGAGAATTGGGTCAACCGCATAGTTTGAAAACGACCTTGGCCATAATTAGTTAGTCACAAAGGTTTTTTTTTAATTACCCGAAACAGCTGGAAGATGCGTGTTCTCAAATACTTATCAATCACAAACGACAATTGAAAAATCACGGGTTAGCCAGATTTACATAAAAAAATTACATAAAACATTTAAATATCATTGATTAGATAATCGCACAGTTTTTATTAGTTACCTGAAACAGCTGGAAGCTGCGTGCTTACAAATACTTATCATTCACAATCGACAATTGAAAAATCACGGGTTAGCCAGATTTATATCGAATAATTATACGAAACATTTGAATTTTATTGATTGGGTGCTCATACAAAACCCCATCAGTTACCTGAGATATTTGAGGGTCGAGTGCTCTCTAATGTGGCAATCAACCACTTGAAACAATTGGAGAATCACGGGATAGGATGAACAAAAATTAATGTTGAACCCTGGAGGTAAAATTTAAAACAAATACAGTTCATCAATAGGAGGCAGTGGTCGCTCCTATAACAAGACCATTAACCAAATCCAATAGAGATGGCGATTCTCTTAAATAAAAACGTCAAAACCAAACAAACAAAAGCCTGGAGTTCGATAGCTCTCCAAAACAAACTATCAAATATGATCTTATTTTACTAGTATTTATTAGTATCACCTTATTAGTACGTATATATTCGGTTACCAGACCTAGAGCTTCGCAGAGTTCTTGGCGCGAGATCCGAGCTCGGGATGCGAGGTAGATAGCCTCGTATTGCGAGTTATAAGCCTTTCCCAAACTGTATGTATACATATATTTATTCGTATGTACTGTTTACTGGAGGATGCGGACCTGCATACAGCTTGCATTTTAGGTCTAATAGACCACTATCGCATCTTCTCTTAAACGTGGAATGAGGATTCACGACCCGTAAGTCCACACCAACCGTGAGTATATGATTGTATATAGGACGAAACCGGTTCGCCCTAAGTAAATTGTAGTCCAAGGAGGGGTCGGAATTTGGGGGTATCGAGACCCGAGGGGAAGCTTGAATGCTGTACATGATGACGTGGAAGGCTTTTTGGGACGCGATAACTTAGGTATCAATCAAAGAGCCGTGTCAAAGGATTGTGCAAATTTCTTGTTGACTCACGATCATCTCGTTTACTTGCAGGAGGATTTGGAGCCAAATTATGCCAGCAAATGGGCTATTCCGAGTTCGTCAAATATGCAATTAACTAATTACATTAACCTACTAAATCAATCTTTACATGTACCTTATAGCAGCAGAATCATAAAGGAGTGGCGCCAGACAGACACAAGAGTTTACCAAAATCAAATTTACTAACAATTAACCATTTGAGTTATATTTAATTACCTGTCCAAATAAACATGTATAATATCTTTTATCAGCGTTTAACTACGACTTTGTTAGGGTGCAGGGAATCAGAATAATTACATTAGGAAAGTTAGCTCATTCAGGGAATTCATTTAAGTCTAGGTTTGCAATGGAAAGACCAATTAAATTGTGAAACTCAACACCTCGATCAGAACCAAGGGGGTTACCACAAAATGAAGGTAATTTAAATCCTATATCATAAATCAAAAAAATTACACAACGTTTGATGGAATTTAATTACAATATAAATACGAAAATTATTTGCGTTCAAGTTCGTAAATAACGTATTAATTAGTTGAGTACATATGTCTATGAAGATATATAGTACAAGAGAGCTTTAAGTAGCTTTCTGTAGATATCAAAGAAAAGGGTCCAATTTTCATGGAGGCTTATGTGTTGTAGGGGAGGAATTTTCCATCCCTGCGAACACATATGCAAAGCCTTAGAGAAAAAATTAAATATCGGTCATAGCCAAGAGAGAAGAAAATTTTATATTGTTTTAAACAAATAAAAATAAAAGAAAATGGGGAAAAGGCGAAAACATTACAACTGAATAGCCGTGTCCAGGAGGTTCAGGTTTTATAAGTCTTTGAGAGAAAAAAAACAAAGTTATTGGTCAACCTATTGCAAAAACGGAGATAATAATAATAATTAATAGGACGAAATTAATTAAAGAGTTAATAAAAAAAAATAAAAAAATTTTATCAGAAAAGTGCGACATTACGTAAATATACAGTGAAATTTAAAAATAATAATAGATTAACGTAAACAAACAATAAATCCAAAAAGAAAGTGTTAACGAATAAATCTTATAATACAAAAAGTGTCCTTATAAATAAAAATGTGTTAATTCAAATGACCGTGAACTTTAGAGTCAATAAAAATACCTTTCATACGATAATATAAACAATAAGAAAGGATATGTGGGTTAATGATGTCATTCACTCGAGAGGAATGCGTTCCGTAAACAAAAACATTGTTTATGTTTTGGATTCACCGAACAAATCGGAATGTTGATATGAAGCAAGTTTAATAAACAGACTAACACGAAAAACATCGAACGTATTGTGACAGCAAAGAACATCGAAAAATTGATAAGATAAACATCGAGATTTTAAAAGTCGGAAACATCGTTGAATAATACGTATCACTCCGAGGAACAAAAAATTAAATAACAAACGTCGAGATTAAATAAACAATGACCCAAAAACGAGATAAAAATAAACATTGCATTTGGATATCGTGGAGTATTAACGTAAACAATTATTGTTTATCTTATATCCGAAAATACAGACCAGCGGCGGTCTGTGGAAATTTAACAAATTATTCACAAAGTCAGGAAAAGAAATTATTATTTTTATCGCTAGACATTCGACAGAATTATTAGAAGGATAGAAAGGTTTAGAGAAATTAAATTGATTAATGTTTTACAACACCCAATGTACCTTACTAGATATCATTGGTTTTGCAAAAATAATAATTACGAAAAATATAAAATTGATTAATATCAATTGATTAACAAAAAAAAAAAAAAATGTTTTTTTGATTAACATCAATATCATTATAAAACAAAAGAAAAACAATTATTTTGAGATGTTGGGGTGTAATATATTAGGATCATGTTATAACATAATAAATAGCGGAAATATTACACCCATATCATGTGATAGATAGATCTATAATAACAACAATATCAAAATAGAAAAGTGTAATTGTATTACATCATAGTTACTCATTAGGACCACGTGTTAGATTCAAATGGTCGCGCTACGTGCCGCCAATGTAGATACTTGTTGTCAGGATCACAAATCTCGATAATCGGCAGAGACATTAATGAGGGTGAAACATTTGATGTTTTGTTTTGTGAGGTAAGATTAATCTTACATAATATAATTTACCATATAAACGGGTAAGTTGAAATAACGTAAGATTTACTCATGATAATTTTGTTGACATTCGGATCAGGTTGTTGACTATTAAGACATATTTTAAGACACAGAGAACCCAGTCAATGGATTCGATAAAGAATTCAAGTATAGGCCAAACAAATAAACGTTGTTTTGAAAAGACAAAGTGTTAGTTGAGAATTCGAGTTTCAATTTCAAAGAAAAAAAAACAATTCAGAGTCGGCTCGAGACTTTAATGTCGTTGACGAATGTTTATGATGGATATGTGTGTATACATGTATATATATATATATGTGTATATAGTATATATGATATACCTATTTAGAGGAAATTCATGTTAGGCATTGCAAAAAAAAATCATAATAGATTTTGCAAATTTTGCAAATTGAATATAGATTTGAACTCAACAATAAATCAATATGGCGGAGAAAAGAAAAATCGATGACGCGAAGGTAAGCACCGAGACAGTTCCTATAGTTGATGAACTAAGAGAAATATTCAAACGATCGCGAAAAAGTTCGTTACAAGTCGAGAATTTGAAGGCACCTGAAAATATGGGTCAGTCAGAGGGGGAGGCTAGAACATATTCGGATATCAAACAAGACGAGGGTATACAAGAGAGTGATGTGAAAATCATAAACGAACTTGAAATTTTACAGGAACAGTCAGGTGATGAAATACAAGAAAAATCTAGAAAAACAAAAAAAAAATAAGAAAAACGAGAAAATTTGAAAAAAAATATAGAATAAGAAAGGCAACATATATATAAATAATTAAGAAAATTAAAATAGGAATATTAAGGTTGTCGCTTAGTAAGAAAAAAATATAGATACATAAGCCGGTAACACTCGGAAGAGCTAAGAAAATGGTGGGAAAACGTGGAATGGGGAGGCAAACAGAAGCTTTAGTGACGGCAATCGAGGAAAATGCTACAGCTGGGACGTCAGCAGTGAACATCGGAGATATTACTACAATAATTCAAGCAGCTTTAGCACCGCTTGTTGATAAAATGCAGGAACTTGAGAAACAATTAGGAAGACCAACAACAGTGGCGGTGACAGGAGAGGATAATGCGCCGAAAAACGTTCTCCAAGTAGTGGAAATGCTACCGCAGCAAGAACGACCTTCATTTTCCGGTGGAAATCAAAACCCCATAAGTTTCTTAGAAGATATAAAAGAATACACTAGAAAAGTGAAACGTACAGATCCATTAATTGTCGTACGGGAAAATTTGAAGGGAGAAGCAAAAACGTGGGCCAAGTTATACAACAAGCGATGGGAAACAATGTTGGATTTCGAAAGAGATTTTTTAGCTACCTATTGGGGAGACATAAAGAAGAATGAGGTTCGCCGTCGTCTTGCAGAAGGGGTATATGATGCCAAGAGAGATATATCCATGCTCACTCATTTCGCGAATTATTGGGATTTAGCGAAAGCATTAAAAATCACAGAAGCACCGTTAAGCGTAGTTGACGAAATTATGAGACATTACCCTAAAGAAGTTCAATCGCTATGGTTTTCAGGACAGTCAGGAGATGAGATTGTCGCTGCTGAGTTTCTTCGAAAACTAGATACAATGGTTTGCACACCGGAAGAACGGAATACAAAGAAAAGGAGTGGGGAGGAGTTCGCCAAGAAGGACAAATACCGTGACCGTTACCACGCTATAAAGAAGAGAATTCACGCAATAGAGAGTGTGGAAGGAGGCGCTAGCTGCAGTAAGTGTGCCGAAACTACGACATCTTCAAAGGGAGGTTCTACAATAACTACGAGCGGCACGGAGCTAGTCATCGCAAACAATTCGGGAAACGGCCGAGGGTTGATTCATTAGCCCTCATGAATACGACTCACACAGGGAGAGGGACGCCGGCACCAAAACACAACACTGCATTGAAGATTATGATGAAATGGGGGTGGAATCCAATGAAAGGACTGGGAAAAAATGAACAAGGTATGATTGCCCCAATAAAAGCAGAAAGGAATGTGAGAAGACGAAAGGATGGAGCGGAAGAAACGAGAACGGAAGCGGAAATAGATGTGGAAGTATGTGTCAATTCTTTACAACAAATAACGGATGAATGGAATCAATTGAAAGTGAACGAAGAGAAAACAAGCAGGGAAATTAGTGGGTTCAACAACATTTTCGAAGACAGAGATTATGAGGAAGTAGAAAAGGGTAGCACTTTACCGTTATTACCGGAAGCCAAAGCACAGATAGATAACACGGAAGTTCACTGTTTAATAGATACCGGAAGTCAAATCACGTGCGTTTCTCAAGAGTTTTATGAAAATTATTTAAATGATCAAGCAATTTATCCTATTATGCCTGTAACGACTATACAGATTAAAGTAGCGATAGGACACAAAAGTCAGAGAATATCTAGGTTGGTTCTAGTACCATTGCGATTTGGAGATGTTATAATAAATACGCCGTGTTTAATAATACCAAAGTTAATTAGGCCAATTATATTGGGTATCAACTGGTTAGACAAATATACAGCTGAATTTAAATGTGGAGAAAACAGAAAGTTAAAAATAAAAACAGGAAATGGGAAGAAGGAAATAGAGTTAGTAAATTCAACCGTAATTCATAGGAAACCTAAACAGGAGGTTAGAAATCAAAATTTCACAAGTGGAAAAATAATTAGTATTGAATTAAACCCTGAAATAAATAATACGGCGTGCCTCGAGCGTAGAATAACGACCTTTGTGTCCGAGTTAAATTTAGATTCAAAAGGAAAAGAAGGGTTAGAAAAGATTTTAATTAAACATAAGAATGTATTTATAGACAAACCGGGCCTAACTACTTTGTACACTCACGAAATAAGAATGACGGACGAGACGCCTTTCGTTAAGCGATCCTACCCAGTACCATTTGCTTACAGAGATAAGATTGATGAAAAAATTAGAGAATTGGAGTCATTAGGAATCATCAGTAGAGAGGCCACGCAGTTTTCTAGTCCTCTAACATTTACCTTGAAAAAAGATGGGACGGTTAGGATACTCTTAGATGCTAGATTCTTAAACACCAGAATGCAGGCGGAAGTAGAAAAACCACCATTAACTTCAGAAATTATACAGCGTTTTCATGGTGTAAAATTCATAACCACAATAGATCTAAATTCAGCTTACTTTCAAATACCTATCAGCCCAGAAAGTCGCAAGTATACTGGATTTGTATACAATGGAAAATCTTACGTATACAAGGTATTACCGCAGGGGTTAAAAACATCAGTAGGGAGTTTTTCAAGAGGAATGGACAAAATTCTAGGACCAGGGGTGAGGGAATTCTGCGCTAATTACTTAGATGATTTAATAATATATACGTGTGGTAGTCAAGAAGATCATTTTGAACATGTAAACGCAGTGCTTGAGAGGTTAAAGGAAGCAAACATGACTTGTAAACTCGAAAAATGTCAATTTTTATTCACAGAAGTACGTATGTTAGGACATATTATAACGCCTTTGGGAGTTCAAATGGATCCGGAAAAGATTGACGCCATAAAAAATTTTCCGGTACCCAAGGAAATAAAACAAGTTAGAGCCTTTCTTGGACTTTGTAATTATTACCGTAGATTCGCGAATAAATATGGGGAAACAACACGGGTTTTGTGCGATTTACTTCAGAAAAATAGAACCTGGCGATGGGGTGACTCAGAACAGCGCGCATTCGAGAGGGTGAAAACATTATTTTTAGAGACAGTTATTTTACATCATCATGACCCAAATAGTACTTATTATTTACAGACAGATAGTTCGGGGTTCGCCATAGGAGGAGAATTATATCAGTTGGATGAGGAAGGGAATCACCACGTTATTGGATTTATTAGCAAAGCTTTAAGAGGACCAGAGTTGAAATGGACCACGTCAGAACAAGAGTTATGGGCGATAATATATGCTTTACATAAATTTGAGACATATTTAAGAGGAGTACACTTAATAATTAGAACGGATCATCAAGCATTGACATTTTTAAAGAGCTGGAAGATGTACAGTGGCCGACTAACACGGTGGATTTTATATTTAAATCAATTTAACTTCACTGTAGAGTACGTCAAAGGGAAGGAAAATATAGGGCCTGATATTTTATCTCGTTATTCTTGTGATGCAAAAAATGTACAGGAGGAGAAAAACACGTGCCCAGAGATAGCAGCTTTTGCAGTGAAAGGTAGACAACAGATTCGAAAACACTTAGAAAATATAACTGAACTACAAAAACAAGACACATTTTTGGGAGAAATTTCCGGATATTTGCGCAAGGGAAAATTTGGGCCGCCGACAAAAGATGTTAATAGGTATTTGAAAAATTACAAAAAAATAGGCAAGACTTTATATTACACAACAGGACTAAACAAAACGGTGTTAGCAGTACCACAAGAGTTGACTGAAGAACTAATAAAAATGATACATTTAGAAATTGGACACGGAGGAGTTTTTAAAACAGGGACAGCTTTGGGAGATAGGTATTATTGGCCAGGCATGCACCGAGATATAAAACGCATAGTGAGAGGGTGTCACCTATGTCAGCTGGCGAAGCGCGAAATTCGACCAACTGTAGGGCCGAGTAGATCCATAATTACCAAAGAAGTAGGACAATTAGCTATGGCAGATTTATACGGACCTTTACCGAGAGGAATAGGGGGGGTTAAATTCATTTTCGTGATCCAAGATTCATTCAGTAGATTTGTAAAATTATATAAATTGAGGATAGCAAGTACTAAGACCGTGTTAAATTGTGTAGAGGATTTTAATAAAACAATACAAATAGATGCTTTGTTAACTGACAACGGATCTCAATTTACATCGAAGAAATGGGAAAACAACTTAAATAGGATGGGCATACGAATCGTACATACTTCAATACGAAATCCCGGACCGAACATAACAGAGCGCGTGAATAAAGAATTAGGTAGAATTTTCCGTATTTATTGTCACGAAAAACATACCAAGTGGGCGGCTTTCCTTAAAGAAATAGAACAAACCTACAATAATTCGATACACTGTTCAACAGGATTCTCACCTAATGAAATAGCTTTTGGGAAATCACCAACTTATAGTTTAGACGGGTATACTCAAGGCTGCGGAAAATCTACGAAAACAATAAATGAAATAAGATTAGCAGCACGGAAAAATTTAGAGAAAAGCGCTGCAAATCGACAGAAATACTATAATCTCAACAAAAGATTAATAACTTATGAGATTGGGACCTTGGTCAAGTTGAAAAAATTTACACAATCAAACCTACTCAAAAAAGAAATAAAAAAATTCAATCTGCTTTACGATGGACCTTATGTAATTGGGTCAGAAGTTTATAGTAACACGTATACGCTAATTGATCCGGTAACTCGGGAAATAAAAGGAGATTATAGCGCAATTCATCTAGCGAAATATTATACATGTAATAAGGAACAAAAACCGAGTTTAGAGATAGTGGAAATCAACGAATAAAATGCGAAATTTACAAATATTTGAAACTTTAAATAAACAAACGATTGAGAAATACCAATAAAAATATGTTAGAATACGATATACTTTAAGGAGGGAGGGAGAAAGAAAATTACTAAAATATTAGATTATCAGTTTGTTTGCGAGGGGCGGGTCGTCCTTAAGTCCTTAAGGTTGAGTGAACAAATTTCTTAATAAGCGACAATCATATTCTAATTTACTAATAGAGTAAGAGAAAATTTTTCGATAATATTGATTTTCTAGTTTAGAAAAAAATTTTGTGTGTTAGTGTGTAGGAAAATTTTGTTAGAAAAGTAAGAACACAGAAGGAAAACGTATAGGAGCTATATACCCACAAAAGGAACAAAAATATATATATTATAAATAGGATAGGGTACGTTTTATAAAACAAGATTTTAAATTGACAGTGCATAGAGTTAGAATTTTTTTTGGAAACTTGAAATAAGGTTATCTATAGATTTAGAGTAGACATTAGGTAAAGATAAAAAGGGAACATTAGAAATTACGATATGGTTAGGTAAAATTTTCAAAAAAAAAAAAAAAAAAATTTAAAAGGAAACAGGAACGATGAGAAAATTGGAGGTTAGTTAAGAACATTTATGAAATAAAAAAAATTAGGATGGACAACACCTAGGCTAGAACAACTTGTTTGAATGATCTATGAAAAGACAATTAGAAATTACACAAAAAAAAATTTTAGCGAATAAGAGAAAAAAAAAAAAAAAAAAACAAAATGCTGGAAAAGTTTAAATGAAACATGTATACCACTGATTGTCGGATTGGGTGAGGTCGTGCAAAGATATACATTTCACAAAAATATAATACTTACAAAACCAAAACAAACAATTATTTGCACACCAAGAGACCACCCGCCCTTCAGTTGGTCAATAGACCGCGAGATTGCAAACAATCTTTACCTGAATCATTGTAAGGGAGGTCTTAGTCCAACCAGGTTGAGGACCACCTAAACACGCGAGTCGAGGGGCGTGTTTTTCCCAGAAAAAAAAAAAAAAGAGATTAATTTTGAGTTTATCAAAATTAGAGAAAATTCCATAAAATAATATCTACGCGAAAAGAAAATAGAAAATACAATGTGATTCAAAGTCAAGGTTGTTAACAATCCAAACAGAATGAGGGGGGGGAGAAAGGGAATAACAGAATGGAAAGAGAGATAGGGAATAACAGAATGAGGGGGGGGGAGAAAGGAAATAACAGAATGGAAAGAGAGATAGGGAATAACAGAATGAGGGGGGGGGAGAAAGGAAATAACAGAATGGAGAGAGAGATAGGGAATGATAGAGTGAGGTAGAGAAAGGAAATAACTGGAAGTGATGTAGGAAAAGGAATAACAGAACGAGGGGGGGGAGAAAAGCTAGACTACATTTTGAACACAATTTCGATGTCTAAAGTAGTATACAACGTTAGCCACAGCAAATTGAGTTCAGAGGGGGGAACTGTGATGAAAGGCTTTAAATCACAGTGAAAAAAAACAGATAAACCATAGCTGCAAAAAAATATGCAAATTATTTATGAAAACGGACATGCTAACGACATCTGGCGGAGAAAGAATTGATCCAGCTTGCTTGCAGTAGACACCTGTAATAGTTGAAATTAAATCTAGGTTCCGGGACGAAAGCAGAGAGGTCGTAAAATCGTCTAGGACGACTGGTACTTCCCCTTTCCCAGGCCTATAAATAAAAATTGAATTTTGTCAACCAATAGATCTGAACAAAGAGCTATAAAATTTTGAGTAACCAATCAGTGAACGAAGGGGGGTGTGTCTACGAAAGACAAAGGATTGAACCTTGGACCCGACATTAAAAAAGACAATTAATGGCTTCTTCTTTCCCACAGAAATTAGAGGTGAACGCACTTTAGGGTCAACATCGACTTTCAAGGTGACAAACTCCTGGAAATGTTTACAATAACTGAGACGTTTATGGGGTATCGAACCATTGAAATCGGGTGCTTGGAAGTCTTACAAGTTGTAAAGCGCACACACAAAAATGCAATGAAAAAAATTATAAACGTGATAGTATAAAAAAAGGACGGGAAAAGCGAAGGAAAATCACTGGCAGAATTTTCAACTGTAGTACAATTATTTATGATAGAAGGAGGGTGTCATGTTCGATAAAAATCGTACTAAAGAGAGGTGAGAGTTTTGGAAACAATGGAAATTAATCGTTATCAATTTAAGATGAAACGGACATATTGGTAAATCAATTTTGAATGAAAATCTCGCAAAAAAAATAGACATTTTAGAAAAGTGCGGCGACCGAATGGAAGGATAATACAGAGATTTTGGACTGCTACGAAGGTCCTAGGGACGTGAAAATCGAGTAGCAGAAGAAGACAGTAAAACTAAACATAATAGCGATAGATTAGATTCAGGAAAAGTAGACATTTTACATAATTATTAGGTTAGATATATATTAGAGTTACCCAATATTACGGAGGGATCGAAACAAGATAAAAGGTTGGCGGTCTCATGTATATTTTGAAGGATAAACAATCAAAATCCGAACATGATTTTTATTTACGTTAAGGTAATAAACGATTAGAAAAGCGATTAACTTTAACGTGGACCTTATGGAAGTATTTAGATTAGACAAAAGAGATTAAAATTAATAGGTTTGAAATTAAACTAAATTTACGAGTCTAGTACCAAAATTTTAAACATAAACAGATGTCAATGCATATGTTTTATGTGAATCCTGGTATGAGAAAGATAGAAAATTGGGCGGAGATTGGGTCAGGCAATAAAAATGACAGATATCCCAGAGTCTAATTAGGTATATCTCCCATGGAAGTGTGGAAAACTATATATTAATTAATAATAAATGAAGTATGAAATTTCCCAGCAGACTACACACATCGGGAAAAGTGGAGAAAAGATAAAAGGAAGGGTAAAGAACGGAGATAAAGAATAATCCAAGTGGAAAAAAGTGATACAATTCGAATTTATCCGTGAAATTAATAAATACGACTTGGAAAATGAGTAATTATAAGAGTTATGAGAAATGACATAAGAATCAAGAAGAATTTGTGCAAGAAAACGTCGCGGATAAAAATAAAATTCAAAGATAAAGGAAAAACTCAAATCTGCGTCATGGAGATAGAAAGTACGAGTGGAAATGGAAAAGCTCATATAAGTAACAATAAAATTAAGTAGAATTTAAACAAATCGAAATTCAAAAATGCGTAGTAAAGATTTCGACATGGATTTAAACAATTTTCGCACGAGATGCATAAAATTGAGATCTGTATATATGTTATTGAGGACGGACCTATCGCGAATTGAGAAAAAAAAAGGAACGCAAAATCATGAGATTCTAACTACATTTTTGTATGAACAGAGGACAAAGGGAGCTTGGGCGATTAACACAGACTTACCTGATTCGGACCCTATCGACTTAGATTTGTGAGATGGAAACTGAACACCGCCTTGAGCCGGAAAGCAGAACATCTTATGGAACCACAATCGATATTGATGGGAGGGATGTTCGGATTTGCGAGTTGGTAAAAGATAGAATTGATTACCAAAGGAAATTCAGATACGTCTTTTGGAACCTGAGAGGGGTATAAAAGATGGAACTCATCAGTCAGGAGTCAGTCGCGCCGAGGGTTTGAAAAGTTGTTACATGGCAGTACTACGTCTATTGGTAAAATTCTAGTGAAATAATCTAAGTGTTAAATTCTGAACAAGTCCCTGGACTTAGAAAGTTTTGTAAAAAGTCTTAAATTCAGTTTCTAAATTCTGAAAACCCCACCAGTGAAGTTTTGTTAAATCAGTTTAATTTGGTTAAACAGTGAAAATAAATATAATTTAAACTCAGTGCTTAAAAGTGTTAAGTGAAGTGCAAAAAGTGAATTGTGAATTAATTAAAAATTTAAAAATAATTATTTCATTCAAAGTGAAAACATTCAAATTAAATTTAAGAGTTTGTTATCGTTAATCTAAAGTGAACGTGATCGCGTATTGATATTTAAAAATAGATTATAATTTAACGTCAATTTGGTTAAAAAATAATAATAATAGTAATAAATACTTCATCTTAGGTTAAAAGAAACACAAAACCAAAAAAAAGGATTCGATAATAATAAACGTTAAACCTTTGTTCTAAAATTAATAGTAAGAGGAAAAAAATTTAATTTATTAAGAAGTTAATTAAAAGTTTGCACAATTCGGAATAAATTTTCTTATAAAAATATATAAAAAGAAATTTAGAATTAATAAATTGTTCAATTAAAATCCATCGTGCGTATAGCGACAGTGTTAAAAGTGTTTGTCGTTTTAACCGGAATTTTAATCATCAGTCTATCATTTCGAAAAAGAATTTGAAACAGCTATCATTCAAAAGCCTAAACTAGAAAGGTGTTAAAAAATCAACGGGTTTTCTGGATTAGGATTTCATTCGGAAGAAAAATTAAATATCAGCTAATTTATATGATTCAAGCGAGAATAAAATATTAAATAGGAATAAATAGTCGAAAAGATTTATTTTGAAATTAGTTGAAAAATACAATTAATTAGGTAGGATTTCTTCATCAAGGTTGTTGTGTACTACCCGACCGGAAATACCTTGACGTGGGTGAGTTTTCCTTTTATAAATAATTTTCAGGTCCCAGGAGACACAGAAGGGCTGTGAAGTGGAAGTATATCAATTGAATATTAAATTAAAACAACAAAACAAAGAATTACACATTAATATATGTATATTGTATATTTGTATATATATTTATAAATATAAAATAAAATATTGTATATAAAGAATATATATATGAGTAATGTAATTATATATATGTATTTTATTTATTAATCGAAACATCGAAATGGTAGCGATTTTTAATACCTACCCGAGGACATATCTATATTATTGAAAAAGAAAATATGTATTTATTAATATTCAAGACCATGTAGAATCATATACCTTATATTTATTTATTAATATATGTAATCTTATTTAACGAATTTTGACAATCGAGATATGTGTACATATATATATATTTATATTATTTTCACCTAACTTCGGGAAATGAAATAAATAGCTTAACTTCAATAAAGGATTTAAAAATATTTTAATTGATAGTGCACAATAAAAGTAAAGAGGCACAAATGACTTCTAAGGAATTTTAAAATAAACAAATCTCACATTTAGGTTAGTGTGTCAGGAGATGTTTATATTATTTGTTTACAAAACAAAGGATCACTGGAGAATTGGGTCAACCGCATAGTTTGAAAACGACCTTGGCCATAATTAGTTAGTCACAAAGGTTTTTTTTTAATTACCCGAAACAGCTGGAAGATGCGTGTTCTCAAATACTTATCAATCACAAACGACAATTGAAAAATCACGGGTTAGCCAGATTTACATAAAAAAATTACATAAAACATTTAAATATCATTGATTAGATAATCGCACAGTTTTTATTAGTTACCTGAAACAGCTGGAAGCTGCGTGCTTACAAATACTTATCATTCACAATCGACAATTGAAAAATCACGGGTTAGCCAGATTTATATCGAATAATTATACGAAACATTTGAATTTTATTGATTGGGTGCTCATACAAAACCCCATCAGTTACCTGAGATATTTGAGGGTCGAGTGCTCTCTAATGTGGCAATCAACCACTTGAAACAATTGGAGAATCACGGGATAGGATGAACAAAAATTAATGTTGAACCCTGGAGGTAAAATTTAAAACAAATACAGTTCATCAATAGGAGGCAGTGGTCGCTCCTATAACAAGACCATTAACCAAATCCAATAGAGATGGCGATTCTCTTAAATAAAAACGTCAAAACCAAACAAACAAAAGCCTGGAGTTCGATAGCTCTCCAAAACAAACTATCAAATATGATCTTATTTTACTAGTATTTATTAGTATCACCTTATTAGTACGTATATATTCGGTTACCAGACCTAGAGCTTCGCAGAGTTCTTGGCGCGAGATCCGAGCTCGGGATGCGAGGTAGATAGCCTCGTATTGCGAGTTATAAGCCTTTCCCAAACTGTATGTATACATATATTTATTCGTATGTACTGTTTACTGGAGGATGCGGACCTGCATACAGCTTGCATTTTAGGTCTAATAGACCACTATCGCATCTTCTCTTAAACGTGGAATGAGGATTCACGACCCGTAAGTCCACACCAACCGTGAGTATATGATTGTATATAGGACGAAACCGGTTCGCCCTAAGTAAATTGTAGTCCAAGGAGGGGTCGGAATTTGGGGGTATCGAGACCCGAGGGGAAGCTTGAATGCTGTACATGATGACGTGGAAGGCTTTTTGGGACGCGATAACTTAGGTATCAATCAAAGAGCCGTGTCAAAGGATTGTGCAAATTTCTTGTTGACTCACGATCATCTCGTTTACTTGCAGGAGGATTTGGAGCCAAATTATGCCAGCAAATGGGCTATTCCGAGTTCGTCAAATATGCAATTAACTAATTACATTAACCTACTAAATCAATCTTTACATGTACCTTATAGCAGCAGAATCATAAAGGAGTGGCGCCAGACAGCCACAAGAGTTTACCAAAATCAAATTTACTTACAATTAACCATTTGAGTTATATTTAATTACCTGTCCAAATAAACATGTATAATATCTTTTATCAGCGTTTAACTACGACTTTGTTAGGGTGCAGGGAATCAGAATAATTACATTAGGAAAGTTAGCTCATTCAGGGAATTCATTTAAGTCTAGGTTTGCAATGGAAAGACCAATTAAATTGTGAAACTCAACACCTCGATCAGAACCAAGGGGGTTACCACAAAATGAAGGTAATTAAAATCCTATATCATAAATCAAAAAAATTACACAACGTTTGATGGAATTTAATTACAATATAAATACGAAAATTATTTGCGTTCAAGTTCGTAAATAACGTATTAATTAGTTGAGTACATATGTCTATGAAGATATATAGTACAAGAGAGCTTTAAGTAGCTTTCTGTAGATATCAAAGAAAAGGGTCCAATTTTCATGGAGGCTTATGTGTTGTAGGGGAGGAATTTTCCATCCCTGCGAACACATATGCAAAGCCTTAGAGAAAAAATTAAATATCGGTCATAGCCAAGAGAGAAGAAAATTTTATATTGTTTTAAACAAATAAAAATAAAAGAAAATGGGGAAAAGGCGAAAACATTACAACTTCTACCACCATTCACTACTGTATACAACAATGCTACAGTTAAAAACCACATTACATCTACTTTAATTCGACTCCGTATCTCATTCTGGTGGAAGGATATCGCGATAAGTATTCCTCGGGCGTCTCCGACTTCTACCACCATTCACTACTGTATACAACAATGCTACAGTTAAAAACCACATTACATCTACTTTAATTCGACTCCGTATCTCATTCTGGTGGAAGGATATCGCGATAAGTATTCCTCGGGCGTCTCCGACTTCTACCACCATTCACTACTGTATACAACAATGCTACAGTTAAAAACCACATTACATCTACTTTAATTCGACTCCGTATCTCATTCTGGTGGAAGGATATCGCGATAAGTATTCCTCGGGCGTCTCCGACTTCTACCACCATTCACTACTGTATACAACAATGCTACAGTTAAAAACCACATTACATCTACTTTAATTCGACTCCGTATCTCATTCTGGTGGAAGGATATCGCGATAAGTATTCCTCGGGCGTCTCCGACTTCTACCACCATTCACTACTGTATACAACAATGCTACAGTTAAAAACCACATTACATCTACTTTAATTCGACTCCGTATCTCATTCTGGTGGAAGGATATCGCGATAAGTATTCCTCGGGCGTCTCCGACTTCTACCACCATTCACTACTGTATACAACAATGCTACAGTTAAAAACCACATTACATCTACTTTAATTCGACTCCGTATCTCATTCTGGTGGAAGGATATCGCGATAAGTATTCCTCGGGCGTCTCCGACTTCTACCACCATTCACTACTGTATACAACAATGCTACAGTTAAAAACCACATTACATCTACTTTAATTCGACTCCGTATCTCATTCTGGTGGAAGGATATCGCGATAAGTATTCCTCGGGCGTCTCCGACTTCTACCACCATTCACTACTGTATACAACAATGCTACAGTTAAAAACCACATTACATCTACTTTAATTCGACTCCGTATCTCATTCTGGTGGAAGGATATCGCGATAAGTATTCCTCGGGCGTCTCCGACTTCTACCACCATTCACTACTGTATACAACAATGCTACAGTTAAAAACCACATTACATCTACTTTAATTCGACTCCGTATCTCATTCTGGTGGAAGGATATCGCGATAAGTATTCCTCGGGCGTCTCCGACTTCTACCACCATTCACTACTGTATACAACAATGCTACAGTTAAAAACCACATTACATCTACTTTAATTCGACTCCGTATCTCATTCTGGTGGAAGGATATCGCGATAAGTATTCCTCGGGCGTCTCCGACTTCTACCACCATTCACTACTGTATACAACAATGCTACAGTTAAAAACCACATTACATCTACTTTAATTCGACTCCGTATCTCATTCTGGTGGAAGGATATCGCGATAAGTATTCCTCGGGCGTCTCCGACTTCTACCACCATTCACTACTGTATACAACAATGCTACAGTTAAAAACCACATTACATCTACTTTAATTCGACTCCGTATCTCATTCTGGTGGAAGGATATCGCGATAAGTATTCCTCGGGCGTCTCCGACTTCTACCACCATTCACTACTGTATACAACAATGCTACAGTTAAAAACCACATTACATCTACTTTAATTCGACTCCGTATCTCATTCTGGTGGAAGGATATCGCGATAAGTATTCCTCGGGCGTCTCCGACTTCTACCACCATTCACTACTGTATACAACAATGCTACAGTTAAAAACCACATTACATCTACTTTAATTCGACTCCGTATCTCATTCTGGTGGAAGGATATCGCGATAAGTATTCCTCGGGCGTCTCCGACTTCTACCACCATTCACTACTGTATACAACAATGCTACAGTTAAAAACCACATTACATCTACTTTAATTCGACTCCGTATCTCATTCTGGTGGAAGGATATCGCGATAAGTATTCCTCGGGCGTCTCCGACTTCTACCACCATTCACTACTGTATACAACAATGCTACAGTTAAAAACCACATTACATCTACTTTAATTCGACTCCGTATCTCATTCTGGTGGAAGGATATCGCGATAAGTATTCCTCGGGCGTTCCCGATTTCTTCTTTCACTCAAACCACTCTCTAAACACTCCCGGCACAAACATACACAGGTTGAATTTTTATATGTTAAGATTATACACCCGAATGGGCTTTTACAAACATGTGATAATATGTACACAGTTATTCAGTGGAACAGTTATCAAAAGTAAAATTTAGATTTAATATTATATAGAACCCATGCAGAAGAATATTAATACGCTAACCTTAATTGTTATATTGCTACGATATTATAGCCTTCCCGTAACTATATTCCGTGCAGTTAAACACATCTAAAATTTGTGCATGCAATTTAGGTACTAGCGAGTATCCTGATATTATTGTTGCAATTAAAAATAATATTCGATCGAGTAGTTCTAGTTGATATGTTGAAGATGATAAGACTCAGTAAATCAGGGCTGTTTATGATTCCATCAATAATTTTGATAGTAAACACAAGTCTTCTATTTGAGAGTTTATATAAAATACTGTAAATTATAAAACCTTTGAGTTATTATTGAAACAAAATGTATCATTATCATTACCATCGTTCACGTTGCACCCTAACAAAAAATCACGAACAGTAAATTTTATGGTTCAAAGACGGATAATACCTTCGGGCAAATCTTTCCTCTAGGGAAATATGCACTGAAAACTGGAAACATCCACTCAGACAGGGGGCGTAAATCCAAAAGAACAACCAAAGCCCCCGAGTCACAAGGAGAACTGTGGTTTCTTCAGTATATACTTAAAAAGAAAGTACGTTACATTATCCCTTTCAATGTGGTGCCGTGGGACTGTCTAGATGGTGGAGCTATCGACATAAATGAACACAGCACATTCCTATTTGAATCCGTTTATGTGAATAAAACAAAAATCATAAGAAAACAATTGTTTAAATGTTTTGTAAAACATATCGTGGTACCTACGTAAATATGAATATATGTAGGCACCATCACAGATAGTACAATGTGTTGAACTTGAATTTGTATTTTAAATAAAGTTTGTGGAAAAATAGACCAGAATCATTATAATATATTTGGTTGCTAGGAAATTGAAGACCCTGTATAATCTATATAGGAATTACGATATTCAATATTGTTTATTCTAAATTGAGAAATGGAGAGGCTGGTGAGGGCATTGAAAGAAGAATGGGCGCAGAAAACTCGATTCATAGAGGACTGGACATCGACCTGGTAGTTGCTAATGAAATGACGTCCGCACATCTTGATACAGGAATGTCCTAGTGAGATGTGCAGAGTATGTTTTTTATGTTAAAAACTGTTTTTTTGAATAAATAAATAATGGATATCTTATACCAACCCTAATGTATGGCAGCGAAGCATAAAACTGACAGAGAAAGGGTGAAAGTATACTAAATGCTGAAGAAATGAGATCCCCGTAGACCGTATCAGGAATGTGGAGTCACGAAAATAATGCTGAGCTGATAGCGCAGTGAACAAGATCAAGAAAGGGACGCTTAGATGTTTAGTCACGTAGAGTGTTTTTCTAATTTCTCATCTTTAATGTATTACATAAGCACTTACTTATTCATTTTATTAAAAGTTTTTTTGGTAAGACTCCATTTTTTTAATTTTTTGGTTTACTTATATAAATTTTATTATTATTTTTTTATTACTTAATGTCCGGGTGAAATCTTCCACACAGGAAAAAATTAAACCCTTCCACACACTTTTCCACAAATGATCATCTAGTCAATCCACATTATGCAAGTGCATTATATAAGTATAATAAATTCAAAACAATACAAGAACTCGCCAGAGATCAAATGGGAAAATAATTTTATTATTAAAATTATTATTTTTTTACTATTAAAAATTTTACTATACATTTCATTATTATTAAGCAGTAAAAATAAATTACTAAAATCTGCACAAGCAAAAGTAATTTCATAGAAAATTTAATATGTCTAAAAATTGCTCTAATCTCTTGCTTCAAACAAATAAACAAAAACTTGAACTTTCCTTAAATTTATTATTATCATGAACTATTAATGCATATAAACTAGAGTGACGTAAAAGCGTACGAAAAATATATTAGGCTCGTATAACTTACTAATAAAACATAATACCGTTACAGAATTCCAAGGATTAATGCCAATCAAAGCTTACCCTTTCACGGGTCAATGTTTATTGTGACCCGTAATAAAGCGGCGCGGCCGGAACAATATCTCTAACATGCGATGCTAATCCGATGCAGTCGATGAAGCGTAGAAAGCAGAATTATTAAAGATATGGTTTAACAATAACAGCAAAAAACATAATTCAGAGCTATTATTGATGTTTTCAGTCGAATATAATTGACAGAAAGATTTTATGATAAATCCTTAGAACTAAAAATATAACAAAAAATAAATAATAATTTACTACTAATAACATTCCATGCCTGGAGTTACTTTATAGCTCTACGGTTACACTGCGACCAAAATGATCTACAGCGGTTTTCAGAAATAATATAATAACCCATTACCTACCTAACATCGTACCTATTTGTCAACAAATTTGATAATACCTTAATTTTCAGGTCCAGATGTTGTGATATTACTGGTAAAATTTTACAAGCAAAACGTTTTCCAACTAGTTATCTTTCTTGGCACGCACGTGGTGCATACATACACTTTCCTCCGTGTTTTCAAAACCCGGAACACAACACAACACTGACAACCCATGCCCGGGTGACAATATACTTCCATTGACTTTACTCAGTGCAGCCCCGTGATGGGTGAAGTAGTGTTAACCAAAGTAATACATAGCTCACGTTATATTATCAGTTACCAGTCATAAAGGCCTTCCGTAGTTAGTAAGATTAATTATGAATGAATAACTTACAAAAGTAAAATAAACAATATAATACCTGGTTATGGAATATGTAGTTATTAGTTTCTTCAGAGTTGCCTCGGAATCCAGGCAGATAGTATAATGTTTTATGTGCGTATAAACCCTCATTTTATTAATGAAATGTTAGCTATATTTCTTTGGCGCTGTAAAGAAATACATCACATCATGCGGCTTAGCAGCTTTATGGTGACGAGAGATAAAATAATATAACGATTTAATGGTAAAAGTAAATCTTCGTTTGGGTGCGCCGTTCCTGCAAAATACATTTATATTAGTATATTTCATTGAGGTATATTTCACCGAAATCAATCAACGCTTCGTTTCTGAATGGTTTTTCCTTACCGGGTCATGAATGCATTCATCTGGAGTTTATATGGTTTTCTCACCCGTGGCTTTTGAGTTTAGATAATAAAATATTCCCCCTTTCTTACCGACGGATAACATTGATTAATCTCAATACATTTCTTTGTTATATGCAGAAAAGTTACATATTGAAGTCCAATATCCAACCACGTTCTGCTTGAAGCGGAATATTATTCATTGTATTAAGTTTCATTCAGCCACCGTTTTTATCACCGTTCATTTCCGGGATTTTATCCTTTAAAGCTGGACCGTTCCTAAGTTTTTTCTTGTTGCCATTTTATGTTTGTTCTCTCTCTGAATTAGAATATCCCGGTGAAAAACAAAACATAACAGTGAACGAGAATTGAACGAATATAAAAAAAAACAAACATGCCAATAAAATTTTCAATCGTTTGGTTTGAACTTACAAAGTTTCTTCCGTGACAAAAGACTACCCTTCATACCTAATCAATATCACAAGTTTAGTGAGTTAAACATAAGTATCTATTTGTAAATAATACAATAGATAGAGCCTAGGAACTAATAAAATTAACGCCCTTGAGGTGATTTTTCCCACAAACGGCGCTTTACAATTCATCCATTAATTTTTATTATTATTACTGTAATTATATATATATTTTTAATAAATGTCAACTTTTAAATAATAATTTGGGGGGCGGGAATGGGTACCGCCGCTCCGGAAACTTTTAATTGGATAACCAACACCTCCGCCAAACAGGTGGTTAGTTACGTTTAGTGACTTAGCAGAGGTGCTCGGGTTCTTGGGGTGATGTTGTCCAGATCCTGGCAGTGGGCGAATCTTTTTTTTAGAATTTTTTTTGTCACCTGGTTGGGTAGTGTTGCGAGGCGGGTTAAAGTAGGTGCTGAAGGAAAGGATTTGTTAATGCGAGTCTTGAAGAGGCTTGAATGATATGAAGGAGGAAAAAAATGCATCTGGCCAACAACTTCATTAATGTGGATTAATATATCCGTTACTCCTGGACACACCAACCCCAGCTTCCTACCCTTTCCATCCCAGAACTTCCTCTTCTTCCTTTCCTTAAAAAGACTCTTCACACAGATTCCCAAAGATGACATAAGTTCTGAGGGAAATTATTTTTCTCCGGACCTCCTGTAAGAAAAACTCAATTTAACAATATTTCCTTTTGTCCTTTTGTTTTGCCTTTCAGAATGTATGAAAAGTGATCGTTCTCATATAAAATTAATAATACCACGGGGAGTAATCATATTAAAATGATATTCCGCGTTGTGCTCTGTTCCCGGTTCAGTGTTCGGTGTTCGCCAGGGAATTGTCTCTTTGCGGAACATCCCCCGGCCCCGGCCCTGCCCCGGCCCCGGCTCGGGCTCTTGGCGCCGAATGCGAAGGATATTACTCCAATGTAACTAACAAAAGCTTTCTCAACTCTATTCGAGTGAATTCATTTTATTCAGTTCTCCAAAGAGAGGCAGAAAAGGATAAGGAGAAGGAGTGGAGGAGTCGAGTGGTGCAAATGGAGCAAGGAATTGTAAAGAAGAAAATGGCGCGAGCATTGAACCGACCAGAATTCAAGTTTCTCACCAATAACGGAACTGAGGAAATAATGCTTACTGAATATATATTGAAATCTATTAGTTTATTTCATGAATCATTATATTTTTACGTCGTTTGTTCTTTACATATCAACGATTATGGGCTAGCTAAGACATTATAAGAACCAAAAGGAAATGTATCTGTTCTTCTTCATATAGACTGTTTGTTGACAAGCGATAGTGACAGAGTCATAATAAATATAATATTAATTTGTACAAGTGATATTTCAAGAGCAATACAGGTAATGAATATAATATATATCATATGTAGCATAGCTTTTAAGGTATCGGTTATTTGTATGAAATGTGTTTTACTTAAATTATTCAGAAATCCAACGAACATTTTCAAATTTAGTTTTTATTGCTAACGATTCCCTCTGACTTCTTCCCAGGGGAAAGTTGGTGAAATATAAGCCGATTATTTGCATTTTTGACCCTAATAAATCATTCACGATATACGGAGCTATTCGTACCAAAAACACCCCCCAGCGATAAACATTTTGTGTTCATACCTGAAATAAAATAAAGGATACACAGAAAAAACGATAAAAGTTTCAGGAACACTGTTTAGAAATAATATAGGAAAACGTTACCAATTAATTAGTTTCGTTGTAATGGTTGATATCTGATGCTTAAACTCTTTTAAACTTACCTGCCTACCCACAATCTAGGTAGATTCAGTATATTTGCTTAACAATTTCATAACTTTTGGTGCCTACTTTCGAGAAGTTACTTTCTTTTGTTTATTCGACGGCATTTTTATTTGAATCAGAGGGGTATAACTCCGATCGAAATTTGGAAGCGTGAATATTGTGACGTCATATTGTTGCCTAACTATATCCACCAATGACACAGTTACACAGTTGACACTTGTCACATGAGAACGGGTCGCTTCTACGATTCGTTCTTAAGTTCAACAGCTCGGCTGTGGAACGAACTGCCGGCCTCTGTGTTTCCTCCCTCCTACAACATGGGACTCTTCAAGACCCATGTTCACTCCTTCCTCTCCACAAAAAGACCCTCCACACAGCATCCCCAAAGATGACATAGGCCCTGAGGGAAATTATTTTCTTCAGGGCCTCCTGTGTGGAGTAAATATAAAAAAAAAAAAAAAAAAAAAATGAAAAACTCTAAAAGTCTATGGAGTGCTGGCTGAGTGGAACATTTATGGTTGTTTAATATTTTGATCTCGAACTACGCCGTTGTCGTGTTGCTTTGATGGATTTGAATACACTGTTTATGATTCTCAGTTTGTGACTCTCATTTCTCTATCGGAAGTAAAAGGCCGAGTGGTTCGTTATGAAATTACGCGTTGCCAACGCTTAATCTTGACATCTCAAACATAAAATAGAACACGTGTTTGTAAACAGGTGAGAATCTCTCATTGTTTTGTTCCTAATTTGCTAATTTGTAATAGCCTTAATTTAACTTCACCGCAGAAATGAATGTATTTTCTTTTTCAGACAGTATCCGTATTCCTGCCATTAATGTGCGTATTGTGAGACCGTACTGGATCGTTATTATATCATGCGAGGTAGAATTCTATAGTTCAACCTTATTAATTAATGGATTTTTGGGGATCAATGGTGAAGGCACGAAATGAAAGAAAGTTGTGAAGGCACATGTGTTTATTGGTGAGTCAGTTGCCGTGACGAGGAGATGATGTGGGACAGAAGAATACACCGGATGCTGGCTGATGATGGCAGGTCAAGCGCGGGTCAGTGAGTCGACGCCGGGCGCTGGTGACCGGGACTCGATGGAGGTCAGGCACTGGCGAAGAACGTAGGTCTTCAGGCACTCCAGTGCTGACGAGACGGCCGAAGGTGCGGCGGACCTTGTTGGCGGTTGAACGGGAACGGCGTGACCAGTGAGGATGCTGCGTGTCCTCGTGGTGGTCATGGTTGCGTGGAAGAAGCGCTGGTCAGAGACACTGGAACCAGGGCGCTTGTAATCCGAGCAGCGCTTGCCAGGAACGGCGATCTGGACAAGGCGCTAAGATGATGTCCCGATAGAGTCCATGATGATACGGGCGAAGCCGGGTACGTTGTCCTTCGTGCTAGCAAGAAGAGCGCGGTTGATCACTCGTTGAGCCTCGTAGACTGACGGCTGGTAGATAACTGACTGACTGACTGACTCGCTGCGTCGGGCTTATTTATACTAGACGGCCGACGGTAGCAATAGGTAGATGGATGGCAACTAAATTCTAGGCACTTGCACAGACTGTGTGTTTCGGGAACCTTCGATAGTGCGGCGATTATGCATAGGCCGTAGACTCGAACCTTCTGGCGAGTTCTCGTAGTATCCGAGACGGACTGCAGTATTATTGTCGTCGGTAGGCAGGTAGGTACTTGAAGTACGTAGGTTGCTCTTGTTTACGAGGCGAATTGGAATGCAGGTACATAATTCGGGAGTAGGTACTAAGTAGGTCGAGCGGTTTATTATTAATTATTTAATGTAGATTTTTCTCGACGCTACAGATTAACCTGTATATATGATTTATTGTCTTGCTGAAATTAAAATGCTTAACATCTAACTGAGTTTTTCATTTTCCTGTCGTGAGGTAGTATTTTGAAATTTCAAACATTTTTAAATAAAAATGTTTTAGGCTTATTAGAGAATTGTACTGTCTATATAATAATAATAATAATTTTATTCCAGAATGTGGGGAGGTTAGTGCAATCCCATATGTCACATTTAGATATACATTTTTTTTGTATAATAAATTGACAAATAAGGACAACTATGCAGGGTGTGGTCTTGAGTGCGCTTGGGCCCAGCGGTCACTCAGGAGTGGCGCTTGGTGCTGGTAGGCTGCGGTCACCAACGTGTTGGCGGAGGCCATTAGCCGAATCCTGGCTCCAGTGACCCGGTGTCTCATCAGGCCGGCAAATCCATTCAGTCCTAGTTCCGTGAACATTGTCGATGCGCTGCTGTATCTTCGGTATCCAAATATTATTCTACAGGCGTTATTATATTGAATTCGGAGTCGTTCCATCGAGCAAGTTCGGTAGTGACACCCTGTCTCACACGTATACAGGCCAGTACAGAATGCGTTGAACAGTATTTTTTCAACGGTATTGCTGTATTTGCAAAATCTGCGGGCAATCATATTAGACACTATGCTTAGGCTTCTCCTTTGTCGATCGATATCGCCATCGTCCGATAGGTCTTGATTAATAATTGCCCCAAGTATTTCACGTTCGAACATGTATTTATTTTTGCCTCGTTAAGGTATACGGGGAGCATCTTACTTGTATATTGACTTTTTCCGTGATGGAGCGCAATCAATTCCGTCTTCTTCGGGTTGTACATCATATTATGCTGTTTTCCATATTCTTCACAAGTGTTTAGCAGTAGTCTTAATCTCTTGATTGGCGGAGCTAGGAGGATCATGTCGTGCGCGTAGTTTATATGATTCATACATATTCTGTTAACACGACAGCCCGCTCTGATGTCCAGGCGAATTGACAATTCGTCCATGTACGCATTAAATAGAATGGGGGACATACACCCTCCTTGCCTTACTCCTGACCGCAAATATATCGGCTGGGAGTATGTACATGCCCACCGTTCAACATTTTCCTGCTGGGAGTGCCATCGGGATAGTGTTTTTATAAATAAGGTAGGTATATTCCTAGCTTTCAATTTATCCCATAGTGTTTTATGACAAACCCTGTCGAAGGCTTTACTTAGGTCTAAGAAGCTCCCGTATACGGTAGTTTTTCGTTTCTTGTAGAATTCTATTATTTGTTTTGCAGTATATATTGCCATATTTGTGGATAATCTACATTTAAATCCCATCTGGTTATCTTTAGACATTAGTTTATCATGTATCTCATTTAATATTACCCTTTCAAATACTCTTGCAGTTATAGTTGCTAAAGATATTGGCCGGTAATTGCTGGAATTAGTCAAGTCAGGCTGTCCCGATTTCAGGATTGGAGTTATAATCGTTTTCGTCATTGCACCCAGTACATGGTTGTGTTTAAGTATTGCGTTGAACAGTATGTTTAGTAGTTTGGGTATGTATCTATCTCCGTATTTCATGTGTTCAATACTTAGATTATCATGTCCCGGAGACTTACCAGCCTTAGTGCCTGTTATGGCCTTTATTATACTACTTTCAGAGAGGTAAACGTTTTGTCCATCATATTCCATAATATCAGGGACAGACGGTACTTCATTTCCGGAAATATCTGCAAGACTTTTAGAAGAACCTTGCATAGGTCGCCACTATGTAAGAGGTGCGCTACGTTTGGTGACTTAGCAGGGGTGCCAGGGTTCATGGGGGGTCAGGTTTATCCGGGTCTTGGCGGCGGATGAGTCTGTGGTGGAAACTGCGTGGAAGACCACATCGGGAGGGACTGGAGGTTATCCACCGCTTACCCGCCCTGGTATAAGTAACAGATGGTTACTCCTTCAGGGCTCTCACAAGGACTCTAATTTTTTTTTTGTTTAACGACTCTACATTTATTATAAAATGAATCTAGACTTCCAATGTCCCTGCATAGTGGTTAGGCTGCAGGATGCCTACAATATTACACAAAAACACAAATAACAATATTAAAATATGTACAGGTATAGTAAAATAAAATAGGCCTAAAAATAATACAGGACGAAATAACTGCTTAAAGCCTAGGCCATCTGTAGAGAAAGAAAAAAAAAAAAGGAAACACATATACATTCATGTTTATATTGTAGGAATCTACATTTAAACATAATAAATATTACCGGAGAGTAATACACCCGTCCACTGGCAGTCCCATCGAGAATGTGCATGGCGATCGGTCTGTCCGTACACAAAGAACGACTACCGCGCCCCTCCGTCGGATTACCTGATTATGCCCTGGAGAAAAAGTATGTGGGAAGGTTGGGGGCGTGCCCGAAGACCCTAGGGACTAAGTGAGCGTCAGGCATTCGGAGGGTGGGCGAAAGGTTGTCGAGCTTGCTCGGCCATTCCTCAAGCCCGCCATGGCGATGGGAGAGGCGCAGTCGACTCTGTGTGAACACTTGTCCGGTGTGGGAGGCGTCTGATTAGGCAGGGACGAGGTCTATTTCACACCCAAAACGGGTTGAAGACGGTACAGGACGATTAAATTTCAGTTCCGGCTTACTGCACACACTCCTAATGATATGTAAAGCAAAAAAAGAAGAAAAAAAATGATAAAGGACAAGTTAATTAAAAACTCAAATTAAATTAATTAAATTCATTATGACGGATTGAGCGATGATGTCATCACTACCATCGCTCAAAGGGCCAGTCTCGCATGGAATCGTGCTGAAATAGAAACAATCATAACAAAAGAAACAATTAAAATAATAGCAGATACTATGGAAAGAAGAAAAGCATTAACAGACAAAATTAAAAATAAAACAGTAAAAACAAAAAAAAAAAATCAAATATATAATGCAAAGGTGATTGCAAACCTTAATATAAAATGAAAATAAAAAAGAAATATAAAACAGACATCATAACGAAGGTAATATGAGAGCAGGAAAAGAATTGACCGAGGAAACCAGAAGAAGTCACACATGGCACCTGAAACTCTGAATGATTTTAATCTAATCAGCGACTCTAAGATCAGGCCATCTCTCTACCCAAACCTTTGTAAACTTCCTCAGGCACTCAAAGTTCACCTTATTCGAAACGAGATCGGCATTCCATACCGGTCTTGTGATGACGTTCAGACATGCCCGGAGAGAAGTTGGGTCACATGGTGATCCAGGTTTAAATATGCCCCTTCCATTCTGAGTTTAACAGACGGGAAGAATGAGTAAGTCCATCTTCCCGAATTTGACCTGTCCCTTCGCGCTTGCCATTCACTCAGCGTTATTTCTTACATTGGGAGGGACTGATTGAGAGAGACCTTATGACCTCTCCAACAAGAATCTCTCGGAACATTGCCTTACACCGCTCCCACTGCTGATGAATTCTTATGCCCGGCAGTCCTGGACTCACTAACCTTCAGATTCCTACCCACCCCTTCATACCCTTTTCCTTCCCAGAAATTTCCATCCTTCCTTTCCTAAAAATACCTTCTACAGAGCATCTTCAAAGATGACATAGACCCTGAGGGGAATTATATTAATCAGGGCCTCCTGTGTGGAACTTATGTAAAAAATGTGTTGAGGTGAAGTGATACAATATTTTCATAAGAATTTCAGAGAAAATATGCTCATGACTCTTGTGATTGGCAAGCATCCAGTAAGACAAACAAACCTACATAATATATCATACACGTAGTAAACTTATCTAAAATCTAAGCCTCAAACACCCCTTACAAACGTATGTCTTGCTGTTGTATTACCGTAGTTGTTCAGTCACCTCATTCAAACGTATTTATACACCTTATCAATCTCCTCATACAAATATTGTTGTATGAGATGTGTTGAGTCCCTCAACTGGCGTCTGAGTCCAAAGAATCCAAACTGTTTGGACTCTTGTGCAGCATTCACATAGTAAAAATAAAAACCCTCACAATAATAATAAAAAAATAATTTCAAAATCCCTCCCCTCACCCTTCACCCCTCCACCCCTCAGCGCCCGTCAACCCCCACCCAGGTGATTGATATAGTAACACAGTACTACAAGAGTAATACATTTTGTATGAGATGTTTGAGGTCCCTCGTTCAAGATGCACTACAAATGTCCTACATATTAAGAGGTCCCATGTTGTACGGCTCACCTCACTACCTCGCCACCTCACCGCCTTTTTTGCAGTAATACAAATAAAATGAATATATTTGTTGAGGTGGCGGTAAACTTTACGTTTTTGTATAGAGATTTGTAGTGCCTCTTGTATGCTGTACTCACCACTACAAGAACAAGGGAGTTAGAACTTACATCAGACTTGTTTACTTTGTGTAGTAATGTCCGCGGGCTCGCTTTCAGCAAGACTTGGTGGGTCTCTATAATATTTCATAATTCTGTAAATAAGCTCGCGTCGCTTTGATCCTTTGAGAGAAAACTGCGTAGTCGGAGCTGCACCGCTCAGATATCCCACGATTAAATAAAATAGTTTTAAACTCGTAGCTCGTATAGTACTTACCATCCCTAGACCATGGGCTGGCAACCATGTTGAAATATTATCGATGTTCAAATTTATTTGCGAAAGTATGTTCAAATTCCGGAGTGCGCAAGTAAATTTTATTTCTTTAATTTGTGTTATTTCACATTCTATTCATTTAAAATAATATTTGGTATATTTGCGGCACGTTACAGAGTGGAAGATACTCTCAGTATCGCCCTGGTGTAAGACCACCATTTTAAATTGAAAAGTTGCTCGAAATGGCTTTGGACGTCTTTGATGACCTGATCTGAATAATGGCCAGCTACTTCACCATCTTCCTTTACCCCATCTCGTTCCCCCCCTCACTACCTTTAGCTTCAAACCATACCCCAATTGGGGATGCCATAAATCACTGGCTACAGACGGTTGGGAGCAGTTGGGACTCTTGTACGGTTTTCACATAAAAAATATATATTTTGAAAATATCAAGATACTGGCTTTTAAAAAACTGTATTCATCTATCTATATGTAATATTGTGAATATCACACAAGACTTTCCACTCCCAACCGTCGTACCAAGTCTTCCTCGGGCATTCCCTACTTCTTCAACCATTCACTTTCACCGCCACATTTTATCTATTTAATTTATTTGATCGTGCCGTCTTTACATTTTTATTAAATTAAGAAATATTCTTAAGTTAGATAATCTAAAAACTAACTATGTTACGAGCTAATCCAGCCATTAATTCAGTATGGAATCGTTGGATGGGGAGGTGCATATGACAACATTGTAAACCCTGTAAAAGTAGTACTAAAACTAATTATTAAAGACATTTTGAAAAACCAACCTACATTCGCTTCAGCAAAATTGTTCAAAATTTTTCAAAATTCCAAATATCGAAGACATGAATTAAAATAAAAAAAATAGAATTAAAAAAAAACAGATTTGGTATTATTAAAGAAAAAAAAAGTAAAATTATATTTAAAAAACTGAACACGCGTAACATCATTATCAATATGCAGTTACTTCATTTCGAACTACATTTATATTTATAATGTTACCAAATCCTGTACTACCATACATTCTATTATATTACTTGGCTATAAATGTGTTGTTTTGTAAATTTTTCGTTTTATATAATCTTTTGTTTTGTATACATTTTTTAATTCATATTCTTTCTCACAAATTTAAGTAAGTTATTCCATATTACGCTGTCACAGTAGAGGTAAATTCACAAGGAGGGTAGGTTTTATTTTAGTTATTTTTTTATTTTTTTTATTTGTCTATATAAAGTTTTTTACAAGTGGTTTTTCGATGCCTGTCTCACTAGGGTAAACAATATCTTTGGGTAAACCTGTATCGAGACAGACATAGAGTACATCGATGTATATACATATAGTTTGTAGCAGCCAACAGAAGGAAATTATCCAACTGATTATTTCTAATCGGGTAGGAACTCGCCGCCCAGGAGTAATAACTGCTACAAGTTAAGTGAATATCAATAAAGGTAAATACAAAATATAAAAATAATACAAAATAATTTCAATACAATCAAAAGAACGGTTGGGTTAATCCTGTTAAGATTGTGTTCATTACAAATGTGGGAAAATATAAATAGATCATTTTAATTAAGTTTGAATTTGGTCGTGCGTTACTATATAATACTTATGTACAAACTGATTAAATGTAAAATGTCGATTTCCCGAAAATGAATAAATAAATTACTTTTTACTCCTACACCAAATTAAAAAGCTAGTTCTCTTCATTGGTGTAGAAATACTAAAAAACATATTTTTTCACTATTTTCTTCTTATGCCATTCACTATATATTTTTGTAACAATATTATAAATGATTTTACATGTTATGTATTTTAAAAGAGTAAATTGTGCAAATACTTAATAAATAAAATGTCTCCCTCGGCGTTCCCATTTTTCGACTATTTTATTTTACGCATTCGGGCAGCGGTCGGGGAACTTTTTTAACCATTACCCCAAAATATTTTTGCGTAAGTCGATATTACCCCTTCCCCCCATTTTGAAAAGAAGACATGTATATTTAAATAAACATTATTTATTTAATTAATTTACACGGAAAATAAAAATAAAAAGTTACATGAAAATAGTAAGTATGTAATAGACAAACTAAATAAAATTCTCAAATTGGATCATAGAAAAATTCAGATTTTCAGGTTTCCCTTTCAGTTTTTGGAGAAATGATTTTGCTTCATGTTTGATACAATTACTTAAAAATTATGACTTTTTGACGTAAGAGCAATTTGAATAGTCTTCGGCGTTTAATCGATTCCCGTTCTTCGTTTTTATGTTCATTAGAGTGGAAAAGCCTTGTTCACAAAGATAGGTTGTTGCAAATGGCAGCAACTTTTTATACCGCCTCCTCATGTGCAATTTTGAAAGCCTTTGTAGCTTTTGACATCTAAAAAGACGACAGATTGGCTTTGCTCTCAAATTGAATACGTGCTTCAGTATTAGATCAAAGTTCAAGTATTGTTTCTGCCAAACCCGGATGTTCTTTTGGTATGTTAGCAATTTCACATTTAAAAAGATCTACAACCCAATTGAATGTATGCATATCAAGATCTGGAAAGTAGTCAGAGAACCACTCTCTGAGTTTGGTAAGATGTTTTATAACTGTATCCTTGATGTCATCACAAGTAATATTTTCACAGTCTTTCAAAAACAAAGCTAACTTTGAAAAATAAGCTATCTTCTTCTGTTCTGCTTTCTGTCTCCAATGTTGAAGCTTTAATCCAAACGCTGACAGTATTTCGCTGGCTGAAATGATATTAATATTTTTTCCTTGCAATTCTTTGTTCTATATATTTATATTCTCTAATATGTCAGTTAAATATGCAAGATGTGCAACCCACGAGGGGTTTTTAAACTTATCTGCGAGAATATTTTTTTGATTAAACATACAAATTTTGAGTTCGCTTTTGAGAGCCCATATTTGATTGAGAACATTTGCGCGAGAGAGCCTCCTTACTTCTGTATAATAAAGTAGGTCCGTATATTCAGCTTCAGCGTCCTGACATAATTCACGAAATAGCAGCGTCTCTTACTTCTCACGCACACACCTGAATTATACAAATGCATTAGGGTATTATTTAGTCAATGATTTTTAAAATTTTACTTTGACCCCATTCTTCGTTCATCACGTACGCCTCATTTTATCGTACCTTTTTCTTTCACTATTTTACCACAAATAATTATTTGTTCATGTCTTTTCCTCGGGTGTCCCAGACTTTTTCTACCATTCGCTTAATTTAGTATCATAAAATCCTCAATGTTACTATTAAAAAAAACTACATTATGTCTGCTTTAATTCAACTCCGTATCTCATTCCAGTGCAGATAATGCGTTAAGTCTTCGTCAGACGTCCACAACTTCAGCAGAATGCACACTAACGCAGTGGCACTAATAATCACTAATAATAAGTGAGTTAAGTCAACTTTTAAATAGTAATAAATCAGTGGGCAACACTGTCAAGTCTAGTATTGACGTTTTTCTGTATCTCCTTCAAATTATCAAAAAATTAACAAAATCAACAATAGAAAATAGCTAAAAAGTGGTCAATTCATCTAAATCGAAGATTGCGCACTGTCCAGTGTATTTCTTTTCACAAAAAGTGTGTTTTTTGCACCAAAAAGAGTTTTTTGTTTTTCCTCGAGAGCTTGTGTCATAAACTCAAAAATCGGTGCCATAGTTCTTGAATATCAAAGAGTAAAGATCTCAAGTGTAGCAAAGTTATCCATCCTTAAAGGAAACAATTATTCAATAGTGCTCTTTTAGTGTGAATTTAGACGCTCAGCGAATTTAGAATGAATACTCAATGTACTGCATGCGAAAAAAACATTGAAGTTCCGGCCGATTTTATAGCATGTTCTGTATGTGAAGATGGATATCACATTTTGTGTGCGGATATAGTGGAAACTTCTCGCCGAGGTGCAAAAAATCAATCTCAATCGCAACAATGGAAATGTAAGAAGTGCATTAAAATTCCGAAATCAACTAAACAGAAACTTATCGATAATAACATGAATGAACTCAATCAAGACCTGACACCTGTTGCCAAAAATCAAAAACGAATTGCACAAACAGCGAAGCTTACAACCACACCTACAATAACCAGTGAAAATCTAGCTTCATCATTCACAGATGGCTCTAATCAGCCGTTAACATTGGAAATATTCTTGAAGGAACTTGAAAAATTTAAAACAACAATGATTTCTTTTGTAGACAATAAACTAAGCATCTATGATCACAAATATGAAGAAATATTAAAACAAAACAATGATCTACTAAAGTCATTCCAATTCATGGCGGATCAACAGGAAGATCTAAAAAAGCGTGTGACTTCTATGGAAAAATTACAGGTTAAAGATAATGCTGATCTAATCGAATTAAAAAACCAAAACAACATTTTAATTAATACAATCTCACAACAAGACGTCAAAATCGACAGACTAGAATATATGTCTCAAATATGTAATATTGAAATAAGAGGGATTCCAGAATCCATCTCTAATAACTATTTAGAAATTCTCAATAAAATAACAAAAATTATCAACTTTGAGGACTCTTCAGGAAATGTGAACTCGGTAATAAAAAAAATCTATAGAATGGGGCCTAAAATTGCTGAAAAAAATCCCAGATCAATCATTGCGACCTTTAATAACACACTAGATCGAGATAATTTCTTATGCAAAATAAAAACATACACAAAGGCCACAACTCCCAGCACAAATAAATTAAATACATACGATCTAGGAGTATCGCAAGATGCCCAACGAATATATATATCGGATCACTTAACACAAAAAGCAAAATTCCTCCTAGGACAAACTAAACGATTCGCCAGAGAAAATAATTTTAAATATGCATGGACATCTTCAGGACGTATCTTACTGAAGAAAATTGACAGCTCAAAAATCATAACAATAAATAATGCCAATGACCTGCAACGTTTAAAAAGTCAATCTATCTGACTTCTATTTCACTATGTCATTATGGCTGTTAATGAAGATATCATTTCATGTTCTCATATTGTAAAATATTGTTATAGAATATTTATATACTCATTTATTTTTATCACAAAAAAAAAAAAAAAACGGATGACATGAAAATTTATAAAGCTATACAGTGTTTATCCGATTGTATGGAATTGCAAAGCGATCTTGATAATTTGTGCGTATATTGTGAATCAAATTTATTGTCCTTAAACATATCTAAGTGTCACTCGATTACATTTACTAGAAATAAAAACAAAATCATCTATCCATACAACTTGAATAACAAACCTTTACAACCTATGTCTACGTGTAAAGATCTAGGTGTTTACTTAGATAGCAAATTAATTTTTGACAAGCACATTGAACACATTATTTCTAAATCCTACAGAATGCTAGGTTTCTTATTAAGAATATGCAAAGTTTTCAAAAGTGCTAAGACTCTGAAAATTTTGTTTTGTTCATTGGTCAGAAGTCCACTGGAGTATGCTTCCACAATATGGAATCCTCAATATAAGGTATACATAGATTTAGTAGAAAGTATACAGAATAAATTTTCGAAACATTTACTCAAGAAATACAACAATACTACAAATAATATGTTAACTCTACAAAAAAGACGCACATTGTCAGACCTGTTGTTTCTACATAATCTGCTAAATAATAAAATAGATAGTCCCGAATTACTATCCGTCATTGGTTTAAATGTTCCAACGAGGCGTACCAGGCACACTACACTATTTCATATTGAAGCCAACAATACCAATGCAGCAAACAACTCAGTAATTACTCGCGCAATCACAACATACACCCATTACGAAAAATTACTACATTTAGACATCTTTCATGATTCCTTTCTAACATACAAAACTAACTTATTAAATTTCTTAGCATGACAAATTTCAAAAATATTTTCACATCATTTTTCAAAACTCCTATGTATTAACAGTCAATTACAATTCGTGAGCTTATTATAATTCTTATTTTCAATTCATTTATTATTATCTATCCACACACTTCCTTCCTTTTATAACAATCTCAGGCGAAATTACGTAATGACATTTTATGGACATACGTAATAGGTACTACAACTATGTAATAACTAAAAAAATTCTAACTGTATCTTATTGTACTGTGTATGTCTTAACAAATAAATAAATAAATAAAATAAATAAAATCACAATCAGTAAGATCTCATGCAACCTCATACTTCTAGTAAATCTATATAAATCTGGGAAAAAAATAAATGAATATATCTATATTCCTTTTATGGTCAGATTCTGGAATAGTTCGCAGGTAATTGTAACTTATTTTTCTATTGCAACACACCCGTCGCACCTACATATTTACAGATTGAGTACTCACCGTGCTCTGATTAAGAATAATAAGTCGGTAATTATGAAATTCATTACTTGTTCATTTAAGACTCATTTCATAATTTTCAATAGGATAATGAATAAGCAATGTGATGTATTCTATATTTACCTACCACCCTTAGCTGTTGTTATCACATATAATTTGTCATTAGGTAATAACATACAAATAACAACTGTGCATATATCAGAAAAAAAATTTCATTGCAAATACCTACGCACTATTTTGGCCACATCGCTGTGTATTTCAAATGTTTTTGTATGTATTTATTTTATGTCAACATATTCTTTGCAACATCTTTACAACCTAAGTACGCTCCATGCTCTGAGCTATATTTTTTTGTTAATATCATTTAATAATTGTTGTTTTGTTAATATCATAAAATCATTGCAAATACCTGCGCACTATTTTAGTCACATTCTGTGTATTTCTAATGTTATTGAATGTATTTGTCATTTTAGTTGCGTTCTTGATACTAACTTATTTATCTTACCAATCTATTACCACCAAAAGATCTACTACCACTCTATAACCACTTTTATTGCTATTATTCACTTTATTATAAATATTTACTTTAAGATTGATAATTATGTAAACATAATTTCCTTCGTTTGTACCTTCACGGGATATACCTACATTTTCGACAAGTTTTCACGGGCTCAAATTAATATTAATATACACCCATTATTATTCTTATTATTATTATTAATTACATCGCATATTATTTGCTTTTGTTTTATGAGTCACACCACCAACAGCAACATGTATAAAAAAGTATTAATATGGATTCTATATTGGATGAAGAACTAAATGACGACAAGGAAATCAATATCAACATAGATGACCCATCAGTATGTAATGAATTTCTTAACCATTCTGCTCTCTCTATATATTGTATGAATATAAGATGCATAAAAAAAAATTTCGATGATACTATAGCTGTTCTCGACGCAATACAACATAGATTTGGCATTATCGTTTTTAGTGAGGCTTGGTTGAAAGATTCAATCTATATCCCAAGTATTACTGGATATTCATCACATAGCACCAAAAAAAATTATTTACAAAATGATGGAGTTGTCGTTTACACTCGGAATGATGTCATAGTTTCTGTTGAAGAAATAACTATTCCACATGCCAACTGTCTTAAATTACAACTACCTTATAATGTATGTGTTTTAGCAGTTTATAGATCTCCTTCTCAAGCACACATTGATACCTTTCTTGACCACCTAAATGACTTACTACGTTCTGTATCAACACATAACCATGAAGTGATTTTATGTGGTGATATAAATATAAATATTCTGGATATGAACAGCATAAAAAGTGAACAATATCTTTCACTTTTGATTTACCACGGTCTAAAACCATTAATTATTTCACCGACTAGAGTAACATCAAGTACTGAGAGTTGTATTGATCACATTATGGTTAAGTCAAAAGACGATCCTCAGAGTGCTGTATTCAGGACCAGTATTACAGACCATTTTGCTACATTATTGAAATATCCTAAATCCAGAGTAACAAAATCAAAAAAAATAGACGTAAAGCTTAGACTAACTGTGGATAATGACCTACTAAATTCGACACTGAAAGAGGAAACATGGGATACAGTCTTATCCACCAGTGATGTCAATACTGCAGCTGATAATTTCATAAGACGTCTAAAATTACACATTGGAAATTGCTCATATACTAAGAGAATCCATTGTAATAAAAAGCACTTGAAACCATGGATAACTTCTGGAATTGTTAACTGCCTCATTAAACGTGACAAATTACACAAGAGTTGTCGTAAAGAACCAAATAATATCGAACTGTTTGCACATTATAAAAGATACAGAAATTGGTGTTCTAAAATTATAAAAACGACCAAACAGACATATTATAAAGGGAAGCTTCACGAGGTAAAAGGAAACATAAAGCAAGAATGGAAAATAATAAAACAAGCATTGGATTTGCAAAAGGAATCAGTGCCCATAAATAAACTGAAAGTAAATAATAACATTGTATCCATAAATGATAATCCAACAGTCATTACTAACCATGTGAATAATTTTTTTAGTGATATAGGTCAAAATTTTGCTAATCTTTTGTGTAGTGCAAATAACACCAGTGAAGAATCTTTAGTAAAAAATTATAATCCAACACAATCTATGCAAAATGCCTGCTTTGAATTCAAACCAACGAATTGTAATGAAGTTTTAAATGTGATTAATGAGCTAAAATCAGGTTTTTCGAGTGGAAATGACAATATAAGTGCAATGGTCTACAAACAAAATGCTTCTGAACTAGTAATACCTATTACACACATTGTAAATGTTAGTTTTGAGAATGGCTTGTTCCCTAATCATTGCAAAAATTCCGAAGTTATTCCTTTATTTAAAGGAGGAGATAACAAAGATGTAAATAACTATCGACCTATCTCCTTGCTAAATACGTTATCAAAAATAATAGAGAAATTAGCTAAAATTAGGTTGATGTCTTATGTAAAAAGATATGAAATTCTCTCAGATAATCAATTTGGCTTCCGAGAGAACATGGGAACAAGTGATGCTGCTTTAAAAATGATTACCACAGTCGTAGAAGCTCTTGATACTGGCAATAAAGCAATGGCCGTCTTTTTAGACTTGTCTAAGGCATTTGATACCGTATCCCACGGTTTACTCTTAAAAAAACTCAGTTCAATGGGTATTGTTAATAAATCTTTAGATTGGTTCAGATCATATCTTGAAAATAGAACACAGAGAGTAATAATTAATGATCACATTAGCTCAAATAAATCAATTGTATATGGTGTTCCTCAAGGTAGTGTTCTGGGTCCAATTCTATTTTTGTTATATATTAACGACCTCTGTAAACTGAAATTTTCTGGATCTTCAATTGTATTTGCAGATGACACTGTCTTGGTGTTTGCTGCTGACACGTGGAACGAAACGTATGCTAAGTGCGAGGCAGGATTAAGGGCAGTCAAAAATTGGCTTGATCAAAACTTGTTAACCTTAAACATGAACAAAACTAAATATATTACTTTTAGCATTTCCTCTGTAAATCAACCATCTTTGGAACGTTCATTAAAAATACATTGTTGTGTGCAGGAGTGTAACTGTCAATCTTTGGAAAGAGTAGACAACATCAAATACCTGGGTTTAATTATTGATAAAAATTTAAAATGGAACAATCACATTACTACATTAAGAAACAAAATAAGAAGGCTAGCCTACATTTTCAAAAATCTAAGAAACATATTGGACAAAGTTACATTAAAAACTGTATATTATGCTCTAGTTCAATCAATGCTTTCATATAATGTTGTCTGTTGGGGTTCTTGTAACAAGACTACCTTAGAGCCTTTGAATGTTGCGCAAAAATTAATTTTAAAAATAATGTATAAGAGAAATTTTATGTATCCATCAAAGTTATTATATAGTGAAAGCAAAATTATGACAATAAGGCAGTTGTACATAATACAGGCTCTCTGTAAATTTTTCAACAACACTATTACTGCCAAAAGATCTCAACAAGTGCGCATCACTAGAATGGGTTCTTCTTTAATGTATCAGCCGGTGTATACCAGAACATCCTTCGGACAAAGGAGTTTTTCATATAAAGCTCCGTTGCTATATAATATGCTTGGAGAAAATATAAAAACTATAGGTACGTTAAATTCATTCAAGAAAATGGTCAAAATCTCCGTACTAGCTGAGAATGATGATTTTGGATCACCCATGTTGTCGCTTATATCATAATTCCTTGTGGAAGCTCTGTTTCGATACAATCCTTATTTACTTACTGCGCATGCACTTATTTACTTCTAAAATAACTTTTGGTTATTTATTATTATGTTACTTATTATTATTATTATCTACTTAATTATCGTATTAATATTTATTTTAATTATTGTCTAGCTAAAATATTTACTTACTTACTTTTTATTATAATATTATCTACTTACCTATCGGTTATTATTTACCTTTTTTTATCTAGTTATTTTTTATTTTTTCTTATTTCTTTATCTTATCAGTATGGTTTCCTATGCCTGTGTCTGATAAGCCAGCACAGGTAATTGTACTTTAGTTAACAGAAGAATATTATTGTTGCCAACTTACTTAATAATGCTTCTTTTCTTTTCTTTTCTTTTGTTGACTTTTTTGTTTTTATTTTTTTCATACATTTCTTACTAAAATTTTGTTTTTTTTTGTCTACCGGTCTCGAAACGTCCGTGTCATAAACTTTTCTTTTTTTGTTTAAATTTAATTTAATGTTGTTATTATTTTAAATTTACATATATGTATTTTTTAAATGATATTATTGTAAAGCTGCACATCTTGATACAGGAATGCCCTAGTGAGATGTGCAGAGTATGCTTTTTATGTAAAAACTGTTTTTTGAATTAAATAAATAAATAAATAAAAAAAAATAAAATAAATAGATTACAATAATTAATTATGTTGTCTGTTTGCATTGGTTAACAATCTCTCACAATAATAATGTAACAAAGTGACCGTCAAGGAATCGCGATTCATACGCCGCAGGTTGTCAACCTATGCCCCAGTTTGCTAGCATGCGCCGGTATGCAGAAAATTTGTCGAGACATTTAACACTTTCGATGTCATAAATTATCTCAAAACTTACAAACTTTAATAGGAGGATGGCTATTTCCCCGCCAATTCAAGCAGTACAAAATATGACCCGATTTTCAACGTGGAGCTTATCGTGATTAATTTTTGGGGTATTATGTCGTGTTGCACTTCTTCATACTTTAGCGAACCTTTTGTACTGCGTTACGAAAGGCTCTTCGTAACATCGTAAGGTAGGTTTTAATGATGTCCTTTTTTATCGGTATTTCAATGGAAGATGAGAAAATAGCGTCATTGATTCTTCAAGAATCAATTCTTCATTTATCCCAACTCTTATTATGCTTCTAATTGACTTAATTTCTTCTCAAACTAATCTTACGTCTAACGCTGCTTCTATTATTTACATATTAAAATCATTTATTCAAAATGACTCTTCAGGATGTCAAAATACTTCATTGGAATAGCCGAAGTGCTATTTCTAACAAATCTGATCTCCTTAACCTATAAAATTCAAACCTTATTTTTTGGCTACTATCTCGGAGACATGGTTTACTCCATCCACCCACTTTAATGTGGAAGGGTATTTCTGTCTCCGCGATGATTGCCCGGAAGGTACGGACGGCGGTGCTGCCCTTTTTATTAAAAAATCCATATCATTTTCCACCAATAAATAATATCAAACCCCTCAATGCTGACTTCCAAATGGTTGTAGGACACATTCTTTATTTCAGTCTATTTTCCCCCAACAACCCACTTCAAAAAACAAATTTCGTTGCAAATTATAAGTCAACTAAGCCCTCTTTTCTTTATATTAGGCAATTTTAATGCACATTCCCCCGTCTGGGGTTCTGCTTTTTCTGACTGAGATGGTCGAAGTGTGATAGATTTCCTAGATCAATCCAACCTTTTCCTTTTGAATGACGGATCTCCTACTAGGATCTCATGCCCCAGCACAAACTCCAGTGCAGTGGATCTCTCAATATGCTCTACTAGTCTGGCTTCTCTCTCCTCGTGGGTGTTATCAGTGATCATTTCCCGATCACCATTACTTATCAAACTTCTTTCCAATCAGACAAGTCTCATATTTCGACGAAGATTAAAACAAAACACACCGAATGGGATAAATTTAACTCTCATATGGACAAATTCCTACTAAATTTACCCGCCACCGATATATTTTCCGTCAAAGATGACTATAATAACTTCAAATCAATGCTAATAACTGCAATAAATAAATCAAATCCTCGCCCTAAAACTAAATCTCTCAAAAATCTCCCTCCAACTCCCTGTATGAGGAATGTTCCAAAGTAGTAAGAATTCGGAAAGCTAAATCTCTTTCCTATCGTTACAATATGACTATGGAGAACTATCTTATATCGAACGCTTGTGCATTATAATTTAAGAATGAGTTTTATATTGTTTTTGTTTATCTGTTTATCTTTTATCTGTCGCTAATATTTTATATTTGAAGAAATAAATAAATATTGTTTTGTGTATAATGTTAATCCGTGGATGTGACATTAATAAACTATTTGAAATTGTTCACATTCACGGAACCCTGCATTGTGTATCTAGCTTTAAGATTGTCAAATTCCTTGAAATGTAAAAAAATGTAACTTGTAAAAAATAAACAATAAACAATTGGCCGGCGGGTAGCGATTAGAAAGTGTGGGTAGTCCGAGGCTTTCTCGTACGCTCCAACGTCTATAGAAATCCGACCAATAAGAAGCCATAAACGGGCCGCTGGACCTTTTTTTATGTGCCGTTGTCGAGTCGCAACTTTGACAAAAAGCAGCAATTTTAAATTTTAAAGTCTCTTTCTCCATTGGGTCGTCATCGCCTTGGACCTTCGCATCTACCAGCTACCTGCCGCAGCTCCTTTCTGCCGAGTTCTGAAAATTTAATTGGCCTTTCTCCCTCATTGACTGAAGTATCCTGCATCGACTAGACTCTGGCGGGAACCACGAGGCTTAAGACCCTGACATACTTAACCGCCTTTTTAAAGGCAATCTTTCACTGATTTGCATTTTGCACAAAAGTCGTATATTTACCAGAAACTTTCTTTTCAGGACGAAAGTCAATTGATTTTCATTTACAAAGTCGTTTGCGGCGTGTAACTAACCCCTATTTTTACAGTCTGTCTGCACACGACATTTAGTCGGGTACATATCTTATATACAAAAGCGCATTTTTTTACTTCTATTTTTTCTTATTATTTTTATTTTACTATTTTTTACTAAACATTTGGTTTATATATAAATTTTTAATTACCAGCCTCAGAACAGACTATGTCTAGTGAGGAGGGTAATGAAAAAAAAAACATCTGTACAGAACCAACCTTAAATGAACGCCTGGGTTGCCGGCACTGAAACTGAAACTGTCCATTCACCTTAATCGAGCTTAAAAAGTGTTTATCAACAGTCAAGGACTCATTTCCAGGAAGAGATGTTATACCTTATAACATAATCAAAAATAATAATGATATTGTTTTAAACCACTTTTTTAGCATCTTAAATAAAATCTTCCAGACTGCCATAGTACCTGATGACTGGAGTTCTATAAATAATAAATAATAAATAATCATCCCAATTTCAACAAAAAACAAATCACCAAATGTCTAAAAGTTTTTTTTCAGGATTGGAATGGGAACATTGTCAAAGGCGCCATCTATATCTATAAAAACGGCAAAACAAACTTCCTGTTTAGAAATGGATATATTTATATCAGTGCTAATGATGGCGAGGTTACCGTGAGTGGTTTTTTTTCCTAAATCCAAAAGATGGAGAGAGAAACTGTTTACTCTCGACAAAAAATTCTAATTCTTAGAGCGATTGGCTTGTAGTAATATAAATTAATTCAAATCTGGATCCAACTACAGGCCAATTGCTCTTTCATCCACCCTTAGCTCAGTGGGACTACCCCTGCTATAAGCGAACATTCTTCTGGTGACCAGGACCCAAGTTCGCGGACGGAACACCCCGGACAAACTGTACATTCCGTTTCATAGTACAAAAAACAAGGGATTCGATTCATTCATTAAGAAATGTGGCTAAAATACTAAATAGGAACTCACCGATTTTCCTGAGTAAAGTACTTTTATCACTACAAGGAACTTTTATGGAAAACCCAAAAAAACGGCTAAAGAGACCATTTTTGAATTTGCATGGTTTAAACCCAGCAAACTACTTGTCTGCAAAGGACCCGGAGAAAACGGTCTTTAAAAATGTTGATACAATCGTAGATCACTCTCGCAGCCCTCAAACAGAATGTTTCCCAATTTGCATTACGATACTATGCCTGATCTACTTAAAATTCCATTCCTCAATTGTCCACCATAACTAATCATACTGAATCGAAACATAAGTTCTCTCAATAAAAATTACGATGAACCACGACATTCTAATCAACCCTTTATCACGGACTGTAAAATTATTATTCTAACCGATTGTGGGAAAAATGTTGATACAATCGTAGATCACTCTCGCAGCCCTCAAACAGAATGTTTCCCAATTTGCATTACGATACTATGCCTGATCTACTTAAAATTCCATTCCTCAATTGTCCACCATAACTAATCATACTGAATCAAAACATAAGTTCTCTCAATAAAAATTACGATGAACCACGACATTCTAATCAACCCTTTATCACGGACTGTAAAATTATTATTCTAACCGATTGTGGAACTACAAACGAATGCACCTAGAAACACAAAAACAATTACACCATGTACTTATACATCACATCGTAAAAACAAAATGACGGTGCCGTGGTCTATCTTCATAATAACCTTATTACCTTAATTTCTACAACTCTTATTGAAAACTCAAATATTTTACAAATAATCGTCAACCAAGAAACACCCATACTTGCATTATATTTGGTCTACTGTATTGGGGAAGCACAAAATTCAACTATTAAATTAATTCTCCAAGTGCCATAGATGACTCTGACTCTGAAAAAATTTACAAGTTGGTCAACGTTTTATCAATTAGACAACTTTATGCCAGAGCATCGATTCTTTATCTCCTCAAAGACAAAATACATATTCCCCTAAAATCTCAGTCCTCAATTTACCAGGGTTTTAACAAATCTAACCCCTAATATCCCAATAAAACACTCGACCCACGGACAAAGATCCTGTACAATTCAAGGTCTATTCCATTAAACTGTAAAACTGATTGCTACCTAATCTGAAACAACCTGCTGCTAATTCACCAATACATAAACAGAAAAAACATCACAGAATGGATAAAAATCAAGGTACAGAATTTTTCCAAAACATTCTCTCGACAAACCAAACATAACACATTGATTAGCATAGGTATTATGTTTTTAGTTTTACCAAATAGATTATTGTTGTATAATTATTTGGTAATTTATTTATTAATTAATTAACGGATTTAATTGAAGTGTCAAGTCAAGTCAAGACCTTGCTAAAACTAAAGTGATACAAAATATCCTCAATTGCATAGTGAGCGACAAAAAACATTCTGACTTATACCAAAAAAATCAAGGTCTTGACGTGAGTTAACCATTCTACATATTCTGGACAGTGGTGAATTATAAGCATAATTAGTCGAGTGTTGATTGAGGAAGAGTAGTTCTTTATTCTAAGTCTAAGTCGTCTTTTAAGTCTACGAGAAGGTATATTGAATGAGATGAGTTCCAGTAACTTAGGTGAGTCAATAAAATGGTTGATAATTTTAAAGAAACAAATGAGATCAGATTTTTTCCGACGGTCTTTTAAAGGAGAAAGGTTTAGAATTTGTCCAATTTCATAATACGAGTAATTGCCTTTTTCTAATCCTAGCCTCCTAGCAATCCCTTTTAGGAACCGATGTTGAACGGACAGAATATGACAAATATGGATAGCATAAAAAGGAGCAGGAGCAGTAAAGAGTTCTAAGGGTTTTTTATATTTTTGAAGTCAGAAGTGATTCTAGTGATGAAGCCAAGTAGTTTGAGAGATTTATTAACAATCACATTTATATGTTCCGGAAAAGAAAGCTTGCTGTCAAGAGAGACACCAAGGTCTTTAATGGATTGAACAGTTGCTAAGCATTTATTATTTAGTCGGATTTTTAGTTCTGTAGAAGGACATGTTTTTGCACTTGACGACATTTAGTTTTATGCAATTAATTTTACACCAGTTATTGAATGAGTCTTTTTTTAATTTAATTTAATCAAATTTAATAATATACTTAATAACTTCTGCAAGTATTTTTTGGTTTTTGTTTTTTGGTTTTTGTTTGAAAACAGTTTGAAAATGGCCTTGAAAGCCGAAACAGCTGTAACAATAACAATAACCAAAAAATACTTGCAGAACTCAATAATTATAATATTAAATTTGATTCAATTAAATTAAAAAACAATTAAATGGAGTTCTACGAATTAAACACAAAAACAATAAATAAAATTGAATGAGTCAATATCTGATTGGAAAAGAAGACAGTCATGGTAATTTTTGATTATTTTTAGGATTTTATTGTCATCAGCAAAAGCCAAAAGCGTTTATGAGAAAAAATACTAATAATGTCATTTATAAACATGTTGAAAAGAAGCGGGGCTAGATGTGGTCCCTGCGGTACACCGGATATAACTTCGATGATAATAGACTCAATGTTATTTATTTTAACTCTTTGTTTTCTATTGCTTAAATAATCTCCTCCCTCAAAGCCTCCTTCAAATCACCTCCCACCAAAAAACCAAACTAAATAAAACCCCATATTTTTGCACTTAAAAATTTAGTTTTAAAATAGCTAGTTAATGACACGGACGTGTCGAAACCGGTCGCGAATATTAAAACTCATTAAAAACAAAAATGTCTAGAATTTTTTACATAGTGAATGCCAAAGAAATACAAAAAAAAGCTTAAATAAAAATTAAAGAAGGCCAGCAATGGGTTTCGTATACCTATAGCTTGAAGCTTGGCCAGGAGGAGTGAGTGGTTTACAATGTAAAAAGCTTTAGAAAAGTCAGTATATAGAACATCTACTTGTGATTTATCTTCAAATCCGTTGACTACGGTGTTGGTGAAGGAGAGTAAGTTTGTAGATGTAGATTTAGCAGATCTAAAGCCATGCTGTTCCTCAATCAGTACATTTTTGAAAATAGGTGTTATTTTCTTATTAATTAAAGACTCAAAGATTTTAGGAATATGAGATAAAATAGATAAAGGTCTATAGTTTTCTACTTTCGATTTATTACCCGATTTAAAAATTGGTCTTATATAGGAAACTTTACAGTGATGTTTTAAATACCCTGCATTTTAAATACTTGCATTGATTATCATCTACTTCTGTTTTGTTTTATTTTCTTTCGTCTTAACTTTATCTTTAAGTGCACTTTACGTAGTATCCTTTTCTTTTCAAGAAAAAATATATATGTAAAATATAACATTATGATGTAATAACTATTAACCTATTCTGTATAGATAACTGCCGCCATGGGTGAAACCAAAGTATCCTCCTTGAGAACCTCATGGACGATAGTGTGTTTTTACTTATGACGACATAATAACATAATAACTTTCCTAATACATGCGAACACCTTAGCATAGGGTCTCCTAGTGAGTTGTTCAAAAACTTATGTAAAATGAATACAAAAAAGAATAGAAATTAAATAAATAAATAATAAAAAAATCATGAATTTATGTGATAATAATAGTATCACATCATTTAAACGTAGTTATATATAATTACCATTACACTATAGTCTAATATCAATAAATCAACACTCGATAATTTTTAACATGCATTTCAGAATCCCTCAAAAGAAGAAAATACATACAAAACAGAGTTGCCTAATGGATTTTACCCACATTATAACACAAAGATGGAAGTGTTTGTTGATCTAGGGAATTGAAAGTTTAGCTTTTGGTGATCTGTCAGCTTGAATAACAAATGCGTGCCGACTATATTATTGTAAAACACTTTCTCATTTTTTAAGAAAATAGGTATCTCAACGAGCTATAAATGCAGAATATTAAAAGAGACCCAAGTTTATGACCTTCCAGTAGACAGTAAACTGAACGATGGGAATGTACGATTTATCAGTAGAAGCTTCAACAAATGCATTTGCAACATGTCATGTATTAATACGGACATGTGTCTAGTGTGGTTGTCGAAAAGCATGTAAAAAACTGTATTCAAATATATTGTTATGAATAAAAAAAAAATTAAAAAAGGATAGTTTTGACCATTAAAAGTTTGAAAATTAACTAGAAAAATATTAACCGTTTGGAATTCAACTAGAATTTAAATTCAATATTTATTCATATAAAAAGTTACGTTAAAAGTATTTTTTTTATAAAATATTATTTGAAAATGTGAGCCTCACCAGGTGCTTTCGTTACCTGTGCAGAGGCCCCCATCTTAAAATTTTATGTGACAAATTATGTATCTAATAAAATAAATTATGGTCTTCCCCAAGGATCCATATTAGGGCCACTAGTTTTTAAATATATATAAATGATACATGCCAATTAAACCTAAACGGCGAAATTTTCTTATTAGCAGTTGATACTGCTAGATTTTATTGCGGCAAAAAATTTACTAGAAAAATCACAACCGGATCTTAACATATTTAACAACTGGCTGATTACAAAAATATAAACGATTAATATTTAAAAAAACGAGTTAAGCCATTGCAAACAGAAAGAAAAAACCTACGAATTTCAGATACTGAAAAATATCTGAGACTACATTTCGATAAACACTACATTTAAAAAGCACAAATATGGGGAAACACATATATTACATATTTAAACGACCTAGAAATAATACAGAATAAAGTAATGAAAAAACTTTTTAATTATAACCCAAAAACCCCCACCAAAAAATCATACCAAGAAACTAAATTACTGAAAATCAGAAAACTTTACGAATATAACATATGCTTATTAATTTACAAAATCCAAAATGGATTTAATCACACGAACACAACATTTAAAAAAAAAATCACAAGTACATGATCACTACACAAGACAACATAAAAAACTATACACACATTCATCAAAGACTGAAAGTAGTTAAAGAAACATAGGTCAAGAGGGTGTACTGCACACGTATACAACCTCCTTCCCAATAGCCTGACAGCAGTAAATATAATGAATATATTAAAGAAAAAACTGTTTGCTCTTAAGATTAGCGAGCAAATATGAAATATACTTATATAAGTACAGTTTGGTAGTAAACATTAATATTTAGATTATCATTTTTAATGTGTGTATCCACTTAAGAAAACATAAATCGAAGAAAGTCTTTCCTATGGGATGCAATAACATTAATTATTTCGTCAAAACTAAATTTTAATCGCACCTTTCCACTAAGTATAACGTTGGGTCGAAAGCAAGTAATCGATCCGTCAATTGTTAGCCGAGTGTCCTATCTACCGGGCTATCAACCACTTAACGCACGTATATTATTACGTTTTTACAAATCAATCTATGGCGATAAAAAAGGATTGAATGAATGCATTGCAAGAGATAGTAACATGTTCAAATTAGTTGGATTCTACATTCTACAAGCACTTACATGCGCCTGGGAGATTAAGGAGAGAAAGTGGCATTTGAACAATGCTGAATGCTAAATACTTAGGTAGGAAAAGAAGATGCTAAAATTGTACATATATTTTAAGGAGCCGTTGCGAACGCACGTAGATGTCATTCTGTAAACATTCCCCGTTATATGACCCACTTCTGCAACTAGCAAGTTCAACGCTTCAATTCGTTTACATTCTCTTGTTCACCAAATAAATTCAACCCATTCCTTTCAAATATAATTATGTTTTGACTGTGAAAAGGCGACCAAAATTTCACGGGAAATGAAGAAATCGCTTACCCTTTTAATACTGAGTATTAATATATTAAAAACTGTTCACCCTTTTCAACGATCGTGTAAATTATGAGAGTTTTTGTTTTATTCTGTAATCAGAGAGTTATTTTAAAAAAGCACTCAATTTAATTAGATTAATTCTTTCTCTTAATTAAAAATTAAATTTAATAATTAACATTTACTGCGTAGTGCCCAGAAAAACAATTAGGCAAACCACAAACTGTACCAAATATTTTAAGAATTGTTCCATATTGTTATTAATTAAAAATGGATTTTTAGAATATTTGTTAATCTGTTTATTTATATTTCGCACAATCTTTTTTTTAACAATAGCTCTCATGGTGTAAAGGTAAGAACACCAGAATTGGTAACGTTATTGGTTCCATTATATAGCATCTCTATGAGTTAAACAGAATTGAGGACGTTATTGATTCCATTATATAGCATCTCTATGAGTTAAACAGAATTGAGGACGTTATTGGTTCCATTATATAGCATCTCTATGAGTTAAACAGAATTGAGGACGTTATTGGTTCCATTATTTAGCATTTCTATGAGTTAGACAGCCCAAATGAAAAGATTGAATGAGGCTTCTTATAACATTTTTTTGTGCGTGGAGATGACAGTACCAAAAGTGCTTTAAAACAATATACAAAATATATGAACAGTTTCAATTTTTTTAAGATTTCACAAATTTCGAAATGAAAAATAATATTCAACGTTCTTCAAAACGCCAAAATTCTCCTCGAAAGTAAAACCAAAGTTTTTAATACTTCTTTCCCATCATTTGACCGAGTATAGAAAAGTGTTCAGCTCGCGGTCACAGAATCTGCACAGGAAATCGGGATTGAAATACTTTAAAAGTATTATTGTGCTGATAGTAGTTCATGAAAGTTTTATAAGTGATGCTGCCCCGTAGAATAAAATAAAATATTGTTTTCTTCACAATAAGACTGATAATTTAACAATGATATTTTATCTCTTCGTAATAAACTTGTCTTAGTATTTTATTTCTAAAACACTTTTTAAATTTGGGAGTTTTTTATTTCCCTCCTTTCTTTTTGATTTAGAACAAATTGACAATGAAACTATTCTAGTGAGAAATATTTTTGGATAGAAAAAATAAGTTGTATTTCTTTTTTGACTGTTGTAATGTTATCTACTACTGATTTTACTATTTACTACTAATTTTATAAAATTATGTGTTATTGTTATGCAATGATTAAACGTTAATTCATAACAGTAAAAATTATTTTATGAATCACATAACCAATACAGCAGAAAATTAAAAATAAGAATTTATTACCCATTATCGAATTCCAATACCGCCTTCTAATAAAAACTTATCTTCGATACGCGTTAGCAAGTACACAGAGGATAACTTTGATGTAAATATAAGGAATCCTATAACATTATTGAACCCAGTGTAGTTTATTGTACCGAATAATAAAAAAAGAAAAAGTTTGAGGAGACTTACCTTTCTCTCTCTCTCTCTCTCTTTAACCGGATATAGTTTTATTCAATTCAAATTTAAATAAAACTGCGAACAAGGTACGGTTGTGCCCTCTTCTATTAAATTAAATATTTTTGATAAAACAACCAAACGCTCATCACTCCTGGACAGCCTGAACCCCATATTCCTACCCACCCCTCATACCTTTCCATTCCAGACCTTCCTTTCACTTCATACCCTTAAAAACAAAAAAAAAAACAAAAAAAAAAAAAATTAAAATCATGAATATACATAAAAACAAACTTAACATCTTTACAGCGGCGAGTAGCAGGCGTCCCCGGTGCGGGCCAAAACTGTTGGTAAATTTTGCCAACATTCGCGGCCTGCACACAAATTTAAATTCCGTCCATCACCATCTTTTGTCCCAACGTCCCAACCTTCTTTTCCTATCCGAAACTCAGATAGCCGAGCCGCCAGACTCCTCCTATCTGGGCTGCCCGGGCTTTACCCTCGCAAGCAAATTCCGACTGAAAGGAGGAGTCTGCCTCTATAGTCGAGCTGACGTCAACTGTGTGCGACTATTGAGTCTGGAAAACTCCAGATTCGACGTAATGTGGGTGCGCGTCAATCTTGCCAGTACGGCAAGATTCTACGCATGTCTATACCGCTCACCGAACCATAGCAAATCAGACACTTCCGAGCTCTTCAAACATTTGAGCGATACTATTGATGATCTCTTGCCCCGCTACCCTTCGGCCGAGTTTGTTGTTCTGGGGGACTTCAACGTTCATAACGAACCATGGTTGAAGTTCTCAGGCCCAACGGACTCGGCTGGCCGACAGGCGGAATCCTTTGCCATTTGCTACGGATTAGAGCAATTGGTTCAGGAGCCTACAAGGGTTCCTGATGTCCAGACTCACCGCTCCAATCTGTTAGACCTATTCTTAACTACTGTGCCACACGGTTATAAGATTGACGTCACAGCGCCTCTGGGATCATCTGACCACTGCCTAGTGACGACATCAATCCCCGTTAGCCTCAGACCAACCAATGAGAGGCTGAGGAGAAAAGTGTGGCACTATAGGTCAGCAGATTGGTTCGGTATGCGGGCCCATTTCAATGCTTTTCCGTGGTCAGCTGTTTGTTTTCGGACTTCGGACCCTTCAAGATGTGCCCAGGAGATTGGTGAAGTCATCAATTCGGCGATGGATGGCTTCATACAATCGACTACTAAAGAAACTGGTGTGGGCTCAAAGCCGTGGTTCAGTCGACAATGCTCCGAAGCAGTTCGACGAAAAAACGCGGCTTACCGAGCCTACAACACATCTCGAACGCCCGAAAGCAGATCAGCATACAACAAATCGGCAAAGGAATGCAAGAGAATCATTAATAGGTCAAAATTCGAACACGACCTGCAGATCAGCAAAAAGCTGGCTGCCTGCCCGCATGGCAGCAGAGCATTCTGGTCGCTTGCGGGCTCAATAGGTCGAAATTTTCGCAAACCCAGTTTGCCACCTCTTACCAGACCTGACGGCTCACTAGCAAACACCGCCACCGAAAAGGCAAACCTTTAAGGGAAAATGTTTGCGGAAAACTCGACCCTCGACGACGGGGGTGCTGTTCCGCCGTCGGTTCCTCACTGAGGCTTCTATATGAAAAAGCTGAGGATCCGGCATCGGGATGTACTCCACGTCATACGGGAGCTCGATGTTAACAAAGCTAGTGGACCTGATGGAATACCTGCCCTGGTATTGCAGAGGTGTGCTGCGGAAATAGTTCCAGTTTTGACAAAGCTCTTCAAAATGTCCCTGAAGTGTGGCACTGTGCCCTCTGGTTGGAAAAAAGCGGTAATTCACCCTATTTCCAAGAAAGGTGACCGCTCCAACCCGGCCAACTACCGCTCCATAGCGATCACATCAGTTCTGTCCAAAGTGATGGAACGTGTGATCAACGACAAACTGCTCACATACCTCGAGAAGAACAAAATTATCAACGACCGTCAATACGGATTCCGGCGGAACCGCTCGTGCGGTGATCTTCTCGCGTATGTGACGCATGTTTGGGGGCGGTGCCTGGAACGTCACGATGAGACCCAAACGGTCGCACTAGACATATCCAAGGCCTTTGACCGGGTCTGGCACCGAGGACTTGTCAACAAATTGCATTCTTACGGACTTCCCGCATCCCTGTGTACGTGGATTGCTGACTTTTTAAGGGATAGGTCGATTCAGGCGGTTGCTGACGGTTTCACCTCTTCCTCGCACTCCATAAATGCTGGCGTCCCACAGGGATCGGTTCTGTCTCCAACTTTGTTTTTGTTGCACATCAATGACCTTTTGACATGTGCACCGATTCATTGTTACGCGGATGACAGTACAGTTCATGATAGCTTTTTGTTTGACAAACCCCCAAAGGGCACACAAACTCCAACGGCTCGGAGGGCTTTGAAGCAGAGAATGGACGGTTATCTCGAGAGTATTTCCTCCTGGGGTAAAAATAATCTCGTCGAATTTAATGTTTCAAAGACCCAATCCTGTCTGATTACGTCTAAAAGGGATCCAAATGATAATCTAGTCTCCTTCAACGGAAGCAATCTTCCGAACAGGCCTTCCATTGATATGCTTGGTGTAACTATAAGTGACCAGCTCAGGTACGGGGGCTCCATCGAAGCTAGAGTAAAGTTGGCGTACTGTACAGGGCCCGCAGATACTTTAATAGTACACAACTGCTCACCCTGTACAAATCACAAGTGCGCCCTACTGTCGAATTTGGCAGCCATCTCTGGTCTGGAGCCCCAAAATACCTGAAAAAAACCCTTGACTCTGTGCAGAAACGGGCGGTCCGTTTGATAGATTCCCCAATCTTAACAAACGGACTGCAATCTTTAGAGCACAAGCGTCAGGTAGGTATGCTGTCCTTATTCTATCGGTATTACAATGGAAGATGCTCTGAAGAACTAGCGTCATTGATCCCTTCGGCACCGGTGCGTAGTCGGGATACACGCCAAACACGCGCCCAACATTTGTACACAGTTGACACTTGTCACATGAGAACGGGTCGCTTCTACGATTCGTTCTTAAGTTCAACAGCTCGGCTGTGGAACGAACTGCCGGCCTCTGTGTTTCCTCCCTCCTACAACATGGGACTCTTCAAGACCCATGTTCACTCCTTCCTCTCCACAAAAAGACCCTCCACACAGCATCCCCAAAGATGACATAGGCCCTGAGGGAAATTATTTTCTTCAGGGCCTCCTGTGTGGAGTAAATATAAAAAAAAAAAATAAAAAAAAATTAATTGTTCAAGTGTAAAAAGGAGAAAAAATAAAGTAAAGGTTGAATACAAAAATATATCACCAATTTTGACGATCTTCAAATAAAATAAAAGGTTCACACAGAAGTTTCGATCGTTGGAATTGTTCTAAAATCATTTCCACGATGTAATAACAACATTTTTTCGTTACAGGCTGGTTCAGTTTTTGATGTTATTCTGATTTATGTAAGTTTCATTAAATTCAAAGGGCTTTTGTGAAAAGTAAATATTTATTATTAATGTATTTTTGCTGTTTTATAATTCGGTAATATCATCAATGAGTTTAATGTATGGTGATCGGTTATTAAAAAAGTGTACGTCTAAATAAACTAATTTATTAAACTATTTCACGATGGTTGTTTTTGTGATCGTATAACTTTCTATTTGTGCAGTCGGGATACCTGAATGCACTTGCCTAATGCCACACATAACTGGAAAAAAATCGGCGAGGAAAGGAACGAAGCAACCGCAAACGACGCGAAACGTCGTTTGCGGTTGCTTTGGTCCTATTTATAAGTACCTTTATACAAATTTGATGTCCACATGAAAGGGTGAGATGCGATAGAGATGTAAGCTAACTTATTGACCTCGGTTCAGTTTTCCTCATCGGCCGTCAGAGGACGCAGCACCTCATTCAGCGCGCATCTGCCCTCTCCGTTCTACCGTCCATCGCCATCGCTTCAAACTTCAAATCCGAGGCACTTGAGCTTGTTGACCTGTTTCAACAGCTTCACAACGGGTCGATTCCAATATCAATACCAATTCTCTATTGCAGCGCAAACACTTCCAAGTGGTCGTCTCAGATACGACCGAAAACTGAACTAATCATCACACGTGCCTGTTTCCCCACAGCTTTAGGCAGATAAGATGGACCGCCAAAAACTCGGCCCTGGCACTCACTCCTTGCTTTGTTTATATTTATATATCGTCTCATACACACACGGAGAAAAATGAGTATTGATAATTTATTAAGAATCTCTCCAAATTATTGGTAAGCCGATAAAAACGTGATTGCAGGCCGTTTTTAACTGATAAACTTTTATTAAATTCGTAATAATATCGGAACACTGTTCATGCACCTGCGTTTATCTTGATTAAAACTAATAAAATTATATATAAAAAGTTAGCATTTATATGAACACGTGTTCCGACATCGTGACAATGGTATTTTACTAAACGATTGTAGAAAGGAAACCTATAAATTCATTCGTTAAAGGCCTACAATCCCGTTTTTAACCAGATTTCAAATAATTTTAAGACATTCTAAATAAATGAGCAATATTTTTTATCAGTAATTTTTCTCCGTGCACTCTTCTATTTTTCAGACTCTTGACATGGCCCGAAGCAAGTATTTGGTTCACTTGATCGTGCCATGTCGTCCTTGAGCGTCCCCGACTTACACGTCATGTAGTCTCTTTACACTCCTTCCTTTGTTTGTTCGCCATACCTACAACGTTCTGTGGGAATCTTCAAGTCAAGGATCTAATTTCTACAGCACTCAGACTACTTGTATCCTTCTCCTGTTAGTTCCACGCCTCACTGTCATACATCAGGGTATGTACCCGTACTATACTGTGGACTGCTAGCTTCGCTTCTTTGTTAGCGTCAATCGTGTGGAGTGAGTGCCTTTCCATCTCCCGAATACACAAACTCATCCGCCTGCTCCAAATATTCACCCTTCACAACTACATATATTGCACACTACACACAGTTTTTATACTATCGCTTTTAAATACTTTAACTCGCATTTATTATTAACTCATTCTTCATACCTACTTCTTACATCGTAGACAACAGAGACTGTAGATCTTCCGCAATGTCAGAAATCACCATCGCATCATCATAAAAAAAATTTCACTAATTTATATAAACGACTTTACTGTTACGACTGCTGAACCCAAGACATTCGAATTTTTTATTAATTTCAGCGGAAGTAAGGAAAAATTGAACTTAATTAGGACACACGTACACGCCCACAACACGCTTCTATTGGTTCATCTCTTCAGCGCAATTTTAGAATGTGGTTACAAAGATTACGGGAGATATCAAAAGGGGATGAACATGGTTAAATTTTAATACACATGTCGTACTGCCAAGTCAAAAATGATCTGAACTTTTAGTTCAACAATTTACTAACACAATGATAGGGGTTCAACGTGTACAGCATTTTTTGTCATAGCAACCCCTTGCGTATTCCTTTCAGGAAGAAGGTTTTTGTTTGTTCGCGAAGCCACTTTGGTAACGCTTCCTGCATGCCCAAGTCTATGGGTAATTGCAAAGGATCCTTGAGCAGCCCAATCAGAAGGGAGCAATATCTGAGTTGTAAAGGAGGGTGTTCCGGTATCTCGAAATTCAACTTGTTGATGGGCAGAACGATAACTTCCTTCTCAAAGAAGAATTTATGTTCAAAGCCCAAAAAACGGCGCAATACAAACCATCCAAATATAACTATTATAAAAGACGCTACCGATACTAACTCGCCTATTTGCTAGTGATATCACACGTAAGCCCTTATCGTATCTTTCGACCAGAAAAAATTTGTATCACTGTTCACTATTATTCTTTGGCGGAGTGGACATTATGCCGTCGGGATCAAATTTCTCACACGTTACCGCGGTCGTATCAACTCGAAGCACCGAAGGCAGAATGACAACCTTGAAGGTAAGTTATTGCAAAAGTGTAAATAATTTTTGACTTGACCTAATACTAAAAAAACATATATAATAACGATGCTACGAAGTTATATTAGGTGCCCATTTTGACGCCTCTTCTAAGGCAAAACTAAATAGGCACTTTTTAGCCACCAGATTGATTATTCACTCCATCTGAACTCATTTCCTGTCCTGCCCACCCCCCACCCTTTCCATCTCGGAGGGAAGTAATTTAGAATTTTATTTCAAAGGGTACATATTTTTTTTATAAAACGCTTTTTATAAAGTTTTTATTCCCACAGGGAAATCTAGTTTGATTGGAAGACCAGGCAATAAGCTTACCTTCATAAAAAAAGTGTTAATAAAAAATAAATAAAAATGCTCGCATTGAAAATTTTATATCCGGCTTAGTTATGTATGCGACAGTACCTTTTCTAGCGACAAAGCGTCAAGGAATTCTGCCAATAATGCTTGTATATCCTGTCGGTAGTTGAGTTTGGGATAAAAACCACTCAGTACCGCACAAGGTGAGGCTCAGAAACAAATTGAGTTTATAAACTATTATCAGGCTTAGTGGAAGCCGGTATCAGATACTTAAACGAAGGAGGACTTGACGCAAAGACCAAGCAAATCTTTTCAATTAGCCTAGAGGTGTAAAAATTATTTGCGACCTTATCTAATTACTTATACAATATATATTTTGGCCTACGAGGGTTTAACACGTTACACATCTCTTTACAAAGTTTCATGGCATTATACCACCTTCGTTATGAAACTTATGTAAGAATCGCAATGTTGAACATTTTTAGTGATATTGATACAGATGAGTAATAATTGTTGGCTACTGATTTATAATGAATCACGTAATCAGGTATGGTGATATTTTGTTTATTTTAATGATAGTTGGACCAAATAAAAGTTAAAACGTTTTGGATAGCGGCAAATCGTGTGGTTTCCGTCATATCATTTAAAACAAAGCATGTTAAATTCAAAATCATTGTTTTCTGTAATATCTTTGTTTATCAATGTTATATAATTAAATTTATTAATACAGTGGATAAGATATGATTTATTAATTATTTGTGCGTTAATGTTTACAAATTACTAAAATAAAATTAATAAATAAATTAAAGAAAATATTATTTTCTGTTCAATTCAAAATCTCTCCTTCTTTGTATTGTGACTCTTCAATCGGTTCAATTTTATATAATAACAAAATTATAATTTAAAATTTTATGATTGTATTCGCAAAGCTCGACCAAGTCAACTGTTCAGTTGCTCTGGATGTGGCAAGGTCCACGTAGGTCAAAGGGAACAGACAATGACCAGGGTCTGTGAACTTCGCAGTAGCTAAGCATGTCCTGGATACTGCACTTGACCCCAAAATACCAGCAAGGAACAAAATTGCCTTTGAGGCGATTGAAATTTACAAGAACATTTTTGAATAACATTAAGACTGACCTAACACCAACACCTCTTGGTCCCGATTAAAGGGTATTTCCAAGAAACGACCGTTGTAACCTTCATTAACAAAGATTAGCTTTGAATCCGTAATAAACCTTCTATGTAGTAATCAATAAGTACTAACTAACTAAGGTAGGCAGAGAGGACGGACCGCCCATAAAACTAGGTATTGGCACACACTCCTTGACTCATTCACATTCATACATCGTCTCATACATACTCTTCTATTATTATGGCTCTTGACATGGCCCGACTCAAGTATCTCTTTCACTTGGTCGTGCCATGTCTTCCTCAGGCGTCCCCGACTTCTGCCACCATTCACATTTGCATTGTATATTCTCCTTACACTCTTTTCTTCGCTCTTTCGCTCTTTCACTCTTAATGCCCAAACCATCTAATCGTCCGTTTCTTGATCTTACTCATTACGCTTACATCAGCCTAGCACTCTTTGCGGATTTCCACATCTTTTACACGTCTATACATGATTTTACCACACATACGCCTCAGGGATCTCATTTTACAGCATTCAGTCTACTTGCTTCCTTTCTCTGCCAGTTCCATGCCTCACTTCCGTACATCAGGGTAGGTACCAGTATTGTGGACTGCTAGCTTCACTTCTTTGGACAATAGTAATAGTAATAATAGAACTTTACACTTTTATACTCCTTTGTACAACTTACCTTTAATAATATATCTGCATGTAAAAACCTTCAAGGCGTGAATAAATATATAAATTATAATGTACTGCATTCTGTCCTGAGGATGGATACTAACTGCCAGGAAAATGGCTTGTGAAGGAAGTTGAACGCAACCACCTAAAAGCAATCAAAATTTTAGGACTAATCAGTCTAATAATTCTAATTCGTATTTATTTATTTATTAAACGCCATAAAAGGCTTTTACAATAATGTGATACATGAGATTATAAGTACACAGTTGTACATAGGCGAATATTAGTATTACATTTAAGAACACAACAATATGTATACAAAACGACATTGAATGTGATACAGCTGAAATTTTCTTATTAATCAATAACACTAATTTGTGTCGGTGTTATCGGGCACAATTAAGCCACATTCACAAGAGAGTATAAACCAGGTTTTATCTTTTCTCTAGCTTATTGACAGTCTCCACAATTGTTGTCACATTTGTCGGGGTAAACAATGGTGTCTTTTAGAGTTGCAATTCTAGTAATCTAAAAATGAGGGCTCATTTTATTTCCTTGTGATTGGGCATTAATCAGAAAGTTCGTATACTGCGGAAAATATGATTTATGAATGGGAATGTTTTCGCACATAGTTTCTTAAAACATAGTGCATTATTTATTAAAGTAGCCTAATCGCTACACCTGCAAATATGGAATTATAAACTCCGCATGCTCGACTCTGGCGTCAGAAAATTAAGTGATTTTTGTCAATATTTGAAAACAATATGTGTTTTATCGAACAACAACCTATTTGATACGTAGTCATTTTACACTGAGCTTATGGTAGTAAATGGGTGGTGGGGGTGAGTGTTAGAAGCGGTTGGGCAGGTGGGGTAGAGGGGTGAAGCGGGTGGCGAAGTGACGTTTCCTTTTCCTTTATCTGGAAGTTTCCTGCGGTGATTGATCGGCCCGTCGCAAAAAGTTCCATGAACAGTTTTTTTGAACGTCAAAATTTTCGTACTTTTTTAAAATACGGTTTCCAAAGGCCACGGTTATCGTTTATATAACATGTCGTTTTTTTCTACCAAATTGGGGTTTAATTTTAGCAGCGATTTATCAATACAAGCACAAAGCTACTCTTTCTACTAAGAATACGATGAACGAACATAAACTGATAATATTTCTGTACGGGACGTGTTTGCTTGCACAAGAAAAGACTGTAAATAATAAGCACCGACACACATCAGCCCTCAACCTGGGTAATGATTTAAGTAAAACACCGTGAGGTGTTCTATACAAACCATCATAAAAAAAGACGATTCGAATCGAAATTCACATTTTAATTACAAGTATTGTACTGGCTATACAGAACGTACAAAGGGGTGTAGCTTATAGGTATTTCCTATTTTTTATAGCCAACCCAATTCACAAGAAATAGTTATATGTATTTCAATACACCTGAAATTTAAAACACAGTTAGAAAACTGAGATAATCGGAATTCTTTCAGCGATAATTTCAGATTGGAGCACACTGTGCATCATCGCGCCATACGATATAGCAAATGGCGTAGGCGACTGCTGGAGCAGTGGCCAGTTCAATTGGTAGCCAGCAGGAATCGGCCAGCCTCTAGGCTTTAGCATCGATGGCTAAGTCAGTCGGTAGCCAGGAAAAATGTGCCAGCCTCTAGGTTTTCAGCATCAATGGCTAATTCAGTTGGTAACCAGGAAGAATTGGCCGGCTTCTAGGTTTTCAGCACCAATGGCTAATTCAGTCGGTAGCCAGGAAGAATTTTCCAGCCTCTAGGTTGTCAGCATCAATGGCTAATTCAGTACATAGCCAGGAAGAATTGGCCGGCTTCTAGGTTTTCAGCATCAATGGCTAATTCAGTCGGTAACCAGGAAGAATTGGCCGGATTCTAGGTTTTCAGCATGAATGGCTAATTCAGTCGGTATCCAGAAAAAATTGGCCGGCCTCTAGGTTTTCAGCATCAATGGATAATTCAGTTGGTAGCCAGGAAGAATTGGCCAGCTTCTAGGTTTTCAGCATCAAAGGCTAATTCAGTTGGTAGCCAGGAAGAATTGGTCGGCTTCTAGGTTTTGAGCATCAATGACTAATTCAGTTGGCAGCCAGGAAGAATTGGCCGGCCTCTAGGTTTTCAGCATCAATAGCTAATTCAGTCGGTAGCTGGGAAGAATTGGCCAGCTTCTAGGTTTTCAGCATCAATGGCTAATTCAGTTGGTAGCCAGGAAGAATTCGTCAGCTTTTAGGTTTTCAGCATCAATGGCTAATTCAATCGGTAGCCAGGAAGAATTGGCCGACCTCTAGGTTGTCAGCATCAATGCAGCAGGGATTGGCCAGCCTCTAGGTGATCAGCGGCAGTGGGAAGTTCAGTCGGTAGCCAGCAGGTATTCGTCGGCCTTTAGGTTGTCAGCATCTGTGGCTAGTTCAGTCGGTCGCCAGGAGGAATTCATCATCCTCTAGATTGTCAGCATCAATGCAGCAGGGATTGGCCAGCCTCTAGGTGATCAGCGGCAATGGGCAGTTCAGTCGGTAGCCAGCAGGTATTCAGTGGCAGCATGGTCATTTGATTATAAGAGCCGGCACATGGAGACGCCCCATGATGACAGATGCGTCTGGCTCATGAGTGCCGGCCGTAAACAGCTTGTTGCAAATAGTTGTAATCCTTAAAATGATTTTGCCGTGATGGAGGAACAGAAGCCACTACAGATTTCAATTGACACGCAGGAATTTATAATTTCTCAAATTATAATTAACAGATCGCGTTTTAACGGGAGGTGTTCCGTCCACTCGTGTTAATTTTTGATTTTTTTCTGTCCCGTATTGTGTTGTTTTTAGCTATTTATAATTTCTTTGACCAGTTCTTGTGACGTCAAATCATCACCACAACTTGTTTACGTTCCAGACGCAGGTGTTTTTTGGTGCCAATAATAATTTCACCCAGCGACTGGTTTTGTCAATGTTATGATTTGGAAAAGGGGTCATCAAACTTGCATGTGTTCTTAGTCGCAATTAAAATTCGCAATTAAAATTAAATGCTATAAAATCATGTTCAATACAATTTCTTGCCTATTCTAAAGCCATTACGCGGAGAAAAATGAGTATTGCTAAATAATCATAAATCTCTTAAAATTATTGGTAATCCGGTTAAAAACTGGATTGAAGGTCGTATCCTAACATATCGGAATAGTGCTTCAATGACGAAATGATATATTGAAATATTATTGTCATAAATAATAGTCTTAAAAAAGGAATCTTTCCATCTATGTATATACAAAAAAAAATATTATTTCACCGATTTTTAAATCAGGTCTACTAAATAAATTTATTGAAACTAATAATATATTGAGTGACCAACAATTTGGATTTCGCGCAAATACAAGCACACAGGACGCAATCATAGATTTAACAACAAAAATACTTCAAGCACTAGAAAAAGGCAAAAAATCTCTTGCAATATTCATAGACCTAAAGAAAGCCTTTGACAGCATAAGTCACAAAAAATTACTGTACAAGCTTAACAAAATAGGAATTATATATAATGCTAAAATGTGGATAGAAAGTTTCCTGAACTCTAGAAATCAATATTTTAAAAATAAATAACACTCTCAGTGAACCGAACACAAGTGACTTTGGAATACTGTCTGTATCTGTGTTTTCTCCTTACATAAATAAATAAATAAATACCTCAAGGCACTATTTTGGGCCCTCTTCTATTCATATTATATGTTAAAAATATCTTTAAATTACCATTAACAGGAAAACTCATTTCATATGCAGATGATACTGCAATTATATTTCAAGCGAATTTATTGAATGAACTTGAAATAATTGCGAACAATGATATCAATAAGTTAAAAGAATGGTTTGATAAAAACTTATTAACATTAAATATTGAAAAAACATATGATGTCATTTTAAAAATAAACAAAAAAGCCTTTTTATTACCTTAAATATTAAAATACATAATAAATGCACATTAATAAAATTTAATTGCCCAAATAATGACTGTTTATGCATAACAAATAAAAATTAAATTAAATATTTACGTGTAATAATAGATAGTAACCACTCACATAAACAATATCATAAATATATTAAGAAAACTCATTTACATATTTATTAGTCTAAGAAATATACTTAACTTAAAAGTTCTTAAAAATATTTACTACGCTCTAGCCCATTCAATAATACAGTATGGTATCTTTGCATGGGGGGGAGCTTACAAATCATCACTTTTACCGCTGGAATTCACTCAAAGGCTGTTAATAAAAAAATTAATAAAACAACCATCAGACTACCCAACCTCACAACTTTTCCAAGACTTTCAAGTCCCATAACTAAAAAATACACACACAAAAAATACGCTGCTTCAAATCCACAAATATCTGTATAAGAAGTCACACCATGCCATGGTTCGTGTTGAGAGCAATTGACAAAATACAATGGGTCGCTTATGCACTCCATTAATGCACACCAATTTTACACTACACCATTACACGTACACTAGAGTGGTGTGATTTAATCAACTAATGACAGAGATAAGGTTAGAATCGGACTATAATAAATTTAAAAATAAAATAAACTTCATATATTATTTTAGCAATATCTTACATCAAAAAGTTTTCTCCGTGTTATCTCAGTGAAAAGTACTTGCGACGGAAGTGTTATTTTTTAGTGTGAAAACCGCAAAACAGTCCCAAAGGCTCCCAACCGTCTGGAGCCAATGAAGGAATTGGGGAGGGGAAAGAGATCGGGTAGAGGAAGATGGGGTAGTATCTGGTTAATCAGATTTGGTCACCAAACATAGCTAAAGCTAGCTTGTTTCAAATTCTGAATGGTGGTCTTACACCAGGGCGATACTGGGAGTATTTTCCTATCTGGAACGGCCGTAAGTACACTTTGTTATTTTAAGTTAAATAATACAAAATTAATCGAGTAAAATGTACTTGCCAACTCCGGGATTCGAACCCGCGACCTTCGGCGTGTGTTATATGTGTATGAGAAGTTTATGATGTCAACAAGTGAAAACACACTAATATTTTTTTGTTTTTATGATCACACTTGAAACCCTGAATGCGCTAATAGTGTGATTCCTCCTTAAAAATCAACATTCGTCATAAACTTTGAGTCCACCTAAAATTGAGAATAAAAAAGTCAACAACCCAATGTTTAAATCACAATGCCACAGAAAATATTCGCGGTGAGTAATTAATGGAATGTTTAATTAATTATTTACTATGTTGCTTTTTCAAATTGTTATAATGCGGCTTTCTCTATTGAAGAACACCTAGATTCAATGACGGGAGAAAAATATGATGTGAATACACCAATACGTAAGAATCCTAAAAAATAATTGATTTATCGGAAAAACATATTCCAGAAGAAATTGTAATAAAAAATTAAATGGAAAACGATTACCAAGAAAAAATGGAAACAAAAATTGAAATTAAATTTATAAAATATATAAAAAACCAAACGAGGTAACGTTAACTACACCATTTTCACTACAATGCTACAAGGTAAAGTAAATATTGGATGGGAAAGATGTCGGGTGTTTGACAACATTTCACTTCGAAAATGTTACGAATGCAACGGCTACATGTACAAGGCACAATAATGTGGAAGTGAAAAAAGAAATGAAAATTGTCAAAATGACATCCAACTGCAAAAAATGAATTATTGATTAAAATTACAATTGCCAGCCGATCATTATGCTTGGAGTGGTAAATTTTCAGTACATACGAGAAAAATTGAAGCGGAAAAAAAGAAAATGTCACTAAACACCTGCTCGAAGGTAAACAATAAAAACAATTATTTTCAAAAAATTATATACCGAAGAGATTTTTTATCCTGATATACAAAGTTTGCCTGCACACAATGAAGAGTTACAAATTTAACTCGTAGAACGAAACCCTCAAATCATCATGCTCAGTGAAACTCATATCACAGCAGAAATACAAGAAGTTGAAATAAAATTTACGAACTATAAGGTAATAAGATTTAATGCGAATAGTCACCAAACAGGCGGAGAAATAATATTACTGAGAGATATTATCATATAACTTTCGAAACAATTTCTGTGGATCTTAGCATTTAGACCAGGAGTATACTACGTAAGTTATCACTCCCAAAATGCCAATAAAGTGACTTTATGAATTATTTTGATAATTTTTGTACAAATTAATTAAAAGAAACAGATCTCAGTTGAATTATTGGAGACTTTGATGTAAATACGAAATAGATTTTTATGCAAACAAATGACAGACATCATCAACATTTAAGGAATGAAACAATTCGTAAAAGAATACACTAGGATAACATAATAGGCAATGTGTTTCATAGTAAAATAAATAACGTTAAGTTCTGTTTACTTATGAGTGGATTTATGTCAAATAATATGTAAGTTGAAAAAATTGTGACGAAATTAGGTAGATTTTCCTTACTTTTAAAAATTGATGCACTTTTAAAGCAAATCAGGCTAAAGAATAGGTTCTGATGGATGGATGGAGTTCTGATAGATGTGAGATTTGATGGGTTTGATAATAAATGAATTTTTTATAATAAATACGTGAGAAAAAAAATATGAAAGGAATGAACATGGTATTATTTGCCAAAAAATACCGTAAGTGAATAAGTTTAGTGAATACCGTGGACCAACAAACGGGACGTCACAGTTAAGTTTTTGAAGATGGACAGGGAAATAATAAACTGGTTGGCCACTGGTCTGATCCTGGTCTCCCGAATCAACAACATGGCACTCACTTCAGGTATTTCAATCGTCTTCTAATCAAAGCCTTTGTCTTGATACTTGGTACTTGGCCTTGGTTCAATAAAATGCACACTATTTACTACTAATTTAGTGTATGTTTTTATTGGACCGTTAAAATAGAAACAGCTAAGAAACTTCACTAATTTAAAGTTTGAACATTTTGTCCCACGAATACCGCACGCCTGGGGGAGAAATTTTGTGAAGTGATAAGGGAAGGTGTTCACAACCCCCAACCTGGGGATGTGAACGGATAAATTCGAAAATGATGCTTCAGATTATGACAAGTTGATTACAAAGGTTGTGATTTAGCGGATGTCTTTGCTATTTGAGATGAGCATCTGTGGTGAATGTCTATAATTCTGATTTAGCGAATACTTTTGTTATTTGAGATGAACATCTGTGATGAATGTCAATAATTCTGATTTAGCGGATGCTTTGTTTTTTGAGATGAGCATCTGTCGTGAATGTCAATAATTCTGCGGATGCCTTTGCTATTTGAGATGAGCATCTGCGGTGAATGTGAATAATTCTGAAAAATCCGAATTATTTCTTATTGTGTTACTCAAATACATAATGTTTTGGAAACGACCTTTGTTTAATTTTGTTGAATCAGTGTATTTTACGCGACACTGTACGAGGGAATCCCGAGTTTGAAAAAATATGGATAGGGACAGTGGAAAGGAGTGACGTATGCTAGAAAGTACCGACCCATACATCATTCAGTTGGATTTTTTGTGGCACGAGTGCAATTAGTTGTTGTGAAACAAGTCACAAGTTTTGGTATCTGATGAATCTACGACACCTGTATCATTTAGAAGAAGAATGGATCGACACAGGTGAAGGAAAATAAAAGGTAAGCCAGTACTTATCGCGAGGAATAGATGTAAGATCGGACAAGTACAGCTTATGTCACTCTAGTAACGTTTTGACTATGAACTGTTGTCCCTCAATTATTTTATTGTAGTGTGGGTTACATATTCGTAAAACACCATGGTAAAAAAAGATGTGAAAGAAAGGTTTAAAATCTATAAAATTTATCTAAAAGGATTATGGCGATTGAAAGATTTACGATTTATGCCCATTCTCTATCCGTAACGTTTTTTCAAAAGGCAACGAGCTGCTAAAAATAAAAGTCATTTCTACAAACGTTTTGATTATGACGAAACCTCAACGACGAAATTGATCGTATCATCCGCTTCGGAGCTATGAAAACATGGATTTTATTGAAATTGTAAAGTGGGGGCCTCGGCACGGGCAAAGTACCCGGCGAGTCCCTCATTATCATAATGATGTTTGAAAATACATAATAATATTGTATCAATAAAAAAATAAATAAAAGTATTTGCACTTCAACGGAATATTGAACCCGCGATCTCTATGACCAGAACAAAGTTTCAATCACACTCACAATGATTTAGTCAAAGAACAAAATCGAATTGAGCAAGGTACTATCAAACAAAGATTATATTTTCAGAAAAGGTCATGCGAAATCGAAAAGAAACTTAAAAATTTCTTTATAAGAAATGGTTTTCTTTATTTTCATCCTTTGAAATTATCTGAAACGAATGAATTTTTTTATCATCATTCAAAAAGTTTTAAAGTATTTTATGGAATTTGTAGAATTTTTCACGGTAGAAAAAAAATTTGCAACAAAACTTTAGTAGACTAATAAGTTTTATTTACTTGCAGGTTTGGAGACATTGCTTATGCAGAATGAATATTAATGTGAAACAATGTAATATTCGTTATATTTAGATAATTTTGAAAATATATAATCCCCGAATCTTTTCTTTAAATTATCTTCACAATAATCTTGTTGGGTGTCTAACAATATTCCAAAACCAAAAGTCCCCAGAATATCAGTCGTATAATAAATTACTTCTGTAAAAGATTAATTATCTCGTATATGCAATGGAAGTCAAACACCTAGTTTTAATAACTTTAAAATAAGATACTTTTTACTCGTAACTGCATTTGTGAACTTTTAAAATGTCTTTTGAAACTATTTATTTTTATTTGGTTTTACTGAGGATTGAACCTTCCTCCTCAGGGTCTGGATTTAATTATGTTAACATATAAACCAAATTATAATTGGATAGTAACAACAATAACACCAATTTGACGGCCGGCATAGTCCAGTGGTAACGCATTGGACTCCCATTCCGAAGGTCGCGGGTTCGAACCCGGCGTGCGCAAATAAATTTTATTTTGATTAATTTGTGTTATTTCACAATTAATTAATTAAAATAATATATAGTATATTTGCGGCACGTTCCAGAGTGGAAGATACTACCAGTATCGCCCTGGTGTAAGACCACCATTCAGAATTGAAACGTTGCTCCAAATGGCTTTAGCCGTGTTTAGTGACTAGATCTGAATAGCCAGGTACTTCCCCACCTTCCTCTTTCCCTTCCCCACTTACCTTCAGCCTCACAACATCCCCCAATTGGGGATACCATAGTCTCACTGGCTCTAGACGGGAGCAGTTGGGACTCTTGTGAGGTATTCACTGTAAAAAAAAAAAAAAACAATAATGTTAACATCTAAACCAAATTATAATTGGATAGTACCAACATTTATTTTGTTTTTATTCACTTAACATAATGTCATCCAATTTCAGAAAATGCCTGTGTATTTGAGATCAGCCAGATTTACAGACTTACTTTCAACGGAACCAGCAAGGAAAACAAATGCCACGTAAACAACAACTGTAACACTATTGCTAGTGATCAAATAAGAAACATCTATATCTATAAAAAAACGTGGAATTAATAAAAAAAATATTTGATGACGAAAGGTTTTGCAATAATAAATACTTGGAACAAAACGTGCTATTATGTATACGTATTATGCACTATATTATTTATTATTATTTTATTGGAGTGTGGGATACACTTTTAGTAACTCATGAAAAAAACAAGATAATTTAGAGACGATTTCATTTTTTGATCAGATAAGTTGATCTAAAGGCTACTACACGACCACCCTTAAAGTGATTTAATTGATTGAAACGTTTCTTGGGAAGAAGTGCATAACATTTCTTCAAAAATTGGATAGTTTTCAGTTTTTTGTAAAATCATATTCCTTTTTATCTACTCATTTTCTAGGTTAATAAGATATTGAACGTGTTCATAAAACTGAATTTTTTCAAATAAAATAATTTTCGAAATAATCGGTAACTATGAACGGCACGATTTGTAAGCGTAGTTTCAATTACGTGTTTATCAAAATGCATTCACAATAGTCATGTCTTTGAAAGTAAATGTAGAGATTTCAGGGTCTTAGTACGAGTACATACCCCCACAAAGTAATCTTTGCTCGTGTACTTTGCAAGGGAGACCCTGAGGCCTGAAGTGTAAGAGGGCAATGACACCTAACTGAAAATTTTGTGGAGGAACTGTGAAAGTAACGAGAGAACTTGGGTCTTTAAGATTGGGGAGCTCAGCAACCATTCAGAATCGAATCTGACAAATTTTACTAAAAATGAAAATTCACAGAATAGTCAGGGTTCGCAAAACTGCACAGAGTTTTTGGGATGGTAATGAGACGATTAAAATAGTTTTGAGGTTCTAGCAGCGGTTTTATTGAGGTAGTCAATTTACCGAGTCCAATAGAGTAGCCATAGTAATCACAGTTGTTGCTAACGACGAATGATGATGTGGTCATGGTAGTTGATGTGCATCACGATGGGATGCATGTGGGTCACATCACGGTGGGATGTGATCCGTGGTCCATGATCACGGCGATGTAATTGGTATCTTGACACCGCTTCAGACATGCAGGTGGCGTTCGTCACTGGTGAAGAACATGGGTCTTTCTGGTACTCCAGTGTGAAGTAAGCCAAAGGTACGGTGGACCTAGTTGGATACGCTTGTAGTTACCTGCAGATCGTTGTAGGAGCGGGAAGCGCGGCGCGACGTGTGTGCACGGTGCACGGAGGCGGGGCGGGGGTGGAGCAGCCGCTCAGTAGGCAGCTAGCACTTGCCAGGGACTGTCATAACTGCTCTGTAGCTGGTTATCACTGACTTTCCTAGCAACCGCGATGTTTATATAGGTTCCACTCGTTCGATAACAAACCTTCGATCGCTATTAGGTAGGTGAGCTATTATTCTAGATAGATAGATGCAGCGTACATTCGCCGTCTTACTCGTAGATTCAGATGTGACGGGCATTGCATATATTGAATTTCTAGAACCTAGTATAGAAGCTACCGCTACAGAATCCTTGGTTGTTCATTCATAATTTTTATTGTCTTTGAAAGTAATTTTAGGAACCATTTGATAGTATCTTTTATTATTCTTGTAATTTCAATCTACGATTATCTCATATTATCGATATTCCATACAAAATATAAAAACGGATCATTTTATTTCTTAGAACAGGTAGCATGTGATTTTTTGATAAATATCAGAAAATTCGCGATTGATGGCCATCAGACTGGACTCGATACGCCAAACAGACGTAGTGTATTCACATCTTACTATTCAAATTGTTCAAACTTGGCTTCATTCAAAGAACGCTTATCTTTTTCGCCTCCTATTTGAAATTGAGAAGCCAATGTTTTAGTAAATGGATACAAATCCAAAAAATTCCCAGCTTTGTCACGTATTACCCGGAGATTAAACCTTGGTTCTCTGTTGTTCCTCATCCTTAAAGACGACATTCAATTTTGTATAAATGTGGCAGATGTCTTCTATTTGCGTTTGATCTCAAACTAATGGAAATAATCTCTTACCAAGACTTCATACAAATTCAATCTATCCTTATTGCAGTACGGTCAGAAATAAATAAACTATAAGTTAATATTAAAAAATACTGTATCAATGACCTTTACCCGCTCCTGAAAGCCCATTGCTTTTAGGAACAGCATAAAGCGGGAAACGTTATACCGAGTGAATAGCATTAAAGATCTAGATATCGTCTTTGATCCCAACTGACGTTCTCGGACAACATTATTTTATTTTATTAGGGTAAGTAATAACATATGTGCCAAGCTGTTAATTAATACCTCCCTAACAGAGAAAAACTCGTGTTTGGGGAGGGAAATCACGGCTCACTTCGGTTTTTCAGTTTTCAGAACATCTACAGTTTGGTGGCATTATAAGAAGTAAGATAGAGTATGCTAGTGGTGTATGGACTCCGCACCTAACTAAATGTGTAAATATGCCAACAAAATAAAAAAAAATCTATACATGGACGCGTGGAACTTATCGGACGTTCGTGCACCATGTAGATCTGAGACAACAAAGAGATTCAATCTAGACGTTAGCAAATCTTGCCATACTTACTTTTAATATAATTTATAACTTTATGACTTCTTTACCACTTCTCTTGGAATGCTATGGTTTGTTCCATTCTTCAATCGAAGTCGTCGCCACGAGTTGTTCAAGGTACTACACGGCAGAACAGATGTCCTAGCACAGCGCAGTGTGACAAGAGGTATTATGCTGTTGAATGAAATTTCTGAAATAGTGGATATATTGAATTTCTCTTTAGATAACCTTATGTTAAGAATTTTTGAAAAAAGGTTGTACTTATTTAAAACTTACTCGTATAAAAAAAATATATATACGTACATTGTAATATATTTCTAGTAAATATAATGGCAACTTCGGCTTATTTGTATATATTTTCAAAAATTAAAAGGTAATTTAAATATCATTTATCTAATTTTATAATGTTTTGTAGGTAAATATTTAATGTAAATATCATTGGTATAAATTTATAATTTTTTGTAAATACAAATGTAACAAAAAATGTCATTATAAATAAATAAGTAGAGCCTTTTTTGAAACCTTTTTCAAGTTATAAAAAAAGATGTCAACATGAAAAAAAATCAAACGGGTACCAACGTAAATAACCATGCTATAAAAACTGAGAAAGCTAATTTAAATTAACTTACTAACATTACAGGACTGAATGGTTAAGCCACCATTAGTAAGCATTCCTCAAATGGAGGAAAGAGAGATTTTAATGGAATTAATAGAATGACCCTCTAAATATTAAGAATACGATTCAGATAACTTATTATTTTTTAAAAAATACGCATTACTGCCGAAAACCATCCTAGTAAAATTCTCTTATTTTTGGTGCCGAAAAATTGGATGCTCTGAACTGTTTTTTATTTTTTTTATTTTATATTATCTAATAAATGTTTACATGTTACATTTTTTAACTACCATAACAGGAAAAAAAAATTGTAACAGGAACGATTTAAATAAATCCATAGAAAGATTTATTTCCACGTTTATTAGGATTTTAATGATGCCTCTAAAAGTGCAGTTATGCGAAATAAAAATTATTGATAAAAGCGGTAGTCCATAAACATAAAATTATACAAATATTATTTAAATAAGAAATGAATTTCGAAAACTGTTTTTGTTGGACAGTAAAGACAGTGTGGATATAGTTATAAGCCAGTGTTTCCTCACTACCCCGATAAAATATCTATTTTGGATGACGTTGTCTACATAACATTACTTTGGGTTTTGAAGAAGTTTACCTATCGATGCGGCGGACTGTTGTTCCGTGTGGTAGAGCCTTCGCGTCTTTGTGGAAAGTTTGCGGAGAAGTCGCATTTAAACAATTCCCCAGTTTGGCGCCACAGCCGTTCTACCACCGCCACCGTCTGAGCAGGCTGGGACCCGGCGGCAGGTAGCCGGCGGCAGGCAGCCGGTGGTGAGAAGCAGGCGGCAAGCAGCAGGCAACAAGCGGCAGGGCGCAGGACATCGATCTGCTCGGCTCTCACTGCCCCGGCGCTGTTCAGCCCGAAAACCCATACATTTAGGGACTTTTATTAAAAAAAGTTTCTCTTTATGTGACAAGTTCTCGTGGTTCCTTCCGTGTGTTTGTACTTCTTGCCTAATGGGCAGATTCTACTTCGAGAGAGATTAAAAGGGATGAACCTTTTCCGTTCAGTAGCCTCGTTCTGCTCTTCTGTCCTATACTCGTTCCTTGGCGTCGCATCTCCGTTACAGTACCCACTATGACGTCATCGCAGGGAAACAACGTTTCATCAGCCTGCAAAACACAGACTCCGAGTTGAAAGGGCCAGAGCTCCAGAGAGGAAGGGATTATCAGATTATGCCACGGCGAGTACCTTGTTTCATAGTCAGTCGATAATTAACGGGACTTTGGTCTCGGTTCGGATAAAGCTAGGCTATCTCTCTCCCGTGGTGGGGTTGGGGAGACTGCCCCCACCAGAGGGGGGCCGATTGGTGACATGCGCAGAGCACGCAGCCTCCCGATCCCGGGGTATGTCGGTCATTCGTCGCGAGTCTGTTCTTGCGTAAGCACCTCGGGCTGTTCTGCCACTAGGGGTAGTCAAGTGAAGCGCGCCCTCCCGCACCGCCCCGCCCCCGCCCAAAGGGGGTGTGAGCGAAAAAGCGCGCGAACGCTTCTCGAAGTTCGTGTGCTTGTGTGCGAGTTGGCATGCCCATCAGAGGACCATGAACACTGAAGTGCGCGAGTGAAGGTGGTATGATTAATATGGAACTTTTGCTCGGGAGTTCCACTTAAGCCCGGAAAAGTTTGTGTAGTTTAAGGAACATGAGAGACTGATTTGGCACGCAGCTTTTCAAAAGGAACTGGATAAGGTACGCCCCCGTTTCATATTTGGAACGCAAGGTCGTCGAGAGAAAGCTAAAATAATGTTGACTTCACGCACGAACAATTTGCCGCAATAACAAAAACGTGCCCTTTCAAAATGCAAATACTTTTCTTTCTCACTGAAATTTAGAAAAAAATTTCTGGAATTTTTAATATTTTTGTGACCTTAAGGTTTTATTTATAAAATACTCAATCAGTAAATATTTAGCGAACTTCAATGTGAATCATTAATTAAGCATTGGAAATAATTTACTTAAATCTCACTTTCAAAAGAAAAACAAGAGATTATCTCTAAAAACAGAGCTTTCACAGTTTAGCACAATGAAAAGCTCCCCGAATGTCGTATGCAGCGTTAAATAAAAGCCCCATTTCAAAAGTTCCCCGCAATTGTTGTGACCTCAAAAGCTCGGTAGGCGCTAAACGCTTACATAACGCAGCCCCGACTGGGCCTTTGTACTAATACACTGGAGATGAAATACCTTTCGGCCAAAAATATGCCACTTTCAATTTAAGCCCCGTGAGGGAGGATCTTGCTTCGGGCTACCAACCCACCCTACTTCATCTCGGATCCAGGAGTGTTTTAATAACTAAATCGAGAAAAGCTGCAAAAGGTTTCCCTCTTTATAGAAGTAGATTCAAATAATATCCAGCATATAAATGGATAATGAATAAACAACAAGAAAATCTACAGACGTTCAAGTATTAACAAGTTACTTACTATCTTTTTATAAACGGTTTATCGATCTAAAAGTTTTATGTTTTATTATTGCTTGGAATAAATTATAAAATCATATAAGTGAATCTTGAAACTTGAAACGCTGAAAGATTTATAAATAAGTCACAGCTCAAAAATTTCCCACCAAGAACATTTTTTTACAATAGTAAATTAATAAATAATGTGTCATGTAAAGTTTACAAATGTCACAAAGCTTTATCAAATAAACAAATATAAAAATACATAAAATTTCTTCGAAAAGGACTGTCATTGTAAGACATTGATGTATGTAGACCTCTTTTTCTTTTTTCAATGGTATGGGGGAGGGGGAAGGGGAGGGGGGGGGGGTTATTTTAACAAAGGTACTTACATTTATCCTCAGCATGAGGTTATATTATGTAATTTTCCATTTTCTTATCAAAACCGTGATATAAATACTTTCTCGATCAGTGTATAATATATTTCTACTAAAGCAAAAACATTAGAAGATATTGTTACTCTTACATTTCACACACTCACCCTCTCAAAGCACTTTGAAATTGTGTAATCACGATATCTTAATAATTAAGACCCAAATAAACCTAAATAAAAATCAAGAAGTTGTTCGCACACATTTTCATTATATTATATGTATTAGTCCGTAGTTCATTTTCAACTTACAAACTTTGTAAAAAGGTTTAGAATTTATTGCATGCACGTATTTGTTATAAAATATAACAAGAACATAATATTAAGACATATGACGAAATCATATTGCTCATTTCTGAATTAATTTAAGAAGATATGGAAAATCCATAATTAATTTAATATAAGGGATATCTTTACGTGAAATCTTGACCGTTTCGCCCTACGAAGGCCTCCTAACTATTACTAACTTCTTTTATCACTTAACTATTGTTTTTGATAACTTATTTACGATGCAAAAAAAACACAAGCCACCCTCTTTTAATTCTGCCCCCAAAAATAAAGGAACCCCGATTTTTATCAATGCCGCAAAAACGGATTCAGAAAGCTTTAAATTTTAAAACGTTTGGTGTTAGTAAATTTGAAATTTCTTTAAGGTTTTTATTTAGTAAAACAATATTATTTCCCCTCCCGCGCTACGAAAATAATAAATCTCAAACATTAAAACGGACCGTGGTCGCGGCAATGAACTTTTCTCGTTTGTTTTTCAATTAGATAATAAATACTGTTTTATTTTACTTGAACCCGAAAGTATGTAACATAACTTTGTTAGTATAAATTAGTAGGCTTCCATATTAAGCAATTATTTCAGGTAGCGCGTGGAATGGGAACATTTTTCCAGGCACGTTCGCCAAAATGTCTAAAACTAAGCGTGATTCGAAAGAACACACATTTTTCGGATGGAAATCTTAGTTCAACAAACGTGACTGGTTACTTGTTAACAAATTAAATCCATATGTTAACCAAATGGGTCATATTAATCTAACTTAGCCATGTAATAATATTACGGTTTGATATCTAATTAAAATTCTAGAAAAAAACAATAAAGTCACGTTCGTGCCGTCAAATTTAAATAAGCTGAACAAAAAAAAATACCTGATAATATGCTACAAACAAATTGAAGAAAATTTTCAACTTTTATTGAAAATGATGTTGAATATTTGCGGATCTGTATATTTATTATAAAAGCATAAAAAATATACAGGAACCTAATTTATATAATGTTATGAAAATAATTAACAATACTTATCTAAAAATTTAAAAAAAGTTTATTTCAATATTTATTAACTATATACCCCAATTGTAATTTATCTGGTCAGTAAATTCTATTTTTGAATCACCCAACGTTCAGCGGACAACTGAACGTACTCCCTGCCGAGTTACTTCTCGCTGGATCGCCGTTCGGACACCGAATGTTCAAGCGACCGGTCAAATGTTTTATTTTAATTTTAATATGTGTATTTAAGCTCAGGATTCAGTAAAACAGGATTAATCATCTGTCGTGCCGACGACGATTTTCGAAGTTTACCGATTACGGTTTGAACAAATGAATACATTTAAAATTACAATTGCAGCTCGACCCCATTTTAATATCGCACATCCGAAGTCCAATAATAGTGATTCAATCACAGTTTTAAATTATTTTAAACTACCGACCGATCATCGGCTTTCTTTTTTAATGTTTATGTCAAATAAACACATTACCGCCTGGCATCTGGCCACACATATATTTACTACCTACCTACCAGGCCTAGGCAAATGTCATCAACATTAGATCCCGGGTGAACACCGGATGGATATCGCAAAGAACGGAGTTCTTTCTGATGACTGCGTTCCAGTGTGGTTCGACTTTTCTTCGACGCCCTTGAAGCCCAGCACGGCGCGTGTTAACAAGGTTACACATCATAGGAAATCAATAGCTGTCCATGGATGAGTGTTATTTAATAAATTATATGCAATATTTAAATACATCCAGTTTAATTTTCTAGCTCAGTTGTTTCATTCAAAACTCCTCAAATTCAAACAAATAGTCATGGAATAGTACCCATCTCTGATAATGGAGCTCTCAGCTCTGCCAATAGTAAAGGCCTATGTTATAATATGTTAATAATATTCTCAATAGTGCCCTGGTATTCATTCATACCAAAAACTATCCATCTTGATTTTTTTTAAATATATATTTTTTTTAATTAAAAGTAAAACAATTGCTTAGTAAACACCACTTTTTTTTTTGATTGATGCCGACCAGGTTTTTTAATATTTCAATGTCTTAAACCCGGTTGGCATTAAGTATTAAAAATAAAAGTGGTGGAAACTATGCTGTTGTTTTATTTTTAATTATAATGTCACATCTCAAAGTATTTGCTTCATATGAACAATTTTTTACATCAATAGTTTGCTACGTATTTAAAAAACTGACAAAAATTCAGTTCGCGAGCTATGTTGAAAATTATCCCTAGCCCACAGCATTATTGGCGCAGTATTCCTTTGGTAGGAAAAAAACTTGGCTTCTGCGTTGGGATAGTTGGGGGAAGAATAAACTACATGTCTCTATTTATTGTTTTTGTGTTTAGTTCGTAGAACTCCATTTAATTTTTTTTTAAATTTGATTAAAATCAAATTTAATAATATAATTATTAAGTTCTTCAAGTATTTTTTGGTTTTTGTTATCGTTACAATTTTGTTATTGTTACATGTCTCTGTCACGTGTCACTTTTCTTGGTTATTTCATTGCAGAAGGACGGGGTATTTTGTATGTTTTAATCAATTGCAGAATTAATTGGGAAATTGGTATTTCCTATCGGAATACAAACAATTTAAAAAACGTGGGTGTATTTTTATTTAAAAATAATGAATTCTTCAATAACAGCCAAATCAATTTGTGTGTAATTTTTATAAAATTAAAACTTTGGTAATAAAAATTATCAACGTGTTTCAAAACCAATGATTTCTACGTCACAATACAAACCATATTTAAAATTAATAATATCAGAATGGAAAAATAAGTACAAAGGTACTTATTAGTATAAAGATACGAAAACAAAAATTACAATAAGCGGTGATTAATTATGTATTATTATTATTAACAAATATCAAACAAAAATAAGTAACACTATTAAAAAATAATTATTGTATAATAATTTTTTTTTAAATAAAAACTTTATTTAAAAAACGAAAACATCAATTTGTATTCACTCGTATTTGTCAATTAAATCGATATTTGATACGTTAACCTATCGTTTGAAATAATATATCAGTATCAGATGGATCACACCCAAATTTAACCAAAATAAAAGGTTCTACTATCTCGTACATCATTTTCTTGTATATCAATCGGATCGGCGTAGTGCTATTTTTACAAACCCAACCTATTTGGCCAATAAGGGGAAGATTATCCCCAAAATATATTATTATTTTACTTTCAATTCAATATTTGCCATTTCAAATACAACGCTATGTAACATAATGATTTATTTGAAGAACACATCATTTAAATTTTGGTTGAATTGGTCCAAACATACGAAAATTTGAAGAGAGAAATTTTGAAACCGGTTGATTGAGAGCTTGGAGCTTGAAGCTTTTGAGCTTGGGAAGTTTGTTCAAGCAAGATATAAAGGTTATCAGTATTCACAAGTTGCAGCCAGGCTTTACAATAAATCCAAGAATGAGAAACTGTTAAAAGAAGCGACACTACTAACAAATAATGAAGTTGTTTTTCAATTCCTAATTTATGCAGTCACAAAATTTGCCTAGTAAGAACGTGTACGTGTACGTGTAATAGGGGGTTCCTTGGGTTGATGTGTGCTTAATAAAATTATGCATGGATAAAAAATAATAAAGGAGATTCGAAAAATAGACAAAAGTAAAACAACGAAAAATCTTATTCCATGAGCGTGTAACGGTTGTATAGAGAAGGTAGTGTCATATTGATGGTAGGAGAAGTCGTTTATGCCTCAGGATTAAGGAAGGGATAAGTAAGTAAAAGACAAGTGTGGCAGTTATAAATCAAAATAATAACGCCAATAAACAATATTTTCTATAAACCATCGAATAATATGTAATCTATTTTGTTATTTTATTTTATTTCAAAGAAAATTTACATTGGATGATACATTTTGAATGTTATTTCAACCGCCATGGTAGGGATGCCCTTGTGTTATGGCGGGTAATCATAATGGTAAAGTTTTTGTAGAAGAATGTTAACACGATTTATTCAGCTCTATTTTTGTTCGTACGCATAGATCTTATCTCTATCTTAAAGGACAAACCTTTTTTGTTCCAATTCGCTACACTGAGTCTGTTGTAGGTTGCGGCCAATCAGAATTTGAAAGATTTATATATGCCTTCGGCAAAGGTTCAATATATACAAAAATATATTTACGAGTAAACCAAAAATGCCTTGAAAATTTTTTCGCGTCATCGATACCACAGGGAAAGTCTTGAAGTTGCTTGAAATGAGATAAGTAATATAAAAAAATTTTTGCCAAATTTTTACGGGTTTTTCGAGTACTTTTTTGTGTAAGACTGGATTATGTGTGTCCATATATATCTTTTTTTGTTACTTTCATCGTTTTATATCATAAAGCTTAGTAATAATTTGATTTAAGCTGACTTAATGAAATTTAAAAATATGACATTTTGGCTTTTTCGTTATGTTCTATTTTGTATGCGGACATCTAAAAATTTATTTATTTTTCGGAATAACTTTATTGAGTATAACCTCAAATTGTAATAATTAAATATTGAAGACAATATTAGTGATTTCTAAACGAAAATCTGAAACAGAAAAATCAGAAAAGGAAACGGTCACATCTGGGACTCGAAACCAGAACCCTTGTCTTTCCGGGACAGTGCTCTACCAACTGAGCTAATGGGACCCTATTCCCCTCGGTCACTTTTAACTGTATCATACTTCGAATAAGAACCACTAACTTTGTCTTCATTTTTTCACCACACATTTTTATTGGCAACTATCTTACTATCCTTATGTCTACTATCTTTATGTACGAGGGGAATAGGGTCCCATTAGTTCAGTTGGTAGAGCACTGTCACGGAAAGACAAGGGTCCTGGGTTCGAGTCCCAGATGTGACCGTTTCCTTTTCAGATTTTTGTTTAGAAATCACTTATATTGTCTTGAATATTTAAATATTACAATTTGAGGTTTTTCTCAATAAAGTTATTCCGAAAAATAAATAAATTTTTAGATGTCCGCTTACAAAATAGAACATAACGAAAAAGCCAAAATGTCATGAACCTACTACCATCAAGAACGAAATTAATGTATAAACATATGAAAATATCAAACACTTGCTTATAGTTAACGAACATCAAATCTCGATTTAATAATGAAGATAATCTGATATCAATTGAGATTTTCACGGCGATGATGACACCCGATTATGGACACTGTAATGGTGTCCTAAACTTTGGCTAAAGAAAGAGGTAGCGCAACACGGCATTATACCTCAAACACAATCACTATAATTTTGGTCGTGAAAACCTCAAATCATGTCAGATTATTTTATATTTTTAATCTAAGCCCCTATTCTAAAAACCGACAAAAGATATATTGCAGCAGCAACTGAAATTTAATTCAATGTAATTAAACAATGGTAATCCTATCAAATATTTTGTATTAATGTCTGATTATTTCAGGTTAGTTTAATTACAGTATTAGTGTAGTGGTAAGTAAAAATACAATGCCTTCCTTAAGACTTTCAAGGAAAACAGCATGTTTTTACCACGGCAGTAAAAAGTGAACGATCACAAACTTGAAATATCTTTTGCCAGGTTTGGTGATCAGAACTGCATATCTAATGTCAACTTTCGAGCCTGATGATCTAGTGATCTGGTGATCTGGTGATCTGGTGATCTGGTGATCTGGTGATCTGGTGATCTGGTAATCAGGTACTAAAGCTGTCGTGAATCTTTTCCCACATCTATAGTTTCAACCCCCTTAAACATTCCCAAATATGGAGGTTGTCTTAGTTCCACTAGCTAGGGCAGTTTTGTGTGGAATTAATTTTTTTTACGAAAAAGTGCTGAATGTTTTCACGACACTATTTCTCTAAAAAAACTGCGGTCAATCTTTTTCTATGGCTTCCCAACGACGACCTCATTCCATTTTCATCAACATCGGCAGAGCTATATTCATCTGCCGGGTTTCATTCCCAAACCGCATTTTATCTGTGCCTTCTTAGTACGTACGTGTTAGCTTTGTTCTGAAAATGCAACTTTAATGAACGAAAATCTTTTTGGTTTTTATTAGTGTAAAAATCTGACGTAAAATATATTGAAACCCAGACTTATTCCATGAATTTGCGAAAAAGTGTTGAAAAAAGAAATTATTTTATGATAATTGGTAATTTTTTGCCACATAATATTTTACACAAATCGATTAAAATGGTATTAAAAAGGTTGAATAGGTTGAAGAGATTGAAAGGTTGAAAAGCAACGTACCGATTTTGAAAAGGGGGTGTTTTACCAGGGCGATACTGAAAGTATCTACCAATCTTAAAAGGTTTAAGATCTAAGAGGAATGAAAAGTTAGATTTTTTTTCACATTCAGAAAATGTACACCTATATAACAGATTTTTATATATTCTACTTGGTTTAGAGCAGGTATCTACTTACAGAAAATAAAATGATTAATGCGCAGAACCATTTCCTATCAAAAAACTATGTTTATGGAAACGATCACTTACATTATGAGTATTTGGAATTTTACTTTCTTTTGTGAGAAATTCAACAATTTTATTGAAAACGACAATGGTTCGAGAAAGTAAAGAACTTGTTCATCAAAGCTGGCACTTTGCTGCAAAAACAACAAAATGAATGGGATAAAAGAAAATAGTATTGCCGGATAGCAATATCTTGAAAGGCGCGAACTTGCTGGCGTGTTTTTTGTTTATTTCGCGTCAAAAGCTCAGAGTAAGCGCTAAAGTGGAAACCCAATGAAAAAGTAAGTTCCGTTATGGAAGATTATCTGATATCCAAAAAATCCTTTGCCAAATTAACCTCAACAAAAAAAATAAGATTTAACAAAAAAATCGTGTAGTGTCAGTAAAGAATGTTTTTTTAATTTTAAACAGTATCGTTTCCTTCACTCATTATGAAAATTATGTTTTTTTCTTAAACTTCTGAGATCCGCCTTTTAAAAAATAAGGTGTCCCTCAAGAACTTACTCGATAGGCACAAGTCCATTTAAAATACTTTATTCCGCTCGTGAATACTAAATTTTCAATTTACAAAGTAAAATGTTTTATTATTTAGGAAATTTAATAAAAAAAAACGAAGCTTCTACGTAAATTTACTTTTATATTCATAGTTTCAGTGTGCGGTACAGATAATATCACGTTTCCAACTGTTTACCAAGATAAACCATATAGAGTCCTCTTGATAAGTTTGAGATATTCCTTTTTACAAAAAAATAAAAATACACTATTTTTATCATGTCGAATCCTCAGAAAGTAAAAGGAAGATTCGCAGAAGAACATTAAGTTAGATTAACAGGGGGCTGTAAAAGTTTCAAGAGTTATCTTGGTGACATCCCTTATCATAGAAGGGATGTTTCAGCGGATGATTTGTGGCTGAGCGTCACTATTCTGATTGGGGTCCAACCTTCTCCTTCTAGGGCGAATGGATCTTTACACAATATAATATGAGATACGTTCAAAAAATTGGAGGATTCGCAAGAATAAAATTATTTTGGTTCAAATATTCGAAAATACTTTACGTTGGGTTGACATTTTAAGAATTCTCCAATTATTTTTTAAATGTGTTGAGGTATCTTATATTATGTATATTTGGATATAATTTATTTGCACCATTATCAATGTTTTGCTTTGCGTCCATAAAGGTAAGATTTTCAGAGACGCATAATAATAATTAAATTAATAAATATTGTAAAATGACTCACTTTTGTGGACAGTTTCGCTGGCATTGTCTTATAAAAATATTTAAAAAAACTAGTGGAAGTCCTGGACTTAACACTTTTTTAAGTTTTTCAAAATCAGATGCTAACAGTGATGTTCTTATTATTATAAATGCCAAGTATGCAAAATTTCTTATTTCAGGAAACATCATAAATATAAATTTTGTTGTAGGGGGTGGGAAAAGCGGGTGGAGTGAATACCAAAAAAAAGGATTCTATACATACCTGCATTAAAGCAAAGTAAGTAATAACATAAAACGCACATTATTTTAAATAAGATTTAGGTAAACAAGATTTTTGAAAGATAGACTCTTTAAAATATTTATATCCAATTGGGAATGCAGTAAAAGCATCATAGAATATATACAATCATTGAGAAAAGTGACAGGCGGATTACCGTATTAACGCGAAGGGTGTAATGTTTTAGATCAACGAAATTTTTATGAAAATTGTTATTTGGTAACTTTTTTCTAAATAATTTGGTTTTATAAACAAGGTAAAATTAGATTTTGAAACTTTTTCACAAACAAGTTCAATTCAAAGATAGCTACAAATGTCCAGTTCATTTAATTTCATCCATTTGAGCTATCGACGATAATTTTAAACCAGAAATGCTTTGCCAATAACCAAAAAAATGTTAATGTTGTTTCGAGTTGTCTTCGCCAGAGATTCCACGTATATGTTTTAAATTTTTGACACTGGTCTTAGTGTATTATTAATAGTATTTCATGCATATTCATTTAATAATATAATAATAATATTTGGATGATTTATATAGAGCCGTTTTTGTGCAAAATCACTTCAAGGGCGCTGTGAGTCGTTTTGTAAAGGTTATTCGACATTTCAGAATGGTCAAATAATTTTTTTTCACACCATTCATGTAGTTGATTTAATCACATACCTAAGTTTTGTATAATTTTTTAATATTTGTTGTCGTCTGCAACTAGTAGGTACATATTTGGTTTACAATATCATTCATGAATATTAAAAATAATACTGTCCAAAGTGGGACCCTTAATGAACCCCCTTTTTACCTCGAATAAATATAAAATTGTATAGAATCAATCTTTACACTAATCACCATATTTCTAAGATAACTAACAATGCAACTCAGTAATGGCCAACAGTCGGAGTTCAGATATAAGTATGTGATCACAAATCTTTTCAATTGTTTTACTAAAATCAATGTACATAGTGTCCACTTGTTAAAAGAGAGAATATTATAAAACCTCAATAAAATTATTAAACCTTAATAATTATTGTAAAACCTTTATAAAATATTTCGAATAATTATAAATTTCCAAAATGTATGAATACCGGGTAACACCGGGCGCTAATTGCTAGATATTAATATCGATTTTTTTCCACTGATGTTTGACCAAAATACAAAAGAGTTAACGTTCGTGCTAAGACGTTGTAATGTATGTAGGTACATACCTTTACCTTTATAGACAGGAATTGAATAATATTATTTCCCTTTGATCGAATTCAAAGAAAATCAAGTCGACGAGGAGAGATTCCGCCAAATACGGAATCTGTGATTTGAATAATATTTATTCGAGTTGAAATATTCTTTCAAGGCTATTTCAGTAAATCTGCAACGCGGTTGAGTTTTGTTGTAATTCCCCGCAGATTGAAAAATAATGACAAATAGTAATAGCAAACCACCTCATACATACAGACTACACGTTTAATAACATTACAGGCGTCAAATGACTACATATGATATCAGACTAGACATAGATAAAGACCAAACGTTTAATAAAATTACAGGCGTCAAGTGACTAAATATGATATCAGACTAGACATAGATAAAGACCAAACTTTTAATAAAATTACAGGCGTCAGGTGACTACATACAAAATCATACTAGACATAGATACAGACCACACGTTTAGTAAAATTATAGGCGTCAGGTGATTACATAAAAAATTAGACTAGATAACTTAGAAACATTAGAATTGTGGAAAGCCAAAAACATTAATAGAAAAGTCATTAACAACCAAACTAAACTAAATACAAGTCCGATACTTAGTAGGTTTTCTATTATCAGAGGGTACTCTTTTCCCAATCAACCCCTACTCCTATCTCCTCCACTGGAGTTCACGTGTTACTTGTAGAATTTAGATTTTAGTAGAGTTTTATACTGCTCTGAAGAAGCTATGGTTGTAGCAAAACACAAAACATGGCATAAAAATAAAAGTAGTATTTACGAAGTTATTGTTTTATTTTAAATTTAGAAAATATATTTGCTTATTGCATATTGCACATTCTGTTAATCATCTATCAAAGTAAAATAATGCTTAGCTGGAAATGGCAACATGAAAGCAATACACTCAATGTTTATTTTATTATCAGCGGTGATAAATTTTTGTAAGAGGCGTGGGTTTAAATAAAACGCACAATGACTTTCGTAGAGTGTTTGTTATCCATAGGAAACGATTAAAAAAGACAACCCGAACTTGAAATTCTGGAAAATCTTATTTTTTCAGGTAAAAATATTTGAGGGTGATTTGGTTTTATTTGTTAATCGAAAAAGGTTAGGTCCAAGTACGTGAACAAAAAAAAGCTGAAAAAAAATCTTTGACATCAATTATATGCGATTATCTAAATGATATCGCGCTGAAAGTCACATTATGGACACCACGAACCGATTATCTAGACGATATCGAGCTAAAAGTTACATTATGGACACCACGAACCGATTATCTAAACGATATGAGCTAGGGGTAACATTATGGACACCACGAACCGATTGTCTAAACGATATCGAGCTAAAAGTAACATTATGGACACCACAAACTGATTATCTAAACGATATCGAGCTAGAAGTACCATTATGGACACCACGAACCGATTATCTGCACGATATCGAGCTAGACACCACGAACAGATTTATAAACTCCTCTATATGAGAGACCATCAGCATGGAACCCCTCCCTTAGCGGATTGAAAAAAATCCCTGATAAAATGGCTCGGAAATATCTTTGGTAACCGTATAGAACGAATTCTGTCGGCAATTCTAGAAGCAGAATGTCCATTGCACGCTACAGATAAAGCCCAAAACAAAAGCGAAAATAGAGGCTATACCTATAATCGACCGAAACCACCAAGCTAGTGCAAGATAGGACCCTTGCAGGCACCTTGTCTAAGCAATGGGTCGACGACCATTTCAGAAAACCGGTTTTTAGACAACAAAAAAACTCACATTTATTCAGAAAATCTATCTGCTGAAACGGGAACACTTCAACGTGAGTTCTTGCATTATACATTTAGCACAGTGCTGCGGGACCGCAGCACTGTGCTTGTTCTTTGGCTTCAAGGCTTGTTTCTTTGGTAGGAATGTGGTAGAAATAATTACCATTTCATATACGTACATAATTTTTTTACCACACTATCTTTTGTGATCAATTATATGTTTGCTGTTAATGAAACGTGAATCTAAAATTAAAGTTTTAAAATTTTTAGGACCTAACAACAAAATTTGAGAGTCAACATAATATTTTTTCGGCTTTTGATTCGTATTCGTCAAATATTGAAGCCTTGTGTTGTGAAAATTTTAAAACAATTCTGGTAAAGGAACTTTTGTCGAGGGCATTTTGTAATCAGCAGCAAGCAAGCGCACAGTAATTAATAGTAAAAAAAGCATGCTAAATTAATGTACATATCTTGGTTAGTAGGTTTTACGCTCGAAACAAATACAAACAATCTAGATTAATGACTCACACTCAGAGTTTAACACAACAACTGATTGAGGTTGCATTTTTCAAATTACAGAATGCATTATGTCTAACAACCTTGTTCGTTATCCGTGATTATTTATTAAAAAAAAATTCTGATAATTGTAACGCATTAGTCATCCAACTTTTAGGAATGTAAATTAATAAAAAAATAACGCGAAGTTTATTATAATTATTTATTTATTCCATATATATTATTTCAAATCTTAAACAAGAAACAGTGCACTATTGTTTCGCCTTGATTATTAGCAAAATAAAATCTCCATGTTGTTCAAAATATTGGTAAACACCGCTATCAATATATTTAAAATGTATTAACTGCCCTGACTAAAGCACGTTGGTTTTCGAGTCGAATATACCGGTATATCAAGCTTTATTTTATTTATCCACCATATTTGTCAAAAGTTAAACATATTGTTGTAATGATTTTATTTCATTGTACAAGTATTGTACTCATTTTATTCTTTAACAAAATAGCCAAAATTGAGTAGCGCTTCATTTTTTACATATTATAGCAAGTCTTTCCCATTGGAAAGAAATTGATGGCAACGCATAAAAGCAAATTACGCGCGAAATACAAGGAAAATTTCGGCCTGCCGCAATTTGACGTGAAATAAACATTCGCATCATTTCACTGGCCCTAAATGCGGACTACATGTGAATCCATTGTCAATAGCACTTCAGCAGGTGTCCAGATAATAGCGGAGAATAACCATGTCGGCTGTGAAGGTGTGTATGTAAGGACCAAGTTATGTGTAGAGAACAACACGGACAAATATTATACATGCTTTCTTCAGAAACCTATGTAAAAATACGTCGTTATTTGTCCACTATTTTGATCAACAGGAAACGTTGTTATTTGCGAGCCTTTTCTCCGAACGGATATACAATATAATTTTGTTCATAATACAACAGCTATATCGTTCCTACTTTTTGATTATATTTAGTTTGGTATGAAAAGGCAAGCGTGGTATGAAGTACAATGCTTCAAAATCAATTATATTGACTAAAGTCGTTTGTTCTCCAAGAACCGATTGAGCGATAAATAAATTTTGCTCCCAAACTCGTCAATCTAATCTTGGGAATCTATTATTCCCAACACCCGTAGGGAGAGATATGTTTTTTGGAATAGTAAATCTGTTTGAAATGCACACGGCAAACAAACAAGCTATGTACATCGGCGTACATAGCTTGTTAGTATATTGGTGACCAATTAATTAAAAACAAGGATTTTGACTCACACCGAGTATTAGTTTTAACGAAGAAAGCGAAGAATAATCACCCTTGAAGTCGTTGTGAGCTCAGATCATCAAAGATATGTTTCATTTAGAGATTTCGAGTCAAGACGAGTTTTAATAATAGTTGTTCAAGATTAACGATTTGGCCAATTTCTTATCACACCTCACGTCTTGTCGACATGTTTATTAGAGTCCTTATTCCACAGTCATTTGATTTCTCTTCTGGCTAAGAAGAGGACATCGAACTAAAATCGTAGTAAAAATGACCTAAATTCAAAAATCGTTCGCTGAGTCTGTCTCATTTAGAAGACGAGAACTCTCTCGAGATGGAGTGCCTCCAACACAACGCCCCGGTCCAATCCTCTGGGCAAACAAACGTCTTAGTGTCGAGAGGGTCAAGTACCAAATAATAGCCGGACCTGACCAAGCCCAGTATTTGTACACAAACATATCCCTGATGACGTTAATCGATTGATTCGTGGCTTTATATCGAATGTTGCGATGGACGCTCTACAGTTCAAATACGCCTTGGATGAGGACAATGAATTTTTAACATGTAATTGAATAGGCATTTTTAGAGTCGTGGTTGACGATCAGGCTGATATATTTTTTAAATATTTTTTCTTGCTTAGTAGAGTACCCACTCCATACCTACAATCAGTGAGACTATATATCTATAAATAATAGTCTCACTGATTTCAAGCGGGAAAGGTAATAATGAAGCCATCAGCGGCATTTAATTACATTATGGGATGCTTTAAAAAAATCCACTGCCTAAAACCAGCGTGATGGTGGGTAATTTGTTCACAAAGAAGATATCCTAATATAACAAAAAAATGTGCGACTTTATCTTGGCCTGTCATATTTAGCCCAAATCAGAAAATAACATTACTTGAATCACTCTTTACGTAATCGATTATAATACTTTACGTAAAAAGTTGTTTTCTTTTTTTAGTAAAAAATATGACAACCGGCATGCATGCGTAATTCCATGCCTACCCGCATGCATGCGTAATTCCACTTAAAAGTTTAGATATTTTTCAGCAATAATATTTTATTTCAAACATCCCATTGTATTTGATTACAGTACAAAATTATTTCTCTCGTAATAATTTTCAAGTGCCAATTAGGAATGGACGGTGAAAACTCTATAAACTTCACAATTGTTTGACTTCATAAACATAATTGTAAGCAAATCACATTTAACGTTTTTGAAAATGTTGCTATTGGGTAAGGAGGTAACACCAGAAGACTTGGAGCAGAAGACTAGGCAAGGTGAGGCAGTTGGAGGGCAGAAGTTACTTGTAGAAGTAAAACATTTGTTTTTGATGGTAAAGTTGAACAGATTTAATTTTATTTTTGTCGCTGTTAATTTTTGAAGTGAAACTTCTGTACGCGCGTTATGCATTTTCGAGGACCGGAGTAAAACCGACTCATGACCGTCACGAAAAACCGTGATCATTTCGCTATAGGAGCCTGGCTAGTATTATATACCTAGTTTAGGTCACTCTTCAAACTCAGTTTCGCGGTCTAGAGGCAGAGCGCCCGACTGTCGTCGTGAAGAACCGAGGTTCGATCCCCGCCTTAACTAATTTTTGTTTTCTTTTTGTGATTTTTTTTAATACGAGGAAAAGTGATAAAATGCTCTCGTGCTGCGACTTTGCCAGGCACACATATAAGAAGATATCTACATGATTTGTAATAATGTAGAAAAAAATTGCATACATTTGTAGATTTTAACCGAGAGTCTCCCGAAATGTCTTAATCCATTTAGTGAGACTCTATACCGGCAGGTGTTCACTCGAGTAATTGGCTAAAAGTAACGGTCGGTACCTATATGATATTTTGGTCGAAATATAGCTTACAAATCGAGCCTGTAGAGTCGCTCGGTATTTTGATTAATTATTTTTATTTTGAATCATTAAAATTACTAATCAAGGCCGATAACGCGACTAATTACCCTCGTAGACGTGCGTGACAAGTTTTTTTAGTAAAAAACACAGCCGTAAGTGAGTTTTCAAAATTTAGAAATGTTTTTCAAATTCAGACTCCATACGGGTATGAGACTATTAAAACACGATAGATCTTTTCTAAAACGGACAAATATACGGAAATATTTTGAAAAACGACAGATATGACTTCACACTACCGATATATCTTCGATTCGACCCTATATAAAGCGTTAACGAGACGTTATGTGATATTATTCATTTTCCGTGTTTGAAAACGAAAATTGAGGAGTACACGTTGTATACGCGGTTCTCGTCGCGCGAGATACCTCTCCTCGCGGTCTAGAGGCACAGCGTTTGACACTCGTTATGCAGGACCCCGGTTCGAATCCCATATTTTTATAACTTTTAATTTTTTTTATCACATGCTTCTTATAAATATGTCAATATTAATAATGTCAAATATAAATTTCAGTTATTTTAAAAGAGTTACTGTAGAGATGCAATACAAGAAACTAAAGCATGAAATATGTTAGAGTTTTAAAATAACACAAAAAATAAGGTAAATACTAGTTTTTAAAGAAGACATCTTAAAAAGTGAATTAGCAGACAAAGCATTACAGACAATAAAATATATCCGCTGTTTTGTATGTATGTGAAATAATAAAAAATAATCTGTCTATGGATATAAATGTTCAGATAGCTTTTCTAAAACTTGTAAGAAAAAATATCTTGTTCAGTGTTTTTTAGCCAAGATTTGATGTAGTTTTTAAAAGATTGAAGGTTTACACACGTGGCCATTTTAAAGGTTGTACATAAAGAATTATACATTTTTGGAGCAAAAAAACTAATATGCCTTTGGGCCAATCTGGTTTTGCAGTGAGGCACAGCATATTCACAAGCGCCATGTCGTTGGTTGGCACGATTTGAATTTTTAATAAAGTTGTTTGGTCGCGTGTAAATAAATTTATGACATTGAACACTATAGGTCTGCTTAAGGTCCAAAATTTAAGTTACTTGGAACAATTGTTTAGGGGGATAGGATTTAGTTTTTTGGTACATTATCTTAATAATTGATTTTTGGGCAATTTCTAGTGGTTTTAAACGATTGTTAAAAGTTCGGCCCCAGCCAATTATTCCATAGGAAAGAGATGAATGAACTAGTGAGTCATAAACTAGTTTCATGGTTTTTATATTTACTACATTACTCATTCTTCTCAAAATGTATTTTAGGTATCTCAATTTACTAACAGTTTTTTCAATATGGCTGGTCTATTTAATTTGACAGTCTATAGTTACACCAATAAGTTTTCCAGATTTCATCTCCTCACAGTTACAGAATGTGTTTGGGTTACGATTTACGTTATGAAACTTCAAAATAAGATTGGTTATAGGAGCCGACTTCTGTGTGTTATAGAAAGAAATACAAATAGTTTTATCATAATTTACGGTAAGTAGGTTTCTATATAGCCACTCTTTGACAACAGTGATACCTTTGTTAGCTTTATTAGTAGTATCTTCCCACTATTTTCCTCGGACTGTTATTGCAGTATCGTCAGCAAATGAGAAAATTTTACCAGGTATATAAATATTACATAAGTCATTTATATATATTAGAAAGAGTAGCGACCCCAATACAGTTCCTTGTGGTACACCATGTTTTAATAAATCGAAATTGCTCAAATATGTTCCAATTTTTATGCATTGTTGGCGATTGAATATATAATTTTGTAACAGCATGAGACATTCATATTTAATTCCAATGTTGGATATTTTCTTAAGGGAGTTCTATGGTTGACTGTGTCAAAAGGTTTCTTTAAATCTAAAAAAATGGTTAGAGTTTTAATGTTTGAGTCCAGGTTAGAATGAATGTTTTTGGTTAAATTAAATATTGCATCATCAGTACCTAGTTTAGTTCTAAAGCCATATTGGTTAGGTGGAAGGAGTGAGTTTGATTCCAGAAAATCGACCATACGTTTTTCAATGCATTTTTCTAATATCTTAGACAATTGAGAAGTTAATGTGATTGGTCTGTAGTTGTCTGTTTTACATCGAGGTCCTGATTTATGTATTAAGATTATGTTAGCTAGTTTGAATTTATTTGGAAAAATACTATCTCTGATGCGTGCGTTAAATATATGGTGTAATGGTTTGATAAAATGTTTTTTTTATAGATTTAATTGTAGTGTTACTTAGGTTGTCTGGGCCATTTGCAGACCTAGCGTTTAGATTGTCAATGTGGTTTGCTATTTCAAGTTCAGTTATATTGGAAAATTTGGATAGTTCGAAGGTAGAATTTTTAGTCTTCAGAAAGTCTGGGGGTACATGCTGAGAGTGCAAGCTAAGAGAAGGATTATTGTCAATTAGGGTAGAGGCGATGTTTGTAAAAAAGTGGTTGAAATTGGTTGCAATATCTTCAGGATTATCAAAGATTACATTATTTTCAGTTATAATTTTTTGAGGAATTTTGTGTTCTTTTTGATTCCTGTTTGAGATCTCATTTGTGATGTTCAATATTTTTTGTGAGTCATTGTGTGCTTTTTGTAGTTGTTCAGAGTAATACCGGAGTTTGCATTTTTTATAAGAGTATTTAGATAATTTCTATATATAATATAATGGTTACGTTTGCTGTAATTTTGTGTTTCATTGGTGGATAAGCAATGCTTTTCGTGAGTTTTATAAGATTTGAACAGTTTATTTCTATGCTGAATTGTGATTATTATCCTGGACAAATAGTCTGTGTTTACTTTTTGGTGCTGCTATTGGTTCATAAAATTTTTCAATATGGTTTTGAATTATCTCATAAAAGTTTTTTAGAGATATATTTGTGTCATCATTAGAAAGCACTGAGACCCACGTTTCGGCTGTCAGTGAGATGTCTAGAGATAGGTAATTAATTTTTGTTTTGATTTGGTGACGGTTAATGTGATCTGGTAGCTAGGTGATTTTACAGTACAATGACCATAGAAGGTCCGATAGTGGTCTTTTATGTCAATTTTGAAGATATCAGATCTATGTGGGTAACTTTTATTTGATTTGAGGAATATGTGATCTAAACATGAATCATTTGGATGGTAAGGTCTAGTGGTACTGTTCACGTAAGATGGATAACCTTTGGTATACAGTAAGTTCAAGTATTAATTTGCAGTTGGATTTAATATTGTGATTTGTATGTTTATGTTGATATCTCCTACAATGAAGGAAAAATCAAATTGGTTCACATTAACTTCATTTATGAAAGATTCAATTTCGAGAATCAATAGATTTGTGGATAAAGAGGGAGATCGATATATAGCCAATACTGAATTTTTTTACCCTTAAATCAAAAGTTACATGGGCAGCATTAGAGTAATGGAATTTTGGTATATTTACGTTTATGTTGGATAAAGATAGAGTATTATAAAATAAAGTGAGGCTATCATGCGAGGTATGTCTAGAGCAAGGCTGCCCAACCTTTTTAACGGTTGTGCAAAATTGACGATTTTAAAGTCACTGGCGGGCCACTGACTACTGACGGTTCCTATTTTTGTTACTTTAGCTTTTTTAATGTCTTGCTTTGTGCGTTTATTAAAATAATAAAATTAATAGCATCTACTGCCAAATAACGAAACAACATTTTATGATACAAAAATTTAAATCCAAGTAATTGGTAGAATCAATGTGATTTCTGACATTGTTTTTGTTTTAATTATTCTCCTATGTTAGGAGTCAGTTCAGATGTGACAGAAGCAACAAATCAGACATATGTTGCTCAGTTAGAGATGTGCGGTATTTATTTTTTACAAAATTAAGATTAGAAAAAAACTTTTCACAAATATACGTTGATCCAAAACTACTTAAAAATTGAAACGCCAGTCTTCCTTTGGCACCAATTTCCATAAAACTCCAAATTCTTCTGAAGAAGTTTGTGACTTTAAAAATTTATTTTTTTCTAAAAAGGTTTTTTAGTGCAGAATGATTCTGCAGTTCAGTGAGTTCCAACTGGATATTGGCAGGATAACTAATTATTTCTGTCAAACTGATTGTGAAAGGATTAACAAAAAAAAATTGTTTTGTACTTTCAAAGTCCTGGAATCTGCTTTCAAACGACTGTAATAAGCATCTAATTTTAGCATCGTACTTTATGCTGATAATATTGAGCTTCTCTTTCAAATCTTTGAGTATGGGAAAAAGGTCAATATTTTCGTCGGCTAAACATAGTCGGAAGTGAACAATCTTTACCTTGTAATTTGAGATTTAAAATATTGAGATAATTGGCGATGTCAACAAGAAATGCAAGATCTCTCAACCAGTACTTATTTTTGAGTAAATCACTTTCCAAAGGTAATGCTCCTTTTTCTTCTAAAAATTCCAACACCTGCTCTCTCAAGATGAAGAAATGTTTGTGAACATGTTGCCTCTTGAAAGACATCGCACAGCGCTATACAGTTGTAACTCTCCAAATTCGCAAATTTTTTCTTCAAAAAAAATTCTGAATTTACGTCTGTGAAGAGCTTTTGAACGTATGTAATTTATGCAGCGTACTACCGGCTCCATTATATCATTTAATTTTATTTACTTTGCACACAACGCCTCCTGGTAGATGATGCAATGAAACGAAAATATTTTTCGTTCCAAGTAATTTTTAAATTGGCGGGTATTTTGAAAATGGTTTACCACTTATAATTCGTTTACGGGCCACAATGTGGCCCGCGGGCCTGGGGTTGGGCAGCCTTGGTCTAGAAGGTATTGACAAGGTATTAAAGTTATGTAAGCTGAAAGGTACACATTCTTGCATTTGGGTTTCAGTGAGTATTATTATAACCAGCTGGAAAGATAGAAAATTTAAAAGGATACAGAATTCGTTACAGTATTTCCGGATACTTATTTTCATGTTCAGCATGGTTAAGTTAGTATCTTCGAAAATTGCATTTATTTCAATGAAGTTATCGCATTCTTGGGTTTTAGGAACAATATTGTCTGTGTAAGCCATTTTGTGTAAAGTTTTTTTTTTTTTTTTCTTTTTTATATGGGGTCCGAATTATTGTAGTGGAATATCATTCGCGTCCTTCACGTAGATTATTGGTGAATCCTGTTTTTTGTAACCTTATATCCTATAAGGTCGACTCGCAGCCGACATTTGGCTGTCAACCGAAAAAGGGTGGTGATTTTACCCGCGCCACTTATGCGTACATAATCCAACGCAAAATGTTGCACATTCATTTTGTCGGTGAGTTAGCTGAAGGCAGACGCTTGAAATTGAGACTTTGCAAAGATTTTGCAAGCTCGCCTGTATTAAAATTACATAGTTTTATTACATAGTAGTTATAACAATGTGTATCTTGACAACTAGATTTTTAGTTTGTCAGGATACGACAAAAAATAAGAAATGTTTGTAAAATCAAATTGTAAAAACGATCTTGAAGCGATCGAATTTGTAAAAGGGTTATGACAGTATTTTTAGCAGGTTCCCAGTAACATAGCGCTTCAAAAGAGGAAAGATTCACTATGCTACGAGGTTGCTGTATTTTTGTAGAGAAAAATACGTTAATTAATTTTTTAAAAATGGTCACATTAAATCGTTAAAAAAGGGCATCTTAAATATCTCCTCAATGGTAGCATATCGCAAATAGTTTTTATTATATAGTAAAAATATTGTAAAATGTCGATGCTTTTTGGGCAATTTCGGCCGAAACGGAATATAAATTAGCAGTGGCGGGGAGTGAGGAATTTGCCAGTGGCGTGGAGTTGGCACATTTTATAAATGAAATAATATTTTTTGAAAAATGGAACGTCCGTTACACCAACTCATCCAACTTTTCCAAGTATTTATCATACACAATTATGTTGCACACTGTTTTCGTACTCTCTCTATCAAACACCATTACTTTAGACTTACTTTTATTCATTATCAACTCATTCTTCACATTAAGAAATTGTAAATCTAACTCAGATAGATGAAATATTTTGATTTTTTTCTTTTTAATTTCTTTTCTAATTTAAAAGCTCAATGCATAGTAATAATAATGATTGGATTATTTATACAGCACCGTTTTCGTGAGAAAATCACCTCAAAGGCACTTAACAACTTAATATAAGTATTTTTTTGTTTGTTTTTGGGGTGTTATGCCGTGTTGCGCTAACTCCTTCTTTAGCCGACGTTTCGGACAGCGTTGCAGTGTCCATCATCAGGGCAGATCCGGTAGATCCGCAGATGTGTAAATTTTGGTTGTCGAGTTTGTGCTTATTTATTTGTGGCCTGGGCCCGTCCAAGTGCGAAATGCCAACGGAAGTGGCGACATCTTGTGGCGAATTCTGACTAACTACTCTACTCTAACCGCTGTCAATCGGTTTTCTAATTCTAGAATTCGCCACAAGATGGCACCACTTCCGTTGGCATTTCGCACTTGGATGGGCCCCAGGCTATCATAAATACTGTGCTTTCAGAATTCGCCACAAGATGTCGCCACTTCCGTTGGCATTTCGCACTTGGACGGGCCTAGGCCACAAATAAATAAGCACAAACTCGACAGCCAAAATTTACACATCTTCGGATCTACCGGATCTGCCCTGATGATGGACACTGCAACGCTGTCCGAAACGTCGGCTAAAGAAGGAGTTAGCGCAACACGGCATAACACCCCAAAAACAAACAACAAAAATGCTTTTGGCCGTGAGAATCTAAAAACTTACCTAATATAAGTATTGATCACTTAGACTTATAACTAATTACTTTTGGTTTATAACTAAGTTTCATAGATAGAGAGAGACTTATAACTAGTTGCTTATAACTAAGATTGATGTCGAGTGATTTACAACTAAGATTTTTAACTAATGACTTAAAGGCATATAATAGGCAAGGCAGATTTCCGAAACTGCCGAAATATGTTTATTATTAAATCGCTAGGTGGCAGTAAGGGTTCCTTCACCAATGTAAAATATTCAACATTATACGTGAGTTATGAAGAGACATATAGATATTCAAGTAAAAAAACAAACCAATAACAAAATGTGGCTTGTTTATGGAACTTACTATTTTGGTAGAGTATTTAGTATGATCTTTTTTACAAATGTTTCATCATTTGCATGTTATTGTAAATCATGTTAGGTTTGAAAAGCTGACAATAGGTTTTTAAGTTTACGATATTATGTGAAAGGAGAAAAGCAACCGTAAGCGGCGTTTTGCACCGTTAGCGGTTGCTTGGTTCCTTTCGTGGTCGCGTTTCGTTAGGGACCGAAGTGTAGGTAGTTCTTATTTTAATAATACAAATATAATAATGATAGTTTATTCCAGAATGTATAAAAGTAGTACAAATATTGAGAAAATAACAATGCATTCATACATAGAATGGAACAGAAAAGAAACAAAAAATATAGTATATGATAATAAATGTTCATGGGGGATATTTGACAGGCTCCCGTTTCGTTTGAAGGCCATCAGGGGGGACTCCATCCAGGCAACCATGGCAGTGATGATGGTATTCTTCGACTGGCGTAGTCTGCGCCATAAGCTTCCCCTGCGGTGGAACAAAGGTTTATTTTAATATACACAGGATGTTAAGGGACGTACTTGACTTACTTTAACCAGTGATTCCTGACATGATTTAGAGAAAAATGTTAATAAAATGTTGTTCTCCTGTGACTTTTTGAAAATGTCGCCGGAAATGTCACATCGAACATCGAAAATGTCACCGGTGTCCGAAAATTCATTTACAGTTTTTACTGCAAATAATATCAGGATTTACTGGTTAAAGTAACTCAAGTACGTCCCTCAACAGCATGTGTATATGTTTAATAAATTAAATAAAAGGAACTTCAAGGAAGGGTTAAGTTAGAAATAATTCCACTGTGCCCGCTGATAGATGAGCTCTTTAGGAAGTTATCTAAAATCGTATCAGAATCTAAAATTTGAACAATATTTACATTAGTTTCAATAACACGTAACAGATTTTTCTTGCATTTTTTAAGTTTTTCTGTTCGAATTTGTGTCGCTGCTTTTCTGTTTCGTTTTTTCTCCAACGCGGATATAATATACTGTGGGTCACGAATGGGCATTGATCTTTTAAATCTAGGATCTATGATTTCTGGTAATAAAAAATCCATAAAGAAAGGACGTTTTAAGTTTAAAATGTTTACCACATAACACACATTTTAAATTAGAAGTAGAGTTGAAACCATTTCTATTTTCTGAGGTAAATCGTAAATGCTTTAAATTGCAGTTAAAAAGGGAATCATGTTGACTAATACATTGGAGTTGTTCAAAAAAATAATCAAATTGTACTACTCTCCGCCCTTCTATGCAAATATCATTGCTTTCTTCTATCGCCTTTTCAATAACAAGCTCTTGCTCTGATTCTTCACAGCTCCATCCTTGGTCATTGGTCACAGGTAATTTCCCCAAAAAATTGCTGTCTTTTTGGTCCTGAAAATGAAATAAAATTTTAGTAAAATACAAACCTATTATCACGATGTTGGGAACACGCGTCACAGAAATCATAAAAATTCTCGCCTTTCGACAATATACTTCATGAGGGCTAAAGCAGGTGCATATAACAAGTGTTCCGATATATCAGGAATATAGGTAGAGATGGCAAAATTTCGTTTTAACTAAAAACGCGAAAAAATATTTATGGTTCGAAAATAGGGCATTTATCAGTTTTCTTTGCGTTTCAAGGCATTTGAAAGTGTTTCCAGTGATTTCTATTTCGCGAATTAACGCGAAAAACGTGATTTTGGCCGTATTTCAGCTAAATTATTCTATTTAGCGAAATAGGCGCGAATTTCCCGAAAATACCGGGTATTGACTGACAGGCGTACGAGATTGAAGGAGCCCACTATTGAAACGTGCGCAATGCTATCATTCAATCAGTAAAGTGCCTTTTCCATTGTTTTTTGTATTTACCTGTATTTCAAATATGCCTACTTTATTTCATTTTTGGAAGCCTGTCCTACCTCTTTTTACAATTTTGTTACTATTTTATGTGTAAATATTTAATATTTTTAATTTATACTGTACGCTGAATTTAAACGCTTTCCGAGAATAAAGCGTATTTCGTAAGTCAAAGAACCATACAAATTGGAGAAGCTGATACAGTAATATTTAGTCCTGTACAACTAAAGAATAATTGAGAAAAATGCATAAGGAAGGTAGTTTCATGTGAATGTGCAGGGAAAAGTATTATGCCTACTTTATTTAATTTTTGGAAGCCTTTCCTACGATTTTTTATAATTTTGTTACTATTTTATGTGTAAATATTTAATATTTTTATACTGTAGGCTAAAATAGCTTTTTGACATTACACAATTTGTGTGAAATAAATTACGCCTATTGATGTTAATCGCAATCTGCATTTGTTGTGTTTGTGTTCGACCCGTACTTATTAATTTAATATTAAAAATAATTATTTATAATCTTTCACATGGAAATATGTACTTGCAAATGAAGGTAAAACATATATTTTACCAAAAATACTTAAAATATGCGCTAAAAACATTCACGAAATACATTTTTTTCTATTTTGCTACAAAACGCTAAATTATGCCTCAAAATGCTATAAAACCCTAAATTTCCAATTGTTAATGCTAAAAAATCTGAAAATTAATGCTTTATTTTGCCATCTCTAAATATAGGTAAATAGGCTATGAGAAATCGTCTTTTCAAACTTTGACACCTCATATCTCAGAACAAGTTAAATGAAGTTAGAACCCTATCCAAATGAGGTGACGAATAGTAAATGCGAGATATTTGAAGTATATAAGTACCTTTTCGACAGTAGTGGCTGATGAACCAATAAGAATATCCTCGTGGTCTAAATCTTCCAAGTTTGGTCCTTTGTGTACAATATTTACAGTAGACTCATTTGGTTCTATCGTATGTTGGTGTTTTTGCTGTATTTTTTCCTAAATAAAAAAGCAAAAAAAAAATTATATTATGATGAAAAAGTCCAGAACCCCCCCCCTTCCACCCCGTGACTCCAACGCACTCAAATTCATTTGTTGCTCGAAGCATACCTTGTTTGGAGTATTTTTTCCGGCTGCTATGGATAAATCATGTGTTGATCTACAAAGAGAAAAATAACAACACAACACATAGATAGAATATCTTTGATTTGACAATGTGTGAATGGTTACGTGTTTATACGCGGAAAGGTGATATGAACTAAAAATGATCCGGCGTGAGATGGTAATTTTTGGTTCAATTACCAAACGTGCCCTATGAAAAAAACATTCAATCTCCCACTTAGTCAGAGCGCGTAAAGACAATGAATTCTCTCACACACACTTGCATAAAGATGCCGCCAGTAAACAACATGACGTTAGTGCTAACCGTTAGGAACGCATATTAAATGTTGGATTTTACACGTTTCAAAGAATTTGACACTTGAAAATATACAATGCGACAAATTTATATGAAAAAAGAGAATTTGTGAGTACTTACTGTTTTCGTAGCTTCTTTAGATTATTGCAATGCTTCAAGTGAGTCGGTATTCTACTTTTAGACCCATTAATGAAACATTTTGATGGCATTTTCGAAATATATAAGCCGCAAAACAAGGAGCGTATAGTCCCACTACCGTTCTCGGGGGCTTCTCACCCGTAATAAGTAAAACAGTGTAAATGTGTTGAAAATTTGGTGCAAGATGAAGTATTTATTTAATTGTTAATATCCACAGATATTATAACGATAATAAGAGGCCTTACTTCTACAGATGTGTGTATTATATACATATTTTAAATTTTAAATATTGTGTAAAACCGTTTTTTAATGCGATAATCATGGATCGAAGTTTTAAAAGTGGGTTGTATGGTGTATCAATGTTTGTATTTTTTATAGTCGAATGCCTACAACAACTACAAAAAAAATAGGCAGACTGAAAAATAATAGTCCATTAATTGGTATAAAAAAATATGAAGTCTGAGAATGACATACGAAAGGTAGTATTAAGCCGTTTTAGGGAGCCGTTTTCCAGCAAATCACCATTATGCCCTATAACCCACTCTTAAGCTATACATATTTTTATGACCAAGTGGGTATTTATACAATACCGCTATAATACGACTTACAACTACGGCTTAAACTATAGATTTACAACTAACACGTATTTAATTTACATTTTTAAATACCGATTGTTGTGATTTCTGCCCGTGGTGTCAGTTATAAAATATTACAAAAATAGTTTACGCGTAATAAACGGTTATTCAATTAAAGTGAAAAAAAAGTTAAGTAGAAAAATCCCTTGGACTGAGCAATGAATTACTACTGAAAATAAAAAAAGGTCATCATTCTGGATACGACAAGTTGAAAAGGTGAGTCTTTAGTTTTGCTCTGAACTCAGATGAGCTGTCGATCTTTCGCAAATATAAGGGAGTTTGTTCCAAGCTGTTGGGCCTGCTACTGCAAAAGCTCGGTCTCCAAAATTGGTATTGTGATTGGTACTGAAAGTCTACCTATGGCCGTTGAAGATGCTGATCGAAGCGTTGCTTGCCTAACATTAACATCGTTTGGAATGCACAGTTCCGACAAGTATGGTGGCCCCACATAATGTACGGATTTAAAAACCACTCACTCAGCAGAGTTTCAATTGGATTCTCTTAGGGCACCTAAGCCAATGAAAGTTCCGCAAATGTTGTGAGATGTGGGAATATTTGGAAACACCGGTTATCAGCCTTGCTGCAGCATTGAAAACTGACTGAAGTCTGTCAGTGTATATTTTAGGGAGATTTGCTTATTTGCCATTGCAATAGTCGAGTCGTGATATAAAGTAAGAGTTTACCAACATCTTTGTGGCGTTAGCCGGAATATTTCTTTTTATAGATTTGATTTGACGCAGGTAAAAGAAACCTGCGCTTACTGTTTTGTTAATTTAGGATTTGAGTGAGAGATTTTCATTAAGATAAACACCTAGGAATTTAATGCTATTTTTAGGGATGATGTTGCAGAAAGAAGTAATGAGAGGAGTTTTGTCTAACATTGACTGGCGCTTTTTTGTTGCTGTCCAGAGAAATTCTGTTTTGGATGGATTTAGTCTAAGTTTGTTCGAAGACATCCACTCTGTTATGGCACCAATGCATTTAACAGTGATATCTTTTCATTTGTCTTTCTCATTCGGTACACAGTAGAAATAGATTTGCTCATCAGTGCTATGCTGATACTGGGAAAGAAATCCGAATGAATCTATAATTTTGGCAACATCGTTGATGAACAGAATAAAAAGTAGGGGCCCCAAGACTGAACCCTGGGGGACTCTAGAAGTCACGGTCACGTAGGGAGAGTTTTTACCGTCCGCTTGTACAGATTGGGTTCGGCCACAGAGGTATGATTTTATCCACTTAATAATTTCACCACCCAGTCCAAAATTGTTTTCCAGTCTGTCAATCAGGAAATTTTGGTCGATGGTGTCAAGTGCTGCACTCAAATCTAATAATGATAGCAAAGTTAGCTTACCTGACTCATTTGCAAACATCAAATCTGACAACACGCGCAGTAATCTAGTCTCTGTACAATGGTACCTCCTATAAGCTGATTGGTACTTTGACAGCAGTTTGTTTTTCGCCAGATGGGCGGTTATCTGCCGGATCACAATTTTTTCTAGGGTTTTTGAGATGAACGGTAGATTCGACACAGGACGATAATTACTTAAATCCTCAGAATCTAGTTGGGGTTTCTTTAGAATTGGTGAGACAAGGGCCTTTCTAAGCAGTTGGGGTACCTCGCTTAGGTCGAAAGTTTTTATACATAAGTAAACTAGGAAGGGTAATGCATGTGAATAGTAAAAATATATTTCTTAATGTTAATTAATACCAGAGTACCATCATGAGTTACATATATTCTCTAGTATTTTCTCGGGAATACTACCATGAATACACATGTCCATAAAATACAGATACCCACCTAAACATGAATTATTAAATTTAGTACTAAAGCACACACATCATTAGAAGCCAGAAGATAGAAAATTTATACAGAAGCATAATGATAACGTAAAAATCTAATCTAAGGTCGTTAAAATAGATTTTTTTCGGAGGGGGTGATATAGCCAGTATTGCGTTGGAGAAAAACAACAGTTCAGACTAAAAAAATGCTTGAAATGTACACTGACATGTGTTTAGTGACAAGGTCTGAATATCCAGGTATTTTCAAACATTCCTATTGCTCCACTACTGCCCCTCGCAACATTCCCAATTGAGATGTTAGTTGGGTCCAAGAACGCCCACGAATTTTAATTTTGATACAAAAACAAATTACCTTTATTATTTAACTTTTTATGGGCGTGCCGCTTGTCATTCGCAGTTTGCTTTAAGGGTAGATTTTTAATGGTCTGTGATGAAATACAGAAAGTAAAATGGGGGGAGAATTTACAAACTATATTTTAATCTACATACGAGCATACGGCATCGTCCTCACAAAGCACACAGTTCACAGGGTTCAGAGGGTTCAAAGGTTCACAGATATTATTTTAAAATATATATCAATTTTACAATGCGCGTTAGCAGTTTACCGTCAGTTCATTGATATTTATAATCGAAAAAATTTATACTCGGAAGAGTTAAATAACTAACTAACCATCACGCCGTTTCCGCAGAGGTAGGCAGAGAGGACGGTCAGCCAAACAACTCGGTCTTGGAACACACTCCTTACACATACATACTCTATTATTATTCTAACTCTTTTTGATCTTTTTTTTATTTATTTATTAAGTTAAAAGAAATAAACATTTCACTTTCTTAACTTAAATATATAACATTAAATAAGTAGTTTTCTAATGTTGTTCTAATAGCTTAAGACTAAAAAGTTTTTTTTTAATACATTTATACTCTCTTGACATGGCCCGACTAAAGTATCTGATTCGCTTGATCGTTTCATGTCTTCCTCGGGCGTCCCCGACTTCTGCCACCATTCACTTTTGCGTCATATATTCTCGTTCATTCGCTCTACATGAAATAACTTTCTTAATATTACTTATTACGCTTAAGTCAGCCTTGCATTTTTTACGGATCTCCTCATTTCTCACCCGATCATACATGGTTTTACCACGAATACGCCTCAGGGATCTCATTTCTACAGCACTCAGTCTACTTTCATCCTTCCCATGCCTCACTGCTATACATTAGGGGAGGTGCCAGCACTCCATTGTGGACTGCTAGCTTCACTAAGTCCTCCATTAAGGTGACACAATATCCCGATAGCGGGGATTGCCCCGACGCTCACATTTTAATTATTTCTGATGTACATATTACTAAATTCTTAAATGTTTGTAAAGGGATTCCCAGAGATGCAAGTTATTTACATTTAAAATTAATAAAAATAGGACCTTACCAATAAATATCTTATGTAAAACGGTTTTACAATTTTATAAGACGTTTTTCAACTATAAGATGAGCGGGAAGTATCAGATTTTATTTTTTGTAGGCGATGAATTATTAACTTCGCGAGGAATCCCTCTAGAAAAATGTGAGATTTTATTAATGTATTTGTAAGAATTAATTAAAATATACCACTCGTAAATATCCAATTTCTCTTTAATACTCTGAAACGCACGTAACTGTATTCGTGTGCAGGTGTTGAAGTACTTATACCGTTATAGTTCAGTCTCGGCCACAGCTTAAGCCGGAAAGGTCAAGTCTCTCCCGGCCTGACTGTACGGTGATTTCTTAATCAAACGTATTTATTTATTTAATCAATCGATTACTTTTAAATCTATTAGTGAAATTTTCTGTTTTTTATAATTTGACTTCTTCCACAATTAATTAAAGGTTTTTTTGTATGTTTCACCAATATAACAGAATACATTATTTTTTAGAAATGATTTATACTTAAAATGTACACAGTGGTCAAGTTTCAGAGAAAATTGGACATTGATAAACGAATATGAATTCAGTTTATTTTGTAAAAAATTTTAAATTCTAAAGTTTTTTATTTCAATAGTTAAATATTACCTTAAATGTTATTTTCAATAAAAAGTTTCGCTGTTATGTGTGATTGTTATTTGTAATTGTCACGCCTAAAAATGATGATAAAGTAAAACTTTTTTTTCTTATAAAAAGTATTTCAAATATAATTATTATAAATAATGTACATATTTTCATTTAACATACAAATTATATTATTTGGCTTTGAGTCATGCCAATTTTTGGGCACTGAAAAATTGGAAGTGATTCTGAAGAATTCACACATGCCATAAATACCTATCCATAGCCAATATAATATTTTAACAAAAAAATGCTTTGCTTTAAATTGCAAGCTGAATTTTCAAGAAATCACAGGTTCTGCCCTAGTATAAGATATTACACAAAGTGATAGGTATAAAATCTTAGATATTCGAAAGTTTTTTTCGTAAGTATACGTACGTTTCAGTTAAATATGGGAAAGCAGAACACAAAAGGAGTTTTATCCCGAACAAAATTAAGGCACCAAGGAAAATGCTTAACAGATTGGAGAAGGTACTACTGAAATACACACATACAATTAGATTTTAGGGATAAGTTTTCTACAGGACATAATTGTACAATGTCAGTTTAAATAATTTTATATATCTACATATGTATGTAGGTATATACATATACGCGCAGTCGAAAAACTTGAATTGAGCAAATTGAATTTGAAGTATAAGAAGTAGATTAATGTTGGTTTCCGGTGACATGTTTTTATTTTTTACATCAAATGGGTAAGCTAAGGAATTGCTGGTGAAAGTTAAGTAAGCGTTTCATTAGTAAAAATATTATATTTTTCCATTTTTATACTGTTCCGCATGTGGAACTTATAATTTTGATATCTAAATAACAATGTAAATTTGTACTTATTAACTCCCACCTGTGTATTGTTAGTTCCTCCCGTCCTACAGTGAGTTTTGTAACTCATCGACATTGCTGTCAAGCTGTATTTTAAAATAAATAATATTAATAAATATTAAATAATAATTTATTAACCAAAAAGGATTTGTGATGAGAAAAAATGACATTCAATATTAAGTTATATGTGGGCTCACATGCAAAACCGACTCGTACAGTGATCGCGGAGACATGACATCTATGGCGACAATCTGACATGTAAAATAACTGTGATTGCAAAAACTATTTTTTGTGTAAAAGTTTTATTAGTAAAAATATTATATTTTTCTATTTTTGTACTGTTTCGTGTGTGAATCTTGTAATTTTGATATTAAAATACCAATGTAAAATTGTACCAATTAACTCCCACCTATGGACTGTAAGTTTCTCCTGTCCTACAGTGAGTATTGTAACTCATCGGGATTGTTTTAGCAAGAAATAATAAAAAATCATTAGTTATTAAAAGTATGCGATTTTTTTTAGCTTTCATTGGCTCCTATCAAAAGTGCCCACCAAATAAATATTCATTTGTAAACCAAAAAAAGGATTTATGATTTATAATTTTTTGGAATCCCTTACGATTTTTTTCACTGTGCGTAGATACCATGAATTTCCAAACTATGCAAATTATGCAATTCATTAACTAATGCAACAATAATAATAATTATTATTATCGTACAGAAATTTATATTTAGAAAAATTTGTCCGTGTGAAATCAAACCATGTCGTACTGTGCAATATTTGGTCCGGCGCGGCGCGCAAATGAAACTTGATACGAAGTGTTTCGGTATCTGGCTCCGCCCACTTAAAGCGCGTTCACGCCCATAACTGATATTTTTTCGGCGTCTTATTTCGCCTTAACGGGGTTTCCTACATTTACCCTTCTACGTATAATATGACGTAATGAAGTAAGCGCGCGTAAGTTCCGTTAATAAATAAATATTTATCTATTTATTAACGGAATATGTCCAACCACAACACAATACATATTACATAAATAAAATGTATAGCTTTGTCAAATAGAGGGCACAAAAACAATAAAAATAATGGCCATGTAAAGACGGCCTCCGTGGTCGAGGTGTAAAGCTCTCGACTAGCAAGCTGGATGTCGCGGGTTCAAATCCCGGCGTGCGCAATTAAAATGTATTTGATTAATTTTTGTCATATAATAATTTACTTCTTTAAACTAATTTAAAGTATATTTGCGGAACGTTCCGGAGTGGAAGAAACTACCAGTATCACCCTGCTGTAAGACCATCATTCAGAATTGAAATGGCTTTTGCCATGTTTGGTGACCAGATATGAATAGCCAGCTACTTCCCTACGCACCATTTCTTTCCCTTCCCTACTATCGTCAGCCTCACAACACATTACAAGGTGATTAAAAATTTGTCCTCTGTATTTAATTTAGTTAATATTTCCATTGTCCTGAAGAACATTGAGTGCAACCGAAACCGGTCAACCTATATAATTAAAAAAATATGATTTGAAACAAAGTAATTTTTTTTATTTATGTCAAGTCATAAAGTGTTTGCTTGCTTCGATAATTTTTTCGTACCTCAAATTTTTTTTAAAAAGGTTTTATAATTTAAGTAAGTAGAATGACGGTCGTCAAAAAAAAGAAGATGAAGCAATGCCGTGTGATTTCAAATAATCTTTTTTTTTTATTTATATGGGTATTATTTAGTAAAGTGAAGCCAAAATGTACTAAAATTGTGAGCCAAAAATTTTAAAAGTATAAACCTTTTAACTAGATTATGAAATATGTATATTTCTTTTAACATAATAAAAATAAATTAAAACAACATAAAACAGATACACAAACAAACTCAAACTACGTAACTTAAATTTTTTTATGTTAATTTCGAATTTTTGCGTTTCACAGCTTAGTAGATCTTTGATTGAATCTTATATGAGATATAATGAGAAATTGGTTGCTAATCCTATTTCCATAAATAATTTAGTAGTGTTTGAATTATGGGAATTAACTGACGGGCGTTAATAATTAGTACTCGATTTGTGAAATAGCACACAATGCGGCTGACTTTATAAACCAGCGAACGCATTACATACTGTGGATAATATTCATCTCGAGTGTGCTACTTACTAGTAGTACTTTTTATATTACATTTGCAGACTCCCTCCGCCATTTCCCTGCTCATAAATCTGCCACGGCCAACGGACCGACTCAATTTATTTATTGCGAACTGTCAAACATCATCCTCCCGATTATCGTTAGAGGAAAAATATTTAGGCGAGAGTGAAAAGTTATTCAACGCAGACGCATTTTACATTTTGAAACCTAACACGACGACCGTGTATTATAATTAGAGTGCTTCACTTGTAAATATATAAATATCGTCTATCTGGAGTAAAACTGTCCTAATTTTTGTTCAGAAGAGGTTTTCGTTATTAATTTTTCCGATTTCGTTAACTTAAAAGCTTGACCAGAGGGTAAATAAAGATTTTTCTTCTTATAGTGTGCCGAAAAATGTTTGTTTATTTTATAAGTAAAGGAGATTTAGGGCTGTAACCTGGCTTAGTCATTCTTTATCAAGAAACTTATTGATTCTTGATAGGCCAAGATGCCAAACAAAACGTTTGTAACCAAGGGGATCTTCCGACGACTAATACGACTATAATTTCACCCACCCTTCTAGAAATGTTCGTGTTAGTCTTTCTACTTACCGCAACTAAACATCTCAAATACAAAAACTCAACCACTTATTGGTGAAATGTACCGTTCACAAAATAAATACTAAACAGTGGTCCGTGGTGGAGGGGTAAGGCTATCGACTAGAAGTTAAGGTCGTGGGTTTAAATCCCGGCATGCGCAAGAACATTTTATTTGATGATATGGCGTTTTTTTCAAAAATTTATTCATTTAAAATGACACATAGTAATACTTGCGGCATGTTCCGGAGGACAGCGCTCTTGATGTGATTTTGCACAAAAACGGCCCTATAAAAATAATCCAAATATTATTATTATTATACTTTTAGTATCGCTCTGGTGTAAGACCACCATTCAGAATTGAAAAGTTGCTTGAAATGGCTTTAGCCTGTTTTGGTGACCAGATCTGATAAGCCAGGTACTCCCCCCACACTCCTCTTCCCCATCTCCTTCCCCTCCCCACTACCTTCAGCCTCAAACTTACCCGAATTGGGGATGCCGTAGTCTCACTGGCTCCAGACGGTTGGGAGCAATTGGGGCTCTTGTGCGGTATTCACATTCATTAAACAATTCTGCTTAATTCTGATAAATTGTATATATTACATAATGTATTATAACATAAATAATAATCACTTTTATCTTCATTTTGTAATGTATAATAATTATTGGATTGTTTAAAAAAGATGCGGAATTCAATTACCTCTGTAGCAAATCAAATCACAAGATTTTGTTTATATTGTTATGAAATAAACTTTCCCCGGGTAAAACCACCACATTATCTCCACTTAACCCTTATTAAGCACTTATACAAAGCAAAGCAACCCAATGGCGTACCTGCCTTGCATTCATACATTTCCAGTTTCATGCTTCACATTTTAAAGTGGGTCCATATTTTATATACTCGACGAGTGTATTATAATTATAATCTGTATTTAAATTATGTACTTTTAAGTTTTTATGAACACATATTCTAATTAAAATAAAAAAGAAGCGTGTACGAACGACTATCTAATCAAAATAATATACATGTTTCTAAACCAACGGTTTCTTCGTCAGAATGAAAATTAAAAATGTATTTAACTTTATTTGGACATGGATATTGTTAAATTACTACATTATATTGACTTTTATTCGACTCCCTATCTCATTCCCGTGCAGAGATAAAGCGTCTTGTGTCCCCGACATCTTAAACCACACTCTGAACACTTTACTGGCAATAATAGGAACAACCTTTAAAATGTTCAACGAAATCGATCTAGTAGTTTTTGAGACTATGGGGGACAAGCACACATTTATATATATATATATATATATATATATATATATAGATGTAAGCAAGCTACTTAATATTGTGATTTCTTTGTTTGAAAATTTATAAGGAAGATTTTACATTTCATTGCCGTCAATTTAATTTAAGTTCTTAAAACGTAAGTTCAATTGTTCCAGTTGTTTGAAAGTGCTTCCAAATTCTATGTAACCATCAAGAAAAGGTTTCCATTCAAGATTTTTATCAGGTTAAAGTTAGAGTAGTATGTATTTATAATAATATTAGTAATAATTATAATCAGAGGCTAACGAAACTAAGAGGAAAATAATTCATTTACATTCGTTCGTTCATTTCTAATAATTGCAAACCGAACATTGGCTGACCTGATGAATCCGGGCCTTTGTTGGTTATTGTTCTGCGTTGAATTGAGATCGAGGCTTGTGATACTTACCTCTGCTACACTGCTTCTCCTGCCTTTGAAGCAACTGCAGGTTCAACCGACTACCAGTGGCGGTTCACCATTTTCTGTTCAGAAAGCGATTTATCAAAACTATAGCAGGCTTTTTTGTAGATTTAATGCTGATAGTCTGTTTTAGCAGTCCGGTGCGTCCTAACAAACGCTGTCGGCAGGGTCCAGAGTCGTTCGTAATAATTAAACGTAGCTTCATGTATTTAAAAAAATAGAGTCTTGACGTGGACGACGAAGAAGTTTTCTCATACCGTCGTTGTGAAAGTGGTGGGGCCTCACCAAAGGCCAGTTGTCAGATCTTCCTCTGCTACTCTTATTAGTGAATAATTGATCGAAATCATTTGTCATAGTTGTAGAAAATTTAGTGGCAGACCTCGGAACGACGTTTATTTATTTATTTATAAGTACATGTAACATGATAAATACATTTATTTAGAGAAGATACATTAGAGCACAATACTAGGCAGCTGCCTGTTTCATGGTGCCCAATGGAGGAATGGTTAGTTTGAAAGTCTAGTGTAAACATATTTTGGTAGAATTATAAAAAAAAATGAAAATTGGTAAAAAAATGTTTTCAATAACTCACAAAGTTTTCTATAAAATAAACACAATTATATAAAGTAGTACACATATGTACAAACATACATACACATGCACACGCAAGTATACAGGGTGTATCGGCACGTACCCGACAAACTTTAACCAGCTATTCCTTAGCATATTTGGAGTAAAAAATGTTATGGGCACTTTGCTGTCCGGTAGCATTTTTTTTTCAATTAAAAACAAAAAATTTCCACACTACATCACTGTCATTGGCATTACGTTTAGGAGCAAGAAAATTAAATTGTTACTGCGCCATTGAGGTTCTTGTTGTTGGAATAGTATAGTTAGATTGGTTGGAATATCTTGTGTTATAGGTTGATTCAAAAAAAAAAATTTTGTTTGCTTGAATTTGTAGTAAGGGGCTAAGTATTTGATGTATAAGGATTTTATATTGAGTACTTTGAAGTCCTTAAATAAGTCCTTCGTGGGGTGAATGTAGTGTACTTTGTAGATTGTCCGCATAATCAAATTTTAAGCTTTAATTAATGTTTCACTTGTAGCAAACACTTTGTGGGTATACATAATTATAATAATTAAAATAAAATAACTTTGTTTGAATACCACTTTATTGTATAGGTACGGTATTTACGGGATAGGTCTACGCCTCAACAATTTAGAAACACTCGAGATAAAAAAATCCCTTAAAGTCAATAAAATCAATTTATTAAATAAACAATTAGATTTATCAAACAGCCCCATTTTAAATATATTTCCATTCCCTGCACCTATGTTTACCCCCTTTCTCTTACCTAAGTCTTCCACCCCCACCAAAGTTGATGTTCTCTCTCCCTCTTCCAACTATAAGTACCCATACACCTCTGTAATTAATTTAATATGTTTTTATTAACTCTGATGATGGTTCGGGTTGAACTGAAACCGGTTGGCTATAAATATATACAATAAAGTGGTATTCAAACAAAGTTATTTTATTTTAATTAATGTATCTAATATAGGTTTAGAGCATCCACCCAGACTACTATACCGTAAGTTATAATTGATAGACATAGGGAAAAGTATACCGTCTTTAGTGTGTTTTTATTCAGAATATTTCGTAATGATCTGAAGATATACGCCCATTTTCGTATACGGTTTGTAACATTGATAACTTGATTTTCCCACCGGAGTTTATCTGATAGTATTATTACCTCAGCGTCTGGACGAAGTAGGCTCTCTGATTGGTCAAATTCAAATTGTGTGTTTCGGGTAAATTCCGCATGGATGGTGTGCAGGAAACAAACGATTACTCTGCCCCTCAATTTCGGTTCATGTAATACGAGTTTTCTTCAAAAAATCGTTTCTGATCCCTTTTTTGGATAATATCGAAGAAAATATGTTTTAGAAAGTTCATAATCCATTGGATTAATTACATTACAATGAAAATTATCCACAATTACGTGAATATGTTTGACGTTTATAAAAAAACACGCGTTCCTTCAATATGGCCGATAAGCACAGCGGCTATAGATGGCCGACAGAGCGCACCTCTGGCGGTATAAGAACCAACCAAGTGACTGGCATGAATATTTAAATATGCAGCTCACAATACACATAGTTATGCGAAATTACTTGACCATTAACAAGCGTTTAATAAGAAGATTTCTTCTGGAAGCTTATCACTTTGTAATGGCATTTTTTATTATTATTTATGTTTTTTTTGCTTATTAATTATATCTGATTTTATATTGACATGTTTTCTAATTTCTAAAATTTCTAAATTATTTATTTGCCATGCTTTATATCCTGAATGAAGTATTTCAAGACCTGAATTTTTATCGAAAGTGTGATGATTTTTTGATTCAAAAGATGATTTGCAAACTCAGATTAACTTTTTCCATTTAGAGCCCTGAGATGTTCTTAAGTTCTAACATCAAAGATTCTATTTTCTCTACCTTTTTGAATAAGAAATTACAATCATCCCAATTGATTTTATAAACTCCTGATTTTTTTGTTTAATTTTCGCTATCTTTATTATTAAGAATATATTTCTTCATTGTTATTAGTGTAAAACGCCGGTTGAATAGTACCAGGAATGTTTTTATATATAATTTTAGAAGAATCGTTATCTACAAACAGAATTCTATGCCATTGTTTATTTCTATCTTTATAAATAGGGTAAATATACCGTTTGAAGAGAATATGTTTCATTTTTTTATATAGTATTTCGACTATCAATTTATTAGAATAACCGTTATTAAATGATATTTGTCTTATGAATATATTGTTTTATGTTTTTTTCAGGTCTTAAAATACTTCACACAGGATATAAAGTATCGCAAATAAATAATTTTGAAATTTTAGAAATGAGAAAAAAAAGTAAATATAAAAGCAGATATAATTAAACAGAATTTTTTTTTATAAACTCTCTTTTAAATATTTTCCTACTTAACTGGTCTTTCCCGTCTAACGATATTGTTATTCCCACAGACATATGAATATATAGACTAGAAATGAAAGGTGAAGGGTAAAATCAACTTTTGAAGAACGAAGGGGGTAAAGCTGACTGTGATTCGTCAATAAATCAATCTGAAAGTATATAGGCATCTCGCATTTTAATATCACCATTTAGTTCTTAAAAGTAAAATCTGCTTTTGAATGAATAGACATTTTTACATGGGAGCGCAAATTACTCGCCACGTTATGAACAAATTTGCGAAGTCAAAATTGGGCAAAAAAAATTTCTTCTATTTTCAGAGTCGAATATTTTGTTTACGTATTTAGTTAAGACACTTTTATAAGTGTTCATAATTTACTTCCCAGTAACAACGATGCGCACACTTGGGAATCGCTACATTCGACCAATGATGGAGGGTTGTCACAAACGCTTTGTTCCTATTAATAATAAAATATTGAAATCTTTAAGAAAGAAAAGTAAAACAACTAAAAAAACAAATGAAATTATATACACACAGTTTTTACCAGCGGTTCCTAGGAGTATTTGGAGTAAAAATTTGGACATCATTTTGCCTTCCGATGACATTTTTTCAATTAAAAACAAAAATCATGATTTTCTATCACACATCGCCGCTCGGTATAACCTAGCGCATTACGTGATATGCACTCTTTCTCGTTCCAGCAGTACCGTACATACGAAACAAGCGCGTACCTAACACGTGGTATCTAAAGCGCAAAAGGCAAAGGCACATCCCTGATTCTTATGCACACGGCTTTGTATTTTGCGTCCAGATATATCTCGATGTGAAAGTATATGTTTCTACAACTGATCCATATTATACGATGTGAATAAGCTTAAAATAATGCTTACATATGGAATGTAATACGACAATTGGGTTTATTCTCTTTTCCACATCTATTTTTACAAGTTTTCATATCACAAACCACCATTTTGCCGTGTTTTTTCGTAAAATGCCTCGACCATAGCTCGACGCTAGTTCGAACAAGAATGATGACGTCACATTCTCAAGATTCACGGGAAGCCATACGCGAGCCCAGCCGGCTCCAATGGAACCGGTATGGGGAGTGGGGAATAATACGCTTTTAATCACTTAGGGCAGGTCTACTAATATTCATATGTCTATGGTTATTCCTAATTCTTATAAACCCAGCCTACTATTACCCCTACCCCCTCCTTCCACTTCTTCTTTCCAATTGTAATCTATATTTAATTTTTGACTTCGGTGTATACTTACTCCTGATGAGTTGAACTTCGTTGATGAAACATGTATTGGTTGTATATAATAAAGTGATGTTAACGAAGTTATTTATTTTTTAGTAAAATAAAGTTTAATCGGTTAACATTGTTATATCTGTTTCCTTTGAATATCAATGCATATGTACCTACACAATAATGTAAAAATTGGTTTTATTTATTTATTGGACAATTTGCATAGCGCCGCTTTTGTGAGATATCACCTCAGGGACGCTATATTGTAATAATCTACCTATATAGATTTTTACTCTCCTGACGAAGATGTATATATAATCTAACATTAAACTTTATTAGATACAGTAACAGTTGTAGGTAAAAAATTACCATCAGTTGGAGTAAAATTAACAACTTTTAATTAAACCGACTGCTAATCTCATCGCACAATTACCCTCTTTTTATCCATAAACACGGGTACAATTAATCAATATGTAATAATTTATTATTTCAGTCAACTTTGTTATAATTATCTTTAATTGTTGTGACAAACTATACGATATTGATTCAACTTATAGACATTGACGGTTGTAACACATATTTAAGCACTGCAAGTCTCCTATGGGCAAATTATATCAGGTACGATAACAGTTAATATCAGTTGTAGACATGTAGTCAATAATAGTATTTCATTTGAAATAATCCATCACAAATACCTACTTAAAATTTAATTTATTTAAACAACTGTCATTCTTATTACGCCTAAATTGAGAAAGTTATTATTCATTAACTCCTTCCTGTTCCGTGTTTTAACAATATATACTCACCCTCCATCTGTGAATGACCTAATATCTATCTATTAAATGTAACTGTTGTTAGTATCACTTAAACTGGGCGAAGCCCAACGAAGTGCCGCCCGCAGGGCCTAGCAGAAAAAAACCCACGGAGCGGGTTTTTAACTGCTAGTTGTAAATTATTACATCCAAATATTTTATGGAATCTACTCGTTCCAGTGGATTGCATTGACAACAAGAGACATCTCTACAAGAGTGTATTATTAGAATATGATTGGTTAAAGGTTGACCTTGAATGTTAAGACTGTAGGTTAGATATTTTGTTTTGGTTATGTTTAATGTTAGTAGATTATTATCCAACCATTGTTTGATAATTTGCAATGTTAGATCGGCTCTTTGAAATGTTTCTTCCCATGTTTTACTTTTTATTACTAGGGCCGTATCATCTATCTATGTTGCTATCAATAAATAATCTACGAGTACATAAGTCATTTATATAAATGGGAAAAGGTGTGGGACCGAGTACACTGCCCTTGGGTACACCAAAATTGATGGTGGTGTGATGAGATGGTTTAAGTGATGGTAACTTAACACATTGCTTTTTATCTATTAAGTATGATTTGAACCAATCAAATGCCGTAATCTTTATTCCATTTTTATGGAGCTTAGCCAGAAGGATTTGATAAGAGACTGTGTCAAATGCCTTAGCTAAATCTAGAAATATTGCCAAACATTTATCACCATTGTTAAGTGCTTTTGTTATATGTGATGTAAGTTCTAGAACATCTGAATCTGTATTTAGCCCTTCTTTGAAGCCATACTGGTTTGACGAGAGAATATTGTATTTTGTAAGATAGTCGATAAGTCTTTTATAAAAAAAAAATTTCAATAATTTTTGATAGTGATGACAATATGGAAATAGGTCTGTAGCTTGTTATGTTAGTTGGGGTTCCGGTCTTAAAAATTGGTTGAACTATTGCAAGTTTGAGTTTGTTAGGGAATATGCCTTTAATAAGACTGAGGTTAATGATATGTACTAATGGTCGGATTATAAAAGGTTCAACTGTTTTTAGTATATTTGAGGATGTTTTGTCATGATTGCATGAATGGGGGGGCTTTAATTGTTTAATAGTTTGTGAAATTTCTACACAGTTAGTTGGGTCTAGTGTGAGAATATTATCTGTTTCACTGGTAGACTGATAGATTATGTCGGCAAGAGCATTTTCATCGGTTGATGTCTTATTTAAATTTGTGATGTTAGTTTTTTGCCGATATTACAAAAGTATTCGTTTATGTGATTGGTCACAATGTCTGGATGGTCGTTTAGAGAGATGTCCTGGCTGTTAATGTTTAATTTATTGAGTGGTTGTGCAGGGTGATCGGTATTAGATATTTCTTTGATAATATGCCAGATTTTTTTGTTATTATTACTGTCTTTTTACAGTTTTATCTTTGTAGTAGTTTTCTTTTGTGGTTTTAACGAGATTATTACATACATTTCTGTATTTTTTATAAAATATTTTGGCTTGAGTGTCCGGATTATTGAGTAGGTTTTTGTGGAGCTTGTCCCGTTTTTTAATACAAAAAATTAGGCCATCTGTGATCCATGGTTTCAGTTTTTTATTTTTTAGCAAGAGGATAGTAGAAAAGGTATTAAAAGCAAAATCTACATCGTTGGAATTTAGATTGGAGTGCCAATTTTCTAATTTAATTTTAGAAGTTAGTTTCTCGAAATTAACTTTTTTCTTTTTATATTATTACGTGACGTTCCGGTAGTGGGTTTATAGTGCATAAGGCTAATTGCTACTGAGAAGTGATCTGTTATGGTTGATTGATACACAATCCCCTGGACATTTTTTTTTTATTCTTAAAAATATGTGATCAATACATGAATTTGTCGTCAGTTACTCTAGTAGGAGCATTAATATGAGAAACAAGCCCGTGTTGAGTCATAATATTTTTATAATCGATTGTGTGTGTTGCCATAGGCTTAAGTAAATCCATTTTAATATCACCAATTACCATTAGATCTTCATTTGATGTACAGTTAAGTAAGGCCAAGTCTAAGGATTTAAGGAAGGGTGAAATATTTTTGTGCTTAGGTGACCTATATAGTGCCAGAATTGCGGTTAGGTTGGTTTTTATTTGAAGGCAGTTGGCATGTTGGGTAATTCAGAGATAGTCGGGTCCAGGTCGGATTTGACATAGACAATTACTCCATCCGACTGTGTTTTATTATTTTTTGTTTTGAATACCGTAAATCCTGCAATATTTTTATGAGTATAATTTGATTTAATCCAACATTCAGTTAAAATTATTACGTCAAAAATATTATTCAAACCGGCAAGTGTAACAAGTAGATTATCATAGTTCCTGTCAATACTACGAATATTAGATGAAAATAGTTTTAATATTTTAAAGGGTTTTAGAATGTCTATGCATTTTGAGGGATCATTGGTTTCATGAGTAATTACGTGTCCAAGGTTTTCTATTTGTAGATTATTATCAATCATTTCTCTTGACTGAAATTTATATTTTTTTTTGTTCATTCTTTGGATAACGATGCTCCAAAGAAAAAAACAAATAATTAAGTGCAAGATAATGGTACTACAGGCATTTCTAAAGAGTAGTAAGTGAAGTAAGTGTGGTATATAGATCAGAACAGGGTAAGTGAACATGTGTGAAGCATATGATTGCAATAAATACGTTAAAACAAAGTAAATAGTTGTAATGATTTTTGAAATGTACAAAGACATAATTATACATATTTTGCTTTTGTTACTATGATTCATAAAAAAACTTACAAGAAAAATATTATTGGTTAAATGACTAACTTTTTTTTTCTTAGAAAGTATTAAAACACTCTTTGTAGTGAGAAGGGTAGGATTTGTATATAAGCTTGAGAATATACGTAGTAGAGGACTATTCATGCCGTTAATATTATTTACAAAATGAATAAGGTTGATGATAATATGTATTGGATTGCTTCGATATATTGTTTGCAGTTGAGTAGTAGACACTATTAGTACTCGAATGTTATTAACAAGTGTGGCAACACATGTGGAAAAAAGATAGAATAACTGATAATAGCAAATTATAAAACAATAATTAATATCCAATGTAATAGAGTAAAATAGTAGCACTGTACCTTGTATAATCAGTCACAGTAATTTGTTTAACGTTTTTCACGTTCAAGGTCAGTGACATTATTTATTATGATTATCTTGGATGTTTCAGTTTGTCTCAAAAGAATTCGCTATCCAGAATTCCATGAGTGTTTGTAGTTATTCTCTTTTGTTTTGCAATTTTTTTTTTGAGATAACAGAAATTTCGGACACATAGATGCGTCTGGCGTCTTGCAATAATCCCAGATCCATTGTATTTAATTTATTTGTCGAAATTGTGGTAGATTTTTTTTAACTTTTGATTTTGGATAGAAAGTCGTCGCGTGATTTACGTCGCTATAATCGATCTTGGATTTTTCTCGGATATTTTCGGGCCCGATCTGTAGGTTTTTCATAAAAAAGATCGTAATGGTGCGACGGTATCATTGTAGTTAATAATTTTAGAGATTTTTTAAAAAACTTTTACGCTAAACAAGCGTCTTGTCTCTTAAAGTGTCTTGTCCCCCTGGATTTAAACAATCCAATTTCTCAAAAGTAGCTTGTGAACATGCACTTTTGGTTTGGTAGGAAAACTAATAAATTAAGTTACGAGTGCACCGTCTAATAATATTTCGGTGTTAAGCAAGAGCGAAAAACAGTGATGAGTAAAGTTGCGTAAGAAAACATTGATTTAGGAAAGGTTTTTAGAATTTTTTTGTTACGTCCTGCCGTGATAACCTGAGAACTACCAATGCGTTACAATAGATATTTCAATCACGAATTAGAAATAGCCCTCCATACTTATAAATTTTTCCAGAACTCGTCCTATAAATGTAGGATATGAAGAAATGATGACTTTTCTAGCAGTATCTTACTACGGGGCATTTTTAAAGCAGAAACTTAATGAATACTACAACTGGATCTCCTCTGTCACCTAAAGCGTTGACTTCGGAGTCAGCTTATGAAATAAAGCAATCCCGTCTGAAGTATAATGTTCCGATTTCTATCGCGGAAGGACATGAACACGAGGGGTTGGCTTTCATATTATTTATGAGTGGTTTCTGCGCATTTTGACACGCAGTTAGGGCTGTGAGCGGAATATTAAGCCCGCTCCAGAGGAGAGGGGTGTGGGAATGGCCTTCTATCCATTCTCCGGAGGCAGCCCTTAAACGTGTAAAAAGACAAATTGCTTAAAATTATGAAAGAACCGCAGCCTTTGAGATTAAAGTTCGCTCCCTTTATTTGCTTTGCGTGATGAAAATACAGAAGAAGAATTTATATTTATTGAGAGTTTCTATTTATTTCTATCACAATGAATCCTATTAAAATTATACTACTCATACGAATAGATCATTAATCTTAGAATGATCGACAAATTATAATTATATCTTCAAATGTCAGGGCCAACAGAACTATTCTTGAGGAATGTTGTCGATGGAAGGAGGTAAGACATATCGTCGAACGTATCTGACTTTAAATGTCAGGGCCAACTGAACTATTCTTGGGGAATGTTGTCGATGAAGGGGGGTAAGACACATCGTCGAACGCATCTGACTTTAAATGTCAGGGCCAACTGAAATATTCTTGAGGAATGTTGTCGATGGAAGGGGGTAAGACATATCGTCGAACGTATCTTTTAAATGTCAGGGCCAACTGAACTATTCTTGGGGAATGTTGTCGATGGAAGGGGGTAAGACATATCTTCGAACGTATCTGACTTTAAAGATTTAGGTATTAAAAATGTTTAAAGGGAGGCCAAACAACAGTTTTATTTAGAAAAACTATGTCAGGCGTTCCGTTTATAATGTTGAATGTGGATGAGGTAAGGTTTGTGTTGCAGGGCAGATCCTCAGGCGTTCCGTTTATAATACGGTAATGTAAATTGTTTTCCAATAACATGCAAAAATAGTATAAAGTATCTGGGTATCATAGTAGATAGACACTTAAAATGGAACGAACAAGTCCAAAATACGGCAACCAGAGTAAGAAAACTTATTTACTTATTCATTAGATTGAGAAACATCCTTTCATATAATATGATTAAAATTATATATTTTTCTCTTGCCCAATCCATATTACAATATGGTATAATCGGTTGGGGAGGGACTTTCAAAACTAACCTTTCACCTGTAGAAAAGGTTCAGAGGTTAATTTTGAAAGTCATCCTAAGAAAACCATCGATATTTCCAACCACGGAGCTGTTTGACTCGTTTAGGGTTCTTAGCTTAAACAAATTTTTTAAAAAGAATGCACTGTTACAAATTCATAAAGACCATTTCAATTCAACAATTTCTACAAAAATAAGTAACCGATCTAGATCACGTGGTAACTTAGAAATTCCTAAATGTAATACTAGTGCTGGTCAACACCATTATAATTATCAAGGTATAAAATTGTTTAATGCCCTTCCGGATAAAATTAAAACTGAAAAAAATTACAAAACTTTCAAATCACAAATCAAACAACTTTTAGATAAACCCAACGGTAATCACAAGTTTTAATTTCATTGGATACAATTTTCAAATAATTGTTTATATGAACTCATTTGTAATTTTTATTAATTAAATTTTTTATTAAAAAAATTCGAAAATTGATTAATGATAAATAAAAAAAAATATATATATATAAACAAAATTTAATATTTAAAAAAACAATACATATCCTCTAAAGTTATATTATCCGCTTCCTAATATGTGCTAATATGCGTTTATTGTTGTTGCATTTTATTAAGTACCCATTTCATACAAGACTGCCAGCTCGGTCTTTGAACAATTTACTACCAGTACTGTACCTACCTACTATTATTTCGTACCTAATAAGTACATTTTTATTTTTATATCTTATTAAGTTTAATAACTATTATATTATTTAAGTTATATTTTTTATTTTTTAGTTTGTAATTAAATTTCTTATTTTCTTAATTATATAGTGTTATCAAATTTATCATCTAGTTTTATAGCTATTTGTTAATTTTTAGCTACATCAACTAGTGAAATTTTACAACCTATAAACCATAATAACTCACAACACTCCCCAACTCAAACACGAGAAAAAATTTCTCAATTGAGTTGGGCAATTTGTTGTTAAAAATTTCTAATTTTTTCGCAATCAGCCTCGAAATATCTACATTTGTAAATTATTGTAATGTGTTTATATATTCAATAAAAAAAAAGTTGAATGTGGTTGAGGTAAGGTTTGTGTTGCAGGGCAGATCCTCAGGCGTTCCGTTTATAATGTTGAATGTGGATGAGGTAAGGTTTGTGTGGCAGAGCAGATCCTCAGGCGTTCCGTTTATAATGTTGAATGTGGTTGAGGTAAGGTTTGTGTGGCAGGGCAGATCCTCAGGCGTTCCGTTTATAATGTTGAATGTGGATGAGGTAAGGTTTGTGTGGCAGGGCAGATCCTCAGGCGTTCCGTTTATAATGTTGACAATTTAAATGTAAGCATATTTTATTATTTTGTTAAAAGTATGTGTTTTGCTAATTTATCAATTTTGATGAAGGAGTAAAAGCGCTAACAATTATTTACATACTTGTGTTTGACTTAATAATAATATGTAAAGTGGTTTGGTTGACATTACGTAATGCTAATAAGAAAGCATTCTATTTCGTTAAACATACCAAGAATTTCCCTCAAGAATGGGACTATAGCCAGGTCAGGTCGCTCAGCTAAGTGCCGTATAGATGGCGCGTTCAAAGCTTGTTGAATTTTAATAGAAAAACTCGAAGCGTCGAGCTTAAAAATTCCGGTAGATGACTCTCTCGAGGGAGGATTTGAAGGCTTTATCGAAGTCGTTGGAAGCTCAACCCTCACGAGATATTTATGAGGCAGACATTAACTTTATGGCTTCCTAATCTCCGCTGCATCTCTGATGGAATTGCTGCGAAATGTATGTTTAGGAAAAGGAAAAACAACGACGTCTTCGCATAGACACTTGTAATCGTAAACTTTAAGTTGATCCATCGACACTAGCTGTAAAATATGTGAACCGATTTAAACTGAAATAAACTTCCTCACAAAATGGCTACATTTAATTCGCTTAATTCGCTTCGAATTCGCTTCGGGCTTTGTATAAAAAATATTAAAACCATTTTAATGCTCTTTTAGTGCGGTCTAACGAGATACTTACCAAACATCATCATAAATTAAACCCACTTTTGTGGTGGGGGCCTTTGGCTTTTTTGGGATAAAAAAAATATTGTGTTGATTGTTGCCGTGGAAAATATGATCCATACTAATAATACTACAAAGGATGACAAGAGAGGTAGGTACTCTTAGTAATAACCCTGGCGTAAGAAAACCATTCGGAAAAGAAAAATCGTTTGAAATAGCTTTTAATAATTAAATAATTGAAATTCAGTAAAATAACATATAAGAAAGGTTGGGATTTTCAATAACTTTTCGGTAATATTTTTAAAGAATTTTCATTTTGTTTTCATGGCTTAAGAAAATTAGCTTTAGAACCGCCGATGTGTTTCGAACGCGTCCGAACCGACAGTCAATAAAACTGACGGTCATCATTTTTAAACATGTTTTTTACACTACTTGTCATAAACTCTGTCGTTTGACACAAGCAGTAAGAAATTAAACCTGAACAGAACGAAGATTTGTTGTTCGTGTCTAGCCTTTCTTTGTTCTGTGTGTTGAAACAATATATTATTCTGTGCGGATGGAACTGTGAACGCGCTCCCATTTTTACTGACCTAGCCTCTCGACATATTCTGTGCAGATGGAACTGTGAACGCACTCCCATTTTTACTGTCCTAGCCTCTCGACATATTCTGTGCAGATGGAACTGTGAATGCGCTCCCATTGTTACTGTCCCAGTCTGTCGTCATATTCCTTGCAGGTGGAACTGTGAACGCGCTCCCATTTTTACTGTCCTAGTCTCTCAACATATTCTGTGCAGATGGAACGGTGAACGCGCTCCCATTGTTACTGTCCCAGTCTGTCGTCATATTCCATGCAGATAAAACTGTGAATGCGCTCTCATTGTTATTGTCCCAGTCTGTCGACATATTCCTTGCAGATGAAACTGTGAACGCGCTCACATTGTTACTGTCACAGTCTGTCGTCATATTCCATGCAGATGGAACTGTGAATGCGCTCCCATTGTTACTGTCCCAGTTTGTCGTCATATTCCTTGCAGATGGAACTGTGAACGCGCTCCCATTGTTACTGTCCCAGTCTGTCGTCATATTCCATGCAGATGGATCTGTAAATGCGCTCCCATTGTTACTGTCCCAGTCTGTCGTCATATTCCTTGCAGATGGAACTGTGAACGCGCTCCCATTGTTACTGTCCCAGTCTGTCGTCATATTCCATGCAGATGGAACTGTGAATGCGCTCCCATTGTTACTGTCCCAGTCTGTCGTCATATTCTTTGCAGATGGAACTGTGAATGCGCTTCCATTGTTACTGTCCCAGTCTGTCGACATATTCTTTGCAGATGGAACTGTGAACGCGCCCCCATTATTACTGTCCTAGTATGTCGACATATTCCATTTCCACGAGCAGGATTCATCGTTGCATTACAATCATAATTGTGTTATTTTTGGTTACAGATATTTTTAAAAATGAAGCCGACAAAACATAGAAATAGTTAAGCAAACACGAAATACAATCATCAAACGTACTTATTTCAGTTGTCTGCGATGTGCATTATTTGAAGTATCATTTAAATAAAAATAGGAACTTATTGTTTGAAGATATATGTGTACTGATGGTTATTTTTTTCTTCATTTTAATTAATGAATTATCCTTTTAATTTGATTAAATTTAATTTAAACCAAATCACTGAACCGTACTCTAAGATATTTTGTACATTTGAGTAGTACAAGATTTTAAAGCTACTTGTGTTCTTGAATGATTTCGTGATAGTGTAATTTCGTGGTAATGGTTTCTGAGTGTTATCTTCGAGTCAAGTAAGATTCCCAGGTCTCTAATGGAGTCTACTCGGTTTATTATTTCATCACAGATCGTAACGATTATACTATAAATATTCTCACCAGTGTCGTATTGATTCATGTCTTACTTCAGGCCTCGTGGCAGATTGAAAGTCGGGCTAAAACATACTCAAATTATGTCAAAGTCACGTATTTCCATATTGTATGACAGCCAATCTCATTCTGTGGTATAACATTCAGAATATATGTGACCAGTTGTGATTAACTAGTCTGTCCAACCTTACATATCTCTATCTGTTCCCCTTACTCTAAACTATATATTTCTCTTGTATTAAAAGCATAGAGTAAAGAAGAAAACTAGAAGTGCCTTCCATTCAATTTGAATGGAAACATATTTCCCTTTTAGCCTACTAGCCCAGCGCTCTGCCTCACATATATCCCAATCCCCATCCCATTTGAATTTTGTAAACACAGTTTTGAATATGAAATTTAAGGCCCGGTTAGACAAATATTTGATACACGAAAAACGTCCATGCGAAATTTTGTGTGTTCTTTTTTATTCTATGGTTAAAGAAGATTAGGTCAGTAGTTTCCCGCTGTGTAATTATAAACTTATTGTATCCGACTAGAAACGGAGCGCCACAAATGGTTCCCCACGTCCTTTAGGTTTCTACGCCACTGAATCATCCGTGGGTAAATCTACAAAGCGCGAGTAATATTTTGCATCCAGAATTCGGTTTTTTCTTATGTTATGCGTATTTACAAAAAAAAAACATAAATTGCCTGAAGCGTTACTGGCGGTTTACTCAATATCTCTATATTTTATCTCGGCGCGGTATCTGTCTTCAAGAGAAATCTTTTTTAGTGTGTAAAAACAGGAAGAAATTTGAGGCAAAAGGCGAGAATTTGATAGGACACTTCCTTTCCTTCGAGGCTAAATTATTACATACCATAAATCTTGAACCAAACTCATACATTTTTTCGGCAAACGCGAGGAATTTCAAATCAAATACGTGCGGAAAAAACGCTATTCTTAAGCACGGTTAGCATCACAGTGAAATATGTTGAGAAATGAAAAAAAAGGCTTACGAATTAGACGAAACAGAAAAAAATAACTGCTGGAAACACCGTAAAAGATATGATATGCGTAGTTACCAGCCAAGAATGCCTGGTTAGTAACCAGCAACCATTGGTTACCAACAATACGTACATGGTTACCAACATAATACGCCTAGTTACTAACACAATATGCCTAGTTAATAACCAGAAACCAATGGTTACTAACATTGCTTGGGTGGCTACCAACATGACATGCCTGGTCACAATAGTAATTTTCCTGGTGACCAATCTAATAAGCTTGATTACCAACAAAATAAGCCTAGTTATCACCGTAATATGCCCAATAAGTGGTTTCCAACGGTATTCCTGACATTTTAAGTATACAATTATTTTTTAAACCATATTCCTGCCTGTAGTCTGTGGAAATAGTATAATAGTGACAGAGACTCTTGATTCCCCGCCCGTTGATCTCCGAACAGTTGATCCCTCTGCTATTTGATCCCTAGGAAACTTGATCCCCCAAAGGATTATTTCTGCTGTACGTCCTCATTGGTAAAGTATGCAGAGGGTTCGGCCTTATAACTAAAAATCGATATACTTATATCTGCAGGTGTCCTGAGTTGAAACCCGCTTTTAAAATATTTTTGCTAAAAATAATGCCGTGTTCCCGAAGGTGTATTCAGTGAGGATATATCACCGAATATCAAAAGACGCCATACTTAAAAACATATTGAGTAATTATTTTTTTTATGTAATTTTATTTATTTTTATAATATATTTTACAGATTTATATAATCCCATTACACCTGAAATAATTTGCATAACTTTAAATATTTAAAAATAATATATTTTAGAGTCCTTTGCCCGTAATGACTCTTGGAACCTTAAAAGCCAATGCTGAAAATGTCACGAGACCTAGAGATTTCATTGAGCAGCACTATACCTTTGTGATGCTATCCAGGACCAGAACATTTGTTCTGCCATTTGAAATATAGAGAAAGTCGTGATGTTGACCAGCGGTAGTTGTTCGATACCAACAATTTTTATGTCTGGGTTGTCAATGAAATAGTTTATTATTTTATGCACTGTTTAATGTAAAGGACCCATTCTTCTATATTGAAAACTTTCGTGTCGTGTTTCTGAGAGAAAATTCAGGTGAAACATGAATGGAGGGTAATTTTCATTGTTTCGGGCTTGGAAAAGTCTTCACTTGTTTATTTATTTATTTATTATGTGCATCTATATAAAAAGGTTTAAATTTTTTTTTGCTTTGCCTGTCTCACTAGGAAATCCTGTGTCGAGACAGACTAGTTTACAAATATTTTATAATATTAAAATAAAGTACATTTTTCAATAAAGCAAAAATATTTGACAAAAATTTTCAGGTTGGTAGGTAGTGGTAACAATGATGAGATAGAGGATTATATTTGGGTGAGGTGACTTATTATTGTACGGCCTTTTACGATGATCCATTGTTTGATCAGGATTTTGTATTTGTTAATATTATTCGATTTTCTTGTTTTTTCAGGTAGATTATTGTATATTTTAGACGCAATGTATTTGAAATTTCTTTGACCAAATGTTGTGTTTGTATGAATTTTTTGGTTTTGTGCCTCGTGTTTACAATATTTTGGGTATTTTCATAAAATGTATTTGTTTTATTTTTAAACAGATGAGTTTAGATAGTTTTTGTGTGAATTTGTCGAATATCTAATACATGGAATTTGTAGAATATATCTGCAGTACTTGTTTCTGAGGGAACTTTAAGAATAACTTTCATAATTAATTTTTGCGCCTTCGATAATGAATCCATATCTGATCGTGTTGCACCTCCCCATGCGATTATTCCATACTCAATGATAGATTGACAAAGAGAGTAATAAACAATTTTCATAGATTTGGAGTCTAGTATGTTTCTAATGTTTTTGAAGAAATAAATATGTTTTCTTAGTTTATTCGTGATAAGTAGGCAATGTGTATTCCACTTAAGATATTGATCAAATGTAAGACCAAGATATTTGATACGGTCCGTTAGATCTAGGCAAGGACATTGACAGAATGTATCATGAGTACAAGAACATTAATGTACTTTTATTTCAACATCTTGATTAGGTTGACCAATGATATTCATACTAAAAGTAATGTATTTTGTTTTGTAAGTATTTAGTGCAAGAGAGTTAATATCTAGCCATTTTTTAACAGAGTTAATTGATTTCTCAACCAAGTGTCTGATTAAATGAGTAGCAAAATATCGTCAGCAAAACTTACAATTTTTTCATCTATCATTAGGTTACAAAGATCGTTTATGTAGATGAGAAACAAAGTAGGACCTAAGACGCTTCCTTGGGGAACTCCGTAGGTTATAGGGAGGGGTTGGCTGATTTTTTTTTTGATTTTGACACTTTGGGTTCGATTAGTTAAGTAACTTTGAAGAAATTTTAGGTCTTTCCCTCTTATACCAATGGCATTTAGTTTATTAATAAGAATATCAAGGTAGATAGTATCAAAAGCTTTTGAGAGGTCTAGAAAGATAAAAATGCATTTTCCTTATCTAAATTTGGAACAAGAATCATTATCACAAATCCAAGTGATTGGGATCAAATGCAACCCCGAGGTCCCTTATAGATTTCGATGAAGACAATATTTCATCTTCATATCCAGTCGACTTTGGGAAATTACGCTTTACCTACTTACATGTATAATATAACTGAATGTCCCGAAAGAATTCGCGAGGGGATATACGGCCGTATGAGGTATTAGGCCGCACAATTAAGAGTAAGTAAGAAGAATGACTCATATCTATTTTCAGTTGAAGTTCATTGTTGTTTATTGTCTATTGTTGCTTTACTGCGTGTTGCAAATAGTGCATTTGTTGGAAAAATTAAAAAATCTTTATTACTTACAGGCAAATAATTTCAAAGATAACATGTATGAATGTATTTGTGCACACCGATAGTATAGGAAGTTCCAAAAAGCTTTATTAAACTAGTGTTATTTTTAAGTTTTTTCGTTTCATACACGGCTCTACTTATTTCTCGCAGAAACTTTTGTATTGTGGTAACATCAATTGAAATTTGAGTAAATAGGCCTTACAAGTCTCACTGCAATCTGCAACTGCAGTAGGGAGCACACTAGATCGCTTCCTTGATCACCTCGTGAATGGACAAATCGGCTCTAACTCCAAAATCGGGACCGATATCAGGTCGGCTAGTGTTGAGTCACCCAGTGTGCCCAGTGTCGCAATCTTGATAAAAAAGCGGTTCGCTGCACGACCAGTTTCACGCTGCGGCAGGAACAGGTGTGTAGAGAAGACGCCAATTACCTCCATCACTACTCTCCCTAAATCGCCTCTGAATGCAGGGAGGAGTATAAGGCCTTAAATATTATTTTTGATTACTGTTGAAATCCGTACATGTGTACCCGATGGTTTTAACCTAAGAGATCTTAAATATCGTGATACAAATGTTTTTTCTTTAATTGAAATGAAATTGTAAATAATATTTACTTTTCGTGGTCCTATTCCTTTCAGGAAACTAGTTTTCATTTTAAGTAGATACAGCAATGGGTTGAATTTTTTTGTTTGTTTATTTTGCTCATTCATAAAAGACGTGTAAAAACGAACAGTTATTTGACATTTTTTAACAAAAAGCACTCGTATTTAATCAGCACCGTTAAATTAGTTATAGAATTCCCCTTAAGCACTCAATATTCCCGTACTTGAAATGGGTAGAATGGAAAGCAATGTTCGCAGTTAGCCAACACTAGGAAGGTACGTAAGAACAAGTACCCATGGAGAGGAGTCGAAAGCAGGGTGTTGCGTACATTAAAGAAAATTTTACGTTTGTAAAATATTGAAAAGTGTATTGCTTCAAATTATTTTATAGCTAACCTCCATTAGCACCAAGTAAATTTACGAAATTGTAGGCCAAACGGTAATACTTCCGATCAGCCAACCGAGTGACGATCACTTTTCCTACAGAGCTTGAAACTGTCCACAAGTTTTTCGTTATAAACTACGCATAAACTTGCCTAAATGTTATTAAATTTCAGTGCTCGGTAAGGAGTGCTGAGTGACAAATATATATATTTAATTTTTTATGTGATTACCGCGCAAGGTCCCAACGGCTTCAAACCATATGGAGGCAGTGATACTATTAAATTCCCAATCGGGGTATATTGTGAGGCTGAAGGAAGTGGGGAGGAAAAGGAAAAATGAAAGGAAAGGAAAGGAGTACCTGGCTATTCAGATCTGGTTTTGAATGGTAGTCTAACACCAGGGCAATACTGAGAGCATTTTCCGCTCTGGAACATGCATCAAATGCTATATATTATTTTTAAGTAATTAATTGTGAAATAACAAAAATTATTAAAAATTAAATTGACTTGCGCACGTCGCGATAAGAACCCGCGACCTTCGGTTGCTAGTCAAGAGCCTAGCCTACCCTTCGACGACGGAGGCCGTCAAAATTTTCAAATTAAGTCCTTCCACAGCCGCAGTGCCCATGAAGCACAGGTGGGGCCTTAAAGAGGCGATGTGTGAATACGATGCGGTGCAGACTACCAAACATGTGGTCAAAGAATGCCCGCTAAATTCATTCTCGGGCGGGATTGATGAGGTCCACAGGGCGACGCCCGAGGCCCTAGACTGGCTCAATACCCTGAATGTTCCCCTCTGCCCCTCCACCATACGAAAGAAGAAGAAGAATATCGGATAGTTCCGAGATACCAGATTCGAAGTTGTCAGGCCGTAAAGCAAACAAAAATGTTATGAAATCATATTTTTTCAAAGTGCACGTTGACGAAATTGAAAACATTTGTGCAAAAATGTGCAATAAAAATGTGCTGTGAAAAAAAAAATGAAGACAATGTTAGTAGTTCTTATTCGAAGTATGATACAGTTAAAAATGACCGAGGGGAATAGGGTCCCATTAGCTCAGTTGGTAGAGCACTGTCACGGAAAGACAAGGGTCCTGGGTTCGAGTCCCAGATGTGACCGTTTCCTTTTCTGATTTTTCTGTTTCAGATTTTTGTTTAGAAATCACTAATATTGTCTTCAATATTTAAATATTACAATTTGAGGTTTTACTCAATAAAGTCATTCCGAAAAATAAATAATTATTCGCCTGAAACACTCATCCACATTGAAAAATCTCCTGATAAAAGATACATGACGCCAACGGGACACGAACCCGTGTCCCTTCGATTTCCGGTCGACAGCTCTGACCACTGAGCTATGGCGGCTTATCTCTTATCCGCGAAATAATTCAATATATACTAGTGTTTCATTCAACAATTACTGCTTGTTACATTTTTTCACCTGAAAACAACCAACTTTATTTTATATGAGAAAGGCATTGTAAGTGCTAACTCTCTCACTAGATGGCGTCGAGACAAATTGTCTACATTTTTAGGTGAAATACTAGAACTTGTCAAATACTAATTATTATATTTTTGGTAAACTAATGTTTAAGACAAGATTTTTTATGCATAGCACAAAGGGTAACAATTATTTTACAAGCAATAATTATTCGCCTGAAACACTCATCCACATTGAAAAATCTCCTGATAAAAGATACATGACGCCAACGGGACCGTGATGGTTAGTTAGTTAGTTGTTCGCCACTATCGATTATTATTTATTACCGGATAAATTTCTCTTTCATCTAACTTGTGTTACTCACATATTTTTGGAGTAGCACAAAATGCTGCCCAAGGTAATCCCAATAGACAATAATTATAAAAACCTTTGTCGAATCGATTCCAAAAATCGAATAAAAAATTTAAACCTTTCCTCTCCGTGATAAGGTAGTCATAAAAGTTTATATTTCTTCATTAAAAAAATAATTTATACGCTATCTAGATTGAAAAAAAAATGATGTCTGACATAATGACGGAGAATGTCACTAAATCGGAATTTAAAAATAATTTCGGTATGATATAATAATATATAATGATAACACAAGTAAATTAATCGTTTTTATGATGCTCTTGCCTTCTGTTTAGAGTTTTGTTACTATGCATAGATTTTGTATGCAGTTTTTCTTTTGAAACACCAATTTAGATTAGTGGCCCTGTACTGACGCGTCGCGTAATTAGCTGGCGTCAGTAAATCCCCTTTCATAGATCAAGGATTGTCGAAACTCCCGGACGCAGAAAGGCCAACTTCATGGCACTTTAGTTATGAACCAATATCATATCTACTTAACTTTATCACCCTGAGATAGAAGACAATATTTTTAGATCAAGGTATTCATAATTTGATTCCTTTTATCGTTGTTCGACGCACACTAATGCTACTTTAATAAAGTTTTCATTAGTAAAACTTTGACGCTAATGGTGTTATATTTTATGAACCAAGCTCGGTCATGGTTATAGAATTCTATGTCAGAACATATACAATATGTGAAAACTTTTCTTTCGTACAATTTATTTTAAGTGTTTGCAATTACCTATATGCTGAGCGTGACCCCTAATGTAACGTTACCCCGAGTGACTAAGCGGTTCGTAAATTGAGCGACGGTTATGAATAATCTTGTTAATCTATAATACGGAAGCTTACATTTATTAGTCATACCAAGAAGCAGCGTGACATTCTGCAATAAAGTTTATCGTTTGTATGCTGGAAATAATTTGCGGGAATATAGAGCCGTTGGCACAATGACTGGAATTAAACTGAGATATTAGCCCGACTGAGAAAATGAATTTATTGTTGGAGCTCTCTCAGAGGAAAAACTCAAGCGACGCGCGACGGTACAACACGAACGTGATTGCTTATGTAAACCGAAATGAGAAGTGAAGAGGATGATTTATTTAAATGAGACGCGAAAAAGTACTTGAATTATGTCATACATTTGTGTTCCGAAAATATTCAAAGGCCTGGTGGCTTTCCCGAAATTTAAAAAAAATATTATATCGGCTTTGAAATGACAGTTTTTTTTTTATATTGCACAAGATGAAAAAGCACTATGTATTTCAATGCAGGCCAAAATGTGGGAGTGACAGTGTCTTAGATAAATAAATTCAATTTTTTTTTTAATGTGCAACATCTGTTGATTTTTCGGCAGGTCCAAGATGAATATTTATTTTTGGAATTACTCAATGAGTAAAACCTCAAATTGTAATATTTAATTATTGAAGACAATATTAGCGATTCTCAAACGAAAATTTGAAAAAAGAAAATCTGAAAAAGATACTGTCGCATCTAGGACTTGAAACCAGGACACGCCGGGGCGCCCTCTACCAAGACACTGTCTAGATTGCATTTAGTTCGAGTTGAATCTTGCGATCATACATAAAGATGTTTGGCTTCTGTAATGTCTACCTTTGTGTATTCAATGTTTGGCTCCTGTCCTGTCTACTTTGTGTATTCAATGTTTGGCTCCTGTCCTGTCTACCTTTGTGTATTCAATGTTTGGCTCCTGTCCTGTCTACCTTTGTGTATTCAATGTTTGGCTCCTGTCTTGTTTACCTGTTTCCTGTTTATTTGAATTTTCGATTATTTGCTGAGAACTCGTATAACATTCATTGCTTTGGTACAACACAAATACAGGATTAGATCTTTTCAATTGTGTATTGTGAGAATATTTAATTTAAATAAGCCCATTACATTATTGTTCCTCACATTACAAAAAAAGTGTTCGATCGAATAAATACCTTTCTAGTGTTTTTATCATTCGTTCCTTACAATGTAGGTACTTTAAAAAAGCTTTATTATTAATCTTTCCCATGTTTGTTTTATTCACAATTGCAATAAATCGTTTAAAGAAGACACTAAGTTTTATATTAATATTGGAGGTTAGTCATTGGTCATAATGGTCATGTCACGCATCTGAAGAATAAGAGAGTGGGTTGTATTATTGTAGATGAATAATGGATTTTTGTCAGTATTGATTTATGTGCCTCTCTGTCTATCCAGGCAACTGTATTTTTGTGATATTTAGGAAGTATACTCACACACCCTTTAATAAACCGATTTAACTACTGAAATATGTTCGAACACATATGTATGCACAAATCTTAACGTTTAATTCACTAAATAGATAATACACACTCAACTTCAAATACAAATTTTTGCCACGTATATTCGAATAGTAACCAATGTCTCAAATAACTTAGCACCTTCTTATTATTAAACAGAGATAGCCAATCAACATTGTGTACTCTGTCTCTCTTACACTGTCTTACATGATATATAGAGCCGTTATATTTTTACCTATTCAGTGACCGAAATTAACCCCTTGAGCGTCTTAGGGTCATGTATGACCGGGCATCCATAATTTATGAAATCAGCCAATTCAAAAATGTGGGGTGAGAAAATGAAGATAATGCTGGTAGTCCTTATTTGAAGTATGATACCGTTAAATATAATACGGAAATAGGGTCCCATTAGTTCAGTTAGTAGAGCGGCGCCCCGGCAAGGCAAGGGACCTGGGTTCAAATCCTAGATGTGACCGTATCTTTTTCTGATTTTTCTATTTTAAATTTTTGGTAAGATTATAATATTGTCTTTAATAATTACATATTACAATTTGACGTTTTACTCATTAATTTATTCCAAAAAGAAACAAAATAATTTAAAATTAAACAATAACTTAGTAAACATCACTTATATAAGCGATGTTTACTAAGTTATAGTTTAATTTTAAATTATAATGTCACATCACAAAGTAACCGCTTCATATGAAGAAAAAAAATAATTGTTTAAATTAAATAAATCAACCATCAACATATCCAACAAGTTACTACGTTTATAACATTTCGGCCAAAAAGTTTCTTGTACTATGTCACTAAACTCTACAAAAGTTTCTTGTACTATGTCACTAAACACTTCAAAAGTTTCTTGTACTATGTCACTAAACTCTACAAAAGTTTCTTGTACTATGTCACTAAACTCTACAAAAGTTTCTTGTACTATGTCACTAAACTCTACAAAAGTTTCTTGTACTATGTCACTAAACTCTACAAAAGTTTCTTGTACTATGTCACTAAACACTACAAAAGTTTCTTGTACTATGTCACTAAACTCTACAAAAGTTTCTTGTACTATGTCACTAAACTCTACAAAAGTTTCTTGTACTATGTCACTAAACTCTACAAAAAAATCTCACAGCTTTAAAATCAGAACAACATACCTTATCACATTTAAAACTAAAATAAAATGCTAGATCAAAAACATAGAGAGAAATGAAATAGAAAACATACTAACAATTACAAACTGAAACAGAAACCACACAACTGCACTAGAAACACTTCATTTTTAATCTTATACATATACCCAATATTATTATATATATATATATATATATGTTTATATGTGTAATTCTTTCACAACTTTAATTAAATAATTCATTAGATTTTAATTTTGTTTAAACGGAATCCTCCGCACGAAGAAACCAGTGAGGGTATCATTATTTGAAAATTCCATAAAAAGGTAGATAGTAAAACAGATGTCATTATTCTATAAAATCAGTCTTTTTTGAAATCTCGTAAATGATTTTATATAATTTCCAATCTCAGCCGATGAGAGACAAGCGATATCATGTAATACGAAGATACCCAAACTCGTGAGCGACTTTCTCCAGCCTCAGATGTAATTTCCACGTTGTCTGTTTGCATTTTATTTTCAAGGCGAGATGAAGGAAACATCAATGATGGTGAATGGTAGCTACTTGCTCTTTAAAGTCAGTACTTTCTTCATTCGTTTGAATTTGAAATTCCCCCACCCCCCTCTGAATGTTAATATCTTGTTCTGGCTTCCAGCTGAGAAGTAGAGGGGGCTCGAATGCCTGAGGCGGGGTCAGCAAAGAGGGGATGGTCAACCTTACAAAACACGACACAAAGAAAGATAGGTAACTATTTTGATCAATGTTTCTGGCTTTCACCCTTCGAGGGTATTCTAGGTATCAGCTCACTAAGCGGAATATCTGCGTTGATTTGTATGCAAAAGAAACTCAAAGTAAAGATTATTTGGTGAGTCTATGTTTTAAATGGTAATGCTTGTCGCTCGTTCACAGTCTTCCTCCATAAATAGGTAACAAGTTTTTTTTTAAAACAGATTATAAGTAGGAATTATACGCTTTATTTTATACGTACAAAGAATTCACATTTATTCATATTTACCTTGATTTCTCTTCCGCGTCTTGTATTTTAGAGAAATCATTATTATAGAAAATCTCAAAAGTTAACATGTTTACAAGCGTGCATCATAATGTTCATCCCTGGCCGATGGTTTTCCGAAGGCTTTAAGCAATTTGTATTTAATTGATGATTCTAGGTCCATAATTGACTTGTTCCCAAATTGAAACAGCTACATTAATGCGGCCATAAATTCTAAAAGTATTCTTAGTTATTCCCACCCTTTAAACATAACATTTCAACAATTGCAAGGTTTTGCGTAATAGAGGAAGTAAATATATTTTTGCTGTTGAATCTTAACTTATTGAGATTGCCATGTCGCTTACACCATCTATCACGGAACACTTAAAGTGGTAAGCTTAAAATGGAGGAGGAAACGATCAACTATTCTGATTGATGATGCTGATAATCTGGCATATAAACTATTCTGGCACCTGATATATGATGCTGATGATCTAGCATATAAACTATTCTGGCACCTGATATATGATGCTGATGATCTGGCATATAAACTATTCTGGCACCTGATATATGATGCTGATGATCTGGCATATAAACTATTCTGGCACCTGATATATGATGCTGATGATCTAGCATATAAACTATTCTGGCACCTGATATATGATGCTGATGATCTGGCATATAAACTATTCTGGCACCTGATATATGATGCTGATGATCTGGCATATAAACTATTCTGGCACCTGATATATGATGCTGATGATCTGGCATATAAACTATTCTGGCACCTGATATATGATGCTGATGATCTGGCATATAAACTATTCTGGCACCTGATATATGATGCTGATGATCTGGCATATAAACTATTCTGGCACCTGATATATGATGCTGATGATCTGGCATATAAACTATTCTGGCACCTGATATATGATGCTGATGATCTGGCATATAAACTATTCTGGCACCTGATATATGATGCTGATGATCTGGCATATAAACTATTCTGGCACCTGATATATGATGCTGATGATCTGGCATATAAACTATTCTGGCACCTGATATATGATGCTGATGATCTGGCATATAAACTATTCTGGCACCTGATATATGATGCTGATGATCTGGCATATAAACTATTCTGTCACCTGATGAATGATGCTGATGATCTGTCATATAAACGATAACTGATTATAAAATAAACAAAAAATTGCAATCCCATTTTAATATATTAATAGTTTAGGTACATATGACAAAACAACATAGAACAAAATTGTAAATAATAAAAATAATAATTTGGATGATTTGTATAGCCTCGTTTTTGTGCAAAATTACCTCAAGGGCCACCTAAGGTAAAAGATTCGAATGCTTACAAAAAAAACTTCAGATCATTTTATAAATTTAATTGTCAGTGAATATTCAACATCACTACTTTATAATGTATTTAAATTATTCATTCAAAAGAACCCAAGTTAAAAAAACGAAAGTTCACTGGGTTCTGGACCCCCGATGTCTGGGTCAGGAGTCAAGGGTAGTACCGCTCTGCTATTGAGGTAATTTATTATAATACTAACCCCGGAATATCCTCGGCTCAGTATTTTTGAATGTCATTAAGAAATCCTGGAAAAGGAAGGGCTTTATTCCGTCGGTGCTTCAGATTTTACGACACTCGATGAGCGGATAATCGACAGTAATAAGTTATGTCGATTAAGAGGAAACGAAAAGAAAAATAAATTCAGAAATGATCCCAATCCGTGGTTGAATTAGGAGCATTGAACTCATCGCTGAAATACTTCCATCGAACAAGTCACATTAGGTACTTTTAACAGCGGTTTTCTTCGACGACCCACCTGAATTTGTTTTTCAATGCACTTTGCCATTGCAAATTAAGGATATAATTATTTCATTCATTCTTAAAATAATATACATCTGAACCCCAGAAGTGAACGTTCAAACTTTGTTTTTTTTTTCATTTTTCATGGTATATGAATTTTAAAATATCCGATATAACAAAACAGTTTCAAGCGATGAAGACATTTGACAATAATAAGACGGTTCATTTTTTTATTTTTTATTTTATTTTATATATTCAATAATATTGTTATTGGGTTTATAAAAACAGTTTATTTTTAAACAAGTTCTGCTGTGAAATTATTATTACGCGGGACAGCTGTTTTGCCCTCTGAAGGTATTATCAAACTGTGGGTAGCCCACTTACAGACGATACGTTTATATTATTTGTAGATAGGTATTTTAATTTCAATTATTGATTTCTTAATTGATTTCTTCATTCATGATTGGTTCATATTCAATTTAGATAATTTCAATTTAACACATAAATCCAACGCATATCGTTTGTTTGCATTAGTGAAATAAAAATAATAAAATCACGACGGAATTAGATTTAGCTGTGGGAAAAGGTATGTAATTTTTCATATTTCATGTTCATATTGTCTCATCTGATTCTGTACATTTCTATTTATTTATCTAGTGTAAAGTACAGTTGAATTCACACCATTTTTTTGTGTGAATTAGTACTGAATTTGGTCACGTAATTATTCACAGTAATTAATTAAAATTCATGAAAAGAGGATTAAGGTTAGTGACAAACCGGGCAATTTTATCTGACCAATTAGAAACGTACAAAGGACGACATTAGGTTTATAAAATACACCCTCTAATTGTCAGAACTCAACATTCTGACGTTTTCTCGTCAGAAAAGATCGTCATGTTGAATAGAAAATGTATTGAATCACCCACCACCGTAAAATTCTTGTCATGTTGATTAGGAAATGTATTGAATCACCCACCACCATCAAAAACTCGTCATGTTGAGTTGGAAATGTATTGAACCACCCTCAAAAGCTCGTCATATCGGAAATGTATTGAATCACCCACCACCATCAAAAGCTCGTCATGTTGAGTAGTATTGAATCACACACCACCGTAAAAATCTCGTCATGTTGAGTAGGAAATGTATTGAATCACCCAACTATACAAATACAAAAGCTATACAGATCATCCAATTATTATTTTTATTGTAGCAGACAACTGCTGACACTGTCTAATTTACAAATGCGCCCCGTTTGTTTCTACCGGTGCCGGTGTTTAAATGGAAGATACTATTGATATCTTCGACACCTGTGAATAGTCGAGATACACGCCAAATGCGCCCCGTTTGTTTCTACCGGTGCCGGTGTTTAAATGGAAGATACTATTGATATCTTCGACACCTGTGAATAGTCGAGATACACGCCAAATGCGCCCCGTTTGTTTCTACCGGTGCCGGTGTTTAAATGGAAGATACTATTGATATCTTCGACACCTGTGAATAGTCGAGAAACACGCCAAATGCGCCCAACATTTGTGCTCGGTTGAAGTTTGGACATGAGAACTGCTTCTCGAATTCAACAGCTTGGTTGTGGAACGATTTGCCGGGCTCTGTGTTTCCTCCCTCTTACAACACGGGTCTCTTTAAGATCCCTCACACAGCATTCCCAAAGATGACGTATTCATTGAGGGAGATGTTTTTTCCTCAGAGCTTCCCGTTAATGTAAAATACGTATCATTTGTCTCCTTTGGGGAAACTTACCGCTGTGCCATTGAGGTTTGTTTATTGAACGCAATTGAAAGATATTAAATATTTTTCTGAACTAACATAAATTTAACGTATTAGAAATGAAGGTAAGCGTAAATTACCCAAATATCTCCATTAGCAGTGATGAAATTATTTCCCAATTGGTTCTCTAGTGGTTTGGTAATTCAATAAGTGTCAATATGAGTTCAATTTCCGATATCCATTTCAGCAACAAATAATATATTGCCAACTTCCTGAAACATTAGTAAATCGAAACGCGACACGTGTATGGTCAGTGAGTATTTTAATTAATTAGAGCTGATTTGGGGTGAAAATTAGGTGTATTTGTGCTTCCGGTGAATGCGTTGGTTTCAACATAAATAAATTGTGGCGGGACCATTTCTATGGACGGCACTCATTCAAAGATTGACCGTTGGTAACTAAAATATAAAGTGTACTTAAGATGTAGGCGGATTGTGTTGGCAAGCCAGTTGATTATTGACAAAAGTATACGATCTAAATAAGCGTGGTATGGGCTTCATTTGTTTTCTTTATTGACGATCAAAAATACCAACGTCGGTTATGTTCATTGAAACCTAGAACTCAAATTTCCAAGTGTCGTTTTCATAATTGTAACTGATTGTGTGAACAATTCACACAATCAGATAAAGTTGGTAGATACTTAGGACGTGTTGTTTCGGAGAATTTGAACAATTCATCGAATTTCAACGTTCATTTACGGGTTCTGTGAAAGACTTATTCAAGTTCTGTTTTTATATCATTGTAGGCTAGTTGCTTGACAAAACTGAAATAAAAACAGAACTTGAAAAAATCTTTCACAGAACTTGAAAATGAACGTTGAAATTTGATGAATTGTTCAGATTCTCCGAAACAACCCGTCCTTATATTTATAAAATAAAAATGATTTTAATTGCTTTTTTCAAAATTGGAATCTGTGATGTAAAAAAAAAAAATAATAAAATAAACACCTGTCGACAGGAACAAAATACCAAGAACACAGATATGTAATAATATAATTTGTCGTTAGGTTCCGCGGTGGAGCTTGTGTCATAAATGTCTACGCATACAAAAATTATAATTACCTTCAAAATGTGAACCTGCCGACAAGAACAAAATACTAGGAGCACAGAAATATGATTGGATATTTCCGTTTGGTCATTTTTATGAACATTTATTGCTCAGTGACAATAGTTTAGTAGTAACCGTTTAAATATATATTTTTTTCAATTTTCCCGTACTTTTTCACTGGTCTGCGCTAATGGTATAGTAATACTATAAAGACTAGACACACGCCCGTATTGTTGCCGTCGGTTTTTTAAACACTGAACATATATTATTAAATAGGTAGGTACTAGAGGTGAGTAAAATAACATGAAACAGTTTTTTCGTAAACGTTTATGTTCAAAAGCGGTTGCATCAGTTTTGTGGATTTCGGGATAGCCAAAAAAAACATGGAACTAAGCCTGCAATAAACCTGCACGAAATGATTCCAATAGAGCACAATACGATTGCAAAGAAACGAGTACTCGTTTGTACTACTCGTACGAAACACTCTGCCTGTGTAAACCGATGTAAGGAATCACTTTCTCACTAAACGGTTATCTGCCCGTCCCCTAAATGCTTCTGATATGCCGACCGCGAACCGATGCAAATAAACGCTTATTGATTAAAGGTTTTCTCGCTAAACGGTTACCATCCCGTCCGCGATTGGCGCCCCACAAACCGTTGCCAAAACGCTTACACACGTCTATGATTGGCTGCCTGTAAACCGATGCAAAGAAACGCTTATTCAAACGCCTTGATGACAAACACTTTGATGCTTTCGCCGCAACTGTTTGCCTATAAATTAAATAATTATTTATTTATTTATTTCACGCCTATTAAGGCTTTTACATACACATGTATAAAAGATATATACGAAATTATATACGTAAATAGTGCAGGAAAGGACTATTTAAAAAAATTGCAGAAAAATAAATATAAAGTCATAATATCACTGAACTTGACCACACAGCATGCAGGCACAAAACATAAAAAATCCAAAATATTTTTTTCTGTTTCAGTTGACAAAATTACTATGTGTTCAAATCAAATTAAATACCTTTATTAAAATATTCCACTACTTGATGAAAAAAACTTCAATAGGGTATGCTTATATATTGAAATTGATGTACTGAATATATCAACAACATTGTAGTATTTGTTTCCTAGCTGTTGAACCGTCGGCGTCGCATAGGAGTGTGATATTGGGACGTTGATATAGAATTGCTACAATAATATGGTAGGTACTGTCTTGTAACCGACCTGCTTGGAGTATGAAAAGAGATTACATATAATAAACCAGGGTTATCAAACATTGAATTAATAATTTTATACAAACAGGTTAAATCGGAAATAATTCTGCGATCAGATAATTTTATTAAATTTAATGAACAAAGTACGTTTATAGATTTAAAAAAAGGCTTTCGATACGGTTGACCATGGGATACTACTAAAGAAGCTAGAACACCTAGGCATAGTAGGCACTCCCCTGAAGTTACTGTGTAGCTACCTCTCTAACCGACACTGTCAGACCTTTATTGGAAAAGGGACAAGCAGCATGGGAACGATAAAATGTGGCGTGCCTCAGGGCTCCGTACTTGGACCATTACTATTTTTAATATATATAAATGATATTGCTAAATGGGGACTTAAGGGTACAATACAACTCTATGCAGATGACACAGTGATTCTTTATCACAATAATGATTTAAACGAACTTGAAAAGGAAATGGAAAGGGATGTAGCTTGCCTGGCAAACTGGCTGCGATTAAACAAACTTAGCCTAAACATAAAAAAAAACACATTACATATTGTTTGCAAATAAAAAAATGTAAGTCTTAATATAAGTCTTGATAATAACCGCCTTGAAAGGGCTGATGTTACAAAATATCTTGGCCTTTTCATTGATTCACAACTCACATGGAATCACCAATTTAAACATGTTCTATCCAAAATTACTCCTATAACTGGTGTTTTATATAGACTTCGCGGGTTACTTCCTCCCTCTCTATTAAAATCGATTTACCATGCTATGATTCACTCACATCTAATATATCTCGCCGGAATCTGGGGATTTGCTACAAAAAAAATGATTTCAGAAGTCCAAATCGTCCAAAATAGAGCCCTGCGAAATATTTTCAGTTTAGCTTGGGACACACATGTCAAAGACATCTATAGAAACACTCAAATACTTCCTTTTAATACCATTCCCACTTTTGAAATAACGAAAACTATATTACAAGTAATTCAACACTCGGCACATTCCAACACTACACTCTATTACAATTACGACGTACACCAACACAACACAAGAAATCACAACAAACTACATATACCAAAAATCAAATCAACAAAATATGGACTAAGATCCCTAGAATACATAGCTCACACAAAATATAGTCAACTACCCAACGAGATCAAATGTGCAAGTCAATGTAAAAAGACCCAAACTAACATGCTCAAACTTCATCTTATTAATGACTATCTGAAATAATAATGTTGTGTATGTCCCATCATATGTCCATTTAATACATACAGCTATATGTTTCATGTAATGCGTATCATTCCCGCAATGAGTTTATTAACTCCTGGGAGTAGAATGCTTTATATAATATACTATATTCTGTATTGTATACTTTTAATAAATAAAAAAAAAAAAATAATAAAATATCGTAATTTAGGTTTTCTCTAGCAATGCCCATTTTAAAATTTACATATCTTAAAAATTTATTTATTTATTTATATTATATATTTATTATTATTATATTTATTTATTTATTTTTTAATTATATTTCAATAGAGGGGTTCCTAACTTTTTGAGTTTGGGAGATACATTGCACCTTAATTTTCACGAGGATCGAGTTATGATAAGAATCTTATAAGCTAAGAATGTTTACCTTTTTTTTTCAGTTCTTCAGATTTTGACCACTAAATCGATTCATTTAATTTGTTCTACAACAAGGATTTTATCTGTATGAACCTTGTAAGGAAATTTAAAATGTGAAAATAATAATTTTTTTATATTTTTGAAGTGAAACTTCTTTAGGCGCGTAATGAATTTTCGGGGACGGAGTAAAACCGAGTCAGGATCGACACGAAAATGCGGGTACCCCCACCACCGCTCACCGTTCACTGTCCCTCTCTCACCATATGCGCTTGTTGAGGTGGGGGAGCCGCTCACGAACGTTCTCTCCCGACACGGGACAACAATCGATGCAGTTTTTGCACGATTCATTAAGGATTTAAGTGCTCATGTATATATCTCGCACTTTAGTTACCATAACCCAATTATCACGACATTAGGAAATGATATTCATGAAATTGACAATGAAAATGGCACATGATTGGTAAATTGTCATTGTAATTTCTTTGTAATTTTTAATTGTAATATTGTTATTTATGTAATATTGTATACTTGTGAATAAATTGAAAATTTTTGGAACTATACATTAATCGAACGTCATTCATCTATAAGAAAATATTAGAAAAAGCAAATCCATGCTTCGTCGTTGAATTATTTAACCTCTAATTTTCAAACTAACCTAAGAGAGAAAATAGAGATGATGAAATGAAAATAGAGAGAGAGGAATACTAGAAGTTTCACTTCTGTCTTGCGTAGGCTTGACACACCCACTTTTTATTTTTTCTTTATTCATAACATTATATTTGAATACTATTTTTTATCATTATTTATTATTTTCAAAATTCGCTGACTGAGCAAGGTAGCTGTACAGTAGAGGTGAAGCGTATATACTAGAACAGATGCTTGGAACAGATATCTGAAACATACTTTTGTACTTAGTATTTGTTCTTAAGTATCACGCGTCTTCCTAGTATTGTGCGTTTTGCGAGTCTTGCGAGTATTGCATGTTTTGCGAGTATTGTGCTTCCAGCGATTACCATGAGTACTTCGAGTCTTGGACGTACTCTGCGATCATGCGCAAAGAAAATGAGGATACGAAAAAAAAAATTAAAATTGAAAAAGGACAATTTTTGTGGACCTTTCTTGGTATGGATTCGAAAAAATATTGCAGTACCCCATCCAATTTTGGCATACCATTACTTGTAAAGTAAGTACAAGTGTAAAATATCAGGAAACAGGTATTTGGACTAGATATTTATTTACCCGGCTCAGAACAGATATTGTCTAGTGAGTCGGGTAGGGCATATGATTTGTAAATAACCATTGATGTCAATAAACGACCGGGTTACCGGCAAAAATTAAATTAAAAAATTACCATTTACCAGTGTTATATCGGGGATTATTAAAGAATAATAGACTGTTGACTCAGACCTACGACGTTTATTGACACTCTTACACCTTTGTTATTATTACCCAAGCGACGCATCAGGACTGCCAACATAGCAATACATATCAACCACCTGTTCCAAGTATCAAAACCAGCTAGTACGACTCACAGCTACTGTACAGTATTGTACACTGCTCTACCGGCAGAACCCGGTACTACAAAAACGTCCAAAAAAGTCAAATAGTCCCCGGCAACATCAGTTTGGTTTCTTTTGGGTTTCCCCTCATATGTATATATTATTCATAATTTCTGATTATGTATTAAATACATATTAGTTAACTAATCATGTTATTAGTTAACTAATCATGTTATTAGTTAACTAATCATGATTTTTATAAAATACTGTAGTTTTTTGAAGACAATTGAATAATTCGTTATTATCTCTATGTTCATATTCTGTCTTTTTCTTATTACAGATCGCTTGGAGGCAACTGAAGTAAGGGAACGGAAGAAGAAGAAATGAAGAAACGATCAAAACATTAAAACTCATAAATATTTAATAATCCTTTGTTAAGTCGGCCATAAAAATGAACGGGAAAAGCGTCCATTAATTTTTCGTACTAAATTAAAATTTTGTTGTAAATATTAAACAATAAATAATAATAATAACCTTTTTAAATAGCTTGTAAATACTTAAATGTATATATTAAAAGTAATTTGTATATATAACATTGGTGATTAGCTCAAGAAACAAACTCAGCCTTTCAACTGTTTAACACCACAATATTAGTGCATCTTTAAAAATAAGTATTTTTTATTCATAAAATCAATTTGTTTTCATATTGGTTCGAAATTCGTTAAAATGGTTCGCGTAGGTGTAATCTTAAGGCGCTAATCACTCGATAAACTAACATTAATCACTCGATGATGTAATTGAATGGAATCACTGTAAGATGAAATAATTTGATAATCGGCGCTAATCACTCCATTAACTAACATTAATCACTCGATGATGTAATTGAATGGAATCACTGTAAGATGAAATAATTTGGTAATCTTAAGGCGCTAATCACTCGATGATATAATAGAATGGAATCACTATAAGATGAAATAATTTAGTTATCTTAAAGCGCTAATACTCGATGGACTAACATTAATCACTCGATGACATAATTGAATGGAATCACTGCAAGATGCAACAATTTATGATACATTTAGTAAACCTCATCAGAATAATGCGCTTCATAAATTTGAAGCACTTGAAACGTCTGGATTCAAAAATCGCCTCAAATTGGGAAGCTTCTGAGCGCGAGGTACAAAATGACATTATCCATAACATGTAACACAGAGTAAGCGGTTTCTGCTTTTTATTTCTCTACCTCGCTCCCTTCGTCCATCTCTCTCCCCCGGCCGAGTTATCATTTGATTCCTTCATTCGATAAATTTATACAATGAGTTTCTCCGTTTCTTTCACTAAACCTACAAAAATAATAATAATTTTCGTTATTCTGAGCATCGCTGTACCGCTTTGCCGACAAAATAGGATCGTTCAAGGCGAGTGGTCCGCGCCGGAAGACCAGGATTTTGTAAACGGCAGCTCGGACGATGAGTGGAGGGCGGGCGAGAAGGGCAGGGCGACACGCTCCCAGTTCCTGGGCCCCGGGCCAGGGCGGGTGGATGCCGGGCGCCGGCTGGTGCAGGACGGGGGGCGGATGGACGTATACTTCGGGATCGCCGTTCCAGCTAGCAACCAAGTCGTTCTGAAGGCGTTCAACAAGACCCTGGCCAACATCTCGGCGTCCTTCATTGCGGGGGAGTACGGCCCGGCCTTAAGGAACATCTCCCTGCAGCCGTTCTTCATCGAGCTGCCCGAAAATGAAAAGTAAGTTCGGCTCCATTGTTTATCATATAATACAGACTTGCCATATATTCTATGTACTTTTGACGCAAACTCGATGCTGAAGAACGACTTATTATTGAATTTTTAGTATTTTAAAGGTTTGTCCAGACTTAAATCCGAAACTAGATAACAGAAACTTGTCTATGCTCGCACACGAACTTCTGTATTGCTGTTCATTTTCTATGAATCACTTATTTGATTGCCGTATTATACCTATAGTATTCGGTGGACAAATGAAAGTAGACTAAACGCTGTAGAAATAAGACTCCTGAGACAATTTGAACATCAGAAGGCTGATGTAAGCGTAATGAGTAGGATTAAGAAAGGGACGCTTAGATGGTTTGAGCATGTAGAGCTATTGAGCGAAGAAAGGAGTGTAAAGAGAATATTCTGCGGGGAAACGGCGTGATGGTTAAATAGTTAGTATTCGGTGGAAGGCAAAGAGATGAAGTGAATTAAGTATTGTGATATTACAATATCCACACTGAATGCCAATGGTCAGTGGCGGTTCTTCCCTTAGGTCAATTGGTGTTTGACCCCCCAAAATTATAAGACAACAATAATAAATATAATAATCAATTATGTGCATCAAAACATTTAAAATGTAACGCGAAACAGCGGCGGCGGCGAGTGACTAGCAGTGACATCTGTTGTCTCTAATAGAAGCTTTCATTCACAAGTCCACACGATTCGCTGGGTCAATTTAAAGAATGTCCAATTTGGCATCTTCTGTCCCTACGCGCGCCATAGAATAAACGAGATGGCACTATATTTTTCGTCGAAGTAAAAATTAGCTTCCGAAGAAAGTTTAGGGACGCTTGGGTCATGACCGTGGGGGAGACAACACGGTGAATATTATATGTTTTACAGAGATGGTGACATAAACAAATGTCGTTTTTTCATTTTACACGCTTGTAGTGTGTGGAACAATGGTTGTTTTTCAATTGCATAGTTCGGGAAAGGATTAGAATAATTATTTATGTTGTTATCGATTTAGAATGAAACAAAACAAAAAACGTCAAAAATCATTGTCAAATAGAATCAAACACTGATTTTATTTATTTTAATGTTGTGGACAACTACATTAAAACTTAATATCTTAAAAATAATTTGCCGTAAGTACATGGATTGTGTATTTATTTCCAATTTATTATATTAACATAATATTTATTTAGAGTCCGCGACTCTAAAACTCTATAACAAATTGATATAGTTAATAATATATGGGCATTTTTCACAATATCAAATAAAGATTAGTCACACATTTTTTTCAAATGACCTACCACGACTGAATCCCTAGAGCCGCCTCTGCCAATGGTGTTCACAAATAGCATTACCATCAATAGTGTATATTATTTTTCGTATTTGTATTTAGTCATAGAATTCGAGGTGGGAAAGACGAAACAGTTTTAACGCATAATACATCAATCAGAATCAGAGCTACCGGTTTTTGTGAAATATCCAGGCACGTTACACTTCATCGAAACTTCCTATATTGCCTGCAGTCATTTGTAGAAATATGTTCCTCTAAGTCGCAGTCGAGCTTTAACTCGCACCTTAAGCCGCCTTTCCCCATACATGGAGGGCACTCGTATTACCCGTAAACGTTTTATTTGCCTTTCCCAGAATCTTCTTCCTTCTCTTTCCGCTTATTCCTATCCTACTACTTGGCTTTTCTACTGCTCCATCCGGCTCCCGACTAGCGTCTTTATATCAGGCGGCCCCAGTGGCGGCAAGGGCCCCCTTTAGATGGAGGATACATTACTTTTAATCATTTTTATGTGTCCGAAGGAATCCCACCGCTCGGAGTCAGTGGGCTTATGAGGAATTTGCCCTTTGACTCTCTGTTGATTTATTTAAGAAAAAAGCCTACGTGTTACCTACCTTAAAGCCTACCTTTTATTTCTCTTTCAGCATATTTTTAATGCAATTCCAAAATTACTTCTTTTTCCAGCAAAACACCATGTTCCGCAGAAATTAATATTGGAAACCATTTTTCTTTAATGCGTATCGATAGTATATTTTTTCAATTTAATCGGTTGTTTTAGGATAATCATTATTGTTTACAATAATTTGTCATCTTTTGTTCTTTGCATAAAAAACCTTGTCTTGTAAACATAAGTTTAGATTTAAATATATTTATATTTTTTTATGCTTCCGATTTTGTTGTCTGGGTTAAATCTTCCCCATAGGAAAAACTAAACCCTTCCACTCACTTTTCCACAAATGATCAGCTAGTCAATCAACACTATGCAAGTGCATTATATAAGTAAAATAAATACAAAACAATACAAGAACAACAACACGTCAACTCACCAGAGATCAAATGGGAAAAAAAAATTCACCGACTTCAGATATTTTCATATCAGCGGGTTCGGCTCGGTAGAACTTCTAACAGGGCCTATAAATCCTACTGATCCCTCAACATAAATATTTAAAAAAATCTTTCGTTATCCTACATGTATTCAAAATGACCGACTTTTGCATCTTTATATATAATTTTTTTATATTATTAATATTTGACAAGTCAAAAATATTTCACTATTAAATGAAGATATTTATATCTCAACGCCACCTGGTAGGTGAATTAGTATTTGACAGTTCCTTTCCTACAAAAATAAAGTTGGTTGTTTCCAGGTGAAAAAATCTAATAAGCAATAATTGTTGAATAAAATACTAGTATATATTGAATTATTTGACGGTTTGAAATAAACCGGCGTAGCATAGTGGCTAGTGCACCCGTCCGACCGCGACAGTCGGAAGGCTGCGGGTTCGATTCCAGTCAGCGGCATTTATTTTTTCTCGGAAGACTTTTTCAATTTATATGGGTGTTTCAGGTTAATCATTATTGTTTATAGTATTTTTTTATCCTTTTGTGCTTTGCATAAAAAAATTGTCTTGAAAACATAAGTTTATACAATTTAGTTCGGAGGAATTAACTACCGTCATATTTCCTTCGTGTAATGAAAATATCATTTATAAGATACAGGTCGGTGATCATGAGCCACGAGTTGTCTCTGGGTGACCCATTTCTCTTGTACCGGAATGATTGCGGACATATCTGGAACTAGGTTCCAGATATTGATACCGAGTTGCGAATTCAAATAAAATCATTCGATTCGTTTTGAGAGTTTTATTTTACAGGCGACTTCCTTCCGGTATGCCTTTGTAAAGTAATATACTAACCATTATTGAGACCATCTTGGATAGTTGAAACCACTTCGCACATTGATTTATTATTGCGCAGTGGTGGAATGCTAAGTTTCTGTAATCTGATTCAGATAACCAGTGGATTAGCATAGTGTGAACATTATACAAAAACATGTACAATTTCTTATTGATCATCATAATTGGCGATTTGAAATTGAATAAATAAATAATTAATTGAAATTTGACTGATGAAATTCGGTAAAAGAAATCACTTTTTTCAAATAAAATCTAGTTTAAAAAATAAAAATACATCAAATGCGTAAAAATATTGGATCAAGCCAATGTTTAAATATTGGGTCAGGTCAATGTTTATATATTGGGTCAGTTCAATATTTAAATATTGAGTCAATTCAATGTTTAAATATTGGGTTAGGTTAATTTTTAAATATTGGGTCAGGTTAATGTTTAAATATTGGGTCAAGTCAATGTTTAAATATTGGGTCAGGTCAATGTTTTAATATTGGGTAAGGTCAATGTTTGAAATATATAATAACATTAAAAGGGGTAAAAAGGATACCCTTGGTGTCTATCGGACCAATGCTTTAGGCCTAGCGCGCACCACGATTGTATTTTTTGCGACACTATTTTAAAATCGTGCTATAAGAAATCGCAAAAATAATACTGCGCGCATCGCGATAAAAAATTGCGATAATTGTTCATTCTCACCATGGATTTCGTACAAATTGCTTGTATTTTTTTGCTTCTTCGGAAGAGGAGGAATAAAATAACACATAAATACTGGACTCATCCTTTTACAGCAGAAAGATATGTTAAAGGTTTCTTTTATCTGAAATACAATGATCTTCGACAATATCCAAAAAACTTCTTTGGCTATTATAGAATGACGATTTAGACATTTGACAAACTATTAAGAATTGTTGGACCTCAAATTGCATACAATAATACTAGATGGCGGAATGCAATCTCAGCTGAAGAAAGGTTGTGGGGTAGCGATTTTAAATCGCAGTGCGCGCGTGTTCATATAACTTCAAATGCTATAATTTTAATTTGCGACAATCGCGTCGCGCGCTGTCGCAGAAAAATGTGACAAATCACAATTTTAAAATAGCAACTTTTTATTTGTCGTATATGCGCGCACATACTTACTAACTCATACGTTGCATTTCTGCGAAAAAATTATCGTGGTACAGAAAATCGTGGTGCGCGCAAGGCCTAAGGCTCGTATAATATCATTAGTAGTTCTGTGAACAAGAGTGGACCTTTGAATTTTCTCCTATTGAAAAAATGAAAATATCCCTAAAGTAAGTAAATACCTATCTATTTTATTATAAAAAATGCACTTCGTGAATTTTTTAAATTTCAAATAAAGAATTGTAATATTTCCAGAGAAACATCACTATCTCAATAAAAAATCTTTTTTCAAACTTTCTTCGGGCAGGTAGGTAAAATAAGATTTTATTTTTTTTAATTGCCGGCCGTTTATTGTAATAACATGATCAATATTACAAACATGAAAGTAACCCGCCTCACTAGAAGATTTCTGTTCTGAGGCGGGTACTATATTTGCTTACACATACACATACATTTATACAAATATATATATATATATGTATATATATATATACATATATATATATCAATATATACATGGAGCATTCCATATATAGTTACATAAAAACAGAAATTTCGTAGGAACTTTAAATTTACAAAATGGTAGCGTCTAGATCTCATAATGATAACATATCAAAAAATAGTTTAAACAACATTATTAGATTGATTCTTCCTTTTCAACAGCTATGAATGATCCACGTTCATGCGAACTCTGCATGAAGAAAACTTAATTTATTTAAAATCTAAAAATATTGAAGACAATATTAGTGATTTCTAAACGAAAATCTGAAACAGAAAAATCAGAAAAGGAAACGGTCACATCTGGGACTCGAACCCAGGACCCTTGTCTTTCCGTGACAGTGCTCTACCAACTGAGCTAATGGGACCCTATTCCCCTCGGTCATTTTTAACTGTATCATACTTCGAATAAGAACTACTAACATTGTCTTCATTTTTTCACCGCACATTTTTATTGGCAACTATCTTTATGTATGATCGCAAGATTCAACCCGAACTAAATGCAATCCAGACAGCGTCTTTTTAGATAAACCTATCTTATTTTTTATTTTTAATGTGCGACATCTGTTGACTTTTCTGCAAGTTTAAGTATTACAATTTGAGGTTTTACTCAATAAAGTCATTCCGAAAAATAAATATTTAAAATCTGGTTAAATTATTAGTATTCCTTTTTATTTTTTGGGATAAATTAGTGAGTAAAACCTCAAATTGTAATATTAAATTATTGAAGACATTATTAGCGAATCCTAAACGAAAATCTGAAACAGAGAAATCAGAAAAAAGATACGGTCACATCTGGGACTCGAACCCAAGACACTTGCTTTGCCGGAGCACCGGGGCACCGTGCCAGTATTACTTTTTAAAACGGGATTGTAGGACTGTAACGAATGGTTTGAGAGGTGTCCTAACAAAGTATCATTGTAACACGAATGTTAACATTAGGATAAACACAGCTGCATGAACACGTGTTCCGATATATTTTGAATGTAGTAAAAGTTTGTTCCATAGTTATTCTTTCACAGTTGTTATTTTTTCCGTATGGTAGGACAAAAAGGAATTTACGGATACATTCAGAGACAGGCAATGACGTGAAATACGAATTGCTTATAATTTTTAACATAAAACACAATTCATCAAAAATATTTAATTTGAACGGATGTCCTAGCTCTGCACCTAAAAATATTAATATAAATTGATCGTTGAATTCCGTTCGGGTGAGGTATCAAATCACATAGATACCCACCTTTAAATAATTTATCCTAATAATTAATCTACATTTCATTAATTAAAAAAAAAATAGTATGAAAATTTTTACAACAGCTTATACCTTTTATAAAAAAATAATTATATTTTTTGGAATAAAAAAAAAAAAAACAAAAAACTCGAAGTATTCTATTTTGATATGTAGAAGCCTTTTTGTCCGCTAAGTGAAGTGATCTCCTCTATAACGTTGTACATTATATTCGAACATTGTTCAACGGATTATGTTCGCAAAGATGCCGGCGCGATGCGTGAGATGGAATAAGGTTTCCTTGTTTTTCCAATATATCTCGTTGAATAAATTCCGCAGCGAAAAAATACTCACTATTTTCCGATAAAAATATTCTTGTTCAACAAGATGTTACCGTATTTATCATCGATATTGTCTATACGAAACTTTTCAGCCCAAAAATAAAGGTTTTAATATCGCATAAACAATGAAACTTCGGTATTCATGAAATAAGTTTTTTATTCTCGTATGTCCAATAGTAGCTATGTTTGCTTGAATCGCGACGCGCTCGAATCGAAAAGTTGTGTCAAAATCTGAAAAGTAAATTAACAATACAGCACTCTAGGGTTTCAGCAAGCGACAATAAACTCCTCCAGTCTCAGAGGTCATCAATAACATGTACCTACATCGATCAGATATATTCTAAACGAAAATTATCAAGTCTGAGAAGGAGTTAACGTGAAAACTTCTTCTCAAAAAAAAACTTCTAACTACGAAAATTTGTAAAATCATGAATCATGAATTTTTTCATGACATGCAACACAAGAGTCCCACTGGCTCTGAGCAGTGAGACTGTACTGCATCCCAGTATGAGAAGGAAAATTTATATTGAGGAGTGACTTGAAGTGCATAAATTATTCACGTGTGTGTTCAAACTTATGAAATTAATAATATACTTGATAATTAAATTTACGAATTGTTATTGTATTTAATTCATAGAAATCCATTAAAAATTGGAAACCAAATATTAATGTTGTTATTAGGTACTGCAATTTTTTTAGGTTTTATTACAGTGGCAGCATTTTTAGCGTTCAAGATATCAAACTGTGGTTATATCACTTGGAGACGACTGATTTATTATTACGTTTTTTTACCCCTACCCTATTTTTATTGGTTCGAGGATTTTATGTTTAAGCGCCATGAACATGAAAAGTATGTATTTGATTTTAAATAGATTTATTATAAGCCGGTTCTGCCAGTAATTGGTTATGGTAAATATAATGAGCTCTTAATCTTTCTAACTTCGCTTGTGAATGTCAACCTCGATACTTCTTTATGCAGAACTTTGCTACGGAGTTGATTAATAAAAAGCTCTTATAGATGTGCATAGTTAAAATAAATTAATATCCTAGATGTAATTCAATTATCCAATAGTGGATTACTCCCAAAGACAAAGAAAGCTTTATCCGTTTAAAGTCGGTATCGATAAAGAAATCCGCCAGGAAAAGGAGACTGGCTCGACTCAAAGACAATCTATTTTTACGATGGAAACAATAGATATAGTTATGCCCTGATTTTTTCCCTCTGAACCGAAATCGACGGCGGTGATTGGAATTTTTCTTCCCATCACATAAAGCAGGGCCTTCAAACATTGCCAAAGCTGACATACTAAAATACATTTATGAGGAACCCAATTTTTGGTTATTTTTATGTTTTTATTGCTGTTGTGAAAAGAACGATACGGTGTAATTTGATCACAGATCAAAGATAGAATATGCTTGAACTAAAGCAGTTTTTCATCTCATTACGCGTGGATTGTGGAAAATGACATTCAGGTATGAGGTATTGAAAAATAAATACCGTTTTTTTCATGCTTCTTGGATTGGTTGCTTAGTGAATTTCTTATTGTAAAAAAAATACGATTTCTGGCATTCGGTTGCGGGTCTCATTGGTTAAATAATGACAACGTATTTTTCTTCCCTCTTCATAAATTATTCACGTAACCTTTTTCATGGCCACTTCCCATTTTATCAATATTGTCTTTTTCGACTTAGTTAGTAAGACTGTATTGAAAGGAAAGGACGTGAAAAACTTGCAATCGAAATATGGCAATTGCCAAAATGGGATGGGAAACTTCTTGATTATAACTGAAACGAACGCTCTTTATCTCATTAGTAATGTAAAATGATTATTTAAAAAATTACAGCTACCGATCTGCATTACAAGACGATTCACGCAAAACAAAGAGGGAGGAATTGTAACTTACATTGTTATTTCACACAAGCATGAAAAGTAAACAAAAGCCACATAAAATCTTTAAACAAAGACGCGGGACATAATTTGGGACTGACAGATGATAAATGGGTGATATATCCATATTTTCAGTTTACTAGCCCTGATGAAAGGGTGTTTTTTGCACCAGAATCCAATTACACCGAGATAAATGACGGTTTCTGCCGCATCTTTACTTGCGGCCCCTTTTAACCCTTTCTGATTCATACATTAGATGGGACGGCACAAATGACCAAAATTACTTTTGGAAGCAATTATGTTTAGTTCTGCGTCAGATTTCCAATCAATTGTTACCAGGTGGTGTCTCACATATGTAATATGTTTTACTAATTTTTTCGTTTTTCAAAATATAAAAAAAAACTGTAATGTTCATGGTTCGAACCGTATAATTATGTACTTTTGAACGTAGCAATAACTTTGTGGCTATCCAAAAGTTTTATACATTTTAGCTTTTGTGTCTGTAATTGCTAATCTCATACTTTTGAATGAGCCGACGATCCCGATACAGCAAACCCTACGTAATCGAGTACACAGATGAATATACTTGGTAGTGAAAATAGACATTTATTAAGCCTTCAAAATGTTGGTCTACCAGTGCGACCCTTGGAGGGTTCTGCGCAGTCATGGAAAAACTGAACGATTTTTTACCTAAAAATGTGTTCATCAGGTACATGAACGGGAATGGTTACTTACGATAGAGGTCGATTAGTAAATGAAAAAAAATTAGGTCTGCCATCGGGCAGTCTTGAGCATTCGCAGGCAGCCGGATTTAAAGTTGTATAAAAAGTAGTAAATTTAAGTTATCGAGTACACGAATGAAACCAACGAATAACTGTAGTCTATATCATTCAATTGAAGAATTTCTTGATCTGCCTACCAGCCGCCTGGCAGTTTTTTTGTGTACGATTTTTTTTGTTATGAAATATTTTCACTATCCATATTATTGTTTTTATTTGAATGTGGGTTTCAAAACTTTAATGACCTAAATTGACCTTGCGGAACCTTCCAAAAGGCACACTAACTTTTTTAAGGCTTACTAAATGTCTATTCGTACTACAAAGTAGTTTCGTCTGTGTAATCAATAACGTACGGTTTGTTGTTTTGGAATCCTAGACTAAATGTACCTATAATAAATCATAATCATCAGAATTTTTTGCTACCAAAAATGCAACATTAAAAAAAAAATAGATTACTCAGATAAACGTCAATACTTCCGACCCCAAAATATAAAACAACAATAGGGCAAATCAACTATCTTAGATTATTTTTTAATTCATAACCAGAAAGTAACTTAAATATTAATTACAACAAAGATTTGAAAAATCAAGTTTTAATTACACTGAAAATATAAATTGATTGGCATAAACATAAATAAAATTGCAAACTAAATGACGCATCCAGCCCAGCTTTATTATGGTGTTACATTTTATGTATAAAATTAGGTGAAATAATTACTATATCTTCTGTAAATTACGTAAAAATATTTTTTGGAATAAATATATATTTTTAAATGTCCATCGGTGCTGACAGGATATAATTTTATGGTAAAAATTGTAGTATTGTAAACTATTGAAATACTTTTAATTTCATTATAAAGTTTATTCAAATGCAAAATATAAACAAGAAAGTGAAACAACCAGTAAAACGGAATAACATACACTTAAAACATTAATTTATACAAAACGTCCCGTACGTCTATTTTATATCTCGTAGCCGAGTAGTCCATATCGTAGTGCAGAGGTTTGACGTCGTCGGCATAATAATGCCGATGACGTCGTAAGTAAGTTCCTACCTTGTACCTTGTAGCGATGAAAAGGCCTCAGCTAAAGGGAATAATTAGACTATTTGATTGGTTGTAATTCAACTGCTTGGATTTTGTGACAAAAAAGATTGATGCACTTTTTATTTGAGGTATTAGATAGGACAATTAATGATTAGTTTAATTTAAGTTAAAAATAAGCAAATTATACAACCCAACATTTAATGTGGTGGTCCAACACGTTAAATCACTTCGTAAGCAGAAATGTGTGATTAGTTAGCTAGTATACTGTTATGCCATACAGACCTGTCACACCTAAAAAGATGATGTACCATCAGTGTGGGCGTGGCAATGACATGCGCTGTGATCTGCTAGCCAGGCTTTATTTGAAAATTATGCGACCCCCTCTCCTATCTACGGCAGAAGAATAAGTCAGAACCATTTACGGAGCGCCATAGTTATGCGGCTGTCATCGGTCAAAGTGACAGAATCCATACAAAAAAATGATATTTCGCGGCAGACCCCCAATTGATCTGACTCCCTCTCATGAGGAAGATTATAGCGTAGTGTGTCAGCCGAACATATAATACGTAAATGTGCAATGTGTTGTAAGGCGCCAGTGTAAGAAGGGGCAGTTTTACTAACGTGGGCGACAGTGTGAAAAGGTGCCTTTGTACGGAGACTTACCAGTGTACATTTCGGTTTTAGCTCAGGTGGTAGAGAATTGAGTTCCGTATCTTCAGGTGTTAGGTCAGCCAATGGGCTTTTACACGGGGGACAAATGCCAATTCAACCACTGCATATTCGTCAAAAGAAACACAAAATGGGAGTATGAGAGTATATTCACAAAGCACACTTAAATTACAGATACACAGATGAAAAGGGTTATTAACATCCTAAATATTTCTAGCTGTTTGTTAGGGACAATCTCTCTCTGTATTTAAGGTTCTGGCTGGCAAACCTGAATGTTAACACGATTCAAATCATAAAAGGCACATAAGGAGAAATGGTTATTAATCAGCTTACATGAATTTGCAGGAGGAACAACCGTGCATGTTGAATCTCTAATATGGCGGGATATCTTCTGTACTGTACGCGCCAATGCGCGTGCAGTTCTCCATTGTAAATTAGCACTGATTTAGATATTGGTTATTTAAAGTATTAGCACAAAAATAGCCGTTAATTTAGGCGCGCTACAGGGAGCGTCTTTGTTAATTGCAAGGCACACATGTTGTCAAGGCCGAGGTTGAATTGTGAGTGCTGTTGATTTCGTCAGCCAGCGTGCGCGCGCATTGTGCAGTGCCAACGTAGCCCTGCGCAATGCGACGCATGCGTACAGCGAACAAAGGTGACAACTGATAGCTAGGTAATTTGAATTCGCGGGAGTTTTGAACGTGTCGATTCGTTACGTGACAGTGTCTAAGGCCTGCAGCATTATGATATACGCCACAGCTTCTCAAGCCCAGAGAAAGATTCCTACCATTATAGATTACAGATATTAGCCTACTGGCTGTCTACCAGCTTAATTACAATTACGCCAATAAAAACTTACAGTATTTTGTGTATTCCCGGAGTTTCAAACTCTACTAAACTCTTCATAAAATGGCGTTGCCGGTTGGATTCTTTCTCTGAGCTTTGATCTCCCAGAATTGTGGATAGCTCTTTAAATGAAACTCCAGGAATACAGAAAATACAAAAATATATATACATATATAATGTTTTGATACAACTAACTCATATATAATATATCACAATAATGTTTGTATCTGCTTTAATTAAATCAAATTAAAAAATAGTTTTAAGCAAAATCGATTACTTTCCCCGTCAAAGTTTTTAAATAGATCTTCTAATGAAACGTTATTGTCCTATAACTTAAATGTGCGTAGCGCTGTAAAGCAATAACTTTGTGCATTTGGCAGTTTCGCAATAACTGTAAAGATAAATGTCCTCCATTTCTATAAACGAACACCCGCCCGTCTGAGCAATTTTCTACGTATAAATCTTCTCCTTCTTCCACTTTTCCCCGGTAAGAATTGGCTGCAAAATGATTTAATGTGTCGGTTTTGGGTGTTCAAAGTAAATGAATTAGCTAATGATATCAAACACACTCCACATCCACAGTCCTAGCGCTCGAACAGTTTTTAGATAAAATTAGACTCCGAAAGTTAATTTTTCTAAGAAAAAATATTATTTCCATAAAATTTTTACGTTGTGTCACTAAACCCTTATCATTGTCCAAGCGAAATTTTCCGGATGTTGTACCGATCGTCTTAACCGCTCCGCCACATAGGTATTTTATAAAATAAGAGATACAAACACAGATTTAAAAAGTACATTTAAATTTATTTATTACGAAGAAGATGTAATCGCGATAAATAAATAATGAACGAAATATCCAACAAAAGGCCTATAGAGGTTGTACGTTTATGGCAATATGGTAAAAGGGTTTTCTTTCGTTACAAATGGAGAATTTGGGTTCGTACTCGTTCCACCCTTTAGTTTCATACTCGTATAGCATTCTGCCATTCCCACGGGCAGCTCTTTGTCTTCTAGGGCAGGGGACCTTGAGTTTGTATTGGACAAGATCATAAAAATGCCCTCGGCGAGGATAAGAAGAACTTCTGTTGTTTATCGCTTTCTCTTCCCGCGCATTTATTAGGAATGATCTCACCACTGCTGAAATTATTTTATCTTTTTTTTCTTATCAAATAAGCGGTTCATCAGAAGCACATGAATATTACATTTCCTTTGTGAATGACCTTTGAATGACCTTTGTGATGCTGTGAATATGCCGGATGATATATATGGGTTTGATTTTCCGTATATTGAAAATTTATGTTTAAAAAAATTGTTTTCGGTTAATATTAATTATATGAAGCTAATAAAGATATGGGTTTATTTTTTGCAATTTTGCAATAACAAATTAATTTTAAAATGAAATTCTTTTTCGGCAAATTGATATCAAGCATTTCGTAGTTATCGTGAATGCTCAAAAATAATTTCAGCATTGTTGAAAGAAAGTATAACGTTTTGAAAATACGATTTTTCTTATTTTTGTGTCGATATTATAAATGGTTCCATGATAACTCAACACAGTGACTATTCAACGCACCTTTAAAAAGTGACATAGTCATTAAAAACGATGAAAAAAAAATTTAAACCTAACCTAACCTACTTAACCCAGTTAATAAAGTTTTTGTTTCATCACTTTCCATGACTTTATATAACTTTTTAAAGATGTGATGAATTATAATTTTGATGATTTATCCGGTCACCATTATAAATACCCGCTTTGTGTCAGAGCTGATTTTCAGATCTTTATTTCTTCCTTATTATTACTACATGTCATAATTCTTAAGAATTTCTCAAAAGACCTTAAGCAGAGAATACCTTCTTCAGTATCGAATTTAAATTAATCTTCAGAATCATTTTTTTTTTTCTTTCTTAATATGTTCAAAAATATTAATTAGATTTATTGAAATAATATATTTATATATGTAAATATATATTATTATACATACAGATAAAGCAATACAATTGTAATACTAGTCCAACTATTTTTTTTGCTAGCCTTCAATTAACCTTACATTACACATATTACATTTATCTTTGTATTCTATGTACAAGCTATTTGTCTCTTACAAATAAATAAATAAACTTAATAACGTACTAATGATTCATTATAAAGCTGGATCAGCATCAACATGATCAGACTACAAAAAATGTCAAAACCAATACGGAAAACAGTTTACTCTACAGAAGGATGAAATATTATAATGAACTGCAGGAAAACTATAAAGTCTGTACCAATGAATGGATTCAAGATGGATTGATGGAGCCACATTAAAAAAGAGATAGAGGAATAATAGTAAATTAGTCATTTGAAAACATAAATATAATTTAAACCAGTATAAAAATTAATAATAGATATACAATATTTTTCAACCTTTACAATGCAGACATAGGATAGATTCAATAATTGTCAAGAAATCAGATTTTGTTCCTGTTAAATTGTGTAATTACTCACTTATTGTAGGGGGCTATGGGAGGGACTGGGGATGGTAGTTTAATCGGAGGGAATTCAAAACATATTTATTTATTTATTTATCGTTTCTTTACATTGTATCTTTTTTTAAAAGTTATAATTTTTAACCTCACTAGGACAAGCCTGTGTTGAGGTTAGTAATTTTACAAAATATTAAAAAAATAGTACAAAGATTATATGAGATTTAAAATAGTACAAATATTTAAAAAAAATAATTCAAATATTAAGATAACAATATTGTTACATTGAAGTTTCTGCGAATTGGATACCTACATGGTACCTATCGGCCTATTCATTACAATATAATGCTGTAAACATGTAGGGTGACCATGATATTTAATTGCAATAAAAATGTAACAAACTATTATTTTTTTTTTTAAACAGATAGAAAGAAAGAGAGAAAAAAAAAATTTACATTAAAAAATGAAAAGGATGAAAAAATTAACTTATTCAAAATATTATGCCACAATTTAAAAGGACAAAGATGAAAGAATATGTTGGAAATCCTCGGATGGCAGAAATAATTTAACATTCTTTTTAAATGTACACAAGGAATTTGACGATTTAATGTGATCTGGAAGGCTATTGAATAAAAGTGGAGCCTGGTACAAATAATGTCTCTGCCCAAATGAGGATTTAGGGTGAATTGCCATAAAGTTCAGACCAGAGCCAATTCTTGTAGTACAAATTTGTTGCGTTCTTTTCGCAGAACTAATATTGTTAAAAAATCTGCATAACGTTTGTAGGATAAATAGTTGTTTTAAATTCATGATATTACATTCCTTATAAAGTAACTGTGTAGGATATGTAAATTTTTTCTTGTACATAACTTTGAGAATCAGTTTTTGGGCAATATTAAGTGGTTCTTTTACAGTATTCAGGCAGGAACCCCAGCACACTATATTATATGAAAATAGGCACTGAATTATAGCAAAATACACTGTTTTTAATTTTTCCCTGTCTAGTACATGTCTGAGATCTTTAAAAATATAGATAAGTCTCCTAACTTTATTTACTAACATTTCGACATAATCATTCCACCTCAAAAATTTATCAATTTTTACCCCCAGGTATTTGAGGCTGTCTACACTTTCCAAGGGGTTGCAGTTACACGTTTGCACACAATTGTGAATAATCAAATTATGAGAGGTAGATGGCTGACTTTTATAAGAAATGCTAAAAGTGATGTATTTGGTTTTTTGTGTATTTAAAGTTAAAATATTATTACTCAGATAATTATTAACTACTCCTAAACCTGTATCACATTTTTCAAAAGTTTCACTCCAATTTTTACCCTCAAATATTAAGGCAGTGTCATCTGCAAAACTAACAATGTTACCTGGAATTTTTAGACTGCATAAATCGTTTATATAAATAAGAAATAATATTGGCCCGAGTACACTACCTTGTGGTACTCCAAATGAGATAGATTTACTATCACTTAACATTTTATTTATTTCTACTTGCTGTGTTCTATCACTGAGGTAAGATCTGAACCAACCCATAGCTGTATTATTAATGCCTAAAGATAATAATTTCTTAATTTATTCACATTTAAACCCGCTAAACTACTTATGTAGTTTGTCAGCAGGAAAGTAAGTAAGAAGCAACTCGTGGGAAACCGTATCGAAGGCCTTTGATAAGTCTAAAAATACCGCTATAGCTTTGTTGCCATAGTCCAGTGCGTTTATAACTTTGGTCAATACCTTTAATATAGCATCACTCGTACTTCTGTTCTCTCTGAAACCAAATTGGTTGTCGGAGAGTATTTTGTATTTTTCTAAAAATGATACTAATCTTGACTTAGTCAGTCTTTCTATTATTTTTGAAAGAGTATTGAGCAAAGATATTGGTCTGTAATTATTAACATTTTCGTGATCTCCACCTTTGAAAAGAGGTATAATCTTGGCATTTTTACAATGGGAAGTAAATATGCCATTCTTAAAACTAAGATTAACAATATGAGTTATAGGACCAGCTAATTCATAAACATGCTGTTTATACACCATTATACTTAAGCCATCGATACCACAGGAAAAAGACATTTTTAATTCATTTATAACTTTAGTAACTTCAAAAATGCTAGTAGTTTTAAATTCAAAACTATCTCCTGTAACCTGAGAACCAGGTTTAAAATTGTTAACAAGATACATTTCGTTGGTTTTATTAGCACTGCACAAGTTTTTTGCGTATGTAGGACCAATATCACTGAAGAAGTTATTAACATGGTTGGTAATTATATGTGGATCCTCCTCCAATGAGATAGTTTTGTTATTGATTACTTATTTTTTTATGGACACTTGCTCCTTTTGAATATTTATGGCTTCCTTTATAATCTTCCACTGTTGCTTGTTATTACCGTTGACTTTATCCAGTTTCCTTCTGTAATACGTTTGCTTTGTATATTTTATAATTTTTGTACACCAGTTTCTGTATCTCTTATAATAAGCCAGCAGTTGAATATTATCAAACTCTCCTCGACATTTGTTGTGCAGTTTGTCGCGGGTTCTAAGGCATTTGATAATTCCATCATTTATCCAAGGTTTTAAGTATTTGATGTTATGTTTTACACTTTGTACCGACGAGCAACTTTCCACGTGCATTTTTAAACATTTTACGAAGTTTTCAGTAGCTGAATTAACTTCTTGCGATGACAGGACTGACTGCCATGATTCTTCTTTTAATTTAGCCTTCAAAAGATTGTTATTTATGACGGTTTTGATTTTTTCATTTTCCTTTGCTATTTTCTTTTGTCTAAAGCTCATAAATCTCAGCAATACCGCATCATGATCTGTTATGTCAGTAGTGAAGACAGCTCCCTGTTGTTCAAATTTAGATTTTACCATAATGTGATCGATGCGACTTGAAGCAGTAGACGAAACTCTTGTAGGTGAAATTATAATAGGTTTTAAGCCGTGAAAAGCCAAAAGTGAGAGGTATTTTTGAGTTTTTATACTGTTCAAATCTAATGTATTAATATTTATATCACCACATAAAATGATTTCCTTATTTTGTATAGATGTAGAATCAAGTAGGACACTCAGTGATTCAAGGAAACTATTTATATGAGTCTGGGACGGAGATCTGTAAATGGCTATTAAACGTATATTATAAGTATACTTAAGCAGTTTGCTCCAGGGAAAACAATTTCCTCAACAGTCGCCTGAACATTTTGTTTCACGTAGGCAACTACACCATCGTTTTGCAAATAGTTATTATTTGTATTGTAAACTGTGTATCCTGGGATGCTAGGTATATTGATCAAATTTTTTAGCCAAGCTTCTGTAAAAACTAATACCTCAGGACGATGTTCTATGCCATCAAGCATAGTTATGGTTTCATCAAAGGTTTTACTTAAACTTCTAATGTTCAAACAAACTAAAGAAAAGTTTGAATGTTTCAAAAAATTTTTGCAAGTAAATGAATCTTTAATAGTTAAATTAGGTTCTGTATTGTCATCCAAATCCATGTTTTTTCCTAAATCGATGTCCATTTTTAATATATCAAATATTGTCGGTGCCTTTTACCATACAACTTCTATATTCTATTGAGGTCATCTTCGTGTTTTATTTCTTTAATTTTTTTTCCTTCATCTTCTCTCATTAGAATGGATCCATTTTTAAACCAAATATATTTGTATTTTAATTCTTTTCCCTTTAATTTGGCTTTCCAAAGCAGTTCTTTAAAATAAGGAGATAGCGATTCTCCTAGGAATATCATTTTCTCACGGTTTGAGATCACCTTCTTATTTGTCAATAATTTTGATCTTGTTTATGGATTTCTAATTTTTAAGAGATTTTTTTTTGGATGACCTGGTCTTCTGTCATATTGTCTTATTGCTGATGTAATATCCTCTCTACTTATTTGGATATTAGCACTTTTTATTAGGTTTATAGCAGTTACTTTGGGATTTTCATCTGTCTTTTCCTCAATTCCTGTTATTTCAATACAGTTATCGAGGTTCGACTGTTCTAAACAAGCCAGTCTGGTTTCTAGATGTTTAATAATTTTACTTTTATTTGTAAAATCATTTTTAAGCTTTCGACTTCTCCTTTAATTTCATTCATGGAGTCCAAACGAATTATTATGTCATCATACTTTTGACAAATAAATTCGGTAGTTTTTTGAAATTCAGACATTTTTTTTTCAATGTTTTCGAGTATTTGGGTTTTAAGTTTCTCCAGTTTTGTGTCTACGAAAGACGCAAATTTAGTAAAAGTATCTTCTTCTGGGCTAGTGTCTTCGGGGGCAGTGTTCATTTTGTTTTTGGATCTTGTAAATGTATTTAGAGTATTTTGTTGTTAAGAGCTTGTTTTTTTGTTCGAACTCATGGTCACCCTTGCTGTAGTTTTGGTAGAAACAATAAGATGCGCAAGCGCCGTCAAAGCGAAACAAGCAAGCCGAATGGCCCGAGTTTTAAAGATGGCTGTGGAGTTGGCCAATCACAAGAGATTCACTTATACAGTAAACTTCACCGTTACTATTTCGCGATGTTAATAATTTATAAATCACTTGAGTAATCTCGCTTCAACGCGCAAAATTCTTTTCACAATTGATGCAGTGAACACTTAGTTAATGTCGCAACTGACTCGAATTGAACCGTTCACCGATATACACAATTAAACCAAGTTTTCAACGGGTCACTATTACTGTGTGCTACTTTGATTGTTGTCGTTATATCGATCATAAATCCAACTTAACGATAATTCAACCAAGTGCTATAAGTAATTTAGTTTTTTTTAATAATAATAATAAAACTTGAATATTTGTAAAACTTCGTAATTAAATAAACGGAGTTGTGCCAATTGAGCACGATAGGGAGGAAATATTATGGTTGGTAGCTCTTTCCAGATGCTAACCGTTTTAAATAAAAACGAGTGGAAGAGATTTTAATGAAACAAAGGACTTTATAGCTGCTCTTTTCGCGTACAAAATTTATTTTTTATTTTTACATATGAAGCAGATACTTTGTTATGTGATATTATAATATAAAATAAAACGGTAACATAGTAAATACCACCTGTATACCCAATGCCGACCAGACCGCAACAACCGTAGCCTATTCTATGCAATATAATACCCCACTGCCCCGACGAAGCTACAATTGTGCGAAACCTGGAATAGTGGTATTCACTAAGTTATTGTTTTATTTTATTTATTGTTTCTTTACGTGCGGTATCATTGTTTTACATTTTAATTATTAACCTCACCACAAGTATCCTATGTTGAGGCTGATAATTTTAGTTTTATAACTGAATGGATGTATTCTAATGAATTCATCACTCCCGATAATAATTCAATGTTTTACTCGTATTGAATAATCGTTTTATTCCTTCCCCCATCCCTCTGAATTGAGAAGCGACGCACAGAGCGAGCCTGGCCAGGTACTTGTCCTCCCCGTATAGGTTTTGGATATCTAGGAGGTTCTTCCTCAGTTCCATCCAAATGCTCAAAACATTAACATCTTCGTCAAAAGTCATCTGAAAAACAAGTTAAGCAATGTTTTTATGTGATTTAAAACAAATACAATTTTCTCCAAAATTATAAAAACACACGATTGCCTTTTTTCCTTTATTCATTGATAATTTTAGGTAGGGTTTTCGGGAATTGGATTTCGATTTGAAAATAGCGACCCATGTTTTATAGACATCCCAGCAAAGAATCAAACCAATTAATACCGACGTAGGTACCAAACCGGCGAAACCACTGGTTTTATTTTTAATTATAAACTAATGTTTATAAGACATGATTTTATGCATAGCATAAAGGATAACAAATAATTATAAGCAATAATTAGTCGCCTGAAATATCAATACAATAGGAAAAAAATATAATAAGCAGTAATTGTTGATTGAGGTACTAGTACATACTGAATTATTTGGCGGGTTGGAAATAAGCCGACATGGCTTAGTGGTTCAGAACACTTGACCGGACATCAGAAGTTATGGGTTAAATTCCCGTTGGCGGCATTTATTTTTAATCGGGAGATATTTTCAATTTGTATTGATATTATCAGAGTATATATATATACTCTGATAATAACAATACAAATTGACTCTAGCTAGCTAGCTATATATAGATAGCTTTTATCTCAAATCTAAGTCTCAAATCAGGAATATTCCCTAACCATCTAAAAAATTCTATTGTTGTATTACTACACAAAAATGGAGATAAATCTGCCATTCAAAATTACCGGCCGATATCTCTGGTCAATTCAGTCTAAAAAATTATCGAAAAAATTATCAAAAACCGTCTTAGCTTTTACCTTGAAGATAATAACATTCTTTCTGAAAGACAATTTGGCTTCCGACCGGGTTTAGGTACCGAAAATGCCATTGGCAATCTTACTAAAGTCATTTCTAATAACATCGATCGAGGAATTAAAAGAATCGCGCTCTTTCTGGATCTGGCTAAAGCTTTCGATACCATCTCGCACAAAATCCTTTTGAAAAAACTTCAGCTAATAAGTATTCAGGGGCAGTTACTTAAATGGTTAGGAAACTATCTAGAAAATTGAAGCCAAAGAGTTAATATTAGTGGCACTCTAAGCGATCCAGCCAATATTGAATTTGGTGTTCCACAGGGAAGTACTTTAGGACCGATATTGTTTAGTATATATAACAATGATCTTTGTAACAGTAACCTTGCCGATCATATCATCACTTTTGCTGACGATACGGTCTTAATATTTGAGGCAAAAAACTGGTTTGAAACGCATAGAAAAGCCGAAATTGGGATAAACAATGTTAAACATTGGCTAGATAATAATCTCCTTACTCTCAACACGGAAAAGACAAAATTTATACTTTTTTAGTGCAACTCAAGCGGGACAACCCAAGGAAATACTGAATATTACTATTCACATTCGTAATGAACCGAATACTTGTACTTGCAAAAACCTAGAATCCTTAGATAGTTTAAAATATTTAGGAATCACCATAGACAAATATCTGAGATGGGAAGAACACATTAACTCAACTGCCAAAAGTCAGAAAACTTACCCACCACTTTATGACCATCAGAAATATTCTCTCTGTAAAATATATGAAATCAATATACTATTCCATGTGTAATTCTTTACTCGAATATGCAACCCTAGGTTGGGGTGGCTGTGCCAAAACAATAGAAGACTCCCTGGTTAAAGCACAGAAATCACTACTAAGAGTCATCCTCAAAAAACCATTCAGGTTCCCCAGTGATGCATTATTCACGGAAATAAAAGTTCTCGATGTTAGACAACTGTATATTAGAAAGATTATATTACTTGCACAAAAATAACGTCAGCACTTCCCTTCCATCGACCACCTTCACGACACCCGACTTTCAAGGAATAATCCAATAGTCCCAATAAAAACCACGACTTCCCTTGGGCAACGGCAATTCTCGTACTTAGGACCTAAATTATTTAATATCATTCCCAATGCTTGAAAAATGAAAAGTACAAATGTTTTGCGCAAATTGGTCAACGACTGGCTCCTTGATTTAGGGAGGGTAAAAAATGAAGATATGTTGATCAATAGATAATCTCACTATAAAAAATATATATGTACATTATTTTCAAAACACTGATACATAATTTTTAAGTCCATCCAATACAAAATCACAAATTTATCACCTCTGAACACAATTGTCAATTATATATTAATCTGTACTTTATTTATCAATGCTATCGATTATTTTCTAATCATCCAACTATATTATAAACTTATAAACTACCCTTCCCATTTTTTTTACCTTACAACTCCTGTGGTGATCTGTCTTTTTATTACTACTATCTGGCTGTTATTTACTTTACCGGTTTTGGTGCTAAATTATAATATGAACTAAACTTGTCAATTTGACTGGCCTAAAACAGGATACATTCCTAGTTGGTTAGTCAAAGTTTCCGCATGTTTTATAGTATGATTGTTATGTGAAATAAATTTATTATTATTATTACTATTTCAGGCGACTAATTATTGCTTATAATTATTTGAAACCACTGATAATATCTACCAACACTTAAAATAAAGAGATTTAAAATAATATAGAAACTTATGTGTAGTTAGAAATAGCTAGATATAATAGTCTAATACTAACTATTTCTAGTCTAGTATTCAACATAATATTTGGTTTAACGTTTGTATTTTTTTTATATTTCAGCGGTAACATATTTAAGCAATTAGATATCACGTAGTCCTGGCGTTCTTTGCCCATATTTGCTTGGGTACGATTAGTCCTTCGTTAAATGTTTAACGAGTATTGTGGTCCAGCTTATGTTTGCCTATTAAAGTATAATCTTATACCACAGAATTGTTCTTAATGATTTAATTACGATTAAAGTATGGAAAAGAATGCATTTGTTTGAATTTATTTGTCGAATTTTGGAGGATCTAGAGTCAATCAATATAAATGTAATGTATGCGGTGAAAGAGGAAACCATGTTTCGTGGGGTCCCCTCCAAAGATTCTCTTACAGACCCAGACAAGCTCTATGGATACTCTAGATATTCTAGCCATAAGCTTATAGTGACCAAACCTCTGGAGTACCTACTCATCAAATGACTTATTCCAAACAGCACTGTGAGATTGGGTCTCAGAAATAAACTTCTTATTAAAACTCATTGTTGTTAACGTGCGGTCGCCGTTGTGTGAAAGCACTACTCAATGGTGCAAATATATAATACAAATCAACAATAATTGTAAGGAAGCACTAATAACTGATACCAATTAATTTAATGAAAAATGTAAATTATTGTTTTACTTACACATTCAGGACAGTGCGATTACGAGATTCCTATTGGTAGTGAATGGCGAAATGCTGGCTGAAATGAGCCAAGTTGCATATAGCGTAATGTGTCGCGTACCTGAATACTTTTTTGTAACACATGTTATTATTATTTTATTTATTCATTTCGGAAAAAAGTGCAATCCGACACATTCTATAAATCGTATTTGGTATAATTTTGGATGTATTTTAAGCTTACTTTAAATATTTTGATGATTATTTCTGTTTTTTTTTAATATTTTTTTGATCATTCAGTATAATTTTGATTTATATTTTTATTATGGTTTATAAAATAACTAGCTGACGTGTACCCAGCGTTACTCGACTTTTCCCTACTTTCTATAATTTCAATATGCACGTAGGGAAGACCTAGGCAAAGCGAATGGACCAGGTGAATATTTCCGAAAATTACCACTAGAATGAGCTAATAGTATCATAATCGGTGTACCGCATCACTACCGTTGCCATGACAGCGAATATTTGTCATTTGGCTGGAACACACGCTTTTTTGATAAAATATCGTTTTTTTAGAATTTTCATAGGATAAACGAAGGTAAGGTATTTGTGATTATTATTATTTGGTTATATTTCATGTGAAGATTAGTTTATTTCATCCCATGTTTATTTGTTTCCTATCTAAAAAACTAAGTTTAGTTATGAAATACAGCAACCACTTTGTATTTTTTTAACAAAGCGTTATTTGATACTGCCTTAGGCAAAGCGAATAGGGCAAAGCGGATTGACCATTCGCTTTGCCCGAGTGAATGAACTTTTTAATTGATTATATGTTAATGCGTATTACATATTTACAATGTTTATATTTTTATAGGAGGTGTATACACACGTACGAAAAACAAACCAGGCAAATTGGACTGAGTTAATGATGGCTAAAGCCATGAAAAAAGTGAATAAATACAAGGAATCCATCACATGCAACATTCTATCGCCACATCAAATCTGGATCCACAAAGAAAAAGTTGGGTCGTTTTTTAAAAATTTTTCCTCTGAACAGGAAAACAAACTCTGTGATTACTTGCTGAAAATGGAGAGCGTTTTCTACAGGTTAACGCGTTGTGATTTCCTTTCCGTGGTATATAATTATGCTGATAATGCATTTAGTGACATTGATTATGCTCCTGCCACAGTGACAGATCGTCCTGTTGAACCAGAAAACTCTGAAGGCTGCACATCTCCAACGAATCAACAACCGCATTCTGTGGATGTTATAGATAAAGCTTCCTTGCCTCCTGCTGAAATCATTAACGAAATTAACACCGGTAAAATTTACGCACTCATTAACAAGGAAGATTAAGTCATTATTTGATATTAGACCAATGCCCAAAGCAAATTTTAATTCGGCAATAAGAATAAGAAAATGCCAAAAGTCAGATGTTATTACTTCTACTCCCATAAAAAACATACAAAAAGGCAAAAATGAAGCCAACATTCGAAAAAATAAAAAAAAATGAAATCATAAAGAAAAAAAACTTGGCCCATCTACCCCAGCGGAATGAAAGTTAAAGCAAAAACAGATGAAAATAAAAATTTGAAATGCCTTATTTGTGACGAAAATTATATTGAACCATTAACAGAAAATTGGATTCAATGCAGCCAGTGTAAAAGTTGGGCTCACGAATCATGCACCTCATATAGTAGATATGGTACTTCTACTACGATTGTGATTGCCAATTCTCTTTGCCCGGAGCCCAAGTTCAACAATACGAAGAGTTTTTTAAATTTATATTATTTTTATAATTCTAATTAATATTACCTTTTCATTTATTTTACTTTTGTAGACAAACATTTTTTCAACATTACGCTTTTTAAAGTTTTTATGCTATGCAAACATTGTGTGTTTTATTTAATGTCTTTTCCTGGGTCTCCCCTATTTTTAGGGGTCGGACGTAACAAATGTAGCGGGATATATATATATATATATAAACCTACCGGAAGATATTCTCTACATAATAATAAAAACCCTAGTAAAGTCCGTTGCGTGGTTTAGAAGAACTAAGCGCACAAACATATATATGGATATCGACTTTATTTTATAATATTTATTTATTAATATTTTTTTTCTCTTCATACTTAAATCATGTACGACTCCCGTAATACGAGCATGAACCTAGTTTGGTAGTAAAAAAAATCATCAAATTGGTCATTTAAAAAAATTAAATATTTATTAATATAATGTGAATAACGTTCTTACAAATAATAATTGGAAATAAATATAAAAAACAGTTCATACGGCAAACAATATTTGAAATGTGCAGTGGAACAATGATATAAAAATATATATTTATATACGTAATTATAACATCACTGGGATTCGGGGGTCAATGAAAATCAGTCAATATCCAGAGTTTATTCTGCAAAATATTTTATTAAAAAATCATCAAAGTTTGTTAATTAAAATAGAGGATTGTTTAGATTAACGTTTATAATTAAGTTAGACGTTAACTACATATATTATACATTAATAAATATGTCTTCATTGTAAATCTTATACTTATTGCCATTATTGGATGGTTTCTTTTTTTTTACATTAGGCATTGAGGCACTGAGAAAAACAATTTTCCGCATTGCCTATGTCATCTTTGGGGATGCTGTGTAGTTGATCTTTTTATGGAAAGGTATGAGAGGAAGTTCTAGGAAGGAAAAGGATGTGAGAGGTGGGTAGGCATCTGGGGGTCAATGTATCCAGGAGTGACGAAATTATGAATCCATCCCTCCTTCTACGGTGCAGTGCAATGGGCCGAGAGAATCCGGCTGGAGAGGTCAAAAGGTCTTCCTCAACCAGTCTCTCCCGAATCGGCCCGCCACGCAGTTGGTAGGCAAACGCATCCGCTGCCAAGATGTGGACAAAACTCAGCCCATGAACCCGGGCACCACTACTAAGTCACCAAACGTATCAAAAGACTTGGAGTGATCTATGGCAGAGGTGTTGGTTATCCAATAAATATTTCCCGGGGCTGCGGTACCCATATCCGCCTCCCAAATTGACATGGACACCTCCATGGATTTTATTTTCGTCCTCTCTTAAAGTGAAATTGAAATATTAACTTAAAACTCTTTAAAAACTTAGAAATTAAAATCTCATTTATTTATTGATGTATTAAACAATACACCACCATACCATATTGTGTAGTGATTGATGCATTAAATAATATTGCACTGGGAGATGAATTATTATAATAATTGTACTATTCAAATTTATATGTTTGCGATTTCATTGCTTCGCATTTATTGTTTATAGGAAAGCCAACTTCTTTGATCAGTTCTGAGAACAGATATGATCCATCTTCAATGAACCCGACTTTTGTGGCTACTCTTTGGGAAGCTGGACCTGAAAACGACGATGAAGTTACCCTCATCCCAATTGCCTTGCAGATATCAATTCTGAAAATTAAAAAAAATCAAATAAGTTATGTTTTTGTTTATGCACACAGTTAACATAACCTTTTTTAAAGTTAACTCCACACTAGAGGTCCGGAGGAAAATAATTTCCCTAGGGCCTACGTCATCTTTGGGAGGTCTTTTTAATGAAAATGATGATCTGGGAAGAAAAAAAGGCTTGAGAAGTGGTTAAGAATTTGGGGGTCAGTGTCCACATGAGTGATGGGCGTATGAAACCATCCCTCTCCCTGGGGTGTAGGGCGACGAGTCGAGAGAGTCGGGCTGGAGAGAAGAAAGGGTCTCCCTTAATCGGCCTCTCCTAATCCGGCCCGCCACGCAGTTGGTGGGTAGGCGTATCCTCCGCCAACACCTAGACAAACCTCACCCGATGATCCAGTGCATCCCTAAGAATTCATCGTAGCGTAGAAATTGGGATGACTTATGGCAGAGAGATTGGTTATCCAATAATGGCCCTCGGGGCGTCGGTACCTGAACCCGCCTTGTATTATTAAGTGAATACCTACGTAGGAAATATATTTTATTTAAGAAAAGGAAGCAATAACCATGAAAGTTTTGATTTAATAATGTCCCATAACCCTATGGAATAGAAAAGCGTATTGAAAACTCAATAACACACATTCCCTTTGCGGAATCAATTTATATTAATTAAAATAAATCAAGATTTGGCCGTCAAAACCAGAATTTTTTTTTTTTTATTTTTATTTTTTTTTTATTTTTTTTTTATTTGTATAAAGATTACATACAATATTATTTATACCCGCTAAGCTACTGCAAGTAGCTTGTCAGCAGGAGATTAGTTGCACCTATAATAATAGTATAGTACATAAAATTAAAATAATCATCAACGCTTTAGCGTAGTAATACATACATTTCTACAAAAAAACCAAAAAAAATATAAATAAAAAATTGTGTAATACCTTATTTGAAAATACAGAAACAGTGTTGTGGGGAAAAAAAAACAGTCTTAATACATGAGGTTACTCCTTAGTAGCCATGATTTTAATATTAAAGAGAATTTACTAATGGAGCAATTTTCTTTTAATTCATATGGCAATTTGTTAAAAATTAAAGGTATTGTGTATTCAAGAGTTCTTTGACCATATTTGTTTTGAAACACAGGTACTTTCATTCCTTTATTTTGTATGAAACGTGTATTGTGTACATGATCCACCATTGTTTTATACGGACTGTCAGATATATGCTGTAATACAATTTTTTGCCACATAAGGGCACGAATCGGTAATACATTTATTGATTTATACATAATACTAATGTCTCTCCTCTGGTTATAAACGGTTTTGCTTACTAACAACTTTACCATGGCATTTTGAATCATTTGTACATGTTTTATGTTGGTTTTGCACGATTGACCCCATGAAGTTATCCCATATCTTACGGTAGATTCTGCAAGAGACAGATAAATCAATTTCATAGTTTTTAAAGGTACAAAATATTTTATTTTATACAGTCTTCCTACAATAGACCGAAGGCGCTTACACAGTTTTGAAATGTGTACATCCCACTTCATGTTACAATCTACTGTAACTCCTAGATAGACATAGTGGTTAACCAGTTCGATATTTGTACACGCACAGGGCTGTGTGATATTGTTGTGAATGCAGTCAAAAGAGTGAGATATGATTAGAGGTGCCTCGCCATACTTGGCATGTGGTGATCTTATATGCATCAGTTTTGTTTTTTTAGAATTAATTAGTAAACCATAATCATGTGACCACCTTAATAAAGAAATAAAGTCTTGCTGCAACAATTTCATTGCAATAGATAAATTTTCATGGGATATGACAAGTGCAGTATCATCAGCGTATACATAATATTTAACAAACGAAAAAAATTTTGTCATAAGAGATACAAAGATAATATAAAATGTTGGTCCCAAAATTGACCCCTGTGGAACTCCAGTTTTGACATTTTTTATTTCACTAAATTTGTCTGATATTTTTACCTTGATTTGGCGGTTGGTTAAAAAGTTTTTGAATAGTTTGAGTGTATTTCCTCTTACCCCTATTGCCTCCAAAATATTTAACAATTTCGTCGTATCTATAGTATCAAATGCCTTAGAATTGTCTATGAACAGTACCAAAACATGTCTTTTGTTATTCAATTCATTATTTATAAAATTAGAAAAATCCTGTAGTAACATTTCGGTACTTTTTTTTTTTGGAAACCATATTGATTGGGATCTATTATAGAAAAGAAGTCCAAGTATTTAGTTAGTTTTAAAGATAAGTATTTTTCGAGAATCTTTTCTATAGCTGGTAGTATACTAATCGGTCTATAGTTTCCTATATCGGTATGTTTTCCACTTTTGTAAATAGGTCTGACAATACTACACTTCAGCTCATCCGGTATTACAGCCTGAGTTAAAATTATGTTAATTAGATGTGTTAATATAGGGCCTAGGATATCTATGTGTCTTTTTATGTCAAACATTCGTATGTTGTCTATGCCAGGAGACTTTGAATTTTTGAGGAGCTTCACTATGCTCACTATGTCTGCGAGTGACGCTCGTGGTATATATAAGCTATGTTGCAATTCTAGCGGGACGATATTTGATGCCCTAAAATCACATTTGTGTACCATTGAAGAAATGCTGTCTGAAAAATAGTTTACAAATTGGTTTGTCACAATTTCCACGGATTGATCTTTTAGCATATATCTAGATATAACATCATCACAGTTACTCTTTGTGTTACGTCCTAGAATTTTATTTATTTCATCCCAGGTTTTTTGCTGTCTGTAAAATGATGCTTAAATCTATCATTATAAAATGCCGTTTTATTTTTGATTATTAATTTGGTGACATAATTACGAAATGATTTATATTGTTTTTCATAAATTGTATTTGTTGGTGAATTTTTCCATCGTTTAAATAAAAAATCTTTTTTTTTAATATGTGATAAAATATCTTCGGTCATCCATTCTTTTATTATCCAAGGTCGAGCTTTAGGTTTGACATCTATAATTAATCTACTATTTTCATACAATTCGTTAAAATTGGATTTTATTTGATTATATAAATTAGTGCAATCGTTTGTCTGTAGTAAAGCACTCCAGTTATAATTTCTAATAGAGCAATCTATACGTTTTTGGGATAAAATTGAGACCTGCCGTACTTCATTTACAATACGTTTATTCATTTTATAATATGGAATGCTCACACCTGTTGTAAAGTGATCAGCAATAATGAAGTCACATACACAAGCACGTAGGATGTGCGTGTCTTTGTGCTTATTAATATACCTAACAAATATATGATCCAGGCACGTACGTGTCACTTTACCTTTAGCTATGGCTTCCCTCGTAACGTCACTGATACATTTAGTAAAATAATTATTTGAAAGAGTGTTTTCATAGTTGATCGTTATAGCGTCAATATAATTTAGCAAATCAATATTTATATCACCAAATATTAACATATTTTCATTACGGTTCGAATGTTTGGTTAGTAATGAAGAAAGCTCATTTATAAAAGATTGTTTACTAAGATTTGGTGGTCTATAAATAGCAAGAACATTAAGTGTTGTATTATTAGGTAATGTTATTAGGCATGAGATATTTTCGAAAAACATTGTTTCATATGTATTTTGTGTAAAAATTAAAGTATCCCGGATATATAAGCTTATACCCCCTCCCGATTTGGATGTGCGACAGTAACTGATGCTATTATAACCTGGAATTTCGAAAAGACAAGTTTGTTCACTTTTTATAGATGTTTCACATAACATTAATAAATCTATATTTTTCCAACAATTTTGGAGGTTAGCATGTAAAACATCCCAATATTTAGAGATTGATCGTATATTAACTTGCACACATATAAAACTTCCCACTTCACTGTTTTTTTCTACCATTTCTTCCGTCCATTGGTCTAACCTATTAGTTCTCTTAAAGTCAACATCATAGTCTTCATCTATGTAGTTAGACGCCATAGCTGATCGTGGAGAAATCCCTCGAAAGCGCTGCTAGGTATGCTGGGCAGTTCTCCCTGTCTCCGGTAGGATGAGTGGCGGGCTTTCCAAATCTGATGCAGGTGGCGCAAACTGCCTTCGCAGCAGTATTTGGGCAACTTTCGCGGGAGTGACCATCCTGGCCACAGTGACCACATCTTGTTTGATCTTTACAGAACTTGAAAGAGTGACCGATCATTTGGCACTTGGAACATACTGTGAGGCCAATAAAATCACGTACGCGGCACACTGTCCAGTCCACAAAGACCTTTCCCTGTTCCACTAGGATGTGTCGCAGGTTAGCAGGCACCTCGTAGACCCGGTGGCAAGTTGATCCTGTGCGAGCACCAGCTAGGTGACTGAGCCTGCAGCTCGCTATGGTGCTCCCAACGTCAGTTATCCCAGAGATGCCGGTAAGAGCGCTCTGCAGGAAATCATCATCAGTCAGCTCCCGGGGAACATTAAAAAATATGACTCTCGGTAGTCTTTTGGTCGGCAGTCGGGCACTCAGGGTTGAAGAATTGACAAGAGCTGGGGCATTTAAAATTTTTTTACAGTCTTCTTTTGTCGCCGTCTGGAGTAACACACCATTATTTTTTATTTTCCGGATCCCCGTCACGCGTACACCTAAATCTGATGGTCGGAAAGTGTCCTTCATAAGCTGCTTTGTTTGTTCACTATCTTTGGCCTTTAATTTGGGAAAAATGCACACCGAAGGCTTTGGGCTTCCCACTTGAATCATACTATGATTAACTTTGTTTATGGTTGCGATGGCTTAAAATTATTTTAATTTAATTCAATGTTTTCTGACCGAAGAGTCATTTTACAATGATATTACGAGTACATCTTAGCGGCTAAATAATCCACGGGTATCTGTGCCATACGGCGCGGCGCCAGGTCATGTTTTAAAATAGCACGAAACACGGTGATTGAACTCAGTGAGAGAGCTCAGGGCTTTATTTGGGAATAAAGACCAGTTGTAATGAAAAATATCCTTCTATCCATCCATACGGGAATCAACACCATCGTAACCTTCACTAACCGTTTCTTCATAAGGGTAGGCAGAGAGGACGGACCTTCGTACATACACTCATTCCTTCATTCGCACCCCATAATCTAATAATCTTACTCTTCTGTTATCCTGACTCTTGACATGGCCCGACTCATTAACATTCGTGTCATATATTCTCCTTACAATCGTTCATTTGTTCTGCATGCCCGAAAAATTTGAGCGTCCGTTTCTTAATCTTAGCATTTCTCACACAACATAGGACGATAAACCATGTATTACATGAATTTTCAAGAGTTAAAATTTTTTTTTTTACTTACATCTATTTTTTCTACTTTCACCCTTTTCTGCTACTTCCATGCTTCACAGACATACATCAGGGTAAGTACCAGCACTCCATTCCAATTTAACAAAAACAAAAAAAAAAATCTGTTGAAATTTGAATCCAAAGTTGGTATTTATTAGTCAAATTTTAAAAAAATTGGTCACTAGGAGGGAAATATCAGCGGTTCGACCCAGAACCAAAAGTTTTTTTAACACTTTGGTTGACAAATGCGGAAAGTTGAAATCGAAAAATAAGATTGGGTTCTCTATTTTGATTGTTCTGGTTTCCCACTTGTAATATGAGTTTCCGGACATCGTGTATAGGTATTTGAAATGAGTACTCTTTTGTTTAATTTGTTTAGGATTAATCTTGACAAGTAAGAGGCTGCTCTTTTTAACTAACATTTAATTATCAATCCTACAAGTATACAATTTGACCTAATCACGCACGGGTCTGCGCTAGTAGCTAACATAAAGTCAATGATATTTAGTTAGAATGTCTCTTCATGTCATACCTGCCCCGCAATATTTCCTTAAAAATGCCCACCCCCTGACTCTGAGGCGACGCATAGAGCGAGGCTGGCCAGGTACTTGTCAGCAATGCCCACCCCCTGACTCTGAGGCGACGCATAGAGCGAGGCTGGCCAGGTACTTGTCAGCAATACCCACCTCCCTGACTCTGAGGCGACGCATAGAGCGAGGCTGGCCAGGTACTTGTCAGCAATGCCCACCTCCTGACTCTGAGGCGACGCATAGAGCGAGGCTGGCCAGATACTTGTCAGCAATACCCACCCCCCTGACTCTGAGGCGACGCATAGAGCGAGGCTGGCCAGGTACTTGTCAGCAATGCCCACCCCCCTGACTCTGAGGCGATGCATAGAGCGAGGCTGGCCAGGTACTTGTCAGCAATGCCCACCCCCCTGACTCTGAGGCGATGCATAGAGCGAGGCTGGCCAGGTACTTGTCAGCAATGCCTATCCCCCAGAATTCTGGGGCGACGCATAGAGCGAAGTTGGCCAGGTACTTTTCCTCCCCGTACAGCTCATGGATATAATATTACCTGTTTGCACGGGTCTGCGCTAGTACAAAGTAGTAGCACTAACATAAAGTCAATGGTATTTAGTTGGAATGTCTTTTCATGTCATACCTGCCCCGCAATATTTCCTCGGCAATGCCCATCCCCCTGAATTCTGGGGCGACGCACAGAGCGAGGCTGGCCAGGTACTTGTCTTCCCCGTACAGCTCATGGATATCAGGGAGATTCTTCTTCAGTGCCATCCAAACGCTCAATACCTTAACTCCAACATCGAAAGTCATCTGAAAAATAGTTATTCGTTGTTTTTGCAAAATTCGGCACACATTATTACTGTCAATCTATTTTAAATTATCAATAATATGTTGGAGCACATGTTTTGTGTAATGAATTCTATCATACTATCGTCTAAACGTCTCACCGAAATATTCAGCTACGCTTTTTTGAAGTTTTTGATTTGGGTTAATTTTGCACCTTTTCATTAAATATACACATTTTGGTTGTCTGTGAGTCTATGTCTGTTTATATCCGTGAAATCTGGTTCAGTAACTCAAATTTTCTTTGAATTTAACTGTCATCATCAAAATTGGTATCTGTTATAATAAACTGCCGTTTATTTCAAAATAATTTTAATGAATCTGTAACACGTACAGAAAAAAAGGTTCCAGACTTACCAATTCTGACAAATCCACAACTTCATCTACGTTGTCAACTCCTATCATATTAAATCCAACAAGCTTTCCTTTCGCGGAATCATCATCAACTACGCAAATTACACAAACTTGCTGCGGAAACATCACTCTCTTTACTTCTCTGTTTATAAAAGTAAGGAATTCTGGAGATTCGTGACCACCTGAAAGGAAAACAACGAATTACTTTTATCATGCACTTTAATAACATTATTTAAATTAAGGAATGGATTAAAGAGAAAAAAATATTTTTTTTACTAAAAATTGAAATCACAGAATAAAACATACTCTACATAGTAGTACACATATCTATACACAACCGTACTTAAAATTATTTTCATACATTGCCTAATTTTTATTACTGCCTTTATTATTTTATTTTTATCACTTTTTTATTATTATTTAATTTAATTTAATTTTTTTATTTTTTTATTTATTTATTTATTTATTTTTTTATTTATTTATTTTTTTATTTTTTTATTTTTTTATTTATTTAGTACAGGTGATGATACAATGACACATGTAGATAAAAAATACTTTGACTGCCCAACTAGGAGGAATTCCCGTTTTAGGACAGTCAAAATTGAGTTAGTATTCATGCACGCATACATATTTTGTAAGAACAAAAACAAAAAAGGAAAAAAAAGAAAAGTAATATAATATACACATAACTAAAAAAAAATACATCCCTTCATTTGCATACATATATTTTACAACTAACATACATCCTTATATGTCTAAATAAAGACATGTCCTAAATAAAGATTAACTCAGAATGACGTATACGTATATAAAATACGTGATGGGGTAGAACTTACAGAAACATACACAACTGCTTAACGAAGCACTCTACTTAAACTATGTATCTATTCATCAGAACTTCTGTTTAAAGAATTGAAAGTCAGAAAGCTAAATGCATTATACTTCCACCGTGCAACATTACAAATTTACGAAGATAATATTCTTACTGAAACTGCACCATTTAAAAATAATAGAAAACTAAGACAACCATTTAATTCCAAAATGTAAAAAATAAACAGTGGGGCTATTGGTCTATAATTATCTTGAAATAGTTTTTTAATACATTACCAGAAAGTATGAGAAATATAAATAAAATAAAGATATTAAATTTAATCTAAAAAAAACAAGCTGAATACTTTTACATATGAATAACGAACATAATAACTAATCCCGCATATAACAAGCCTAGCTCTATCACGGTGGTACATTACGTTAAATGATTATTATGTATTATATTTGGGCCTCACTGGGTGAGGCCCAAATACCAAAGAATGTTTTTATAATACTGCTAATCTAATGTATCAATAATAAATAAATAAAAAGTGAACCCTTGCAAGAGCTCTCCAACATTAAATTACGATAAAGGTAAATTGTAAAAAAAATATTACTGTTAGGGTTGTGCAACTGTTTGATGGCGGAGGAATTTCGTAGCTCGTTTAATCCAACTATGAATTATACGACTAAAAAGCTAGATGAATTTAAATAGTGAGTATTCGGTGGAATGCTTAAAATCCCATAGATGGAAAGAGATGCGGAAGAAGAAATGCTGCAGCCGGTATTAAACACAGGAAGTCCTCGAGACCATGACGCGCTAAAACTATTTGGGAGTACGACAACCTATTCTTTCGAGGTATAATAAAATTAGAATTTGTTAGTTGACTTCATCACATCTTTAAAAAGTTATATAAATTCATGGAAAGTTATGAAACAAAAACTTTATTAACTGGGTTATGTAGGTTAGGTTAGGTTGGGTTAGGTTAAAATAGTTTTTTTCATCGTTTCTAATGACTTTATATCGCTTTTTAAAATTGTGTTGAATTGTCACAGTGTTGAGTTATCATAGTTACCCGCAGAAGAGGAGTTAGGCTCATCACGAAAGAAGTCCTTGTTTAGCATTTCGATCATATCGTCGTAGTATTCTTCTGAGGCGGTCTGTACACGGAACTTAATTTTCTTCCCTTCTTTGTTGGTCTTCACGAACTTCCCCCATACCTCGGGATGCACCACCTCTGTCTCACGCCTCCATGTCGGCGAAATCATTTTCTAAGAAAAAAAGGGAAAAAAAATCGAATGAATCGTAAGTGATGGACAAAACCGAAAAATTGTTCGACGCTGTCTCTTCAATATAGTTTCATGCCTCGTTTACGTTATCGATTCAGCGGATTTTTAGAGCGGCCTTCAACCCTCTTGGTTTCTCTCGGGTCTTATTAAATAACGGTATTCGACCATGAGTTGTAGATCCTCCAAACGACATATCCGGCCTATTTTCATTTTCATGACGCATTCGATTAAACTAACATTCTTTGTGAATACAGAAAAACGAATATCAGGTACTTCTTCAGGAGTCCTAGTAACAAATACCCTCGAGAAGCTTAGAATAAAATATGCCGAGGGCATTCTGCGGCCATCGTATCAGTTTCTTTCGGAATATGACACGGAGTTATGGTAATTATGTACTATAAGTCGAGATAAGCAGACACATCCTAGCCTAATATAATTTTTGATGAGCATATTTATATACATACATATGTAATTTTTTGTCATTAACTTCGGAGGAAGATATGGAAAGGAACTCCGAGGAAAGTAATTTTTAAATGGAGGAAGATATGGAAACGAGGATTTGACCCCGAGGAAAGTTATTTCAAAATGGAGGAAGATATGGAAACAAGGATTTAACTTCGAGGAAAGTAATTTTGAAATGGAGGAAGATATGGAAACGAGGATTTGACCCAGAGGAAAGTAATTTCGAAACGGAGGAAGATATGGAAACAAGGATTTGTTTTGCGATATTTTTCATAGAAAAATACATAATCATGAACGGTTTCTTAAAAAAAGGCGTTTATTTCAAACTATACGAATCTACATTGAATTTTTTTATCAAGGTCGGATATTGAAACCATTTTACTGTGTGTAGTTGCTTTTCAGTCCTAAGAAGTTGACAGATTTATAAACTGCATATCAATATACTTATTTATTAAATGAAAAAAACACACTTCGTAATACACCACTTATATTGAATTGATAAATGACAGCCAACAAGGTTTCGCTTATCTCAAGCTTCGTCAGGGCTTTTTATATTTACATATAAGTTAATAAAACATCCTACCAAACATAAACCATTTGTACTTTTATTTTTAAAATTTTTTATTGATTTATTAATTTTTGGGAAATTGACATTTTACATTTATTTCAGTTTGAAAATAAGTATTATATTGCCAAAATAAACCCAATTATGGATTTCCTCCTTGTGACTTTACCTCTACTGAGACGGCATAATAAGGAATAAGTAAATTAATTCTATAAAAGTAATGTATTACAAAGCGTATTTTTTTCCCTCATTTATTATATAAAATCGCACCCCAACGTATTTGCATCCTTCGAAAAAAAAATTAAACAATCTTTATTGTTTCAGAAGATATTTCGTTTGATTTTTTTTTGTATTTTAACTTTTATGTTTTACATAAACACATTATTAGCTAGGTAAATAAAATTCAAAGCCAAAATTTCTAAGTTCGTTTTTATTTCTGCCTGGAGTGTTTAAAGAGTGGTTACATTGTAGAAGTCGCAGACGCCAGAGGCATTATCTCTTCACTAGTATGAGATACGTAGTAGAAATAAAGTCGATGAATAGTATAAAAAGTCGGGGACGCTCTAGGAATCTAGGCTCTCTATCTCTATCTATTTATTTAAATATAGATACAAAAGAAAGTACAAATTACATATTAGGAAGCTTTGCCTGTCCAACTACAAAAGTTTCCCGTTCCAGGACAGACAAATTGACAGGTGTAGTTCATATTTTTCCTAAATAAATGTACATAATTACATAACAAAAAATTTCATTTTTCTCTGCAACTAAGTTGTGTAATGAAGAAAAATATATATCTAAATTTTTTATATTTTTTTACAGTAGTAGTGGCTTTTTTAACGTGGTCACATGTATTGCAATCGGATTTGCAGTATAAGAGATAAGTTAGGTATTTAGTAGTAATGAAAAGTATTGAAAAGTAGAAATGGAGTTTTTTTTTGTAGTTTCTATTTTTATCATTATTTTTTTTTGTGCTGTTGATAATTGATTGGAGTGAACTCAGAAAAGTCAATATTTTGGAAAGAGGGAGTAGATTGCAAAAATGCATAAGTTATTATTCAATACAATTTTCAGGCAGTTGGCTTGTGATAAGAGTATTTCGATAACGATCCCGCTAAACTTATCGAGATATATATTTGTGTCGTGTTCAGAGTAATTGTAAATAAATTTGGAGGTGTAATATTTATTTAACAAACATTCCGGTAAAATAATAACATCGAATAGGTAGTTGAATTGATCCAGAAAATGCTTCTTATACTTTGGTATATAATTTTAACGCTGTAAGCGCACCATTTATAGTTATTTAGATTGTTCAGATCATCAATGACATTCATGTTAAGATCTAAACCGGAATCATCTCCGGTATAATAGTGTAATTGAATCATAAGTAATGTGTTGGTTGTGGGTTGTATAGAAGTTGGTTCCTGAATAATATGTGATTATATGCGATTTTAAATGTAGTTACAATGGTAAATGTGCTTAATATGAATAATATGGTATAAATAATGTAGTTAGATGTAGTACTCGTACTATGAAAGAGATAGCAAAAAACAAAATTAATGAGGTAGCACGAACTGTGTGATATCAAATGAATTCCAGAAAAGTAGTAAATAATAAAAATATGTGAGCGAGACATAAATGCAAGGTTCAAGACATACCTCGAAAGAATAACCATTAATTATAATTTATCAAAGTGTAGCCAATTTGCTTTCGTCGGAGATAATAATGGTATTAGTTCCCTCGTTTTTGCGAAGGTAAATCTGCCCCCCTTTAATCCAAGCAAAGCGGTATTGTTTCTCCTTCGCCGCTGCTCGTGTCTTGTACCACAGCTGTTTGCCGCGAAATGTCAGTTGTTCTGAAATGAAGATCGGCGAGAAGGATCCAGCCATACCGATGTTTGAGGTGTTCAGTTTGTCTTCTAGATTCTGTGTGTTTTTGTTGAAAGTTTTTAGGTCTGTTAACAGGTGTTCTCTTGCTATTTTCATTTTGAATTTAACAATTATTTCTCTTGGGTGACTATCTATTGTTTTTTTTTGCTGCGTCATGAATGTCATCTATGTCCTTTGTTTCAGTGGAGGACTTTGTTATTTTGCAGGTATTTAATAAAACGTGTTGCAGATTTTTCCCTTTGATTTCTGGGATGCCTCTTATTTCTATGTTGTTCGCTTTGAGTTCCCTTTCCTGCAAGTCCAGACATTTTTACAAGACATAAATCCTAGCTTTCAAGGTTGAGGTCTTTTTAGTGAGTTCTTCATTCTTTAATTCGATGTCACGGATTCTAGCCATGAAATCCTCATATTGAGAACTCATAAATTGAATACTTTCAAGAATTATGTTATTTTAGTCCAGAATATATTTTTTTTTCCAGGTTAGACGCCTTGTTCATGACTAGATCTTGATTATCTTCTAGATTTGTCGGAGTCTGAGCGGCGAACGCTAAACCAGTTTCAGTAACTTTTCTACTCTGCTCCAAGGTCCAGTATTTATTTATACATATATATGCCTAAAAAGGCTTTGACATAAAAGTGATACATGATGCAGTGTACATAGGAGAATATCTGTATTATACAGGAGATACTGACAGTAAATAGATGTAATCCATAGTATCTCTGTTTGTCTGCAATGGGCTAGCAGCGCCGGGTATGGCTGATTTGCATTGCTTGCACTTTTGTTGAGATCGCCGTTTTAAATTAAGTCGACGGTATGTATTCTCTGTAATACCTCCGCAAGCTTAATGAAATGTGCCTTTGCATGCGGCACACGCGAATTCCAACTCATCAGAAGGTATAGTTACTGAGCACACTCGGCAATGCATCTTGAATAATTGTTTTTTTCATACTACCCGCGTTGTAGCAAATTGTACTATTATAGTTGTGCTCATTATACTCGGAAGGAACTTTAAATCACTCGGATGTTATTAATGTACTATACTAGCAGTTAAAAACCCGCTCCGCGGGTTTTTTTCTGCTAGGCCCTGCGGGCGGCTCTTGGTTGGGCTTCGCCCATTTTAAGTGATATTAACAACAGTTACGTTTAATAGATAGATATTAGAACATTCACAGAGAGAGGGTGAGTATATATATTGTTAAAACACGGAACAGGAAGGAGTTAATTAATAATAACATGCTAAATTTACGCATAATAATAATGACAGTTGTTTGAATAAATGAAATTTTACGTATTTGTGATGGATTATTTCAAATGAAACACTATTATTGACTACATGTCTACAACTGATATTAACTGTTATCGTACCTAATATAATTAGCTCATAGGAGACTTGCAGTGCTTGAATATGTGTTACAACCGTCAATGTCTATAAGTTGAATCAATATCGTTTAGTTTGTCACAATTAAAGATAGTTTTAACAAAGTTGACTTAAATGATAGATTATTACATATTGATTAATTGTACCCGTGTTTATGAATAAAAGGAGGGTAATTGTGCGATGACATTAGCAGTCGGTTTAATTAAAAGGTGTTAATTTTACTCCAACTCGTGGTAATTCTTTACCTACAACTGTTACTGTATCTAATAAAGTTTAAAGCCAGATTATATATACACCTTCATCAGGAGAGTAAAAATCTATATATAAAGGTAGATTATTACAATATAGCGCCCCTGAGGTGATATCTCACAAAAGCGGCGCTATGCAAATTGTCCAATAAATAAATAAATATAATGTTTACATTTTATTGTGTATACACCGAAGTCAAAAATTAAATATAGATTGCAATTGGGAAAGAAGAAGTGGAAGGAGGGGGGGGGGGGTAAGAGTAGGCTGGGTTTATAATAATTAGGAATTACAATATCGTTAGACGGGAAAGACCAGTTGAGTGGGAAAATATTTAAAAGAGAGTTTATAAAAAAATTCTTGTTAATTATATCTGCTTTTATATTAATATGTTTCCTCATTTCTAAAATTTCAAAATTATTTATAGTGAAGTATTTTAAGACCTGAAAAAAAACAAATAGCATATAACCATAAAACAATATATTCATAAGACAAATAGCATTTAATAACGGTTATTCTAATAAATTGATAGTTGAAATACTAAATAAAAAAATTAAACACATTCTCTTCAAACGGTCTTTCTAAAGATAGAAATAAACAATGGCGTAGAATTCTGTGTGTGGATAACGATACTTCTAAAATTATATATATAAACAATCCTGGTACCATTCAACTGGCGTTTTACACTAATAACAATGAAGAAATATATTCTTAATAATAAAGATAGCAAAATTCAAACAAAAAATCAGGAGTTTAAAAACTCAATTGAGATTATTGTTATTTCTTTTACAAAGGTAGAACCAATAGAAACTTTGAAGTCAGAACTAAAGAATATCGCAGGGCTATAAATGGAAATAGTGAATCTGAGTTTGCAAATAATCTTTTGAATAATGATCACACTTTCGATAAAAATTCAGGTCTTAAAATACTTCACTCAGGATATAAAGCATCGTAAATAAATAATTTAGAAATTTTAGAAATTAGAAAACATGCCAATATAAAATCAGATATAATTAATAAGAAAAAAAAATATAAATAATAATGATAAATGCCATTATAAAGTGATAAGCTTCCAGAAGAAATCTTCTTATAAAACGCTTGTTAATGGTAAGTAGTCAAATATTGTGAGCTGCATATTTAAATATTCGCGCCAGGCATTTGGTTCGTTTTTAAACCGCCAGAGGTACGCTCTGTCGGCCATCTTGAAGAAACGCGTGAATTTTTATAAACGTCAAACATAATCACGTAACTGTGAAGAATTTTCATTGTAATGTAATTAATCCAATGGATTATGAACTTTCTAAAACATATTTTCTTCGATATTATCCAAAAATTATATGAGCAGAAACGATGCTTTTGAAGAAATCTCGTATTATTATGAGGCGATCCTATTTTAGTATGGAATCGTGTCTTAATATTCAAGTTACCCGAAACAGACAATTTTAATTTGACCAATCAGAGGGCCTACATCGTCCAGACGCTGGGACAATAATACTATCAGATTTTAGACCTTTGTTGTACAAACATGTAACACTACAAGGAACTTTATAATTTGAGCGTAAAGTATTTTTAAAATAAACTTTAATGCGGTGCAAGTTTATATGAACTAGTCACAGGTAATGATAGTGTTGTTGAATGAATGAGGCGTATTTGATTAACGAAGAAAGAGGTTGAAGGAGAATGAATATAAGACTTGACTTAGTGAATGGTTGAAGAAGCCGGAACGATACCATAATTTTGGAAAAATAAACAATTAAGTGAAAAAATCCAAAAACAAAAAATGCCGTTCAAAAATTGTTAATAAATAAATAAATAAAAAATCACACAACCATTTTTTTTAATAAATACTTGAAGTGATGAATGAAGCACTAATAAATTTTGCAAATAGAAAACATTATAAATTCTTCGTTCATACTTATCAAGACTATTTATAGATGTTATAATTATTTATTAAAAATAAAATAGTCACGAAGTACAGATTGTAAACCGTGTTTTGTGGACCAACAAAAAATATCTGCTAGGTAATTTCTCTGCATAGTATAATCATAACTTTGTTATGGCGGTGTATAAATGGCATAATAATATTAATTTCAAACCTCAAATCGAAAGAAAACACTGCACGGGCCGGCAAATAACAACAATGTAATAACAATAACTAAACAGTCGTCCCTCCACGCTTTACACTAACTGAGGACTGAAGAGTGAAGACCGACCTAAGAATGGAGATAACATTAGGCGACCGGCACAGTCCCGCGTGGTGTTTGCGCGGGGCCGATTTCGCAACGAAGGATTACGAATTTAATAAATAGTATTTACAATGCACGTGTGAATGAGCTAAATTACCTAAATCGGTAATACTTGTAATATTTTATAGTTTATAATAATTAGTAACATTGGATATCGATTTTCCCAAATACAAGGTTAAATTTCATTTTAAACTAGCTTTACCCCACCATGTGTTGCTGTGACTCAACCTGTCTATGCAGATAGAGAAACAAGAGCACTTTTGCTTTCACGTCAAACAGATGGCGATATTTTACAAAAAATATTGTTTCAAACTGCCCCATCTATACAGGGTGTATCGGCACTAACCCGACAAACTTTAACCAGCTATTCCTTAGCACATTTGGAGTAAAAAATGTTATGGGCACTTTGCTGTCCGGTAGCATTTTTTTTTCAATTAAAAACAAAAAAATTAAAAATTTCCACACTACATCACTGTCATTGGCATTGCTTTTCGTGTTCAACAGCTGTTATAAGCAAGTATGTCGAAAAGCGTTTTCGCTCTTTCGCACACACTAAATAATAATAGTTAAAAATGAGACGAATGGTGCCGTGCCATTTCGTTGTGATTGTAAAAGGGCGCCAATATAGGTACACACGTACATTATTCAACGGAATTCGAATAAAATATTGCCAGATGGGTTTTCAAACTTTGACAAAGGATAAAACAGTGGTGACATGTGGTGAAAATATGAATAATTAATTTTTTATTAAAAAAAAACGTTACCGGACAGCAAAGTGCTCATAAGATTTTTTAGTCCAAATATGCAAAGGAATAGCTGGTCAAAGTTTGTCGGGTACTTGCCGATACACCCTGTATAATATATATATGCTAAGGAATAGCTGGTTAAAGTTTGTCGGGTACTTGCCGATACACCCTGTATAATATATATATGCTAAGGAATAGCTGGTTAAAGTTTGTCGGGTACTTGCCGATACACCCTGTTTAATATATATATGCTAAGGAATAGCTGGTTAAAGTTTGTCGGGTACTTGCCGATACACCCTGTATAATATATATATGCTAAGGAATAGCTGGTTAAAGTTTGTCGGGTACTTGCCGATACACCCTGTATAATATATATATACTAAGGAATAGCTGGTTAAAGTTTGTCGGGTACTTGCCGATACACCCTGTATAATATATATATACTAAGGAATAGCTGGTTAAAGTTTGTCGGGTACTTGCCGATACACCCTGTATAATATATATATACAACGTTGTGTCAATATTTCAAAGCAATTGGTGAAGAACTTTCGGAGATTTAAGATTTTGAACAAACAATCATATACATTTTTATTTATATAGATCATTGACTAAATAAAACCATTGGTATAGAATAGATAGATAGTGTAAAAAGGCAGGGAAATAGTGAACACAGGGTTTTCTCATTCTTACCATGCCTCTCCTATCGAAGGTTGAATTTCACCAAAACGTTCAAAAGACGTTCATTTCGCAGAGATTTATGACAGAGATGAAAAAAGAAAATAAAATGTAGTAGCAACTGGTAGGTATCTGGTTTTAGAGTAGTAGATACTCTCGGTATCACAATTTGAGAAAAAAATCCGAAAGAAAACATTGCTAAATACGGGATTTTGTATTATTTTGACCAGATCTTAATAGCAAGGTATTTGCCGAATAACCTTATTGTACTTTTATTTCTCGCCATTCAGTCTCATAATGTGTAACATTTTCTTATAGAACATTGAAGGTACACCCACCCTGTCCCACCCCGGTATAGGTGACTTATGGTCACCCCTTCGGAGCTCTCGCATGAATCTATTTTTTTTTTAATAAACGGCTCTACAATTTATATAAATGAAGCTAGGCCTTCAATGTCCCCGCATACGGTGTTATGAAGCGGTATGCAAGCGCTTACAAGTACTAAACTAAGGACAACACAGAAAAATAAACAACAAAACAATCAAGTTCAAGTGTCAGGCAGATAGTTGGTGGAGGGGACCCACACTCCAGTACCTGTAAACACATAAAAGTAAAGAAAACAATAGAGTGACGGGGGAGTTTCGCCGAACCACGACTGGCAGTCCTGTCGAGAAATTGGTGGTGGTTGGGGCGACTGGTGCAGGTCAGGACTTCCACACCCCTTAGCCGACCACCCGGTGGTGCCCTGAAGATAAGTATTGGAAAAAGAGGGATAAAACCCTAAAGAACCTAGGGGAAAGAAGCGTCAGGAGGTCGGAGGCAGGGTGGAGGTTACCCCAGCCCGCACAGTCACCCCTCTGACCACCAACGCTCATCAGGGGTGGCGCAGGTGATTGGCGGAGTCCCCCGGTAAGAAAGAATAATAAGAAGCTCCAGTCGTGCATGCGGGGACGAGGCCCGTTATCCAACCCCTAATGGGGAAAATAAACAAAACAAAACAGACAACGGAGTTCAGTTCTCGCCTGTAAACTCGTTGCTGTTACTAAAAAAAGAAAAGAAAACCGGAAAAAATACATGCAAAAAGAAGAGAAAATAAGAGGAAAAATGAAAAACAATAATCAATCGAAAAAGTGCCACATAAGGGCAACGGTAAATAAGTAAAAACAAAAGTAAAGGTGTAAAAATAAGATCTGCATGGTCTGTAGAGAGGACAGTAAGTATTGAATAAGAATAAGAAGTAAGAGAGATAATTAGTAAACACAAATATATAAGAGTGCTTACAGTGTCTGTAAAAAGAAAAACAGTGTGTTATCCTTAGACAGGGAAAAAGAAACATATGAAAAGAAAACAGAAAATAAGAATTAAAAGTACAAGACAAGTTAATTAAAAAAAAAACAAAAAAACAAAATATAAACGAATGGAAATCATCTGCAACAGCTGGTACAGTAAGAAAAAGAAATAAGATAAGAATAGTAAAATAAGAAAAACAGAATAGCATATACAATAATGAAAGAGTTGTAAAAGAATAAGTCATGGAGCAGGAGCAGTACACCGGGGGTTCCCAATTATTACACTAGTCAACGACTCTAAGCACAGGCCATCTCTCAACCCAGATCCTAGTAAACTTCCTCAAACATTCGAAATTCACACTGTTAGAAACAAGATCGGTGTTCCACACCGGTCTAATGGGGGCATTCAGACCTTCTATCATTTCGTCTCTGGCATCCTTCAAAATCTCACAGTGCCACAGAATGTGCTCGGCCGACTGGTAATTATTGCCACAAGCGCAATTGGGGTGGGTGGACAGGGCAAGGCTGTGAAGCCTTCCCCTGAATTCCCCATGTCCTGAAAGGAGCTGCGTAACGTGATGGTCCAGTTTGAGGAAGGCCCCTTCCATTCTGAGTTTAACTGAAGGGAAGAAGGAGAAGGTCCATCTTCCCTTGCTCGACCTATCCCAACGGACCTGCCACTCTTTGAGCGACAGGTCCCTCATCGTTCGGAGCAGTCCTGGGAGAGTTCCTGGTCCACCCGGTGTCAGAACGACACCAAGGTGGTTTGCCGGGGATCCTCGGATTAATCGCTGCTTCGCTAACACTTCCCTAATCTCTAGATCAATTGGTAGTACACCAGCCAAAATTGGCAAAGCGTCCGAGGCGGCGCGACGGTTCGATATGCCCCAGATAGTGCCAGCAGGGGAGTGCGTTGACCCCTATTGAGAGCTAGAAGTATTAAGCAGTTATCCAGGCGGTGCTCCCAAACAGAGGCAGCATATGAGACTTGCGCAACATATACCCCCCTGTAGAGAGCGTGCAGAGCCGGTCTGCGAAGTCCCCACTCAGCCGTGGAGATTCTTCTTAGCTTCAGGAAAAGCGCCTGAGCCCTGCTGGATACATCTTTGACATGAGCCAGAAAGGAGGACGATCGATCTAGAGTGACACCTAAGTATTTGACGTTATCCACAAATTTGATATTAGTGTCTCCCATACGGATGGTAGGGTTTCTTTCCTTACGGAAAGAACCCTTCATCAGGAGACCCATTGTCTTCTGGGGAGCGAAGGTCATTTTATTCCTCTCCCCCCATTTAAGGAGGGTGTCCAAACCTTCACCAGCCTTACGTTTAACTTCTCTTCTACTGTCCCCAGAGACAAGAAACATTTTATCGTCCGCATAGTCGATCATGATACATCCTTCAGGCAAGGGTAACCTAGAGGAATCATCGAAGGTTATATTCCAAAATTCAGGACCTAGGTTGGAGCCTTGAGGGCACCCCATATCGACTTCGCGTTCAATAACGGTGTCGCCATGAGATATAATGATGGTGCGGCCCGATAAGTAATTGTCCACCGATTTAAATAAAAGTTTTGGGCAGTTCCTATTTTTAACCTTGATGCGTATCATGTATCATTTTCTTATAGATCAGTGATTATAAGTAAGTTATGTATATATTGGCTAGTGAAAAAAGATTTAGATGTTCCTAAGAAGGATTCAATAACTTTCCTTACGGCCACCTAAGGCGTCTTTGGCGTCTAAGCCGTTTGTATGGATGTTTTTTTTCAATTTTTCACTGGCTACAGCAATTTACAAAAAAAAATGGCAGAGAAAATTCTCCAAAAATAATGTTCAAGAATAGACTCCAATCACTTGGCTTCATGACGCCACGCCTATACAAATGTGTATTTGTATGTATGTAGTTTTTTTAGTAGGTAGCTACAATTATTACGTCACTAGAATTGGCGGGCCGGCCGAAATATTATCTCTCCAGCGAACACGTTTTGTATTTGCAATGGTGATAATCTTTTTTTCGTGAGTGAATTGGTTTGTGATAAAAAAACAGGTGGCTAAAAAGATTAAAAAAATAGAGCTATAATAGCAACAGCATTGAACACGGTAAATAAGTATGTACAAAACATTTAAAATAAGTTATTATTAAATTTTTAATTTTAAGATTTATTTGATTTGTATACGGAGGAAACTTACTGATAAATAATTGCTAATTTATTAAGAATCTCTTCAAATTATTCGAAAATCGGTTAAAAACGGAATTGCAGTCCCTTGACGAATGAATTGATAGGTTTACTGGAAAATTTTTAGTAAAATGTCGGTTTATTGTCAGATGTCGGAACACGTGATCATAAAAATCCTAAAATTTTCGTATTTCGTCATTACATTTTACTTAGACAAATGCAGGTGAATTAACACGAGTTCTGATATTATTACGAATTTACTATAAGGAAACGGCCTGCAGTCTCGTTTTTAATCGAATAATCAATAATTTAATAGGTTCTTAATAAATTAGCAATACTCATTTTTCTCCGCGTAGTGACAAAAGTAAAAGAATCGAAGAATTCAATCAACTATTCCGGGAACAAAAACTCGCATCGACTGGACCCGTAAAAAATACGTGCTAAAGGCGAATGTTTTTTTATATCGCAAAGTAAATTTAGCCAAGTTACGACTAAAACTCACTTATCTCTAGTTGGTAGGACTGCATTTTTGCTGATATTGAATAAGGTGAATACCTTCTTGTACCACGTTGCCACAAAGAAACCACGAACTGTGATGGTATAGATATAATTTATATACACAGGTACTTACATACACTTATTTATAAGTGACACAATCGCGACGCACCTGGGGTAATATTATATTGCGAATTTTCTTTTGATTGACGCAATTTTCATGTGGAAAAAGGTTTCTATTGTTATTAAAATATTTCACGTGAGGAAATTACGTTGCCGGTATTTGTTCCGTACAAAATACTTTTTTTATAAAATATAGCTTGCCAGGTTTAATCTTTATGACAATGGGTGTAATACTAATTTCGGTTTTCGGTACGATGCACAGTAGTCCATCCCAGAGGTGGCCCGTGACTGAATTTCACAGCCGTGCATTACAATAAAAAATGGTAACATGTAACACAGAAAAATTAACACCTCAGGTTAATATTTTCGCTTTTATGGTCTCACAAAAATCGTTGTATCTACCTTATCGCTATGGTGAGAAATATTATCTAAATTGTTTTAGAAAGAGAAAAACTCAAGCTTTATATTCAAATGTAGAAGTTAACTACAGAATATTTAAAATTTACACCACTATGAAGCCAAAGGTTCCGACCGAGATTTAAAAAAATTATGAAACTAAATTCAACGATTTTTTTAATAATTATTTTCGTATGAAAATAAGGACAAAAAAGTGAACCTGTCTCACTCTCAAGGTTTCAGCCACTATACCTAGTGCCCAAAGTGAGAGCACGTCATGTGACGCAAAATTTTATATAAATATTGCACAATATCCAAACTAACTGCAGGTAATAAAACAATCTCGGGCCACAAAGTTTCATTGGTATTTCGCCATCGAAAGTGATCTCATCGAGGAAGTGTTAAATTACTATTATCCGAGCCCCTATTAGTCCCCGTCAAACCATTGCTATTTTGTTGGAATTAGTTATTTGTGAGTCTTGTTTTGCAATTGAATTTAATGTTGAATATATTTTCAGTAATTTTTTTACTAAACTTCTAAATATATAGGCTTTTGAACTGTGTGCCTTGCTACGCCGAGCAAAATATATAAAAAATAATAATTTGTAATTTTATTTTCATAAACTTTTAACTACTTTTCCAAGCGATTGTAAAAATGTTATTTAATAAAAAAAAGTTTTTTTATATATGTAGTTTATGAAGCATAATTTATTTTTATTAAATTACGACTCTCGGCTTAATTATGCATCATGTACGCCATTTGTAAACCGTCGAAATGACGTCTATGAAAAACATATGTATGGTTAGGTAATCGGTTTATATAATAGGTGTTATCAAAAAGGTGCTAGAATTATTGGAACATTTATGGAGTAAGTAATATAGATTTTCTGTGAATATACTGTACCTTAACATCTTGTATGTTTTGCCCTTGTATGTAATAATAACACTGCCATTGTGTAGACTGATGGGTTTTAGTGTTTTTTTGTATTATATATTTTTACTGGACTCAAATATTTTGTATTTTTAAACTATTTTAATTTTACTAGTAAATATTTTATTCCAATAAAAAGTAGAATAAATTACAAAAAAAAATATATGCACTAGAATCCATGGAAATAACCCGCCTGTCTAAAATAATTTAACCCTACCTTCTCAACGAATAAACAATTGAATGCAATGCAAAATCCCTTATAAATTCATTACCATTTCAAATATACCTTAATAAAAAACTCCTGCTTAATTGCAACAAACATATGTACTTGGAAAGAATAGAAATTAAAAATATGAATATTACAATATGATATTATGTTCGTAAGTTTAAGTGTTAAATAATTTAATAAATCTAAATAAACCGCTCATTGTAAATTAGGCAATAAGTTTCACCTAATGCGATGGCGAGTATCCTTTTATTCATATAAATTGGAGCAAAATTCTACGCATAAAAAATCTACAAAACCCGGAAAATAATAGTAAGGAACAATATAAAGAAAATGAGAGTAAGGTAAACTATTAGGGGGAGAACTGGATAAAATTATGTGTTATTCCCAAATTTGAATAATTCATTGTAAATATCAGCTATATAATGTAAATAATTGTGTACCAAACCAATCGTAAATTAAGTACATGACTTGAGCAATTAAGTTAAGAAAACTGTTGACAACTGCTATCTTTAAGTTCAAGAGTACACATAATATAATATTATCAGCATTCACCAAACCCTCAAATTATATACACTCTTTGTAAAATCAACCACATTCAATTTAACCCACATAACTTGTTTTTTTCCTTACCAAAAAATGAATTTTTAAATGCAATTGCTTATGCTTTGAATGTTTATTACAATATCAACATGCTATGACCGCCATGACTTGATTGCGGGACCACTGTGCGGTGGTTTGAAATTGTATTATTGTATAGGGCGTAAAATTATTCAAGTTCAATAAGCTTTAATTTTCAATTTTGGAACTGATAACTATAAATCATATCAGATAAGCTATAAGATTGTTTCTAAAATTATTTAATAAATTAATAATTTTATGAAATGTTTTAGGATTTCTTTTGTTTAAATGTTTGATAGGCATCGTAATTTTTCAACTTTACTGTTACTGGAAAGGCACATTTCTTCTTTTGAAAGGCAATGATCCTGAGGTAAATATATATATTTGTATATATACTTTCAGTTTCACAAATCCTCAATTACCTTTAAGATTTCGCGATTTTTACGGCTCTGCGCCAGTTCTTAAATAAAATATATATCTTGTCAGGCTTAGCAAAATTTACCCTCGAAACCTACGACAGTCGGAGTCAAATAAATACCTACGCCACTGCAATTGCCCATATTTATTTATTTTAACTGTCCTCAAATATCCGAATTTTTGTTTTCTGGGCTGTGCTTAAGTTAGTCCTACGTGAAATCTGGTTCGATCAACTCAAAGTTGCTTTGAATTTAAGTGACCTTTTCAAAGTTGTAACTGATTGTGTGAACAATTCAGAGAAACGATAAGGGTAGATAAAAGCAGTGGGTACCTATCTATCTACCTGTCATATGATATTTTAAGTGAAAATAATTTAAATCGATATTTTAAAAATTGAAATTCAGGAAATCAGACTATCCCGTGATTTTTCACAGATGTATGCTAGTTTTGAAATAATAAAAAAACGAAAGATGGTAGGTTATCCAACTATCAACAATTTTCTTTACAAATATATTTCATGGATGGCCATACTCATCTAATCAGCCACTGCACATCCTAGCTTGAATGAAGACCTCTCTAAATATATCTATAGCTTTCAAACTCGTTTCCTCGCTCTGCTCTGCATTGATTTTCTGACTTCTCGTTTGCCTGTATAGTTGCACATATAACATTACTGTAATAGACAGCATTACCATAAAACCTTAATATTAATTAAAATAATATATTTATTGAATACCATATAATATATTTTTAAATTTGATAATTATAAGTATACCTACAGAATGAAGTCAAATAATGTAGGCATAGTTATTATGCATGATCGATAAGCAAGTGTTTGTCGAGGATAATCTGCATTATAAATGTGATTACATGATGGTCCAGTTTTCTAGTTACTATAACTAGTATCTGGTATTATAGCTAGTATCTGCTCTAAAAAATTAACCATGTGTATAATTAGAATGTATTATTCGTATTTTGTAACAATTTTTGATAGTTGGTACATAATATCAAATTGAATATAAGTTAATATTGATGTTATAAGGTCAATCAAAGTTAACAATAATTAACTAGAGCCCATATTTGCACTGAGCGGGGGCGATTGCATTCTCAATCTCCAAACTATAAATACATTTCTTAATCCACTACTCATATTTCAGTATCTGACTAAGATGGATAGAGCATTATGGAAATAACGCTATTAGTATAATACAACTTCTGAATTTCGTTATTAATAAAATATTATTCGTACATCAATTATCTTTAGATAACGAAATGATTAATTTTAATCAAAAATATAATAAAAAACGATAATCGACTTTTAATATTTTACCAATTGCATAATAATATTTGTCAGATAATTCGTGTTGGGATGTTCAAAATTAACATTCATAAAAAGGGAATTGGTACCTGGGTAGATTCAGTGATTGAATTACGTCAATAATAGACTCGAAACAATCCTCTATTAATAATTGCCAAATTTATGAGCAAAATGTTTTCCCTTGTTTATTATTTCAGCTGCGGTAATGCCGACAGATTGTAGAACATCGCGTGAGTGATGATATTTAGTCCCACCTATTCAAAACTAGGAATTAAGGTCATCACCAAAATCGCCAAACTGAACTGATGTTCAGGATGGGATGTAAATAAACCTATCTCTATAGGTGGGCTATAAGTTGTTGCGCTTTTGATATCGCTCCTGCGATGAACCGAGCGGGGAGCGGCGCGAGGTCAGCGGCACCCGGAAACTCAGTTCTTGGAAATATTTTCGCCATGGATCGCTTCATGGGGTAACAACAAGCTTTTTGAGTAAAACAGTTTTACAAACATAACGATCCCTACGGGATTGTTCGGCACTTGTTTTCTGCTCATTTCTGATTATACAATTTAAGTCAGTGTCCCAGTGTACATTTCATTGAATAGTTGATCAAGTAGAGACGGGATCAATCCTAAAAAGAAAATAAGTATTTATATGAACACCGCCGCAGTTATTTGCGTGAGAACGTTAATAGTCTAAAGTCTAAGTCGATGGAATGAATACAGGGTAGTGGTATTAGAAGTAGAATATTTTGATGTTTTCAACCCAAAACTAACGCGCATTTCTGCCGCCAATATAGGCAACGAAATCCACATCCAGCATTGACCTAGGCTAGTAGTAGTTGTGGCTTGAGTTATCTGGGTCATTCTCATAGAAAAAAATTTGGTCTAGTAAACCTGACCGAAATTTTTAAACTTTTTCATATTCACAAACTCGTATATTTTTGAGTTTTTTGAGACACATAGAAGCGCCCAGAATGAGTTACAACGTATACACTTCTTATCAAATCAATACTTCAAAAAAAATTGTCGGGGGACCAAGCGTCGGGGAATCAAGAGTCGAGCCACCATATTGCCTGTTCTACTACTTTTATTAAAATAAACATTTATTTATATCTATACATTATCACTGCAACCACGGTTTATTTTTATTATTTTTCATTCTATGCTTCAACCACTATGAAATCTGGAAACTATTACTTTTGTAGAAAGCCACGAAGATAATGCATTTAGTAAGTTGAATTTATGATAAAAAACCTGCATAATCTTTAAGGAAAACAAAAATAGTGATGGGTCCAATTGAAATGTTTTTCAGGAAAAGTATTGTTGAGTTTGTAGAGAAGGCAATTAAACGATATATGTAGGTACATTCTCACTGAAAATATCCATTCAATAAACACTCACAAATCAAATTAAATTTAAAATGATTTATTTTATTACATGGATTCAAAATAATTATAAACTTTTTCACATTTTTAAAGAAATGTCATTGATTCAAAGTGAAATTATTGTTAAAAAATTAAGAGATATGGAAAAAGTATAGTCAAATAAATTGAGATACTTACGTATTTTATGGTCACTGGACGTATAAAATATTATATAAAATAAAGAAAGTATTTTGTAATTATTAAAACACACAAAAACATTTAAGTGCCTAAACACAAATACAAAAAACAGAAAATTGTAGAAAATGCTTTTTATAAAAAAAGTTGTTATCATAAATAAGAAATATGAAAGGATTTATTTCAACTCGAAAAACTTTAGAAAATTAGAATAATTAAAATGTAAAAAAGCATTAAAAAAGTGTAAAGTAAGTAGTTAATGAAAATAATTATTTAAAAAAATAATACTAAAACTGGAAAATGGAGAAAAAGATTATTGTTTAATCTGATAGGATAAAAACTTGCAGCTGTCGCAGTTGGCAATAAACTTAAAGCCAAGAGCTTTCTCCAGATCTGCGTAAGCAATGGATCCGTCCTCTGCGAAGCCTGCTTCCATGGCGCCCAGGATGGAGGCCCTGGTGGTAAATAGCGCCGAGGTCACCTTCACCCCTATCTCCTTGCAGAGACTAATCCTGCCGAGTCAAACCAATATCATTTTATTTCCTGTTTATTAACATTGTTAAATTGAAATAATGGGATTTACATGAATTAAAATTACTTTTTCACTTTATTAGATACAAAAGCGATCAAATATCGATTGTAAACAGTCCTCTCTTCAATACTTTCTAAATTAATTATTTTCCCCCTTGTAATTCCTAAATCAACTCCCCCTATTCCCACCTCTTCTCTTGCATTCGTTAGTAAATTCTTCTGCCGTTTGTTTTATTTTTCGTGTGTTTCATATTCTCATTTACAGTTAGTCGTTGGTTTTGTCTTCATCAACGATTAAACGTTACTTAAATCATCCAGAAGTAAAAATCTACTTCTAGGAGAAATATTCTGCCTAAAATTAAAAAGTGAAAGGTTAGTAATTCATGTTTGGTCACCCATAAACATAACATAAACATAAGCGATCAAGTTGGCGATTTTGAAACATGTTCTTTCATCAGTGCTGGGGTATCTACGACGTATCTTCAATTCTGGTTTTTTAAACGTGTCATTTGGAAAACGGAACCCTTTTATTATTTGTCGACGTCGGAATTGAACCTAGGACGATCTGCGCGAAGGGACTTATTGCATTGACAGAGGCGTCGTCATTTAAAAAAAGTAAATATCGAAATTATTTTCCTTTAAAATTAAAATATCAACACTGGGTTAACATAAACGGTATTGACGAAGGGTGATTTGAATTTTTATTCGAAAATTCGTAATATTTTGCAAACGGTCGGCACGCGTAAGCCACATAGCCAGCGTTATCCAAGCATAATAAAAAAATGAAATCATTTTGACAAAGACAGTACTAGCAGTTTTTATCTACGTAAATGCCCGTCAATAATAATGAGCCGATGTATACGTATGAAGGATGGCCAAACTCATAACAGTACGTAAAAAGTGTTATATATTTCTTCGGCATTACCAATGTCCATTGGCAATGTCCCAGTTAGACAAAGGTCCTGGTACATATCTCTAATTGCGACCGTTACCTTTTTTATTTTCTGTGTCTGGTTCTATTTCAAGTTTTGTTTAGATTTAGAAACAATCTTCTCTTCTTAAATGATTACATGTTACATGAATGTGTTGACTACAAAAGTTATTTCAGTAAATTGAATAAAAATTATCATGTTTTGTCCGATGTGTACGTGTAAATTAACTCGTTTTTTTGGCAGGCCATTATTAGACGGCACAATCATTCTAGGATCTAGTGGAGAGAGTTAGCGGTTAAGGCTTTCCCAGCCTGGAATGACGGTATAGAATTATTAGAAGAGTCTACCTGGACAGTAGCATTTCCTGTGCTAGAGCCATGCCCCTGTAGTCCGGCACCACGCACAGGCCCATGGAGCCAAGATATTCCCTGACGCGGTACTTCTCGTGGACACTCGGCAGGCGCTTCCTTACTTCTGTCAAGATCTTTATGGTTTTCTCCCCCGCCTCAGTTTTCATCTGAAAAAAAAATTTCCAAAAAATAATTTATTATTTTTCTGTAACAAATGCAGTTTTAGTCGTGTTTTCTTAGGAAAATGTTCTTATAGTGCTATCTTATCTAATAAAAGTATATATCTGCAACTGCCACATCTACAAAGTTGGTATTTTTTAAAGAAAGAGAAATATTCCCTACTTATGTACGAAGAACTTGACAAAAATTTGAAAATATCCTACTACCACCAAAGTAAGTGGAAAATACTGCTTGTGTCGTGATGGAGGACTTTGCCAGCCGAGGAATTGAACTCACTATGCCTTAGAGGGACGCAGATGCGATGCCAACTCAGCCACTGACCGGTTGCACAAATATTTATGTGTTTCCTAATGAAAGCCTTTTCAAACTACTACTACGACTACTTGTTAACCGACGGGGCTCTAATTAATTTCGCTCAGCAACGCAATAGAAGTAAGCCATCTACTTGCATTGGTTATGAATAAATTGTCAAAGTAAGGTTTGCTTGTGAAGTTAGAATGGTTCAAACGTAGAAAAAAGTTCTAGGGAGCAAAAATAAATATATGTCAATAGAATTTATGTTGAAAAAAGATGTAAAATTTATGTGTTGGCAAATAAATGTTTTATTATTATTAAATGGGATGGTTAACCATCTGGGTGTCCAGAAGTGACGGATGTACTATTACATGCTTCCACTGTGGAGTGAAGGGGCGGGTCAAGGGTCTCACAGGAAAGGTCCAAATATCTCCCTTTACCAGTCTCTCTCGATTCGTCTCGTCTACTAGTAGGTGGGTAGATAGACAAACCTCATCACATGAACCCAGGCACCCCCGTTAAACCACCAAACGTAACGACCTGTAGCAGAGGTGTTATTAGTAATTACTCACAATTTCGGAAAAATCCAAGTCTTCGCCTTCACAGCAAACGGCGCACATATTGTAACCAACTACCCGTCCTGCAGTTCGACCCTTCCCCAAACCATTCGATAAGGATTCCTCTTCCAAAATGCACACCAATGAAATGTTTTGTGGAAACACAACATTCCTTATCAGGCCCTTAATCGTTTTGATGTACTGCGGCGATTTGTGGCATCCTGAAAACATGTTTAACTATTTATAAACTGTTTTATATTTTAATTTGTGTTGATGCAAAACCTAATAATAAACTAGTGCTCTCGATGACATGACAAAACTTTTCATTCATTGAAATATTTACGAAAAATTTACATAATATTTTTGATAGATAATTTGGATGTTTTAATAAAATAACATCTGTATCTTGTATTCCTTAGAAACAATAAAGGACTAGGGGACGTCTATAGTTAAATAAAACATCTTAGTTGTGTTTTGTTCGAGTAAATCATTCTAAACATAGTTTATAACAATACTTATGAGGTGACTGGTATTATAAGATTTGGGAAAGCTGCTTCTGTTAATTATTATAACAATGAGGTGACGTGTATTATTTGATTTGGGAAAGCTGCTTCTGTTAATTATTATAACAATTAGGTGACGTGTATTCGTGTATTATTTGATTTGGGAAAGCTGCTTCTATTAATTATTATAACAACGAGGTGAAGTGTATTATATGATTTGGGAAAGCTGCTTCTGTTACTTATTATAATGAACAGGAATCATTTCAAATGAATATAACACTATTCCTATTTCTTCCAGCTTTTGAATTGTAATCAACAAATTCATTTATTTATTTATATTTCACACCTAAAAATTATTTGAATTATTTTATAATTTAAGATATTAATTTTGACTAACCTGAAGTAGCCTTAAAAGTTGCTTCTGTCAGAAAATGCTTGACCATGATGTTCAACATATCGTCATGATGCTCGTCAGTTGCAGTTTGTATCGAAAACTTGAATTCTTTGCCGTCCTTGTTCGTCCTTCCAAACCTGCACCACACGGCCGGCAACGTCACTTCTTTTGGCCTCCTCCATGTCTGAGAGAACATTGTCTACATAATGTAAACAATAAAGAATATTACAAACTTAAATAATAGAACACTTAAACCCTCGAATACATTTTAAAACAGTTAAAATAGCGTTATTGACCTACCAGAGCCCTCGTTCCACCTGTCAGGTGTCGTCAATAGTGCATAGAAAATAACGAAATCATTGACCATCTATTATTTATTCGTGCAATACAACTTGTAGGTATTACTCAAGGTGCGTTGAAAATATATTTATTTTGTACACAAATAAAATTAATCATTTCCATAGACAGAAATCGATAATTAACCAAAATAAAATGGTTTTTGCCGGGGGTCAGATTTACAGCAATAATTATTTGAACAAAATGAATTAAGATTTTAAAATAAAATAAATGGTGCGTTTTATTTCTTAATGATTTCATAACTCATTAGCGAACTCATATTTTTGCTCGCTGTCTATTATTGACGAACACCGGATTTTTTTCTAGAAGGTGTATCAATTTATTTTAAATAACGGCGTAGAACATTCTGAATAAATAAACCCTCTCACGGTTTATGATATCATGGAAATGTATTTGTGGATCTAGAAATAATGTAGGATACTTACATACTTAAAAATAACATAAATTGATCAAATTTGGACATAGGTACACCAAATGGTTCATAGCTGTGAAAATAAAAATAACCCAAGCAACTTTTTTTACTGATCGACGGCTGGGAAGTCTAAAATGACAAATTACCAGATTGCCACATTGGCTGGGCAGGCTGAGCAGGCTAGTAAGATCGAAATATTTTAACGCTGTAATGGAAATTGAAATAGTGACACAAGTCAATTATGAAGACTTTTGCCAAAGTTTTGTTGTTACGTTTTTAAGTAGATTTATCAAAATATTTGGGTGTCTTTTTCTCATATCACTTTGCTAATTTTATTATAGAATGGACATAGGTTGAAGCAGCACGTACAGCAGCAGTCTTTATCTTAGAATGGACACGGGTTGAAGCAGCACGTACAGCAGCAGTCTTTATCTTAGAATGGACACGGGTTGAAGCAGCACGTACAGCAGCAGTCTTTATCTTAGAATGGACACGGGTTGAAGCAGCACGTACAGCAGCAGTCTTTAATAATAATAATAATAATAATATTGGACAATTTTTATAGCGCCGCTTTTGTGAGTTATCACCTCAGGGGCGCTTTACAGTTGATGCAGGTATTACAAAAAAAATATATTTATATATATTACCAAAATAAAGTGAAGTTAAGTAAAGTAAAATGAAGAACAGGAACAGGTGACATGAAGACAGAAGATGGAGACTCTGCAGCAATAATCCTAGGTGGTGAAGAGGCTGGACCAGCTGCCGCAGCGAGAGACACTACCGCGTCCACCAACAGTGCCAGCACGAGGTTCGTCATCCGTTTAGGTATGTGTCTGCTGCTAATAATGCGCTGACATGTGTCTGCTGCTATTTAAGCGCTGACACAATATCCTCACATAGATAACAGACCTTGGCAGCACCGCTGTGACGTTCAACGAAGATAGAAAATGGAGACTCTGCAGCAAGAATCCCAGGTGGTGAAAAAACTGGACCAGCTGTTGCAGGGAGAGAGTCCTCCGCGTCCACCAACAGTACCAGCACGAGGTTCGTCATCCGTTCAGGTATGTGTCTGCTGCTAATAAAGCGCTGACATGTGTCTGCTGCTATTAAAGCGCTTACACAATATCCTCACATAGATAACAGACCTTGGCAGCACCGCTGTGACGTTCGACGAAGATAGAAGATGGAGACTCTGCAGCAAGAATCCTAGGTGGTGAAGAAACTGGACCTGCTGCTGCATCGAGAGAGATTACCGCGTCCACCAAAAGTGCCAGCACGAGGTTTGTCATCTGTTCTGGTATGTGTCTGCTGCTAGTCAAGCGCTGACACAATATCCTCACATGGAAAACAGACCTTGGCAGCACCACTTTGACGTTCGACGAAGATAGAAAAATGGAGACTCTGCAGCAAGAATCCTAGGTGGTGAAGAAACTGGACCTGCTGCTGCATCGAGAGAGATTACCGCGTCTACCAAAAGTGCCAGCACGAGGTTTGTCATCTGTTCTGGTATGTGTCTGCTGCTAGTCAAGCGCTGACACAATATCCTCACATGGAAAACAGACCTTGGCAGCACCACTTTGACGTTCGACGAAGATAGAAAAATGGAGACTCTGCAGCAAGAATCCTAGGTGGTGAAGAAACTGGACCAGCTGCTGCAGGGAGAGAGTCCTCCGCGTCCACCAACAGTGCCAGCACGTGGTTCGTCATCCGTTCAGGTATGTGTCTGCTGCTAATAAAGAGCGCTGAAACAATATCCTCACATATTCTCTGTCCACGATAAGAACGACCTGTTGGAGTACCAAATTAGGTTCGTTCTGCGCATACCACCCCCCCGCTCCTTTCCTTCACCATCGCTCGGCTATCTCCGGCAATCTTCGCTGACAATTCGTTAGTCGTTAGTGCCCGCGCTTAGAGAAATTAACCCATTCAGACCCTGCTATAAAATGGATGTTCAGCCGATATGTCCGAATTCATTATCACCAATTACGAAAAACAAAAAAGGACAGGTAAACATTATTTATGTGTTATTTGTATGACTATTCGATTTACAACAATGCATTTTTATAATTCAAGGATATAGATAGGTAATATATGTATAAAATTTGTGAATGTTGGTGTTGATCGGTTTTTTTATGTTTATAGGTGGTGCACAAACCTCAACGGACAATGATAATAAATATGTATCGAAAAAAATTTTCGGAATATCGATCACATTGTTGATGAACTAGAGGACAATAATGATAATTCGTTAGCTTTTGAAATTTCAAATGAATCATCTGAGGAAAATTAATTTTTTTTTTAATGGCAATGATGATATTTTCAACTTTGGATTGATTTCTTAGCCGATTTGATAAATCTGATGCCTAATAAAGTACAATATATATTGTAATACTATCATCATCATTATTTGAATGTATTAAAATGTTTTAATTTTTTATTTTATTTATCGGTGGGAAAATAAATTAAATAATTAATTTGTTAAAAAAGTGGGTCTAAATGTGTTGACGCTCGTCCTTTTAGGAGTGGGGCGAAGGGGCGGAGACATGCGCGTCCACGGGTTGTTCTAATGTTGGACCGAGTATAGATAACAGACCTGGGCAGCACCGCTGTAACGTTCGGCGAGTCCATCATATCTAGTCCCTATTAATAATAATAATAATATTTGGACGATTTATACAGCGCCGCTCTTGTGCAAAATCACCTCATCTCTCCTAGTCTACTTTATCTTAGAATGGACACGGGTTGAAGCAGCACGTACAGCAGCAGTCTTTATCTTAGAATGGACACGGGTTGAAGCAGCACGTACAACAGCATTTACTGTCCGATGACATTTTTTTCAATTAAAAAAAAATATATATTTATATGTTTTGCTATCACACGTCATCACTGATCACTGTCACACGACGCAACGGATGGTGGTGAGGATGATGGTGCTGGAAAGAGACGGAGTACGTATATGCCCAGGAATCGCTGGTTAAAGTCTGTCGGGTACGTGCTGACGCACCTGTGTAATAAAGCTATAAGTTAAGTTATGGTTTCGCTTTACTAATAGCAGTGTGCAATAACGAAACCACTGAGGTATTTTCGCTCATTCATATAACTCAATAGCTTGTGAGTTTTCATACTTCCACAATAAGTCCCTTCAAGTCCCAAGGTCCCCCGAACATGTATTACCATTAGTAACACTTTTATATTCAAATTCGGTTTCTTCGAGAACTAAGATCAGTCTTGTTTCTATTGGATGATCTTCCTTCACGGAGTCTTCAGATTGCTAAAGCTACTTTATAAAAATACTGTTGTACCTACATGTCGTTTTTAAACTCCAATGCCAACGTATTATAACTACTGTCATATCACGTCATTTGGTGTAAAACATGCAAGTGTCGCACATCGTGGAAAAATAAGTAGCACATCCTTGAGTGAGGTGGGTTTTGTAAAAAATACCATTACATGATGTAATAACCAATATTATTATTTGTGTGAAACTGTAAAAAGAATATTTCAAAAAACGCCAATTTATCCGCGCTGAAACAATTTTAGAGTTTTCTCCCGTTGAAACGCTTATTATTGAACTAGAACTAGTACCAATTTGTGATATTTTGTAAAGTTAAGTAGGTATGTAAATAATTAACAAATATTTATATAAAATACGTATTTTCTATTCTATTCCCTAAGCGTTGCAAAGCATATTGTAACAATTTCCTCAAAGACTTATTTACCATAGTATGAAGTAAAACAACTAATTAACAAATTCGCAACTGATTCTGTTTTACTGTTGTAATCTAATGGTTTATCATACCCGTGCTTCAATATGACAATGTATGTATGGTTAGTTTTATTTATTTATTTTTTTATATCTTTTTATTTAGGAAGCAAACAGTCGTACAGTAAGAAATTATAACAATAAACATTCATATGTTCTAGACCAATTAAGTTCCATTGAGTTAAATGTTACTTATTGTTTTTTTTTTTTTTTTTTTTTTTTATATTCAATAATATTGTTATTGGGTTTATAAAAACAGTTTATTTTTAAACAAGTTCTGCTGTGTAATTATTATTACGCGTGACAGCTGTTTCGCCCTCTGAAGGCATTATCAAACTTTCCAAACAGTTTGATAATGCCTTCAGAGGGCGAAACAGCTGTCACGCGTAATAATAATTACACAGCAGAACTTGTTTAAAAATAAACTGTTTTTATAAACCCAATAACAATATTATTGAATATATAAAAAATAAAAATTAAAATGGAGTTCTACAAATTAAACTTAATAACAATAAATAGTTACTTATTGTGTTTACTCAATAACTAACCATACATATATTGATTATGCATATTTGTCACGCGAAATGATCTCCTCTCGTCAAAGAGAGAAAAATTTGTATTTTTTACAAAGATCAAACAATGTTGAGCTGGTTCTGCAAACTTACCATAAAAAGTTTTTCCAACAAAAACACAAATAAAAATGTCACCAATTTATTTCAAAGTCATACATTGATTAAAATGCCATAAAATTATTATAAAAAAGTTATAAAAATCGTACAGAATTAATATAGAAAATATCGAAATTAATAATTAGTAGAATAATACACTAGTGATAATTGAAATGTAAATATAAAATAAAGTAAAAATGAATATATTGTAATGAAATGTTAAAAAAAATAATTAATTTTTGCAAGTAAAATAAAGAAGAATAGTTTTAAAATCTGCCATAAAAATGGTTTTATGTCTTCCTTTGTGGTGAATAATTGTGACGTCACGGATAAATTCTGAAAAAACACACTTTTAAAAATGTCTCGATTGTCAAATTTTAAATGAATAAGCAATGTTGCGCTTCCTTTACATCTGCCCTCACGAAAAATATCGCAAGTCTATCCGAAACGTTGAATTAGAAATTACGCAAATAACAAAATAATGCTTAAAGAAACCACGAGGAAGCGTAACAAGGCTCACCACAAAAGTTAAACAATGTAATGAACACTAATAAATATATAAGTAAACAAATTAAATATTCTCTTTAGCCCAAAATGGTTATATTTCTCCTATATATCTATTTATGTAAAGAACAATGTCGATTTCCAGCAATGTTTTTGATTTTTATACAAATCTACAGTTTTATAACGAGTTTGAAGATTTTTTTCATATTAGAACTTCAAAACAGGGGGAAGGTCACTTTCTACATGAGATATCTAAAAGCCAGCCCGTCCCCCTTTCCCGCCCTTTAAAGCAGAACTTTAATACTTCTTGATGAAATTTTGCACACTCGATGTTCGAAATAAGAGGAAAATAATGACTTTCTACATCGGGTTTCTAAAAACCCTGCTTAGAGCAAGGGCAACTAGTGATATAATAACCCTGCTTAGAGCAAGGGCAACTTATCATATAATAACCCTGCTTAGAGCAAGGGCAACTAGTCATATAATAACCCTGCTTAGAGCAAGGGCAACTAGTGATAAAATAACCCTGTTTAGAGCAAGGGCAACTAGTCATATAATAACCCTGCTTAGAGCAAGGGCAACTTGTCATATAATAACCCTGCTTAGAGCAAGGGCAACTAGTCCTATAATAACCCTGCTTAGAGCAAGGGCAACTAGTGATATAATAACCCTGTTTAGAGCAAGGGCAACTAGTCATATAATAACCCTGCTTAGAGCAAGGGCAACTTGTCATATAATAACCCTGCTTAGAGCAAGGGCAACTAGTCATATAATAACGATGAACACAAAATGCGATGCGACGGGTTCAGTGATTCAAAGGTCTGACCATTCTTTGCTTAACTTTCAAATGCAGAAATTAGATGAATTAAAAAGTGATGCAGAATTACGTTTCATCATTATGTAATTTTCGTTTCGATCAAATGGAATGCGATGTACGATGTCACGGGAGAGTAAGAGAGACCTCCTTAAATCCAGTTGTTTCGCGAAAATTTAAATGTAACGTTGTCATCAAATAGCCATTCAGCGCCATTTGTATTTTTTATAATTTGGAAGGTTCGTGTAAACGTTGATTCCAGGTGCGTTTTAGCTTTCTATAAAGTTGTAGTAAGCTGATAAGCGTAATAACATAATTGTTGACCTTTTCTGTTTCACAATAACAAGTTGAAACGGTCCCAGAATCGACATTAACGGAAACCTTTCGACAGCCGAAAATCAAAATGGCGCTGATTGGCATTTGATGACTTTGTCACACATTATTTTTTTTATAAATAGCTGGGCCTTAATGCATTAATTAAAAGGTCAAACATGAAATATGCATGCAAACGACTTGTAGTTATTTTATTTTTATGACTCCTTCCCGGCCAATAAAGCATATGTTTATCCTTTCTTACCTTTACATGACATGTTCCGTAATTGGTCGACCGCTCACCGCTTATAATTTTGGTAATTTAATCCTCGCCTTTTCTTGAGAGAAATTTTTGTATTCAATTCCCATGCCCTTTTTCAGCATTTCCATTGCTTCCTGAAAAACAAAAATTTTGTAGTTACTTTGCATTTAATCCCCTTGTATAAAAAAATCTACCCAAATGGTGAAAATTTTATTTACTGTCAAATCTATTCAAGTTTTAATGATTTGATATGATTATAAATGCAGTAAAATTCGACCAAATAAAAGAGAACCAGTTGTTTAATAAGGATCTTTTGATAACTTTAATAAGAGCTACGAGTGAAAGCAATACGTTGGTAAAGTATTTAAATATTATTTTAGGGAGGTGTTTATGAGATGATGATTATTGTTTACTTTAGTGTTATTTCGTTCCGCGATACGTGCCCAGTCCTAGTGAGGTTAATACTTAAAATAATTAATAATACGATATAATAGAGTAAGTGATTTGAAGGGCTTTTCTAAGGATGGGTTGTTTCACAGAATTTGAACAATTCATCAAAATTTCAACGTTAATTTTCATGTTCTATGAAAGTCCAATGCAAGTTCTGTTATTTTATCACTATGGGCCAGTTGTTTCTCAGAACTTGAGTAGGACTTTCACAGAATTTAAAAATAAACGTTGAAATTCGATAAATTGTCAAATTCTGTGAAACAACCCGTTTTTTAAAGCCAAAACTGATGTAACAATAATATTAACCTAAAAACTAGCAGAAATTAATACAAATTAAATTTTAAAAATGTATTATTTTTCAATGTTAAACAGAGTTCTATAAATTAAACACGGTGAGAGAAAATATACTCACTACTAAACACCGTTTGGAGCATTCATTTCAATTTTGAATTTGTGTATTATTCAATTTCTATTCACAATAAAAACCAAATATTATGTATTAAATAAAATAAGGTAAATATACAAAAAATAGATAAATATATATATTTTTTAAATATCTTAATTAAAAGATTTCTGTTTAAAAATACTTTATAGTATTTTTTTCTATTAAAAGTACTTATTAACCGTGTCCCTATTTTCTGTATATTTATTTAAAACAATAATAACTTTTTTATAACCAGAATTTATTTAATTTATTACGACCGACCGGTTTAGCTTAACACAAGCATCATCGGGGTACACAATGAAACAGTTTAATGCCGTAAACTGATGATGCTTGTGTTGTCGGTCGGTCGTAATAAATTCGTAAATGTATTTTATTTCACAAATATGCCAAAATACAAAAAAAAACAAATGTGTAAACTTGCGCTTTAAAACTTTTACGATATCATTAATTTAAACAGTAAAACAAATTATTAAATCGTTTAGCGACAGTGTTCTTTTATTGCACGGAGCTCAAATATACTAAAATTCAATTATTTTATGTTAAGTGGAAAATATTTTTTTTTCTAGATATTTAATAATAATGATTCTTTTTGTTTAAATTTTAATTCCAGATTATTGAAATCACTTTCGTATAATAGAAATCGAGACGTTTCGTTGTTAAAAATTGATTAGCTGTATTTAGTGACTAAATCTGACTTGCCAAGTATGAAGGTTCCAGACATTTGGGATGCTTGTGTTAAATAAATAGTATTAATATGTATCTTCACCCACCTGAACGTCCTTCAGAAGATTCTTTTGATACTCGACATGCTTCAATAACATCGAGCAAATCATCACTTTGTCAGTTAACGATGGATTATTATTTTTCGTGTTAATGTTGGTCACATTATTAACAATATTGTGAACGACATTATATGTCATATTATTAGGGTTATTGTATATTATCTTCGTATTTTTCGCCATTTTCGAGTTGCCAAATCTCAAACAATGCTTCTTTATTTGATAGTCAGACTCTGTGAGAGAATTTAAAAAGTTAAAATTAAAACGTTCACCATAAAATAACAGAAACAGAATTTTTTGTGAAAAATTTTCGGTCTAGCAAAACTAAAACAGAAACATAATTATATTTTGAAGCCGATTTGATTTTTTTAACTAATAAAAAATAAACAGAACCATTAAACAAATATCACAAAACCTTGTACGTTACCACCAGTTGAAGGATTGTCAAAATGTGCAGAGAAATATTGATGAAGTGTTGTTTATTCTTAGCTCATTGTAACAATAAAATAAACCGACCAGGATACTCATTATTTACTGACGGTAGGTACCTATTCCTTAAAATAAAATTATCTAAAATAATTAGGTCAATGATATTGCATTTTATAAAATGTAGTAATTAGGTGAACGATATATTAGATGTATATATTAGTACTCACAGTAAATAAATGTGTGTCAACATGAAAACTGTTACTTTTATCTATATTTGATTTGATTTGAAAACAATAGAGTGGAAAATACTCTCATTATTGCTCTGGTGAAAAACCACCATTCAGATTAGTTTTTTGAAATAGCTTTATTCAAGCACTTCCCAACCTTCACCCATCTCATCTCCTACTCCTTCCCAATTCTTCAGCCTAACAACATACCTTCATTGGGAGATATCGTAGTCTCACTAGCTCCCGGCGATTGGCACTAGAGGGAATCTTGTGAAGATTGCAAATTCAATTAAATTTGAATTTATCAATAAATTTCACGAATAGCAAAGATGGCTGTCCATGTATAATTGTATGATAAGGTCTAAAATTGAATAAGCCTCCGCTTTATCAGCAAAAACATATTGAGAAATTAGAACAGATTATAAAAAGTTTCTTAGATACCTGTGTAAGAGAATGCATGGAGATACCCGCGATTCATACATCACGACGATTTGCTCGCTGACATGCGCCAATGAAGTCTTTAAATAATTTAATAATTTTTCAAAAAACACTTTGTTACTTGAAATTTTAAATAAATGAAACGAAAATACTTGGTTTAAAGTCACTTTATTGATATTTTATTGTCTACGGGTTTCGGTACCTCCATACAATCATCAGGACTGTTATAAAAATTATGATATTAAATACAGAAGTACATATATTTTCAAAAAAGAAAGAGATAGTACATTAGAGTGGGACAGTGCGTCAGTTGTGGGAGAGATGTGGGGAAGGGGAACGTGGGATAAGTGAAGTAATGTGGAACATATTTAGAATTGGGCTGACAGTTAAATTTAATTGATTATTAATGATTTCAACCTTTGAATTCACTGATTCGTTTATTTCCAAAGTTCCAATTCAATTTCTGTGTAGAACTATAATTCTTGTCACGGTTAAAAGTATGATCTTTATTAATTAAATGTTCGACGAACTCTAAAAACCTGAACTAATTAAGCATCTTAAATGTTATTTTGTTCTGGTTTCTACATTACGCGATGTTTGTCTAATATAGAAGGCAGGAAAATCATTACAACTAATTTTATAAATGCCCGAGTGGCTTAAAATATCCTCTTCGTCTTCAGCGTTTATTAATTTTTTCCTAAGCTGTTATTTGTATAAGAGTCTGGTTTTATTTCTGATGGGGATTTAATTGTACATGAAAATATTGGTCCTGTGGGTGATATCCATCCTCTTTCAGTACATCGTCAACTCACTGAACCAATCAATTTGTGAACGCGAGCTTTCCGACGAGTCTAGGAATATTAGGAAAATTATTAAAAAATAATGTTTTTTTTCTTTTAATTTTTACGTTAACGTTTTTTATGTACGTTGTATACTACTCTTTTTTTCCTTTAACCAATGTTTTTACTTAAAACCTCATTTAATTTATTCGTTGGGTGGAAAAAGGACCTTTTTTGAATATTTTCGACAGCTATTTAATTTTCTTACAATTCGCTATTTTAACCTACACATTTTTTTGGACAGAGATTACTGAAATGTACCAAAACTGCGATGACGTAGGTACATTATTTATTTGTGTTTTTTTTCATGAAAGAGAAATTAAAAATAATATAAACACAGAAATTGAAATCTCGGAGGTAGCCGAAAAGGCTAGAGTTTTTTTTCTGCCATTCCAGAGAACGCCTAAACATTATCAATTATTGTGAAACCATTATACGTTTTCTGCCCAAGACATTTATTTTGTATTCTGGTGAAAAAATGTCTTGTTTTCTTATGCGCTTTAAAATCACTTTTTAAAAATGACTCGTTTTGTAAAAAAATGATAATTATATATATATATATATAATATTTCTGAAAAGTCTTCATCCGCTGTGATTTTCGAACTCGACCTTCCAGACAGTTAAGCGAGCATTCTTCCCACCAAGCTATCGACCAACTTGAAATCATTTCAAACACTTAGCCCCTTTTTCCCAATCAAGGTGAATTGAATAGAAATGTTTATTGTTAAATTGAAAACATTTAAACTTTCTACTGCTTATTTCACATTTCATCACACCTGTTTTAAATTAACTACTCACCTCAATGTGGTACATTCTAAAGCGAATATTCTCACAATACCAACTGATCAGTTCAGCCTATTTAACTATGATTTAACAATGCAAACAATAATATCATTGAACTCTAAACAATTGAACCACAGGCCAACAAACATAATGCACCAAGACACAAACTTTATCCATTTTGCGAAAGAGATAATGTTTATAATACATCATGACGTGTAAATTCTTTGCAATGCACTTAGGTACTAAACAAACGATTAAAACTTTTTGTAATTTGTGATTCTTCGGTCCAATATATAATGATTATTATTAACAACAAACAATATGTCGCACACAGAACCGGTTGTAAAAATTGAAAAGCGATCATATTAAAATGTATTGATGTTTACTAATATCAATTATTGTATTAGTGCTTAAAATGACTTGCCCCTAATCATAAAGAAGTTGGCATAATTAATAAACATCATGAAAAACATTTAAAACGCACTGCGGTTTTACACTCAGTAGAATTACCTCCTGCTTCTTTCGAACATCTTCTATGCCGTATTATTCATCGAAAAATATGTACACCTTACAGATCTTTAATTAAATCTTGTAAAAAATTTTCGAGAATTTAGAATTTGGTCACAAGTTTAGAAGTTATATTGTAACACAGCGCTCGTATATATTCTTTGATTAGCTAAAATCGTATTGGAAAAAGAACTGGTCAGATACAGATAGAGTTCGCGTAATGTAAGAACTACATACGATAAATTATTAACAAAATCCCGAATAAATATTTTAAGGGGGTTGAATGCTGATTACGGGTTTTATTTTATTTTACAACATACACCATTATCTTAATTGACTTTGAGACAGTTTTGAAATCGAAATCCATTGTTTTTTCAAATTCACAGTAAGGTACATCTGCGATCGTTTCGTAACCACATTTATCCGCAACTCCTTGGGATATGTGGGAGGTAAATGTAGCTTCGATGATTTTCAAGCCCATTGATTTAGCAACATCAATTCTGAAAACAAAATAAATTAATTACAAATTGTTCTCATGAAATTCTTTACATCGAATAAAAGTATGAAGTGGTTTAACATTATTGTGCATCTACTTCAAGGCAAAATAACACACTAATTAACAAAATGACCGTGGGTTGGGACATCTGCCCTGATGATGAACAGTCTAATGTTGTCCGAAACGTTTGATAGAAAAGGGGAATGAGGAAGAATAACCCATATGACAGCAAATGAACCAAAAATATGTATAAATATTGCATAGGCTCAATAAACTGTAAAAAATAACGATTATTTCATACGAAATACTATTGGACATGGGAGAGACCTGCAACAGAAAACAAGTTCTTTGGAACACAATGGCACTAATTCAATTAAATAATCAAGTTTTACTTATCTAAGTCTGATTTTAGTTGATAAAAAAGCGAGTACTTATTATGAAAGCAATAAAGCAAAGGCTTTGGCTGTGTATAGGGACTAGATCTGTATATCCGGGTACTTTCCAACCTCGCTCTGACTTACCTTCTCTTCCTCTCTTACTGAAGTCGTGGATTCTTTCGCATCTGTGCGAGTGGATTTAGAGCCCTGTAAAGGCGATATATTTAAATTATTTTTACCTTCCCAAAAGCAGTTCTTTGCCTAATCCTAGTCCTCTGTAATCTGGACCTACGGAGAGTCCAGCATCTCCAAGATATTCTTTTACGTTGTACCTCTCAAATATATCATTGTTTTTATCCATTTCGCCAAACATCTCAAACAGTTTACTGATCGCTTTGGATTTAATCTGAAATGAACAAAAAAATCATAACCAACTTTTTTTACTATTTATTCAAAAGTGGTAAGATTTCACAGAATAATAATAATAATAGAAATATTACACCTTTAAATTTATACGATGAGAATGCCAACATTTTTATAAATCCCAACCAGGAATTATTAGATTCCTGGTCAAATAAAATTTTACACGCAAAACACTTCAATTATCTCAACCAAACGTATGTTGACAAAATTTCGTCAAACAAATGGTTGAGTATTGGAAAGTTGAGCGCAGAAATAGAAGGATTTATGCTTGCCATTCAGGATAGAGTCATTAATACTAAAAATTATAGAAAGCATATAATCAAAGATACAAATCAAATTGATGATTTGTGTAGAAAATGTTTGGCTTTTCCGGAAACTATAGAACATATTATATCGGGATGTTCTATATTAGCACCGTCCGAGTATACATTTAGGCACAATCAAGTTTTAAAAATAATTCACCAAGATTTGGTAATTAAACATAACTTGATTGACTGCCGTAATGTAGTGCCATATTATGAATACGAACCAAATTCATTTTTAGAAAACGAATTTTATAAAATATATTATGATAAAACTATACTAACAGACCGAGCGATTAGTCATAATAGACCCGATATAGTTTTACATGACAAAATTAAAAAAATAACTTATATCATTGATGTCGCTATTCTAAATTCCTGTAATATTCAAAAATCTGTTATTGAAAAAATAAGAAAATACACAGATTTAGGAAATGAAATAAAAAGAATTTGGCATTCTCAGACTATAAAAATATTACCATTCGTTATGGAGAAGCATTAGATTTAAAACTTAATTTAAAATTATTTTAATATACAAACATAATTAATTAATTAATTTTTTTTTAAATAGAATAGACAAAAAGCGACATCTCTTGTCAATTTCGCATAGTATTTTCTCTGCAGGTGAATGATAACCAAATTGCGGTCACCTGTTACATCTGTTCAGTGGATTCATCTGAGACATGATATTTCGTCAAAAGAGGTCTATATGATAAAAATAATTAAAATATATATTTTTGACAAAATAAAATGTCACAAATTCGACACTGTGTGTTACGATGAATGTGCTGATTCATCTCTATCATTAAGAATTCTTCTCTCTTGTGAGCTGGTTATAACCTTTTCGAGTGCAAATGCAAAGTGATTGCTGATTGCTGCCTGAAACCGAAGCTGATGACAGAAATAGAAGACCTCCATTTGTGAATGCCATTCTTGGGTGAGTTTTTCTGTTCATTTGTATTTTGGTGACTGGTTTGTTATTTTTCTCCCTGCAGAGATAGTTTATTAATCCACAATATATTTTTCATAGGGAAATATTATATTCCCTAGATGATCTGTGCTACCTACACGCCAGATCATCAACCATAAGTTTGGTCCTACGTAGCTCGGATATATTGCTAGCGAAAATTGATTAATATTTAGTGATTTAGATTTGGAAACATGATAAATGGATGTTCTATTCACGTAATTTTTTTGGTGATTTATGAAGTACCTATCAGTACCAATTTCTAGCATACATAAATAATTTTTCTAGCATTAGAAATTTGCGTATTTTTTGGTAAATTTCATTAAAGCTCAAATTACTTAATATTATTTAGGTATAGTGAATTTAGTTTCGTTTTTTTACGTATTCTTTGGTAGATTCGAAACATATAATATATTGGAATTGTCGTAATTTTTGGAGAATTCTAATTTACAATACTTACAACATTATTGTATACTTTTTTTGGTTAAGAATATTTTGTCATCTCATTAAAAATGCCGAGAATTACTGAAGAAGTTTCTGGAGATATTCAGGATAGAACGTTGACTCTTTTGACGGCAAAAAAGGAAAATCTTTTTTTGCGGATGAATGAATTGTATAATTTATCAAATAATTTAAATACCTTCGAGTCAAGAAAAAATGAAGACTTCATGACAAAGTCGGATATGATTGAAGACTTGAGAGTTCAGTTTGAAACTGTTATTGACAAACTTAACGACCGTCAGTTGACTTTGGACGACTCATTTAAACCGGATTTCCAACAATTAAATGCATTTGATGATATTTATTTGAAGGTCAAACGAAGTCGATTTAACCTTCAAAACGCGTCACGCAACGATTCGCGGGATCATTGTATTATTAAATTGCCACCTTTGGAATTACCATCATTTGATGGTAAAATGGGAAATTGGCCTACTTTCTACCAAGCTTTCAAATCTAATGTACATAATAATAGACAGTTAACCGACGCCCAGCGTGTTCAATATTTAATTGGTAAATTGACACACGGCGCTTTAAAGGTTACTTCAGGCATTGTACCTGGAGGTGACACATACAATATAATCTGGAATGCTTTGGTAAACAAATTTCAGAATAAACGTGCACTAGGCACACATTATTTAAATAATATTCTTGATGCAAAAAATTGTACAAATACATCTGGCAGTCTTGACTTTTTTATTGAAAATTTTTCTGCATCAGTAGCAGCGTTAAAACAATTAGAGATTGAAAATTTAACTGATTTTATCTTATTTCATTGTGCATTTAGAAAAATTGATTTTCAAATCGCACAGATTTTCGAGCTGTCAGTCAGGAATAAAGAGATTCCGACATATGACGATTTAGTCTCGTTTGTTCAAGATCAGGTTAAGATTTTAGAACGTTTAAGCAATTCAAATGAAGCCGGTAAAAAACTGCCCACTACGTCGTCATTTCGTTCTAATAAAAATTTTAAATCGTTCCTTGCTAGCAACGAGAATGTACCTCGGTTTACGGCTTCGCGCACAAATTGTTGTCTTGTTTGTAATAAAACTAATCATACAATTAAAGATTGCGTTAAATTTAAAAATATGAGCTCTTCACAGGCGCGTTTTGAGTTTATAAAGTCAAAACATGCTTGCGTAAATTGCCTTAGTGGAGGGCATACAATAAACGCGTGTAAATCGGTTTTAACTTGTGAGTTTTGTAAAAAACGTCATCACACTTTGTTGCATTTTGGCAGTGCTGATGACAATGCTAAAACTCCATCAAGTACCCACGCACACACGTCGCGAACATCTACAGGGACATCTGAAAATTGTGATACACAATTAGAAGAACCTCCGCTAAACATAAATAACTCATGTTCCCTTTCTGTGAAAGCGACACATAATACGATTCTATTATCAACCGCGCAAGTATTCGCAAAGAGTAAAAATGGAAATAAAGTTATTGTTCGGTGCTTAATGGATAACGGTTCACAGAACAATTTAATTACTGTTGATTGTTGCAAGATCCTCAACTTACCAATAATTCCTTTAAACAATTCCTTTGTAAAAGGAATCGGTTCAGCATCCAAACCAATTTTGGGTTACGTTTATTTGGACATTGAGTCCCGCGTGTACCCGAATAATAAATATAATATTTATGCGCTTGTCATTGACAGTATTACAGATCAGCTACCTAATCACCATATAACCAAGGGTGATATGAGTTACTTAAAGGGTATACCTCTCGCTGACTTAACGTGGAATATTCCTGGATGCGTGGATATAGTATTAGGTGCACAACTGTTCCCATATATTTATTTAGGGAACAGGGTTGAATCTGGTAACGGCGAACCTCCGGCATTAGCGACTACTTTCGGTTTTGTATTAATGGGTGACTACCCTAGTAATGTGCTTAATACAAGTACGTCATTTTCGGCACTTGCGCTTAATGACTTAGTACAAAAATTTTGGCTGTTAGAGGAAATACCCAACATGCAATTTCTAAGTCCGGAAGAGACGGAATGTGAGAATTTATTTATATCATCCATTTCTCGCACCGTCGACGGAAGGTATTCTGTTGCTTTACCTTTCTGTAAAGACCCGAAGCAATTGGGTAATTCCCTTGCTACTGCTCAGCGCCGATTTATGGCTTTGGAGCGAAAATTTAAACATTCACCGGCTTTGCGGGAGAATTATAATAAAGTTATTCATGAGTACATTGAAAACGGTTATTTAGCAAAAGTTTCAAGGTCGGATATTACCGATGACGGATATTACATTCCGCATCACGCTGTCACTCGCCCGGATAAACCTATGCCTCGGATTGTACTTGACGCGAGCGCTAAGACACATACAGGATTGTCATTAAATGACGTGATTTATACTGGTCCGAATTTGCAAGCCGATCTGTTTTTGCTTCTGTTAGACTTTCGTCTTTTTCCCATTGCTATTACTGCAGACATAAAGCAGATGTATTTGCAGATTGAGGTTCCAAGCAAGCATCGCAAATATTTGAAAATTCTATTTCGGTTCGCGGACAACGATCCCATACAAACCTTTCAATTCAATCGGGTCCCTTTCGGACTAACAGCTAGTCCATACTTGGCAATGCGCACTGTTCGACAGTTGGCCCAGGATATGAGACAACATTTTCCGGACGCTGCCAATGTGGCAGAGTCTAAGTTGTATATGGACGACCTGGTATATTCTATTGTAGATGAACCCAGTGCCGTACGTCTGTCGCGAGAATTGATCTCGTTGTTTAAGTCCGGTGCCTTTGATTTGGTAAAATGGACTAGTAATTCTTCAGTGGTACTTGAGAATCTTCCAGATTCTCACCGAAGCCCAGTGGACTTTACTGTTGGTTCTAACAATGCCGCTAAGGTGTTAGGCCTTTCGTGGGAACCAGCTGATGACAGCTTCTTCTTTACGTCTTCTTATGTTCAGGAGAAGTGCACGAAGCGGAACATACTCTCCATAGTAGCCCGCTTGTTCGATGTTCTCGGCTTGGTCGCCCCTGTCATTCTGTATGCGAAATTACTTATTAAGGAGCTATGGCTGTGTAACATTGGTTGGGATGATATACCCCCTGAGAGCGTTATTCAAAGGTTTTCGGCTCTCACACAGGAATTTCCTTTAATTTCTACAGTAAAAATCCCCCGCCACGTTGGCGTCCTAAAGGACAGTACAGTGCTCGTTGTCGCCTTCTGCGATGCGAGCATGAATGGTTATGGCTGCGTGATTTATTTGCACACCACTGATCTCTCTGGAAATATTTCAGTGAGGTTATTGTGTGCAAAATCAAAGGTTTCTCCCACGAGAGTGACAACTCTCGCTCGTTTGGAGCTTTGTGCCGCAGTTTTGATGTCAAAATTAATACGGACGGTTCAAGAGAGTTATCGTGCGCGTCTTTCTATTGCAGGAACATACGCGTTTTCAGATTCTACCATTGCGCTCTCCTGGATACATTCCTCACCGCATCGTTGGTCGGTGTTTGTTAGCAATCGTGTAGCTCAGTGCCAGGAAAATTTGTCTCCGGAAAATTTTTACCATGTCGCCGGTATTGAAAACCCGAGCGATTGCCTTTCTCGTGGCATGCTACCCTCTCAACTCGTTTCACATGATTTATGGTGGAACGGCCCATCATGGATTCGCCACCCACCTTTGGAATGGCCAGTAAAACCGTTTCGCCCCACCAATACCGGTGAAATGCCTGAACACAAAGTTAATGTGCTCACTGCAATGGTTCTGGGTGAACAATCGGTTCTGGGTGAACTGGCCCAGCGTATATCCACTTGGGATAAACTACTAAGGAGTGTCGTTTATATTCTCCGATTCATAAAAAAGATATCACCTTCCTCTGGAATTGTCAATAATCTTGTGACTGCTGAAAAGGCTGTACTTCGTTCCGTGCAAAATGCTCATTTTTCAAAGGATATTGCTGCACTTCAGAAAGGCGAATTCCACTCCAAAAGGCTTCAGGGTTTGTCTTTATTTCTTGATGAGGACAATTTGTTACGTATCGGGGGACGCCTTTCTAAATCGGACTTACCTTTTGAGGTTAAACATCCGATATTACTACCTAAACATGACTGTGTTGTAAATCTTATCATAGATCACTTTCATGTCATGAACTGTCATACCGGTCCAGGACTTCTTATGTCTGTATTACGTCAGCGCTATTGGATATTAGATGCTAGGACGGTTATTAGGGCAAGGGTGCGGAAATGCAACTGCTGCTTCCGCTCAAATCCATCACATCCTACCCCAAAGATGGCAGATTTACCTTCATATCGTATTACTGAAGCAAAAGCCTTCGTTCACACCGGTGTTGATTACGCGGGTCCTCTACGTATTACGCTTGCTCGTCGGAGAGGACAACATTCGCAGAAGGCATATATTTGTCTGTTTGTATGCCTTGTGACTAAGGCCATTCATATTGAGTTGGTCTCTGACTTAACTTCAAATGCTTTCCTGGCTGCTTTCAGCCGTTTTATTTCACGGCGTGGCCCTGTGTCGTGCTTGTATTCGGATAATGGTACCAATTTTGTGGGTGCAAAGGCACAATTGGATGACCTTTACAAGTTTTTAGTTGAATCGGAATATGAGCCCGCGTTAAAACGAGAACTCGCCAAGCGTCGTATCGAGTGGAAAATGATTCCACCCCGCGCACCCCATTTCGGAGGTATGTGGGAGTCTAACGTGAAAAGCATGAAAACTCACTTATACCGAGTGATCGGAACTCAGCTTCTCACTTATGAGGAGCTTCAGACTGTGTTGGTGCAAATAGAGTGCATAATGAACTCTCGCCCGCTCACAGCCGTATCTTCCGACCCTGATCCGGAAATCATAACACCTGCGCATTTTTTAATGACTACACCATTACAATACTTACCTGCATCTATCCCGACGGGCAGTAAAATTAATTTCGCTCAGCGCAAACGATTATTGGATAGTATGGTTCAGTCTTTCTGGAAAAAATGGCGTGTGGAGTATCTGCACACTTTGCAAGTCAGGCAGAAGTGGGCTACCCCTGATCATCCGATTGAGATCGGAACTGTCGTTCTAGTGGGACAGGAAGATTCCCCTCCGTTGAACTGGCCTTTGGGTGTAATCACTGAGGTCCATCCCGGATTGGACAAAATTGTTCGCGTTGCGACGGTGAAGACACGATTTGGGTTCTTCAAACGACCGGTTATCAAGTTATATCCCCTTCCGACTCAATAATTTTCTTACTTCTATTTTTTGTTTTTATTTTTTGTTATTTTTTTTGGTAGTTCAAATTATCTCCGACTATGCCATGATATTCCGTTACAGTTAATTGTACTCTTGTCAGTTGAACTTTATTAAGTTTATACTTTTAGTTCTGTTGAAAGCTTTTTTTTTGGTGACCTTCCGACGTAATTCTTGGATATTATATGTGAATAGAGTCACTTGAAATGATTTGACGTTTATTTATTTGTTCGTTGTTCTCTTACTTCTTTGCAAGTTCTGAGAACTTCCAAGGCGGGGAGTATGGAGAAGCATTAGATTTAAAACTTAATTTAAAATTATTTTAATATACAAACATAATTAATTAATTAATTTTTTTTTAAATAGAATAGACAAAAAGCGACATCTCTTGTCAATTTCGCATAGTATTTTCTCTGCAGGTGAATGATAACCAAATTGCGGTCACCTGTTACATCTGTTCAGTGGATTCATCTGAGACATGATATTTCGTCAAAAGAGGTCTATATGATAAAAATAATTAAAATATATATTTTTGACAAAATAAAATGTCACAAATTCGACACTGTGTGTTACGATGAATGTGCTGATTCATCTCTATCATTAAGAATTCTTCTCTCTTGTGAGCTGGTTATAACCTTTTCGAGTGCAAATGCAAAGTGATTGCTGATTGCTGCCTGAAACCGAAGCTGATGACAGAAATAGAAGACCTCCATTTGTGAATGCCATTCTTGGGTGAGTTTTTCTGTTCATTTGTATTTTGGTGACTGGTTTGTTATTTTTCTCCCTGCAGAGATAGTTTATTAATCCACAATATATTTTTCATAGGGAAATATTATATTCCCTAGATGATCTGTGCTACCTACACGCCAGATCATCAACCACGTTATTTCGGCTACTGGCATTATACCTAGCTCTCTAATTAAAAATTTAGGCGTATTAGATCTATCAAAAAAATTATATATAAAGATGCAAAAATCGGTCATTTTGAATACATGTAGGATAACAAAAGATTTTTTAAATATTTATGTTGAGGGATCAGTAGGATTTATAGGCCCTGTTAGAAGTTCTACCGAGCCGAACCCTCTGATATGAAAATATCTGGAGACGGTGAATTATTTTCCCATTTAATCTCTGGTGATTTGACGTGTTGTTCTTGTATTGTTTTGTATTTATTTTGCTTATACAATGCACTTACATAATGTTGATTGACTAGATGATCATTTGTGGAAAAGTGAGTGGAAGGGTTAAGTTTTTCCTTTGGGGAAGACTTAACCCGGACAACTAAATCGGAAGTTTAAAATAAAAAAAATAAAAAAATTGGATAATTTTTAGAGCCCCGTTTTTGTAGAAAATCACCTCAAGAATGAAATCATTATACTTCAAAATCCCTTAAAAAACCGGTTATTGAATTTAGATATTTTATGGTAATAGGTAATAATATTTGGCTATGATGAAACTTTGTAAAAAGTATCCCGAATAAAGAAGATACCTTCTTTATGAGTGAAAACTGAAAACCTTCAATAAATAATAATATATTCACATTTCCCAAAGAATATTACTTATATTACAATCTTGAATATATCTGCTTTTCAAAATGTCTGTCATTCGTCTCATAGGCAACCGTACGTTGTAATAAAACATAGGTAACATAATAATATACATGTGAATATCTGACGGAACTGAGCAGATGGCATTCATTTCAAATCCTCGATGAATCAAAACTTAACACTCCAGAAAAAATGACTTTTAGGTTATATTTTTATATATCCAATATAAAAAAATATAAAAATTTCTTAGGGTGATTTAAAAAAAAACGCCGCGATACAAATAAATTCAAAAATACATTCAAATATTATTATGATTAATAAGACATTTATTTGACGGGCACAACTGTTTGACAGTTTGATAATGCCCAATAATAATAATTAGACAGCAGAACTTTTTTATAAAAAAATAAATTTTTCGTAAATTTAATGATAATATTATTGAAAACATTTTAATTTAATAAAAGAAACACCTAAAATTCAAATGTTATTCTACAAATTAAACTTGATAACAAAACTACGGTAGTGACATTAGTAAATAATAAGTTTGTTTGAGTATTGCCATCGAAATGACTACAGCTGAGACATCAATCTGAGAAATATCTTATATGACTTTCCAGAACGATTCATCAATAGATATTTGTCACATATAATATATCAGCCCAGTTTAGACAAAAATAGCCAAGGGATAACAACGCAAGGAGGGTGGGTTTTCAGATATCGTGTTAACGATATAGATTGACGTGTTCACTGGTTAGATGAATATTTCAGATTTCAGAGTTGCCCACGTCTTGGTATTGTCCCTACCAACTAATCTTGGCGACTTTCATTATTTGGACAAGTGACCGGTCTATGTATATTGGTATAAAGTCCTTCTTCGGTAGGTAAGACGTGACCTTAGGACCTTATGAAATAGGTTCTTCATAAATTATGTAACGCGTTCATTTATTGTTTTGGGTAGTTACTAGTATTTTTTTGTAACCAAAGCCAGTAAAAAACAACCCTCTCTTAGCGGTTATAACATTTTTGGGGGTTTCAAGTCTTAAATTCAGTTCTCGATTATTAAGTATTATACAGGGTGTCCGGAAACTCGTAGTACAAGCGGGAAACTGGTGAATCTACATCACATTTGGAGTCGATTTTGTAGTATATTTTTTTTATTTGAGCTTTCGTTATCGAGTAAATCGAGTTTGAAGTTGATTTTTTTTTTTTTTTGTTAATCAAATTCTTATAAATTATTACTGAAGATCAAAGTACCCAACTAATTAAAACTATTTGAAAGTAAAACAAATGAAGAAACTCGGATTTGAAGCATTATTTTGAAATCACCCTTCATTTAACCCGGTGTAATCATAAAATATTTCTGCTCTAGCAGGGTTAAAACATCTGTTATTCAACCCTAAACACCAGAAAAAACTTTAACCCTAAAATAGCCGAAAAATATTTTTTTTTGGTTTTTTTTTTTTTTTTTTGAAAATGCTCAAATCAAAAAAAATTATGTTTTTTTGGGTTCCCCATGTGGTGTAGATTCTCCAGTTTCCCGCTTGTACTACGAGTTTCCGGACACCGTGTATAACAATTTTCGTTTTTTTAAATAATTTCATATATTTGAACCCCAACCAAGGGCCTCAGCCACTGTCCACACCGCTGCGTGAAGGCCTTTCCAAGTAGCTGTGCTTCTTTGTCCACACCGCTGCGTGAAGGCCTTTCCAAGTAGCTGTGCTTCTTTGTCCACACCGCTGCGTGAAGGCCTTTCCAAGTAGCTGTGCTTCTTTGTCCACACCGCTGCGTGAAGGCCTTTCCAAGTAGCTGTGCTTCTTTGTCCACACCGCTGCGTGAAGGCCTTTCCAAGTAGCTGTGCTTCTTTGTCCACACCGCTGCGTGAAGGCCTTTCCAAGTAGCTATGCTTCTTTGAATTTGCCCTGCAGAGTTGTGTGTTTTCGCCTACTTGTTATCTAGTCTAACCTTCAACCAATGAGTATTGATTTTCTTTATACTATCGGAATAAATAATTATTGAAATAACATCTCTCCAAAGCTTTGTTAAAAATATACATTTACTATTTTTCATTGGGTTTAATTTGTAGAATTTCATGTAATATTTTTTTTATTTAAAGAAAAATTGATAATATAACAGTTTTTATTATTTTAACAGCAGGTTCGAAGTTCAAGGCCATTACAAATTGCATCTGACTTTAATATAAACAATTAGGACAAACCCGCCATCATCAAAAGTAAATCGTTTTTTTTATCGGAACTAGTAATTATTATGTAAAATTATAAAAACATTAGTTTATCATTAAGAAATATTAATTGCTAATTTTAAAGATAAAGGGAAACAAAATGATATAAATAGGTCGTGTGCCAAAATGGCTTAGCCATATTTTGATAATAACCTTGAACGTCGAAACAGCTATCACAATGATAAAACTAAAATGCTTGCAGAACTTATTATTTATTTTTCAGAAAAAATATAATTCGCTTTCGATCAACATAAACTCACTTTTCTTTCCTCCGCGCTTTACCCGAAAAACACCCTTCAATACTGGCTATATCCTGTAGGAACACAATAATAACAATTGGTCAATGAAGACATCCTGATGCCCTACTTACCACCATGTTGCGTGGTGGGTCATCGATGTGGACGGGACACATCAGACTGAATCCCAGAATCTTTGGTTTGTTGATTTTCAAGTCATATTCTATTCCATCATCCAAGAGACAAATCAGTACCAACTTCTCCGAGAACAAACTAGATTGCATTTGCGCAAATTCTTTGATTGCCAACTCTTCATCTCCGATACCTGGCAAAGAAGAAAAAACACAGTTACTTAACAACACAAAAACATGTCATAAACATAATGTAGCGTTCTGTTGTAAATCTTAAATTATTTTATAAGAAGGTAAGTTTTTAGATTCTCACGGCCAAAAGCATTTTTGTTGTTTGTTTTTGGGGTGTTATGCCGTGTTGCGCTAACTCCTTCTTTAGCCGACGTTTCGGACAGCGTTGCAGTGTCCATCATCAGGGCAGATCCGGTAGATCCGAAGATGTGTGAGGAGAAGATGGACACTGCAACGCTGTCCGAAACGTCGGCTAAAGAAGGAGTTAGCGCAACACGGCATAACACCCCAAAAACAAACAACAAAAATATTTTATAAGAAATTTAAATATTCGTTAAATCACTATGAACATATTTTTATAGTGCTATTTGCAAAAAATCATCACTCGAAGGGCATTTAATACCTCATAAAACGTGTCATAAACTGTATTTTTATCCGAATCGTTAATGTATGTGATGATTTTCTAGTGATACATTTTCATGTATGCATTCTAGAGGACGAAACATTTACGTAAGCTCAGAGCGATTATAATTGGTGTCGAGCAAGACAAAAATCAAAACTAATATGAATGGAACAAATAAATGTCTTTTCCATAAAATACATATATTTTTAACAATCTACATTTATTTCTTATATATTTTCTCTTTGTGGACTCATTGTTTTTTGTTAATATTTGGTACGGTTATTTAAGAAAAACAAAACACGTACAATGTTGATAACAATAAAAATGTGGTTGATCAATATTTTGTTTATCTCGCGTACAAAACACTCGCATTTGTTACTTAATAAAACAATTATTATTATAAATATTTAAAAAATACTCCTGATTGCATTCAAGTACACTACTTGTATAGTTAAGTAATAGTTGGAGCAATATGTTCTATGTCTTTTTTACTACAAATGTTTTGCTTGTCTAAATTTTTGTTCTACTATTAATAATGGCTAGTAAAGCATAAGCCATAAAGCAATACATAATGCATGTGCCGTGTAATATTATTTCTTATAGTCCAGTCAGTGGGGAGTTTTACCTTGCAAAAGGTTAGGTAGTAGCGATTTTGATATATGTTGTTAAGATTGGGACTCTAAGGAAAAAAAAAAGTTTTCGACCTTGGGAGGGTCGAGCTCGACCCGCCATCTTGGATTGAAGGTGCCAAAATTTGTTTTTTTTCAAAATAATTGTGAATTGGTCGTTTTCAAAACCAAATTGTTGAAGACAAACTTAAAGACAACTAAATTACCTACATTTTTTGATCAGAGTTTTTATTTGTAAGGTAACGAGTTACAGTGGCGGAAATGTGAATATTTTTCTAAAAAATTTTTTCGGGTTATTCATTACATAATTATAATAATTTTGTTAACTCATTTCCACACCACCATGAGATAGAGAACATGGCGCATTTTTTTAATTGTGGTATTCCCAGTAGGTCTACTCCACAGATATACCAGCGATGGTAGATTTCGAAATTATGTTACATTACTATGAATTATGTTACTTAATAACAGTCTTCGTCATCAATGTCATCTCTAACTCATTGCCTGTGATACTGAGATTCTGGGCTTCCATTGACAAAATCTCTTCTTCTTCGTCCTCGACATCAATGTGAACCTCTGGCGAATTTCGGCATATTTGACCATTACAGCACCCACATACAATAGAACACTTCAATCCAGCTTTCCTGCAGCTATGTACATGCAACGCCGCATCCTTTTTTACAATTGCATGAAATAAATTTTAATAAAGTCTCGGGTGCTGGTTTCTTTGTCATTTTTACTGGAACAAGCCCGTTGGTGTCACGTTTCCAGCCCCAGTTTTCTGGATTTTTTTGGATTCCATACCATTTTTGGACTTGATGGTACGTTCTAAATGCATGGTACCGTGCAGCGTCGTTCGTTGATGGCAAAGAGGCAAGATTGAATTTGCTTTTTGTTGTCGACTTTGCGAAACGTTTGTAGCGGACTTCTTCCAAGGTTTCCTTATCCATGTCACCCCCGTACAAAGCAACAAGAAAGCGTGTTCCTGCAACTGCTATGTCTTCTGGTGTTGCATAATTTATTTTGAAGATTCTTATCATGGCATTGAGTCTTGTGTCGTTTTGCACAAGCGAACAAAATTTTGTTTTTCCTTGGTTGAAGAAGGACGATGTTGTATCGCAGCCGCTAAAGGCATGAAGAAACAGAATATTCTCAGCCGCCTCTTTGTATTTCACACTATTCGCGGAATACAGTCTTTCAAAAGTTTTGTCTCTCCCGGGTTTGCGAAGATATATACTACTTTTGGGTGGTGCTCAAAGATATTAGAAGTGGTGCTAATGCTGTCAGCAGAACTAGGAGATCAACGTCTTCGCCAATAATGAAAACAGCGTCATATGATGAACACAAGGAAATCGCAGTATTGACAATCAACTCATCAGCATCTTCTTCAGCCTGCTTAACTGTAAAATCATCCTGTATAAATTGCTTTGTAAGCATCGAAATCAGACGGACTTTGTTATTTTCATTAGCTAAAAATTTTTCTTGTGAAACTTGAACTGGCATTGTTTCATCGAAAAGAACATCTGGAGACATGAGCATCCAGGCAACGTCCTACAGGACAATGTAGTTTATTTGATATTATTATTTTTATTATATTATTATTTTTTATTTTTATTTTTTTTTGTTTTTTTTTATTTTTTTTTTATTTTATTTTATTTTTTTTTTTTTTTTTTTTTTGTCCTACTTCCTGGTTACAACCAGGACTCAATCGGTGTTGCCAAGTCAGCTGTAGACTAGGATCCCACTATAACAAATCAACGTCATCGAGCACACGGATGATGCTATATAAGTATATTGTAACGTAGAAATATTTTTTTTTTCTTTCAACCGCTGTAACTCGTTACCTATTAGACTTACAAAAAAAACTTTCAACAAAAAATGTAGGTAATTTAATTGTCTTTAATTTTGCGTTGAGCAAATTGGTTGTAAAATCAACCACTTCATAATTATTTTGAAAAAACCAAATTTTGGCACCTTCAATCCAAGATGGCGGGTCGAGCTCGACCCCCCCAAGGTCGAAAACTTTTTTTTTTCTTTAGAGTCCCAATCTTAACAACATATGTGAAAATCGTTACTACCTAACCTTTTGCAAGGTGGAGCCCTTTTTTATCCCCCACTGACTGGACTATTACTTATTAAACATGAACGGTTGTACCTATTCTATGATTATAGAATTAATGTTTAAGTGAGATCAAGTCATAAGCCTGCTTTTTGCTCGATGAATATTATGTATATACACACAATATTTGAAGTAGTGTTTTCACGTTCACAGTAAGTTTATTTTAAGTCGAGTCGAGTTCGATTTCTTCGTTACTATTTACTGATTTTCTTGGTAGGATCTTTATTTTAGTTCTGCAAAGATTATTATTTTTTCTTTAATTTTTACCTTACACCAATATTATGATATTCACAATAAATATTTTTTATCAAATATTCTACTATCCAGTTTTAATTGTTCTGAAGAAATATTATACGAAGGTTCATTTGAATTTTTCTTTGTTCTTGTTCTTCTGTGAATTATTACTACGCGTGACAGCTGTTTCGCCTTCTGAACGCATTATCGAACTGATAATTTAAACAAGTTCTGCTGTGAAATTATTATTACTACCCGTGACAGCTATTTCGCCTTTTGAAGGCATTATCGAAATGATAATATAAAAAAAATAATCTGCTACGAAATTATTATTCGGTATATCCATATATATCCATGTATATCCATATAATATATGTATTATCAGTATGGTGATGCCTTCAGAAGACGAAACAACTAACCCGCCTGATAACAATTACACAGCATAACTCTTTTATATATACGCTTTATTCGGCAACCTGTCGATTTATGAATGCGAAAAGTGCGTAAAAAGGGTAAAAAATGATTGGAAATATTATGTTCTTATAATTTCAGCACCCTGACGAACAATTTTACGTTTTATAAATTTTTTTTTTAAAGATTTGCTTGCATAATATTGGATTAAACGAGAATCTCCGAGCACAGGGGAGGCAAACTATACTGAGGCGACTATCATTAGAGTGAACAAACATTATTTGTTGTAGGACACGTATGTAAATATATGCATCTAAAAGATAAGCACCTGTTTACTCACGAATTTTTATATATAACTTATGGATTTGGGAATGGATATCAAGGATTTCCAGACTCGAAGAAAAATAGAAATTTTAATATAAAGCTCAAGATTCTTTTGGAATGACATCAAAAAATTATCCTGCATTGCTTCACAAGTAGGTACTAAAAATTCAACACGTGAAAAAATGGCGCTTGCTGCAACCTCGAAAGAATAACTGTTCCTTCAAGTCCATAGAACTTCAAAAAAAATGGTAGAAGCAAGGTATATCGATTCACTAAAAAATAACAACACAGCAAAGCTTATCGAAAAAACAACGAGAAAAATAAGTTAAATTTACAATTTTTATAGTAGAATGACTAGTTCAAGTGGCCTATATAAGCCAGTCTTTTTCTTCACACCCTTCTCTACGACCGCGACGAGAAGATTCCAAAATATTGATCATTTTTCAGAATCCGTGATTAGTATGGTCTATCATTGACATATTCAGCATATAAATTGCGCATGGTTGATAACCCAAAATGGTCAACGACAGCAAATTCTCAATTCACTCATACATGAAAATACTTCGTAAGTACGCTGTAACGACCCCCACAGGAATATGCATAAGATAGTATACAGGGTAAGAATAAGAATATCAACCCGGTTATTCACGGCAATGCGATTGGTTTGGAAAATATCAGCTTTTATGCATGGTAATGATAGTAATGGATGATGACCTCTTCATAAGAATATTAACCAGATTATTGACGGCGTTGCGATTTGTTTGGCGAATATCAGCTCTTATGCATGGTGATGATACTAATGGATGATGACTTCTTTATAAGAATATTAGTATGATGCGAACAACATATACAGATACAAATACCTTCTCTTGTGTTGGAGACATTCAAAAATTATCTTTTCGAAAGGAAATTTAGTGAAATTATTATCTGACAGGAATGTGAGGTGAAAACAACACTAATGCTATTCGATTGTGACGTCTGATCATTAGTTGTGACGGCCTACGCCAGATTAGTGTAATATGGCTAATAAATAAGGGTACTACATTGAATTGCCATCATCAGCAGTTGAAATTTGCACTGAATTAGTAAAAAATGCGCATGAATTACTGTCTATAGTTAGGCCTGAAGGCATAGTGGAAATTTAAAATTAAGGCAAACATACTCGTACCTTTATTTGAAACAAAATGTTATGAATTAATACGGCACAACACTGAAAATTTACTAATTATTATTGAAATGTCACGACTTTTCAGTTTAATTATTTTAAACAATATTGATATATTTGCACGTGGTAGTCGGCAGGAATAATCTAACGTTTTCGTAGAAAACACCTTTATTTATATATTACATGCCCGCACCTATTTTTGTTAAGTTTAACTTTTTCCCCGATGAAACTTGAGCCGAAGAAAAACGGTTGGTGAAAAAATAAAAATAAAATTATTTGCACGAATGAAAAATACCTAGATATACCTACACCAAGTATAGAAGTAAGTCAATCGTAGTGTCATCAGAGATAAACTAGTTTAAAAAATATATAATTTGTTCACAAACTTATAAGATACATTTAAATACGTAATAATAATACAATAATTAGGTCACATAAAGATTAAGGCGTAACAACTTGAATGTTTCATGTAGTGAATCCATTAAAAACGTATTATTTTCAGACCACCAGATGTTATTATTTTGTTCCTAAAAACAAGATGTTTTGTTTGTTCGTTAGTTTACTCTGCCATATGTGGAACCGTTTGTAATACAATATTTACAGTAAAACATCCATTCATCGACGGTGTTTTAAAAGTGTCTTCTTCAGAATCTTCCTTGAAAAGAACTGAACGAGTTTCACCACTTCTTGCTAAGACGTGCAAAATACGAAATACAATGTCAATTGTTCAGGTAACTCCTTTCCCGAGTGTGATGTATGTAGACGGAAGTAGGGCAAAAGGTGATTTAGTATTTAGCATTTGACCAGTCGGTGGCTGAGTTGACATCTAGTTTGGGTCGCACCCAGGCGTAGTGTGTACAATTCCTCGGTTGGCTAAGTCCTCCATCACAACACAAGCAACACTTTCGGCCTACTGTACTGGTAGTGGGAGATTTTTAAATATTGTCAGGTTATTCGTTGCCCGGGAATGTTTGACGTTCCATTTTTTTTAGTACCTAGTCAAAGATACATCGAATAATCAGTTGAGTCTATACGTACGTCCATTCGAATATATTTTTTTAACAAAAATGCATATTAACTGAATGGAAAGAAAAAAAAAACCAGGAAATTATCCAAATTACATTAAACATATCGACTCCTAGGCCCTAGACAGGCCAATGAAATTTATAATCAACTCAGTAATGAATTGTTTTCAAATGTTTGCTCGATTTCACACAAAGTAAGATAAAATGGACCTTACTTCGGTACATGCCCCTAACACACTTGTTTGGGCTAATCTCTTCAGTGACATTGTAATGATGATTCTATTACAAAGATAAGCGAGCAACTGACAAAATAACCAAGCCAAAGATAACAGGTGCATACGGTAACAAGTAATTATATTTATGCTTACATTCTTTTACACTAATGTACGTGATATTACTAAATATAATATAACAATGCATTATTTAAAACAGTTTATTAGTACTTACCGAGCGCTTTATTCCATGTTTCATCTCTCATGAAGTACATAAACATGAAGTCCATGAGATCATCGTACATCTCTTCGGGGCAGTCCTGTATCCTAAACTTCAACGTCTCTCCGGAACCAGTTGTCCTTGAAAACCTCCGCCACACATGTGGGAACGGCAGATCATTCCGTCTTCTCGTCTTCATGTTTACAAAATCGCGACGTAATCCGGAACTGTTAAAACTGATTTGAAAGCGAGAACACCGATAAGTTGCCGATGACAAATTAAATGGCGTATTTGCGTATCGGCGTCCACACGTGAACTAATCGAGAGTTGATGGGTGAACGTGGTAGGTCACTCAGCTGATCTCACTTAATATGCAGCATCGCTCGGAGAGTTTATTGAATACTAATCAGCCAATGTACGAAGCGGTTAGGTCGGACTAAAGATCGGTACTGTACCGAGTGTTGAGTGTTGACTATGCTGACTACAAACTACAGAATACCACTGCTGCCTTGCTTCGGGATCTAACGAAAGAAAACAAGCAGAATAAACAACTGCTCCCAACGAGTTATTCATCGAGTCTCATTGTCTCCGAACAAAAACAGCAAAAAAAATCGCTGGTCACTAAAATAAAACGATTTGTTGCGACATTTAGATTCCGAGCAAGATATTGTGATTGCGATGGTTCAAACAGTAACAAAGTCCTTTCTCTTTTTAGGCTTTTATTTTAAAATGGTACATTATTATTGTTTATAATCATTATTTAAATAAGATATTTCATAGACTATAGCCTAATTGGAAAAACTATTTAAGAATTTATCTTATTTATAAGAATAGGAAAAACTATTGGCAAAAGGATAATTACTAACATGTACATAAAGAAATCATTAGACGGTACAATTGGTTCCAAATTGGAACATATGTGCGCTTCCTGATCTGGGATTATTTTTTTCGGTTTTTCCCCACAGAGTAAAACGTTTAGGTTAATAATCGGGTAAATACCCCACAATATTCAGATAATTATTCGGATTTTCGAAAATTATCCATAATAACAATATTTTAAGATCAGATAGATACTTAGATCAGATCAGATCGGATCACCGGTGTTTTTGACCGCTTGATGTTTTCATGTAATACTTTTCTCAAGAGTAAAATGTTATTCTGAAGTATCAAAAACAACATCATGTGTTTTCTAATTACTGCTGGTATCGGATTTCTCGCCAACCAAAGTATCGAATTATTTTTTTTCTGAATTATAATTTCATCTGCCTACTCTACAAACAGATCTTCCTTGTGAAATAAATTTAATTGGGTGGGTGTTCATTGATTTATTAGTTTTGAATAAATAAGTGCAGATTTGTTTAATACGAAGACTTCCAAGAGAAATTTCGAGATCGTTTTGTTCCAAGAACCTATGTACTCGTACATGCGAATAATATTATGTCGATTGCTTTCGACATTGCTACGCTAATAACCATGAGAGAAGCATTGTAATAATTCATTAGGAACGCAATTAACATTTATTATCAACCGTTCTATTATCATATTTTATTTATATAATAGGTGTTTTTTTCATCGTAATTTACATAAATGATTTCTTAAAACCTACCTGTCTACACTTCATCCAGAATGTTTAGAATAAAAAACCTTTATTGCTGAGTTTTAACGAACAACGTTCATTTGTATGTTATTTTAATTGCAACCACATAGAGACATAGTTTGATATAGAAATGAGAATTAAAACTAGTTGCATTATTTATGAAATTGTCATTTACGCTGAAAATTCTACATTGATCAAGTGTTCCATTCGAGATTTTTTTATCGATAAAAATCAATAATTTAGAGCCACAAACGTAAAAAAATGCAGATGAAAGGAAGTTATAAAATATGTCTTTTGTTTTTGAAAATAATAAATTTTTTTAAATAATCATGAATATTAATTTTGATTGAAGACCCAGAGTAAATCTTATAATATATTTTCACAAAAAATAAGAGGGGGATAACGGGATAATAAAAAAGGGGTAGTCTATATTTTGAGATAAGCAGAGTTTGAATCACTACCAAATCATTTATTTACAAAGAAAGCACGAATACTGGTAACGCTTCTTTATGAAACTAAAAAACCCTTAATTTGATCAAAACGCGAGTGTAAATCGTCACAGCGTGGAAGAATTCTATCCGGTCAGTTCAACTGAAACATTTCATGAAAAGTAGCCTGATCGAATAAACTGTTTTTTTTTGGATTTGTTTTTCTACCTACATAATGCTTTCTAAAAAAATATTTGTGTTCAATTATTTTGAATTCTTCAAATTATTCAAATGTTCATTTTGCGTAACCGAGTAAGCGGTAGGTTTCAGTGGAGAACGTTTTGCAAAATCAGATTTAGATCTTTACACAGTATTGATTAGTAACGGTGTATTACTGACTGATTGTTGACATGGAAAAGACACACACCATTTAATTGACATAACCGATAGTTGGGTGTTCATAGTTATAAGCAAAAAGCAAATGAAAATGAATAACAGTTTCAGGTCTACTATAAATAAAAACAAGTCGGATCTGGAAATGGGAAACGCAAGCGCTGGAATTTAATAAATGTTGGCATTTTACGGAATTCGGGCGATCAATTTTAATAAAATATTTCATTTTGGTTGATCATCCATAGAAGCCCGAGTAAATCAGGCCTCCAAAAAGTTGGGCGTCTTGTACAGGGCTAGGAGATTCTTCAACAGTGACCAGCTGCTGACCCTGTACAAGTCTCAAGTCCGCCCAACTATTGAATTTGGGAGCCACCTTTGGGCTGGTGCCCCAAAATACTTGATAAACCTGCTTGAGTCTGTGCAAAGGAGAGCGATCCGTCTGATTGACAATCCGTTGTTAACAGACCGATTGCCTTCTCTGATGCATAGACGCAATGTAGGCATGCTGTGTCTGTTCTACAGGTATTTCAATGGAGCCTGCTCCAAGGAGCTAGCAGCATTGATTCCTGATGCACCGGTGCACGTGCGCGAAACTCGACGGACACGAACTGAACACCCGTTCACGGTTGACGTTGGCTTCATGAGAACGGGCCGTTTTTACGACTCGTTTTTGTGTAAGTCGGCTCGTATGTGGAACGAGCTACCGGCATCTGTTTTTCCTCCCTCCTATAATCCGAGCCTCTTCAAGGCCCGCATTAACAAATCCCTTACTACAGCCCCTACCTTACTCCGCCCCACAACGCCGCCCAACCGGGTGGTGACATAGTTCCCCTGTCTGTGCACTGCACAGGCAGGGACACTCTTGTGAGGTGTCACATAAAAAAAAAAAAAAAATCATTAAAATGGAGTGAAATATATAATTAAAGCATTTATTACCCTATTGATGTCATAATAAAAGCAACGAAGCAACAATTCGCTTTTTCCGTGCAACGTGCAGCGTGCAGCGTCCACGTCGCACGTCAAATGCATAAATAAATCATTCACTTCAAATGTACGCTTAGCTTAGCCGCCAATCGAGTGCGGATAAAGCAATCTGTCTGATAAAATGAATTCAATTTCAACTGATCAGTTTGAAACGGGCGGTTTTACACTCACTTGATCCCTACCGATATGCGTCGACAAAGGTATATTTACATAATTTCATTACATTCTGGGCCCAGACACGAAGATGGATTTATAATTTAATAAATGGGTCAATTATAGTCTACGTATTCTGATGCTGAATATTAAATTTGATGAACCTTACAAAAATTAAATAATAAATTAATAAATGAAATGTTCTCACAATGTTTAAAGACCTCGTGATTTAATTGTGTGCAGCTCCCTGTAATTTACTTTAGTCGAAAATATTGGATTAATTCGAAATTCTAGCCGGAAATCATCCGGTGATGAATGATAGTGATAGATAAAAACAAAACCCCATTTCAAAACAGAATCGCTTCACCAAGCATTTTGTGCATATAGAGTATAAAAATATCAGTCAACGCACGCTAAGTTTAAATTTTGCCCGAACCCCTTTACTCGGCGTCACCATTGCAGTTGCAAGACAAAGTGACATCCTCGTGGTTTTTTCTCGTCGGCCAACTGAACTAAAAAGATAATTTTACGAACAAAAATTTCTAGGTAAATGATTCTGTATTGTACATTTCAGAATATAAAATTCATAACTTATTTACGACAGCACGTAAATAAGTTATGTACATTGAATTTCTGTTAAATATACAGTGTAACGTTTTACTTCGACTGATAACCGATAATATCCGTTCTATCCAAAGACCTGGTAATTGTGTATTTATTTTATTGTATTTAAGTACATGAAACAGGCATGATGCATAAAAATTTACAGACGTGGATGTTTTAATACATAGTAATAACAATAGTAACAAAATAATTAATTAAATATGCTAAAGTGAATGACAAACAAGAATGAATAAAACGTACAATATAAATATGTCCAAAACAAATTATTATTGTCACCTGAACCAAATACCCCATAATATTGATAATACCTCAACCTTCTGACATTACCCATACATACAGCGCCCTTGGTATGATTTTTCACAAAAACGGCGCTATACAAGTTATCCAACTATTATTATTCTGATAGCAACATGCTACACTAGCGCCTCCAAGCGGCGTAAGTTGTGCGCCCGTTTTATTTCGTACATTTTAATGCTTTTACTCGAAATATAATCTTTATTTAACACTAACAAATTTATTGGAATCGAAAAAAAAATTAAAAACTAGGCAACCTACAGACCTTACTGCTTTTATGGTAATGCGTAAAACATATTTGTCTTTGTTGGTTCAGAAGAATAATAAATAACATAATTATAATATACTGAATTCTAAGAAAAATAAACAAAAAAAAACAATATGTTTAATATGTATTATTATAATAGGTTTTTTTTTAATAAATCCATATATTCAATAAATCAGAGCATCAATATTGACTATGATTTATAACCTCAACAAAACACACAATGCTACATGGAACTAAATTTATACAACTTGAAATTTGTGAAATTGTTTGATAAAATTTTACCTCCAATTAAAATTTCCAGTAGCCAATGCAAGATCAGATTAGCCCAAACGCATATTAATTTTACTGCGCCTGAAAACACACTAATGACAACTTTTGATGAGATATTGTTACGTCAAAACATTAACTATTTTAAAAACTCACCATTTCTTGACTAAAATAATAGAAATAGATAAATTTTTCTTATAAACAAACAGTATATATTATCACTTACGTCCGTTGTGCAATACCATACATTCATGCCCTTATTTTTGTTTTTGACTGCGCAATATTTTTATTTTGTTTTGGATTTGTTTTTGATTGCACAATTTTGATATACTTTTGTGAAACATTTTATTTCTGAGACATTAGTTCATTAATTCATAGAATTTTACAAGGTAAGTAGTATACAGGACTGAGAAAGTAATTAATAATTTAATAATTACATTATATTTAGTGCATGAATTTGTTTGCCTCGCAACTATGAACCAAATAATAATACTTTATTGCGAACGATTGGTAATATAACAGGTTCGCTCATAAATTTTAAGAAAATTAAAAAAGTTGAGCTTAAAAAATGAAAAATTGAACGTGAATTTATTAAAAGTTTCACAAAAATAATGATTTTTTTAAATCTAAAACACCATATATTTTTTTAAATCGACATTTGTATATAACAAGGTACCCTGTGTATTATAATCTGCAAAAGCAAAAAATATTACTTTACCTAAATATCTCTAAAAAAAATTTCAATTTTTATTGTCACTGTGTGAGACAGTAGACGTAAAAATCATTCGTAAATTTGAATGTCTGTGGACAATCAATGATTTTCTACTAAATTATCCAATCACCTTTTGATGTAATAAACAAATAAATTTCTTCCATTTGCTTGATTTGCCTTTTAAAATCATAACTAAGCCTCCTCGTGCCCTTCAATCTTATTTTTATTGTCCATAGATAATTATTATGAAATAACAGAAACAAGTGCTACAACACAATGTAATAGAAAAGGCAACACAGTACGCACCGGTTAATGTGATCCTTGTCCCGGTTATTATATGTAAATCAGATAAAACGGTCACTCGACTATGTTATGGAATTTAATTTCGCCTATTTTTTGCTGTGCGGCAGTAAGAAAACTACTGAGAAAAAAGTAAATTATTGTCTATTTAACGTCGCAGCGGGTTTTTTACTGCTAGGCCCTGCAGGCGGTTTTTTGATGGGCTTTGCCAATTTATTAAAGTTCTGCAACAGCAATTATAAGAATGTGTGCAAAAATTTACATTGAACTTATTCATTTTTCTATCCAAAACCATTTTTTAATCCTTACGTAATATATGAATGTCGCGTAACTTCGTTCATTTTTAAATAAACTGGACGAGTGAAAACTAATTTCTACTAATTACCAAACTTCCATTAACTAAGAAATATACTGCAAATCAGAACTCGAGAAATTAAAGAACACCGCCAAAATTGTGTATTTGACATAAAGTTCGAGTTTCTCCCCTCTTACCTGATACCAATAGCACGCCTATAATTTTTAATAAAATCGCTTTGACAGCTCTAAAATTTCAAGATTACCTTTTACATATAAAATATCATTTCAGATATATTTTTTTGTTCATAGGCATAGCTCGAATTTTTGGAACCGATTCCAAAAATAGCCGGTTCCTTGGACAAAAAATACCGAGCGATCCAGTGGCAGCAACCACACCGTGACAGAAATATCGTCGTACGTAAAGTTGGGTTCATAAGTTAGATTTTTCTTTTTGACATTTGACATTTTTCATTATTTGTTTGGTAAAACATTTATCTTTTTGATTTTGCTATTCGATTTTCGTAAATTATTCGTATTTTGATCTTGGAAATCATTCTTGGAAAATTGGTGATGAATTGGTCGAAATTTTTATACAAACTAATCTTTTGGATGGTTTGGAAATTATCCATGTTATCCACAACGAAAACTAAAAACTTTTCAGTTATTTGAGATACTAACACTATCAGATACGAGTATATAAAATATAATCTTTCGAATTTTTCGAATGTGCTCTGGTAATCATAATGTTAATTTATATTTTATTTTATATTATTAATTTATATTATATTAACAGTAATTTATCTTTAAAATCCACAAACTTCCAAATCTAAAGAAATATTTACCATGCAGTTGCATTTATCGTGTTTGTATTTTTCTGATAATTAAGAAGCCATTTCGCCACAATTGTGTGATAAATCCTGTCTACTGATAACTGAAATTGTCGCACTGTTAAGGGCCTTCCTTACTAGTGATCTCAATCGTTGTATGGAGAATCATGAATTGTCAGATTCAATCGACAATCTAAGTTATTAATCGTCAAAACATCGATAATGTAGCTACGTTAAGCTATCATAAATACATTTTTCTGTCGATATATATGTTTTTATTAACAATTTATTTTCATTAAATACTATATAATAAACATCTAAGGATTCTCCTGCTCATTTGGCTCAAAGAGGTGGCTGTGAATGCACGTTTTCTACGGTCCGTCGTGACAATCTTTTTTCAAAGTTCGAAATTCCACGTAATTATTATACTTCCATGTGACGTTTCAACAATATTCCACTATATGCGTTGCGCGTAGGGACTATAATAGTGTGTCGCCTTTTTATGTTTCATCTGTGAGTTTCCGTCGAAGCTGTGTAGGATCAAATAGTATTATTAAGAATTAATTTATTGTTAATATTTTTTCGGGTTTCTAGGTAATAAACCATTTGATATTTTTAAAATATAAAAGTAGACAAAATATTCCAGCACTTATTATAAAATAAAAGAAGCACATTTGTATAAAAATGTTTCAATCGAAAAGATCGAATGCCGAAATCACTTTTTTCGAAATTATTGCAAAAAACTTAGATCACTTATACCTAATATATTATTTTCTAGGACTACTATAATATTATGTACTACTTACTACATACTAAAATTTGGTCTTCAATAACGTTGAATAAGTTGTGCAATAACGTACCAGAAGGCTATGAATTGTAGTCAAAAGGAAAAAATAAAACAGCTTTATTTGGATATATTGAATGGTCCAAAACATGTATTTGTAGACCACTCACTATGCAACGAACGGGCATACTTTTGCAAACGGGATACTGGCGACATTAATTACGTACCCAATATGACGTACTTTGAGCTTGATAATGTCCAGAATCATGCAGCACGTTCGACTTTTGGCATCTAATGCTTGAAGTGAAATACATGATGTAGACGGCAATACTTTGGAGTGCTATAATAATGCTGTGGCTAAATTTATTGGTGAAAAGCTTATCAACTATTTTCTAAAACAGTCCTACAATGGAAGGTGCGCTGCAGCAGTAGGAGCGTTCAACACCAATCGTCCACACTATTCTTTGCATACATTTGCAATCGGTAATAATTATTTTTATAAGCAATAATTATTAGCCTGAAACACTCATCCACATTGACAAATTTCCTGATAAAAGATACATGACGCCAATCGGTAATAGTCCCGGAAAACTCATAAAGCAATTTGAATTAAAAAGATTGCAGAAAAATAATCAACAAGTATTAAGTAAAAAAAAATAAAAACCCTGCAGCTCGCTCCAGCAAATGAATAGCATTATGGTCCCAATGCAGAAAAGCTTGATATGGACCAAGCATCGTATGAGGCAGCTAAAGATGATTTTTTAGAAAGGCTTTTTACCATAGCCAAAGATAGGCAAGCAATTGAAAGGGCGACAGTACTTCAAGCATCTAGTGGAAAGTGGATCGTCGCAATATGATTACGGCATCGTGTTTTGGAAAAGTGTGCAAACCGCGGCAAAATATCAGTTGCGCTCCATTACTCGAAAATATACTGTACCAGCAATCCTTATCAAATATTCCTTCAATTCGTCACGGACAAAAACATGAATACAATATCATGAAAGAGCTTGCAGAACTAGAAAGCATTACCATAGAAAAGAGTGGTCTTTTTATAGATGAAGAGTATCCGTATATAGGTGCGACCCCAGATGGAATTTCTTCTGAAGACACCGTGATTGAAATTAAATGCCCTTACGCAGCACGCAGCATGTTCATATATGAAGCAGTAAATTCCAAAAAAATAATCTTTTGGAAACTTAACAAAAATGGAGAAATGCAGGTAAATACATCTCACGATTGGTTTTACCAGGTTCAGGGCCAATTACATGTAACAAAAAAAGATATTTGTATGTTAGTTGTATGGACTGAACTCAGAATAAAAATCGAAAAAATTTTACAGGATGACGAATTTTGGCAGAATAATATGGTTGAACAGCTGAAACGCTTTTACAATTTTTGCATGCTACCCGAATTAATTGATCCTCGACATAATCGCTGCATGCCTATTATAAATCCTGAGTATTTAGAAAAGTGCATGAAACCGAAAAGAAGTAAAGTAAAATTGGTTTCAGCTAAAACCAAAACATGTAAGAAGGAATTGTTAAGAAGAAATCAACAACAATTTATTTCATTGAATTGTCTTCGGAAGAAATTTCATTTATATGCCTAATGTATGCAGTCTACATTTTTAGAGATAGGGAAGAGGAGGGTTGGAAAGTTCCTGGCTATTCAGATCTAGTTACTAAACATATATACGCCGTTCTCAAGTAACTTTCAATTCGGAATGATGGTCTCTCACCAGGGTGATACGGAACTTTATTATATGTACCTATATAAAATTCATTTCAATTCTACAATATGATATACTCATATAAATTAAATTAAATTTGTTTTGTCCTCGCTCCGCCACACTGCGAAACCAGGCTGGAACAAAGGCCAAGCCTTTTGTCACTCTTTATAATTGTATTACTATGTGTACCTTTGTATGGGTACAAAGGTACACATCTCATCTATGTATGTATCAAAAAAAATCCAAATAAAAAGTTATATTAAATGTTGTAACTGAGAACCTCCTCCATGAATCAAGCTATAGTTATATTGCATTACATTCTAAAATATATTTTAACATAATTTTTATAATAACAATATCTTTAATTAATAATAATTTAAATATTGAAGACAATATTAGTGATTTTTAAACGAAAATCTGAAACAGAAAAATCAGAAAAGGAAACGGTCACATCTGGGACTCGAACCCAGGACCCTTGTCCTGTAATAATAATTTGTTTTGCTCTGTGCGTGTCATGGTTTTGAATGGAACGCACCTGCCAGCTGCTGGTGCAGCGAGTTAGCTAGAAACGCCGAGGGCCGTTAAGTATAATTTATTAATGCAACGTCAAATTTAACGGAACTTAAAAAATGCATTTTAACCGGATTAGTGTTTAGATTCCAAACTTCCGTGTACACGCTTTAGGTTTGTGTGATATCGTAAACCTCACACAAAACCTTAAAATAATACAGTTATAGCCGCTGCATAATCAACCAAATGACACTTAATCCGGTGCTTACTGTAATTCAAAAATAATTATATTTAATAACTCTTTCATTTTCTTCATTTATGCATATTGTAAATTGTTGAAATAAAACGTGTACAATAATAATTATTGGAAATACATCACTTTGGAATTGTTCAAGGAACATTAATTTGCATTTATGATTGCGAGTGTGTTCAAAAAATTAGTAATGCAGTGTAATGTTAGCAAAATGTCCGAATGCAGACGTGTGTTAAAATGATTATGCCCCATAGGTAAACAGCTCTGTAAGCATAATTTAAATATCCACATACGCTGGACATTCTTAATGGACACAAATTATTTTAAAATATCCATTATTCAATGGGGAGCATCTTCAATCTGCAGAAAATCAAAATAATCCATTTTAATAGTTTTTTTTTCAAGATAATAATAATATACGGATAATTTTATCTTCACATATTTGTAATGAGCATTTATTTTGTGGCTCGTCATAATTCACAATAAAAGAAATAAATTTGTTTTAGACCACTTTAATTTTAATTGCACTCTACCGGTTTCGGAAGCACCCCTCCTTCGTCAGGAGAATATTAAAACTATTTTATTGTTTTAATATTCTCCTGATAAAGGAAGGGTGCTTCCGATACCGGTAGAGTGCAATTAAAATTAAAGTGGTCTATGACAAATTTATATCTTTTGTTGTAAATTTTATCGTCTTCTGCCCAGGCCATGTTTTGACGTAATAGAAATAGGTTTTAACGGCCCTCGCTACTAAATGTTTCTAGCGCGAATTCGAATATCTAACTCGCTGCACCTGGCAGCTGGCCGGTGCGTTCCATTCAATACAAGACACGCACAGAGCAAAACAAATTATTATTAATTAAAGATATTGTGATTATGAAAATTATGTTAAAATATATTTTAGAATGTAATGCAATATTACAATAGCTTGATTCATTGAGGAGGTTCTCAGTAACAACATTTAATATAACTTTTTATTTGGATTTTTTTTTGATAAATACAATTATAAAGAGTTACAAAAGGCTTCCCTTTGTTCCAGACTGGTTTCGCAGTGCGGCGGGGCACTGTTAATACTAAATTGTATAGTTTAATTTGAGGTCACGGGTTCAAAAGCCGGCGAGGACAAAACAAATTTAATTTAATTTATATAAGTATGTCATATTATAGAATTAAAATAAATTTTATATAGTTACATATAATGAATCTGTACCTCGTTCAAAAGTGGAAGATATGTTCAGTATCACCCTGGTGAGAGACCATAATTCAGGATTGAAAGTTGCTTGAGAACGGCGTAGATATGTTTAGTGACTAGATCTGAATAGCCTGGAACTTTCCGACCCCCCATCCTCCCTATCTCTAAAAATGTAGACCACATACATAAGGAATATAAATGAAATTTCTTTTGAGGACACTTCAATGAAAATGTTATTGATCTTCTTAAAAATTCTTACATGTTTTGGTTTTAGCTGAAACCAATTTTACTTTACTTCTTTTCGGTATTATGCACTTTGAATTACTCAGGATTTATAATAGGCATGCAGCGATTATGTCCAGGATCAATTAATTCGGGTAGCATGCAAAAATTTTAAAAGCGATTCAGCTGTTCAACCATATTAGTCTGCCGAAATTCGTCATCCCGTAAAATTTTTTCGATTTTTATCCGAGTTCAGTCCATACAACAAACATACAAATAGCTTTTTTTGTTACATGTAATTGGCCCTGAACCTGGTAAAACCAATCGTGAGATGTATTTACCAGAATCTCTCCATTTTTGCTAACATAATTTTTTTGGATTTTACTGCTTCTTATATGAGCATGCTGCGTGCTGCGAAAGGACATTTAATTTCAATCACGGTGTATTCAGAAGAAATTCCATCTGGTGTCGCACCCATATACGGATACTCTTCATGTATGAAAAGACCACACTTTTCTATGGTAATGCTTTCTAGTTCTGCAAGCTCCTTCAGGACATTGTATTCATGTTTGACTTTGACTTTGGACAATACCCTCAACACTACATCACTTGTTCCTGTATTCTCTCTGAAACCAAACTGATTGCTAGAGAGTATATTATATGTTTCTAAGAATGATACCAATCTCGACATAGCTAATCTCTCTATTACTTTTGAAAGAGTATTGAGTAAGAATATAGGTCTGTAATTATTCACATCTAGACGATCTCCATATTTAAAAAGGGGAATTACTTACAATGAGAAGGGAACATCCCACTCTCGAAGCTAATACAGTGTTTTCCAATAAGAGGTGTTATTTTGAATAGCCCGCTATTTCGGTAGATGTTACTTTTGAAGCTGTCATTTTTTGACATTTGACAAGTAGAAACAACGCCATTAATAAAATGGAACGATACACGCTTCAACAACGCATTGAACTTATTAAAATTCACTTGAGTGAATCAAATGCAAATCATTTTGAGTGATGAGGCCCATTTCCACCTCGGTGGCTTCGTCAACAAGCAAAATCATCGCATCTGAGGCTCGAAAAACCCAAGAGTTATTGTTAAAAAGCCTCTTTACACTCAACGTGTGACTGTTTGGTGCGGTTTATGGTCTGGCGGAGTCATTGGACCTTACTTTTTTGAAAATGAGGCTGGAGCAACAGAATGGACAACAGTGAATGGACTGCGCTACCGAAAAAAAATGAATGATGTTTTATGGCCGGAATCGGATGGTATTAATCTGGACAACGTTTACTTTCAACAAGACGGCGCTACGTGCCACACAAGCAACGAAACCATTGATATTTTACGATTAAATATCAAAATTTCACCTCTTATTGGAAAACTCCTGTATTTACAAGGTGAGATATGAGACAAGCTAATTCGGATACATGCATTTTATACACCATAACACTTAAAAAATCAATACCGCACGAGAAAGACATTTTTAAATCATTTATCACATTTGTGACTTCAGAAATGCTAGTTGGTTTAAAATAAAAATTGTCCCCTGTAACGTGAAGTTCAGATTTAAAATCATTCACCAGACACATCTCAATAGTTTTATTAGCACTGCACAAATTACTAGCGAAGCTTGGACCAATGTCACTGAAGAAGTAATTTATATGATTAGTAATTATATTTGGACTCTCTTCTATTGAAGTAATAATACTATTAATTTTCAATTTTTTAAGGTAGTTTGTTTCTTTAGTTGTTTAGTGACTAGATCTGAATAGCCAGGAACTTTCCAACCCTCCTTTTCCCTATTTCTAAAAATGTGGACTACATACATTAGGAATATAAATGAAATTTCTTCTGAAGACACTTCAATGAAATAAAATGTTATTGATTTCTTCGAAACAATTCCTTTTTACATGTTTTGGTTTTAGCTGAAACCAATTTTACTTTGTTTCTTTTCGCTATTATGCACTTTTCTAAATACTCAGGATTTCTAATAGGCATGCAGCGATTATGTCGAGGATCAATTAATTCGGGTAGCATGCAAAAATTGTAAAAGCGTTTCTTGACATTATCAAGCTCGAAGTCATATTGGGTACGTAATTAGTGTCGCCAGTATCCCGTTTGCAAAAGTATGCCCGTTCCTTGCATAGTGAGTGGTCTCCAAATACATGTTTTGGACCATTCAATATATTCAAATAAAACTGTTTTATTTTTCCTAATTCATAGTCTTCCGGTACGTTATTGCACAACGTACAGCCGTTCTCAGGCGTAAAATACGGCTTGACACAATCTTCCTCAATGCTAAGGGATACTTCTAACAGTGATTTAAGTTTTTTGCAATAATTTCGAAGTAAGTGATTTCGGCATTCGATCTTTTCGACTGAAACATTTTTATACGATGTGCTTCTTTTATTTTATTGTAAGTGCTGGAATATTTTATATACTTTTATATTTTAAAAACATCAAATTGTTTATTACTATATTTATTAGAAACCCGAAAAAAAGTTAACAATAAATTAATTCTTAATAATATAAAATTGTTTATTACCTATAAACCCGAAAAAATGTTAACAATATATTAATTCTTAATAATATTAAATTGTTTATTACCTAGAAACCCAAAAAAATGTTAACAATAAATTGATTCTTAATAATACTATTTGACACTACACAGCTTCGACGGAAACGCACAGATGAAACATAAAAAAAGGCGACACACTATTATAGTCCCTACGCGCAACGCATAGAGTGGAATATTGTTGAAACGTCTCATGGAAGTGTAATAATTACGCGGAATTTCGAACTTTGAAAAAATATTGACACGACGGACCGTAGAAAGCGTGCATTCACGGCCACCTCATAGAGCCGAATCAGCCGAATGAGTAGGAGAATTCTTAGATGTTCATTATATAGTATTTAACGAAAATAAATTGTTAGTAAAAACATATATCTCGACAGAAAAATGTATTTACGATAGCCAAGCGTGGCTACATTATCGATATTTTGACGATTAATAACTTAGATTGTCGTTTGAATCTGACAATTCATGATTCTTCATACAACGATTGAGATCGCTAGTAAGGAAGGCCCTTAAAGCTATTTTTTTTCGTTTTAAAGAAATTCAAACTAAGAAACTAAAAACCTATTTTAGTTCTTATTTTCTTTGTTTGGGTAAAATAAAAAAAGATTTTATTTTTTTCATAACAAGTCACACCAATTTCAACCTTTTGTACTCCGTTGTCACGACCACGGCGACATTGAAAAAATTCTATTAACTCCAATGGCGCCGCAGCGGCGACATAAACAATCGGTGTACATTTTACTATTTAAAAAATAAGAGGGTCCTTTTGCGGGTATACACATGTTCTATTCAGTCTTATACAGTACCCACTTTCATTTAATTTGATTAATTTTGACCGCGCAATAAATATGGAGGAATTTTCAATTCATTGATAGTTTAGACGAGTTTGTTTTCCGTGCAAAGTGATTTTTACGATGAAACGTCGCTAGATCGTAATTAAACATAAACCAAACGTTATCATTATACTAGTATAATGATAAACCAAACGTTATCATTATACTAAATCCATGGGTGGGGTTGATCGTGCTGATCAGTATGTATCGTCGTATTGCTTCTCAAGAAAATCGCTGAAATGGTGGCAAAAAGAAAGGGAGATATGTTCCATTAACTGATATATTCCATATAAATTTATAAAAAAATAAAAACGAAAAACCAGCTCAGCTATTTGAAATTTAACCAAATTTTAGTAAATCAATTAGTGGGTGAGTACAAAAAGCCTTGAAGTAGACCATCTACTTCCACTTCATCAGAGAACAGGCTCAATGGAAAACTCCAAGAGGGACTGTGTGGTCTACTCGAAAAGGGCAGAAACAGGTGACAGACGGTAAACCATTGACACGTGTGCTAACAAACCACGTATGCATTTGGGCTACTACTTTCTAAAAAACCACACTAAAAAACATTTTTTTCTAATTTTCTAAAAATATCGTAATTTTTACATAACACTCTATGGAATATCTGGTTATCTGGTAAAACACAAAAATAGAGTACAAAGGTGTTTCCTTCAAGGGAATGACGATTTGTCAAAATTTTTTTTAACAAAATAGTTATTAAAATGCAATATTTTGCTTCTCCGGAGATTGAAATAATTATATTTGAACTGATATAAAGTGTTTATGAAATAATATCTAACGTTAAGCGTATCTTAATACTTACCAAAAACAGTATGAATGAATGTCAAATCAAAGTGGTAGATAATTAATTATAAACTAGCTGTTCACTACGCGTTCCTGGGGCTCAGTCTGTCTATGTGGATTACGTCCAACAGATGGCGATGCTTTTCAAAAAGCATGTTTTTACCTGTCACAGGTGACATCTATATAATATAGGTATATACAAAAACACGCGTATTCTAATGGAACGTTGTGTCGGAATTTCAAAGCAATCGGTCAAAAACTTTCGAAGATTTAAGATTTTGAACCCACGAACATTCACATTTTTATTTATGTGGAAAATAAGATGATGGATAGAATAGAATAGATATAGATATGAAAATATTTTCTTTTTTACTGTTTGAAGAATGAAATAATATGAGTTGCAATAATATTGTACAGAGTTTTAAACGACGAACATCGTCATAGCTTATACCTGACTTCGGAAAAGTCTTCTTGTGCAGTAGCTGACGAATACCAATCCTGATTCTGCACATTTTGCAGAATCAGTCATTCTACTTTCACTGTTCTTCCAGCTGCAGCATATTGCTTTCCGGGATGTTCCGGTATTTTCTTCCAGGAACTGGGAACTATCACTTATCAGAGTATTACATTTATATTTTACAAAGTTCTTTCCGGATGTTAGTTATGGGGATTTTTTTGCCGTTTTCTACAATCATTCCATCTCTCCTGAGCCTGCGAATGATTTCACTAAAGCCGTGAAATCATTTGCTAGCTGTAACCGTAACCTTTGCAGACAAAGTAACTAGGTTTTAGTGTGTACGCAATGTCCACCACTGTAACCGTTTTACGGCGAGGCTGTTCTTTGATTCGCGGCAAAAACCGGCAGCTATCGGCCCACGAGCCACGAATACACCATGACTTTTGATAACGTTTACTGTTTGAACCCGCAGTCGAGTACGCTGCAAGACGTTGTCCACAAAGTCAACAAGAGTATCCTCACCCATTTTTCCGGTCAAGGCGATATTCAATGGCATGAATTTAGCAGATTGCTTCCCCTCTTCAAATAAATCCGTTTTCTCGTCGTGCTCCTATGTGCATAAAAGAAGCTGCCATTGAATGGTATTTGAAAATACATCGCTCCTAGAATGCTAAGTAGATTTGTTCATGTAAAAAGTAATGGCGACGTTAAAGAGATATCAATCAACGACATGCCACGACGTATAAACAAACATCAATAACGTTTCACTAAAGAACAACCCACAACAGTTAGCTGAATTTTATGTATTTTTGTGGACACCTTTATAACATGAATGCTAATCACTTACTTATATCGTTAAGTATTGGTAAGATATTGTTGTTGTTTGGTGTGATTAAAAAATCATCATCACAATTTTTATAATCCGTTTTTTCTCAGCCGATATCATCGTACATATTTTTCCAGGACAAACACTATTTTTTATTTTGGTTTTTTTCAATCAAGTTAATACATTTCCTTGAAAACACTAATTTATTTAGTGTGTTTGTGCACTACAGTATCATAAATTAACACCAAATACACGTAATGCATAAAGAGGAGTTAATTATTTTCTCAGAGTCTGTGTGGGGTTAATATAGAAAAACACCCATGTAGGTACATAAGATTTTTTAATGTTTAATTTTGTGGCTTGTCAATGGGTAGTAGAACACGTAAAATTATTTTATATGTTATTAGAACCACATCAAACTAAAGCAACACAATTTTCCATCTCAATATCGCTCAGGAATGCTTCTAAATTCGGCATGAGATATTTCATAACAGGTAAACAACCTTGAAACTAAAAAATTAAGTCATAATATAATGAGAAACCAAACGAGCGTGCCTGCCGTACCGGATTTGCTTTGAAAAGAATTTATCTTGTTATTATAATAATATGCACGTAAAATGATGAAAACCATTGCTTGTTGACGTAGAAGTGCTAGGTTTTTTGTTTGGGGATCTGTACTAATGCGTTTATATTTGAACCTTATTGTTTACTTTATTTTTTTACTATTTTTATTCTTCATTCCAAAACCCGCTAAACTGCTAAAGCAGTTTGTCAGCAGATTAATTTTACAATAATTGTAGAACTTAAGCCTATATACAAAGATATATGCAATTTATTAGTATAGAGGTGGAATAATAATGAATAAAGTTATTACAATATAAATATATTATAATATAAAATATACATACCAAGATAAGCAACACGCTCGGAGGTATACTCAAATCAGTAATTGATGCCCTTGTACTAACCCAGAGATACAATACAGGCATCTCAAACATTGTTAGTCACAATATTATATGCGATCAGGTTGGGTAAATGATATCAACTCGAATTCTAAAAACACGACAAGGTTGGATAATTATATATATTATTCCATAAACAAATGTTGCCTATATCGAATAGGTGATTATATATAATATCATATAAACAAATGATACCTACTCAAATTGTAAAAACACCATAGACATATGAATATTATCATATGTCTATGAAAAACACCAATTAAGGGATGGGATCAAAGTATTTTTAAGTTCAGGTTTCCTTCCAAGTTTTTTGAATATATTTTTTTCATTTTTAATGTGATGAATTTGGTTTTATTAGCATTAAGTGCGAGTGGTGTTTCTCCGCGAGTTAATACCAAACGATTGATTTTTCGTAGGTTCAATGAATTCCTCCCTAAGCTGCTATATTTACTAGCCGATTCAGTTCCTCCTTGTACATCTGTAGGCTCAGTATATTTTCTCGGGCTTATGTAATGTCTTTATTTATCTTCCGTGAGTTAATTCATAGGCCGTTATGAGATCATTTGTACGCTCAACAATAATGTTTTACTATGTACTTTGTTCATTTATTTTAATTTCTTGATTTACAGGTGAAATTCCGTCTTGATCATAGACATATGAATATTAGTAGACCTGCCCTAAGTGATTAAAAGCGTACTATCCCCACTCCCCATACCGGTTCCATTGGAGCCGGCTGTGCTCGCGTATGGCCTCAAGTGAAATTTGAAAACGTGACGTCATCATTCTTGTGCGAACTATGGTCGAGGCATCATCGGTTCATTTTACGAAATAACACGGCAAAATGTTGACTTGTACTATGAAAACTTGTAAAAATAGACGTGAAAAAGAGAATAAACCCAATTGTCCTATTACATTCCATATATAAGCATTATTTTACTTTATTTTAAGCATATTCACATTGTATAATATAGATCAGTTTTAGAAACATATACTATCACATCGAGAAACGTCTGGACGCGAAACACAAAGCTGGTTGATTGCTGGGAAGTAAATTATGAACATTTATAAAAGTGTCTTAACTAAATACTTAAACGAAATATTCGACTCTTAAAATAGAACAGAATTTTTTTGCCGAATTTGGACTTTGCAAATTTGTTCATAACGTGGCGAGTAATTTGCGCTCCCATGTAAAAATGTCTATTCATTCAAAAGCAGATTTTACTTTTAAGAAGTAAATGGTGATATTATAATGCGAGATGCCTATTTACTGTCAGATTGATTTATTGACGAATCACAGTCAGCCTTATGCCCTTCGTTCTTCAACAGTTGATTTTACCCCTCGCCATTATCTGTGGTCTTGATCTTATGTATAATGATAGTGATGTAAACAACGGTAATTTCATTGCACACCGACGATCTCGTTGAATATGCACCAATGAATCGAAATGCTGTTCACTGGGGTTATCTTGGTGACAAGCCCCCTGCCACTTATGACATCCGAACAGTTCGGGAAGTTTTGAGATAAAAAATGACCACCACCTCGAGAAGGTTATATATATATTATTTTTAATAAATTGCATTGCAGGTAAAGTTTCTCTTTGAGTTAATGTATACTAATTGTATGGCAGGTAAGATTCCACCTTAAGCTAAAGCCTGATAAACTAATGTTTATAAGACAAGGTTTTATGCATAGCATAAAATATAACAAATAATTAGGCGGCATTTATTTTTACTCGGGAGATATTTTCAATTTTGATTAATATTTCAGGAGACTAATTATGTATAATAATTGTGTTCAAGATAAAGTTCCTACGTGTGCTAATGTATATTAATTGTATTGCAGGTTCAGTTCCTCCCTGCTGATGAGCTCGTGTGCGGCGCTGGGCGGCAGACGCACCGCCGCCCTGGCTGTGCTGGGCCGCTCCACGGCCGCCGCCACCGCCGCCCTTGCCGCCGCGCAGGCCGGCCTGCCCGTGCTCAGGGCGGCGCCCAGGCCGGCCGCCTTCCACACCACGCTCGCGCAGGTTAGTCATAACAACCCTAATTATCTCATGTCATGTCATAAGACAGACACACCGCCGTCCTTGCTCCCACGCAGGCCGGCCTATGCGTGCTCCAGGTGGCGCCCAGGCCAGCCGCCTTCCACACCACGCTCGCGCAGGTTAGTCATAACAACCCTAATTACCTCATGTCATGTCATAAGACAGACACACCGCCGTCCTTGCTCCCACGCAGGCCGGCCTATGCGTGCTCCAGGTGGCGCCCAGGCCAGCCGCCTTCCACACCACGCTCGCGCAGGTTAGTCATAACAACCCTAATTACCTCATGTCATGTCATAAGACAGACACACCGCCGCCCTTGCCCCCACGTAGGCCGGCCTATGCGTGCTCCGGGTGGCGCCCAGGCCGGGCATGTATACCTATAATTTTTATTTATTTATTTATTGACGCCCTATTGGGCTTTTAAGTACATAAAAATTACAAATTTCATTTTTAGCAACAGTATAAAACAAACAATACAAAATCGAAATAAAATATAATGATTTCTCATACATTATTTACATTTAAAAAGTGGTGGACTAATTTGGCTTTAAATGTATTGAAGTTTAAATTAAATATGTCAGCGACATCACTTAGGTCATTGCCCAACCTATGTATTCTTTCTAACACAGAATTCGTAGCGAAGTTATTGTTGTAGAATAAAATATTCCGTCTAGAATATTTTGGAGGTATATGTAAAGATAGCAAGTTTATAGTGTCAGGGCAGTCTAACCTTGAATGAACAATTTTATATAATAAAAGGAGATCAAATATTTTTCGCCTTTCAGATAATTTCGATAAGTTAAGTTTACTGCGTAAATTGACATAATTGATTTCAATAATAGGAATACCAATTTTGAAATTAATAAAACGTAAAAATTTATTTTGAATTTTTTCAATTTGTAAACAATGAGAGTTGAAATGAGAACACCAAATGGTTGCATTGTATTCAACCTGACTTCTAACCAGAGACGTGTATAGTAATTTTATAGTTTTTATGTTATTAAAGTCTTTAGCGATTCTGAGAATAAATCCAAGCATTTGTAATGTAACGAACATTAATTTCACCATCCACTGAAAGTATGAAAAGCCCATTACTCTGAGGTGGTTTAATGCTAACTGACCGTGCTATGACATTTACCTTCACAGTCTCAGAAAAATGTGCAATAAATATTATTTTAACATCCCTTTAAACGTGATATTGAACGTAAATTGAACATTTCTAGATAACGAGATGTTAAAGTAATCCCATACCTATGAAACATTAATATAACGCGCAGGAAATCAACATTATTTTGAAAACTTGCCAACTTTTAAGTCAAGGTCCTTAAGCCACTTGAAATCCTCCAGACAATATACTCGGGGGTAGGTACTTGAAAAAGCTATTTGTAAAATATTCAGTAGTGAAGGATGAGAGGGGGGGGGGTGAGTGAATTTCTTTCGGAAACCATGTTAGTGGGTGCTGGAAGTTTCTCCGTGAGCATAAGAAAAAAGTTATTTTTTTTATATATTTGAGCTGCCCCGACAAAAAAACGCCGTAATAAAATTAATAAAGAAATTACAAAATGAGTTTTTGGAACAAATATTTTTTTTTTTTACGATTTACTCTAAAAATCTCACGATTACGAAACGTATATTATTATTCGAGTCCATACACATAAACAATAAGTTATGAAGCAGCAGTGGCGGCTCTTGTAAGAGGTCAATTGAACAATGACCCCCAAAAATATACTGCAATAGCTGAAAATTGAATTTAACAAACTACCCAATCATTAATGAAGTTTAAATATTCGCGGCGATTCGTAATCCGTAATCGTAGCGGGTCCAGTGCCATCTAGCGCCCAAATGAGAAGCTCCTGTATGTACCTAGCATGGGTTAATCTATAAATTTTGACCGAAAAGGATATTCTTTCTTTCTCTTTGCCTTAAAGACAAAGGAGGTAAGCACCAGAGATGTGCAAAATGGGTACCAAAACCATTTGAAATGCAAAATGGAAATGGGTCAAAATTTTTCCATTTGAAAATGCAAAATGCAAAATGGTTTTTAGAAAAGCATTTCAAATGCAAAATGCAAAATACCTATTTTCAAAATGCATTGAAAATGCAAAATGGTTTCTCAGGTCAAACAATAAAATAATTATAGAATTTCTAAACATTTTTGTCATTTAATAATGGATATATATCAATGTAGAACAAACATATTACGTGATGGTAAATCCAAAAACACCACGACTACAGATTATTAAACCACAAAAAATTTGCGCGGGACTAATGTTGCCAACGTAAAAACATAGAAACTTAGCAGTTAATATTACAGCGTCATGGCCCCATGTTCAGTTTTTGAATCAGTATTTTTTGTAATGGTATCACTAAATTGCCAGGGCTCCTACCAGGGAGCAACTTGACAAATGTAAATTATCTCTCATAGCGAGGTTGAGGACCGACTGATATTTGGGGCTTATGAAAAAAAGATGAGTTGAGATAGTTGGAAGAATGTTGCAAAAAGTATTTAAAATGGAAAATGCATTGAGAAAAGCATTTAAAATGCAAAATGCAAAATGGTTTTTAGAAAAGCATTTAAAATGCAAAATGGAAAATACTCATTTTGCATTTTGCATTTCCATTTGAAATGGATTTATTTGAAATAAAGCACATCTCTGGTAAGCACTATCGTGTAGTAATATCATACAAAATAAAGGTTCCTACCTATCCAACGCAACAGTACTCCGCAATCGGTCTTAAAAACATGAATTATTAAAATGTACATTAAAGTAATATGTGTTAACAATTCGAGGTAAGGCAAATAAAGTTATATAAAACAATATTGTGCCGCCGGCTTCAGAACAGATGAGTTTAGCGTTTTTATAATATTCCACTCGGATTACCAATATTACCCCTTATTCGGTTACCTCCCACTTCCGAACTCCAGAGCTAGATTGTTATTTACTCACAGTGGTAGAATAAACACTGCTTTATAATATGATCCGCCGCAGTAAAATCTGCATCGGTTAAGTACGAGATAATCATTTCCTAATTAATTAATAAATTAATCAGTGGGATGACTATGGCAACACTGGAGCAGAGTTCAGTAGGCGGAATCGGGGTGTTAAAGTTCTCTTATCTCTAATATGAGATGTGGTTATTCAATTCAGAGTAAATAATCTGATGTGGTAGTTTGACATAAGTGATGCACATGATCGATAATGAGAAGTGACTGTTATTAAGTTGTTTTTCCGCAGCGATCGGATAACGCCGCTTATTATATTCATTGGTGAAAAGTAAATTAAGATTTCTTCTTTCCGACCACTATGAAGCCACGCGCATCCGCTCAGCCGGATAACATAGCCCAGTCAATGAAGGCTTTGTGTCGGAACTAATTCCCCGGAAGCTGAATTTTTCACAGATGTTAGAAGACCTTTAGACATGCATTTTTACAAAAGTCCCCAACTTCCCCCTTGGTGCTTCCTTCCCCACCCCCTTTTGAATATATTTTTCAAAGCCTTTCGGAATACGCTAATATCTCCTTAATGGTTTTATAAAATCAGATTATTTATTTTTTGTTTAGTTTCTGATTAGTTATTCTGAAAAATTTTATACTTTCATTTTTGCGAGAAAAGCTATACAATCTCTAAAATTTATTAGTAAAGGAAAAATATCAGTTTTTAAAATATTATTTCCGAATATATTTGCACATAACTTTTTTCTGAGCCTGTTAACGAAAAAAAATAAATCAACAAAACTTGTAGACAATATTTTTAGCTATAAAATACTGTATATAATGATGAGTTTAAATTTATAATAAGGCACGTAGGCTGTTAATAAGAAGCACGGCGCGCGGCGGCTCGAACGCGCAGCGGTTCGCGGCGCAGCGAGAAATTACAAAAACCTAAGGAAAGTAATGACTAATTCATGGGTTTGCTTTTTTTTTATAACAAATTCATTTAATTATTTGTAGTGTAAATATTTTCCCCTGCCCAATGAAGCGCTTTCATTATCCACCAACCGCCGTTCCCCGGCCTGGCTAAACAGTCATATTATGTTGTATGATTGTTTGTAACTTATTATTTAAATAAAGTTATGTGAAATAAGCCAAAAATACCTACAACAGCGTGGGAATACCCTTTCACAACATTAAAATATTGCAGACCTTATGTTGTGGCGATGTTCTAAAAAATCTTTTGTGGAAATTCTCACTTGTTTTATTATGTGCACCTATCAATAATAAAATACCGAAATCACTTAAAATAGTGCATAGATCTAAAATGGTTTACTTTCAAACAAGCTTCTTAAAATATTATAATGACAAAACGGTTTGTAAATTATATTATATACTTATCAATATTATCTATGACAAAATTAGGCAAATATTCAAATAATTTTCTAGTCAAGAGAGTCTTCCATTTATTCGTCACACTGGGGTGTGTTCAGACATGATAATCCGTTACGGTTGTAGCACATGGCAGAGCAGGTAAATCCAGATTTTCTGCAGCCACAGTAAGGTAATCAGGAGCAAATGGTTTCAAAATTTTCTTCTGGCACCATTTTCATACCTCCATCCCCAGTTTATAGGGTTTAGTTTGTTTCCTAACCAAAACTTTACTTGCAAATAAACTCTCAACAAATGTAGATGACACGATTCTGAAGTCGGTGGTAGTTTTGCTAAGTCAAATTTAGATTTAAAAGTTGATTTGTCGTTAGTCTGGTAAACTTATAGTATCGAGCTTCGTTTCAATTAGAGTAGCTACCAAGACCATACATGGCGAGAGCGAATTTTTCTCCATTTTGCAACAAGTTCTCTTCAGTTGCATCTTTTTCCAGAAATGCCTCAGCTGCGCGTTTTGCTTCGGGATTGTTTTTCATCATGTCAACAGCTTTTATCTTTCCTAACCCATATAAAGATGGGGTCGTATCACAGCCCGTAATGGCATGGGTAAATAGTACGTGTTTTCGAATATCTTTATGTAACATTATAGGTTTCTCTATGATGCAGAAAGTTCTTGAAGGGGCCTTTTCACCAACATCTTTACAGAAAAAAATAGATTTTCCTTCAGGAGCAAGACTTACAAGTAATACCAAAAGATCACTATCCGTGCCAACAACAATCACTTTTGAGAAGATGTTGAGTTGTTCGATGCCGATTAGTAAAATGTCAATATCGGCATCACCTGCGGCCGTGACTGTTTTCAAACCAGATTCACTAAATTCATGACACAGTGCTTCAATCATTATTTTTGTCGTTTTTCTTATTAGATAAGAAAGCTTTATTCTTAGTCAAACAACGTGTAGTGAAGTTTAATTCAATATCGCACAATGAGTTGTTAGCCAACCTTCGTTTTTGCTATTCATATTTTACAGTTGGTTCTTCAGGGTATCCATCGAAAACGACAATAGAATGTTTGCCAAATTTAGTATGGACGAAACGTGAGTATGATTTAATGATGTCTCCGTAAGTAGTTTAAGTTTGCCAAACAACAGAGTGTAGGAGGTATCCCCCATCGATGACTATTGCAGCATTTTCCAAATCAACATCGTCATGAATACTTTCGCTAAATACTTTCGCCATACATGATTTTGTTCCTTTACAAAGGGAGATTTCATCATAAATAGAAGGGTCTTGAAGCCAATTCATATCCTAAGTAGGCCTAAAGCTTGCTAGGACTATCACTATACTCACAGTATTCTGTTAAATAGCTGCTGGGGGTTTACTGCAACTTGTCTCGTCCTAAGAGTTGCGGATTTGAATCTTGTTGGGTAGTCACCATGTCTTTCCTTTTGAGTCGTATATCTCCAAAATTACATCCTTTCATTTTTTGCACAGCTGCCAGGCCCACCTCATAAGCGTTATCACAATTGACACTATTATCTGAAATAAACCCTGAAGATAAAGACACCAGCTCCCCCGAGAGCTTTGTGAACGGGCTGTGCTGTCTTAGCCATGATGTATATTTTCCTATATCTAGCTCATCCCTTTTCTTCCGTGATTAGCGCAGCTCAACATGCTGTTCAGTAAAATTAAATTCTATACCGATGAATTCTTCAATACTCTCTTGCACTTTCACGCAGTAAGTGGTTCCAAGTTTCCACTTTGACAAAGCGCTGTCAGTGATTCCGCGCCCAAGTGTCAAACCTCCTACTGACTTCATTGGTCGCATGAGACACTGCTCGATGATCATGTCCGTCCACGTACCGGACCAATATCTTTCGCTTCTTCTTATTGTAAAGTACCTATTTTCAGTGAATAGTTTATATTTTTCTTTGGTTATTCTTGATTCGAGTTGTAACATACTTTGAACGTACATATGTGGTGATTTTGCGTATGGTAAATGTCCTGCCGGGTGGAAAAATGGAAGCATATCAACAATAGTATTTAGGTGCATTTTCCGATTCCCGGACTTCTCTGCAAATATAAATATAAGCATGAGGTCGATGCAATGTAGAAGGTAAAGCCACAATTTGGCAGTCCTACTCGATGATTCCTTAATCCTGTCTTCACTTGCTTCAGTATATGGAATCGTCTCTTTTAGATTGTCATCATTATTAACTTCCTCCATATCTTTTTTCCACGCAACTAAATCTTGATAAATATTTTCTATTTGTCTTAATTTCCCATCAATATCTTGGTATTCTTCTCTCATTACGTGGACAAGTGACGATGCTATTAAAGTGTAGGCTCTGTTTGCCCGAGAATATTCATGTCCATGGAGCATGTGGGTTACTGTTGAGGACGCGTAAACTGATTCCCATAAATTTCCCACATTCCTTTATTTAAATAATAAGTAACAAACAATCATACAACATAATATGACTGTTTAGCAAGACCGGGGCACGGCGGTTGGTGGATAATGAAAGCGCTTCATTGGGCAGGGGAAAATATTTATATTACCCACCTCCCCTCCGAACTAAAACTGGTAAATAACAATAAAACTCTTCAACGTTAAATGAATTTGTTATAAAAAAAGCAAACCCATGAATTAGTCATTACATTTCTTAGGTTTTTGTAATTTCTCGCTGCGCCGCGCACCGCTGCGCGTTCGAGCCGCCGCGCGCCGTGCTCCTTATTAACAGCCTACGTGCCTTATTATAAATTTAATCTCATCATTATATACAGTATTTTATAGCTAAAAATATTGTCTACAAGTTTTGTTGATTTATTTTTTTTCGTTAACAGGCTCGGAAAAAAGTTATGTCAAATATATTATGAAATAATATTTTAAAAACTGATATTTTTCCTTTACTAATAAATTGTAGAGATTGTATAGCTTTTCTCGCAAAAATGAAAGAATACAATTTTTTAGAGTAACTTTTTTTCTTTTCTTTATTCATGAAATATTAATGTGTACAGTTTTTACATGCTTTTCGACTACCACACTAGACACACGCCCGTATTATGGTAGTCGAAAAATTAATCAGAAACTAAAAAAAAAAAAAATAATATGATTTTTTTAAAACCATCAAGGAGATATTAGCGTATTCCGAAAGGCTTTGAAAAATATATTCAAGAGGGGGTGGGGAAGGAAGCACAAGGGGGAAAGTTGGGAACTTTTTTAAAAATACATGTCTAAAGGTCTTCTAACATCTGTGAAAAATTCAGCTTCCGGGGAATTAGTTCCGACATTGGGTCTTTTTTTCCCTTCATTGACTGGGCTAACAGCAAATCTTATCCGCGTCTCCAGAACCCCCCATCCCACTGTTGGAAGTACGGCCTGGGCAGGCCATATCCAGCGAAGGCAAAAAACAGTTCCCTGTTGGTTTCCCTCCGTTACAATCTTCGACGGCATACGTAATTAGTGATTTATATAATATACTAGCTTCACAAGAGGGTCCATGGGCAAGTCATCTAATAACCCATTGTATTCTATGGTCTACTGTAACTATTTTACATCTGGTAACAATATATGTTTTCTTTACATCCTATAAGTACGATTTGCATGATCATGCCCACGCTCTGAGAGCTCTGTTTCATGCCCTGCTTTTCACGGACATAATTTGGCAAGGAATTGCAGAATTTGGCGTATAGTGAGATACTGTAAAGTCCGTGGAAAGGCTCATTATACTCTGAAGAATCTACTCTACAATAAACCCACTTATAAATTTGTCACCCAACGATGATGACAATAATTTTTCTTCACAAATATTACGTAATAAATTATCTTCCTTGAGCTTTCTATGTTCTTCTTTATATGTTAGTGTTCTGGCATCCAGTTTGGACCTATCAAGTGAATAAATAAATTGTTGTCGAGAGACGTAATAAAGAAGTGCCAAAATAGGAGGTATGCGGCATTCTTTCACTGCGCTTACCCCTTTGTTGATTAGTTAGTTAGTGCATGTTAAAACTTTAGAATATCTTCCTATAAGTTTTTTACCCCCAGCATCAGCACTTAGGTATTCACTGGACCCAGAAAACCCTTCTACCAAAGCTAAAACTAATTTAACTGCCATTTAAACATGATACTAATGCCATAAGAACGCAATCTCCATCTCGATTGCACCAGCAGAAGGGGCGGTTCGTGGTGATTGTGCTGAGGGGATGGACCCCACTTGAGTTTTAAAAGAAAAAAGATCGGAAAATAAGGGAACAAAAACACCCTTTCACTGTTATCTCAAGAACGAACATATTGAACCCATATGAAATTTTGGAGAAAAAAATTCAAATATGGGTTATAATCATTTTTCACTAGCAGTTAAAAACCCGCTCCGCGGGTTTTTGCTGCTAGGCCCTGCGGGCGGCACTTCCTGCACGGCACTTCCTGCACGGCACTGATATTAAATGTTATGGTACCTAATATAATTTGCTCGTAGGAGACTTGCAGTGCTTAAATATGTGTTACAACCGTCAATGTCTATAAGTTGAATCAATATCGTATAGTTTGTCACAACAATCAAAGATAGTTATAACAAAGTTGACTGAAATAATAGATTATTACATATTGATTAATTGTACCCGTGTTTATGGATAAAGGGGGGGTAATTGTGCGATGAGATTAACAGTCGGTTTAATTAAAAGGTGTAAATTTTACTCCAACTGGTGGTAATTCTTTACCTAAAACTGTTACTGTATCTAATAAAGTTTAAAGTTAGAATATATATACACCTTCATCAGGAGAGTAAAAATCTATATATAAAGGTAGATTATTACAATATAGCGCCCCTGAGGTGATATCTCACAAAAGCGGCGCTATGCAAATTGTCCAATTAATAAATAAATATAATGTTTACATTTTATTATGTACGTATGCATTGATATACAATGGAAATAGATAAAATAATGTTATCCTATTAAACTTTATTTTATTAAAAAACAAATAACTTTTTTAACATCACTTTATTATATACAACCAATACATGTTTCATGAACGAAGTATACACCGAAGTCAAAAATTAAATATAGATTACAATTGGGAAAAAGAAGTGGAAGGAGGGGGGAGGGGTAAGAGTAGGCTGGGTTTATAAGAATTAGGAATTACAATATGAAAGACCAGTTAAGTGGGAAAATATTTAAAAGAGAGTTTATAAAAAAAATTCTTGTTAATTATATCTACTTTTATAAACATGTTATCTTATTTCTAAAATTTCGAAATTATTTATTTGTGATGCTTTATATCCTGTGTGAAGCATTTTAAGACCTGAAAAAAATTTTGCATAAAACAATATATTCATAAGACAAATAACATTTAATAACGGTTATTCTAATAAATTGAAAGTTGAAATACTAAATAAAAAATTAAACATATTCTCTTCAAACAGTATTTTTACCCTATTTCTTAAGATATAAATAAACAATCAGGATTAAAGCATCGCAAATAAATAATTTTTAAATTTTAGAAATTATAAAACATGTCAATATAAAATCAGATATAATTAATAAGCAAAAAAAAAAATAATAATAATGAAAAATGCCATTGCAAAGTTTAAATAAACTTCCAGAAGAAATCTTCTTATGAAACGCTTAATGGTCAAGTAATTTTGCATATTTAAATATTCGCGCCAGTTATTTGGTTAGTTTTTACACCGCCAGAGGTGCGCTCTGTGTCGGCCAGCTATTGCCGGCCATATTGAATGAACGCGTGCTTTTTTCGTCAAACGTCAAACGTAATCACGTAATTGTGGATAATTTTCACTGTAATTTAATTAATCCAGTGAATTATAAACTTTTTAAAACATATTTTCTTCGATATTATCCAAAAATTATATGAGGAGAAACGATATTTTTGAAGGAATATCGTATTACATGTGGCGATTCTTTTTCAGTATGAAATCGTGTCTTAATTTTTAATGTCTTTTTTTTTGTATCCAGTCGCCTGCAAACCGAAATGAACCTTACGGTTGCTTAAAATTGAGGGGCAGATTGGTATTTTTTGCCTGCAGACCCCCAATGCAGAATTTATCCGAATCACATAATATGAATTTGACCAATCAGAGGGCCTACATCGTCCAGACGCTGGGACAATAATACTATCAGATTATACAAAAACTTAACGAAAGTAGCTGAATTCTGTAAAGACGAGCACCGTCTTCATGGGAACAAGGAACTCACAGAAATGGATGAGCACAAGTTGAAACGTAAAATGTAGAAAGTTTAAGGAAAGAATTGTAACGCTATGATTAACGATGTTGATAATGATTAATTACGACATATTAAATATTTAAAATATTACTAATGTCATATTTGGAAATTTATTGTATAGACATCTCTTATTCTGTACACATATAATCATAATTTTAAAGTTTAAATGTAGTATTCCTAAAACGATTTAATGTTTAAAACTTAAGACAACACTCCCTCCCTATTATTAATTAGAGAGGTATCAATTAATCTCGGAACATATACTATTTACTTATCCTTATGCAGATCATTTGAAATAATATACTGTTGTACACCGTCATTGGATAATTGGTATATACACTTTGTCATTTTCTAAATATTAACCTTCTGTCTGCTCTACAGGTCTGTTAAAAATACATGTAGATATTATAGAATAAATAAGAACACAAAAAAATAAGATAAAAATGTGCTTCGTGATTCCAAAAACGACCATTCATTGCTTTAATTTGAAGAACATAAATTCCTTTCATCGACATTATAAAAATTTCTTTTCGATAAAATTTTATGTCATGCAGTATAAGAGAGGCACAAAGCGTGCTAAATGGGCTGGAACCAAAAGGTACTAAGTCAGTGGGGACATCGATTCTACATTTTGAATTATGTTTGACACTACGTAAAGCGTATAGGAACACCTACAAACAAAGAGATCATCATTTTTAAGTTGCAACTTTTGTGTGTCTCAAATCACAATGAACATGGCAGGTAAAAAATTGTATTTGTGAATGAGCTAAATATTTCTAGGACATTTTCTAGACAAGAGTAAATAAATCATTTATTTTAATGCGATCCCAATACAATATAATCGAATGGAAATAGTCATTCATGCAAACATAAAGATTAATTATTCTCAGCATTTAATGCTCCGAACCTCAATAAAGAATTTGATTTAACCTTATCTCTCGGCAGGCGCTTTAAGTATATACGAGTAAAGTATCGTATCGGAGCACATACCAATGATTATTTCGGTTCATGTCCTGGTCGTTACATAATTTATTTTGTGATTCAAAACCACTGAAAGGACATCTCTGATTTCCCCTGCGAACAAAGACAGGCTTGTATTTCGCGTAGGACGATAATAATGGTTTGAAAACATTCCCATATTTGAATATTTTTCTTGGAATAATGGATGTAAAATTGAAAATGCGTCGTTATTAAATGATTCCAAGAAATGTTTCGTTAGGTTAAGATCGTGAAAAGTTTACACACTTTACATTGATTCCCATCCCCAGAGCGAGTGGAAAAATGAGCTCTCCGTTTGCAGGGATATTGAACGGGTGGAACAATGTGAAAAAAATGTTACTTTTCAGATTTCGTGACTTAGATTATTACATACATAAAGAAATTACAGGCAACCTTTTTGCTTCTAAATTAAAATTGTGGTCAATCACCTGTTACTTTCAATTGTCATCGCCTTAGTTTAAAACCCCTTTTGAATGTCGGATAAGGGACCAATTTAGCGATGGGCCACGACTCATTTTATTAAGAGCGGAAGCCAAGGTACCATCTCAATATTTTAGTGCGGGTCAAAGAGTCTTCTCAATTGAACGACGGCTCAATTGAATGGGAACCGTGAGCTCAGAACGTGTGTGCAATGAAAATGCTCGCCCGGTACGAGGCCCACGATACGGCTCCCAGCACCAAGCTCCCATCTCCCAGCGGTACACCGCCTCGTACCACTAGAAAAAATAAACGCTAGGTAGTTAGTAGCTCTAGGTACCTACATATATCCAAGTTCAGATGTCGGACTGTCAGACATCGTTCACGTCTATGAATATGTAATAACAATTACTTGGATAATTTGAAAGGCGCTTTTTTTCTAAAATATCTCCTGATAAAAAATAGTAACCGTTTAATTGAGCTGTGGTACAGTTTACCGGGAGTCGTACGAATACGGCTCATCAAAAAGAGCTAGCCCAATTGTGCGACTCGCTCATGAACGACTCATCGCTAGACCAATTGCTTGCAAAAGGCTCTAACAGGCACAATAATAAATTGATATATCTATTTATTCGGTTCATTCTAGAGACCCATCTTTCATTGCGGTCTATGCATTACATACCTAAAAAAAAAATAATTCATTGTGAATTATATTTTTTTATATACAAATTACTCATTATAATGCAGCTTTATTTGAGTTTGTCGCAATTGTGGCCCCTTCAGTATTTTAATGTGATTTCAGAATAAGCATACATACAACTTTAAATGCAGAGAAGATTGACAGAGTGTGAGCAGTTGGGGCACAACAGATGAAAAAAAACTTAATATATAAAAGCAGTAAGCTAAATACATCCAAAAATTCGCATTTAGCTAAAGAGTTTAAATTTAACATTGTAGTTATTTTTCAACTTGGCCTTACTAATAAACGTGTTTTAAATTTATACACCTTAGAAACGACCATTTATGTTTGGTAAACGGTTGTTTAACAGTTGTGTAATATTTAAAACACGTTTATTAGTAAGGCCTTTTATGTCTATACGTATACCTACACGTGTCACGCAAACATCAAACCATATTATAATAATGCGCAGTGGTCTGTCATTCCGTTGTCCCCAACGGTTTCTTTGCCGGGCGAATTTTAATGTAGACTCGTGACAGATGCATTGGAGTGAAGAATTGAAGTGAAGAATCAATTTCTTTCTGTGTTGGTACGAATCAGGTTTCTTTGGTTCTGATCTCATGAATATAGATATTATTTAATTTTAGCTCAGTATTTAAATCAAAGAATTGAGCTGAAATTATTATTTTATTTTTGTACTCACATATTTTTATAATTTATAATTTAATTATTCAGTTGTTCTATATATCCCATATTGTATTTTACACAAAACAGAGCAATCAGTGTGATTGTAACAAATCTCTCAGTTTTCATATTGATTTGTTTACAGTAAAATACTTGGGAGTTAACTTAATATTATGATAATTAGCTTAATATTATAATACTTAACTTAATATTGTAGCACTTAACTTACCATGCACCAATTATCCTACCTTCTTGAGAACCCACTATTTACTTATTATTTAAAGTCATTTTGTCGTTTTAAAGTCATATCTAATATATATATAATATATGTCTACACAGTATGGCTACATTGCGTCTGTGAGATGATAGTCGAAATAATAATTATGCCAATTTGTTTTATCAAAATCAACTCAATTAACGCAATTCGTGTATAGTGGGCGCAGAGATTTGCTTTAGTTCAGGACTATTTTGTGGAAATAATCATTAAGTTAAACTACAACACTAGTCTAGGAGAGACCACTAACTGCTTTACTCCAAGATAATGTTGGAGAACGAAAATAGCAGTATTCCTGACTATGCACATGAACATACAATTCAACCTTTATGGGAAAATTATTTCTATTGGTTCTCATTTAACTAAAGCTCCAATAACCGTGCTCCTTATCTAAATATTTGTCTCGGCGAGGAAAGGTTTTACAACACCCACGAAATATATTTATCTCGAGATCAATTCAGTTCTTCAAAATACGAAGTTCGCGTGCACAGATGATTTGACCCTTTTATCAAGTGTACTTTACTTAACAAACTCCTTTGAGATCTCGCCTATGGCTCCAATTTGAACCTTAACAAGGGTTGCTACCACAATGGATGTTACGAGTATTTGAGAGCGGAAGCAAAACCTTGAAGACCCATCCCGGCGCGCTCTACTATACGCTTCCTTTTGATGCAGATAGTAAAATGTTATTACTCCCTTTCTACATTACTTTGTATTTGAATGTAGCTTTTTTATCAACTGTCAACCTTTAATAACCAGCATTATGAGATAACAAGGTACGTAGTTACAATTTAGACCAACAGAGCGGAAGAAAGAGGTAAAAAGAAGCAGTCTAAGAAGCTTCAGGTAAAAAAATGTAGGCATTTTGAATCTATACTCTTGCCCCTTTGGCCTTTAAAATCACTTGTACGCAGGGAGTGATTTTATGAAAAGCTTTGGTCTGAAAATTAGACAAATTGTTCCCGATAGCCCCTGACAAAATGCTAGCTGAATCGTCGCGGTCGGAGGCTTTCGAAAATTTATTAGTGGGCGTTTTGAGCTTGTTCGGAATGATTTTTTTTTATTCTACTGTAATGGTGCAACTTTGGTAAAGCCGACTGTCTGTATATGGGCCTGATTAAAAACTTACAAGGGATCGCCTTAAATAGGAAAGTTAATGAATTTGAATTGTATTAAGTAAATATATACGTAAACATAAGTATGTTAATAATAATTGGATAATTTGAAGGGCCATTTTGTGAAAATTCACCTCAGGTTAGGTTAGGTACGTACTCACGAAAAACAATAAATAGTTGTGTTTGAAAAGTTATTTTTTTAACACAATACGATACGATACGATTACTCCACCGCAGACAGTAGCATTCCTGTCCTGGTGCGACTGGTACGCCAGGGGGCACTGATTTGTTAGGACTTGGAACCCGTGATCTTAGGATTAGAAGGAGGTTGCAGTTTTAACGACCGGTATACTCGTACAGGCAACCTAATAAGCCAATATTGGAATTCAAGATGGGCAGAGATATATTTTTTTTCATTCATAATTCCTGTACAAACAGAGAAGACTCCTATGATATGTATAATAAAAACCGACTGGAAAACAAAACAAACCAAAAAATGAATAATCATGAACACAGAACAAATGTTCCGTGGAGCGGTCCTATGGGAAGGTCCGAATAATATTTGAGTTATAAGTTAAGTTAAGTTATAAGTTAAATTGAAAAGATCTCATCTCAGTCCTGAAGGCGCCAGTAATGGAGTAAACCATAAATCACAAGCGTTAAAGTAGCTGTGATCCGTTGCAGCTGTGTTATTAATTCAGTTCTCTTGGTGATACTTTGAACCTTCTTGTTATTTTTCCTTTCTCACTCCTAAAACTTACTTGATATTACACTTTGCACCACTTGTTATTATTATTCATATGATCATGATCAAGATCTGCTTGTAGACACAAACAGCAGTCGGGGGAGCTTATAGGAAAGTACTCTATATCTTCATATCATCAGCAAATAGTAAAATTTGAGCGTTGTGGAAACATGTCGAAATATCATTTACATACAGATAGAGAAAAGCAAGGAACCCAAAATTGACCCCCGAGGCACACCGGAAGTGATAATTTTCCCGATGGAGAAAAATCCACCCACTGTGTCAGCCTGAGACCTATTCATTATTATTTTTTTGGTAAACTAATGTTTTTAGACAAGATTTTTTATGCATAGCACAAAGGGTAACAATTATTTTACAAGCAATAATTATTCAAGCAATAAGTTTTCAGGTGAAAAAATGTAACAAGCAGTAATTGTTGAATGAAACACTAGTATATATTGAATTATTTCGCGGATAAGAGATAAGCCGCCATAGCTCAGTGGTCAGAGCTGTCGACCGGAAATCGAAGGGACACGGGTTCGAGTCCCGTTGGCGTCATGTATATTTTATCAGGAGATTTTTCAATGTGGATGAGTGTTTCAGGCGAATAATTATTGCTTGTAAAATAATTGAGACCTATTCGTTACGTATGAAGATATCCAACGAAGGAGATCTCCACGAATACCATGATCAACAAGTTTTCTAAGCAGAACATTGTGGTTGATCTTGTCAAAGGCCTTACTATGTATAATCGGTATAGACTGCATCAACTTGCACACATTTACCCATGCAGGCAGATAAGAAATTTGTAAATATTATGAGATTTGTAGCAACAGAGCGACATGCAAAGAATCCATGCTGAAATTCGTTGATCGAATTCTTTACGACAGGGAATAACTGTTCATAGACAATGTTTTCGAACACCTTTGAGAAAATGCATAGCTCCGAAATAGGTCTATAGTTATCTGCTTCACACTTAGTTCCCTATTTATGGATTGGTGTGATGTAGGCTCTTTTCCATATATCTGGAAATGTACCAGTTTTGAGTGATATATTAAACAGTATTGACAGCAGGAGTGACAAATGATTTGGCACTCGGTAATGAACAGTAGTGGGATACAATCCGGTCCAGCTCCCTTGTTAGAATCGAGCCTTTTTAGATATTTAGATATAAGGTCAGCATCGATTGAAACTGATCCCACCTCGCCAACCTGCTCAACTACTGAGTCGTTGTAGGAAGTCCTCAGTGAGTAGGCCGGTTCGTCGACGGAATGGAAATAATCCGAAAACAAATCACAGACCGCCTGGTCATCCTCCACTGTTTTATCCTTAAGATTCAAAACGCTAGGAATAGAGGCTGATAGTTTGTTTAATTTTACATATGACCAAAATGACTCGAGTTCTTTGGAGATATTCTCTTCGGCGTTATTGATAAAGTCTTCGTGACATTTCTTGCCATTATTTATGTGTGGTTCGTAGCCTTGAAAAATTATTGTAATCGAAGAGGTTTTTATACGTTATATATAGTCTGTGAATTTTTTTTCATGAATAAGTTTTATTAATGATGAGCTATATATGAGCCTCAATGAAACCTTGTCTGAGATCAGACTATTGATAATATTGTAAAAATTAGATACTGCTAGGTTAACGGAATCAGATAAGTTAAGGATGTTCCAATCTACTTGTGCCAGACTGTCTCTTATGTCGTCATAATTGGCCTTATGGAATGAAGGCCGTTGGATTGGGTTTTCCTTTATATGCGGGGTTCAATGAATTCAGCAGCGATAGCGATGGATTTATGATATTGAGCATCCTCATGAACTAGTGGATCGTTCGCGAGAGTAACGCGCACCGGGAAATTGCACAGAACCAGATCAAGAATTCTTCCTGATATATTTTGAACACCATTGTATTGGTGCAGGTTACAGTAATTTATATTATCGATAAATATAGAGCTTATTGTGGAAGTGTAATTGCAAGGAATCAGGTTAACTTCACCCATCAGGTCTATTCAAAAGCTTAATGCTAAATAATTTGAAAAAGTGGTTATTTGGGCGTTGAAATTAAAGCTTTTGGACAGATAGGTACAACAAATATTAATGTTAGTAAATCCAGTTGCACGTGGGATACAAAGAGTTACCCAAAGGTCTCATCAGTAGAACACCATGAGTAGTTACAAATTGCGTTGAGTTCCTTTTTAACAGCCAAGAGCACACCACCACCCATAGTTATACCATAGATACGTATGTTGCGTCGGAATACATTGTACCTCGAGTCGAAAAGCTCGCCTCACATTCACACAGATATTAGCAATAGCTTCAATTTGGGAGGCGGGAATGGAAACCTCCGCTAGGAACCATTGATTGGATAACCAATACCTCTGCTATAGGTCACCTCAAGTAGTTTGCTACGTTTGATGACTGAGCAGGGATGCCTGGGTTTATCACTTCCACACAGCATCTCAAAAGATGACAAAGGCACTGAGGAAATTATTTTCTTCGGGGCATTTCGTGTGGGGATAATGTAAAAATACCAAAATTTTATATGGTCGCTTTTTTAAAGCGGGGATTTATTTTTAATTTGGAGCTTAATATGGTTAAAAAACCTATTAATTAGTAACTAGAAAATAGTAGCATAAATGTGTCCACTTTTTTAGAGATGTACCTTCAGGACGTGTTTGGAAGTAACACGTAGGAATAAGGTGGAGTGAAATTTTTTTTTTGAGAATTTCGAAATCGACATAGTTGGGAAAGATGCTCCACATATTAACAATTACAACAATAATAATAAAAAAAATATATTCACAATACCTGGACATCGCCAAAGCTTTATATTTAATCATTTTCACGATTTTACCTAAGTATTTATAGCTCATGTACGCGAAATAAAACACACATAAAATTTGTATCTAACCCTTTATTTTACAGATGATACATTCGTAGATTGTTAGAATGGAACAAATAGTGGAAATAAAAAATGTGCATATATTATTTACCGCATTGAAAAACTTGAAAATTACAAAAGTTACTATTAACGGTACTGCATTTTGGTGTTAAAAATAGGCATAAGGTGTCGTGACTCTAACCTTGTTTTTATTAATCCATCTCGCCTCAAGGGTCCACAAACAACGGCCGAGGCTTCTGTTACAATTTTCACACATCTCTCTGTAGCTTGAGTGTGGCAAGGAAAATTCTTTATCATTGGTAGTATGACATCCTCAATTATCGTGTGATCGGTAATGGCTTGTAAAATTGTCTCGTCACTTACAAATTTAGTTAGTGGTGGCTCGGTTATATTTTCCCACTTTATAACATCAATATAATCATCTGCTGAAAAATCAAAAACAGGAACTTTGAAGGTACGAATAAAGTCTGATTGCATTTTCATTTGCCGAGCTTTCAATATTCTTCTCAAAGCCAACTCTCTTACGTATTTTCGGTTGTCGTTTAACATGGCTAACAATATATTTTCGTGATGCCCAAAAAAGCCACTATGCTGGATTACTGGATCAATAATATCTTTTAAATCACTGGGCAAATACCGTGAAAGCACTATTGTTTCGTGTAAATGCCTTGCACCGGAAAGACATAATGGTTTGGTCTTAATGTTGAACCACATAGGTGCGTAAACTGTTAATACAAATGTCGTTAAAGTTACCATATTTTTTTATGGTTTAAGGGTAGAAATGTAAAGCCGAAGAATCCGATTCGCTGTAGTGAGCCACCTGGATTGTACAATTTTACCGGGATTTGTTTTTGATAAATTTTCATTGCAGAATCCGGAGTCAATAGTTTCACACATTTTCAGTAGATACAGCTGATCTGTACTTAAATCCTGTGTATTTGTCATACTTGGTAATGAACATTGAATGATTTTAAATTTCACGACAGGAAGTTGTTCACACTTATTTAAAGATTTACCAATAATTCCAGTGAAACTTTGCGGTCCAGTCGTGGTTCCGTCGATGTTCTCAAAGAGATGTCACAAAATGAGTTCGTTTGCTTGTAATTGACAGACAATCCACTGTAAAGGCCGTTTGAGATGTGATTCAAGGCGCCGAATAACACCTCCTTTGTATCCCGTATTAACTGCAGTTCCGTCGCATCCAATTGCAACAATTTTTTCCAAAGCTATATATTTCGAAGACAGTAATGAAATAATTCCATTACTTATTGCTTCAGATTTTCCGGTTTTTAATGAAATTTGTCCCATGTACTCACTACCTGGTTCTTTTACTAAACTAACGTGTTTTTCAGTTATTATTTTTCGCCGGTTGTCCTCCATGCTTAAAGTTTTGTCCTTCCGTCCGTCGAAGTATAAACCAAATTGATTGGAATCGATTACTAACTGCTTACTAGTAAGGGCAGTTCTTTTCTTCATTCGAGCTCGACGAATTTTACTCCTATCCACAACGCGAGATGTATCGTTCTGTGAAATTAAGCCAACATCTTGTAATACAGCGAAAACAATTGCAGCTCCTGCTCGATTTGAAATACAATATCTGTCTAGTGTTCTGGCCACAACAGGGAAGTCTTTCACCTCATGGTCAGAATTATTTGGTTGTGCTTCACTTTGCATTATTTCTTGAGGAATTGAAGACGAAGCATATTTTTTGAGAGTCTAAAGTTTAAACTACAAGAAGAAATAGCGTCAGTACCCCGATCTACTAGATAATGTCTAGCGGATCGGAAACTTCGCCAAGATGATACGCGATACACTTCACTCTGTTTGATACGCGTTTGGGGTAGAAGGATTCTTTGCTGTGTGGGAATAGTTTAACTGTTCCTACAGCCCTACTTTATAATTATACTATAAAATAATAATTTAATTATATCATAGGTAATAAAAAAAACACTCAATTTTTTTTTTACATAGTTATAAGCATTTCTAAGAATTGGGAGAACATTATTGGTGTTTTCAGTGTTTTTATCAAAAATTCAAAGTGGTGGCGATGTCGTAATTATAAATAAATATTTTTTATATTTTTTATTTAAGATTAATACATAACCGAGCACCAATCCCGCGTATGCCGAATTCTATATTACGAAAATAAAATCTCCATACTCGACCGCTCCACCTTGTCGTAGGTAGCATTTACAAAAGATAAGAAATTGGAAATTATAGTGAAACGAATTCTTATTCAAAATTTTATAAACGTATGTAAATGGCAACGGTTCCTTTTAATTGAAAAAATATATATTCATGCAGGTATTGTGATAGTCACATACAAAAAATACGTCCGGGTAACTGAGTATTTATCACAAAAACATAATGTTAAAAACGTGAAAAAACCCTATTTATGGTAAGATTGAACCTTTTTTCATAAAACAGCAGCATGGCTTTAGAGAGGGCAGATCTACAACAACGAACTCAATGGTATTTACCGATTGCGTCTCAAAACATATACTAATAACATAATTGAATAACAACGAACAAGTGGACGTTTAGTATAATAATTTTGAGAAAGCTTTTGATAAAGAGATCACTTCATTTTACTAAACAATCTTGAAAAAATTGGTTTATGACACCGGTTGCTTTATTCTTCAATAATTATTTGTCTAATAGAAAGTAGTTTACAGGCAGGTCACTTCTAAACCTTATCTCACAAATTCTGGGGTACCTCAAAGGTTTAATTCACCTCCATTATTTTCTACATTTATTAATGACATAGCTCTATTATTTGATGACGATATTTAACTGTATACCAGACTAAAGAAAAAAAGACTCTATTTGTTTACAATTCGATATTGACGGCATAGTAGAGCGAAGTAATCGAAATAAACTTTACTTTAACAGCGGAAAGTGTACAATTATGAGCTTTAAAAAGGCAAAGCATACGCTCTACTTTCACAATAAAATGTCTGGCACCTAGTTAAAACATATTTCTTTAACGACGGATTTAGGAATCACTATTGACACGCTCTGAATATTCGTTCTCATATCGATTCGGTGTGCAACGCTGCCACGTAAATGCTAGGTTTTGTAATCAGCAATGCAAAATCTTTTTCTAATACGGCGGTCAAAAATGCTTAATTTTATTCTAGTTCGTAGCATTCTCGATAGTGGCTCGGTAATTTGGACACCCGAAGATGCCATACATTCAATTAAGGTTAATAGAAAAGGTGCAAAATAAAGTTTATGCGATACCTTTACTTGCGAATGTTTGAGTACTACCCCTTTATATCCCTCTGACGTTCTCACTGAAATGCTAGGACTACATCGTCTAAACGTTAGGAGACAACTTGCAATGGTGGTAGTAGCATATAAGCTGCTCAACGGACATATTTGCGATCCTGATGTTCTGGAGCGTATTACGTTGTATGTCCCCGACAACTTCATCAGAGCTAGGCAGCGCAGGTTTTTTTTCCAAGAGGCAGGCCCAACCTACCAATGCTCATGCCTCTGGGCAGAATGAATACGCTTTTAACCAACTTTCTTCAGAGAAAGACATGTTTCAGTTAAACTTAATGAATTCACGGTTGGAATAAGTATATTTTTTAACAGAATGATGAATTACAATTGATATATAATAGATTATTGCACTCGTAGGAATATGATTATTTTTAAATTTTGTAAAAAGTTAATGGAATTACTATTTTTCACAAATAAACAATAATAAAATTCGACAGCGGATTGAGTAAGAAACTTTTGCGAACAATCTGAAAAAGTCTTAGAAATATAAATTTACATAAATAATATTTAATTCCATGAAATCAGATGTATCCCTTCAGCTGAGTCTGCCATTTAGCATTGTGTGATCAGATTATCCAGTTATTAATAGCCCACTCCATAATTAACACTTGGCCCTATTTCCAGGCGCCGCGCCGGTACCTTCTACCTACAAAGGTTATTCATTATCCTGCCAAGGGCGTGCCGTCTACTTTATACTGTTGTTTACTGAAATTCACAATACCTAAATAAACACAGTAAGTTTTTCTCAAGATAACGAATAAGGTAAGTAGGTTGTTCTTTCCTTAAAAATTGACTAACCATTTTTAATTATTTTTGTCAGACGCGTTAGTTTATTGGCAACTCGTCTCCATTTAAAAATGAGCCAGGTGCGCACGCATATTCCGATGAAAGATTTTGATTAGAAATGAGATTGAGGAATAAAATTTAATCGTTTTATATAAAATCACCACATTCTTACTAAAAAATATTTTGTTTATCTATTTATTTAACGTTCAATGTACTTTTACAGGTAGGTAGTACAACCTTAATATGACAGATAAAAATGCAATAACCATTTTTTTTAAATACCGTGAACAGATAGGTTTACCGTGAACAGATAGGTTTACAATGAACAGATAGGTTTACAAAGAAACAACAGAAGGTTTAAGATTAGTATTGGAATACATATTTTAAGTGATCCACAAAACTCGCCAAGTTATGGTATGTCAATATCACCTCAATATTGGTGTCCCATAGTGTCAAACCACAATATAGGGGAATAAGCAATTAATTTGCGTTTGGGTATGCTGCAGTAGAATAGTTAATTTCGTCGTGATGTTTTTGTGGGAATGTTTCTGTTTATGAGTTGCATGAGTTTAAAGTCTATCTTCCAATGTACGTATTTTTTGGAGTATTTAATAAGAAATGAAAAGTTTAGTATTCTAGTGGGATATTCAATTTGAAATTTATAAAACGGAAAATAATATCTTTTCCCTCAATGTTATTAATGTGACTGAGTTGTTTAGGCTAAAAAAATGGATGTTTTTTGTAAATCTAAACACTATTATTAGCTTCCGGTTCGTCGTCATCTTCCATTGCGAGGCTTTTCAGCAGCGGCTCACAAGTTACTACCAACCACTGCATAGATTTACCTTTCAGCAGCGGCTGAAAACCTTTTGATAACAAAACACGCCCACATCGCATTTTTAGTGTTCTTCTTTATTATTTGCTACTAACAGAAAGTAACGAATGGGAGCTCAGAGGAGATAAGTTTGATTTAGACTGGAAAGGGAACGAGACATGAGAGGGTCATTCGTCGTGATAAAAATGTACAGCCAATGTTTGGTGTAAGCTCTACAGTATATTCATTTACACAAATAAAAGAAAACATAATAATTTTTAGTTTAAAAAAAATCAGTTTTAGATTTTCTTTCCACCATCAATGAAAAAATAAGTTAAAAAATACGAAAGTTAAAATTTTTATATATATATTTTACAATTAAAAAAAATTAAGGTTGTAACTATTTTCACACAACTCCACTAAAAAACAGTGTAAGCTTATATTATTATTAATTTTTTTGTTAAACCACACAAGAGTCCTAACTACTCCCAACCGTCTGAATCCAGTGAGACTATGGCATCCCCAATCGGGGTATGTTGTGAAACTTAAGGTAGTGAGGTGGGAAAAAAATGGGGAAGAGAAAGGTGGGGAACTACCTGGCTGTTCAGATCTTGTCACTAAACACCGCCAAAACCATTTCAAGCAACTTTTCAATTCTTAATGGTGGTCTTACACCAGGGTGATACTGAGAGTATCTTCCACTCTGCGTACCTATTATTTTTATTTATTAAAGGAAAAATACATTTATTTAATAATGTTTACAATGATAATATTTAATACTACTATTCCAGAGCAGCGTTAACTTGTGGTTGTTGTTGTTGGTTATTATTCCTACATGATTCATTTGGTAACTTTACAATATATAAACCTTTCGGAATAAATTCTCTAAATAATAGTGAAAACCCTATCAAAATCCGTTGGGTAGTTTAGAAGAACTGAGCGCACAAACAAACAGACGCGGATAATGACTTTATTTTATACTGACTAAATTGAAAAATTGTGAGCAGGTTTGAAAACCCAGTTAATTTCCAACCATCCTATTGTTTTCATTCTCAGTTCTTTCGTCTAACTGACTCCGGACAAAAGGTAATCTTTTTTGGTTAAAGCAAAACTAGTTTAAAAAAAATCAATGTCACACTACACCACTGCCTCGCATCCAATTACTGCGAGTTGCTAAGTGATAAGTGGCCACACTTTCTAGAATAGATATTTTTTTAGAGTAGTTGTTACCTTAATTTAATGAAATAAATTACCACCTCTAAGCCATTAATTTAGATGTTAAAATTTTCAAAGTAAGTTCGGGCAAATGAAAGTTTTAATGTAAGGCTGGTAGATACCGGCTCATAAGCGTGACAAAAAGGTTACGAAATGACCGCTTTGATGGTTGAGAGAATATTATGTGAATCGCATTGGATGAAAGAAGTCAGAGACGCCTGGCCGATAGAAAACAATACCTTCAAGTGAATACTCGAGTCCAATCATGCAAAGAATCGGTACAATCGAAGAGTTTGATACGATGTATCATTGTAAATGAAGCAGGAATTGTATGTCAAGGCAGATAGGTATATAAATATGGTGCTGTATTTTTTTTATTATTGCTAACGAAACAGCCGATTCTCGAAGTAACTTTTGTGATTGTTTTAAACCGACCATTTTGTATTTCATCCGTCTGTAAATTTGTTTTTTATGTTCCGGTTTCGGTTCAAAATTGTGGTCGTTTCAATGGCTTAGTAAATATTCTTTTTTAAATGGACTTTTTTCAGAGGAAATATTATTGGCCTTGATTTAACATAAGAGAAAATTAGAAACATACTTATTTGGGACAAGTGCTAGACTTGCTACACAGAAAAAATTGTAAAAACTTAATTTGGTAAAATTTGTTTGAATATTAGCAAAATAAGTGCTAGACTGTACCTACAAATATTTAATTGATTTTAAATAATCTCCTCAGTCAATTTAACTAAAATGTAGGACCCGAGGAAAACTTTTGCAAAGCCTATTATAATCATTTGGTCGACTGGACAATGTAAGACGGTTCACGCATGAAATAACTAAGTAAACCAAATTTATTTTGGTACGTTTCTTAAAATGAAGTCAGTAGGGTCCATAAACAACGGAATTATTTTTATTTTATTTATTTTTTTATTAATTTTTATTTAAGGTTATTAACAAAATCATGTGCGCTACCCGACTCACTAGCACTAGACAAAATCTGTTCTGAACTGGGTAGCAGTATAATTACATATATTTTGTAGACAAAAGGCTTGATAAAAATACATACATATAAAAAAACAAAAAAATTGAACTAACTTTAGTTGAGAGAAAAAATGCAACAAAGAAAAAAGAAATAGGAAAAAAGAGAGAGATACAAAGAGTATAAATGGGAGACACATTAGAAACCGTTTTCGGTGTAAAAATTACATTTACTCAAAAATTATGTTAATTAACACGGACGGTTTGCAAGTAACTTTTTAATGCAATTTCTATTTTTGTTCATTAACCATGTATTTAAGTTTTTATATGTATATTTTCTGTTGGTTTGTGTTATATGTTGTGTTTTTTTTTTAAATGTTGAATATGGAAGGAGCGAGGTAAGATTCGTGTTTTTTAGCAAGAGTGGGTTTAATTTTTGAAACTTGTAAATGATTGTTAGAATTAGCTCTAGTTTTATGGGAGTGAGATATGTGAGAAGGTGACGATTTTATGCAATTTATGTGGATACTTTTTTTAATGAATATTTCTTTCTGATATCAAGTATTTTATTTTTAATTAAAAGATTTTCAGTGGGATGAAGATATGGTTTTTTGAACATTGTTCTAATCAGTGATTTATGAGCTGTGTTAAGTAACTTAATGTATGTGTCTGCGGCTCCACCCCATGCCGATATACCACAAATTAAAATGCTTTGACAAATGGAAAAGTTAACATTTTTCAGTAGTTTAAGTGACATTATGTTTCTAATTGTTTTAAAAATGTATATTTGTTTCCGGATTCTCATTACAAGCAAATTTATGTGAAGTTTCTATTTTAGTTTGCAATACCAAGATACTTTATACTATCCGAGTGCTAATTTTTTTCACAATCGCAGTCAGTGGTTTGTGATGTAGTACATGAATACAGATGTAAGAACGGAACGGTTTTTGGTTGCCCAGTATTGGTTTTACTGAATGTTAAAAATTTGGTTTTTGAGGTGTTTAGGGTAAGAAGATTTTTGTCGAGCCATTTTATCTCCTTCATACCAAATTCTACGCTTTTAACAGCCTCTTCCCTTTTATTTAAGATTGCTCATTAAAAAGAAGTACAGAATCATCTTTGTAGCTGATCACATTATAGCAGAACGTTAGAATTTTAATATCAATAAGACCATTAATATAGATAAGAAAGAGAATAGGACCTAATTCACTACCTTGAGGCACTCCGTACTTTATTTCTGCTGTGTCACTAAAGTATTTATTTAATTCAACTATTTTTTTCATATTTTTTGAATAACTGATGAACCATTTAAGCAGTTTTCCATTTATGCCTATATTTTAAAGTTTTTCGTATAGCAAATCATGAGAGATGGCGTCGAAAGCCTTTGCCAGATCTAGAAATACTCCAATTACTTTAGATCCCTTATCTACGTGTTTTACAATGTAGTTGGTTAAAAAACAGGTAATTGTTCCCTATTACGACGCCATTTTGCGTGAATAACATGTTCGTTTGCTATATTGGTATCTTTGTAATATTTTTTTAAAAATAATTATTGGTTAAACGTGAAGGGCTTCATGGTTGCTTTGATAGCTCAATGAAAACAGTTGATCGATTGGCGGAAGTTTCCGTGGTTCATTTTTTCGTTGTTTTGGTACAGTAGTAACCCAAGAGGGTGATTTAATTCCTATACATTAACGACTTCAACTGGGAATCGAACCCTGGATTTCTGTCTTACCGGGACAACGCCTATAACCACTCGGCCATGGGACCTAATAATTTTTTACAATCTTATATTTCAAATTCCGAATTAAAAATATTACTTAACAACTAATTTTTGCCATATCTTTAGCAGCTATCCTCTTGAATGATTATAAAGTTCTCAAAAATTGGTTTATAACCTACGTAGTGTCTCGGATAAACATAAATATGGCCCTTGATGTGATTAAGCACAAAAAGAAGCTATATAAATTATCCATATATTATTATAAATGGATGACCTTCAAAATTATAATAAAAGTTATTCTCATAAAATATATTTAGCCAGTATTAAAATTGATCTCAACTTAATTCAAATCAATTGCCTATTTAAGATAACCCTTCTGTACGTTTAATGAAAGTTCACTTAGAAATACTCATATACCAAGTATTGCCGTTCTTTACTCGCACTGTGGAAAGTTTCACAATAATACAGATTGAATAAATTTTTGCGACGAAAGTTTTCAGTAAACCAAAATGATACGCACATTGTAACATTTCATGAAGCTCGTTCCATGAAATTGACACATTTACAAACTTTGTTAAAAAATGAACTTCTCTTTGAGCCAAAAGGGGTTTTGAAATAATCTATGGTGGGAAACTTGGCTAACGTAGAGTTATAAAAATAAAAGATTATCAAAATTTTACGACGGAGAAAAGGGTTTAATTTTATCATTGTCCAATCTTGTAATGTAATGCTGCAGAACCTATTATTGAATTCTCACATACATACTTTTCTGTAGGGTTTTTAAAATATATATTTTTTTAATTTCCAAACATGAAATAATTTTGCATTCATATATAAATACAACATAATAACCATGCGTATTTATATTAATATTTTAAAATTATGTACAATAATACTCACATATTTTTTGATTTTTTTTTATCTTTGGTATATTTAAAAATGTTTTTTTCTGGGGTTAGTGTTAAAAAAAAATTACACTAACCCCACACAGGAGGTCCTGAAGAAAATAATTTCTCTCAAGGCCTTTGTCATCTGTTAGGATGCTGTGTGGAGGGTCTTTTTTAAGGAAAGAAGGAGAAGAAGTTCTTGGACGGTAAAAGGTATGAGGGTTGGGTAGGAATCTATATTAAATGTATTATTTTATCTTATATTGTAGATTGTATTTAGATTATATTTTCATATTATAAAATGAAGGCCTCAGCACGGGCAAGCCACCCAGTGAGTCCAACATTACTGGAAAACCTTGAAATGTAAAAAAATATTGTACCAAATAAAAATTAAAATCTAGGGATCAGTGCGTCCAGGAGTGAATATATCCCTTTAACATATGAATATATCCCTAGTACTGCGGCGCGAGGTAATGGGTCGAGAGTCTAGTTGGAGAGGTCAAAGGGTCTCCCCAAACCAGCCTCTCCCGATCTGACTTGGGGTGAATAGCAGAGGTGTCGATTATCCAATATGGTAACGGTAAACTTTACCCAAACACGCCTCTTAAATTGTAATTTGCACATACATTTGGCTAAACGACGAAAGCTATAAGACACTAGAAAATGCAACAGTATTTACCTATTTTAATATAACGTAATCATTTTCATTTTCAATGAAAAAGTATAATATTAATAATAGGTTATTACCTTCTCACAGTAAGACAGCAAAAAGTGTTGCATTTGCGAATTTCCGATAGAAGGAATAATTAATGTGCTATCTAGTTTGTTTTTTTTTTTTTTTTTTTTTTTTATTTTTATTATTTTTTTTTTTTATTTTTTTTTTTTTATTTAGGAGAAAAAACAGATACAGATATCAATTGACAAGAATATACAAAACATCAACTAGAGAATTTACCTGCATCCAAACTATTTCTCACGAATTAACTTAAACAGCAGTTAAAAACATTTACAAATATTTTAACTTATAAATAGGGGAATATATACATAAGAATATTATTTTACAAATAGAGATATGAAAGAAATGCGCAATATCCTTATAAGAATTTACAAATTATTTTGAAAAAATTTAGAGAGTAAAACAAAAAAAAAATAATATATATATATATAAATAGATAAACAATGTTAAACAGAAATTAAAAAATATATACATATTTAAACAAGTATGTATGTCTAAGTTTTTTACTATGAACTTTGTAGGAAAACAGTCTTCATTTTTCTACTAAAAGTAGTGCGTGTATCAAAGAATAAGTCAGAGTCCTTGAGGTTTTGGTTCTGATTAAGTGATTCGCACATTCTTCTGATTGGATCCCTGACACCAGCATTTGTACGCGTCCTGCTAATGTGGAATAAGTCGTTAAGCCTTGTTACTCTGGGTGGTACTTTGAAGTTTATTAATTTCAGTAAGTCGGGACAGTCAATAACGTTGTTACAGATTTTATACAGAGTCATGAGATCAAGGTATGTTCGCCGGTTAGATAGAGTGGAGACTTTATAACTCGAGAGCATATTTATGTACCCGCGTTTGGGTGCGCTCATTCTGTAATTGAGGCAACGCAGAAATTTCTTTTGAATACTTTAAATATTTTCTTTATAGATATCGTAAAGTGGATTCCATATGGAGGTGCAGTATTCAAGTTGAGAACGGACCAGAGTGTGGTAAAGAAGAAGATATGTAGAAGAAGATATTGAAACTTATCCGTTCAAACGCTATAGGTTACCAGTTTAAACCAAAGTGTTTCTCTAATAGAAATTTGAAAATATGTCATTACCAAAAAAAGGTTTTTAGATAAATGTGCTTACGTATAAAAAATGAGTATTGCTAATTCATTAAGAAATTTCTTCAAATCATCTGTAATCCTGTTAATGACCGGATTGCACTAACAGGTTTCCCGATCAACTTTTAGTAAATTACGAATATATTATGACAATGTCAGAACACGTATTCATAAAATCATTTTAAAAGTTTCTTAATAAATTAGGAATACTCTGTGCCTCGTATTCTTATTATTACTGCTTGAAAAACTGTAGGATTGCTATTGTCCGGAAATGAATAATTGTTTGTTTCACAATTACACCCATAGGTAGAATGCTATGAGTTTTCAGGGCATGTACCCACCCCGTAGAGAACAATAACGCTATGAGTTTTCAAGGCTTGTACCCACCCCGTAGAGAACAAAAACGCTTTGAGTTTTCAGGGCATGTACTCACCCCGTAGAGAACAATAACGCTAGTCAAAAACTTCTTTATTTAAGGTGTTCAGAAGGAAGATAGCTGATATTATTGAAAAAGGTGTCTTGTTTTAAAAGATATAAAATTTAATTTTACACTTCATATCTTGGCTATTGACGTAAATACGTTCGACGTCATACCATTAACTGTGAAAATAATGTTATTTCAATCCATTTGGATTGTTGAGCTGCCACGTGGAGGGGGACCAGACAATCGCGACTCCGGCCAAAACCTTCTGAAATTACTTAAAAAAATGGGGTTTTTAAGAATTTACATAAACCTCTTTACGGGCAGGTACTCGCTGAATAGTTAATTAAACTATGCAAAGAATAAAGGAGGTAACGGAATTAATTGAAAAAGAGCACAATTTAAATCCATAAAATATAATAAAGAGTGTTCCATAAATCACCAATAGTTTATTAACAATTATGGTATCTTGTTTTATTCAATAATTAATTATGTATAGTAGGTACATCGTGGGCTGAATAGATGCATTGTTCATTAAGACATTCTAGTTAAAATATACGAGCATATATTATGAAGTCAGAGCTCATCGTTCGAGAGTGTTTGCTGTTTCATATAGTCAATCATTCTCTGCTATATATCTTGGATTATTATTTTAAAAAATTACAGTTATCCTAGTTCTAGATACTTCATAAAAAAAGACCTAAAAAAATTTGCAAGAAGAGCACGCAACTTGGAGTAGGACAAAATGCAAAGCTTTATCACCTTTATAAATTTAACAAGAACAGTTTTCTAACACTTCAGTTCATAATAAATCACACAAATAAATTTATGTTTCGATTGGAGACGTTCGTGGCTTAGTAAGAAGCCTGAGCCCGAGCCGAGCGAGTAGCCAAATCACGCGTTAACTTTAGTTAGGCTGTATAAATGTAGATTGGTTTGGAAACTAACCGACGCGAAGTGGAAGTATTCTGGTTCCTAACTACTGTTGGAACAATAACGACAATTTGAGATTGCAATGAACAGCTTTGTCGGAAAAGTTTTACGGAGTTACTCCCCGGAATGATGGAAGTTTGCATGATGAAATTGTGGTTTGTAATGCGTAAAGCTTACAAAGAAATTATATTCTCATAATAAACAATCTCTTACCAGATATGTACTGTTGCGCTTCCCCCTTATTTAACCATCGTTCCGGACATCATCAAAATGTCCGTCTGCCCTGCTGATGGACACTGTAACGCTGTCCGAAACGTTGGCAAGAGAAGGAAGAAACACCACAATGCACGTAACTCAACAATTAAATACGATAAATCTCTTATCGTAGGTAATATTTTCTAATAACTTTACCATATATATACCTCAAATTAATATACTAATATCGTACACCGGGAAAATCATTTTTCAATAAATATGTATACTTCCAACGGTATTTATTACCTACAAAAATTACATAAATATAAAATACTCAGATTAAATTCATAAATCTCCCCCTCGGGTATATCAAAGAAATGTAATGTTGAAAACATTAATTATAAATATTAAAACAAGTAATTTTGCAGACTCGTCTGAATAGAACTTAACTATTAAAGCCATACATTAATGAGGAGGTTTTCTGGGCTTGTGTAACCCGACTTGTTTTAGGGTATTTTTCACGTAAAAGCGAGGAGTGCCGGAAAGGGTATAAAAGTAATATTTTTGAAAACTCTGCCATTATTCTTCAGCATCGTTAACAGATAAGAAGGGCGAGATAAAAATAGTAATTATTTTAAAAATAAATAACGTTTCCATTATTTATTAAGGCTTCATGGCAGAATTCATAAAGTTGGGCTCCACAACTGTACGCACGACTGATCAGAGTAATAGCGGCAGCAGGGGGAGAACTTTTGCCTTTGGAAGATACACACGAGTATTAGAAAAGATAGATTCTCGATTAATAAGAGTATTAAACGATTTAATGAGACCTTGTAGTGATTTTCTTGAGAAAAGTTACCCTTGATCGTATCTGCGACTCAATGTCCAATAAGGCCAAAGATATTAGAAGAACCAGATATGCTATGTTGGCCGCCGGACCGTAGCCGGAGTACTACCTAATTAGGGTACTTTGAACGGCATCGGGACGTGTACGCACAGAAATCTGTTCTATGTATTAGTGCGGATACCTTAGCGCAAGCGAAGGTGTGCAGTAGTATTGGTGAACAAAACCGGCGACACTCGGCAAAACAATTCCACTCAGTACGAACTGCGCGTAGCACATCTCGTTCTTCTAATATCTTTGAATAAGGCCATTCAAAACTTAGGTTTCGTAAATGAAACTACTTTACAGATCTTTTCTGTATGGTCACCTATTCATACTTGTAACCTTCACCGCTTGGAGAAAATACAAAGGAAGTTTCTTAAATATAAGTTAAGACTGTGATTGATATACCTTATAAAACATTAATGTCTAATCTACAACTACCACTGCTTTCTACCCGGAGAACGAAATGATATTATTATACGAGTACCTTTTAAAATACTGAATAACTTCATCGACTGCCCTCAAATGGTAAATGTTAGAAATATCCGTGTCCCTGTTAAAAATAATGATGTTAAAGGATGGCGTAAAAATTTTCAGTTCAATTTACCAAAAATCTCCCTTGTAATATTAAACCAGCTTTTTATATAATATATATATATATATGTGTGTGTATTTTTTTATGAAACACAACATTTAAAGTTTCTTGATAATAATAACTAACCATATTATTGCTAATTATCGGTAAAAATACGGGGATAAATATTCTAAGTAAGGAAAACTTAGGAAGACTTAGATAACTTAGAAGCATTATAAATTGTTTATTTAGAAATAAAAACAATATTTCTAAATAAACAAAAATATATTGTCTCACAGTCCCGTCTTATATATATGTTCCCATTCACCGTTCATTCTATCTCCTCCCTCCACACTATCTCCAACCCCACTTTATAATATATGTTTCACATTATTTTGTAATGTTATGTTGGTGTATATTTGGCCCTGAGGAAGGAACGGTTTTTTTCGAAACCGGTCGGCTTTGATATAAAGTATATAGCGGTTCAAAAAAAGTTATACTTATTGTTTGTTTAAATTGTTACTACCATTACATTTGAAAAATATTAAAAATTAAATCATGACATGTAAAACAAATCGGTATTAGAAGTCAAACATATTAAATACACAAGCATGACAATTAATAGGTTTTAGAAGTCAAACATATTAAATACACTAACATGACAATTAATAGGTTTTAGAAGTCAAACATATTAAATACACTAGCATGACAATTAATAGGTTTTAGAAGTCAAACATATTAAATACACTAGCATGACAATTAATAGGTTTTAGAAGTCAAACATATTAAATACACTAGCATGACAATTAATAGGTTTTAGAAGTCAAACATATTAAATACACAAGCATGACAATTACTTGGTTAATTTGCACCATTTTCACTGCCGATGCTCTGAAGCAAAACATGTATTCCCTTCATGTTATAGTAATCATTTCATTTGTACAGCAAATCATATACATCTGATGAATTTTATGTCAATGCCGGGGTCGTATTTGTAGCGCAGAGGGCTTTTCTTTGATCAACATTAGATTTTTTTGTAACTCCCTCACAGGAGATCTTGAAACCTCCCCCTGGGGCTCCCTTGTGGATACATGATACAGATCTAGTTATCAGATACGGGTTGGCATTTCATATTACTATGTAGATCATGTTTATAAATATTCAAATGCAATGACAAAAATGTCTTTTAAGATTTTATTCTCTCTAGGGTATGAGTTGTTGCACACAAATATATATAACATTTTTTCACATATCCCGTACAGTTCCTTAAGATTTCAGCGGCATATTTGATTATTTTTTTTATAACCACATTGCTGTGTAAATAATTAAGATTACATGCTTAAGCGATAAATATATATTTTTTAATTATTACTCCGTTGCACCATTAAAGGCAGAAAACTTTAAAGCACAATATTGTTAATATTTCCACAAATCATTTACCAAAATTTTTAACATTTGATTTTATAACATCATTATCATTCTTATATATCTCCCGTTATCATCATCTCCGACATATACTTTTGCCTGTATTATCGAGCGCAATCAGTTATCTTAGTATCTACTGTCGCATTTATAATACAGTATTATCAGCGGATTGTTGCTATTACTTTTGATATTTACATATTATGTAGCATTAAACGTGGTGATAATTCTGGTTATTTGGTGCTATACTTAAAAGATATCATTAGTTGTTTGCCTGCAGGCCTCAGAATAGGCATCGGGCTCGAGAGTTCCTAGGCTATGGCAATGAAATGTAATAAATAAATAGGTACTTTGAAATGGCCAAAATGGCTGCGGGGATATTCTGGAAGGGTAAATAATAAAAAAAATCACGAACACGTATATTTTTCGGGAATCTTCATCAAAAATAGTGATTGCATTAGTGTGTCTGTTTTTAACTCCGGTTCAATGAACTTTGGAACTCGGATTTACTTTTGGTTTTAAATTTTAAGGGTAATTTCCAAATTTGGAACTGTTTGTTAGAAAAAGTTCAGACAAGCGATAAAGTACTTACGCCTATAAATGTTAAAGTTTATGTACTAAAAGTATGTGCAAAATGGTAAACATGAAATTAAAAAAGCTACGCAATAGATGATTTATAAATATAAGTTTAAACTTTACAGTAGACGGGTCTGATTTGAGATTTTCTCTGCCAAATTATTTTCGTGATTAAACATATTTCGGGTAATGTTTTGGACAGAATTACAGCATCCTTCATCTACCCTGATGATACACAGCTTACTTAAAAAATTAACCACGATAACGCAAATAGACATTTCATACTCGTACAGAGTACCGATCTAAATCATTTTATCATTTTAAAATCCCATTATTTGGTTTTAAAAAATAACGTAACAATTATTTACAATGGAAACGAAGTTGTCGCGGGAAAGGGTTTTCACGGTAAACAAAAGCGTTAATCTCGCAAAAAATCTACAAATTCATTTCGGGTAAAAAATTCCCCGTCGCGGCTGTTCACTACTTTAGAGCACCATGTTAGTTAACGGGCTTTAAAAATTATTTCAGCCCAAGTGGAGAAGAATATTGATTTTACTTCATTCATAAGAAGACGTAAGAGAATGTTTTCTCTGAAATAGATGATCCCTAACGAGAAGTATTTCATCAAAGAAAAATCAGAAGGAATGAAGTGTGGGTAAGTTATTGGCATATCTCGTTTCGTGTTCACAAAAAAACTAGCATTTTCTTGAAAGATTTCATTTGTACGATGTTCTTAATTTCATAAAATATTAATTGAGCACAGTTCTGCGGGAAAGAGTTATGCGGAATTATTTTTGAACTGCATAATAACTATACAGTATTTATCTGGTACAATTTGAGATTTTATGCCAAAAATACTGAAGTGATTAATTTTTTGAGATACTATGCCGTGTTGCGCTACCTCCTTCTTTCGACGTTTTGGAAAGCATTGCAGTGTCAATCATCAGGACAGATGTGCTCACAAATTCCCTGTAGATGGACACAGTAATGCTATCCGAAACGTTTTATAAAGAAGGAGGTAGCGCAACACGGCATAATATCCCAAAAATAAAGCATTAAAATATTTATCTTATTTTAACATATTTGAAAACCATATTAAGGATGAAGTCCATGAAAATACAATGTTGATTAAACCCTTTCATATGGATTGTTGATTTGAAAATACATAGATTTCTAAATCGAATAAACATTTGCGTTCACGTTTTCCAATTGCTGGTAAAACAGACTTTGATCGATATTTTATATTAAATTTTAGTTATTGGTTCGGCGACAGCAATATTTATATTTTTAAATTAGATTGTTCTACCACTTCTACCAGTTCTAACGCCAGTTTAAAAAAATATATTTACTTATTGTTATCAAGTTTAATTTGTAGATCTCCATTTTCATTTTATACTAACTTTATATAAACTGTTTTGTGTCAATTTACAAATAATATTGTTAAATATAAAAGAAAAACAAAAATTATAATTTCAGGTCTGAAAGGGATATAGAATTTTTTGATGTCAGTGAATCAAGCAAGGTTTAAAGGGTTCAACTGGAAATACCACATAATCATTATATCGCTCAATTTTAGCTGCGTTATTGATTATGTTTTCTCGTTTAATATGTTTTTCGAACAAAAAATGAATTAATTGCAATTTCGATATGCGTCTGTTTACCGTTGTAATTAAAGTTGTTCGCAGGGGATTTTTACTTAATATTTTAAAGCACTTGATTACAAGTGGTTTCACAAAGAAATACCAAACGTTATAAATAAATTTGAAAAGTCGAAAAGGAATCCGAAGAAAAATCTCTACGTAATTTTATTTAAAATCTAGTTGGTTGGTTGATTTTCAAATAATTGTAAATGTTCGTCTGAGATTTTTTGCTACATTTCAACTTTTTCCCCAGAAAAATAATATGGAAATTCAAGTATAGCAACTGAAGTTTTTATTGTGCTTAAAATAATCGTTTTGTAGGTATCTTAAAAAAATGATAAATAATTTGGGATTGTTTAATTGTATAACTTAGCTCTGCTTTTAAAGCAATGTATTATTAGCATGATATATTAATTTTGTTTTATCGTTCCATAACACTGAAATTTATAACTGTCCGTAAATTTTGTAGATCCAATAATTATATCTCAAACATACACTTGTATTTTATTATAATTAATTTGTGTAGAGCATTCCTGCCAAGTGGGTAGGTTTATATAAAGCAAACAAAAAACCATTCCAGGCTTTTATTATTTATTGCTTAAGTTATTTTAAAAACGTAATAAGACTTTCAATTCATTTTTCTTACCATTGTAAAATACATTTAAATAATAAAATAACTTCTTCGAGAAAAGCTGTAAAAAGACAGTTATTTTTTTTGTACGTTATAAAACTTAGAATGTGTTTTTGATTTTATAAACTGTGAAAAGATACGAGGAACTTTTATATCTTAACAAATTTGGTGTACAACCTTTTGTTATTTTCACTTACTACGCTTCGATAGTGAGGAATAATATTATAATAATATTGTACTTAATATTTAATAATTACTGTGAAATAGTTATCTTGGTTAAGGAATAGTTAAGGATCTTCAATAATTACGCTCAGTTTTATTATTTATATCGTTTATTAAATTCCTACCTTCACCAATTTCGGGAATATTATTATTGCGGACTAACGGCTGATGATGGTCTGGTACAAAAAGATCACGCTGGTAGTTATGCTACACCATCCGAATTATTTTATAAATAATCTGTAAATATACCTATATAGATTGCTTCGATTTACGTAAGCGTTATTACCAATAGTGATCAGGCCTTGCCATACATAAGCGTTATGTGTTCGGTCTCGCCGTGTGTGGTTGTGGGCAAGTATAACGCGAACAGTATATTTAGAGAAGCGAAACATTATCTAAAATCTAGTCCCGTCGTTCGGCGTTAGTGAGCCGAGCAGAAGCTAGCAACAGCAGCCATTAGATGGCTCCGCGGGGAAAGTTTTCTAATTACCAATGCTGGTGGTTTTTCCGGAACCTGCCACTGAAACTTCCCCTATTGACTTATCTCTTGAACAGGAACCATAACGCTACATTGTTTAGCGATTAAATTAATAGATAATGCTTAATTTTACCAAACAACGATTATATTCAGCGATTGGATTGCGATTGGAAGTATTAGAAATATGTATAGCATATTTCAACTAATATTTTAATTTTGTTTTATTTCTGGTTGCAAAATCTTCACAATCTTGGCTAAAAAACGGACAGCGTTTTTTTTTCAACTTCAGTCTTAGGTCGAAGAAATGTGTATAATCGGTTTTTCAGTAACTATTTAAGTCACCCGTAAACTGACTAAGATAAAACGAATTTTACCCACGAAACTGTTATTAAAACAATAATATAACGGATATTTAATTTGAGAAAAGTTTAATAACTCGCAAACAATGTAATGCTCTTTGACTGTCAAAAATATCATATGTCTATTCCTTTACCACAAAGCAGTACGGAATAAGTCTCAAAAATATCTGTCAAATAACTCGAAAAGAGAGAGGGATTACCTATTGTGAAAAATAACTCTCAGAACGGTGTACAGCAGAATTTAAGAAGAATAAAATTCTTCAAATGTAATTCCTTGAAAACAAACATGTAATAAAAAGCTTACTGTTGTTGTTATTGGTTAGTTTGCTTCTGCATTATAGTTTCAAAAGCATTTGAACAAGTTAATAGTTTTATTAGGTAAATGAATTAAGGATGTTATTCAACATTATATTATAATTATTTAATATTTCTATTTTTGAGACCGATAATTCGTGGTGGAATTCCATTATAATATATTTGTGTACCAGTCTGAAGATGGCTTTGACGAGCTGAAACCGGTTACGGTCAAAATAAAATTAAGTGGAATAAAGTCTTTTATTTGTTTTATTATAATATATTATAATTATTTCCTTAAAATCTGGTCAAGTTAGGCCTTTCTTTCACAGGTATACGTAAGTATCCGATTCTTTATGATTTAAGTGTCTTGGCGACTACCGCATACGGTTCATAAACAGACTATATTTTTTAAATTCGTCGACCTCGCCAGCCTTCCGTGTTGTCAAATACATCGTGATTAGATTGTTTGTTTTGACAATTTTATCGATCAGTGTCTTGGCGAATACCGCCATACATATTCGTGGAGGTTCATTTGTCATTTGTCTCATTGCCAAAGATTTACCAAAAAATAATATTATAAAGTGAAAAGTGAAATAAATCGTACATGAATATCGGATACTTGCGTATCCCTGCGGAAAGAGAGCCTTAACATGAAAAACTGCGGATTTCATTTTTCAAAATGTTATTTTCGCTTATTTCATTAAATTGATTTCGCAATGTTTAATTTTATAACTCAACACTCCATCACCCAAAAATAATGTAAATTTTAAAAGGATAAAATAAATTTAATTAACCCAAAATTAAGTGAGATGAAAGTGAAAGCAAAAACAGCGGCTCATATTTTAATTGAATATAACGCAAACCGAAAATTAAAATTAACGTCGGAATATGAAAAAGTATACATGAAAGATATTATGGATAATGTAATAAAGAGATTTAAATCTGTTTGAAATGGGAACAGGAGCACAGCCAATGGGAGTGTTTCTGCGTGCGAGTGGTGGGGCTGGTTATGGTGCCGGGTGACGGATTGGGTGTGTCACATTTTAAAGGCAGATGTCACGACGGGATTTCCCTAAAGGTATTGTCTCCAATATAAATATTCCACAAAAAGGTTTGCGTAAACTACGGACGTCGAAAAAACAGTATTGGAAATTTGTGTGGAAAATATCCCAGATTTTTAATATTTCGGAGGATTTTTATGTTTTTTGTAACATGTAAATCCGTGCTTTTTCTTTTTTCATCCATTGCAAACTTATGAAGTTTTGAAAGTGTGATATTTTATCCATGTGAGCTTAGGATGAAATTGCGAGATATTTTGCGTGGAAGGGGAAAAACTACCAATGCAAAGATTTAATGAAAAAATAGGGTGATTATTTTTATCTACAGATATGGAAAAGAATTTTGGAAAGAGAGTTGCTTAAAAATGAAATATATATTCATCACCGTTCCGGCTTTAAAAGAGAACAATTTTCGATTGAGTATAAGAAATCTGATTTACATCTATAGTTATTTATTTGTTTTCATGCAAGTATGAATTCTTCGTGTCAAAGTATTTTTTTCCGCCATTTTCTAATGCAAGCAAGCCAGCGAGGAAATCTCCCTCTATGTACGATCAGATAACAAGAAATATTCAAATAGAAATATAAGAAATACCTACGAAAAATATTGTACGCCATAAATATGCCTAAACCGCGGCAGTATAAAAGGAGTACTTATATATTATTTTCTGCTATGCTGCCTAATTATATAAATGGCTTATTAGCTATCGTATCTGTAGACAAAGTATAGATGTGGACATTTCGAGATGGAGAAAGGAAAATGGCCGACTACTGAGGGATTATGCATGGAATAATGTGCAGAATACCGTGAATAGCCAGATTTTAGCCCGATTCCACATTGTCTGTGAACCACTTCCGTATTCAGAAATATTTTGATATCTCCCTCATGACGACTGATAAAAAGAATGGAGAAGAAGCAGAGAAAGACCAGCGAAACCCCAAACAAAAGCACAAACGTCTGAAAGGTCGGCGATTGCAGCTCTCTATGCAGCGCATAATCACAAGGAGTCTTTACTTCAGCAGTTCATTCCGGCAATTTGCGCGGGGTTCATGATTCTCAATAATATGGAAAGTGAAGATGATTAATTTTCATTTAGTTGGTCTCAAATAAATTACATCACCCCATTTAAAAGTACACCATTTTCACTCCAAACCCACTAAATAGTGTTTTAAACTTATAATATAATTTACATTATATTAAGCATATGAAAATGTACGATATGTAGGCGTTAAATGCCAAATTATATTACGGTTCAACTAATTGAATTAATAAAACGTCTGGAAACATGGAACTTATAAGGGATGTGATAAATCATGACATATGTCTTATGGGAGGACGTAGCCAAATTGTAAAGGCACATGTAAAATAAATTGTCCGCAGTGGAAATATCGATTTTATTAGGGTTGGGACAGATTTATTACAGTGACTTTTTACGAAAAGTGTAACAGTATAATTCGTTTGCAGGATATCAGAAATTAGGATAAAGGAATTCATTGATTTGACTAACGTGTTTTATTTTAATTTTATTATTTATTTAATTCTTAAATACAGTACCAGGTAGGATTTTAGCTTTCCCGTTGTACACGGTTGACATTTGTCACATGAGAACGGGTCGCTTCTACGATTCGTTCTTAAGTTCAACAGCTCGGCTGTGGAACGAACTGCCGGCCTCTGTGTTTCCTCCCTCCTACAACATGGGACTCTTCAAGACCCATGTTCACTCCTTCCTCTCCACAAAAAGACCCTCCACACAGCATCCCCGAAGATGACATAGGCCCTGAGAGAAATTATTTTCTTCAGGGCCTCCTGTGTGGAGTTAATATAAAAATAAAAAAAATCGATTGGGTAATTTTTTTTTATATACAGGGTGTATCGGCACGTACCCGACAAACTTTAACCAGCTATTCTTTAGCATATTTTGAGTAAAAAATCTTATGTGCACTTTGCTGTCCGGTAACGTTTTTTTTTTAATAAAAAAATTACTATTCATATTTTCACCACATGTCACCACTGTTTTATCCTTTGTCAAAGTTTGAAAACCCATCTGGCAATATTTTATTCGAATTCCGTTGAATAATTCACGTGTGTACCTATATTGGCGCACTTTGGCACGGCACCATTCGTCTCATTTTTAACTATTATTATTTAGTGTGTGCGAAAGAGCGAAGACGCTTTTCGACATACTTGCTTATAACAGCCGTTGAACACGAAAAGCAATGCCAATGACAGTGATGTAGTGTGGAAATTTTTATTTTTTTTGTTTTTAATTGAAAAAAAATGCTGCCGGACAGCAAAGTGCCCATAACATTTTTTAATCCAAATGTGCTAAGGAATAGCTGGTTAAAGTTTGTCGGGTTAGTGCCGATACACCCTGTAGAATTGAATGGAATCCACATAAAATAAGTCAGCAGGATTGGTGACAAGAGAGCAGTTTAAGTGGTAACACTCTGCAAAAGTCATATTTAAATTAGCTGTAAGTTTATTTAAAGATAGGGAGGGACAAATAAAAGAATTATTAAAACAAGGTATTTTGGAGGATCGTGTTGTCAAACTATGTTTTACCAACTAAAAACTTCTTTACTGAAAACCTTTCCTTGAGAGCCGTCCAGAGATTCTCCATCAGCACAGATAATGCGGGAGATTGTAATGTGTCTAATTAACCACCATGCCGTTTGGTGAAGACGTAGAGCTGTAGGCAGAGAGGACGCCAAACATCTCAGTCTTATCACAATGACTCTTCACAAGGCCAGACTCAAGTATCTGATCTACATGATTGTAATGTGTCTAATTAACCACCATGCCGTTTGGTGAAGACGTAGAGCTGTAGGCAGAGAGGACGCCAAACATCTCAGTCTTAGCACAATGACTCTTCACAAGGCCAGACTCAAGTATCTGATCTACATGATTGTAATGTGTCTAATTAACCACCATGCCGTTTGGTGAAGACGTAGAGCTGTAGGCAGAGAGGACGCCAAACATCTCAGTCTTAGCACAATGACTCTTCACAAGGCAAGACTCAAGTATCTGATCTACATGATTGTAATGTGTCTAATTAACCACCATGCCGTTTGGTGAAGACGTAGAGCTGTAGGCAGAGAGGACGCCAAACATCTCAGTCTTAGCACAATGACTCTTCACAAGGCCAGACTCAAGTATCTGATCTACATGATTGTAATGTGTCTAATTAACCACCATGCCGTTTGGTGAAGACGTAGAGCTGTAGGCAGAGAGGACGCCAAACATCTCAGTCTTAGCACAATGACTCTTCACAAGGCAAGACTCAAGTATCTGATCTACATGATTGTAATGTGTCTAATTAACCACCATGCCGTTTGGTTAAGACGTAGAGCTGTAGGCAGAGAGGACGCCAAACATCTCAGTCTTAGCACAATGACTCTTCACAAGGCCAGACTCAAGTATCTGATCTACATGATTGTAATGTGTCTAATTAACCACCATGCCGTTTGGTGAAGACGTAGAGCTGTAGGCAGAGAGGACGCCAAACATCTCAGTCTTAGCACAATGACTCTTCACAAGGCAAGACTCAAGTATCTGATCTACATGATTGTAATGTGTCTAATTAACCACCATGCCGTTTGGTGAAGACGTAGAGCTGTAGGCAGAGAGGACGCCAAACATCTCAGTCTTAGCACAATGACTCTTCACAAGGCCAGACTCAAGTATCTGATCTACATGATTGTAATGTGTCTAATTAACCACCATGCCGTTTGGTGAAGACGTAGAGCTGTAGGCAGAGAGGACGCTAAACATCTCAGTCTTAGCACAATGACTCTTCACAAGGCAAGACTCAAGTATCTGATCTACATGATTGTAATGTGTCTAATTAACCACCATGCCGTTTGGTGAAGATGTAGAGCTGTAGGCAGAGAGGACGCCAAACATCTCAGTCCTAGCACAATGACTCTTCACAAGGCCAGACTCAAGTATCTGATCTACATGATTGTAATGTGTCTAATTAACCACCGTGCCGTTTGGTGAAGACGTAGAGCTGTAGGCAGAGAGGACGCCAAACATCTCAGTCTTAGCACAATGACTCTTCACAAGGCCAGACTCAATTATCTGATCTAAATGATCGTGTCATATCTTCCTCGGGAGTCTCTTTGACTTCTTCTACTATTCAAAATAGCCTCATATATTTTACTTGCATTCCTTTCATCGTTCATTCGCTCTAAATGCTCAAACCAAATAGGGAATTATCACCCACCACTCAAGTTGTTATGGACCGCACTCTCTGTATAAAAAACTAAATATTTTTGTATAAGTAGAAACAATCTCAGGTTATAACATCCGTTACTGGCGCAAAACATCTGTTTTTTTACGATCATCATTATTGCTCTCAGGCCTTTGTCAAAACTTTTTGTCATATATTTAATTCAATAAGGTCTCGTCGATAAAAGTATTGTTGCCTTAAAAATATAAGTAGGCCTGAAAGGCAAGGAGACAGATAAGAAGGTGTATAATTTATGAAAATATTTTTTGCAGTAATTTTGAAACTATATATACTCTCGGACTACTATTTAGCGACTTAATGCAGTTTCCCCACATTATAACTCTCATGCACTTTTACGTCATTATTACTTCAAAAACTCGTATTCTTCCTAGTCTTTACAAGAGCTATGACAATTCCGCTGGACAAGACATGATGCGATGATAGCACAAAGCAAAAAGAAGCCCACCAATAAAGAGGCTTTGAAATAAGCCTCCATCACGGATGGATCGAACGTGGAAGCCTGATATTATGCATTCAAAAAATAAAATACATAAGATAAAAACCTGCTATCAACCACCGGTTGACCGCTTTGGTGACCCAAATTAACATCTGTGGGTTCGATGAGCCCTTTTTCCAGGACAAAATCATGAAATTGACGAGTTATTTAAATCCATAAGATTATCAAAACAACTGATAAATCAAAAGAATCTCTATCAATATATAACAATGATCATGCATCTCCGTGCCGACACTTGTAATCAAATTACCTTACCGCCACTGACGTCCTGGACAACTGAACTGGACCGCTCGCTCTGACTACGTGTAACGAACCACCTACTGCCGGCACTTTAACAGTTGATAAAGCAAAGGTATCAAGACATCGCGTCTCCGTATGCCAGTCCTTATAATCAAATTAACTTTCCGCCGCTGACGTCCTGGGACAAACACTGCTGGTCACCGCTACTGGCTACCACAGGCTGACCACTGGTTACCGACTGCTGGCCACCGCTGCTGCTCACCTAAGGCTGGCCAATTACTGCTATCTACCACTGGCCATCTGCTGTTACTATCCCTGACGCCATCTGGGTGCGCTGATCCAATGGTGTGAAGGCCGACACCGAATAAGTAGATCATACTAGAGGAAAACATCAGGAGTAGAGGTCTTTCCTAGAAATATATAGAACTCTCCAAAAGTTATATTAATTTTTTTATGTACCGTTATTTTTATGGGACTCTTAAGAGTATCGCATAAAAGTCCCAACTGCTCCCAAACGTCTGGAGCTAGTGAGACTATGGCATCCCAAAGTAGGGTATGTTGTTAAGCTGAAGATACGAGTAGTTGTGAGATGAAGGGGATGGCATAGATAAAGGTGGGGAGGTACCTAGTTTTCAGACATGATCAGAAAACACGGCTAAAGGTATTTTAAGCAACGTTTCGATTCTGAAAGGTGCTTTCTCAACAGGGCGATACTGAAAGTATCTACTAGTCTGCGAAGTGCCGCAAATGTACCGTTTATCGTTTAAATTATAAAATAACATAATTTAAACAAATAAAATCGACTTGCGCACGGCGGGATTTTAATTCGCAATCTCCAGTTTCGTAGCCAAGTATCCTAGCCACTCAATGATGGAGGCCGTCTAGATTATATATAGCAATGTTTGTGTCAAAGCTACTTAGAAATTTCGATCACTTTCACTACCTAAAAACAGATCTACAATAATATAAAGGCGTAATTTTAGAAAACGTAGGTTGATATGGATGTTAAATTAATTCAAGGTTGACAGGTTTTTCCACAAAAAACGGTCTATCGTGGTTATCTTTTGTTCGGATAATTAATGAAAGCACCCGAAACCCCATTTAATTACATAACGGATCACACTGCCCGAAGTCATATTAAATATTGGCTTTTCCTGTCACCTAATGGTAAACTTTCCGTCCTAATAATATAATATGCGGCGCTGACAATGGAGTCATGTTATGTAAGCAATGTAGTGATGTTGGGTACACGACACAACTTGGACTGGTATTGGGAAGACTACTGAGTATGCTGGGGTTCTATTGACTGGGCTAATGTGCGACTTATATTATAAGGAAACAGAGTTCGTAAATGTTGTGCTTTCTTATTCGGTTGTTTTTTAAATGATATTTGGAAATAGTCTATCGAGATTTCCACCTTTTTTTTTTTTTATATTTACTCCACACAGGAGGCCCTGAAGAAAATAATTTCCCTCTGGGCCTATGTCATCTTTGGGGATGCTGTGTGGAGGGTCTTTTTGTGGAGAGGAAGGAGTGAACATGGGTCTTGAAGAGTCCCATGTTGTAGGAGGGAGGAAACACAGAGGCCGGCAGTTCGTTCCACAGCCGAGCTGTTGAACTTAAGAACGAATCATAGAAGCGACCCGTTCTCATGTGACAAGTGTCAACTGTGTACAAATGTTGGGCGCGCGTTTGGCGTGTATCCCGACTACGCACCGGTGCCGAAGGGATCAATGACGCTAGTTCCTCAGAGCATCTTCCATTGTAATACCGATAGAACAAGGACAGCATACCTACCTGACGCCTGTGCTCTAAAGATTGCAGTCCGTTTGTTAAGATTGGGGAATCTATCAAACGGACCGCCCGTTTCTGCACAGAGTCAAGGGTTTTTTTCAGGTATTTTGGGGCTCCAGACCAGAGATGGCTGCCAAAGTCGACAGTAGGGCGCACTTGCGATTTGTACAGGGTGAGCAGTTGTGTACTATTAAAGTATCTGCGGGCCCTGTACAGTACGCCCAGCTTCTGAGAGGCCAACTTTACTCTAGCTTCGATGGAGCCCCCGTACCTGAGCTGGTCACTTATAGTTACACCAAGCATATCAATGGAAGGCCTGTTCGGAAGATTGCTTCCGTTGAAGGAGACTAGATTATCATTTGGATCCCTTTTAGACGTAATCAGACAGGATTGGGTCTTTGAAACATTAAATTCGACGAGATTATTTTTACCCCAGGAGGAAATACTCTCGAGATAACCGTCCATTCTCTGCTTCAAAGCCCTCCGAGCCGTTGGAGTTTGTGTGCCCTTTGGGGGCTTGTCAAACAAAAAGCTATCATGAACTGTACTGTCATCCGCGTAACAATGAATCGGTGCACATGTCAAAAGGTCATTGATGTGCAACAAAAACAAAGTCGGAGACAGAACCGATCCCTGTGGGACGCCAGCATTTATGGAGTGCGAGGAAGAGGTGAAACCGTCAGCAACCGCCTGAATCGACCTATCCCTTAAAAAGTCAGCAATCCACGTACACAGGGATGCGGGAAGTCCGTAAGAATGCAATTTGTTGACAAGTCCTCGGTGCCAGACCCGGTCAAAGGCCTTGGATATGTCTAGTGCGACCGTTTGGGTCTCACCGTGACGTTCCAGGCACCGCCCCCAAACATGCGTCACATACGCGAGAAGATCACCGCACGAGCGGTTCCGCCGGAATCCGTATTGACGGTCGTTGATAATTTTGTTCTTCTCGAGGTATGTGAGCAGTTTGTCGTTGATCACACGTTCCATCACTTTGGACAGAACTGATGTGATCGCTATGGGGCGGTAGTTGGCCGGGTTGGAGCGGTCACCTTTCTTGGGAATAGGGTGAATTACCGCTTTTTTCCAACCAGAGGACACGGTGCCACACTTCAGGGACATTTGAAGAGCTTTGTCAAAACTGGAACTATTTACGCAGCACACCTCTCCAATACCAGGGCAGGTATTCCATCAGGTCCACTAGCTTTGTTAACATCGAGCCCCCGTATGACGTGGAGTACATCCCGATGCCGGATCCTCAGCTTTTTCATATAGAAGCCGCAGTGAGGAACCGACGGCGGAACAGCACCCCCGTCGTCGAGGGTCGAGTTTTCCGCAAACATTTTCCCTAAAAGGTTTGCCTTTTCGGTGGCGGTGTTAGCTAGTGAGCCGTCAGGTCTGGTAAGAGGTGGCAAACTGGGTTTGCAAAAATTTCGACCTATTGAGCCCGCAAGCGACCAGAATGCTCTGCTGCCATGCGGGCAGGCAGCCAGCTTTTTGCTGATCTGCAGGTCGTGTTCGAATTTTGACCTATTGATGATTCTCTTGCATTCCTTTGCCGATTTGTTGTATGCTGATCTGCTTTCGGGCGTTCGAGATGTGTTGTAGGCTCGGTAAGCCGCGTTTTTTCGTCGAACTGCTTCGGAGCATTGTCGACTGAACCACGGCTTTGAGCCCACACCAGTTTCTTTAGTAGTCGATTGTATGAAGCCATCCATCGCCGAATTGATGACTTCACCAATCTCCTGGGCACATCTTGAAGGGTCCGAAGTCCGAAAACAAACAGCTGACCACGGAAAAGCATTGAAATGGGCCCGCATACCGAACCAATCTGAATCAACCTTATCCAACTACTAATGAAAGCTATAAACTGTTTGCTGTCTCACTCCCGCAACCGATGATACCAACATGTAGCTTTCGCCACGACTTTTATTAGTAACTTTATAACTAACCTATCCCAAATTATGATACACAATGTATATACGAGAATTCGACATAATTACGCAATATTATTATCACAATAATCACGCGATAGAAATTTAGACGATATTGAAATATGTATTCAAATTTTTATTCCTTTTGTATAGGATGATAACTAAATGTATAATTTAGTAAATGTAATATAGATATCTTCAAAAATAAGAACTTTCTTTTATTTCGACTAAAATTATGAATATTACCCATGAAATTTTAAAAAAAATATTATTAAACCATAAAATAATTTAATGAATAATAGTTACTTTAAATTAAAGCAAACAGAATTTACCTAAATAATAACGAGTAATACTTGGGCTATGACTATGTCGAATCGACGGAGTGACGAAAGTTATAGGGGTTTTTTTTTGTTATTTGTTTTTGGGGTGTTATGCCGTGTTGCGCTAACTCCTTCTTTAGCCAACGTTTCGGACAGCATTGCAGTGTCCATCTTGAACAAATAACACATCTACCATTTTGAACAAATAACACATCTGCCCTGATGATGGACACTGCAATGCTGTCCGAAACGTTGGCTAAAGAAGGAGTAAGCGCAACACTGCATAACACCCCAAAAACAAATAACAAAAATACTTTTGGCCGTGAAAATCTTAAATCATATTTATAGGGGGTTATTTGACCCTGACGCCCCCCGCGCCGCCCTTTGTTCTAAAGATTTTTTTTTTGTTCGTTCAATCTGACTTTAAATAATTTTAAGAAGTACCTTTCTACAAAAAAGTTATCGTTCCATCGTAGCCTTTATAGAGATTAAGTTAAATTTAAAAATATGAAGAAAAAAACTTTTATATCAGACGTAATTATAAAGTTAAATACCTACTTTAATTCTAAGCGCATTTCTCTAATGAGTCTCCAGAAACAAATGGGACACAATACTGTCGTTTTAACCTGACGAAAGTAAGCAAACATCATTTAAATCAGAATAGAATTCATAGATTTTTATTGTGTTTTTAGTTGATACGTATTGTCCCATTGTACGTTTATAGTTTCATTATCTATTGAATCGCTAACATCATATTTAAAAGTAATGAAAAGAAAAGGGGACAGTTCTAGGAATTCAGTTTTACGGCAGAAGTTTGAAATTTCTTTCTAAAATTCAAGTAAAGTGAATGTAAAACGAAAATTTTCGGACTTTAATGCATACAATGTTATAAAACCCAATGCATAGCACTCCAAACAACATTAAGATATAATAGAACGATAAATCTAGTTAAAATGCTTGTTCCGAGATCAGAGTAGACCGTGTACTTTTATGCAAGAATTCATTACCGAGTTCATTACCGAGTGCGCAAATCATTTGTCACTCCCGCTATCAATACTGTTTAATATATCGATCAAGACTGGTACATTTCCAGATATATGGAAAAGAGCCTACATCACACCAATTCATAAATCGGGAACTAAGTGTGAAGCAGATAATTATAGACCCATTTCCAAGCTTTGCATTTTTTCAAAGGTGTTCGAAAACATAGTCTATGACCAGTTATTCCCTGTGGTAAAGAATTCGATCAACGAATTTCAGCATGGATTCTTTGCAGGTCGCTCTGTTGCTACTAATCTTATAACTTTTACAAACTTCTTGTCTGCCTCCATGGATAAACGTGTGCAAGTTGATACAATCTATACCGACTATAGCAAGGCTTTTGACAAGATCAACCACAACATTCTGCTTAGAAAACTTGCTAATCATGGTATTCATGGAGATCTCCTTCGTTGATTATCCTCATACGTAACAAACAGGTCCCAGGCTGTGACAGTGGGTGGATTTTCCTCGGTCTGGAAAATCATTACTTCCGGTGTGCCTCAGGGGTCCATTTTGGGTCCTTTGCTTTTCTCTATTTATATTAATGATATTACGACATGTTTTCACAACGCTCAAATTTTACTATTTGCTGACGATATGAAGATATACCTTCCTATAAGCTCCCCGGACTGTTCTGCGCGTTTACAAGCAGATCTTGATCGACTGACGGATTACTTTCTCAGAAATAAGCTTTCTATCAATATTTCTAAATGTTGCAAAGTCACATTCACACGTAACCGTGTGAAAACACTGCATGATTACACCATTTCTGGATCGATTTTAACAAAGAAAGACTATGTGCGTGATCTTGGGGTTTTCTTGGACTCTAAACTTACCTTTGATAAACACGTTGATAACATTGTCACCAAAGCATCAAAAAGTCTAGGTTTTGTACTGAGAACATGCAAATTTTTCAAAAATACTAAGACATATCTGACTCTCTACAATTCACATGTTCGTCCTCACCTGGAGTACTGTTCACCGGTTTGGAACCCGCGCTATATTGTTTATGTTAACAGGTTAGAAAGAGTTCAGGAACGATTTATCAAATTCCTCAATTTTAAATCATTTAACATATACAACTCTTACGACGAAATCGAGAAACATTTTCGAATCACGAAACTACTCAACAGGAGGATTGTCGCTGATCAGATGCTCTTGTATAAAATTATTAACTCTAAAGTTGACTGCCCGGAGTTGCTGAACAAAATAAATTTCCATGCGCCAATTCGATACAGCAGACAAAATACCCTTTTCTACATTGATAGATGCAATACCAATTCCAACCAAAATGAATTTATGCAAAGGACATGTAACTACTATAATAATAAATTTGCAAATATAGACACTCGTGCTGACATATTCACTGCTAGTTACTATCACTACAGAATTTCATTGTATCACATTCTAACTCATATTAACCACTGTTAAAATGATTGTACCTAATATTTTAATATTACTTGCGTGTCAACTTTTCCTCATCCCTCTCCTCCCCTTTCCCGTTCCAACCCAAGTCTATTTAAGTATAGTTAAAATCACTTTTATGTATTGCTGTTTATGGTAGGCATATTATAGGTTTATCGTTTACAGGTTAGTTTTATGTTTCTATATATATCTGTGAACATTAATAATTGGTCTATTTTTTGTTATTCTCTTATGTACATTATATTACTAAGACTGTTTATGTTCCCAAAATAAATAAATAAATAAATAAGTAAATTCCTTTACTTTGCCAGAAATGATTGCTAAAACTTCAGCCAAAAACGTATAAACGCGAATTTAATATTGAAACCTAGCAACATCAATAACAATGTACTTCTTGCTTTGAATGTTTCTGTATCAGGTAGGTTGAATTAGAAATTACGAACTGCAACAATTCCATTTTTAAATATATTTTAGAATGAAATCCAACAATCGAAAAATAAACGCTTGACATTATCTGGCCTCGCACCAAGTGCAACACTCCGTTTCTCGCTAAAGTGCTCCAGTCTCGTATTTTTACCAAGTGATCTATTTAAAGTTACCATTTTGTTAGTAGATGCGGGTATATCTGATGTGTGGAATGAGTGTGAAAGTTTGTATATATTATATAAATCTTAAGAATTGTAACGTTAAAGAATTGTGCAAGCTTGGATTGCCAGGGTAGTGCCCGATTATTGTTTTGTTGAGAGTTTTTTCGGGTGGCTGCCCTGCGATCGGTTGGACGAGCGGGCTCAATAGCGCGGGTAGGAAGGTCGGGGTGACAATACGGGAGAGGACGATTACGCGGTGTGCGTTGCGTTTTGCCAAACAAATTGATATTGAAAAAAATGAAAAAGAGCACGCGGATACTATGAACCGATCCTTCGGAGAATGAAGGATACAGAATTTCCGTGTAAACTAACCAAACATAAAACAAACGTTTTAACTCCTGCGCGAGATCAGCCGGTTCTTTGTTCGAGTGTTGTTTGGTGAGATTGAAATGTTGGAGGATACAAACTTTCCGTGTAGACTAACCAAACATAAAACAAACGTTTTGATTCCTGCGTGAGATCGGCCTGTTCTTTGTTCGAGTGTTGTTGTTCGGTGATATTGAAATGTTAAAGGATACAGACTTTCCGTGTAAACTAACCAAACATAAAACAAACGTTTTGACTCCTGCGAGAGATCGGCCTGTTCTTTGTTCGAGTGTTGTTGTTCGGTGAGATTGAAATGTTGAAGGATAGAGACTTTCCGTGTAGCCTAACCAAACATAAAACAAACGTTTTGACTCCCGAGAGAGGTCGGCCTGTTCTTTGTTCGAGTGTTGTTGTTTGGTGAGATTAAAATATACAATCATTTTCAAAAAATGGTTTTATTGGTGAGTGTTTTTGAAGTGTAATTCCTTGGAGACTACACTGGATTGCGTTAATCGTTCAACGTTGAGCGCAAACGTTCAATGGATGCTGGTTAATTGAAAATGGCCTCGCGCACTCCTTCCCACGATTCTCTACCCGGAGCTAACTCATACGGATTTCACGGATTTCACCGCTGGCGGACTCTCCAAACACCCTCAGACATGACAACATGTTCAAGGTTCTTCAATGTTTTCACACATTCTACCTCCTTGCCTTAGCCCCATCATAGCCCTGGTGATTGACAAGGGTCCATGCTCATCAGACGTGACAGAATAAAAAAGTTTCAAAATGCAGCGCCGGTTGAAAAAAAAGTAGGCTTTTGAGACTAGTGACGTCACTGGTCACGTCCATAGATTTGGTGCGATTTCGGAACACCTGAACAATTGTAACTTTGAAGATTATTTTAAGTATTCAAACTAACTATACAAATAATAAATATACTGATATTTAAGTTAGAAGTACATTATTGTTGAAAAAGGGACTGGAGTTTCTGTTCAATTTTGCAGGCTACCGACATCTGTAGTCTAGAAATTTGAAGTTACTACGTTTAACCAAAATGGTGTGAGTCCTTGCTTAGAAAATAGTGTCAATTTGGTCGGTATAGCAGGTTTCATTTTTACTGCTAGACATCACAATGACAAGTGTTTTATTTACATGTAGTGGGTTTTGAAGTCTTTAAAAAGGCTCGCATTATGTGTTTTTTCGTTCTTTTCTCAACAATAACTCGATAATAAACAAGCTCATAAGTCAGAGCGATCGTAGCAGTGTTATTCGCACAGTTTCCTTATAAATATTGTACCTGTTTCAATAGTTTGAAATAAATGTAAAGTGGTATCAAGAAAACCAGTTTTTATTCAAAAAGGATCATCCCCATTTTTTAACATTTGATCCTTCAACCGGATTACGATCAGGAGATTGTATGTAAAAAAAAAAACAAAGAACCAGCAGCCAAAAGGATACAAAATTGATTGAAACTGGAAATCATTAAGGAAAGTGGACCACATCGCAAATCTGAGATAAGTATTCAGTGCTTTCCTTCCTATCATCCATTTTATGTTTATTCAGGTCTCATGTAATTTAAACGAGATTAATCTTAAATAGAGTCAATATTATAAATAAAATCACTACCCACTTGAAAATAAGAATATAATATTATTGAATAGTGTTCTCAAATAGTATTGTCAAGATTGTCGTGGTATTCTTTCAAACGGGTGTTTGCTAAAATAAAATAATTGTCAACCGATATTAACAAAATATAATTAAAAATGGAAAATATGAAGTCATTAATAAACAAACGCGGCGTAATCAAAGGAAAACTAACCCGATTCGCGGATTCCTTAAATGCATTGTCGGTAAATGAAATTAAATTAAGATATGAGCGGGTGAAATCATTGTTAGATGAATTCGAAGCAGTTCAACAGAAAATTGAAATGTTACCGGATTCAGACGAAATTGAAAATTATAGTCAACGAGAAGCTTTCGAAAACCAATATTTCTCAGTTTTGGCAACGGCCAAAGGCGCGATCGAATCCGTCGATCAAAGTAAGGTGGAAATTAAACTACCCAACCTCCAATTACGGGAATTTCATGGCGATCAGAAAAATTGGGTTAATTTCGTCGAAACCTTCAAGACTTTAGTCCATAGCAATAGTAATTTAAGCAACGTACAAAAATTCTTTTATTTGCAATCAACTTTAAAGGGAAACGCATTAAAGATAATTGCTAATCTAGAAATTTCTGAATTAAATTACATTTCCGCTTGGGAATTATTAAATGAACGTTATGCAAATTTAAGAACTACCGTTCATAAACACATCCAAGCTCTATTTTCATTAAAAGACATGAAACAAGAAGAGCCTGTAGCATTGAGGTATCTAATTGATGAAACAAACGTTAGTTTAAAGGCATTACAAAATATCGGGGTCAAGGTAGATCAATGGGATCCATTGGTTATTTATATAATATCAAATAAATTAGACACAGCTACCCGAAAAAATTGGGAACAATATATATTACAAGACGAATTACCGACGTTAAAGGAATTCTTAAAATGTTTATCTGCTAGAGCCCAAGTATTGGAACTGATGAACGCTTCTGAGAAAAAATTTTCTAGCTTACATAAAACACAACTAGGCAACAATAATTGCAAAAAAGATTCATCAGTATTTTTAGCGGTAAAGGCTAACAACTGCATTTATTGTAACGAGAAAGGTCACCATATTTATTATTGTAAAAAATTTCTGAAATTAAAATTACATGAGAGGATTGATGCTACGAAATCAATCCAAGCTTGTTTTAAATGTTTAAAGGTGGGTCACCAGGCACAGAGTTGCAAGGCAACCTTTTCTTGCAGGCGTTGTGGCAAAGATAATCACAACACCTTACTACACAATGAGGTACCTCTGCGGGAGGCCTCCAATATGGATGCTGATAACGAGGTTTCAGTATCGAATTTTTCTGCATCGGATAAAGCAGAAAAAATAATATTATTGTCAACTGCCAACATAGGAGTTGTGGGTAGTAACAATAAAATTTTTAAAGCCCGCATTCTGATTGATTCAGGGGCCCAGTCAAATTTTATGAGAGCAGAATTTGCTAATAAATTAAATTTACCATGTGAATTGATAAACAAACCCGTTTCTGGGATCCATAATAACATCACTCACATAAAAAAGAGAATTTCAGTGGAGATGAATTCGCTTCATACTGATTATAAAAGTGAAATATCATGTCTGATTTTACAGGAGATTACAACAAATTTGCCACAAGTGACAATGGCGAAAAAAGACTTCAAGTTACCACGAGGATTGGAGCTAGCTGACCCGAACTTCAATATAGCTGCACCCATCGACATCCTGTTGGGCGCGGAGAGCTTTTGGGAAATCCTAACCAACGATAGATTGAAACTCGAATCGGGACCAACACTTCAACGTACGCAACTGGGATGGATCATATCAGGACCAATCCACATGTACCCAAAGCAAAGGCCTGTATCAGATTGTTGTAATTTATCTATAAATAAAATAAGTCACCAAATAGAAAAATTTTGGAAATTGGAGGAGATTAATCCCACTAAGATTCTAAATCATGAAGAAAAGGCTTGTGAAGCCAGTTTTGCTAGTACTCATACTAGACAAGACGACGGTAGATACGTAGTAAGTTTACCGCGTCGAGCATGCATTGATCAGCTGGGAAGTTCATTGCTCACTGCTGAAAAAAGATTTAAAAATATAGAAAGAAAATTTGTGTCAAATCCCGAATTGAAGACACAATATATACAATTCATGCGTGAATATGAGGAATTAGGTCATATGGAGGTGTGTGACCAGTCAAAGGGGGATCGTGAATCCTATTTTTTACCTCATCACGCTGTAATAAAAGAATCAAGCACTACTACTAAAGTGAGGGTCGTTTTTGACGGCTCCGCCAAAACTTCAAATGGAATTTCTCTCAATGACGCCTTGATGACAGGACCTGTTATACAAAAGGACTTATACACCCAACTATTGCATTTCAGGAAACATCAAGTAGTACTGACGGCTGACATCGAGAAGATGTACCGCCAGATTAACGTGTGTGAAGCGGACCGTGACCTGCAGAAGATAGTGTGGCGCGAGTCGCCGCAGGAGGTGCTCAAGCATTACCGTCTGAAGACAGTCACATATGGTCTGGGGCCTTCCTCTTTCTTAGCCACTAGAAGTCTACGGCAAATTGGTATGGATAACAATATAAATTTTCCTAGAGCTAGTCAGGTCATAGAAAATGACTTCTATATGGATGACTTGTTAACCGGAGGAGATGACATGGAATCCTGTAGAGAGTTAAAAGAGCAATTAATCAACATCTTTTTGTCTGCGGGGATGACCTTGAGGAAATGGAGGTCCAATGTCTTGGAGTTGTCAGCCGAGTCGGGCCAAGCTAAGATTGCCGAATCAGGCAATTCTGAAAAAATTATTACTGACAATCCAAAGACTGAGAAAATATTAGGATTAATATGGAATAATGAATCTGATTATTTTTCTTATGTAATAATGAAACCATCAAGTCGAACCGAGAGTAAAAGACAGATATTATCTTGCATCGCATCAACCTTCGATCCATTAGGTCTTCTAGGACCGATTATAGTTGTAGCCAAATTGATAATGCAGAAGTTATGGCAGTCTAAAGCAGCGTGGGATGATCCATTGCCTAATGAAATATTAGCACCCTGGAGGTCCTACCTTCAAGAATTAATTCAACTAAATGTGTTGAAAATACCAAGAAAAATTATTTGCAGGCAATCTACATATCTACAACTACACGGTTTTTGCGACTCATCTGAGAAAGCTTACGGAGCCTGCGTTTACATGGTGTCGGTGGACCATGTCGGTAAGCGGCATTCACATTTAATAACGTCCAAATCAAGAGTGGCGCCATTGAAGTGTATTTCCCTGCCCAAGTTGGAGCTTTGTAGTGCTGTGCTACTGGCTAAATTAATTAAAAACGTAAAACAAGCGTTAAATATAGTGGAGATCGACACACATTATTGGTGTGACTCCATGATAACGTTGTGCTGGCTGAAAGGTCAACCTACGAGATGGGCTACTTTCGTTGCAAACCGAGTAGCCGAAATACAAGAACTTAGTGATCCAGATCTATGGAGACATGTATCATCAGCCGACAATGCAGCAGATATACTTTCAAGAGGAACCACTACAGATAAATTGATAAATTCTGCAATATGGTGGAATGGACCAAGTTGGTTGACCGAGGGAGTCAACGCTTGGCCTATATCAAATATTTCGTGTTCAAACCCTCCTGAACTCAAAGGCAAAAATATTCTATTATCCACAGATATTCAAGAATGGGAGATATTTGAAAAATTCTCATCATTTATTAAATTGAAAAGAGTTACTGCGTATGTATTGCGATTTGTCAATAACTGCAGAAGTGTTAAGGGTAAAATTTCAGACAATTTAAGTGTGGCTGAATTGGAATCAAGCTTGAAATGTCTATTGAGATCAGCTCAAATACACGCCTTTCAAAAGGAATTGAAAGAATTAAAAAACCATGGCATCGTCAACAAGAAAAGTAATTTAAAATCTCTTAATCCCTTCTTACATGATGGTCTAATATATGTAGGCGGTAGGTTGAATTTGGCTACACATTTATCTTACCAACAAAAACACCCAGTTATCTTGCCGGCTAAACATAAGCTAACTGAATTGATAATACGTCACTACCATTATGTAAACCTACACGCAGGACCTCAAGCTTTGTTAGCTGAAATACGATTAAAATTTTGGCCCATCTTTGGTAAAAATACTATTAAAAAGATATTACATAAATGTGTTGTATGTTTTAGATGTCGTCCCCGAACCGGTCATCAAATCATGGGAAATTTGCCACCCGAAAGAATTACGCCGAGTCGTCCTTTCGCTATCACCGGAATAGATTACGCCGGACCAATTCTAATTAAAAGTGGGACGCTGAGGAAGGCTTCCCTCGCAAAATCGTATTTATGTATCTTTATTTGCTTCTCAACCAAGGCCGTTCACTTGGAATTAGTTTCGGATTTATCTAGCAATGCTTTTTTGAACAGCTTAAAAAGGTTTATATCCCGTAGGGGACAACCTGAAAAGATCTTTTCCGACAATGCTAGTAATTTTAAAGGAGCTAGCAGCAGACTCAAAGAGCTGTACACCAGCTTGAGGGAAAACAACGACAATATTCAAAATTATTTAGTGAACAGAGGTATTGAGTGGAAGTTCATAACCCCTCGAGCCCCTAATCAGGGAGGTTTGTGGGAAGCAGCAGTAAAATCAGCAAAATTCCATTTATATAGAATCACTAACAATTCTTCATTAACATTTGAACTCTTATATACCTTAATTTGTCAGATTGAGGCCTGTTTGAACTCCCGTCCATTAACTTCCTTATCCGACGACATCCATGATTACCAACCTCTTACCCCAAACCATTTCCTTATAGGCACTGAATCCTGTATCATTCCTGAGAGAGACGTCCGGGCGATACCGGACAACAGACTAACTCAATATCAGAGGATCAGTTCGCTAATTCAATCTTTTTGGTCTAGATGGAAGCAAGATTACCTGATGGAACTACAAAAGAGAACTAAATGGCAGACCAGCACTCAACGGGCACTGCAAAAAGACGATCTGGTGATTTTAAAGGAAGATCATTTACCTCCACCTTTATGGAAAATGGCCCGAATTCTGCATACACACCCTGGAGCGGATGGAGTAGTACGAGTTGTTACCCTAAAAACACCTCAAGGAGTCTTTGTGAGGCCCATCACAAAGATATGTCTGATGCCCCTGGATTCAGACACTAAACCTGTAATTGACGTCCCGGACCTTACCAAGGATTGATTATGTACATTACACTATGATGCTTATCTTCTCGACTCCACCTTGGATGGATCAAGCAGAAGACCTGAGAAGAAAGAAGAAAAAAAAAGGAACAATAATTGTGTTGTGTTCAGTGTAAACTATATTATTTGTGTTATTGAACTATTTAAATATGTAAAAATTAGTATGCAGACGTGTGTAATTTAGTCATTTTTGAATTTTTTTTTGGTTATTTAATAGGATTAATAATTTTCTAGTTATTTTTAGTTAATTAATAGAGTAATTCAACAGCATTTATACAGTTAAATTTATAAGTTTACCAGTAGGGCATAAAAAAAGGGGGTTTTATTTTGTTAATTTCTGCTATTTTAAATTATTTTGTTAGTATTTTTGCGGTATATTTAGATTAAGAATTTTTAGTTTATTCTGTTTGGGTTATAGTTTATTTTTAAATAGATTATCATTCAAAAATTTAGTGCAATTTTTGAATCCCGCCCCCTGGCAATATGTTCAATTTTGCAGGCTACCGACATCTGTAGTCTAGAAATTTGAAGTTACTACGTTTAACCAAAATGGTGTGAGTCCTTGCTTAGAAAATAGTGTCAATTTGGTCGGTATAGCAGGTTTCATTTTTACTGCTAGACATCACAATGACAAGTGTTTTATTTACATGTAGTGGGTTTTGAAGTCTTTAAAAAGGCTCGCATTATGTGTTTTTTCGTTCTTTTCTCAACAATAACTCGATAATAAACAAGCTCATAAGTCAGAGCGATCGTAGCAGTGTTATTCGCACAGTTTCTTTATAAATATTGTACCTGTTTCAACAGTTTGAAATAAATGTAAAGTGGTATCAAGAAAACCAGTTTTTATTCAAAAAGGATCATCCCCAATTTTTAACAGTTTCTTAATATCAAAGTGTAGGTTAATCCCTTTTAATTTACCGTTTTCCATAAATGTAGACTATTTATAGTACACATATATATGGACGTAAATATTTTTATATTTAATATATCATTACGTGGAAATGAAACACGGGTAGCTACTACGCATTTCCTAAAATATAAAAATGATGCATGAAAACATCTTATTAACAGTACAAAGATGAAAAAAATGGTCTACACATAGACATGCGTGTAATAAGTTCTATTGCCAATGAATACCAGTTTGTACTACCTTTGCCAGTAAAGGCATATTTGTTTGTCAACTTTATGTACCAACGTTTCATGTTACATGAGAGTGAATGATAAATGTAGGTCGGTTAGCGTAGTTTAACATTATTTAGGATATTTACGCCATCAATTAATTACTGCGATGTTCGGGAGCGGTACTTAGCGAGTTGTGTCATTAGCCGGAAACTTGACAGCCGCCACGTCGACGATCCCGCTCTCAAAGAGCGTCCTCTATCTAGTGCCTATCCCCAACCGCCTCTGCTCTTCCGCCCTCCACGCTCTGCGCTCCTGTAAAAGAGGTGTCTTCTTTGCTCTAGGATTGGAGGGATTGTTGATATGTGTAATTTGCTGGTATTTGGAGACCCTCTAGAACCTTAGAATTGTGTTGGAAATGTTTTTTTTTTAACGAAGAGCTATTTTTTTTTTACTGGAAATATGATTTTTCAGCAGAGAGCTGAGAGAGTTCACATCGAGATTAAAAAGTGTAATGTTATTATTTTATATGTACTGTTTTCGTTATCATTTAAGCTTTCAAAGACATTATCAGATAATGTTAATTTGTTCTTTCAGATAAAAATAAAAATTATAAATTGCCAAATCTTCTCAAAACCAAAAACTTTGTTTATACGATTTCAGTTCACGGAATGATTACAAACTTCGGTGCTTTAAAAAATCCATATTCATAAATGTTTAAAAATTATATTAACTATACCATGTTTAAAATTTTGTAAAATAAATGTGTTGAATCTTATTCAAAAGCGGGTATTTACAAAAAGTAATACCTTCCATAAAATAAATGAGGTAAAGCTGGTGTGACGTCACATCCAATGGCGTAATAATTAAATAGTTATGCGTACAATATACTTCTACTTATAATAGGTACGATACATTAATGATTTGCAGCTGCACCTGTATTAAAATAGTTTTCTTAACTTTCTTCCGACAATCCAGATTTACCCTGCTGTCAAGTTTATGTTTGATGGATTTGCTTACTCTGTCGTAATAAAATCGGAAATCTTTTGTCGGTATTTAATGTTCTATGAAAACAAAATCAATATTTACGCATTGATCAATCAAATAAAGTCGACATGCCGAAGTGACAGCTCTGACTGCAAAAGTAATCTTATCCGTGGTTGGCAAAAACATTTTATTTTTTTTTTTTATTTTATGATCGGTAGATGGAGAATTACTCTTTGTGCCATGACTACTATGTTCCACGAATTTCTTCTATTTTTCGTCCTTGTGCTTGTCACGTGTAACAAATTATTCTCCTGATAGTCAGGATCACATTTCTAGTGCATTCAGTCTACTTCCTTTGCTTCATTCCTAGTTACTTTCGTCGTTCCTTTGCAATTTCCACTTCTACCCATGAATCAGGCTTTATATCAGTACTAGTTGCGGACTGTTCACCTGAAATCCTGTGAGGAATTTATTATTAGTGACTACTGCATTCAATGTTCACCTTCTTCCATCATTCTTATTAGCTTTCAAGTCTGTTGCAAACCTGCCCACAGTACCCACCTACTTCCCGGAAAGACTTACTATCATATATAATATACTACACTAGAGCAGACCCTTGAGAAATCACGAAATCAGACATTACTTGTCAAGATTAATCCTAGTAAATTTAAACAACGCATTGCAAATATAAAATTTTAAAATAAATATCTGATAAATAATATTAAATTGCACGTAGGTACTTTATCGCTTGTCAGAACTCTTAAAACGGTCAGTTCCAATTATGAACATGGCATATAAATTCTAAACAAATCTGAGTTCATAGAAACAGAGTTTTAATCACTCACAGACAAAAATCCACAACCGATATTACACGATATATCAAAAAAATGCATGAATTTGATATTAGATATATTTATAAATTAATCAATATTTTTTTACTCTGTCAATACTCCACTCATCCTAAGTAGATTCGATAAATCGAAAATTATTTAACTTCACTTACAAAATTATATCGTCTATTATTTACGTAAACAAGTTATTACGAGTCTAGAAGTAAATAAAAATTTCTTTATCATTAATTTTTTTTTTCATTTTATTCAATAAGATATAAGTGGGTACAGTGGATATAAATTACATATCGGTACAAAATATATATCTCACCAAAGAAGAATCTGGTTCTTGTGCTTGGTGAGCGAGTTACACTAATTATAAAGAAAATAGAATGACATTAATGACATTGTAAAATGTTATTCTATTTTCCTTATAAGTAGTGTAACTCGCTCACATATATATAATAGGAATAATTGAAACTTCTGGATCATCTATAATTCATCACATCTTTAAAAAGTTATATAAAGTCATGGACAGCGATGAAACAAAAACTTTACTAACTGGGTTAAGTAGGTTAGGTTAGGTTAGGTTAAAATTTATTTTTTTCGTCGTTTTTAATGACTTTATATCACTTTTCAGATGTGTGTTGAATAGTCACTGTGTTGAGTTAGCATGGAACCGGTTTAAATATATAGGATTCTGTTACAAAAATGCGTCTTTGTATGTAAGTTTATAATTAACAAAACCCTTGATTTACCTGGAAGGTCCCTGGGACTCCATTGAAAACTTTCAGCGCTCATAAAACCGTTCGTTTTTGGAATTACAAATTGCGCGTTCCAGTACCTTCTACCTTCACGCAGTGACGCGCCATACGCAAGGTAAAGCGGACGTCGATGTGCGTGGCTCCGGTAGGTGAGTAATCTCGCTAGTGGAGTCCGTGTGACTCCACCAGGGTATGAATGTTGCAGTTTTAGCCTAATTACGGTATTTTTTTCCCGGAATAAGAGAAGGTATTGTCACCTGTGTCCACCGCGTCTAAAAAGTAAAACTGTGTATATTTGCCATAGTTGTTCTAAGCCTCTGTGCCTTGGCTGTACAAAAAAAATAAGCAACCACTGTGTCACCAACCGTGACTGGATGGTCTTGCACGTTGGTGATTGATTATGTTTTTGTTATATTGCTTTAAAAATTTGTTTGAAAAATTATTTTGTTTTCGAAATGTTGAGACTAGAAGTGAGGTCTCGTAATTTTGCTACAAGAAGTGCTATATTCTAGAAGTTCCTTAATAAAAGGCCGTGATTCTATAATTTTAAGTAAAAACCTATGCCATTGTAAAACCAAATATAAAATAAACAAATTTAAATAGCATTTCATTTGAAAAAATGTTTTATTTCATGTTAAATTAACGATTTTATTTCCAGGAGTCCTGGGGATACCACCAGGTAAATTGTGTATGTACTATGAAGTCACCGGGTAAATCAAGAGTTAACCAATAATATTTTTCTCGTCATTTCAAGCTGTAAAGTTTTGCAGTAAAGTTTGATTCGATAGTAAATGCAGAAATTCCTTTGGTTGTCTATGTCGAGTTCCTGCACAAAATGAGTTACCCGAGAAGCATAATAAAGCGAAGAATTTCTTCAGCGCTTTTTGGAAGCGGAGCTTAATGGAAGGGCGTGATTCTGTCATCCCGAGCTTCAAACTAATAGTTCAGCGATAGCTTCTTGTAAGATCGATGGCTATTGCAGTGCAGATATTGTGAGTTATAACCCGGATTATTCTTGTTCTTTTCAGATGCAAAGTACAGAAATCTGTTTCTTTATTTCCATGCAAGGAATAGTAGATGATTTGTGACGGTCCGTAGTAAAAAGATGCCGGCGCGGCGACAAATCAACAACATTCTAGATATTGAAATTGGATTGGTGATTGCTTTTTTCATGTATACTTTGTAGTTCATTTTGAATTACACAAATAATGAAGAGTGTCACTAATAGTTTATGGTTTTAAAATAGTTTTTTTTTAGATAATTTTTCTTTTTATAACTTTTACGGTTATACCCAACAATAAAATACATCATTAAAGAAGAAGATAATACTAATAAATCTAAACGAAACATAAAATCCAACAACCCAATATATGGGAAAAATTAGTTCAAATAGTTTTGTTAATTCTGAATTTGAAATATGAAATCGACAAAAATGACTACATAATTAAGTCCCAATGGTGGAGTGATTAGAGGCCTTGTCCCGTTAAGACAGAGATCTGGGGTTCGATTCGTAGTTGAGACCGTTACCTTTTTTATTTTTCTGCGTCTTGTTCTGTTTCAAGTTTTATTTATATTTATTACTTTGCTTATATTTCATGTGAAAATTTAGTAAAATATCAATAATCAAAATAGTTAATATTATATTCAGAGATGTCGCACACGTAGACACTTTGATATTGTATTCGGAGATGTCACACACGTTGACACTTTGATATTGTATTCAGGAATGTCACACACGTAGACAAGTTAATATTTTATTCAGAGATGTCACACACCTATATACGTTAAGATTGTATTCAGAGATGTCACACACCTATATACGTTAATATTGTATTCAGAGATGTCACTCACATAGACACGTTAATCTTGTATTAAGGAATGTCGCACACGTAGACAATTTAATATTGTATTCAGATATTTCACACAGAAACACGCGTTAATATTGTATTCAAAGATGTCACTCACGTAGACACGTTGGTACTATATTGTATTCAGATATGTCACACACGTAGAAACGTTAGTACTATCTTTTTGCTAAGCCTCCTGTAGGTAAAATGAATACGGATAATACACAATAAGTTTAATAATTTTGAGCAACATTATAAATAGAAAATATATTGGGCGAAATGTAAATTTAACATTTATGTACGAATAGTTTCTGATTTGCAACTCGATTACAATCGTTAATAAAGTACCCAGAAAATAGTCACCACTGCACATTATTATTTATTTGTTCAATTTTCTTTAATAACTTTTTGAAGGTTATACCAATCAATGTAATATATCATTTAAGAAGAAGATAATACTAATATATCTAAACGAACACAACAAAACACGGAAAAATAAAAATATAAACTCAACTGAGAATCGAAAATAGCAAACCGGGACAACGTCTTTAACCAGTCAACCATTGGAACCTTATTATTATATGTCATTTTTGTGGATCTCATATTTCAAATTCAGAATTAACAATATTATCTTGCAACTAATTTTTCCTATATTTACGGCAGCTATCTTTTTGAATGTTAACAAAGTTCTAAAGAGTTGGTTTTAACCTAGATAGTGTCTCGGATATTTATTTAAATGGAATACTTACTATATTTAAATGTTTGTGATTTGTTCGGTTAAAGGTATAGTTAATATAACATCGAGTCGACAAGTATATTATTTATAAATTACAACTAGTAGACTGTCAAAGCGATAAGACAGTAGTCCTGGGTTCAATTTGGAGTTGAGACCGTGTATTATCTTCTTCTTCAATGATACGTTTATTTATTAATTATCAGGTTCTAATATTTGAATGACATTACCCGTTCGTGGAAATATTTTAGTTAGCGCTCTCAAAGCAGCCAAGTGAATAGTATAAATGTGATGTCGTCCGTTACACGGATATTAAGGTCCGTATAACAGTTGTCCCGTATCGACCCCTAAGGAATACGGTTTAACTACGAGGGTCATTACCCGCCCTTACATGCCGTTAGGTCCGCAACACCTCCTGGGACCGGCAGCGGACAGCGGACACGGGGCGGACGGGATGCTTGCTACATGATATTCAGGGGACGGGGCGGGACTTATTGAATTTCTGATTTAATATCTGATTTAACGGATGGTTTGGCACCACTACGAAATTTAATTTGCTATGGAATGAGAAGCTATTAAGGGTAACAAAATGTTTTCATTTCATACTCCTTCCTATTATATCAGTGTTTAATGCAGCAGCACGGCTCATAACCGGGGTTTCAAAATATTCGCACATTTCAGAACACCTTCGTAACCTTCACTGGCTCAAGTGCCCTGAAAGAATCCAGTACAAACTGTCCTGGATGGTGTTTAAATCCATCAATGAAATGCCCCCACCCTACATCTCTGAACTATGCTTCCCGGAAAACACTGGTCTGAGGCAGTCAACTCTTAGATCAGCAACATCAGCAGCTGTAGGCAGACTGATAGAACCTATGCGCAAACCAAATACTAAGTTTGGTGATCGCACTTTCGGAGTATCTGGGCCGAAGGCTTGGAATAAACTCCCTCCGGAACTAAGATCCATAACAAGTCCAACAGAATTCAGGTCTAAACTAAAAACTTACCTTTTTAAGCTGTCGTACCCTTAATTTAAATATACCAATCCTAAGAGAAAGTCCAGTTATATTCATTTTTTCAATTAAGTCCTAAATCCTGTAATCTAAATTTCGCCAATAAACAATTAGATAAAGTTAATTAAGTTTTAATCTCAAGTGACCTACCAGGTAAGTATTGTACTGTATATTTTCTCCATAAATAGTTAAGTAATAACATAGATCACTGTAGAAATGTAATATAAGTTTGTACAGCGCCCTTGAGGTGTTTTTGCACAAAAACGGCGCTATACAAGTCATCCATCATTATTATTATTATCAAAATGAAATATCCAAAAAACCCTTTTTCTAATAAATAGTATAATTATGATCACAAATATCCGAATGGCTTAAATATATATTTTTTATAAGAAAGCGAATAAGCCTTCAGAAAACTTGAATGGTTTCTTTCCGGAATTTTTTATTTACTTTTAATTAATTCGACACATCACTGTAGGTGCAGTGTACCTAAAGGCAGGAGAATTATATAACTACCCATTGACAGAGTTTTGAGGTTGAAGTGTGGGTTAATGTAGGAAGGATTTATTAACTGAAGAGGCCCAGATTACATAAAGGAGGAAAAAATAGAAGCCGTCAGCTCTTCTTACACAAAACATGCGAGCCGATCCGTTCTCATGAAGCCAACATCAACTACTGTGAACGGGTGTTCCGTTCGTGCCCGACGAGTTTCATATTCTCGTATGTTCGAATATGATGCAAGCTGAAGAAGTTATTGAAACTAGCTTGGATTGAGCTGCACACGTACTCAAAGAGGAAAGTCACTAACTTATTCCAAATGCAATTATTTGTGTTAAGAAATTAAATCTTGTGAAATCCCACACTGGTCAAATCCGGGGAAAAATTACTTCAGTATGCTGACCACAATGTTTTGGAATTTTTTTAAAATTTGAATAAAACTGAGCTCCGGTAGAAGCTAGTATAGTGGTCTGTATGCCATTTTGCTTTGACTCGAAATTCACCCATCCACATTAAATTCATGTTATATCAAAAAGCAATAACTTTGTGATCAATAATTATTTTTTTGCTTTGGAACGGATTAGTAATGTTCGTAACATGTGTTGTTATTTTCGAAAACTATTCTCATTATTGTAATAACCCTTTTAGTTGCGCATTAATACTGGTGGTGGTAGAACATATCATTATTTGATGCTTGATGATAATTAGTAAAGGTAGATTATTTTTTTTAGTGTGCTTAATATTTTTATTTTATTTTTATTTGTCAGTACTTCAGAAATTATTTACTAGGTACTTTCATTTGAAAGAACATTAAGTTTCAGAGTTTGTTTCACATACAGTGTATGATAAATCATAGTTTAGAAAAATGTAATGTTTTATTATTTTAAAACATATTATTTTATAAAATTAAACAATGAAAACATACTTTCAAAACATACATTCAAAAATATTGAGAGAAAAAATTAGGTCGAGACTAAATACAAAAATCACATTTTAAATTATAAAATTGTCTACCACCTGAACAAGTAGCTAAAATTGAATTCAAAGTCGGTTCTGCTAGCAATTGCAAAATGAAAACCACCTATTTTTATCTGCTCTAGATAGGGTGTATGTACGTATTTTCAAATACATACGAAATTCACGGTACGAAAGGTTTTGAATGATCAAAATAAATAATAAAAACGGTTAGATTGTTTGTTTTTGTCAAGAAACTAACTTGTGTAGCGGCTAGTGGAACATTTCTTTGAAACCCGTGAGAATAAAGGTGTTTGACTTTGTTTCAATTAGTTACCTAGTAAGAAAACAACAAGTCTACCTACCCAATGTGTATTACTGTAACAACTCACGTTCCGGATACTAACTTTATACTCCCATGCGTCGTACGTCGTATGCAAAATTAATTATATAAATACGCAAATGTTTTTGATATTAAGTTTACAATAAAAATTCCCCGAAAAGCAGAACACGTTGAATTTTAGCTAGATTTACATTATTTTTAGTTTCTTATACTTCACGAATTGGCATAGTTATTCGCTATCAGCTGAATCCCATTTTGAAAAGATGTCGTTGTTTGTATTTGTGAAATGAAGAAATTTATAGATGTTTACTAACACCAACATAACACCAAATGGTGTAAACTAAAATATTCTGATGGATTTTTCTTAACTCTGTGCAAAAACTGCTGCATTTTATATGATTTACTGTGGTACACCATGCATTTATCACTATTAATAGACTGCAAACTTTCTTTCCGTGATCACATAAATAACATCGTAAACAAATCACAACTACTCGGCTTCATTCATAGAATAACCTCAGACATTAGACACATAAGTACACTTAAAACTCTACACCGCTCATTGGTTCGCCCTCACCTTGAATATGCTAGTGTCATTTGATCTCCTTTCTATGCTGTCAACATTTGTCACATCGAATCCGTACAGCATCGCTTCCTATGAGGAATTGCTTGGAGGTTGTGGCTTGAAAGAGGCGAGTACACATATTATTAAATTGAACAAATTTCAAACATTTCTTTTTTGGAAAAACGTAGAAAGGACTCTGATCTGATTTGCATATTCAAAATTATCAACAGTATTACTGACACATCTGATTCGTTGCGGCTCATTCAGTTCAACGTCCCGTCCCGTAGACTCCGAAATAATGAAGGCTGAATAAAATTTTATATATAATTAGATGGAGTTAAAGCTTCTGTTTTGGCATTGAAAATTTTCTAAAAAAATCCATTTTACCAAACAATCCAAAAGTGTAACTAAATAAAAACGTTTGTACATATTTCGTAAGACAATTCTACCGAATGGTTTTGTCGCTGTGCGAAACGTATTTATTTACTCCGAAAATATTAAGGGTAACAATATTGACTTAGCCAAACATTTGCCGAGGGTGGGACAATAATCACCTACGTATTTGTAAGCTAAGACAATACAATACTTTATGTACTTGGGCATTGGCCAATTCGGATCAAGTCAATAAATATAACGAACAGAGGGGTTAGCGTTAGCGTTATTAACGAAATAAAGATAGACAATTCAACCATAAATAGTGGTCTACTTAATGTTGTTATTATATGTGTTATATTGTCAATGAATAAACAATACCAATGCCTAAAACCAGATTGTTCGGAAGATTCTAGACAAAACACTGGATGTAGTTACAAATAAATATGGCTCCATGAGAATAAAAACAAATGGTTAAATTATAAGGAAAAGAAAGTTAGAAATGGTATGGACAGCAACTTAATAATAATAATAAAACATTTTTTGACAATAGACGATTGCATATTTATTGTTTGCTTTGTTATTTTATTGATTTAATTGACAAAAGGGTCAATGCTCAATGCTCAGTACTCAGTGTTCAGCTATACATTCCGAATGTCTTCCACAATGCAGGTGGCTTTCAACAGTGCCTCTTTTTATATGTATGTAGTAGTGTCGTTGTTTGGTGCTTTGCGTTACATTATGAAGAAGAATAAATTATGGTTTACACACGGTGGATATTATGATTTGAAATAAAGTAATTGGCTTTAGGAAATAACAATTATGAACAGCAGGTACTTTGTAAGTTGGTTTATCAGTAAGAAGAGTAGTTTAACTAGTCTTCTCTCGATTTTAATAATGAACAGTAGGTACTTTGTAAGTAAGTTTCTTAGTAAGAAGAGCAGATTAACTAGTCTTCTCACGATTTTAATTACGAAAAGAAGGTACTTTGTAAGTAAGTTTCTTAGTAAGAAGAGCAGTTTAACTAGTCTTCTCACGATTTTAATTACGAAAAGTAGGTACTTTGTAAGTAAGTTTCTTAGTAAAAAGAGCAGTTTAACTAGTCTTCTCACGATTTTAATTACGAAAAGTAGGTACTTTGTAAGTAAGTTTCTTAGTAAGAAGAGCAGTTTAACTTGTCTTCTCACGATTTTAATTACGAAAAGTAGGTACTTTGTAAGTAAGTTTCTCAGTAAGAAGAGCAGTTTAACTAGTCTTCTCTCGATTTTAATCGATGAAAGCGACCATATTATAATACAAATATTTTTTTTTAGTTCTACCCCAAATAAATAAAGATCACGTCATAAATAAATCCTAAATCAACCTAAAAACAGTCAAAAATATTTAATAAATAGAATAAAATGTCTCTTGTTACAAATGAACGTTTCATATGTGAGTCCGGTTTTCAGGGGTCGCCGGGTGAAACGGACGTAATCGGATAAGGGAGACATAAAAAGATAAGGGATACAGGGTGTATTAATCAACAAATTCTAATTTGTTTTTTCCACCAGTGTAAAGTGTACAACTTACAGAGTTAATGCTTCCCACGGCTGGCCACAGGTCAGTAAACAGCCAGCAAAATAATTGCTTTCGCGTGAGCTTTTAATTTAATATTTTTTTAATAACTTTATCGTTTTACGGCTTACGTGATCAGAGGAGATATTTGAGTTTGTAATTTTATTATCATGTTTTACTTACTAAATTTGAATTGTTTATTTGATAAAACTACGTGTGATGTTACCTAATATTAATGAACCCTAATTTTTTTTAAGGGATCAGTAAATATCTATTCACCTCAAAATCTGGGTAGGATGACGTTTGAAATTCCACTATTGTCGATTAGTGTCCATGAAACCGAGGTTCCTTAGTATGAGATGGATTGGGGTCTAAGGAGAACTGCTGACTTCGAATGGTAGTAGCCGCGAAAATTCGATAAAATAATAGAAGTCTGAAAGATGTCCAAATCCAGATAAAGGCCTAAGAAATATAAAAAGTGCCTTGCCTGTTATACTTAATTTCTAAAATCTGTGCTTCATAACAAAGGTTAGTACAATTTTGGAGGCGGGTATATGTTCCGCCATCCGGGGAACTTTTCTCGGATAGCCAACAACTATTTCACCCCAAGTACGTTTGGTGATTTTCAGGGTTGCCCGGGTTCATTGGGTGAAGTTTTCTCAGGTCTTAGCAGTTGATCCGTCTGTCCACAAGCTGCGTGGCCGGCAGGCTCGATAGACCCTTTGACATCTCCAGCCATACTCTGTCTTGCACTGCAGTGAGAGGGATGGATTCATACGTCCGTCATTCCTGGACACATTGACCTAAACCCTTTGACACTAACTAAACCTTACCTCTTTCATTTTGAACCCCGGAACGGAAAATATTTCAAAACAATACAATGTAACGTTTTTACCTATTTCCTTCATATTTTACTACGCATCTGTGGGAATTAAATAAAAAGATGAAATGCTCTTATTACCAATTGAAACATACTCGTGTTTTTAAAAACTAATACACTTCATAACCAAGACTCTAAATTTTATTAAATGAATCTGCTTAAGGGTGTGAATAAGGTTCCAATAATCCTTGTAAGTTGATAATAAATTGCAAAGCATTTACTTCTTCACATGTGACATTATACTAATCTCCAAGAGTTAGTCGGGCGCCATGTGTGTCATATGATTGACATCACAGTAGGAGTAATTATAACTAGAATTAAGATAACCAGTACAAAGCAACTAGATACCTTTTACGTTTCAACTGAAGATTCACTTCCACTGTGGCTTGTCCGCTGAGCACTGCCTTGCCGCTGCTCTCATTCCTTTCATACGAGCGGCTACTCTCTCGCTGAAGCAAAGTGTTGTTGATGAAGTCAACATCCAGTATCAGTAACTATTGGAGTCAACATTCAAATTACCGGGGTTGCAATTATAACTGCTACAACACGTGTAAGATTTGCTGGTATAAAAAAAACCTACCACATTGTTTACATTTTTGAAATCATTAATTATTGTAAGTACTTTCATGTACTTATTTCAGTTTCATTTCTGTATTTCTTAAACTTTTGTGAAATTCTTGTATAATATCTTAATTTATGAAATTTTTATTTTTTTATTTTACAATTTATTAAGCCACAACGGTTTTTGTTACTCGTGTAAAGCGTGGTACACACGCAAAGCTCACATCAAAAGTTAATGTACAGCGCATCATCTTTTCTACCGACACACGACGCTATCAAATATTTCTTCCTATGGTAGGAGAGTGGGTCAGTTGAATTCGAGAGCGGCCGAGGAACATACTTTCATCTGTCAAAGTGACAACGTTACTTACTGACAGCTTGAGCACGTCTTTTATGTTTCTAAATTTACTAGCACACATGACGATATGAGCTAACATAATAAATAAGAAATGCATTATTAGGCTGCTTATGTCATGGCTGTCAAAGGGAACACGGAACTTAGTTTGTAGCTCCGTAATTAAAATGCGCCGCCGTAAAAGGAGAGGGGGACGCATAACTTTTCAAATATCGCGTCGGGAGCGGTTACGTAAAATAAATTCGGTTAGCGAAGTTCAGAACCACACTTATAGCGCGTTATCTTTTTACGTGTGTCGGGTCTGTATGGGATTGTATGGCGAGCGCTATTGTGCTTTATATTATCTGTTGATGTGAGCTTTGCGTGTGTACCAGGCTTAAGAATAGACATCGCCTAGTAATGCGGGTAACGTATGTACCTACTTTCATAAGATTATGTTTATTGAATGTCAATAAACGTCCGGGTTGCAATGAAACTTTTAAAATTTTATACCTAAATAAAACATACAAAATAATATATAAACATGTAAATGTCCAATTGCTAAATTTCGTACGTATTATTTTGCTGACCTGTACACGTGTAGTATGACATATTTCAAAAAAGTTTCCCCATATGCAGTTATGCACGTCATTTCTCAAATGCTTAAAAGTTCAGAGACTAAGGACGGGGTGTTTCACAGAATTTGAACAATTCATCCAATTTCACAGTTAATTTGCACGTTCTGTGAAAGTCCTATTGCTGTTCTGTTATTATTTCATTTTAGGCCAGTTGCTTCACAGAACTGGAGTAGAACATTCGTAGAACCGGAAAATTTACTTTGAAATTTGAAGGATTATTCAAATTTTGTGAAAGACCCGTACTAACGCAAACAAATTTAATCCCCTCATCGAAAATTTAACATCACAATAATTAGTCGGTAAATTATTTGACTCCCAGCAATAATTAGTATAATGTGAACTACTTATTATATTACTGAAGTAAATGCATTGCAGGCTGGCGGCTGTTCAATGAGGAAACTTAATCCCAGAGGAGGAAGTTGTACAATGTGTAGTAAATTAAATTCTCACTTACCACCGACGATTCCAAATTAATATGACGTGAGATAAACAACTAATACAATTTGAAACGTCTTCAATAACTATTTAACCAGGTAAAACTTCTAGAAATTTGAATGTTAGAGTCCAGAGCACCCAACGTAATTGAATAATAATACATATTCTGACTTTGCCAATCACATTCATTAAACGACTAATTATTTTGATATAAAAGGTTAAACAATTAACATACCTAGGTAATAAGTATTAAAAAAGACTCGCACCGGAAGTCCACGCTTCTCCGCGCTAAAGTGAGGAGTTCTCCATACTCAAGTGCCCGTCTCGTTGGTCCCGTTTCCTCTCCTGTGTCGTCTCTCCCCCTCATCTGTAGTTAATTATTCATTTTATGGGCATGATTTTTGAGTCAGCCATTGCTGCTGTTCTGTTGATCGTGATCCTTCTGATTGCACGTGACCAAGGCACGTTTTACACTATTTTTTTGCGTAATCATGTGATGGTGTATCCTCTATGATTTGTAGTCGTAGGGATGCTTGATTAATGGAGGATATGGGAAATTCATAATATGGGCTTACAATTACATAGCTATGCAATTTTGAAATTGGAAAAAGTGTGAATGGTCAAATGAATATAATTAAAGTAAAATTATTTTTTGAAAAGTCATCTATTAAATTTATTTTCGCATTGATACCTAGATGTTAATTTATAAAAGTTTTTCATAAATGTGTTAGCACACCGCTCACATGTCGTTATCCACACGTACTTACTTGTCTTTACTTATGTATCTATTTTCCAATTTTATTGTACGTTTATCCCGACGAAAAATCATTACTCTCTAAACATGTCGATCCTTTTAAGTTATTTATTTAATTCGTTAATTTATTTAAAGTCTTAATTATTGAATAATGAAATATTTATTATATTAGACTCAACAACCTATATAGTTATAGTATTGTTGTTTTCAAGCTGTATTTCAGTAATTTTACGTTGAATATCTTAAAAGAAAGATGGCAATCAAAGCTCGTCTAGTCTAGTAAACATTAGTTCAACGAGTTTGTTAAAAATTTCACTTAATGAAAAACTCAAGAATTTTCATGAAATAAAGACAAGTTAATTAATTTTAATATGCAATGTTAACTAGGTTTAGCAACTGCAATCTCAATCCGCGTTTAAATCAAGAGAGGGAAAACTGAATAAATCATATGAAGCATTATTTAAAAAAAAATACAGTGTGTGGCAAGCCTACGCACGACGGAAGTGAGACTTTTAGTATTCTTCTCTCTCTATTTTCATTTCATAGTATTATTATTCAGAATGCTGTACATTATAGTTTTAAAAAGCATACATTTATTTAAAGACGTGTTGTTAACAAATGAACGTTTAACTAGATTCATAATATTGACATATTTATAAGTAGCATGTGATAAAAAAAAATTAAAAGTTACAAAAATATGGGATTCGAACCCGGGTCCTGCATAACGAGTGTCGAACGCTCTGCCACTAGACCGCAAGGAGAGGTATCTCGCGGGACAAGAACCGCGTATACAAAGTGTACTCCTCAATTGACTTGACAAATTTTCGTTTTCAAACACGGCAAATGAATAATATCACATAACGTCTCGTTAACGCTTTATATAGGGTCGAATCGAAGGTATATCGGCAGTATGAAGTCATATCTGTCGTTTTTCAAAATATTTCCGTATATTTGTCCGTTTTGGAAAAGATCTATCGTGTTTTAACAGTCTCATACCCGTATGGAGTCTGAATTTGAAAAACATTTCTAAATTTTGAAAAACTCACTTACGGCTGTGTTTTTTACTAAAAAAACTTGTCACGCAAGTCTGCGAGGGTAATAAGTCGCGTTATCGGCCTTGATTAGTAATTTTAATGATTCAAAATAAAAATAATTAATCAAAATACCGAGCGACTCTACCGGCTCGATTTGTAAGCTATATTTCGACCAAAATATCATATAGTCAAAATATCTAAAAGTCGCAGCACGAAAGCATTTTATCACTTTTCCCCGTATTAAAAAAATCACAAAAAGAAAAAAAAATAGTTAAAGCGAGGATCGAACCTCGGTTCTTCACGACAACAGTCAGGCGCTCTGCCTCTAGACCGCGAAGCTGAGTTTGGAGAGTGACCTAAACTAGGTATATAATATTAGCTAGGCTCCTATAGCGAAATGATCACGGTTTTTTCGTGACGGTCATGAGTCGGTTTTACTCCGGTCCTCGAAATTGCATGACGCGCGTAAAGAAGTTTCACTTCCAAAATCAATAATCCATTATCATACGACGTTTATCAGGAGTTTGAAACAGATTTCTGCGAATCTTAAATAAAAAAATAGTATATGCAAATTTAATATAATAAGTAACTTTTGGCCATCTATCAAGAAACAATTCACTGCTAGTGGTAGTCAGAACGCAATATTATGGAAAATATTATTGACTAGGTTTTAATCATGTTTCACGGTGAAATTATATCGGAGAGTAGAAACTCTAATAGTTGATCGTTTTTCGTTCGAGAATTTTAAACGAATCCCTGAATTGTTCAATGATGTGAATCGAGATCTTTTCCGAGTTCCACATGATTTATTAATTTTTTCTCTCGCTGTGATGTTTTTCCCTATGTACAAATATACATTTTAGAATCTGCGGATTGTTTATCCATCAGTCCCAATTTTGCATATTCTCATGAATGGACATTCTCTCGAATGTAACAATTTAGACCTATGGTTTAGGAACCCATATTAAAAACTCATTATCTACGTTCCTACGGTATTTATAAAGACGTCATAGTATCATATATACCCAAAATATAATAGTTAGGTATCAGGAGTACAAGAGAAAAGTACAGATTTGGATTGCAGAGAAGCAATGAGATTAATTGAAACTCATAATCAGTGAACTTTATTTCTATTTTTTAACATCCCTCAATCCATTTACTGATCATTTTTCCCACCGACAATGGCTGAAAACATATTTGCTACGCTTAATAAATGATCTTCTCTAACCCAACCAAGTCAGTGCATGGTTCAAACCAACTAACTTCCTGCTGAGTTTAGAAGAGAAGGATTTACCTCTACAGACTGCTGCGAGGGGTATTCGAAAACTTATGATCCTGATAACTATCGAATCCAGTGTATATTTTTTTATGTGTCTACGTAGGGCCGACCAATACCCAAAATAAAAGATTTCAAAATGATCGATCAGTTGGAAATGATCATCGCAAAATTTATCATCGTAGATGTAAAGAAATAACTTCTAAATAAATAGTATGGCTAACACAAAAAACAGGTGTTTCAGACACAACCAAAGTCGAATTAATCATTCAACGCGAACTTTAAACCTCCACATTTAGTTAGAATCCAATATAGCGACAGAATTACGAGTGGGAGGGATGTTGTGGATTCTGGCGATATCTGCGTCATGTCGGCTTACGGAGGACGTTCTGAGCTTTATTTATGGCAAGCTTTCCTTCTAGAATCGCTGTAGATTACATCGGTGATTTCGGGATGAACAATTACAGAGTGTTTCGCATTTGATTATAGGATTAAAAAATAAAAAGCCAGGTGGTTTTATGACCTTTGCTTCAGATGTATGTGATCCATTAATTTAATTTTTTTTCGTTGGTATTTGCATAACACAAAGGTGTTATTTTACGTTTATTTGGCTTGGTTAAATTATCTATTTTGATAGTCTTTGGCAAATGTTAACCCGTAGGTTTTCTGTGTCTTTTGACTGTTCACCGATTAGAATATTGTGAATATCTCTTGTTCGTCACTGTCACACTGCTTTTATTTTTAAAAAAAAATTATGCCGGTAAAACCATCACTGAATTGTTTTATTTCTTCATATTTAAAAAGCTGTCACAAGGATACTGATTCTTAATTTTTCAATGTCAAAGCTTAACTAAATATAACGTTTCAATGCATCGGGCCTTCAATCGTTTCCAAGAGATAAATAAAGCATTTCCAAAAAAAAGCCAAAAAAATACATAAAAAAATAATACGTGATAAAAGTTTTTCCAATTTTTTCTGAATCTCCCTGTGAGTTTTTAAGCAGTGCTTTGCCTCCACAAATTTACACATTTGTTGGATAAATATTTCACCGTGGGCGAAAGTTTTAGCATATAAAGTTAGTTAGGTGGTAGGCATATATTTAGTTTTTTCGGATAAAAGTCTTGCGTAAATAAATTTTCGAAAAACAAAATGTATTCATTCTGTTTTATTTAGCGTGCTACCAGTTTTTAGTCCTCTGTAGTGAATATGAGTTTTTCATGTTCTACGCCCTAGTTTACAATTTTCAGTTCTATGAATAAGTGCCAGATTTTTTAACAAACATACTTTAATGGTTATTGTTGATTCGCCTTTTTTAAAAACTCAAATGAAGCTAAATTCAACAAGGCTAAAACTTATTCTCAAATACCTAATCACTTGCTTCAAAGTCAAAAAGAGTAGACATCATGCACACGACGATGTGAGCTAACTTAGGATTAATAAATAAATAAATCACACAGCAGATTATAGAAATATAAGTGCTCCCGATAGTAAAAACTTTTCGTTCTTAAATGTATTTATTCAAACTGAGAACTTTGGTTCTCAAAAGGAGCACTTATATTTCTATAATCTGCTGTGTGATTTATTTATTTATTAATCCTAAGTTAGCTCACATCGTCGTGTTTGTTTATAGTTTTAGAAACATATTAAAATAACATAACATTATTTCGCAAAACAATAATAGGTATTATTACTTTAAATATTAAAAACGAAATTTAAATTTATTCTTGGAGATGAAGATATTACTAATAAACCTAAATGAAACGTCAAGCAGAACAAGTCCCAGAAAAATAATAAAGATAACGGTCACAACTAGAAATCGAACCCAGGATCTATAAATTATTATTTTCCAAATATTCTTCAAGTTGAGATTTAATTATTTATTTTATTTAATTTATTTATTTATTGTTTGTTTGTAAATATTACATAATACAATTAATGAACTTAAAATGTCCAACTAGGCGATTGCCCGTTTTAGGACATTCCAATATGATAATGTTTTTACATGTAAAATTATAGTAAATTATAGTGTTGACTATTCTGTTGTTAAAAAAAATACATATGTATATTCATATTCTAGAATACTTTCAGTTATATCACGACATATTTTACTATTGTTTAGCTGACATAATATACTAAAGAAATATTAATAGATAAAAACAAGAAAATGAATTTGAAAATGAAACTGAATTGAAGAAATTCTGTTGGTAAAGTAATACAAATGTATATTCATAATCTAGTATACTTTCAGTTATACCACGACATTTTTTTTTTTTTTTTTTACTATTGTTTAGCTGATATAATAAACTAAAGAAATATTAAAAGATAAAACAAGGAAATGAAAAATAACAAAAAATAAAAAATGAAAGTAAAGAAGGAACTTTTCCTTTAAGGAAAAATATCACGAAGAATTGAACAATTTTCGAACTTTCTTTATGTAAAAATACAGTTCCTGTAATGCTAATATAATACCAATATAAGTTAAAATGTAAAGAAGAATGTAAAGAAAACAAAATTTACAATTTAATTACTGTTTTTTAGCATATTCTCGCATTCAGCTCTCCCCAAGACCAGAAGCCAATTGTTTACCTGCATACGCAGAATATTAGTACTCTTTGCCTTCCATGCATCAGGTATGAGATTGAGCAGTTTAGGGCCTAAGTATGAGAATTGTCTCTGTGCTAAAGATGAGGAAGTGGTGGGCGGAACTGTTGGGTTTTTTTTTGCATGTCTTGTATTATGACAGTGGTTTACGGAAGCTAAGTAGTGCCTCTGTTTTTGAGTATGTAATATGATTTTCCTCATATATAATTGTCTTACATCAAGAACACGAAACTCTGCGAACAATGAATCGCTGGGGTACCTGAAAGGTTTTTTCAGTATGACTCTTATAAGCGATTTCTGGGATTTAGCTAAGGGATCGAGTATGGTTTTAGCACAACCTCCCCAACCTAAGGAAGCATAGTCTAGTATGGAATTGCACATTGCAAAGTAAATTCGTTTCAAATCATTTAGACATAGAATATTTCTTATTGCTATAAACAGATGTGTAAGTTTCCTGACCTTTGTGGAAGTAAAGGCTATGTGTTTGTCCCATCTCAGAAATTTATCAATGATAATTCCTAGGTATCTTATATTGTCCACACATTCTAAGGTATTGCATTTACATGTAATAGTGTCGTAACAATGGTGTATTCTAATGTTAATAATTTCTTGTGGTTGACCCGCTTGAGTTGAACTGAAGCAGATGAATTTCGTTTTATCCGAGTTTAGAGTGAGGAGATTACTATCTAGCCACTGTTTAACTTTGTTTATGCCAAATTCAGCTTTAATGCAAGACTCATTCCAGGTTTTGCCTTCGAATAAAAGTACTGTATCGTCAGCAAATGTAATAATGTGGTCTGCAAATGAAGTATTACATAAGTCATTTATATAAACATTAAACAATATGGGACCTAGTGTACTTCCTTGCGGTACACTATGCTCCATCACTTGCGACATATCCACTTATATTTTGGTAACATGTTAACAGGTCGAAAGTCTTAATTTTTGTGTTGTTATGTTTGGAATCGTTATCACCATTGACGTTTTCAATGATTCCGGAAATTTACCCGTTGCTTGCACATTATTAAACTAAGAAACCTGATTGCAGCGGTACATTTAAAATTCCTTGAAATTTGAATTCTGTTAGTCATCACTAAACTAAACTTTTTCATAAAAACACTTAAATGTGAATAATTCACCACACTTAATAAAAAATTTTTAATCAAAAGGTGTAGCAAATATCGTGCTACTTTATTTAGTTGTATTTCAAATTATAAAATATAGGCCATCAAAGAAATCGATCGGAAACTTTGGCAATTATTAGACTATTGAATAATATCCAGTCTGTAATGGCCACCGATTGCCGTCCCTAACCCGATGTGCGGTGCCCGCTGAAGTTTAGGCGCGGGCGGGCTTCTGTCGAAGATTCCGGCGGAAGAGTAATGAAGTGTCATTAATTCTTTATAACGCTGATTGATGAAAGCATTGTGGCCCCCCGCGGCGCGGCATGGCAGCCAGCACCAGTGTACTTAGTAGGCCTCCTCGGCTCGGTGCCAGCAGACGGAGATTACTCCGAATAGGGGTGGAATAATACAGATCCTGTCGGCAGGTGTTAATAAGAAGACGTACATTTTAATTGATGGGGTTCATGACATTCTGAAGACAGCGAGTCCTTATTCATTTAGAGATTGTGAATTGTTACTGATTGCAATATTAAGATGGAAATAAAAATATTAATTTAATAAATTTTTATTTCACTTGATCGTTGCATGTCTTTCTCGGGTGTCTCCGACGTGAAACCCACATAATTACTGTTACAAAATACATAATATTGAATTTAATTTGACTCAATACCTCGTTCCAGTGCGGAGAAATGCGTTCCGAAAAAGTCTTCCACGGGCGTCCCTTACTATTTCTACCATTAACTACCGTATTGTAACTATTATAAAACTACATTATTCAAATCCATATCTCATTTCAGTGCACAGATAATGCCTAGTGACATTTTCAACGTCACTAGGCATTATCTGTAGTTTTTGACTAGGTGCTACAGGACGCGCACATACTGGAGTCACAAATCTAGTATGCTAATCAGTTTGTGGTTTTATTGTGGATTAATAGTGGACTAATGACAATGACACAATGTTATCAAAATTCTCATTTAAAAATATAAGTTTCAAATATGGAATATATTGTATTGCACTACCCCTGCATACATTCTGGAATTCTTATTATTATTATCGAGAGTATTTTATAAAATTATTAGTTTAAGGGGGTATTTCACTATCTCTGATTATGTTCTGACCAAGCACTTATCCGCGGATTAGTCATTTTTTCGTTTTCACTATATCTGAATAACGCTAACGCTCGGGTTAAAGTTAGATTTGACTAATCAGTGCTCGAACTTCACGTTAGGCGCTATTCCTCGAATCAAAGATGGCGTCAAAACATTCCGAGTTTAACAGCTGAGAAGTGAGTCGAATTTTGTAGAATGAATTTGAATGATTGTATGATCCATCCTGAATTATTTGATTGTGTTCAAAATAAGAAACAATGTATTAATTCGACACGAATCTATCTAAAATGACATGATAATCAACATAACATAACCAAAAAAATGCACACTTCGCGGTGTGCGGACTGTGACGCATGACAGCCGTGGCAGTAGATTGAGTAACTGCAAACATTTTGCGATGTTGCCAGACTATTTCGAGTGTTATCTATCCGGAAGTTCGAAACAATGGTGAAACGGTCGCCGTTGAATAACGAAGTTATTCTGATCCTTAAATCCAGCCAACGGATAGCTAGTCAGATATTTAGCCCGGCATAGTGAAATACCCCCTTATTATATTAACTTTGTAGATAAGTTGGAATGTTATTCTAATCTACGCAACTATTTGTAGCAAGAGTTTTAAAGTTAGGTACCTACTATTTATTTTACAAACTTTTAAATGTTCTTATTGAAATTTCATTATCATCATTAAACCAAATACTGATTTCGGTACTGGATATGTCTGTAACTGAAGTGAGTGACTGTAAAATAATTGTCATTTTCCAAATTGGAACTGTCATGCCTCTGTAGAATTCAGACCAGGGCCTGACCGCTTCCGTTGTGGAGAGATAAGGCTATCGACTAGCAAGCCTTAGGTCGCGGTTTCAAATCCTGGCGTGCGCAAGATTTTATTTGAATAATTTGTGTTATTTCACAATTTATTAATTTAAAATAATATATATAGTAAACAGTTGCGGCACGTTCCAAAGTGAAAGATACTCTCATTATCGCCCTGGAGTGAGACCACCATGCATAGTTGAAAACATTTTTTTCTTGCAGACATTGTTCTTGTTCTAATGTATTCTTTCATAAACATTCAGCTTCTCAAATCCTACAATTATAATATACCGGGATTTTTCACGGGTCTGCGCTAGATTTCTAATAAAATCAGATTGAAATAATTCCATGTTACTTATTGAATAAGCTTTGGGTTTACAGTCAATTTTCTACTCGGGGATTCGTTTGCCATTGCGAGTTTCCAAGAGGGAGATGTGAGAATGCTGTGATGATCGCTAGAAAAGACTGCTAAGGAAATTGACAATAGAAAATTGTTGAATTGCAATCCACAGAGACATTATAAAAAAAACATCATGAAGGGACGAAAATATTTTGAAAGCAATGAATATGATATCACTAAGACGTATTTGTTGAAAAATCAAAATGAATGCATCACAAATTAATTCGAACACTTGAAAAAAATCCAGCATAATCTTATTGAATAAGTTTGAGAAATTTGTACACTGATTGAATGGAGACAAGTCGGTCTAGGGGTGGGGAATATGACCTGCAATGGGCAGAAAAAGAATATTGATCATAAGTACAGTACACAGTGAGTGCCAAGGTAGAGGAAATGCGGCGTTATATACGCTTTATCAAATCGTGTTGGGAAATCGCATGATAGTTTGTAAGTGTTACGAATATATAGACACCTAATAATACTATCTGAAAGTAGCAAGGTAATGATAGGGGAAGTGTGGAGTAAAGAGTAAGGGATGAAGTAGGGGGGTGGCGGTCGGCTACTGAGATAGTACCCTTAACTAAGGATTAACGAGACGGAAAAGAGGGTTGCGTGAGAGGTGAAAAATACGATGTTAGTAGTAAGTGTAAGCCACTATAATACTCATAATAAATATGCTGCGCGAAGAAATGTTATCTCAAAACGTAACAAAGAAAATACTACCAAACCTTAGATTTTATTTCAAAAAAACTTAAATACTATATTCCTTTAATCCTAAAAAAATAATGAAACATTAAATGTATAGTTAAATTTTAAAGCAATAATTATAAAAAGCCTATTTATTGTGTAACTGGTGCAGACTTGTAAAAATCACTGGATATTATAATTGTAGGAAATGTGGAGATGAAAGCATTTATAAAAAATAGTTGCCTTAGGATCATTGCCATTCAAAAGACGTTAAAAATATTATTTTTGAATGAACGCCGTTCGTAAACTTAAAAAATTACGAAACCATTTAATTTTTTAACTGCGATCTTTTTTGTTTACATGTAGATATCTCAAATTTTTATTGTTTCCGTATTGCATTGGTGTATAACCATTTTATAGAGAACAAGACGACATAAATAAAATAATAATTAATAATGGATATTTTAAATATAGAATTACTACTCAATAAGTTCCAATTTTGAAAATCAAATCAAATCCTAGTTCTAGAGGTCATTGAACCGGAGTTACACATACACAGAATTGCTTTAGATTTTGCGGAATCGAGCTTCGAATGCGCCTAGAGGTCGAAAAATTCATAATTTGCTGCCCTATTTATGTCACAGCTGTTTTTGTAATCCTATATTTTATATTTTCTCCTTGTATTAACTTCGTATAAAATTTAATGTGTTGTTATTGGACATGGTGCGTTAATAAATACATAAATGTCATGATTAACTTTACTGTCATTGTTTATATAATGCAGTTATTAAATTATTTTGGTTTTGTGATGATTTTGATTTTTGTTTTGTATAATTCTGTTTATTTCTTGTCACACAGAAAAAACTATAATTTGTGGAATTTTCAAGAAAATGTAATTTTTTTATTATTGTTTAAATTATAACATTGTTACAGTAATAAACATAATATATTTCAAAAACAAAATAGTGAAATACGTTTACAAGGATTCTACGCCAATTAAGAAAGCTAGCTCTTGAGCTTGGTGTAGGAGTTTTTCATAATTTTACTACATTTTAGTGTACTAAAATGAGCTAGCTAAGCTCTTTCTTGAGCTTGGTGTAGGAGTTTTTCATAATTTTACTACATTTTAGTGTACTAATATGAGCTAGCTCTTGAGCTTGGTGTAAGAGTTTTTCATAATTTTACTACATTTTAGTGTACTAAAATGAGCTAGCTAAGCTAGCTCTTGAGCTTGGTGTAGGAGTTTTTCATAATTTTACTACATTTTAGTGTACTAAAATGAGCTAGCTAAGCTAGCTCTTGAGCTTGGTGTAGGAGTTTTTTCATAATTTTACTACATTTTAGTGTACTAAAATGAGCTAGCTAAGCTAGCTCTTGAGCTTGGTGTAGGAGTTTTTTTATAATTTTACTACATTTTACTGTACACTATAAAATAGTGTTTACTGTACACTATAAAATAGTGTACAGTAAATAAAATCTTAAATACTAGGACGTTGTAACGTTAAAAATTTTAAATATGGCATGAAATGAAGTGATTGGTGATGTTATGTTTGTTATTTTTTTTAAAATATAATTCGATCTTTTTTTTAAATGATACCAAATCTGTTATTTTTTATTTCTTTGGGAAGTTTATTGAAATATTTTATGCCTTTGTAAAAATAATTATTGTTCATTTGTTGTGTTGAAAATAGAGGAATTTGGATGTTATGCTTATGCCTTAATGATGAGTTAAGTTTAAATTTTTTATTACATTTTCTTTGAAAATTTGTAATATTGAATCTTTTTTATAAAGGTCTTCAATTTTTGGTACCTTAAAAAATTAAAAAATGTTGCTGAAGGAAATGTGGGTTGTTTTTTTCAAAATTACTTTAATAATTAGTTTTTGTACCACCTTTACAGGACTTACAATTTTTTCATATGCACCTCCCCATCCAATGATTCCATACTGAATTAATAATTGGACTAGTGCACAATAGATTTTTTTTGGATTATTTAACTGAGAATGTTTCTTAATCTAATAAATATATAGATACATTTCCTTATGCGCTTAACAAGTTCACATATTTAAGTGAAATGTGAACTGTGTCTGTTCCATTTCATATGTTGATCTACAATTACACCGAGGTACTTTATTTCAGTTGTATGATTTAATATGGTACATGAGTTATTATAGACAACTTTGTTACATTTGCTGTTATGTATAATTATGTCAATGTTAGAGTGAGTTCTGAATTTATTTATTGAGAAAGGAATATAAACAGTTTTTTGCATTGATTGTAAGTAGGTTTGTTTCGAACCAGTTTTTTAGGATTTGGATGTCATTGTTTGCATTTTTTTTACAATTTTCCAGTCATTACCTTTAACTATGATTATCGTGTCGTCCACATAAGAAATAACGTTTCCACTGAGGTTTGTTTAAAAATATCGTTTACATATATGATAAAAAGTAATGGTCCCAATACAGTACCTTGCGGTATCCCAAAATCACTTGTGAGTGGAAGACTTGATGTGTGATTTATTTTTACAATTTGTATTCTTTTGTGAAGGTAACTTTTTAGCCAATTTAGTGCTCTATCATTAAATCCCATAACTTTTTGAAGGTCAACAAATATACCAACACATTTTAATGACTTATCTAGAGCGTTTTGTAGAGTATGAGATAATTTAGCAATGGCGTCTTTTGTGCATTTGTTTTCCATAAATCCAAACTGGTTTTCGTGAATCACGTTATCGATCTAAATAAACTGAGTTATTCTCTTTTTAGCAATTTTTTCAACTATTTTTGCAATATTTGATGGTAAAAAAATAGGACGGTAATTGGTTGGTTCTTCAGGATTGCCGGTTTTAAATATTGGTATAATTACAGATTGTTAGTACATGGATGGAAATACTCCACTATGAAAACTTGTATTGATTATATGAGTTAATGGTTTTTAAACTTGAGATTTTACACATTTCAATGTTTGTACTGTGATCCCGTCAAAACCAGGGGCAGAACCTCCTTTCATACCTGTAATGATTTGTTCGATTTCTTCTGGTGTTGTTGGTTGAAAAAGTTCAAATTTTTTATCATTATTTACTGAAGTGTTTGGGTCATTGTTGCTAAGATCTTTTTGTATTTTGTTAGTGAGGTTTTTCACTACATTAGCAAAAAAAAATGTTAAATATATTTGCGGCTTCTAGTGGTTTATATTTACAGCAAATTTTGGAATCATTGTGGCTTATGTTGTTGATTTTTTAAAGGTTTTTTTATCGATAATTTCCTTTATGATGGACCAGGTCCTTTTACTATCATTTTCAGATAATTCTAGTTTTTGTTTATAGAAGTCATCCTTTGTGTTTTTTATTAACTCTTAAACCCTACCTGGGGTACTGGAGTACCCCCCCTGGTGTTTAAAATATCAACAATTTTAACAATATTGCACTGTTGCAAAAATTGCTCTAGCTAATCTACTCTCGATAATTGACGCGTAAGTACATCAGTAAGCCGTGACCGCCCGGCAAGTGCAGTCGCGTCCACAGGTGTTCCGGGGTACCCCAGTACCCCGTGGTAGGAATAGTGTTAGTGTGGAATCGAAGATTTCCGGGACCATTCTGAAGTCGCATCTCACGAAGACGGTGATCAAGATAGTGTGAAAAGAGATGAAGAGTATTTAGGTAAGCGCTTGGTTCGTGTGCTAGATTTTCCATTAGTTCTGTACGGAAAAGGTCATAATAATCGACAAAAGTGGACTGGTGTTAAGCCTTCTTGCTCAAGAATGCCTCGCCGCAATATTTTGTTGCACCCAACTGGTAACGTTTTAACAGAAACCTGAAATGTGACAATTGGTTCACATCTATATCCACAGCCAAGAAGTTGCTGGAAAAGGGTATAACATTAGTTGGAACTGTAAAGAAGAATAAACGACAAATTCTTCCTGTTTTCATGGACACTAAAAATCGAGAGAGATTCACATCACACTTTTGTCCTACTGTCCTCTGAAGTAAGCTAAGAAGAAAGTTGTTGCCATGCTGTCCACCATGTATGACAGCCCTGATAAGGATAATGAAGTGTTTTTTTATTTTTTATTTATTTATTTTATTTATTTATTATTTTTTTTTATATATTCAATAATATTGTTATTGGGTTTATAAAAACAGTTTATTTTTAAACAAGTTCTGCTGTGTAATTATTATTACGAGTGACAGCTGTTTCGCCCTCTGAAGGCATTATCAAACTGTGGGTAGCCCACTTACAGACGATACATTTATATTATTTCTAGGTGAGATGACATGTGATCGTTTGGGAATAACTAACATAAAGACATTCAGTCAAATTTAAACATTACACTGATTGGGGAAACTTTGCTGGGGTAATAACCATTAATAATTTCTAATATTTTACTCAGAAATCAATTAAGAAATCAGTAATTGAAATTAAAATACCTACCTAGAAATAATATAAATGTATCGTCTGTAAGTGGGCTACCCACAGTTTGATAATGCCTTCAGAGGGCGAAACAGCTGGCACGCGTAATAATAATTACACAGCAGAACTTGTTTAAAAATAAACTGTTTTTATAAACCCAATAACAATATTATTGAATATATAAAAAATAAAAAAATAAAATGGAGTTCTACAAATTAAAGTTAATAACAATAAATAATGAAGTGTATCTTCCAGAAATAATACATTTCTATAATAAAACCAAATGCGGGGTGGATGTGTTCGACCAACTTTGTAAGAAGTACTCAACGTCCAGGAAGATCAAAAGGTGGCCCGTGTGTCTCTTCTACGGGTTGCTAAATGCCGTTGGTGTCAACTCTTGGTTCTTATTCAAGCTGCCAACTAACATTGATAAAGAGAAAATAACCAAGCGGCGTGAATTTCTTAAGAGTTTGTCAATAGCACTCATAAAGCCTCATATGAGAGCAAAATTACAATAACCAAGTTTACCCCGGGATATCAGAGAAACTATACGTGCAGTCTTGAATATTCATAGTGAAGATCATAGGCCGGTTCCTGATAATCCCAAACCTGGTCGCTGCTGCTTTTGTCTGTAACACTTGTCGCCACCATATTTATGTTGACCATCAATACAAAATCTGTCCTTCATGTAACGACAAAAATTTCTATTACTTTTTATTAATACATTTTATTGTCTTTTCTTATTACTTTGCCATAATAAAATAATATTTGAAAAAATATCAAAGACTTTTATTTTATTCAATTTTTTTGCGCGGGGTACTTCAGTACCCCGTGGTAGGAATAATTACATTCCCAGAGTGGTAGGGTTTAAGAGTTAAATATGCAAGTTTTTTTTTATAAGCTTTGAAATGTTTTTGTAATGTTATATTTTCCGGTTGTTTTGTATATTATCTATAGAGTGTTTCTTTGTGTCTAATTGAAATGATTAATTCGTGAGTTATCCACGGTTTGATTGGTTTAAGTTTTGATGATGTTTTTTTAGATGTAATATATATATACAGGCATTTATGTGTAAACTCAGTTTTTTCTTCAAATATTTTATATTATATTTAGATATATTTCTTGTCATTCTTTTTCGTTACTTAATTTTTTTATGAGAGAATTTATATTAATATTTAATTTGTATTTTTCAGTCTTATTAACGGATTTTGTAGTTGGTGATGGGAGGATTTGATTATTATAGTCGTATTTAAATATACATGCAGAATGATTCGTTATAGCTGTTTTTATTACAGCAGAATATATATTTTGTATGTCTCTAGTATTTGTAAATATATGATCATTACAAGCTGGTCGTTATCCGAGAATGTTTCTGGTATATGAATTAATACCTGAAATATTATTTAATTCCGCTAACGTATTTAAATATTTATCTTTATCGTTGGAGGAGTAGTCATTGGCAATATTTGTGTTAATATCTCCTATGATTATTATTTTTTGTTTTTGTGATTATGCGGTTAAAACAGAAGAGGGTGTGCGATAAATAGCAATGATATTAAATGATTTATTCATAAAATGTATCTCCAAGTTCAATAAATTAACATTATTTACCGTTATTTCATTTACACTTGTGACAGCGTAAATTTTGGATACAAAGATTGCAACGCCGATATTTTTGTTTGCTTTATACTTCGTTGAATGCGTTTCTGATAAAATAATACAGTCAAGTCTATTTAATTGTTTAAGGCGAAATAAGACGTGAAAATAATATCAGTTATGGGCGTTTCTAGTGGGCGCGGCTATAGTCCAAAACATTTCGTTTACGCCCCGCGTCGGTCAAAATGTCGCACAGTGTGACATGGTTTGATTTCACACGGACAACTTTTATAAATTTAAAATGATAATAATAATTTTCATTATTGTTGGCATCAGTTAATGAATTGCTTAATTTGCATGGTGTTTTGAAAATCGTGGTATCTACGTACAGTATATAATCATCTGCAGTATGTAAGGCATCCCAAATAATCATAAATCACAAATTCTTTTTTGGTTATTATTTTTTTTTCTTGATAAAACAATCCCGATGAGTTAAAAAACTCATTGTAGGACGGGAGGAACTTACAATACATAGTTGGGAGTTAATAAGTACAAAAATAAACAGGTACAAAAAGAAACAGTACAAAAAAAAAAATATTTTTACCAATAAAAATTTTACATAGAAAATAGTTTGTACATTACAGTTTTTTTACATCTCAGATTTTAGATTTAATTATTTTTTATTTCGTACTAGAGCAATCCCGATGAGTTACATAACTTATTTTAGGACGAGAGGAATTAACAATACATAGATGGGATTTAATGGGTAAAATTTTATATAAGTATTTTGATATCAAAAAACCTTCACCGTCCAATGCTTTGTTTTTCTTTTGAAGTGGAAAAAATATGTCATCCGAAACCAAAATGAATGTACTTTTTATACTCCAAATTGAATAAGCTCAGGAATCGCTGGAAATTTATCGAGTGCGTATACATGTATATACCTACATATTTATAGATATATAAAATTAATTAAGCTGACATTTTACAATTATGTTATGTAGAAAATTTTGCCCAAACATTAACTTTTAAGTGTTTATTTATGTAGTACCGTCTCAATTCCGTTAAACATTTTCCTTGGTGCCATAATTTTGTTCGGGATAAAACTCATTTTGTCTTCTGTTTTCCCATATTTAACTGAAACGTACGTATATATTAGCAAACAGATTTATTATAAATTGGTTAAATTTTCCCTTAATTTTGAATATCATTTTAACGAAAGTAAATGCAGTAACTTGGGGAGATTATTCTACAATTCTATCTACAATAAATAATTTAACAATCTACACGATTGTACAATTTAAAAGATGAATAACCCTTTTTAATATTTGAATTTTTTAAAACTTTATTGTAAATTTTATACCAGCTAACTAACTAACTAACCATCACGCCGTTTCTCCGCAGGGGTAGGCAGAGAGGACAGACCGCCAAACAACTCGGTCTTGGCACACACTCCTTGCCTCATTCACATTCATACATCGTCTCATACATACTCTTCTATTGTTCTGACTCTTGACATGGCCCGACTCAAGTATCTGATTCACTTGGTCGTGCCATGTCTTCCTCGGGCGTCCCCGACTTCTGCTACCATTCACATTTGCATCGTATATTCTCCTTACACTCCTTTCTTCGCTCAATCGCTCTACATGCCCAAACCATCTAAGCGTCCCTTTCTTGATCTTACTCATATATACCAGCTACTTTTTTAAATATCTTACACTAGTAGGCCAGTGCAATTAGCGCCAAAAAGGGGGTCGCGATCGAAGTAATTCCGGTAGTCCCAATTTTTTTATATGTTATATAAACTGATGCCCTGATGTAAAATCTGAGTTTCCGACCTTGGCGCACCTGTGCTCGCGCCGCCATTTTGAAAAAACTGGCCGAAATCGGGCCAAAATCTAGTTTTTCCCAAATACCTCATTTCCAATGCAAATTTCGGCTAAAGTATATTTACAAGTATAATAGAACATAAAATAACCTACAACTTTTGTAAGAACAAATTTCTTCTATCTCTAATAGGTACCGAGGTAAAAAGTCGTAAAGGTGCGTATATTTTTGAAAAAACAAGTTTTTTGCGCGACTAGGTTTGGTTTTTTATAAATACCTCGTTTCCAGTGGAATTTCATGAAAATTTTATTGATACCAATTATAGAGAACATAAAATTAAAAAAAAAGATGTGTAGTTTTTATGTTTATATAGTTTTTTTACCGATATAAAGAATAAACAAATCTAGGTAGGTACGCACAGAAAATCTATCACGGTTTATTATCACGTTATTAGATTTTGTTTGCATTTTTAAATACATACATCTATAAATTTACTAGAGGGCACTTCGGTATGGGGGGCTACCCCCTCACCCTTCTACTCCTCCCCTCCTGGATTGGTTTATCTGCATAACATTTGTGAGGGTATCGAGTCATTCTGTGGGATTGAATCAGGAACGTCAGAGCAACATGTAGAGATGAGGCCTACAAGAATTAAGAGGGATGATCGAGACGTTCAAACTCTCATTGATTGGTTTGCTTACCATGAACCATTTCCTAAAACAAACGTGATTATGTCTATTAGCAGTGGCACAATCGGGGATAGCAAAGTTACTTGTCACATGGCTGAAAAGATGGGGAAATTAACTATGTCTAAAGTTATCAACAAGAACTTTGGAAACCTACACTTAAAACGTAATGATGCGATAGTTTTTCTTGCGGCGGTGATCAGCAGTGTCAAAAATCAGGGTGGGACTATGGCAATAGATCCATTAATGCTATTCCATCATATGTGTATTGCCAAAAGGTCTGAAAGTGAACTTAAAGAATATTTTCAATATGAACTCTCTCCTGTACCATTGTCTCTTTTCTCAGAGGAAGGCATGCGCAAAGGAACGAAGTCTATATTTTATTCATCATTCAACCCTCTACCAAATAATACAGAACTGGGAAGCAGTAAAATACACGTAATTGATGGAGGATATTTACTGCACAAAGTTGTATGGGGTCATGTTCAACCTTTTTCAGTAATTTTCCAGCAATATGTCAGGTATTTACAAAATCATTATGGATCCAATGCAGTAGTGGTATTCGATGGATACCCAGATTCTATGGAAAAGAAAAGCACTAAAGGGGTGAAAAGAGCACGGCGTGCCAGAGTTACAACTTCTGCTGAAGTTTTGTTTTTTGAAAGCATGCACCCACAAGCGCCACAGGAAAAGTTTCTGGGAAATGAGAAGAACAAGTCTCGTTTTATTTCCCTACTCAGAACCTCATTTGCACGATCCCGCATAATGACAGTACAAGCTGACGAGGATGCTGACGTTCTCATAGTGAACACAGCAAATTCGTTGTCATCTCAACATGATGTAGTTATAATCGTTGGTCAGGATATTGATCTGCTGGTACTCCTCACAGCTCTCTCACCTCCCAACGTATATTACCAAAAAGTTGGAAAAGGTAAATCACCTAACGCGTTATACTAGAACAAATGTTTTAAACACATTGAAATAGTTGAAAACATTTTATTCCTTCATGCCATAAGTGGTTGCGATACAACTGGAGCTCCGTTCGGTCAAGGCAAACACAAATTTTGTAATATTCTTCTCAACAACCACTCAGTGAATGAACTTGTTCGTGTATTTCAAGACCCGAAAGCAAAGACAGAAACAATCACTTTGGCTGCCGAACAACTATTTGCACTTTTGTATGGCGGCAAACGAGAAATCAAATTTGGAAAATTTAAGATACATCATTTTTGTCAAAGGAGTAAAAAAGAACAAATTCAATTTATCCAGGCTACCACCCATCAAAGATGCAACACCAGCAACACGCTTCAAGAACATACCTGCAAGTGCAGACTTGGCTTGGTCACGATAAAGATCCGACTGAATGGGGGTGGAAAAAGGATGCTGTTGGGTTACTTACTCCAGTAACAATGTTGAAGGAAGCTGCACCTTGCTGAACTTCATATCATGTCAATGCAAAAAAGGTTGCGCTGGAAAGTGCACCTGCAGAAAGTTGGGTCGAAATGTTCCCTACTCTGCATTCATTGCAATGGCAACTCCTGGGAGAATGCTGTAGAAGCCTTCGTTGATGACGATGACGAGGAATATGATGACCCAGTCGCCACAAATTTGGGTGATAAGACAGATGAAGAAGCTATTCAGGGCCAAAAGTAAGAAACTATAGTCAAGGGCTCGTACTTCTGTCTAAACTGATCTACCATTAATTTTATTTTTTGTTATGCTGATAACTTAACTAATAAAGAAAAGAATGTCAATAAATGTTAATTTTACGAAAATAACAATTTTTTATCTTTTTTATGTACCTTATCATCTTAATTGTATTAATAATCAATGTATGTTGTGATTACGTTGATAGGCATGTCAGACCAAGCTGCGAGCACAAATGTAGTGGCTTGGCCTATTTTAGTGGTCTTCCCATTGGGAATGTATGGCGACCGATATGCTGAAATAGTCTATATACTATATTTATAGCTAGGTCTGACACAGGCATGACGATTGTTGTCAACGTATATGTTCTTAGAAGAATAATTGTTAAAGAAAAATAAAATCAAGGAATGCCAAGTTTAAAACACCTAACATCTTTTTCAATTTTTGCCTGGTTTTGGTGGATTAGAGTTTGGATACGTAATAGAGATAAAAAATATAAATTATATACCTATTTCTTTAACGAAATTTTATTTTCTAAAAAATTATTATCAATAAATTTTTCACAAAATTGTACTGGAAACGAGGTATTTATAAAAAACCAAACCTAGTCGCGCAAAAAACTTGTTTTTTCAAAAATATACGCACCTTTACGACTTTCTACCTCGGTACCTATTAGAGATAGAAGAAATTTGTTGTAACAAAAGTTGTAGGTTATTTTATGTTCTATTATACTTGTAAATATACTTTAGCCGAAATTTGCATTGGAAATGAGGTCTTTGGGAAAAACTAGATTTTGGCCCGATTTCGGCCAGTTTTTTCAAAATGGCGGCGCGAGCACAGGTGCGCCAAGGTCGGAAACTCAGATTTTACATCAGGGCATCAGTTTATATAACATATAAAAAAATTGGGACTACCGGAATTACTTCGATCGCGAATCGCTAATTGCACTGGCCTATAGGGCAGACCCTGTGAATTTTTGAAAAATCTGTTTGCAATTTGAACTAAAGCAATTTTATGTGAAAATCTTATATTAGGTATAGAAAGGTATTTATGGCATGTCTGAATTCTTCACATTAATTTCCAATTTTTCTGTACCCAAAAATTGGCGTGACTGAAAGCCAAATAAATATAATTTTTATGTAAAAAGAAAAAAATGTACATTATTTATAATTATTATATTTGAAATACTTTTTACATGAAACAAATTTCTACTATATAATCGTTTTTAGGCGCCCCAATTACAAATAAAAATCACACATAACAGCGGAATTTTTAATTGAAAATAATATTTAACGTAATATTTAACTATTAAAATAAAGAAACTTATGAATTTTAAAAAATCTATAAAATAAACACTAATTCATCGTTTACAAAAATAAAATCTGGTGCTTCCCGCTCATCTTATGGTTGAAAAACGTTTTATAAAATTGGCAAACCGTTTTACATAAGATATTTAATGGTAAGGTCCTATTTTTATTAATCTTATTTATAAATAACTTGCATCCCTGAGAATCCCTCTAGAAACATTTAAGATTTTAGTAATACGTACATCACAAATAATTAAAACGTGAGCGTCGGGGCAAATCCCCGTTATCAGGGTATTGTGTCGCCTTAATGGTTATAAGAAATTCTTCAAAATTAATTTCCAAACTTCTGATATTCATGTGGATTATAATTATTAATTATTATTTACGGTGTCGAAAATTCTTTCGTCTATTGTATATGGGTCATCGAATGCACTGATTATAAAGTCATTCATTTTGAGTTATTAATAAATACAACAATAAATCTCGCGCTCGGAATACACTTTGCAAATATTAGTAGCACATAAATATACTTGGTGTATATAATCACTGCGTAATTAAATTAACAATTTGCGGGCGGGCTTTTCGAAGTATTTTTAAAAACTATTATCGGTATTCTTTTGGTTTTCGTTTGGATTGTAATTAATAGTATACATCATTAATCGTAGTCGATGCGATCCCTCGCTATTTTCAACATCTTTTAAATTGATTAATTAATTAATTTAAATTACTGTCAAAGTGATAAAATGGTTTAATGGTTAAATGTGATTTGGTTTACCAAAGATTGACAAAAGCCGTAAAGCCAGTTTTATCAGAAGTATCTAATACTGCAATACATATAACAATCATCATCACAACACTCTGTCTGATGACTTGCCAACGGACAAAATTCGCCACCTTAATGATGGCCGCGTTTCACCCTATCAGCATAGTGGGCGAAACTCATTGACGTAATTACCAATGATGAAATTCAACACGAAAACTTTTAAGGTGCTTATTTATATAATTACGTACATTTACTGAAAAATCTTTCACTTTTCCAAAATAGAAAACTTTTAAGGTGCTTGTGTATATAATTACGCAAATTTGTTGGAAAACCTTTCATTTTCTATAATCGAAAATTTCTAAAAATGAAAGGGATTTATTTGAACATTGTCACACAATTTCTTTGGAAAATGCCTTTCCCGAGAAGATTGGGGCATTTGTCGCTTGAGCCATTGAAATCCCGTTCTTTAATGCTATTGGAAACGGGTTGAGGAAAAATCGAATCATTTTGCTTCCGTCTTTCGCCATGTAGAAGATTTATTGCTTCGATACAGGCCGTCCCTTCTTAGCCATTATTAAAGGGTCTAAGTCAGCTTGATGGTTTCAAGCGATACCTATTTCGACTCGTTGATTATGCATTTTTGTCTACTTAATTTAGTGTAATATATTCATACTAGCAGTTAAAAACCCGCTCCGCGGGTTTATGCTAACAACAGTTACATTTAATAGGTAGATATTAGGTCATTCACAGAGAGAGTGTGAGTATATATTGTTAAAACACGGAACAGGAAGGAGAAGGAACACGGAAAAAAAGAAGGCAAAATGAGAATGACAGTTGTTTGAATAAATGAAATTTTCCGTATTAGTGATGGATTATTTCAAATGAAACACTATTATTCACTACATGTCTACAACTGATATTAACTGTTACCGAATCTAATCTAATTTGCTCATAGGAGACTTGCAGTGCTTAAATATATGTTACAACCGTCAATGTCTATAAGGTAAATCAATATCGTGTAGTTTTTCACAACAATTAAATATAGTTATAACAAAGTTGACTGAAATAATAGATTATTACACATTGATTAATTACCCCTGTTTATGAATAAAAGGAGCGTAACTGTGCGATGAGATTAGCAGTCGGTTTACTTAAAATGTGTTAATTTTACTCGAACTGATGGTAATTCTTAGCCTAAAACTGTTAATGTATCTAATAAAGTTTAAAGTTATAACAAAGAAGAATGAAATAATAAATTATTAAAATATAATGTTTACATTTTGTTGCGTACATATGCATTGATATACAACGGAAATAAATAAAATAATGTAATCTTATTAAACTTTATTTTATTAAAACACAAATAAATTTGGTCTTAAAATACTTCGCACGGGATATAAAGCATCGCAAATAAATAATTTAGAAATTTTTGAAATTAGAAAACATGTCAATATAAAATCAGAAATAAATAAAAACCAAAAAAATGATAAACCCTCTTTCCACTTCTTCTTTCCATTTGTAATCTATATTTAATTTTTGACTTCAGTGTATACTTACTCCTGATGAGGTGAACTTCGTTCATGAAATATGTGGAGGTTGTACATAATAAAGTGATGTAAAGTTATTTGTGTTCAATAATGCCATCACAAAGTGATAAGCTTCCAGGAGAAATCTTCTTATTAAACGCTTGTTACTTATTTATTTATTTTATTTTATTTATTAATCTTAAGTTAGCTCACATCTTCGTGTGTGCTAATAGTTTTATAAACATATAAACATGTACATTGTTTATCAAACATAATCTTTCTTTAAATATTTCAATAAAGTCACAAAAAAGAAACATTAATAATTGAGATAGACTGATTTTCTTAATTCATTTTTGAACTTATTAATATTTTCTATCACAGCAATTTCCTTCGGGATTTTGTTATAGAGTTGAACGGCCTGGTACATCAGAGATTTTTGGGTGCTTGTTTTTTTTTCTTGTTGGCAATCTAATTTGCTTAGAGTTTCTCGTCCCGTGTCCGTGTATCTCGTTATTGTAATTTATTTTTCTTTTCAGTTCCTTAGACATCATCCCTATGTTAATTTTATGTATAAAAATAAGTACATTCAAATACACAGTTTGCTTCACCGTCAAAATATTCAGCTCCTTTAACATGTCTCTTATCCGTGTGTATATGTTGCGCTTAAGTATTATTCGCATTGCTTTATTTTGCAGTATTTGCATTTTTTTCATTTTCTCTTTATTGCAGAGAAAAAGAATACTTGAACAGTAATTAAAGTGTGGTGATATAATTGTATTGTATATTATCTGGCATGTTTCTTTATTTACTTTGTTTCTGATTCTACCAAGAAATGATATTTTTTTTGCAATTTTTTTAATTGTATAGTCTGCATTTTTTGAGAAGTTCAATTTTGAGTCTATAATAACACCTAGATATTTAATTTCTTTCACTTTTTTATGATTTCTCCATTTATAGAAACCCTTGGTTCCTCATGCGTATTTGTTCTGCCTTAATGCATGTATTTTGTCTTATTTACATTTAGTTTTAATTTATTTAGTTTGAGCCATTTTGACGTCACTATTTATCTTTTTGATTGCTTTCTCATAATTATCTTCTGCAATATAAATTAGTGCGTCGTCTGCAAACAGTCTTATTTTGCAATGTTTTAATATTTTTACCATATCATTTATGTAGAGTATAAACAATATCGGACCCAATACAGATCCTTGCGGTACACCCAGCTTATTTTCAATCGGATTTGATATATTGTTTCTTATCTTTGTTGTTTGTTGTCTGTTGCTTAAGTAGTTTTTAAACCATTCCAGTTCTTTCCCTTTTATTCCATATTTTATTAAATTTTTTAATAACTCTTTTTCTATCTATTGTTTCAAAAGCTCTCTGAAAATCTAAAAACACCGCAACAATATGCAAGTTTTTATCTATATCTTCCTTCCAATCATCAATTACTAAATTTAACGCTGTTTTACTGGTCAAGTAATTTTGCATAACTATTTGTATTGTTAGCTGCATATTTAAATATTTGCGCCAGTAGTTTGGTTCGTTCTTATACAGCCAGAGGTGCGCTATGTCGGCCATCTATAGCCGCGGTGCGTATCGGTCATTTTGAAGGAACGCGTGATATTTTACAAACGTCAAACATAATCACGTAACTGTGCATAATTTTCATTGTAATGTAATTAATGCAATGGGTTACGAACTTTCTAAAACATATTTTCTTCGATATTATCCAAAAATTATATGAGCAGAAACGATGTTGTTGAAGAAATCTCGTATTATGCATGAAGCGATCCTATTTCAGTATGAAATGTATAGGGGTCTTAATTTTAAAGTCTTATTTTTTGGATCAAACCGAAATGAACCTTAAGGTTGGTTAAAATTGAGGAACAGAGTGGTCGAATTTTGCCTGCAGACCCCCTACGTGGAATTTACCCGAAACATACGATTTGATATCGACCAATCAGAGGGCCTAGACCGTCCAGACGCAGGCGTAATAATATTATAGATGTTTGTTATTTTATCGAAAACAGCGTTGTACGATCCACAAAGTGAAGAAAAATAATTCTATTACCTTTTTATACAATATTTTGATAACACAAGAATCATTTTTTAACATTTTCGTATCTGTACTTAAGTACGAAATGATGTACATTTGTTTTATCAAAGTAAAAAAATATGTTCTATAGTTTGCAGCTTCTTGGAATGCCAGGAATTACATTTTTTTAAATTAAAAGTCTTTCTAAAAACGACAACAATGCATGTAAGAATACGTGTAAAATAAATACATGTTATTTATTTCATTGAAAAGTTACACATAAACATACAGAACGCTACAAAAAGGCATTCTCGGCTGCAAAACATCCACATTACTTATTTCATCGTGAATTTGAGAAATCGAATAGAAATAATTTATTTCAAGGAAAAGACACTTTAAAACATGAACACTTAACTTAAGTTTCCACCGATAAAATTGACGCAAGAAAATGTTAAATTCAACAGGTAATTGACATTTGTCCCAAGAGACCTTCGCGATACCATTACGGTATTTGAAAGGGAGGGAAAAGAAATCAACATCTGCTCGGCCGACTCAGGAACGAGTGGAATACAACAGAGGACAATTGAAGGCGGTGTTCTTCCACTGTATGAACTTACGTGTCTAGTTCCAAATGCGACTGTTGATGTAAATGACTCCCCGAAGACTAGATTGTAGGTTTACAATACGTGAGACCATTTCTATTCATAGAAGATTATACATAATACAAGGACAGAAATTACTCCAATAAACGAATCTAAACTTTATCTTCGTCCTGTCTATAAAGCTGAGACAAGATCCGATTGGAAAAAAACTGGTTTGCGGCTTAGACCTTATGCAGATAATAGAATATTGGAGAATATTTTTATCACCGAATCGTGTGCACTAGAAAACATTCAAGAAAAATGGCTGCTATCGCGTCCCAAATTTCAAATCTGGGACATTCCAAGAAACGGACCACTTATGAAAATCCCTTTTCTTTTTGGGCTATACATAAACCCACCGTGAACATACTATTCTTCTGTGTACATAAACCCACCATGAACACACAATTCTTCTCTGTACATAAACAGGTTTGTTTAAAATTTATAAAATAATTTGAATAAATTTAAGCCACAAAAACTTTGAATATTTTTCATAACGCCAGAATTTCATCTGCTTAGATATCATTGTTACGATGTTAATCTTGTAGGTAAAACATGCCTTACCTACATAATCACAGAAAAATCAAACACATCAAAGGTTTAGTAAAAAAGTACCCACATTATATGACCATTTATTTTATTTTAGCTTCGCATTCCTAACAATAAAAACCTCTTTAAGATTAGTGAAACATCTAGTTAACATTATCTTAGGAATTAACGGAGTAGAAATATATTTTTACTGAAAGCATTCAAGGCTGTGGGGGGAAGTTCTCGGGGAGAAATGGTAGCTGAAACAAAGTGCTTAAGTAACCAATAAATTTTTAATGTTCTTAAGCCTCTGTTTATTTGGCTTCTTAAATGTACGTGCTTTTTTATGCTTGTAATTATGTTTAAAGCATCGCATGTTAAAGAAATACACAAAGAGATCTAAAAAAAATCACATTCATTTAATTATGGCTTATATTAATCTAAAACATTTTTTATCGTGTTGATAAACAAAAAAAGCTATTTTGGCTAACAGAGAGATCGTACTTTTTAAATAGTTTAATAATTATTATTGATTGGATAAGTAAACTGAACTAATTGATTGTATTGTTTTGATAATTTAGTCGAAAGTCTGAAAATTATCATAATAAATCGAACCGGAATTTTAGTGGTGTATTTTTTCTTAAAGCGCAAAAAATTGGATTCAAAATTAGATTTATTGTTTTAAGACATATTTCGATTGCTAAAATGTATTTCAGAAAAGAAATATATACTAATATTCATCATGTTTCGATTACGCACAACACTGTTTATGTTTATGGTACGTACTTATCTGCTAGCGATGGATGTGATAGGTTCATTGTTTCCATTGTTCTCTAAATCTCTCAAATAGTACTGTGATTTTGAGTCCATAGCGAGAAATCTATGAGTGTGAATGTAATATTGAGGATTGCATATATGCACTATCATAACAAGTCGATCGCCGTTATTATCTTATTAATTCCAATATAAAAATATTTTGTACGATTTCGAAAATAAAGAGAGAAAAAAATTTTGAATAAAATATTGGTTGTCCAGCTGAGTTCTCCAAGAAACCATTATATAAAAAAATATGTAAAAACTATACAGGGTGTATCGGCAAGTACCCGACAAACTTTAACCAGCTATTCCTTAGCATATATATATTATACAGGGTGTATCGGCAAGTACCCGACAAACTTTAACCAGCTATTCCTTAGCATATATATATTATACAGGGTGTATCGGCAAGTACCCGACAAACTTTAACCAGCTATTCCTTAGCATATATATATTATACAGGGTGTATCGGCAAGTACCCGACAAACTTTAACCAGCTATTCCTCAGCACATTTGGAGTAAAAAATGTTATGGGCGCTTTGCTGTCCGGTAACATTTTTTTTCCATTAAAAACAAAAAATAAATGAAAAATCCACACTCCGTCACTGTCATTTGCATTGTTTCTCGTGTTCAACAGCTGTTATTAGCAAGTGTGTCAAAAAGTGTCCTCGCTATTTCGTACACACTAAATAATAATAGTTAAAAATGAGACGAATGGTGCGGTGCCATTTCGTTGTGATTGTAAAAGCGCGCTAGCGTAGGTACGTACGTACATTATTCAACGAAACTCGAACAAAATATTGCCAGACGGGTTTTCAAACTTTGACAAAGGATAAAACATTAGTGACATGTGATGAAAATATGAATACTAAATTTTTTATTAAAAAAAATGTTATCGGACAGCAAAGTGCCCATAACATTTTTTACTCCAAATGTTCTAAGGAATAGCTGGTTAAAGTTTTTGTCGGTATATACTCGTATACACATTTTTTATTGTGTATTGAGTTAGTTCATACAACATTTTACGTATATAAACTAATATGTACATTTATTTTTTATTTATAGTTTTTGTGTTTAATTTGTAGAACTCCATTATTTTTTTTTAATTTAATTAAAATCAAATTTAATAATATAATTTTTGAATACTTGCAGAACTATAATTATATTATTAAATTTGATTTTAATTGAAATTAAAATAAAATGTACATGGTTACATTTCGTTATTTATAAAGTTATATTTTTGCAGTTAACATAACATTTTTTAAATACTTTCATTCTTCAGACTTTCAGTCATTTCATCATACATATTTAATCCTTGACACATTAAGCAATTCTGTGATTCTGTTTTTCTCATACCAATATAATTCTATTACCATTTTGGTATCATAATTATGAATCTTTTTAGTAAATACGATTTCATCCTTAAATTATTTAGGCATATGGTTATTCATAATTTTGTGTATAAACATTAAAACATTATGTACAGTCTCTTTTATATTGTAATCCTCTCTCATTTGATTAACTTTGCATATTTGCCTTTCCTTAGGATACATCTCATTCCTCTATTTTGAATAACTTCCAGCTTATGTTTCCTTCGTTGGCCCAATATAAATAATATCGTGGAGCAATAGTCTAAATGTGACGAAATTATTGTTGTGTTAATGAGTTTTGTAGCGTTTTAACCTAATTTATTTCTCAATCTTCTTAGAAAGTTTATCTTTTTTGATACCTTCTTCAGCACATATTCAAAATTTTCTGTGAATTTAGTTAATCCAATGTTAAATATTGTAGTAAGAGGTTGCAAAAATTTCAGCTTCGGATATTTGCGGGAAGTTAGTTTTTTTTAAACTTTACTCTATTTGGAGAGATAGTTTCTTTATTTTTATTTTCTTCAGATGCCTGTTAAGTGGAATGTGGATTAGTAGTAGGAGATTTATAATATTGTCTGGTTATTAATAACTCGGGAATATTTGTCTTTCTAAAAAAAACACTAAAATTTTTAATAGTTATGTTAATTACCCTTCATATTTACCGGGAATCCGAAATAATATATTTATCATATCAATAATAATATTAAATTTCGGTTGACTGTGATGTTGTGCGTGATGTGAAATATTCCTATAATAACTATAATTATAATTTACTTTAAAATTGGAACTGATGATTGTGTGAAGGCAGACAATCGATGACCTACCTGTGATCAGAAATTTATTTGATTTTTATTTAATTAATAATTCTTTATTTGTAAGGTGTAAGTATTTATTTTATTTCAATTTTTGACAGATTATTTTAAAACTACTAGCGATGTTCATTCGAATGGCAAATTTCTAACATCTCTCTTATTTGTCAAAAAGAAATACAATTATATTATTAAGAAAATCGACAATATTTATTTTTGAAAGGCAGTTATTTTACAAATACTATTTTTAGTTTCACAAATTCTACAATAGTGACATCCCGTGATTTCTGACGGGTGTGCGCTAGTGTTAATATAATAATACCCTTGCTCCTTTAGGCATTTGAAAGGCGGCAGAGCTGACACTCGTAAAACCTAATAACCGAGTCGGCTATTTTTATTACTTACCTCATTTCCGCCCTGTCGTTCTCTAATGTTTACATTTAATATATAAGTAAATACACATTTTTTTATACCATTTATATTTATGTTTTACATTATTCTCTTATGATACCACAATACTTACTTTTTTTAGTTTTTTTTTTATTATTTTTATTTATAAATACGCACATTACTTGTACATTCTTTCTTCCGGAACTACTTGGAATGTGCGGGATTACACTTACCTTATATCCTGGAATAATTAATTAATTAAATAACATTATACTGGAATAAAGAATATCTTTTTAATTTTAATCTGAACTTGAATTCGAATTTTAATTTGAATTTGAATTTGAATTTTGATTTTAATTTCAATTTAGATTTAATATCAAATTTTCATATGTGAATGTAATATAATGTATCCATATCACAGCGGTGAAATAAATCGCTATTAAACCACTGAAAAGTCTATAATTTATTAGGTGGGCACATCTAAGGTTTATTCAATTAGTGGTAATGTTTCCATTAACTGAAATAAAATAAGCCTAATTCTGTTTGAGGTTAGCAATGTCTATAGACTGTTTGAATTTTTAGGTAAACCTCTTAATTAAGAATCGTTTGATCTCCTGATCCACGTTAAGAAATGACCCACAAATTTGCTTTCCCTAAATTTGTTCATTCAAATATTAAATGTAGTCTGTGGCGTTAATTATAATTAACATAATTAGTTTTTAATAGTAAATTAGCTTTTCAGTTTCCCCTTTTTATAAATAAAATAAAAATGTTTCAATCTTTAAATAGTTTTTAGTAAATTTTTTTACATTTCTTAAATTAATTAATGGATTCCCAAATAAAGTATCCTAGAAGGCTGAACGATTTGGGAAGGAAAAGAAGATGAGTAGAGGAAGGTTGGAAGTACCATCTTAAGCAACGTGTTTCACCAAGGCGATATCTGAAACTGAGAGTTCCTAAAGCTCTGGCACGTGCGTAAATATGCTTCTTATATTATTATTCATATAACATTGTTTTTTAAAAGTTTTTTGTGCATTCCGGGTTTCGAACACACTCCTTTTGGATTCGCGGACGCTAAACCGCAGACCTGGTGTAAGACCACCATTCAGAATTGAAACGTTGCTCCAAATGGCTTTAGCCGTGTTTAGTGACTAGATCTGAATAGCCAGGTACTTCCCCACCTTCCTCTTTCCCTTCCCCACTTACCTTCAGCCTCACAACATCCCCCAATTGGGGATGCCATAGTCTCACTGGCTCCAGACGGGAGCAGTTGGGACTCTTGTGAGGTATTCACTATAAAAAAAATATATAAAAAAAAGATTAACCGCTCCGATTGATTTGCGTTGCCTAGTTTTACTATTTTTTAACGCTTTACAGTTAAGTGTAAAGAAAATCGCACTTCAGATTTATTATATATATTTTATCACAAAATAGAACTCAAACAAGTTGATCTCAACCACAGGAAAAACTAAATCCTTACAACACGTCAACCCACCAGAGGTCAAATGGGAAAATAATCCACCGACTCCAGATATTTTCATATCAGAGGGTTCGGCTCGGTAGAACTCTGTCTAGTAGAAAACTGTTAATAAATTATCAATATTATAATTATTATATTACTACAGTAATTATGGTACTGCAATATTATTTAAATAATTACCATAATAGTAATATGTTATTAAAATAATAGCATAATAGCATAACATGTTATTAAAATAATAGTCAATCCCACGCAAGTGGCACCATCTTTTCACACAATCCTGTATATTATATTTTTAAATTCCAGTCAAAGAAAGCTATGCTAATACCGATTTTTTTAACTTTATCAATTTTTAATACTAAAAATTCGTGGTGGAATTCAATTATGACATGTTCAAATAATTTTAACATTTTTTCCAGTTCTGCAAGAGAACACATTTTTACAAACCAATTTATTACAAGAGCGTTTAAGCATTGAAAAACACATTTTCAAGAACATTATGTTATTTGAAAAGGTTCTTGCTTCAACAGAAGTACTATGTATGAATAATAATAATATGAAATGAATTAATATGGTTTGTAATGACAAGCCAAGTGGAGTAAGCCTTCTCATTGTTTGTTTTGTTTAGTATGCAAATACTGTGCTGTTGGCTAAATTAACGTTTAAAAGCAAGCGTATGTTATGCAAAAGGAAGATGCAATAACAAAGAAGGATCTGGGAGTAGATATGGGTTAATATTAAAATCAACCCTGATGAAGGATAATGGTTGATGGGTGTAAAGTGGTCACTGGGCACTTTGGGCAGTCAGGAAACCTGGACATTTCAAATTAACTTATTTACCGAGGGATCCATTTAATTAATCTGCTTGTTGGTCTAACCGTTAAGGTCAAGGCTATTATCAGATAATTAACCTTTTTTTGGGATGATTTTTTTCAAATATAATCAAGCAGTAATTGTTAATTGAGGTACTTGTACATTGAATTATTTGGACTAATATATTGAATTATTTGGCGGGTTGGAAATAAGCCGATATAGCTCATTGGTTCAGAACACCTGACCGGACATCAGGAGGTACGGGTTCAATTCCCGTTGGCGGCATTTATTTTTACTCGGGAGATATTTTCAATTTGTATTGATATTTCACTCGACTAATTATAATAAAATAAAATAACATACACTTTTTTATACGTGACTGGTCTTAAGCAGGAATTTAAACCTTATCGCCATTTACATAAGAAGCATTATGGTTGTCGACCCGATTCCAAATGTTGTAACGTTGTTGTATATGACGTGGTGATATGGTTTTACCAAAATTATTGTGAACAAGTGTTTTTCTAAATGCAATAACAACTCTTATGGAATTGCATAAAAATACATTACGACGGCTTCGTGAGAATGTGTCTTCGTGTGTTTGCGAGTAGAACAAGTACCGGCCTCTGTTTGTTCAGCTTCATATAATCCGAGCCTTTTTTGATATAGTTCCCCTGTCTTTACACTGTGCAGAAAGTGGCGCTTTGTTGAGTTGTAAAATAATTTTATAAACCTCTTCTGAAAGTTTAACGGCGGAAGAAAAGATTGATGTATTCAAATAATTTTACTGAAACAATTTCGAAAGAAAAACATCAAGTTGCGTTTATATGGCTTGATCATCGGTCTAGTGCAAGGCTGCCCAACCTTTTTAACAGTTGGGCGAAATTGACGATTTTTAATCACTGGCGGGCCACTGGATACCTGACGGTTCCTATGGGGGTTGTTACGGAACTTCGCTGAGAAAAAATTCCGCGCACCCAAAAACATAATATGTGATTCCCCACAACAATTTTTCGAATTCCATGGGGGGGGGGGGGTTGGCTACAAAATTCCATTTTGGACACAAAAAATATTATATCAAAAACCGGTGTATTTTTGTTTAAAAAGTAAGTTCAACAGGTTAGATTTTTTCGTCGCTGATTCTTGCCTTCGTTAGCAACACTGGTGACCGCGCGCAAACTGCAATGTTCGTTTTACCGCGGGCCCGCGACACTTTTTCAAATTGGCGGATTGGCGGGTTTTTTGAAAATGGTTCACGCGGGCCACTTATAATTCGTTCGCGGGCCACATTGTGGCCCGCGGGCTTGGGGTTGGGCAGCCTTGGTCTAGTGGATATTCCCTGCTGCGATCGCTTTATCATAATTAAAAAAGTTCCTCGCTTCAAATTGCAATATGCAAAGCGAGGAATCTTGGAAAGGTTCTGTTCTTCCCTGGCAGATTAAACCTGAAACCTGGACAAGAATATTTTCTTTTTTTAAGAATAAAAAATCTGACAGCTTTCAACGAGTAGCAGATTCAATAACCGAGAATACAAACCTCAGCAAAGCAGTTTGATCCATTCAAATTTCATCAGAATCTTGAATATAATTTATAACATGTATAATGTCTTATAAAAACAACGTAAATGTGATGAAGGCATCCATGTACTCATTTTTTATTCTTCAGAAAACAGTTTTTTTAATGAAATATTATATATCTCACCTCATTGTAATGTTTCCTTTGCTGGAATACAGTGTAAATTGTTGGAATTAAAACAGGCTTTAAAAGTAAATATTATTGGAATAGCTATTTAAATAACTTTTTAAGGTTATAATTAATATTTAATCATTAACTTTGGAATACCAGACCCTTTAGCAGGGGTTAGATGCGTGAAATAAAAAATGAACTCCAAAATGTTTAAAATACAAGCGATTTTGTTTTTTATGCACTTTATCATTGCACACATGTTTAAATCGCATCTCAAAATATTCCAGCTTGGGCGAAATTCCAATGCCACCAGCAAACGTTCGGAAGAAGATAAAAATAATAAATTTAAACGAAACAAAAAACAGAAAAAGACACAGAAAAAATGTGATGGTCGCTGGTGGAAATCGAACTTAGGATCTATATCTTATCGGGACAATGTCTGTAACCACTAAACAATGATCGAGTGGTTAGAGGAGTTATCCCGGTAAGACTGAGATCTATGGTTTGATTCCAAGTAGCGACCGTTATCTTATATCTTATCGCGACAATGTCTGTAACCACTAAACAATGATCGAGTGGTTAGAGAAGTTATCCCGGTAAGACTAAGATCTATGGTTCGATTCCCAGTAGCGACCGTTATCTTATATCTTATCGGGACAATGTCTGTAACCACTAAACAATGATCGAGTGGTTAGAGGAGTTATCCCGGTAAGACTAAGATCTATGGTTCGATTCCCAGTAGCGACCGTTATCTTATATCTTATCGGGACAATGTCTGTAACCACTAAACAATGATCGAGTGGTTAGAGGAGTTATCCCGGTAAGACTAAGATCTATGGTTCGATTCCCAGTAGCGACCGTTATCTTATATCTTATAGGGACAATGTCTGTAACCACTAAACAATGATCGAGTGGTTAGAGGAGTTATCCCGGTAAAACTGAGATCTATGGTTCGATTCCCAGTAGCGACCGTTATCTTATTTTTATTTTCTATATCTTGTTCTGTTTCTAGTTTTATTTAGATTTATTTGAGTTATTTTATATTTCAATGATTAAATGTTAATGTATTTTTTCAAATTTCTGTGCGAGCCGTAGAAAAGCCAGTACGAAGTATAACATTGAGTACCGCAATACGCAGATGGCGATAAGGTACTAATAAATTCGTGGTTGTATAAAAGGTTATTATTGTTTTATTTCATTAAAAGTTTTTGGATCATAAAGAACTTACTTTGCCACATTATACAATAAAACGGTTTCCAGAAAAGGGTTCGTTAATATGAGATTTTGCTCTTATAAGCCTGACACTTATTATTTTCGAAAGTTTATAAAAAGACTTATCCAATATGAGTTATAGCAAAGGTATATATTATGTGTTCTAATCTCCACATAAGTATCTTTAATATTTCGAAGCTGTAAATTTTTCAAACCACAAACAAATGATTTTGCAATACATTGCGTTGCATCGCCTTAAGTTACAACAACAAATACATCAAATTAATATTGACGTGGATACAGCACCCGAGCATGGGCTAAGAAAATGATACAGGGAAAGGATAAAGAGAAAGGTTGTAAAGTAGGTACCAGGCTAGTCGGTTCTTGTTTCTTGAAAGCACAAAGGAAATTTCGGTAAATAAAGAACCTTATTAATACAAAAATCCTTACAAATGTGTCTAACGCCAGTCAGCCAATTTTCCAATTTAAATTGACTTTTATTTTATTTTTTATTTCCATGTTCACATTATTCTTCTTCTTGTTTTGTATGGTGGGGTGGACAGAAATGAACAGAGGTCAGCAAGCCAGTCTACGGCCTCAGGCGTCGCCCTGGGGACTTCATCTATCCCGCCGGGGGATAAATTAAGCGGGCATTATTTGAACACATGTTCGGTGGTCTGCACCGCACCGCATTCACACATCATGATTAAAAAAATAATTACTATAATATGATATAAAACACTCGTCACTTGGTACGTTTGTCCGTGTCCGTTCCTAAAAAACATAACAATTGATTCGTAATCTGACAAGGGTATACAGTCAAAACCACGCCACACATAATTTATTTCCAACACAGTGATAAGAAGAGGGTATATTTTTTTATTCCGAAAGTTAACTCAATTTGTTCAATGTTTCTTGTATTTAAGACCAGGCCCTTGAGGTGATTTTTCACAAAAACGGCGCTCTACAAATTATCCAATTATTATTATTATTATTATTAGTTTCTTGTACTTACGACCGGTAGTTTACGCTTCGACTAAAATACCACTCACAAAAATACCGCTGACAAAAGCTTTGTCTCTCTTGAGTAAATACTCCACCACGGTATTTATGTTAGGACAAGTGGTTCTTAACCTCTGTTCCGCGGTCTTATGAAAACCCAATTCAGTTATTATTACGTGTGCACTTAATTTAAAGACCTTAGTTTTGATGTCCTCTTGATTCTGCCAGGGAAAATAAGAAGTGCTAGTCCAAGTCACTAGTTAACTTCTCAAATGAACATAATATTCTTCGGGACGTATTATTTACTGGAAAGGAAAAGAAGGAGATGAATTACTGGGATGAAAAATGGTAGGTATGAGAGGTGGGTTGGAATCTGGAATCAATGTTTCTAGGAGTGGCAGACGTGTGACAATCCTGCTGGAAAGGTCAAACGGTCTCTCTCAAACAATCTCCCCCGATCCGGCTCGCCATGTAGTAGGTGAGCAGGCGCATCCGCCGTCAAGACCTACACAAACCTCTCCTTATGAATCCAGGCACCCCTGCTAAGTCGCCAAACGTAATGAACCACTCGAGGTGACCCACGGTAGAGGTTTTGGTTATCCAATAAATGCCCCCCTACCAAAATGATATATTATGGGTTGATGGGTGTAAATTTATTAGATGTATTGACAAAACTATATTTTTTAATTATTTTCACCTGCAATAATAATAGTATTTTTTCAAAGTAAACACTAAATATTTCAATTTAAATAATAATGTTTAGCAGAGCCAGATAAAAAGTTAAGAACCACTGTACTAGACCGTTACCACTTATAGTTTGTACTGTGACCGCCAGCAGTAGTTTCCTAAATAGAGCAACGTTCCTACTTCTACAAAGTCCATACATACTCGTGTTCATTTAACCGACCAGACCAGGGGTTCCCAAAAAGAAGAATATGAATAGATGTTCCTTTGTACATTTGTTACGTTAAAAATATCACTTGGTTCATTCACTGAATAATCTAACAAAGCTCGCACCACTAAAAATGTTTTATAAACAATAATGAATCAGTAAAAAAACATAAAAAAGATTGAGTGGATGATTTATAAAAAAATAATTTATCATAAAAAAACAAAAAGTTTTAGTGGATTTCTATAAAAAATAATGTATGAATAAAGTAAGAGACTATTTACCCTTTATTGTCGCACTACTGGTAGATATTACTTCAAGGAAGGTTACTGGTAAAAAGCCACGAAACAAAAAAGACCTACCCATTTATACTAGTCAGCATAATCGTGCTCCCATAATCTCTTTCATAATATACGAATGTCTCTTTCATACATTTAGACATAAGTTCATTACACTATTTATGATTACTCGTTATTTTTACCATAATCCGCGAAATTAAAATTTATGTGTATGAAATGTAAATTGAATAAAAATGACAATAAAATATGATTTAAGATTTTTTTTTTTCACGGCCAAAAGTATTTAACAAAAAAAAATGACAATCCTTATATTAACTGGATAATAAAAGTTTTCGTGAACACGAAAGAAGTCATCATTTGTTACAATAGATAACTATCAGGACGCAACTTAAAATACTGCTAATAGTTTTCTCCGAATTTCAGTTGGATTATTTATAAAAAAAAACTGTCATCATTTTTTTTTTCGACGATAAACGTAAAATGGTTTTGCTTTTTAGGGATTTGGAATTACCCACCGGGAAGATGACAAATTGCTATATTCATGTTAATTTTCCTGTGGTTGTTATTGTTGAGATTATAACTGCGGAAAGGAATTTCTCTAGACTTGCTACTACATAAAGAGAGTATAGAACTGCTCTCGTCATAACGATCAATCTTATATCGTAGATTGAATGAAAATCATTCTTTGCTTTATCCTTATACGCATTCTTTGATCGAAACTTTGCAAAAAATGTTGTGAATTTTTTAATTACAGATATGTAATTATTTTTTTTAAATTTAATCTCAATTCTATAAATTAACAATAACTATACGGTAAAATATATGATGCATTAAATCAAGTCATTTATAAAAAATCAATCAACAATATATTTTTCGCGATGTTTTATATAGTACCAGCTCAGAGTTTTGAATGAAAGACATTTTATAGGCGGCTAACATGGCGTGGCCTGTTATGACCAAATAGCATTGAATCACAAAACAAGTGTCCACAGCTTGCTCTAATCGCATTATAGTAAGTCGTGAGGCTTGCGCCGGTCTCAAAATAGCACGATTTACGGAAGGCTCACTGTAGCAAATGTAAATAACGATGTGAAATAATATCACAAATATAAAGACTTACTTACTTACTTTTCCCTTCCTTCAGTTAAAATCAATTTCGATATTTTACATATGCCGGGAGTCCCATGACGATCTCTTCCCCTCGTGTCATTTTAAAACAACCTTTTTTCTTTAATTTTTTGGAAATTTTAAAAACATCACAGTACGTATCTTATACCATTCAACCTTAATAAAAGGATAATTCATATAATCAATTACCATTTACAGAGATGTGCATATTTGTAGATTCTCGCCTGGCTAACAACACTTTTTGAACAAATACAAAGCGAGACAGAACCATTACGTGAAAGAACCTTTTTTATGAGCCTATCTCATTTCCCGAAGTTGCATGTCTGTGAATGAAGAGTGCAAAACTGCGGAAGATATATTTCCCGAGGTTGGAAACGAGGAAACACCAGTAGAACAATGACAACATTGCGACCAGACTCCTGTTGTTCTAAATATTCCAATCCATGTGTTAAAATAGGGGAGACTATCAACAGAATAAGGGTTTTTATCAGAAGTGTAACATAATATCATATTTCAAAGGCAATGAATACGTAATGCACAAGTTTATTTGTTCAAATTTGTTTACAAAGAAACCATTCTTCACCAAACTGGGTTTATTTGGCAAAAATATCATTTAATTCTTTCCATGGTTCAGAAACGATTGCATTATTTTATCTCAAAATCTCAACCTTAATCTTAATCTTATTGCCGCTCAACTCAGCATTGCTCGTATTGACATTTCTCACTTTGATTTAGTACAGAATAAATGATACACAAATACTAATGAAAATAGGCACTTCTAATTTCAGCCCAAGTTGACACTTCATCAACTCTATTATATATATATTTTTTTGTTCAATTTATAATTGAAGTGAAACTTCTTTACGCGCGTCATGCAATTTCGAGGACCGGAGTAAAACCGACTCATGACCGAAACGAAAATGCGGGTACCCCCACCACCGATTAAAGTTCATTTGATCTAGTCAAAGTTTTGAAGTAACATATAAATGCTTCTTAGCTCATCCCGACAACTGGCGTTGGTGGTGTAATGGTCAGCATAGTTGCCTTCCAAGCAGTTGATCCGAGTTCGATTCTCGGCCATCGCACATTATTTTTTTGTTTTTAACGCCTTTTTCATTCAATATCTTATTTTTTAGTAGGTCAGAACATTTTTTAAAAGAAAATAATATTGCAAAATAATAAAAACACTTATCTCACTGTGATAAAACATTACTCCGCTAGAGCGCGCTTTGCGTTATTGTGTTGGATTAAAATTATTATCTAATCCGTATATTATGATAATTGTATTACATTTATTTAATTAATTTATTTATTTTGATAATATGTAATAATTTACAGAAAAAAAAATTAAAACTATCTCCCTCTGATAAAATATCCGTTCGCTAGAGCGCACTACGCGATCTTGTGTGGGATTCTATTTCTGTACATTGTACATTATTTTTAAAAATATATTATATTTTGGGTGTGATGTAGGTAACATTATAAAACATAACAAGCTCTCATATTTTCAGAACCTACATAATATAATCAATTTATGCGGCTTTGCTTACAGTTGGTGCTCAGCGTGGTTGGCTTTCAATCAGTTAAGCGAGGTTCGATTCTCGGCTGTGGCATTTTTGAAGTGAAACCTTGTTGAGGTGGGGGAGCCGCTCACGAACGTTCTCTCTCTTCTCTTCTTTCCTCTCTCTCAGACACCAGCGAACTGCGCCACGCCAAGCATCAGCTGAAACTAGAAGTTTCACTTCTGTCTTGCGTAGGCTTGACACACCCACATTTTTTTTTTAAATTTCATTAGCCATAAATCTGGGATTTTTTCAAGTAACTGTCGTTATTACTGCAAAAGTCACCCTGAAATGATGTTTGAACATATAAATCAGTAGAGATAAATATTTTTTTTACAATATTTATCACCCTAATCTCCATACAATGCGCTCACAACATCGTGAAATCGTCTATGGCTTTTTGCATCCCTGGAAAAGAGCCAAAAGACTATTGGATAGATTCGGATCGATGAAAGGAAATTATGAATTCAATAATTAAAAATAAAAGTTTTTGAATATATAACTAATTTTCATGAAATGATAAGATCTCTCAGACTCTTGAATCCGTGCTTCAACTAATGTTAGCGCACATATTACCAAACTTCTCCCAGTCCTTTACAAGAGATACTCCATATCTTGAGCACCCGATCACTGATGAATGTTCTGCATCCCCGAAAGTAATTTACATTCTAAGCCCTCGTTGTTTTACGACAAAGCCCTGAACGAACATATCCCCGAGGTAGCCAATAACCCGAAGCTACATACAATGTAATAATCAATATTAGCGCACATATTAACAAACTTCTCCCAATCCTTTGCAAGAGATACTCCATACCTTGAGCACCTGGTCACTGATGAATGTTCTGCATCCCTGAAAGTAATTTACATTCTAAGCCCTCGTTGTTTTACGACAAAGCCCTAAACGAACATATCCCCGAGGTAGCCAATGACCCGAAGCTACATACTAATATTAGTCGGTACGTATATAGAACTTATTCCTCTAAAGCATTTATCTGGGGTAAACCATTAATCCCTTATTGATATATTAGAGCTCCCACTCTTTGATGAGTTCTCTTAGCACCTGCTCGATTGTGACTCGTCCTATCAATCTCCTCGTTGTCCTTGTAAACGAAAAAGAAACATAAATGATGACTTAAAAATTTGTATAGTATAATTAAATTTCATAAAAAGTAATTTATCTGAAAAGCAACGTTGGTTATGGGAACTATTTTTTTTGCAAAAAAATAATATAAAGGTTTTAAAACAAATTTAATAATATTTCGTTTTACTTGTTTCCAACTCCTTAGTTGGTTCTTTGAACCTCTGTTCATTCGTAAAATCATAACAATTTATTTATTTTATTGATACATGATTTAGAGAGTAGTTACATGTGGATTTTGTGATATTTCACCCTCCATGTTAGGGATGACCCTGTGTTATGGCGGGTGAATTTTACATTTTGCGGACATAGAATCTATACATTACTGTAATATTAAAAAGAAAAATGATGAATGGTTAGTTTGGGTTGCAAGAAGAGGATGTAGAAGTTAGAGAATTATAAGAAGATGAAAAATTATAAAAATTATTAGTAAATAGAACACACTAATTGTTTATGTGTATACTATACCACTAAGTTAGTGAATAAGGATATATTATGTTTTGTCTGAAAGGTGATTAAATTGATAGAGTGTAGAATGAATGGGTATTGTAGTTGTAATGTATTCCGTGTGTAAGTATCCATTTCGTTATTTGTTTTTTAAAGGAATGGGGTTGACACACGGTTTTTAGGTTTTCATGGATAAGGTTAAAGATTTTAGGAGCTAGGAAGAAAAATTGTCTTTGAGCTGACGTGGTATGTAGTGAAGGTACTTTGTAGTGACCGTTGGTTATTGTTCTGGTAGTGTAGTTGTGTTGTAAGAGAGTTTTGTTTTTATATTTGAACAGGAAATGTATTAGCGAAAATTTTAGGTGGAGTTGTCGTATGTTTAAGACCTTATACTCTATGAGGAGTGGAGTGGAGGGGAATCTTGTCAGTCGCTTGTTAATGACACGTATTACCATTTTTGGGCTTTTAGTAGAGGTTCGATGGTAGATTGTGCACAGCCACCCCAGATTATAATGCTGTGAGCTAGTAGGGATTGGCAGAGAGCGTAGTATGTATACAGTTTTAAGAATTGAGATAGTAAGGATATTTCTTACATTTCGAAAAGCATAAGAGAGCTCGCGGATGCGTGGGGTTTGACTGGCCAAGTGCTGATCCCAATCATTGTGTATTTATCATATTTTATGAACGATGTTGTTTTTTGAACTATCTAGCATGTGAATAAGAAAAATTACACCGTGTAGCGTATAGACATAATTATATACCACATCAGGGGTGAGATCAGTGTTCGGTCACACATGCAGTACGGCATCTCGATAAATGCTCCTCTGAATATATCATTTAATTACGTTTTATTATAAGATATCCAATTAAACCAACAAGATATCCAAGTACTCAAGTTTAAAATAGCAGTACTCAAGTTGAAATACAAATAGTAACTCGAAGTGCAGTAATGGAAATAGAATGGTTTAAATATTTGATGGTATTAAATATTATTTTTTGTAAAGACGGAACTAGCTAGGTACACCTACTTTGTACAGGGCCATCAAATAGTGAGGGGGCCCCTGGGCATTAGGGTTAAGAAGGAACTGGCTAGATACACCGTCTGGGTACAGGGCCGTCTTAACCTGTGAAGGGGCTTCTGGGCAAAGGTACACACATTTTTACAGCCTGTTTAGCTCTTTAAACAAAGCTATTCAACATGTTATTTCACAGAAATCTAAATAAATTATAGGAAAAAATACGTAGATTTATGTTAAGTAACTTCACCAGCGCGAAGAGATAATATTTTTTGTTCGTTCACGAGATTAAATCGAGGGTTGTTTGAATTTCTCTTTATTTCCGAAGCAATGAAAAACGTGTAACCTTTTCTAAGAACTTTTATGTGAAATTTATGTAAAACAAATGCGGCTAATGACTCCGTCGATCTTGTGGACAGTTTTATAATACAACAGGCTTACTTTTAGCCTGTCCTGGTAATTATTCATAACGTTTGATTGTAAAGGCAATTCAAATAACCGTTTGTTTTATAAAAAAAACCCAAATATTTTTTATAATGAACAAATTAATTCATTTCAGAATCATTCTGCAGATCGATAAATAAATATACAGCACGTAAAATCTAAATGACTAAAGTAAATATGTTTATTGCACCACTATTTATTTTATTTTGGGAGAACAACTAAAAATCACAGTGCGATTCTGATAACAAAATGAGCAAAATTCATAATTATTTGCAAACATGAATAGATTAAGAAAAACAAAGTTCTCTATTTTCAAAATACATTTAAAAAAATATTCAAACTAGTATAAAATAAATTAAATTTCGCACGGTTGATTTTACAATATTCTCAAAATTGATGGTTCTCGTTTGCCTTTTTAATTTTTTGGTGCAATATCTTCTAAAGAACGAAGCACGAAAATTAAAGCAAATGAATTTCCTCTCTCGGAGTGAAATTACTAACTAAGTTAATGAAATAATTTGGGGATTTGGTTAATCACGGCTTATTCAAATATATCTCACGGTGGATCTGCACTGATTAGGTTTTGGTACTGGAATGTAATTTCCAGTTCTCGCAAATAAACACACGATTTACGATTATGCACAGTATCGTATATCTATATATGTGTGTGGCAGCACTGGGTGTAATTGAGGGAATTTACAAATAATCGATATAAGAATATTAGAAAGATTCGAAAAAAAATAAATTACGTTTAGAAACACTTTTGTAGGAAAAATACGTTAAATTATTAGGCGCATTTATTTTTCCAAATAAAATAAAATAAAATAAAACCATTCACGGTATCCATGCAATTTGAACGTAAAGTACAAAATATGTACACACACTTTCGTAAAGTTAAATATGTTTTAATTATAATTTGAAGTATGTCTTTATTGGTGAACGAATAAATCATCAAAATGATAATTCATCACATCTTTAAAAAGTCATGGAAAATGATGAAACAAAAACTTTATTAACTGGATTAAGTAGTGTAGGTTAGGTTAGGTTACGTTAGGTGAAAACATTATTTTTTTTCATCGTTTTTAATGACTTTATATCACTTTTTTAAAGTGGGTTGAATAGTCACTGTTTAGAGTTAGTACGGAACCGTTCTTATTATGTTAATTTAAAAAGTTAACTAGTATGTTATAATGAATAAATAAAAAAAATAAAAAAAAATAAAAAATAAGTAAATTATTTAAAAAATTTAAAATATTCTAGTTTTTTGTTTTGTCTGCTTCATCTTTTTTTCGGAAAGCTAAAGCTAATACTAATCCTCTAGGATTAGTTTCCCGCCAGTAGGTAGCCACCTCACAGGAGCGCCTTGTACAGTGTAGAGTGTAAAGGCAGGGAGCTATGGCGCCACGCGATGAATAACTCATAGGTACTAGGCCACCTCACAAGAGCGCCCCATATAGTGTAAAGGCAGGGAGCTATGGCGCCGCGCGGTGAATAACTCGTAGGTACTAGGTCACCTCACAGGAGCGCCTCGTACAGTGTAGAGTGTAAAGGCAAGGAGCTATGGCGCCACGCGATGAATAACTCATAGGTACTAGGCCACCTCACAAGAGCGCCCCATACAGTGTACAGTGTAAAGGCAGGGAGCTATGGCGCCGTACGGTGAATAACTAGTAGGTACTAGGCCACCTCACAAGAGCGCCCCATATAGTGTAAAGGCAGGGAGCTATGGCGCCGCGCGGTGAATAACTCGTAGGTACTAGGTCACCTCACAGGAGCGCTTCGTGCAGTGTAGAGTGTAAAGGCAGGGAGCTATGGCGCCACGCGATGAATAACTCATAGGTACTAGGCCACCTCACAAGAGCGCCCCATACAGTGTACAGTGTAAAGGCAGGGAGCTATGGCGCCGTACGGTGAATAACTAGTAGGTACTAGGCCACCTCACAAGAGCGCCCCGTACAGTCTACAGTGTAAAGGAAGGGAAGCTATGGCGCCACGCCGTGAATAACTCGTAGTATAATATAATTTGTATCAGCGATAGGAATTAGTTTTTATCATTATTATATTTATTTAAGTGCAAACACATCATTTTTTTCAATTTTTAAAAACACTATATTGATGAAATAAACAGATTACAATATTGTCTACTTATACGTCCATATGTAATTTACTTTACTGAGAAACCAATTATAGATTTCCTAAGAATGGTAACCTAATGAGCGTTATATAAAACTTTTTTTATATAATATCTTTTATTCATGCAATCTAGTGTTTTTCTATGTCAAAACTACCAGCGTAAAGCCACCGAGCTTAAAAAGTTTCCGCTGAAAAAGCGCGCCAGAAAGATGGCTATTTTCTTTTCACTTCCGATCCGAGAGATTGACTATCTGAAAGATTGATTATCGCAACAGGGAAGCTATGGCGCCACGAATTATGGACGGATAATGCTTCTCAGATGACATCATATTATTTCTGGTGATGGGTATTGGAAGTATAGGCTTATGTATAACTGAATTATTTTTACTGGTCATAAAACACATTAACGAAGGCTTTTTGCTGTGCGATGTAAAAGAATTTATGAAACAAAATAAAAAGACTTCACTCAATCAACATGTTTTTTAGGCTACGTGAAAATACAACATTTTATTTAGTACTTACAGACTAAAAACTATAATTACTGAAATTATTCTGTGAAGCTCTCGAACGTTATACGGCAAAATAATAAACCATAAATGATCATGTTAACATGAATTTTCCTTGAGTCTAACCATTCATGGCATTAATTTCCCCTCCGTTCGTAGAGAGATGTCTCATCTCCCTCAGTGTTTGCTTAAATGAATTAGATTAGGTTGATATAGCATCTATCTCACCCCAGTTCCATACGAAGATTAACGATTGCCATATTAATCTTGCTCCCGCCTTATTTAAATATACTGCGGGTTTTTCAGGGACCTTGGATTAGCCGTGACCTAAAATTTTCAAATAATATTCGCATGTTTTGGATAGTCATTTGTTTTTACTAATTCGCTCTATGACAGGATATTGGTTGTGTGATCAATTTGCACTTTTGTAAAAGTAATGCATGAAGGGTTCAGTAATTTTATTAATAGTATCTTACAATTTTTATTGAAAGAAGGAGGGAGAGGTATGTTAAAGCTCATACATTTTTCTCTGAAAAAAATGCTATAAAGGTTAAGAGAAACTGTTTCGGCTCGCTTAGAATAGTGGGGAGTTTTGCTACAATACACGAAGTATAATAATTTGATAGACACAGGCAAATTTGACAACAACAAATAGCAGAGGAAGAAATTATAAAATAGCACTTCATCACAATTTTAAAAGACATTACTGTTTATCGAAATAAATCACCACTTTCATGTTATAAAATTTATGCAAAAACTATTTTTGATAAACCTACTTCGTTTATCGAAATAAATCACCACTTTCATGTTGTAAAATTTATGCAAAAACTATTTTTGATAAACCTACTTCGTTTTTGTTATTTTTTTTATATTAACTCCACACAGGAGGCCCTGAAGAAAATAATTTCCCTCAGGGCCTATGTCATCTTTGGGGATGCTGTGTGGAGGATCTTTTTGTGGAGAGGAAGGAGTGAACATGGGTCTTGAAGAATCCCATGTTGTAGGAGGGAGGAAACACAGAGGCCGGCAGTTCGTTCCACAACCGAGCTGTTGAACTTAAGAACGAATCGTAGAAACTTAAGAACGAATCGTAGAAATGTTCGATTCAGATACGTAGTTTAAAAGTTAAATTAAATGAAACAAATATTCTATTTAACATCGGGAAATATGCATAAATTTTATTTCTAACATAAATTTTAAAAACGTAAATAGAAAATAAGTTAAAATTCCGGGAAAACTCTTAAAGCACTTCTGAGTATTGCGTTAACTTGGTAGAAAAGCGTAAAGGAAAATGTATCGAATTGCAGTAAAGATCACGGGTTTTGTAAGGAGATATCAACCTTCGGATCGGAATGAACAATAGAAAAGAGAATTGAAGAATAATATTTATTTGCTCAGCTGGGATAAAAACGTTTCCGAGAGTGTTCTTCTTGGTAGCTGCAAATGTATAGTATACATAGGCACCCACTGCACGTAATTTTTAAAAGGGTGGATATATCGCATTCCATTTTATTTCTGTTTTATAGTGGGATAACGTCTGAGAATAAAAAACTGTAAATTCATAGATAATGCTTAATTTAATAATAATAATATATTTTTATTCCAGAAAGTGGGGAGGTAAGTGCAATCCCACGCATTCCATAGAGAGTATAGTTATATTATATTTTTAAATAAGAATAAAAATAAAACAAAATCAAAAAATAAGAATAAAAAAACGAAATAAAGGAAAAAAAAGAGTGCGAGAATAAATATTCAACCACCTTGGATTTTATTAGAGCAGTTCGAGGTGGTTTCAATTATGGGGGGGCAAAATCTTTCTCCAGCGCTCATCGATGCTCGATCCTGAAGTCATAAGGGATTCAATGATGAGGATATTTCTGGAGTTGTTGATCCTTCCCCTCAGTCCTGCCACCCTGGTTCTTATTAGAGCAGCCAATCCGGGAACTCGCCCTTCCGTGAACATTGAAGAGGCCGTGCAGTGCCTGGGAAGTCCAAAAATCATACGGTATGCATTGTTGTATTGCACCCAAAGCCTTTCCATGGTTCTCTTTTTGAAGTTGGTCCACAGCTCGCAAGTATAAAATGTAGTACAAAAAGCTCAAAAGAGCGTTCTTTTCACCTGCGGACTGCAGAGTCGAAATCTTCTACTAAGCATATTATTTTTTATGCTCAGTCTCGTCTCTGCCTGTCGATGTCGTCATCGTCCGTCAAATTATTGATGATTATGTGCCCTAAATATTTTGTAGCTTCCACTATTCTAAGAGGCTCACCGTTCAAAAAGGCCGGGGAATATTTTTTGGTCTAGTTGTTTAATGACCAACAGTGCTGTTTTTTCGGTTGTATATCATATTTGTTTCGAGTGCGAAATCTTCGCAAATCTTAAGGAGAATTTGTAGTCCCCTTATTGACGGTGCCATCAACACCATATCGTCTGCTTAACTCACATTGTTGATGCATTGTCCTCCGGTATGGCAGCCTACCCCTATAATACCCCTATAATTAGACTTCTTCCATGAGAAAGTTTCCATTGTAATAGCCGTTTTCCACAATGTTTTTTTCATACCCGTACGGAAATGGAGATAGAGATATTAGAGAAGTAATCAAGTAATAAAATAAACTTACATATTAATTGTTTCCACATAATAAAGTAAAGTAAAATTAGGACGCGGCAGATTTCAAAACTAATATCCGCCATCTTAAACCGTACGCAAATCGGTACCAAAACAGAAAACTATCATTTTTTATTCCAAATCCATTGAACGAGAAAAAGCATTGTGTGAAACGCCTTCAATTTATTACTTATATGCTTTGAAAATAAATACTTTTGATGGAGAATCTTCACTGTTATTATAACATTAACATCGTCATGGAGAACTCGTATCATTTCCCTCCTCTACCTCAATCCTGAAGTTGCATTGTTCACCTCCAGACTGCCAAGCCATCTAAGTTCAGGTTTTCCAATACTCACTGTAAAGAAATCTCGTTGGTAATCGGATATCTTCAACGACGCCGTTTTTTTATGTGACTCTTGTTATTGACGGTTCTTTTGACTAATGACGGTTCGTGATAATACCTCCGACATCAAATACTATTTTCTTGTATGGTTTTAAATATTAAAACTACCTTCTCCTCACAAAAATTCTTGATTGATCTATCTTTGTTGATAAAGACAAAAAATATTTACATTTTCATTTGAAATGGATCAAAGTTTAATTTTGAAGGGTTCTGCTCATCAAAAAACAGGGCCATTTAATTTATGCTTTTAATGAATTCCAGTTCCACGTGACAAAATGACTGCTCTGAAAACAAGGGTAAATTAATTGACTGTATCATGTGATACGTCCAAAGAATGTAAAGTGGATAGGAATAATTTGATTATTCCATCGATTTTCCGTTACGGACTGAGTTAAATTCTCTTGTTAGCATTTGGATACGCAGAAAATTTTCCCTTTGTTGTAAGCAGATTTTATTGAGAAAACATGGGTTTAAAAGAAATAAAATATTTTATTTTAAGCTCTTGACGATGTGTTATATTTCCGTCGAGAATTACTTGAAAATACACAATAGTACCTCGAAAAGTGAAAACATTATTTAAAATTCGGTGATATTGAAAAGGAACGTACCTACTTAGGAACAAAGGCTATAAGTTCTAGTAAATCGGATTAATTAAGAAAAATTGGTATGTAACAGAGTAGTATTGAAGTTTAATGAAATATGTGGCCTTAAACATGTGTATTTAGTTAGAGGTTTAAAATGCGGATATCGCCCACATATGATTGAGGCGGACATTCTAAACAGATCTTAAGACTATGGATATGTGAGAGATGCCAACGATAATTATTATTGTTCTGGGAATTTGAGGGAGGCATTTTATTTCATGAATGAAATGAAAAAAATATTTTTAAGTATTACATGATTCCACGACGCTTGATCCCTCTACAGCCCCCGACAGATGCCCCCCCTGATAGTTGTCCTCCAACACTTTTTCCCCCTGACAGTTAACACTCGACAGTTGTTCCCCCGGAAAGATGACCCCCGAACAATTGACCCACCTGGACATTTGATCCCACTGAAAGTTGATGCAAAGGATTATTTCTGCTATAAAGTCGATATACACATGTCTGTAGACATCTTAAGTGGATATGTATAGCCGAATAACAGACGATATATGTATATTGGCCTATATACTCTGCATACTTACTTTACCAATGATGACGTACAGCAGAAATAATCCTTTGGGGGATCAAATGCCCGATGGATCAACTGTCCGGGGGGTCGACTGTCCGTGGAATAACTGTCGGGGGACCAGCTGTAGGGAATCAAAAGTCGGGTCACCATATTATCGATATTACACATGGTAGAAAGTCTAGACGAAAAGTTGCTAGACCGCGACTGAATGCTTTGCAGACCAAGCTTCTTCACAAGCGATTTTAGCTTATATATATATAGTATGTTGTTACATTCGTAGCAGGTCTCCCCAAGCAGTCATATAACCCCAGCTCTGTGTATTTGACTCTACAGTAGAAGTTCGTTGATTGCTCGCCTGGGAAAAGTTACCCTAACGATTGTGACGTGAACCGAATACAAGTTACCCCAAACAACTAGATCCACCGAAATTCGATCCGCTTCGCTCCGAATTAAAGCAGATCTCAGCGATTTGGAAATGTCAGTGGCTGGAATTTCTCTACCATTCTTTTAGTTTTTGATGCCGGAGAACGATGTGTACGACACTAGGCCCAGTAATATAACAGCAAAATAAGGTTAATAAAGAAAGCTACTAAATAGCGTAATACAATATTAAATCAAGCCGATATCTTCACCTCACAGATAAGAAGCTTCAGGGAAGAATAACTGTCTACAGTATAGTTGGTAGAAAGCGACCGATGGCGCAATCTGACACAACATTTGTTGTGGGGTTATCCATAGTACACTACCGCTTTTTTACTCCGTAAGATATTTCGTAGAATTTTTATCTTAACTATTTCGGAGCTTTCAACGAAATTTACATTTTATTTGTACTCATCTGCCATTTTTTTATCATAAACTACGCAGTAATAACATTCTATAGCTTTTAAAACGATATTTACATTTGAGATCTCTCAAAACCCTTAAAAATCGATAGTAAGCGCTGTGACCTGAAAATGCGGTATAATAAATCTATTACATTATATTGCAGATATTATACTATCGGACTTTTGTCTGGTCAATATAATACAAGCACCTCCACAAGTCATCGCTCTCTCTACCTCTATTCGAGCTGGCAAACGAATACACGAAGTTGGTAGCAGTTCGTGCGCTGAAGTTATTTGTTGAAATATGTTTAATATTTTTTATCTTTGTTTCAGAACATTCATCCGCTCGAAGTTCGCCTCGAAACAACTGCAAGAGAAATGCTCCACGCTTTGCGGTACGTTTTTCAATATAAAATGTATAATTTTTATTTAAAAAAATATCTCATTTTTAGAACGACTGAAATGTCTGACCTTTTGGGATAATATTTTTAAGCTGTGTAAGAATATTTAAAGAATTAATTAATCCTCATGGGCCATTTTGGTAAGTGACAATGTTTTTTTTTTAATATGCGTAAATTAAAAATCATTTTCTAAAATTAACAGGACAACATTAGGACTTGTTAGTCCCTGTGTGCAGAATAACAAAAGCCAGAGAACTCCCTGAGACCTGCTCTTTAAAATTATTTGAAAAAAAAACTTTTACGGTTTCATAAAAATAAATAGTTTGACATGGACTAGTTGGATTGGAAAACCCGAAAGAAATCGACTCTAAGTATTATTTTGCCAATATGTCAGCAACTTTTAATAAATCGGAGCGGTCAAAAAAAATTCGTTTAATTTAAAGATAAAATAATAATAATAATTGGATGACACAATACAAAATCACCTTAAGGGCACTGTACAAACTTATAATACATTTCTACAGTGATCTATGTTATTAATAACTATTTATGGAGATAATATACAGTAAAATACTTACCTGGTAGGTCACTTGAGATAAACACTTAATTAAAATTATCTAATTGCTTATTAGCGAAATTTCGATACAAGATTTAGGACATAATTAGAAAATTGGATAAAACTGGACTTTCTCTCCGGAATGGTATATTTAATTTAAGGGTATGACAGCTCAAAAAGGTAAGTTTTTAGTTTAGACCTGAATTCTGATGGACTTGTTATGGATCTTAGTTCCGAAGGGAGTTTATTCCAAGCCTTCGGCCCAGATACTCCGAAAGCCCGATCACAAAACTTAGAATTTGGCTTTCGCTTAGGTTCTATCAGTCTGTCTACATCTGATGATGTTGCTGATCTAAGAGTTGACTGCCTCAGACCAGTGTTTTCCGGGACGCATAGTTTGGAGATGTGGGGTGGGGCCATTTCATTGGATTTAAACACCATCCAGCACAGTTTGTACTGGATTCTTTCAGGGCACTTGAGCCAGTGAAGGTTACGAAGGTGTTTTGAAATGTGCGAATGTTTTGAAACCCCGGTTATGAGCCGTGCTGCTGCATTAAACACTGATTGAATTTTGTCAATTTGATATTTTGGAAGGCTGGCATAAATGCCGTTGCAGTAATCGAGACGTGAGACTAAGTACGAGTTGATAAGTAGTTTTGTTGCTTCTGTAGGAAGGTTTTGAAGGACTTGAGTTAGTTTTCACTTAGGTGAAAAAAACCAGTGCTTACAGTCATATTTATTTGACTTCTTAACGAAAAGTCTGAATCTAAATTGACACCGAGAAGTTTGACTGTAGTTTTTGGGATGATCGTCTATCGTCTATGAAATGTTGACGTTTGTTTGTGGCCGCCCAGAGAAACTCAGTCTTAGATGGATTGAGCTTTAGCTTGTTTGAAGACATCCAACGAGTTATTGCTTCTAAACATTCAGTCATACGGATATTGAGACTATTGATTTCGTTTGGAGCGCAGTAAAAATAAACTTGCTGATCGTCAGCGTAGCAGTGAGACAAGAGATCAAATGACTCGATTATTTTGGAGACACCATTTTTAAAAAGGATGAAGAGAAGTGGACCCAAAACGGATCCCTGGGGTACCCCTGAAGAGAGTGTTGCGAAGTTGGTCAATTTATTTACGACCCTTACGGCTTGTAAGTGATTGGATAAATAGGATACCAGCCAATTTTTGATGTCGGAATTCAAAACAAATGTTTCCTCTAATCTCCTAATGAGGAATTCATGATCAATCGTGTCAAACGCTGCACTCACGTCTAGGAGTGAGATAAGTGATAGCTAACCTGACTCTACGGCAAGAGTTATGTCTGATGGCATATGAAGTAGTCCGCTTTCAGTTGAATGAAACTTTCTGTACGCAGATTGACGTTTTTCGAATAATTTATTTGAATCCAAGTGACTGGTTATTTGTGCGGCAGCACTTTTATCCAGGATTTTTGAAATAAATGGTAAGTTTGAAACGAGTCGATAATAACCTAAGTTATCGGCGTCTAGTTGTGAATTTTTCAGTATTGGTGTAACTACAGCTGACTTGAGTGGTTCAGGAAAGTCACCCGTGCTCAATGATTTATTAAAAACGTGAACTAGGAATGGAGCTAAAACAATAGAACATTATTTTAATAACCATGTCGGTATAGGATCAAGACTGCGCTGCTTATTAGGCGAGCTTGAAATATTTTTTATTACGTCTTCCAGCGCTGTGGGTTTGAAGGAAGACAAAATTCCTTTAGAATTTACAGAGATGCGGAAGCACGAATGGATTCAATTTTTTCCCGACAAAAAATTGAGAAGACTTTCGGGGTAATATCTATTTTCGTTGGGACAGTGACTTCGGAAATTACAGTATTTATTGAGTTCCAGAGACGCCACGGGTTGGTTCGCTCAGAGTCAATCTTTTCATTCCAATACTCTGATCTTTTGGAATTTATTTTACTCGTATACTGTTTTTGAGCAAGGTTCCACTCGTCTCTTATAGTTACAGAAGAGTTTTTTCTATAGGTCCTCTCTAATTTCCGCATAAATCTCTTCTGGTTTCGACATTCATCGTCAAACCAGCCGTCAGACTTTCGAACTTTTCGTGTTTTTGATGATGTCGGGGCATATTTATTTAACAGACATGAAAGTGTTTTATTACATGTCTTAACAAGTTCGGTAGGGGTCTTTGTTTCCCAAACATTGGGTTTACATAATAGAGAGGTCTGTAACTCTTCCAGAAAATCACTAAAGCTAAATTTACGCCATTCCTTTGATACAATTGTTCTATATGGTACTTTAGGCGAGTTAAAATCAATATCAGTACAAACAAGCCGATGGTCTGACAGTCCTATACCACAAATATCTGCTGAAAGCGGTGGATCACTGTTCTTCGAAATTAGTACATCTAATGTACCACCAGCATCATGAGTTGGGACGTCGACCCATTGGCGGCATCCAAAGCTGGCTAATAGATCTAAGAATTTAACAGTGTTTGGTGATGTCACGCGCTAGAGACGAATATTAATGTCACCTGCAATAATTAGTGCGTCGGAGAGTTCGACTGACTGTTCCAAAAACTGTGAAAACTCATTATAAAATTCGACAGAGATTGTTTTCGATCCGGGCCAAACGTGTTAAATGTATCGAGAGCTACTTTGTTTGGCCGTAATTCTGGTCGGGCTATTATCGCGATACCTCCGTGATTCACTTGTGAGATATTATGTTATGGTAGGTCCCCACTAGGTCGGGCTTCTTCAAGAACCACATATCCTAAAGCTCGAAGTCTCTTAATTGAGTACGAATCACTGTTCTCGAGCCAAGTTTCTGTGACGGTAAGGATATGGAGTTTTTGGTCTCTGAAAATATCGTCCACCACCTCTAGTTTGTTGTTAAGGGATCGCGCATTCCAAGAACCAATCGCAAGCTGTCTGCTCCTATAGTTGGAGGAGGCGGAGAATTGTGCGTCGCGAAACCTAGCGCGGCCTAGTGATGTCATAATTGGAATAATTCGATTGTCTTAACGTCGCGGAACCTAGCGCGGCGTAGTGGTGGCATAATCGGAACATTTCGATTGGCTTAGCGTCGCGGAACCTAGCGCAGCCTAGTAATAGCATAATCGGAACATTTCGACTGGCTTAATAAGTTATTATGATAATAGAGCAATAAAGCCATGCATGCATATTATAAAATCAAAGTAAGAAGGCAATATCATTACCCATATCGGGAAGCCCCGCGGCCCTTACAAGTAAAAATTAAAACGGTAAAAATATTTTTACGTATAAACATACTACATACGCTTCCAACTCCAAAACAAATGGGTAGAATGATTCTCTACGGAGTTAAAGCTATATTATTCTTCCCAAAGCACGTGGAATTATGGCAACCCCATTTCGAGGTATATTGTGAAACTGAATGAAATGAGGGAAATGATGAGGAACATTGGGAGGTACCATTTCACAAAAATTTAACATTTTAAAACAAAGTGTGAATGATGGCCTCCCGCCAGGGTTATACTGTGAGTGCCTAACTATTCCGACTAAGTCGTTTCTCCCATGGTTGCTGCATTGGTTTTCTTCGCCTCCGTGGTCCAGGGCAACCGACTGGATATCCTCCTTAGAATTTTGTAAAACAGTCGTTCTGCTATCCCGAAAACATGTTCATATCTTACAAACGTATTTCAGAAATATAATTTTATGAATCTATTACTCAAAAATAATCGATTATTTCGTGTATCCCCATGGACAGCACGGTTTATCAGCCACAGTCTGTCAGCTGTCCCGGTGCCTGGAAAATATCTACTGTTATTGATTGTGTGTACTGTGCAGAAATGATAGAAGTAAATAAAACAGTTTGCTGAGGCGATGGATGGTTTGTAAAGGAAACATGATTTGTGATCACTCGGGTGTAAAACAAAGCAACAAGTTCACAGATGTATTAGTATCATTGTATCAGTTCACAGTTCGTATTTTAAAATCTAGAATCTTCCTTCCAATGTTCCACGAGTAACAATGATACTATTTGTGAGAATGTTAAATTTCAAAAAATTAAATTTTATTATTTTCAAAATTTGTCGAACTCAACACTTAAATTATAGTAATTGTTAGTTAGCCCAATAAATACAGTGCAAGGAAACTTCACAAGTAACAATATTTCGATTACCCCAATCAACCGGTACATTTTGTATAACGTAAATATTATTTCACAATTTGCCATAATATGGTATATTAAGATTATAAAACAGTATTTCTACGCTGTGTCAAAACATACAGATTGGACACTCGCAATAGAGTAAATCAGGTAAAATGAGGATCGCATTCGAAGTGTGCTCGGAACCTATACTCCATTATTATTTCATAGATTTAGTGTTTAGTATTAGGTGCGTAAGACATACTTCGTCGGGCAATGCCATGAGTCGAATAAAAAGAAGGGTAAAATAATGAGACGATGCGTGAATTTGAATGAAGCAAGGAGTGTGAGCCAAGATCGAGTTGTTTTGTGGTTCATCTCTTTTGCCCGCCCCTGAGAGGAAATAAAAACGGCAGGATCGTTAATTAGTTATAAATTATTTTTGGTAATGTAGTATTATCATTCCAAAATCCAAAAATCCATAAAAGATTAGGGGAAATATAAGAGGTTGGAGGCGTAAGTAATTAATTATTCGACCATAACTCTTCCTGTCAACATCGATTATATCGAATTCTGAGACCACCAGATAATGTATCAGTCAAGTTGAATGCGGTTCACGTATTTATGTTGTTCAGATGAGTGAATCAATACTGTCAGAAAAATTTTAATCATTTTTATGACTTTTTGTGTTTTACTTGCTACTGTCCTGAGATGCCATGGAACCCAATTATATATATTACATTTTTATATTACATTTACATACATAATCCTAATGAATACAAATCATTAATAAAAACATGGCTGAAAGAGGTCAATGAAAAAACCCTAATGAAAACACTAAAAACGATATAGAAGACACTAAAAACGACATAGAAGACACTAAAAACGACATAGAAGACAAATAAACCATATTTAAATAACTTTAGTCCGCCTCGGCACAGGACCCCCCAGTGAGGAGGACTAAGAAATACAATATTTTATACTTAATTTCACCATTATATTTTGTATGTAACAATTATTTTATATAGTCGCTAAAATAAAAAAAAAAAAATAAAAAATAAAAAAATGTATCATGTACGACTTTCTTGTAATTAAGAAAAAAAATGAGTTGATGATCTTGCAGGGCCCTACTTCTGCACACCCACTGGCACGCATTCACCGTTCTGGCCGACACCAAGGTGACCTCCAGCATCTCCCTGAGGAAGGACCTTACCGCCATCCTCAACACCCCGCCCCTCTCCACCACTATCCTGGATCTACCCCTCACTAAAACTGAGTTGATGATCTTGCAGGGCCCTACTTCTGCACACCCAATGGCACGCATTCACCGTTCTGGCCTCCAGCATCTCCCCGAAGAAGGACCTTGCCGCCATCCTCAACACCCCACCCCTCTCCCCCACTATCCTGGATCTACCCCTCACTAAAACTGAGTTGATGATCTTGCAGGGCCCTACTTCTGCACACCCAATGGCACGCATTCACCGTTCTGGCCTCCAGCATCTCCCCGAAGAAGGACCTTGCCGCCATCCTCAACACCCCGCCCCTCTCCCCCACTATCCTGGATCTACCCCTCACTAAAACTGAGTTGATGATCTTGCAGGGCCCTACTTCTGCACACCCACTGGCACGCATTCACCGTTCTGGCCGACACCAAGGTGACCTCCAGCATCTCCCTGAGGAAGGACCTTGCCGCTATCCTCAACACCCCGCCCCTCTCCCCCACTATCCTGGATCTACCCCTCACCAAAACACAGCATGCCTTATTTAGGTAAGAAAACTTTTTAGTTTATAACTTTAAGTAACAAAATACGGTTCTCTAGCGTCGCGTCGGGATGGAGCGCGTGCGATTGCTGCGTGGCAAACCGCCAACCAATGCGAGTGAACTAATATTAAATTATGCCTTTTCTACGCACGGAAAGAGACATGGATCTGTACACCTACTTTCCGGTCCATGTATCTGAAAGTATTTTTGCAATGATTCCGAATAGTTTGAAAAATCAATAACAAAACAATATTTAATCGAAAAAACAACAACAAAAACTAAGTTGTTTGTATCTATATTTCTAGCTAAACACTTTTCCACACAATTTGTGTTACCTTACAAAATTAATAATATTATTTCGTGTTATATAAATAATATAATGCTCACAACTCATAAATTCTAATAAAATGCTGAAACTTCTTCGGACCATCGCATGCACTTGAGCGCATGTATACTGTATATTGTACGCTGTATGGATGCACTCATAAAATAAAGCATTGCGGTCGGTATAAAATATGAGATTTCCGGTCTTTATGCCAATTGAAAAATGAGAATTTACCTTTGTTTCACAGAATGAAATATGAAGAAGACCAGTATTTTTTTTAAAGTTTTATTAGGTACCTTTAACTTCATCAGGATATCTTTAAATAATTAGAACTGCATTTAACCTCAGGTGATTTCACATCAGAATCATAATAATCGGAGACAAGAAAACGCTATGTTTTTTTTTCATATTTAATTCAACTTTGGTATTTTTCTACTAAAAGAATCATATATTTATCGTACAAAAAATGTCGAAAATATTATCACAGTTAGTAAAGATGGTTTTACCCGAGCTTATAATAATATGTTCTGTAAAAAAGTCAGTTGAGTATTTTTCACTTTAAAACAGATTATGTTTGCTGTCAAAAGGCCTACTTTCATCCTGGAAACTTAGAACATACTTTTTGTCAGCTGTTTCGGTTATAAATATTTAAATTTAATATTTCAATATTGTATTTTACTGTTCTGTTTACTGTGCTATTTTATATCAATTACCATCCCCCAAATTCTAATAATAAGTATTTTTGCAAAACTAACATTTCTTATGCTTTTTGTTTTTTTTCTAAAACCTTGCGTTTTTTGTCAAGTTTTGGTGCATTTCAACGAGCATATTTTTAATGTTTTCGTTGCATTTTTTGCATCCCTAAATAAACCTACTGGATAACTCCAAATATCTCAATTATTTTATCCACCTTTATCTTATTTTTTTAAAGAAATGTTTCATTTTTTTGCCAGTGTTGTCAGATTGGAGGAGTTCCAGACACAAATGTTCTCCAACTTTCGTTCAACTCGTAATTCTATAAGAGAAACTCGTGAAAAAACATCTCTACCGCAAGAATAAACAGACAAAGCGAGTTAGGGAAAAAAGGTTGTTTGGTAGTTAAACGAAACTCCGCAACCAAGTCGTAAACAAAGCTTCAAGCGTGCAATTTACTGCAACGCTACGATAAATGTATTAATTGTAGTTTTGTGACTGTCTGTTTGGGTTTATTTTACGTTGTTTACCTGAACAGACCCTTTTGCTGAGCTTAAATTTTTCTTGAAATTCACGTCTGTGAGATTAACTAAATCCTCTCAATTTCACGCCAAATGTCCTTCCACGCACCGGAACCATTATCTAGCTCTACGATCAGATATCAGCTATCATGCGTAATTATAATTATACAGCAGAACTTGATAATAAATAAACTATTTTTTATAAATGGCATAGTAAATAATAAATAAATAAACGTATGGTTTATGTTGGAATACTAATGTAAAGATGAACGGAAAAGATAATTATATTTGTTAATAAATAAAAAAATATTTTTTTTGAAAACAACCTTTTCATAAAAATGATTTTGTTGAACCCGTCAGGACACCAAGAACCACTTTTTTACCACTCTTCTCAGATGTCAACACATTATACATATTAACATGTTTTAACTATAAATTCAAAAACTATTATTTTATATTTATTTTTCGGAATAACTTTATTGAGTAAAACCTCAAATTGTAATATTTAAATATATATATTTTTTTATTATTTTATAACCTGTTCTGAACCATTTTATAAAAAGCATTTCTAATTATTTCCGATTTTTTTGTCATTTTCAGATGTCTCGCTGATGTATCGAGATCAACTCGCGGAGTCATCGTTCTGATCAGCGACGTATCCGCGGCCCAGCGAGTACTACTGCAGGCCAAGCGGCTCAACATGCTGGACGGACATTTTGTTTGGCTATGGATTGACACAGATTTAACCACTAATAGGATCAAATACTCCGATCAAGATCCATATGGCAACGGAGATCAGTATACTTCTCAAGGACCGGATCCATTCTTTGAGATCGAGACGGAAAGAAGAGCAAAAGGAGAGAAACACGCCGCAGATCACAGAGAGAGACACGCTTCAGGAAAGAGAATAGAAGAAACAGAAAGATCTAAAAGAAGTGATGAAATAGTCCAAGTGGTTAAAGAACAACCGGCGGCAGAGTTAATATCGGGTGACGACAAAGGAACAGATACGGCGAATCAAAAAACTATTGACATTCTGAATAAGAGTGTTAATCGGAGTGATAGAAGTTTTGAATCTTATAAGGAAATAAAAAATGAAGATGTTAAGTTTATGGATACCATAAGTGCACCGATGGGTTCAAGACCTAGTTTTTACAATTCAAATCTAATTAATAAAGAAATTAATAAATCTAGTGAAACATTAAGTCATTCGTCTAATAGTAATGTTAGAGAAACTGTTGGTCAATTTCGAGACCAGAGTGGCTATAATTTTAGGGATAGTATTTACGAAAACGATTTAATCCATTTTAAATCTAAAGAAGGCGTTGAAAGTTCTAAAATTGCATTGCAACACAAAACTAATTCGATAACACCGGAGAGTATTAATAAGTTTTTACATAATCACGATGAGCCCAATAACGAATTCGAAATGTATATAAAAGATGCTGGGCTCCTTAGTGATAAACGTGATTTTGTAAGTAGTAGCATTAAGCACTCTGATTTGGGAGTACAGTTTATAGATACAAGTTTAAATTACAAACCGACGGTAAAGAGCCTTAGTGTGTTCAGTAAGTTAAGATCTCTGAATGAAGCGTATTCGCTGCCGGAGCACGAGGTGCACGTGAAGGAGAAGAGAACCGAGCGGATGTGGTCTTTCTCCAGACCAGAGGGAGCGGAGAATCCCGCGTCTCCTGTCAACTTAACAGCGGTCTTCGACAACTTCCCTGTTGGCCTCCTCGCCCTGAGACCTCTTCCGATTAAAACAGGTTCGTACTTAAACTTTCTTCAAATTAGTTTTAATGATAGAAAGCTGTTAATCCGCACGAGTTGACTGGCCATCCTACTACTCCTGCCAACTTAACAGCCTCGCACATGCTGGCATCCTCGATGTCACATTTTACATTAAAAGTAGTCTGTATTATTTCACAGGAAGTCCTTCAGTAGAATCGAAGAAGATAAAACACATAATTAACAGCTATTTTAGAAGACTTTCCATTCAGCCACTTCCATCATATGAGGAATTCAAGCTTAAAATTTTCCTAAAATCAAAGAGTTATAAATGAAAGGTTGACGTCATTCAACCGGCCCGAAGGAGAGGATAATCCCACGTATCCTGTCAACTTAGTAGTTGTGTTTGACAACATCCCCTTCGAACTTTTCGCCTTGCGACCTCTGCTAATAAAAAACGGGATCGTGCTTAAAACTTCACGATTTTTTCTTTATTTTACCACTCGAGTGATTTTTGGCATATTATGCCGAGTTTTCCAAAACATTTTTTTTTTCTTCGACAATTTTTATTCAGTATTTACAATTTTTTGAATAATCCTAAAAATATAGGATAAACGGTAAAATAATGGTGAATTAATTGGCTATATATAACTATAATCAGTTTATGTGCTTCCGTATTATACTTCAGAGTTAAAATTCTCCAACTCTAGTGCCAATCACTCAACTAGTGCCAATCATTCCAGTTATTGACGCGAGCACTCGAGTGGTTAAAGTGGGTGAAAATAGAAGTTCTGGTTACTCAGCAGACCCGTTTGTGGGAAGTCCGTAGAATCGATTTTAAGAAGCAGTCGATTGAATAAGTCTTCCAACAAACTGAAGATTAGCGTAAAGACAAAAAGACAAAGTCCCTTGCATAATGCAAAGTTTGGCAAACTGTAATAGCCAATGAATTTTTTTTCCACCGCTTCAACGAGCTTTTTGAGAAACTATTAAAGACTGGTTTATTTTAATATGTGACTTAATCCAATATTTAAAAAAAGCAGATCTACGATCGGAAAACTGGTCGGTTGTTTGTGAAATAAGAGTACTACGTTTCAACAAATACATGAAACTTTGTGTAAAAGTGACACCCTTTGTAATAGAATTCGTTTGATTGTTTTTGTCACACCTTTTTCTGATGCTAGAATTTCTGTATGGGTGTAATAAGCAAATATGATCGTCCTCGCCAGGTTTTTATCCCGCGAACTCTAACAAGGAAGAACCGACGATTATTTTTAATCTGCTAGCAGCCATCCCGTTTCAACTCTTCAGCTTAATGTAGCTTAATAAAACTTTTTCGGTGACCGGATAAATCATCAAAATGATAATTCATCACATCTTTAAAAAGTTATATAAAGTCATGGAAAGTGATGAAAAAAAACTTAATTAACTGGGTTTAGTAGGTTAGGTTAGGTTAGGTTAAAATTTATTTTCATCGTTTTAATGACTTTATATCACTTTTAAAGGTGTGTTGAATTGTCACTGTGTTGAGTTATCATGGAACCAACTTTTTCATAATCGACGCAATAAGTGCTCGATTTATATGAACAAAGTGATTTTCTTAGAAAATATAAAACAGAAATACCAAACACTATAAATACTTTTAACTTTACTTGTCACAAAGCACTCTTTTCAGGGTGAAATGACTAAAACCAAAAAAAAAAAACTTTACTTGCAGCTTGTAATTGCTTCTATGAAAACAAGTTCGCCAAAGTCTTGTTAGATTGCTGATAATAATTTTTATTTTTAAACTAAGGATTAATATAATTAGGTCCCGATAGCGAGTGCTTAGAGACGTTATCCTGGTAAAACACAGATCCTGTGTTCGATTCCCAGTTGTTATGGACCAAAGTCTTACCCAAGTAGGATGGCATAAACCGACATGGCAGAGACCTCTATCGGAAAAGGCGAGTATGAATTAAAGGGAACTCCTTACTTGGTTAAGAATTTTCTATCAGGGATTATCAGAGGAATTGAATTGCCCAATCGGATTACAGGGAGAAAGAAGGAGGTACAACTTTTGACACGAGAAAGGATATCTTAAGAGAGGGGTGGGGTTTAAGCTTTGATTTATATGACATCGACCTTGAAAATATTCCCACCAAATGTTTAGGTGAACGCACTAGCTAGAGCCACTCAGAATCAAGGTTGATTAACGGGATCAATGGGACGACGCGAGACAGGGTTGCAACAGATCTGTTACTCGAGAAAAAGTTTTCCGATTTCTTTAAAATTCAAGTGGAAAGATTTAACAGAATTTTAGTCTAAAGTACCCACAAGACTTTACGTGGTGGGTATAGGAATAAGAAAATCTATTAAAATTAATGGCCAGAGATAAAATAAATTTATAGCTTTTTTTATTATTATTCAAGTGATGTTTTTATTATTCAAGTGATGTTTGGCACATTATAACTTTTTTATGTCTTTTTCGTAAATGAAAGAGACAAAACAAAGAGCGTACTAGAAAATTTGGCAGTTAAATTACGTACAATCAGGGAAAAATCGGAAGTTGGAAACAAAAATAATCGCGGAAGAGTGATCGGTTCACGTAGAAAATAGAGGGAGAAGTGAGTCATCAGAGGCAAATTGAAGATGATGAAAGCTAGGCTCGCGAAAGCGTTAAAAACAAAGCGTACCAAATCATAAACTGTAGACGGTAGAGGATACTGCTGTCTAGGCCTAAACCAATCTACGCCTCTTGTGATTGTAGCACAATACATGAAAAGGAGTGTTTTGACTAAAACGGATGACAAGACTTGTTGTAGCGACGAAATTCAAATAATAATCGACATTAGCGGTAATGCTTGCAGACCCCAAGGTCAACGTTAGATTGTGACCTCAGTCAAGGATGGTTGCAGTGGGCATTTCTTGGGTTGGACTGTTTAGAATAAAGAGACATTCGTCTATCAGGGTAGCTAACGACAGTCATTTAAGCAATTTTGCGGACACAATAACATTTTAAAATAAAAATTCCGGAATTCACACTTCGTAAAACAGCGTTCACTGAAACATTATATTGAAAGCGCCCAATGGGAATCGGAACTCGCTTTTCTAGTCCGCGCCTGGATCAATGATCGAGTGAAACAGATTTAGAGGTATGAACCTTTTGAAATAACCAAAATGGCCTAATTAGCATGATTCGACTATGACCTAAATAGAAAAGAACATACGAGTCGATAAAGGTTAGAATAGCATATTTTTAACGTGATTAATGGGAAAATACAGATATAAATAGTTCGGATTTAGAAAAAATGGGGACAGTTTTTGACAATTTTGGAGAGTAAGTTGCAGAGTAATTCCGTCGCGATATTTTAAACAAAAAGTGCTAAAATTAATTCAAACAGTTTTACACAGTTTTGGAAAGTTTTCGGCAGTTTTGAGAAGCGAATTCGCAGAGTAAATACGTCGCGGTATTTTAAATAATTAAATTCAGACTTGGGAGGGTTGGAACTCAGTGTTAGAGACCTCATGATAAAAAATCTCAAATCAAAGTAGTAAAGTGTTCTATTTAAATTTTAAGAGTTTCGCGGAGTTTTGATCAGAACGTGTAATTACGACGCGTGTTTTCGAGCATGAATTTTTGTTTAATAAAAGACAGTCCCGCAGATTTTTTTTTGATTTTGATAAAGTCACGGGTTAAGAATAAATTTATAATTAGAAATAACTAAACTATTTCATGTCCTCGGATTCGGATTTAAAAATTTCAATGGCAAAGAGATCACTCACTCTAATTTAAACGAAACTGGATTATCACAAACATATACATTAATAGCTCGTTCACATAGGGGAAGTCCCCTTCATATGAATTTCAAAACCAAAAAAGATAACACAACGCTGAAAAGAGCATTATTGCGAAAATAACTCTTAAGATCTTGTTACTGTATACTCCATACAGGGATCGAAAGGCTTAGCTAGGGTTTCCTTTTAAGGTATGCCTTCTAAATGGCGCTACCAATATCTTAAGAAAATCGAAGGACAATGACCAGGATGTTACAACATTTTACAAATCAGACAAAAGAAATCATTATTAATTTTACGTAGGTAGAAAGATAGAATCATCACACAGTTGTGACCGTTACCTTATTATTTCTCCGTGTCTTGTTCTGTTTTATGTTTCGTTTAGATTTATTAGTATTATCTTTTAATACTAAAAAAACATACTTGTCGTGTACCTTTCAACATATTGATAGGAACTTGTATATGGCGCACTACACTGATTTCTATAGTGCAATATATGTAGTGCATCTAACAGTGGTATGTGTGTATTGCAGACCGGCAGATGGTGCGGGGAGCCGTGCGCGCAATGAGCGCGGCGCTGCGGCGGCTGCTGTCGGGCGGGCGCGGGCGGGGCGCGCTGGCTCTGTCACGCGCCGCGAGCTGCTGGACCAAGCCCAACGAGGGCTTCGCGGCATTCTCTGCGGAGTTCGTAAGGTAAGTCGTCATACCCTCAGTATGTATTACATGTTATTTTATGTCCCGACAGTCCTGGTTGTTCTTTTTAATATTTTTTTTGCGGCAACGTGTTTTATTTATTATTATTTTTTGCCAAGATGTATAACAGTATTAAGCTTAACTATCAAGGTAAAGTATTAAGGTTAAGTAAACATATTAATTTATTTATTTATTATTCATTAACGCCCTACCGGGCTTTTACACAGTAAATTGACAGTATATGTATGTAAGTGTAACATAATACATGGCTAAAATAGCTAAATATAATTTACTCGTAAGGTAATTAGAAAATAAATTTATGTTATATACTGATATGTTTTATTAAAACAAATGTTTAAAAAAAGAAGAAAAATAATGTAAAAAAAAAGAATAAAATAAAGATAAAGAAAACTACGAAAAATATTAAAAAAATTAAATTAAAATACTCTTGTACCACCTCATAACTTTACTTATTGTTTAAAAATATGTTTTTGCCTTTAAAATTCTTTGAATCATTTATTAACTAACCTATATTTTTATTACTTTTATTGTTATTTTTTGTTTTATTACTAATATTTTTTGTTTAATTTAAACAAATGTTAAAATATTTTTGTTGTCCTCTCCTAAACACAAGCAGCTGCTTTATTAGGAGAGTAATTGAAATATTGGTGTTTATATTGTTAAAAAATTGTAACCTTGTTTATATGTTTCAATAAAAAAAAAAAAATGTCTGTTGTATCTTTAGAGAAAAAAAACTATTAAGTTATGGCAAAATACCAACGCCGTAATTAATATTAAATTTAGATAATAGTACTTGAAATGGTAAAGTAAATATACATATCAAGTATGACCGTACATGCATACAGTAATTAATATGCGTCCAACAAATGAATAACAAATAAACTAAGGTGTATGTGAGTTAAACGTTGGAAGGTGTAGAGAGAAGACTTTTTTTTAAAGCTAATAAATAATACAAGATAAGAACTAGCAAATAGGACTGAAATTAGTTGCCTTTTGAAAGTCACAAAGTTATTAACACCAAATATATCAATAAGTTCACAGTATTTGTTTGCAAGGTGATGAATTCTTGGAATTGGTGAATACATAGAGTAGTTAGTATTGAGGTTATTGTTACATTTAAAAGTGTCTTTGCTTCGAGTGTGTCTGGCAGGTACATTCATATAAATTAATTTCAATAATTCAGGGCTGTCAATAAGAGATTTGATAATTTTGAATAAAAATAATATATCAGTTAGAACTGTTCTATCTGATAGTTTGAGAAGTCTAGTTTCGGTACGTAAGTTACTATAATTTATAAATTCGATGTAAATATTCATTTTTAAATTGATGTACCGAAGAAATTTATTTTGTACCTTTTCTTAGGCTTGAGAATAGACTTTGTAGAACGGTGACCATACTGTTGAACTATATTCTAATTTACTTCGTACTAATGAGCAATATGGATGTTTTAAACTTAACACATTTTTAAACTTTGCCCCCATTCTCAAAATAAAACCAAGCATTTTCATTGCATCGCTTGTAGTTTCATCGATGTGTAAGTTAAACTGTAGACTTTCGTGAAATAAGACACCGAGATCTAGAATCTGTGAAACTCGAAGAAGATTAGCGCCATTAATGAAATAAGAAAAATTAAGAGGATTTTTACCTTTGTAAAAACTAATAATCTGGCATTTACTTATATTTTATTCTGTAGATCTTCAGACCATCGGCAAATAACAGAACTTTGACTATGCTAAAAATATTTACAATGTCATTAATAAACTAACAAAATAATATTTGGCCCAGATGAGATCCTTGCGGTACTCCACTTATGCCGCGAATTTGTAAGAAGTGAATGAATCCACCTTTATCGCTAAGTACCTTCCCAACAGATAACTCTTAAACCATTCAAACATGCTCCCTCTCACTCCAAACAATTTTAATTTACGTATTAAGATTCTGTGGTTTACTTTATCAAATGTTTTACTGAAGTCAGTATATCTGGAGACAGTTTGATATGATGTGTTAAAGCCATTAACGATATCATTAGTGTATAATATTAAGTTGCAAAGCGTTGATCTTCTTTTAATAAGTCCATGTTGAATTGGTGAGATTACTCGTTTAAATTGAGATATCAACTTGTCCAGTACTAGACCTTCGAAAAGTTTGTGTAAAGAAGACATTATGCATATTGGCCTATAATTTGTTACTTCGCTCTTATATCCTTTTTTGAAAATAGGCTTCAAATGACTAAACTTCCAAAGGTTGGGAAACACACCTGATGAGAGTGACTTCATAAATAACTTATGTATGGGATGTGACAATGAATGCATACAATTAACTAGGAATCTAGGTGGAACTTTATCGGTTCCTGCGGATTTGTGGAAATCGAGACTCTTCAGCTTAGATATAACGTCCTCTATAGGTACTGTACAGTCAGATATATCAAGGTTCTCAACCGAATTAGAAAAAGAGTACTTACTGTCTACACTTTAACTAACATATACACCACCAAAAAACTAAGCAAACATATTAACAGTTTCCTGTAGATTCTGTGATTGTTTACAATCGAATGACATATATACTAGGTATATAAGTTCCATTTTCTTTTGGGATTTAAAATATTTCCAAAAAAAAATTGAGTCCTCTATGAGAGAGCTTTCGACAACACACATGTAAATGTTATAACATTAAGTAAAGAGCTTATTACATTCTGCCCTCATTTTTTGAAAGGCAATATAATTGATAGCCAGGCGACTTTGTTTGAACCTCTTGTGCAATATTTTTTTGACGTAAATAAAGTAATAATAATAATCATAAATTTATTTCACATAAAAATCACATAATAAATCATGCGGAAACTTTGACTAGCCAACTAGGAATGGATCCTGTTTTAGGCCAGTCAAATTGACAAGTTTAGTTCATATCATAATTTAGCACTTAATATAAAACAAAACCCGTAGACTAAATAACAGCCAGATAGTAGTAATAAAAAGACAGATAGTAGTAATAAAAAGAGAAAATATTTTTGATGGTCATAAAAAGGTGGGTAAGTTTTTTGACTTTTGACGCAGTTGAGTTAATGTGTTCTTCCCATCTCAGATATTTGTCTATGGTGATTCCTAAATATTTTAAGCTATCCACGGATTCTAGGTTGTTGCAAGTACAAATATTTGGTTCATTACAAATGTGAATAGTAATATTCAGTATTTCCTTGGGTTGTCCCGCTTGAGTTGCACTAAAACGTATAAATTTTGTCTTTTCCGTGTTGAGAGTGAGGAGATAATTATCTAGCCAATGTTTAACATTGTTTATCCCAATTTCGGCTTTTCTATACGTTTCGTACCAGTTTTTCTCCTCAAATATTAAGACCGTATCGTCAGCAAAAGTGATGATATGATCGGCAAGGTTACTGTGACAAAGATCATTGATATAGATACTAAACAATATCGGTCCTAAAGTACTTCCCTGTGGAACACCAAATTCGATATTGGCTGGATCGCTTAGAGTGCCACTAATATTAACTCTTTGGCTTCGATTTTCTAGATAGCTTTCTAACCATTTAAGTAACTGCCCTTGTATTCCGACTAGCTGAAGTTTTTTCAGAAGGATTTTGTGCGAGATGGTATCAAAAGCTTTAGCCAGATCCAGAAAGAGCGCGATGCTTTTATTTTCTCGATCGATATTATTAGAAATGACTTTAGTAAGATTGCCAATGGCATTTTCGGTACCTTAACTCGGTCGGAAGCCAAATTGTCTCTCAGAAAGAATGTTATTATCTTCAAGGTAAAAGCTAAGACGGTTTTTGTCAATTTTCTCGATAATTTTTGAGACCGAATTGACCAGAGATATCGGCCGGTAATTTTGAATTGCAGATTTATCTCCATTTTTGTGTAGTAATATAACAATTGAATGTTTTAGATGGTTAGGGAATATTCCTGATTAGAGAATTAGATTTGAGATAAAAGCTATCGGAGTTGCTATGAATGACTTAATTACTTTTCGCAGATTTGTCGAAACTTTGTCTGGTCCACAAGCGTTAGATGGCTTTAGGTCGTCAATTATTTCCAAGACTTCGTTCGTCGATGTTTGTATATGATATGTATTGCTATGTTGGCAGTCCTGATGCGTCACGTGGGAGATTATAACGAGTGTGCGGGTAGTCAATAAACGTCATAGCTCTGAGTCAACGGTCTTTTATTTTTAATAATCCCCGATATAATAATTGGCGACGTGGATAATCTAAAAAGTTTAATGTAAAAACGAGTAATATTCATTTAAAAGTCCAGTGTAAAACAGTGATTGCGTCTGTGTTTTTTTCAATCATTTTAACATGTCTACGAGTACTTTGCCAGTGCCGCAATACGAGTCGAGTTGTGAAACCTTCGGAATGTTTTTAGAACGTGTTCAAATTTATTTAAAAATAATTAATATTACGGACAAAGAGAAAATTATTATAATATAATTATTGGTGCGGAAAAATATAAAATTTTAAAAGAAACAGTTCATCCAAAAAATATTGAAGAGTTAACTTATAACGAGATTGTAACAACACTTCAAAATAAATATGAAGAAAAAAAATGTACGATCGCCCAAAGATATAAATTTTATAATCGTCAGCAACAGTCGAACGAGGGAATTGATGATTACATTTCCGAAATAAAAAGTCTGTCAATATCATGTAATTTTGGAGCATTTCTGGATGAAGCCTTGAGGGATAAATTGGTGTGCGGTGTGAAAAATGAAGCCATGACTATAAGATTACTGTCTGAAGATGAATTGCTGAGTTTCGAAAAAGCAAAAAAAATTGTCAAGAATATGGAGACAGTAAGTTGTTCTGCTGAAATATTACACAAAGAAGATCTTTCATCGGGAGTTTTCGAAGTAAAGCCGAAAACGTCACGTCAAAGGAGTACTAGTCCGCAACAAGGTCAAAGGAGTTCAATGTCATCAAGTCGTCTTTCATCTCCATCACGTGGAAATCCCAGAAAAAGATGCGAGAGGTGTTTTATCAGTCATCAACCAGAGTCATGTCCGTCTAGGAATTGGAAATGTTACAAGTGCAATACATACGGTCATACGTCAAAATTTTGTTCTAGTGCAAAATCAATTGTTATTAATCATGTAAAATGTGTGAGTAATATAAATGTTTTAAATATGTCCGTGTCTGAAACAGCTAATATTGATTTGTTTGTAAACGGTAGGAAAATGTCCTTCATGATTGACACAGGGAGTTTATCGACCTTGATAAGTCACAAAATGTACATAAAATTTTTCAAAACTTGTAAATTAAGTCAGTTCTATGGTAATTTGTTTACAGCAAATAGTCAAAATTTAAATTGTTTTGGATTTTTTATGGCAAAAGTAAGTGTAAGAGATGATTCTAATTTTGTCGTGGATTTACCAGTATTAGTTATTAAAAATCTATCGTCTGAAGCTATTCTTGGTAGGAATTGGATAAATGTTTTGAATCCATCTTGGGAAAATACATTTATAAATTCTTTTATGTCAAATATTGGTAATGATAATACTGTAAATTCCGTGTCTGTCAGTGGAAAAAATAAATCAAACATTGTCGAAAAATTGTCACAAAAATATTTAAATTCTTTTTCTAAAACAAATAACGACTTACCAATTAAAGAGTTTTCGGTAAATTTAAGTTTAAAAAATAATTCAACTCCTGTTTTCCACAAAGCATATGAGGTCCCTTATGCACTGCGTGTAGAAGTATGCCAAGAGCTAGATCGTCTTGAAAGCGAAAGCATCATTTCTAAAGTTAAATATAGTAGTTGGTCTTCTCCAATAGTCTGTGTACCAAAACAAAATGGAAAAATACGTTTATGTGCAGATTTAAAATCTACAGTCAATCCACAATTGAGAATTGATCAATATCCTATTCCACGTCCAGAGGATATTTTAAATAAATTTTCAGGTTGTCAAGTATTTTGTAAATTAGACTTAACAAATGCATATTTACAGTTGTCTGTGTCAGATTCTAGTAAATAATTACTTACAATTAATACATGTAATGGTTTATATGTGTACAATCGTTTACCTTTTGGGTTGTCATCGGCTCCTGCCACATTTCAAATGGTCATTGATACAGTCTTGGGAGGCATAAAAAACTGTGCTGCATACATTGATGATATTTGTGTAGGTGGTAAAGATGAAACGGAGTGTTGTAATACTTTAGAAAAAGTTTTGTCAAAGTTAAATGAGTTTAATATAAAAATTAATGTGTCAAAAAGTGAATTTTTTGTGTCTTCTTTTGAATTTTTAGGTTTTACTTTGTCAGGTCAAGGCAAAAGTCCGTCTTTGTCGAAAGTTGAGAAAATTAAGTCTACTGGGTGTCCAGAAAATGTTACTCAACTAAAATCGTATTTGTCAATGTTGAATTTTTATAGGAATTTTATTCCTATGGGTCCTACTGTGCTAGAACCACTCCATAATTTATTAAGAAAAAATGTAGAATGGTGTTGGTCTGATGAATGCGAAAAAGCATTTATAAATAGTAAGTCTCTCTTGTCAGATAAAACTATGTTAGTTTTATTTGATCCGTCAAAACCGTTGTGTCTTACAGTCGACTCCAGTGCATACGGTGTCGGGTGTGTCTTAAGTCATGTCGTAAAGAATCAAGAATTTCCTATAGCTTTTGAGTCTGCAACGTTAAATTCAGCTCAAAGAAATTATAGCCAAGGAATAATTGATAATAATAATAATAATAATAATTGCACAAGGAAGCCCTTGCTGTTATTTTTGGAATCAAGAAATTTCATAAATATTTAATTGGTCGTCATTTTAATATATATACTGATCATGCTCCATTGTTGTCTTTGTTTGCCGAAAATAAAAAAGTCCCCGTTTTAGCTGCATCACGTCTCATAAGATGGTCTATAATATTGTCCGCGTACAATTATAAATTAGTTTTTAAAAACGGACTGAAAATTCCTCAAGCTGATGTAATGTCACGTTTGCCAAGTGAACAACAATTTAATGAAGAGGAATGTAATTTTGTATACATGTCAACACCCTTAATTCCATTTTCAGAAGTTGAAAGTCATTCTGAAAAAGATGAAATATTATGTAAAGTCATTAAGTATGTTTCAATCGGTTGGATTGAAAACTTGTCAAGTCCAGAAATTAAAAAAATATTTCAAGTTCAGAAATTTACTGTCGGTCAAGGGAAAATGTCTTTTATTTGGTGACAGAATTGTAATACCTGAATCTCTTAAGTCTAAAGTCTTAAATTTAATACATTATGGTCATCCTGGTATAGTCAGATCAAAAATTCTTGCTAGTTCGTATGTTTGGTGGTTAGGTATGAATCAAGATATTGAAGATATTATTTCTAGATGTGAAATGTGTCAGTCGGTACAAAAAGCTAACAAAAACGTGCGTCATAATTGGCCTATTGCTGAAAGTCCATGGGAAAGAGTCCATTTGGATTTTTTTGACTTAAAAGGTTCCAAATACTTATTAGTTTGTGATTCATATTCAAAGTGGATAGAATGTTTTTATATGAAAAATACTAAATATTCGGATTTATTATCAAAATTAAGTGAAGTTTTTTCCAGATTTGCCTTTCCGAAAACTATTGTTTGTGATAACGGTCCTCCATTTTCATGTAAAGAATTTTCTATTTTTTGTAAAGAAAAATCTATTAAATTATTATTTTCTCCACCATATAATCCCGAGTCAAATGGATTAGCAGAACGATCTGTTCAAACATTCAAAAAGATTTTAATTAAATTTATGTTTTCAAAAAACTCTAAATTTTTGTCACCAGCTCAACGTCTAATCGATTGTTTGTATACTTATCGTTCCACTCCTACTTCTGTCACGGGTTTGTCTCCTATGGCTAAAATATTTTCGTATGAGCCACGTACACCTCTTCATATTTTGACAGAAGAAAATATTGTTAATAAAAGTAAGCAATCAAGTCAAAAAGCATTGAAAGAGTATGAGGAAAATGATAAGGTATTGGTATACTTAAGACATCTGAAAGGTCCTATGAAATGGGTTCAGGGAATTATTAAGTTAAAATTAAGTTCATGGGTGTATTTAATTCTTTTAAACGGAGGAGAGGTAAAAAAGGTCCATGTTAACCAAATAAAAAACAGTTGTATAAAGTTAAAATCAAATTATGAAAATCCCGATAAATGGTATGACTTGGGAAGTCAAGAAAATAAAAATGTTAGTGAGCCTTTACCCAGCACTAGTGGGAAAACTGATGTAGTAACTAGGGCTGGCAGATTGGTGAAACCCCCTGTCAGATTTAGTCATAGTGATTATGTTTAAGTTTTATTTGGTTGTTGTAAATTGTTTGAAAATAAACAAAAAATGAAAGGAGGAAAGGATGATATGTATTGCTATGTTGGCAGTCCTGATGCGTCACGTGGGAGATTATAACGAGTGTGCGGGTAGTCAATAAACGTCATAGCTCTGAGTCAACGGTCTTTTATTTTTAATAATCCCCGATATAATAGTATATTGTCTATTTTATGGTTGAGGTTAGAGGTGACCAACTTGGCAAGATCGGTTTCAGTTTTATTGCATTTATCGAGGATATTCTTGGCAAGTGTGGTTCCCACCGATGTGAAGTAGTTATTAGCAAAATTCGCAATATTTTTAGGATTAGAGGAGTTTGTGTTACCGATATCTATTGATTTAATTTCGGAAGACCTGTTGATTTTTGTTTTACTAATATTACGAAATGCTTCCCACATACGTTTTGGAGAATAAGAATTTTCGTAAACGAACGTTTTATAATAATTTTCTTTAGTATTTTTAATAATCGTTTTGCATAAGTTCCTGTATTTCTTATGGCGAGTTTGTACTAAAATATTATCTGGAAACTTTTGCGCCCTTTTGTGGAATTGGTTTCTTTTGTGAATCGATTTGACAAGGCCGGGCGATATCCAGGGCGTGAGTTTTAACTGGCTTTTCGGTATGAGTTTGTTACTTGTATGTTTAGATATATATGTATGAAGGATGAAGATGAATTCATTCATCGCAATGTCAGTATCAGTTTAATCAAATACTTTTTGCCAGTATTCTTATTGCAAGTCCTCAATTAGATTCTTATAGTTTGTTCGAGGGACGTACTTAATTTTAGCAGTTGTAGGCGGTTTATCTTTAAAGCAGAGGGCTGTTGTGTAGTGGTCGGAAATTGAAGTGTGGATAACAAAAGAATCAGTGAAGTTAATATTTTTTACGTTGATGTGATCTAAACAAGATTTGTTCGTGCCCTGTTCATGAGTAGGTGTATTGATTGTTGCTATGAATCCGTTTTCTGTAAGCATGCATAGGTAGTCGTCGAATTAAGGGGAAAATGGAGATAAAGTGTTAATATTAAGGTCGCCTATAATGATTTGACGTTCAAATTTATCGGAACTGCTGATAACAGTTTGGAGTGAATTCAAAAAAGAAGCCATGTTCAGGAAAGAAGGTGATCTATATATATAGCAAAAATACATAAGTTGTTATTAAGAACAATTCTAGGGCAGTTATCTTGCGATACTAAGATTTCTTCGACTTGCGCTTGAATACCATCTTTGATGTAAACAACGACCCCACTAGATTTATTTATATTATTAATTGAGTGATATTCCGTGTAAGTTTGTATTATTTTAGATGTGTAGTTTTTGTTGATCCAACACTCAGATAACATCAAAAGTATGATTGAATTGATCTAGAAATAACAGAAAATCATCAATGTTTGACATACTTCTGATAATCTGGTGAATAATCTTTAAACTATAAGACTTCCAACTGTAATTATTTAATTTGCTGAGATCGACAATCAAATTCGAGTTGCAAGTTATATCTGTGTCATTGTAGATATCAGGAGGTAATTGAATCATAATTATTCAGATGAAATGCTAATCAAAGAATATTTCACTACTATGCGATTTTGATCCATTTCCAGAAACAGTATAACATACATAATATAATAGTATTTATGAAAACAAACATGTGATAATAATCGAAGTATTCCCAGGTAAGTGAACATAGAAGTATTAGTGAATAAGTACATTGTAGAATCGGAAACATAATAATAATATAATGGGTGAGGATAATCACAGGATATAAAAATGGCAATAATAATAATAAAACCTTCGTTTTATATTTGTTGTCGGTATTATGTGTATTATGATTGAGATAGTCATAGTGAAGCCAGCTTGTTTTCATCTGATATAAGAATTGCGCCTGAACCACTCTCTTTCCGCAAATATATCTGTCCTTCTTTAATCCATGCAAATTGATATCGTTTCTGTTTTGCAACTTGGCGAGTTTTATACCAAATCTGCTTCGCCCGAAAAGTTAGTTGCTCAGAAACATAGATTGGCAACCGGGAGCCGGCGAGACCGATGTTTAACGTGTTGAGTTTTTCTACAGTATTGGGTTTCTTCTTGTTGAAAGATTTCACATCAGCCAGCAGTTGGTTCCTAGCCAGGTTTGATTTTAATTTAAGAACAATTGTCCTTGGTTGCTTCTGGTTGTTTTTTTTGTAGACGATATACAGCATCGATGTCCTTAGTTTCGATGGGAGATCTTGTTGTTTTAAAGATGTTGAAGACCACGTCTAATTCTTGCACTTCTTGATTAAACCTCCTTAAATTCCTTAGATTCCTTAAATTCGATCTTAGTTGGTCTTATTTTGCTAGCTCTTTGTACACCCAGTCGATACATCTTTACGACATTTGCTATGATTTCGCTATTAATATCACTTATTACTGAAACGACTTTTTTTATCCATTGCGATAGTCGTTGCATTAGATTCTGAGATGCTCTCAGGAACATTAAAGAGAATTTTTTTTTTTATAGTGAATACCTCACAAGAGTCCCAACTGCTCCCGTCTGGAGCCAGTGAGACTATGGCATCCCCAATTTGGGGATGTTGTGAGGCTGAAGGTAAGTGGGGAAGGGAAAGAGGAAGGTAGGGAAGTACTTGGCTATTCAGATCTAGTCACTAAACACGACTAAGGCCATTTGGAGCAACGTTTCAATTCTGAATGGTGGTCTTACACCAGGGCGATACTGGTAGTATCTTCCACTCAGGAACGTGCCGCAAATATACTATATATTATTTTAATTAATTAATTGTGAAATAATACAAATCAATCAAATAAAATTTATTTGCGCACGCCGGGTTCGAACCCGCGACCTTCGGAATGGCAGTCCAATGCGTTACCACTGGACTATGCCGGCCGTCATATTTTATAAGCAATAATTATTAGCCTGAAACACTCATCCACATTGAAAAATCTCCTGATAAAAGATACATGACGCCAACGGGACTTGAACCCGTGTCCTTTCGATTTCCGGTACGTATAAATTTTGTCTTTTCCGTGTTGAGAGTGAGGAGATAATTATCTAGCCAATGTTTAACATTGTTTATCCCAATTTCGGCTTTTCTATACGTTTTGTACCAGTTTTTCTCCTCAAATATTAAGACCGTATCGTCAGCAAAAGTGATGATATGATCGGCAAGGTTACTGTGACAAAGATCATTGATATAGATACTAAACAATATCGGTCCTAAAGTACTTCCCTGTGGAACACCAAATTCGATATTGGCTGGATCGCTTAGAGTGCCACTAATATTAACTCTTTGGCTTCGATTTTCTAGATAGCTTTCTAACCATTTAAGTAACTGCCCTTGTATTCCGACTAGCTGAAGTTTTTTCAGAAGGATTTTGTGCGAGATGGTATCAAAAGCTTTAGCCAGATCCAGAAAGAGCGCGATGCTTTTATTTCCTCGATCGATATTATTAGAAATGACTTTAGTAAGATTGCCAATGGCATTTTCGGTACCTTAACTCGGTCGGAAGCCAAATTGTCTCTCAGAAAGAATGTTATTATCTTCAAGGTAAAAGCTAAGACGGTTTTTGTCAATTTTCTCGATAATTTTTGAGACCGAATTGACCAGAGATATCGGCCGGTAATTTTGAATCGCAGATTTATCTCCATTTTTGTGTAGTAATATAACAATTGAATGTTTTAGATGGTTAGGGAATATTCCTGATTTGAGAATTAGATTTGAGATAAAAGCTATCGGAGTTGCTGTGAATGACTTAATTACTTTTCGCAGATTTGTCGAAACTTTGTCTGGTCTACAAGCGTTAGATGGCTTTAGGTCGTCAATTATTTCCAAGACTTCGTTCGTCGATGTTTGTATATTGTCTATTTTATGGTTGAGGTTAGAGGTGACCAACTTGGCAAGATCGGTTTCAGTTTTATTGCATTTATCGAGGATATTCTTGGCAAGTGTGGTTCCCACCGATGTGAAGTAGTTATTAGCAAAATTCGCAATATTTTTAGGATTAGAGGAGTTTGTGTTACCGATATCTATTGATTTAATTTCGGAAGACCTGTTGATTTTTGTTTTACTAATATTACGAAATGCTTCCCACATACGTTTTGGAGAATAAGAATTTTCGTAAACGAACGTTTTATAATAATTTTCTTTAGTATTTTTAATAATCGTTTTGCATAAGTTCCTGTATTTCTTATGGCGAGTTCGTACTAAAATATTATCTGGAAACTTTTGCGCCCTTTTGTGGAATTGGTTTCTTTTGTGAATCGATTTGACAAGGCCGGGCGATATCCAGGGCGTGAGTTTTAACTGGCTGTTCGGTATGAGTTTGTTACTTGTATGTTTAGATATATATGTATGAAGGATGAAGATGAATTCATTCATCGCAATGTCAGTATCAGTTTGATCAAATACTTTTTGCCAGTATTCTTATTGCAAGTCCTCAATTAGATTCTTATAGTTTGTTCGAGGGACGTACTTAATTTTAGCAGTTGTAGGCGGTTTATCTTTAAAGCAGAGGGCTGTTGTGTAGTGGTCGGAAATTGAAGTGTGGATAACAAAAGAATCAGTGAAGTTAATATTTTTTACGTTGATGTGATCTAAACAAGATTTGTTCGTGCCCTGTTCATGAGTAGGTGTATTGATTGTTGCTATGAATCCGTTTTCTGTAAGCATGCATAGGTAGTCGTCGAATTAAGGGGAAAATGGAGATAAAGTGTTAATACTAAGGTCGCCTATAATGATTTGACGTTCAAATTTATCGGAACTGCTGATAACAGTTTGGAGTGAATTCAAAAAAGAAGCCATGTTCAGGAAAGAAGGTGATCTATATATATAGCAAAAATACATAAGTTGTTATTAAGAACAATTCTAGGGCAGTTATCTTGCGATACTAAGATTTCTTCGACTTGCGCTTGAATACCATCTTTGATGTAAACAACGACCCCACTAGATTTATTTATATTATTAATTGAGTGATATTCCGTGTAAGTTTGTATTATTTTAGATGTGTAGTTTTTGTTGATCCAACACTCAGATAACATCAAAAGTATGATTGAATTGATCTAGAAATAACAGAAAATCATCAATGTTTGACATACTTCTGATAATCTGGTGAATAATCTTTAAACTATAAGACTTCCAACTGTAATTATTTAATTTGCTGAGATCGACAATCAAATTCGAGTTGCAAGTTATATCTGTGTCATTGTAGATATCAGGAGGTAATTGAATCATAATTATTCAGATGAAATGCTAATCAAAGAATATTTCACTACTATGCGATTTTGATCCATTTCCAGAAACAGTATAACATACATAATATAATAGTATTTATGAAAACAAACATGTGATAATAATCGAAGTATTCCCAGGTAAGTGAACATAGAAGTATTAGTGAATAAGTACATTGTAGAATCGGAAACATAATAATAATATAATGGGTGAGGATAATCACAGGATATAAAAATGGCAATAATAATAATAAAACCTTCGTTTTATATTTGTTGTCGGTATTATGTGTATTATGATTGAGATAGTCATAGTGAAGCCAGCTTGTTTTCATCTGATATAAGAATTGCGCCTGAACCACTCTCTTTCCGCAAATATATCTGTCCTTCTTTAATCCATGCAAATTGATATCGTTTCTGTTTTGCAACTTGGCGAGTTTTATACCAAATCTGCTTCGCCCGAAAAGTTAGTTGCTCAGAAACATAGATTGGCAACCGGGAGCCGGCGAGACCGATGTTTAACGTGTTGAGTTTTTCTACAGTATTGGGTTTCTTCTTGTTGAAAGATTTCACATCAGCCAGCAGTTGGTTCCTAGCCAGGTTTGATTTTAATTTAAGAACAATTGTCCTTGGTTGCTTCTGGTTGTTTTTTTTGTAGACGATATACAGCATCGATGTCCTTAGTTTCGATGGGAGATCTTGTTGTTTTAAAGATGTTGAAGACCACGTCTAATTCTTGCACTTCTTGATTAAACCTCCTTAAATTCCTTAGATTCCTTAAATTCGATCTTAGTTGGTCTTATTTTGCTAGCTCTTTGTACACCCAGTCGATACATCTTTACGACATTTGCTATGATTTCGCTATTAATATCACTTATTACTGAAACGACTTTTTTTATCCATTGCGATAGTCGTTGCATTAGATTCTGAGATGCTCTCAGGAACATTAAAGAGAATTTTTTTTTTTATAGTGAATACCTCACAAGAGTCCCAACTGCTCCCGTCTGGAGCCAGTGAGACTATGGCATCCCCAATTTGGGGATGTTGTGAGGCTGAAGGTAAGTGGGGAAGGGAAAGAGGAAGGTAGGGAAGTACTTGGCTATTCAGATCTAGTCACTAAACACGACTAAGGCCATTTGGAGCAACGTTTCAATTCTGAATGGTGGTCTTACACCAGGGCGATACTGGTAGTATCTTCCACTCAGGAACGTGCCGCAAATATACTATATATTATTTTAATTAATTAATTGTGAAATAATACAAATCAATCAAATAAAATTTATTTGCGCACGCCGGGTTCGAACCCGCGACCTTCGGAATGGCAGTCCAATGCGTTACCACTGGACTATGCCGGCCGTCATATTTTATAAGCAATAATTATTAGCCTGAAACACTCATCCACATTGAAAAATCTCCTGATAAAAGATACATGACGCCAACGGGACTTGAACCCGTGTCCTTTCGATTTCCGGTTGACAGCTCTGACCACTGAGCTATCGCGGCTTATCTCTTATCCGCGAAATAAATCAATATATACTAGTGTTTCATTCAACAATTACTGCTTGTTACATTTTTTCACCTGAAACAACCAACTTTATGCTATAATTATTGCTTATAAAATAATTGTTACCCTTTGTGCTATGCATAAAAAAAATCTTGTCTTAAACATTAGTTTACCAAAAAAAAAATAATAATTAAAGCGAATGATATTCTTCGATCGGATTTTTCTTTCTTCTGCCTCCGCGAGCAAATCATTTATTTAAGAGCAGTTTACTGGAATTTTTTGCTTGTCGATTGTCCTTTCTCGAGTATCAATTTTATTCACGAGAATTTCCACCTTCACTCCTACGTCTGTCATGTTTCCAGAGACGGTTGATAGTAGTGACAAAATTTTTGTCATTTGATCCGTGATGATTTTAAGTGCAGGATCGGTGATGGCTTTATGGAGGGCACTTATTGATTCTGTCGCCATATTTTATGATGATGCGGCACTATCGTTATTATTCATAATGAAAATAAAATAAATATTTTTTTTTTAATTTTGGAAAAGAATTAAGTTTTGACAATCCTGCAGCACTAAGCGGGAACTACTAAAACAAATTTATATTCAGCTCACTCAGCATAAAAAAAACATTCAAAGCAACCAGTGTCGTGAGTAAATGTCACTTTTGGTTTTAAATTTATAATAAAGTTTGCACAGTACGGTTTATAAACACCAACGGTTTCGAATGGCAATAGTTATTGAGATACCACGGATAAATTAGTTATTGCAGTGATTTATTGCGGATTAACTAGTTTTATAAGGGAGAGTTGAAACAATCGACTGTTACACTTGATACTTAGTTTTGTTGTTATTATATATGTAGTAAGTTTAAGTATTAAGCTAAAGAATTAAGATTAATTAAAGAATCTAGTTCGAGTATTACACTAAGTATGAAGCTAAAGTATCAAGCTTCAGTAGTAATCTTAAATATCAGGATTAAGTATTGAGCTTATGTATCAAGCTTAAGTATTAAGCTTACAATCTAAAGTCGTTTATGTTTTAAATATTAAACCGAAAAGTGATTATACAAAACGTTTTATATGCACCACTATTCTATGCAATCGACATGTGTCCAAACTCTTTGTTTTCACGTAATTAAAAATACGCCACAAAGTGAATTCTCAATTACTGAAGAAGAAAACTGGTTGACTGCTTTATATGACACTCTTAAACGATGAGTTTTTGTGTCATGATAATTGACCATCTTTTTTATACGTCAAAGAAACAATTATTTTACGGTATATAATAATATAATTTAATTTAACGTCAAAGAAAAGATCTAAATTAATTTTTTAATTAAATAATATAATTTTACCAAAAATAATATTTGACGACATTAGTTTTTAAGATCTTCATACAATAGTATATGCTAGTGCTATTACCATATGTAATAAGTTATGAATTAAATTATCGTCTTCTGATGATAGATCATACAGTTATAGTAAACCAGAATGGCAGATTAGATTAGAAAATGATGTAGTATTTTTAAGAAGTAACATATCTACAATAATCGAATATAAATATGAAAAGAGAAGTAGGAATATCTTGAGACGTGTAAATGAAATTGGGAGAAAATTTGGTTAAAGCATTGGTAGTTATAATAATGAAAATATAATCAATAATTTATTGGATTTATTAAAACTAAATTTAGGTGTAAAAGCTAGAAGATTCAAAATAAATAACTATACGTATAATAAAAAGGACAATAATGGATTATTCCAGAAAAATAAAAATATATGTTATTCCAAACTTGACGATAAACAAAATATTATTTCGAATAACAATATTCCGTTACCATCAGAATCAGATATGCGCGATTTTTGACTAAAATTTGGAGTAAAGATATAAAAAATAACGAGTCAAGTCCCAGGAAATGAAGAACTCAATTTTTCAGACATTGAACAAATGAGTTTTTCTAATATATCGGTTGAATTGTTAGCCAAAATTATTAAAAATACTCATAATTGAAAGGCGAAGGAGAGGGATTGGATACATAATTTTTAGTACAAACGTCTGACTACTTTACATCCTTTTTTGGCAAATAATCTTTCAAAATTTGTCAGACAACCTCAAAATTTTCCAAATTGTCTAACTAAGGACATACAAGTTGCCTAAAAGCGAAAATATTAAAAATCCCTCTCAGAATAGACCCATTACATGTTTACAGATAATATACAAAATTTTAACCTCTCGCTTGACAGATTTCATATAAACTCATTTAGATGTAAAAAATATTTTATCTGAACAGCAAAGAGGTTATCGCAGAAAACATATGGGATGTAAACAACAATTAGTTATTGATTCTGTAATTCTAAAACAGATTCAAACTCGAAAGCGTAATTTACATACTTGCTACGTAGACTACCAAAAGGCTTTCGATAGTGTCCCGCACTCGTGGCTGATCAAAGTATTTAATATAAATAAAATTAACCCCATTATTATTAGCTTTTTGGAAAATATTATGTCGTTTTCGAATACCAATTTCCTTATCAATTTAAAACGTAAGAAAATAGTAATACAGGGCATTTCAATAAAAAGAGGGATTTTCAAGGAGACTCATTGAGTTCTCTTTGGTTTTGCTTAGCATGGAATCCTCTATGTAAAATGTTAATTAAAAGCAAGTTTGGAATAAAAATAAACAATAACAATGGAGAGTAGTAGTATGAAAAGGGATGATGTTTATAAATATTTAAGATAACCACAATCAAATAGATGAGACCATACTAGTATTAAAAATGATTTTAAGATTTAATTTCAAACTAGGATCAGAAAATTTTAAAATGCAATCTATCTGCTAAAAAATTAGTAAAAGCAATGAATACTTGGGCAATACCTCTTTTAACGTACTCATTTGGCATAATTAAAAGGTCCAATACAGATTTAGATAACTTAGAACGATTAATTAGAACAGCGCTAAAAAAGTTTAATTGCCATCATCCAAATTCAGCCATAGAACGAATTAATTTACCTAGAAATTTAGGAGGTAGAGGTATAGTCAAAATAACTTCTTTGAAACATAATCAGGTAGAAATGCTAAGAACTTTTTTCATAGGAAAGCAAATGCCAAAAAAATGAACAAAATAATTTGCAAGGCAGATAGAAACATTACACCTTTAAATTTATACGACGAGAATGCCAACATTTTTATAAATCCCAACCAGAAATTATTAGATTCCTGGTCAAATAAAATTATTCACGCAAAACACTTCAATTATCTCAACCACACGTAGGTATGTTGACAAATTTTCGTGAAACAAATGGTTGAGTATGGGAGAGTTGAGCGCAGAAATAGAAGGATTTATGCTTGCCATTCAGGATAGAGTCATTAATACTAAAAATTATAGGAAGCATATAATCAAAGAAACAAATCATATTGATAATTTATGTAAAAAATGTTTGGTTTTTCCGAAAACTATAGAACATATTTTATCGGGATGTTCTATAGTAGCACCGTCCGAGTATACATTTAGGCACAATCAAGTTTTAAAAATAATTCACCAAAGTTTGTTAATTAAACAAAACTTGATTGACTGCCGTAATAAAATACCATATTATGAATACAAACCAAATGAAAAAGGAAACAAATTTTATAAAATATATTATAAAACTAGGCTAACAGACCGAACGATTAGTCATAATAGACCCGATATAGTTTTACATGACAAAATTTAAAAAAAAAACAACTTATATCATTGATGTCGCTATTCCAAATTCCTGTAATATTCAGAAATCTGTTTCTGAAAAAATAAGAAAATACAAAGATTTAGGAAATGAAATTAAAAGAATTTTGCATTCTTAAACTATAAAAATATTACCAATTGTTATTTCGGCTACTGGCATTATAACTAGCTCTCTCATTCAAAATTTAGGCGTATTAGATCTGCCAAGGAATTTATACGTAAAAATGCAAAAATCAGTCATTCTCAATAGTGTAGGATTACGAAAGATTTTTAAATATTTATATTGACGGTTCAGTAGGATTTATAGGTCCCATTAGAAGTTCTACCGAGCCGAACCCTATGATATGAAAATATCTAGAGTCGGTGAATTATTTTCCCATTTAATCTCTAGTGATTTGACGTGTTGTTCTTGAATTATTTTGTATTTAGTATGGATATATAGTGCACTTGCATAATGTGGATTGACTAGATCAGTGGTAGGCAAAGTGCGGCTCCGGGGCCGCATGCGGCTCTTTGGTTCCTTGAGTGCTGCTCTGGCACAAATGCTAAGGTCGCACTGCTGTTTTTTAACTCTTGAAATAATTTCTCTATTGACAAATACCATTTCAAAACAACAATTTTAAATATGAGGGAAGAATTTCTCACAAGGAGTTTAAAAACAGTAGAGCGACCTTAACATTCGTCAAAAATCCTCTTATTGACATTAGTAACTATGGAAAATATTAAGGAAATATGGAGCTCTAAATTTAAACTTTTTTGAATTGATTTAGAAATATTGAAGAAAAACAAATGTGATCTTAGATCACAACACAAGTGGTCTGTTTTGAAAGACCTGGAGAAGAAAGACATGATCATTTTTAACGTCTGGAATAGTATTCCTGACTCTTACGATCAGTTAAAAAAACTCGCGTTTGCAGTTCTTTCCCTTTTTGATTCTACATTTTCATGCGAACAATCTTTTTCAAGCATGAACTTTATGAAGAGTAAACTGAGAAGTCAACTTATTGATGAGAACCTGGAATCATGCTTAAAATTAAAAAACAACAACATAAAAAACCTGACTTAAATTTTCCAAGGACAAGGACATTGTTCGCATTAAGTATTTGTCAGTCATTGTCATGATTCAAATTTATGGATACCTTACTTTCATATTATTGTCTATCGACAAATAAAATTTTAAATTAAGTGTGAAATCTAGTTTTATTCAGTAGACCCGTAATTTAATGAAGGTATAAACAATAAAGATATAAACAATAAATAAGGAAGGTATTACAATAAAGTCTTACTAAATAAATAAAAAAACAGATTTGGCTCACAGAATTTTTTTGAATCGTTGTATGTACGAGTACATATTTGGCTCTTCGGCCAATAAGTTTGCCGACCACTGAACTAGATGATCATTTGTGGAAAAGTGTGTGGAAGGGATTAATTTGTCCTGTGGGGAAGATTTAACTCGGACATAAAGTCGGAAAAATAAAAAAATTAATAATAATTAATATTGAATATAATTATTGCCGTGCAAGAAAGGATGGGGTTGAAGTTTCTCGCAAAGTATAGTACTAATTTTATGGCATGAATTTTTGTAAGGCGAGAAAAATATGAATTTTTAAAGAATTTTCATTTTCAACCTGACTGTATATACTTATATGTACACAATATATCACTTAACTATACAATTGAACGTGCGAGATTTGTTTTACGGTTCATCCCTTTTGGACTTCGTATTTACACTTACATATTACACGACAAATTTATTTTACGATTCTTCCTCCTTGGAGCTCGTATTTACACTTACATATTATACAGCAGATTTATTTTACTATTCATCCCTCCTTGGAGCTCGTATTTACACTTACATATTATACAGCAGATTTATTTTACTATTTATTCCTCGTTGGAGCTCGTATTTACACTTACATACTATACAGCAGATTTATTTTACTATTCATCCCTCCTTTGAGCTCGGATTTACACTTACATATTATACAGCAGATTTATGTTACTATTCATTCCTCGTTGGAGCTCAAATTTACACTTACATACTATACAGCAGATTTATTTTACTATTCATCCCTCCTTGGAGCTCGTATTTACACTTACATATTATACAGCAGATTTATATTACTATTCATTCCTCGTTGGAGCTCGTATTTACACTTACATACTATACAGCAGATTTATTTTACTATTCATCCCTCCTTGGAGCTCGGATTTACACTTACATATTATACAGCAGATTTATGTTACTATTCATTCCTCGTTGGAGCTCGAATTTACACTTACATACTATACAGCAGATTTATTTTACTATTCATCCCTCCTTGGAGCTCGTATTTACACTTACATATTATACAGCAGATTTATTTTACTATTCATTCCTCGTTGGAGCTCGTATTTACACTTACATACTATACAGCAGATTTATTTTACTATTCATCCCTCCTTGGAGCTCGGATTTACACTTACATATTATACAGCAGATTTATGTTACTATTCATTCCTCGTTGGAGCTCGAATTTACACTTACATACTATACAGCAGATTTATTTTACTATTCATCCCTCCTTGGAGCTCGTATTTACACTTACATATTATACAGCAGATTTATTTTACTATTCATTCCTCGTTGGAGCTCGTATTTACACTTACATACTATACAGCAGATTTATTTTACTATTCATCCCTCCTTTGAGCTCGTATTTACACTTACATACTATACAGCAGATTTATTTTACTATTCATCCCTCCTTGGAGCTCGGATTTACAGTTAATTATTACAATTAACTCTGCGTAAAGCACAGGCAATGCCGGGGACTTCGGCTAGTATATCAATAAATGTGATTTCAGAAACAACGTGAAACATTACCTGAGAAATAAAATATGTTTTTGATAAAACTTGGTAGATTTATTAAAGCATCCCCTTAATGTAATCTCTCTCCTTAAAGTCTCCTGAAAGCACCTTTATCACGCCCATTCAATCTGTTGAAGCGCAAATTTGCCTCCCAGTGTAACTGGTAACCCCGGCAAAAGTAAGAAGTTGGCTAACACGGCGTAAAGTTTGCAAACCTTATCAAAAGACCGTTTAGATTGGAGTAAAGTGCTTTCGTCTGAATTTATCGAATTATGGTTGACGTATTGCTGACTTTGATGGGTTTTGGGAGATGGATGATAAACCACTATGTGGTGCCACGCGCTCGATGGGATAGCGATATACGATTTTTTACGTTTGCTTGTAAAAATTAACGTCTTTTTAATGGACTTGCGATCTTTATTAATAAAAAGGCGTATTTAAAGGTTTTAATATCGGTACAATTTCATGCGCCGTCGTTTATTAAAAAAATAGATCGGTAATTTTATACCAAAACGGTTTCAGAAAGTGAATCCTAAAGGATTTAGGTAAATCGGAAGAATAGAATTTTTATCTTTGGACAAACTCCTATAAATCACAAATAAAGTCCTTCGCTTATTCTTAAAAGTCCGTTAAAGTTCAATACTCACTGCAAAGTCAATTCCCAGAATAACAAATAAGTGTGAATTACGACCAGATTAAACAACCTAGAATGTACGTCAGATACACTGGAAATAAAATATTGAACGGAGAACATATAAACTCTTCGTTAATGCAATTTGCTGGTAAATGAAGCGAGGTTGTCAAGTTATAAAAATTTAATATAAATAAAATTTAATAATTTTATTTTAAAGTTCTGCAAGTTTTTTGGTTTTTATTATTGTTACAGCTGTTTTGGCTTTCAAGGCCATTTTTAAATTGTGAAGTTTGTACATAATATTATTCAATTTAAAAAAATAATTTTTGTTATATTTAAAAAAAAAAAAATGGAGTTCTACGAATTAAACACAAAAACAATAAATGGGGTTTTCAATGTAAATTATTAGAGATGAATTCGATATTTTTTGTTCCTTGTCTATAAATTCCAAACCGTTAAATGAGTATGATTCCTTATTCCATATCGTATAAAGGTTTAATCTGCAGTCGAGTATTTGAGTTTATTTTCTTGTAATAATTGTCTGTTTTAAGTGCGGCACAGATGAAGCAGGGAGAGTTGTACCTAATTGTTTATTTTAAGTGCAGCACAGACGAAACAGGTAAACTTGTAATTGTTTGTTTTAAATGTGGCACAGACGAAGCGGGGAGAGCTATAATTAGAACCAATAAAAATTGAGTTTAGTGCCGCCTAATTGTGGTGAGTGAACGAGATTACGTTTCAATTGCCCAGGCAACAATAATGATGCTGGCCGCATCGGAACAACCAGGATTATTGTTTGATGGTATGCTTTTGGGACAAAGATTTGCCTTACAGTTAAGTTTTCTATTTACTCTGCATTCCTTTTGTATTAATTAAATGTTATGAATTTGCTAAATTTTATGTAACTAAATATATCCGCGTTCATTAAAGTTATCGGAACATGACCTAGAAAATGCAATGCAGACACTATATTAAAACATTATAAATCTTATTCGAGTTAAGAACTAAAAGTTTTTAATTTAATAGGCATCCGGTTATTAAGCTATTAAGTATTGTTATTGGACTACCGATGCTTTAGAAGATGCTGTTTTAGAAGTGGTATATTCATCCTGGTATATCGAAAGATTGCAGTATGTTCAGCATCATGATAAAATTAGGGTTTCAGCTCTAAGGTGTAGAAATTATGCAGTTACTTCCACTTTCCCTTATTGATCTCGGGCATGGATTTCACTGATGTTCCTTACTACCTGGGACGCCCCAGACTTCTTATTTCATGCATAAGTATTTACGCTTACAAATAGCTTACTATTCATGAAGCAAACATCGTTATTTAATTATGTTCCGATCATTCAATAAATTTAATTTATAAGGTGTTTTTCTCCTCCTACTCCTACGCCTCAGGAATCTCATTGTAACTGCGTACAAGTTCATTCGTCCCTTTGACAACGTCTTACTAGTGATAACTGCATTATGGCGAATCTTAATGCCAAATCACTATTTTGATCAATCTTTATAACGAATTGGTGTACATTATGAAAACCAAAAAATATGCTTTAGTTAAATTAAAGGATTTCCTATCGCTTCGCTTGAGTAGAATGCAAATAAAAAAATAAATTACTCAGTAAAAAATATAAATGCAAACTACTACAAAAAATATATTTCAATAGAAATGTATGAACGCGTAAAGAAAACAACTTGTAAAAAATACAGTTTTATAGCTAAGATTATCTGTGACAGTTTCACTTGATTAACTTTTTTGCTTTGTTATAAAATTATTTACAAAATAAATAAAAACCAGTTTTTTGCTTGAAATCGAACGTTTCTAATAATTTATTATTCAAATTTTAATACCTACGATATAAGGTATACCAAGAATATACACATTTTTGGCATGTAGCTTCCTCTTAAGTACCTACTCTGGATTAATTGCGTCGTGTGCATTAATTATCTTAAACAATCATTAATAACTATGAAGCTGTATACCATACTATCACTGTATAAAAGTACTTCGCAGTACATTTAATTCATTAATTTATTAACGTTTTTGTTTGAATAATAGCGGCTCATGCTAACTATTGGAGACATCTCAAGAAGTAAATCAATTGTAACGTTCCACTGAATACAAGATATGTCATTCTGCATGCCAACATATTGAGAACACATAGTAGGCACTATTGAATAGACGTGTGATTAATATGTGATATCGATACCTCAAGCAGTTTACCAGACATCGCTTCCAATCTGTGCCAATATCTAAATCTTGTTTCTAATCAAGGAAATTATTAATCCACACATAGATTTCACGTGACGATCTGCCTATGGATTACATAATCCTTCATTTAACATTGTCGTAGAGCCTATTCGGAAGTGTTCTATAGGGACTATGGGTAGTTCAGACAAAGCCTCCCTTGTTAGCTGTTACAACAATTACTTCAGCCTTCAATGGAGCCTAATAGATTCCAGTAAAGGTTCAATGAAGTATTCGTAATTAATTAATTGTTATAATGTGATAACGATGTTAGAGGCGCGTTATATGTTGTATGAAAATAAAATACTTTATATACACCACTATTTAATGAAAAAGGATCGACATGTTTCAAAACTGACAGTTTCTTCGTCAGGATAAAAGTGTATTGAAAATTAACAAATGTAAAAAAAGAATGCAACTATAAACAAATAAGTACATACATGTTGACCAAAATATTAGAATGAACGGTGATTAGTTAGTTATTACTTAAAAAAAACATTAATTTAATTAAATTGTTTTTAAAACGTTAAATATTGCGTTTATGTATGTAGAACAAGCTTTTATAAACTATCACCCTATCTCTTAAACATTTATTTGCCATCAAAAATAATAAACATACATTTTTAATTTACTATTAGTATAAAAGGCTTGCTGAATAGTCTTTGGGATGTTTTGAATTAATACATTTGAAGTATGATTATTTAAAATACTATTTTCTCCACTTTTTCACATTGTCAACTATGGGTGGATATACACAAGATCTAAGAAACTTTTTCGTGTTTTTTTGTTTTTTTGTACACGGGAGGCTCTGGGGAAACTCGCGCCTTGTTGGGCCTGGCGCTGTCATGCAGCAACCTGACTCCCCGGTTCAGCATTGTCCTTTTGCGGTTCTGAATTGAACTGAACTCTTCAGAGTTAGAGTTTTTAAGGGTATTGCATTAAGCCTCTGCATTAATGGTAGTCCTTTTAGGTTTAAAATCCACCATAAAGACCCCCTTACGGTCCCACAAAACAGATGTTTTGACTTTTCCGACTGAATGGGTCATGTTGAACCTGACAGTGGCTGAGAAAAATGAATGACGCCACTGAAGTGATTATCTTTGGGATGTGGTTTCTCTGGGGTTTAGTGACATATTTACGTCTTACCCCGCGTCACGATAGAGTTTTGAAAAGATTCGTCCTCCTGTGCAAAACTAACCAAAATTTCACGCAGGTTTCGCACGGACAGGAGGTGGCGAGAGCGCGCGACGACCTCTCCATCGGAAGAATTTACTGTGACTCATAAATAAACCAATCACTAGATTGATAACTCCGAGCTTTTGTAGGGGGAAATTTTGTCCACTATTTTTTAACCGATGACGTCATTACAGCCTTTGATTTCATAGACAAGGTAGCCGAAACAATAAAAAAAAAGGCGCGGCCATAGACAATATGATCTTTCCTAGGTGCCTACCTAGGAAAGATCATATTGCCATTCATCAGCCTAAAATATTATTTTAAAAATAAATGTTAGAAATGTTAACAAATTCTCTCAGGACGACAAGGTTCCAACTCACAAAGTGCGGTCCTGCAAAAATGAGCTATAAGGTATCTTTCCTTACGGCACATTTTCTCAGGACGGCGCTTTGTAAGTTGAAAATCTGTCGTCCCGAGGCCGTCGTAAAAATAGCTTCAAATTACTAGAAATTTGAATTCCTTTACTTTAAAAGGAAAAACATTTTCAAACAATTATTGTGCTTTTCTACGACAGTGTTGAATGTTAACATTTCTCTGTTTATCAGAAAAATGAAAAACTTTGTTACATGTGAAGTATTTTTATTTTATTTCACTAATATGACAGAAACAATAATGATTATCAAACAAGAAACTATAAATATTCTTACACAAGGGAGCATTGTTTTTTCGTGTGGCGACTGAATTACTACCGCTGGGTCCTACAGGAACATTTGAATCTGAAAAAAAATTATCTTTTAGATCGAGGAAAGGAATTAAGATCTGCATAATGGATGAAGACATTTTCGAATATTTTCAAGTAACATAGAACAGATGTTTACCTTCATAATCTTCCTTAATCCTTTTGGAAGAAGGATTCATATCTCGCAAGACGTAATATGGTCTTTGGTGACATCACACGGTCCTGTAATGTAGGGTCCTGGCGGAACATGATTTGCACTTGTATTTTCGTCACAACGGGTCCGATACTGTCGTAAATCTGGATAACTACCAATGCCGGGAAGATTTAAAGTCGGCAGTGCGGAACTTCGAAGTGATCCATTCGGCTTTTTGTTTCTGATGGAGAAATGGCAGCCACAAACGAATATAGGTTAAGATACGAATTCGATTCTGTCGATTCTACAGGCCCATTCGCCGAACCTGCGCTCCTCAAAGCTTCCGTGTTTTGGATATTTATGTCGAGTCGATTGTCTGTCAGTATAGCCCTTCACACAACACGGCTTGATAACTTTTAACTTTACTTTCAGAGATTTCACATATCAAACAACTCAAAACAACAATATGAACTGTCAAGATGGCGTCACATTCACATCCGTCACATGGTTTTAGGCATTTCCGGGGAGGTGGAACGTAGCCTCTCTTTCTGTTACACGGGTCTTATGCTAGAGAGAGTGAGAGATCAAACCACGACGGCTTTTCATTGGTCGGGCTGTAGCGACGTCATCAAAAACCAAAAAAAGTATCGGAGTTATACCCCCCTGCTGTGACTGAACGAAATGGCCGACAAACACGCGGGACCAAGCAAACGGACCGCTAGGATTCTTTCAACACGCCAGGTGTGTCAACTTTGAAACGAAAAAAAAAACCCGGGCTGAGGCCCTGAGGGAGCCCTTGTAACCTTACTTTCTGGATGACCTTCGTATTTATGTATATAAATATGTGTGTGTGTGTGTGTGTGAGTGTGTATCTGTGGCGGCGTGGCTTTGTATTTTACAAATTTAGTGTTTTATTTCGAGATTGATTAAATTTTGCACACGTGATCTTTAAAATAAACGGAAGGTCACTGTCTACATGAGATTGCAAGGTTTCTAAAAACTACCCCATCTCACCCCTTAATGAAGCAGAATATTGATATTTATTGATTAAATTTTGCACATCTGACGTTCACAATAAGAGGCAAATTACAATTTACATCTGATTTTGAAAGCTCTGTCAAAGGTCCGAACAACGCCGGGAACTTCAGCTAGTATTTTGTTTGACAAGCCCCGAAAGGGCACACAAACTCCAACGGCTCGGAGGGCTTTGAAGCAGAGAATGGACGGTTATCTCAAGAGTATTTCCTCCTGGGGTAAAAATAATCTCGTCGAATTTAATGTTTCAAAGACCCAATCCTGTCTGATTACGTCTAAAAGGGACCCAAATGATAATCTAGTCTCCTTCAACGGAAACAATCTTCCGAACAGGCCTTCCATTGATATGCTTGGTATAACTATAAGTGACCAGCTCAGGTACGGGGGCTCCATCGAAGCCAGAGTAAAGTTGGCCTCTCAGAAGCTGGGCGTACTGTACAGGGCCCGCAGATACTTTAATAATACACAACTGCTGACCCTGTACAAATCGTAAGTGCGCCCTACTGTCGAATTTGGCAGCCATCTCTGATTCCCCAATCTCTGATTTCGGAAAAGAGGGAGATCAATGACTGTCTGGTGCAATTTGATGGGAGCACTCTCCCCAATAAAGACTCCATTGAAATGCTTGGAGTTACTATATCAGAGCTCAAGTATCGGGGATCCATAGAAGCCCGAGTAAATCAGTCCTCCAAAAAGTTGGGCGTCTTGTACATGGCTAGGAGATTCTTCAACAGTGACCAACTGCTGACCCTGTACAAGTCTTAAGTTTGCCCAACTATTGAATTTGGGAGCCACCTTTGGGCTGGTTCCCCAAAATACTTAATAAACCTGCTTGAATCTGTGCAAAGGAGAGCGATCCGTCTGATTGACAATTCGTTGTTAACAGACCGATTGCCTTCTCTAATGCATAGACGCAATGTAGGCATGCTGTGTCTGTTCTACAGGTATTTCAATGGAGCCTGCTCCAAGGAGCTAGCAGCATTGAATCCTGATGCACCGGTGCACGTGCGCGAAACTCGACGGACACGAACTGAACACCCGTTCACGGTTGACGTTGGCTTCATGAGAACGGGCCGTTTTTACGACTCGTTTTTGTGTAAGTCGGCTCGTATGTGGAACGAGCTACCAGCATCTGTTTTTCCTCCCTCCTATAATCCGAGCCTCTTCAAGGCCCGCATTAACAAATCCCTTCCTACAGCCCCTACCTTATTCCGCCTCACAACGCCGCCCAACCGGGTGGTGACATAGTTCCCCTGTCTGTAATCACAGGCAGGGACACTCTTGTGAGGTGTCACATAAAAAAAAAAAAAACGGACTGCAATCTTTAGAGCACAGGCGTCAGGTAGGTATGCTGTCCTTGTTCTATCGGTATTACAATGGAAGATGCTCTGAGGAACTAGCGTCATTGTCCCTTCGGCACCAGTGTGTAGTCGAGATACACGCCAAACGCGCGCCCAACATTTGTACACAGTTGACATTTGTCACATGAGAACGGGTCGCTTCTACGATTCGTTCTTAAGTTCAACAGCTCGGCTGTGGAACGAACTGCCGGCCTCTGTGTTTCCTCCCTCCTACAACGTGGGACTCTTCAAGACCCATGTTCACTCCTTCCTCTCCACAAAAAGACCCTCCACACAGCATCCCCAAATATGAAATAGGCCCTGAGGGAAATTATTTTATTCAGGGCCTCCCGTGTGGCGTTAATATAATAAATAAATAAAAAATTATATAAATGAATGCCAGTACTTTCTTCACATCAAACGCTTACTTTAAGCAAACGTGAAAATGGAAACTGATAGATTACAATGGTTTAACGGGTCATTTCCACTTGAAAGTTTAGTAAATAAGCCTATTTGTTTCCTTTTGGTTTCGACGTCTTAGAACGGGTTAAGTCTCAGAAAATAAAGCTTTCCCCAATTTGCATTTAAAAAACAAAGAACGAGATCTAGGATAAAGGCCTTCCTACTGATTTCCTTTGGTCGCTGACTATGAATACTAATGTATCACTCACAGCAGAACCTTATTTGAGCTCACAGGAAATGAAACAAGCTTTTGCATCCTTGTTACGGTCGGAGAGAAATAAATTCAATTTATATTGCGAATTGAGTTACCATAGGAGAAAGGGAAGTCAACGATAGTTTCTAACGAAGTTTCCTCAAATTCGAGAATGTTTGATAATCTTTGTATTGTTTTATTATTCAATAGAAAAGAACAATATTGTTGTACTTAAATCGTTTGTGATGTTTGATATTAATTTAGGAAGCATTCCATAAAATGGTTTTGGAATGGATGTTCAAAGTTTGATCTTTACTAAATCCATAACTAGGAATGATTTTTTTTATTTAAAGAATCATTTTAACTATATTATTACTAAGTTCTTCAAGTATTCGAGTTTTTACTCATAAACTGGCTGTACCCCGCCACGCATAGCCGTGACTCAGTATGTCTGTGCAGATAGAGAAACAACAGCGCGTGTTGCTTTTACTTCCGACAGGTGGTGCGGTTTTTTCAAAAAAGCAAATTCGTCCAACAGATGGCGCTGTTTTGACCTCTGTTGGTGACATAAAATTACATGCATATTCGAATGTAACGTTATGTCAAAATTTCCAAGAAATCGGAGAAGAACTTTCGGATATTTAAGATTTCGAACAAACGAACATTAAAATTTTTATTTATATAGGAAACATAATAATATTTGGATGATTTGTATAACGCGATTTTTGTGCAAAATCACCTTAAAGGCGCTGAATTATAGTGACAACTATAATTATTTTTTCGGCGTTCAAGGCAATTGTCAAACTTTGGTAGTGTCACATTGAGACGACATATTTATATAATTTTATTAACCACTACCCATTTATTTGTATGACGTTTAAAGTGGTTTAATAATATTTTCAAGATATTATGTACATAAATGTTCTTGGATATCTATTGCATAAGACATATTCCCTAAAATTTTTAGTTTTCTCGCTGTAATTCTCACAGGTTTGTCTTAAATTGTTGTATAATTATGTGAATATCATTTAAGTCAATAGCCACATTTTTATTTTCGTTTATGTGGCGCGCTATACAAATACTATACAAATTATCCAATAATAATAATAATAATAATAATTATGTAATGAAAAATATTTAAGATATAATATTTTCACATTATCACATGAGGCCGTGAGAAAAAAACTAGGAATGGTTTTTTTAAGGAGAAGAACATCTGAGGAGGAAAAGGGTGTACGGGGAGGGTAGGAATGTGGGGTTCAGTGTGCCCAGGAGTAACGGATATTTGAATTCATACCTCCTACTGTGGTTCAGGACGATGGGTCGATAGAGTCCTGCTGGAGAAGTAAAAATATCAGGAAATCAGTTTCTTCAAAGCAGGCCTACCATACAATAGGTGGACAGATGCATCCGCTGCCAAGACCTAGATAATCCTCACCCATAAACCTGGGCACCCCTGCCAAGTCACCAAACCGAGCATACCGCTTGAAGTGACCTACGGTAGAGGTGTTGGTTATCCAATGAATGATTCCCGGGGCGGCGGTATCCATACCCGCCTCCCAATAGAGTGGTTTTATTTAGATCATTTATTATTTCTAATTATTCCAATTTTCTTTATGTATCCTTTTCTTTCTTACTATATTTAAATAAGAAGTATCTCTTTAAAATCTTAATTTTTATTAAGGCTCTTTGTATTTTGTGTTATTAACGAATATGATATATTATAATATGCATTTGAAGTCCATTGTGGTTTAAAATTATTCGCTTAGAACTTGAAATTCCAGACAGTATAAGCTGCGGGAATCCGATGATGCCGGAGTTCTCTGTTCGACGGTTTTTGCTGAGATAAATTAAGAGATTTTCCGATTTACTGGTACGTAGGATTCTACTTAAGGCGAAGCTTAGTGCCAAATCACTATTTTGACTAATGTGTACAACAAATTGGTGTACATTATGAATACCAAAAAATATGCATTAGATAAAGTGAAGGTTTTCCTATCGCTTTGCTTAAGAATAAACACATTTTTGACTTGTAGCTTCCTCTTAAACGCCACCGAATTGGGATGGTGGCGAAGGCCCGAGCTCGAGACCTCGTGTTTGGATTCTCTAAGCATAAGTTATATTTATCATGTCCTTCTGAAAGGTTAATTTTCATATGCTATTTAAGGTTAAACAGAATAAGATGAGACTATTGGGATTTATTTGTTAATTAGTAACACGTCTAAAGGAATTAATTTGGCAAAGGGTTCACGGCCTCTATGAATGAGAGGCGAAACTTCAAGTAAATGGCTCAATTTCACAAGTTTCTGGAGGTAGCTTGCTTATCTGCGATCTCTACTTGAGACGACTTTTACAGAGGAAGGTTAAATAAATTTGGTTTTTATTATACTTTACCAAGAATTTCTTTTTTAGGTTTTTTCATAATATTGCCTGAAATTATGGACAAGGAATTTTATGTCGTCAATTCAAGAAAGCCCAGGTAGAAAACTTAAACAGCCCCTTTAAGGAAATGAGAAAAAAATACCTTGAAGTAGCTTTAGCAAAGTCTCTCAGTATTGCACTGATCAATTAAAAATTTAAAAGTTTTTGTTGAAACGGCTTTAGCTGTTTTAGGTACCCGGACCTGAAAGGACATGCACATTTTACTTTCCTCCTCACCTCCCTATACCTCTCAGTCTCACAACAAACCCCAATACTAGAATGTTTTTTCTCAGTATTTCCCTCGTGAAATAACACATTTCAAAATCGGGAAGCTGACAGGTACTTTCCCATATTCCTCCTCTGCTCTCCATACCTTTCAACCTCATTACAAGTCCCAATTGAGGATGCCATAGTCTTGTTTGTTCCCGGGACTCTTGTGCGGTCACCCCCAACTAAATATATTTTTTAAGATTGATTTTTATAAAAAGGTTACTTTACATCGTGTATTGATCATATATGGTGTAAAAATAGATAGTAACCTTAATTGGAAAACTTACATTAACAATATCATAAATAGGTTAAGAAAACTCATTTACATATTTTTTTGTCTAACTTAAAAATTCTTAAAAATATTTTGAACGCTCTAGCCCATTCAATAATACAGTATGGTATGGTTGCATGTGGGGATCTTACAAATCATCACTTTTACCGCTGGAAATCACTCAAAAACTGTTAATAAAAATTTTAATCAATAAACCATCAGAATACCCAACCTCACAACTTTTCCAAGACCTTCAAGTACCACCATAAAAAATACATATACAAAAAATACGCTGCTTCAAATCCACAAAGATTTGTATAAGAAGTCACACCATGCCATGGTTCGTGTTGAGAGCAATAGGCAAAATACAATGGGTTGCTTATGCACTCCATTAATGCACACCAGTTTTGCACAACACTATTACACGTACACTGGAGTGGTGTGGTTTTATCAACTAACGATAGAGATAAGGTTAGAACCGGACTATAATAAATTCAAAAATAAAATAAGCTTCACTACCTTAAATAATTTAGCGAATTAGAATGACGATGACGTCTCATTATATTACTTTTTATATTATTATATAAATAAATATAAAATCTCTTCACACTATTTATGATTTTTGTTTTCTTCTATTTTTGTATGTAAAGTTTTATTTTTTATTTTTTTCCCTTTACACAAGAGTTTTTGACTCTTGTAAAGGAAAACATGTTAACTTTTATTTGAAATATGTTCTTACTATTTAAATTTAAGTAAATAAAAAAACGTAGGTTACTGTTTTCTTAATAAAACCTTCACGTAGTAGGCGTGCACAAGCAATACACAATTTAGGGCGGAACGAAATTTTTATTTTGAATAGTTGTATTAAGTTGCCAATAATTGCCATCAATTACCTCAATTAAAAATATCAGACAACGGTAAAAGCCCCCGCCAAGACATCGAACATTTACAAAAACGACAGTTTAGGGGCTATTTGCGCGGCCTACAAAATAGTACAGAATTTATTAAAATAGGTTTATTTTATTTAATAACATATTGAAATATGGTTAACTGGCTATTGCAATCAAATATTTCTTTATTTTAATATACTTTGGCGCTGTGACAGAGGAGCACAGTGCGGGACGAAGCGGGGGGCGGCATATGACAGTCTACGAAATGCAGTGTTTTGTTTAAACTAGTGTCGATAATTGTCTGATAATTGGTCTCTTGCGCGTCAATTATATTCACGAGTACTTATTGATAAACGTTTTTTAAGTGAATTAACATTACTTCTAGAAGACAAAATTTAAAATGTCCGATATTTGGTGTAAGTGCAGAGTTGAAAGAGAATATCCTACCTACGTATGAAAATGTGATGAAATTCTACGAATGGGTTCGACAAGACTTAAAAGTAAGGAATAGCACAACAAAAGAACCCACTTTTTTGGAAATTGCCGAAATGGTTTGAACGGAAATTTAAGAATTGTGGATAAAATATTCTATTCCAATTGTCACACACAAACGAATTTTACAGTTACTAAAAGGTTATCATTCGAAGTGTTATAATTTGAAAAAGTCTTTGAAAAAACTTAAGGAAGAAAAGTTAGAAGAGTTAAGAGTACAAAATAGAAAGATTTTTGACATAGGTGCAAGTAAATGTAAAGAATTTGTAATCTGTACTTGTTTGAGAGAAAAAAAAATGCCAAAAGAGGAACAAATGTTTTAGAAGACTAACTGACTAATGGCTTTAGGAAGAACGGATCTTATCCACGGTAAAATATTGCTGAATAAAATATTACGTACTCTAAAACAAGAAATGTGGCATAATAGATAGTATTAAACTAAGAAATATTGAAAAAGCTATCCACAGCTTTTTAACGACTGAAAAGATATAAATAGAGGGTTTAATGGCTGTTGGCTGTGATGCAACAAACACAAATACAGGGAAAGTGGGAGGCGTGATTCGTCTTTTTGAAAACAGACTATCTCGTCCATTGCAAAGGATAATTTTTCTCTTACACGCCAATGAGTTACTATTGGGGTATTTGTTTATCTACTTGGATGGCCCTACTGCAGGACCTAAATCATTTGCAAGTCAAATTGGTAAAGCATTAGAGATATGCGAGACGCTGCCGATGGCCAACTTTGAAAAGATAGAAGGTGAACTACCTCCACAAATATCACAACAAAATTTTGTGACTTTAGCAACGTTTGTCGTATAATCATAAAATTTAAAGTCTATGGCGGGACCTCAAGCTGTCGAGCTAGAACTTCCGAAATGAGATGTGTTATTTACAATTACATAAAGTAACTTTTACCTGGTACCTATTCCAATTTGAATTTCGAAAAAAAAATTTCATACACATCCAAATTAATCCACATTACTTCATACTAATTTCAGCTGTCTGTGCATATTTAATATTGAAAAACTTTTATTGTTATTCCAATCCGGTTCCTGCCTAAATTCTATTTCCTAAAGGTCGAAAAAAGCAAGTGAAATTATTTTTCTCATAATTGTCGTCGTTGCATGTCATTGCATGTGATTGCATATTTGTCGCCCCCTCGTGGTAATGGTCGGAAAGCGGTATCATTAATCGGCTCCAAACGTCATATAGTAGATTGATGTTGTATTATAGAGAGTGATCGAAAAGACGAAGAGATGATTCATGTGGTGATCAAAATACGATGAGCTGATTCATGTGGTGATCTAAAACCGTTTGTTTTGTGAATTTATTAGATGTACATATATAGTGCCCAGACCAAGACCGACATCGGAACTTCCAAATGAAGCCACAACCTTCACAAGATAAAGATCTCCTTTCCAAATCCATTTCTCCTTGTTATAAACACGATTGTTCATTCTAATTTTATTATTCAAATTTACAGTCCATTCGACGAGTACCAATCGAATCGGTACGCAACAGTACATCTTGCGTAACTCTGGTTTGATAAACTCAAATATGCTGTCATGTGTTATTTTCTAAATTCGAATCTATTGGGTGAAGAATTCAGACAAGCAACAAAGTACATACCTACCTATTATTTAATATTTTTGACAAAAAAAATTATTATCATTCTTTGATTTGTCAAGAATTCAGACTATCCCGTGATCTCACACGAATCTGCGATAGGATTATAAAAATTAACACGCTATATTCTAATCGATGATTTGATTTTGTGGCAAAGGGCACCCCCAATCTGGATCATTCCTATTTAAAGCTTGAAAATTATCTATTTAAATCTGGGTCAGGCGCCAATAACTGATTGATTTTCTGCTATTTTCAATGAATAGTATTAATAGACAACTTTTTTTAGTAATTATTATCGTCGTTTTACATCTGTGTTTATCCGTGCATTGTTCCTAACTAGGTAAGTGTATGGGTGTCCGATCTCGTAGACTTTTTACACCCATAATGTTTATAATGTTATACAAATAATAATGCATAATGCTAATTCATTGTAAATGCGGCCTCCGTGGTCAAGGGGTAAGGCTCCCAGCTTGCGCAAGTAAATATTGTTTGATGAATTTGTGTTAATGCAAAATGAATTCATTTAAAAATACATATAGTACCTAAACTTGCGGCACGTTCTAGAGTTAAAGATAATCTGCGTATTTCTCGGGTGTAAGACAGCCATTCAGATTTGAAACTTTGATTAAAATGGCTCTGGCCCTTCCCCATCTTCCTCCTCCCCATCTCTTTCCCCTCCCCACTACCTCCAGTCTCACAACATACACCCCGATTAGAGATTCAATAGTCTCACTGGCTCCAGACGGTTGGGAGCAGTTGGGATTGTTGTATGATTTCACATTACCGTTGTTTTGCGAGAATCAAAGCATGACCTTGTAAATATTTTTCAAGAGTCTAAAAATTTTTGATGGACGTTATGAAAAAAAATGTTTTGCACGATTTTTCTGCTAACGATTTAATAGCAGGACAGAAATATTTATATTTCTAATCATTTTACGAGTAAATACTGAGGTATGTTTTTAGAACCCAAAAATATAGAAGAAAAAAAATCTCATTACTTTCGATTGACAAGCCATAAGAATAAAACGATCCATTTTATAAAAAGATTCTTCCCAGTAGGTTAGGTTAGGTTGGGTTAGGTTATAATCTTAAAGTTTATTGACGGTGTCCGTGATTGAGTTGTTGCGATCATTAGCTACTAATGCGAAGGTCGTAGGTTCAAATCCCGGCGTGTGCTATTTTTTAAATATTTTATGTGATTTTTTTTTCGAAGGAACAAGTACTTGGTGGTGTGTCATTATATTTTAAATGAAAAAACACACTTTGTAAGAAACAACTTTTATTTTTGATTTAACAAAGATCGCCAACCGGGTTTCGCTTTTCACAAGCTTCTTCAGGGCTTATTATTAACAAAAGATAATTAGATACAGGCATTTATATATATGTAAATAAAAACCATGAGTGATAGAGATATAAAATAGAAAGAAAGAGTCACACATAGAAAAGGAGGGGACATCTTCTTTAGGACGGATAGGTGAGTAAAATTAATTATGGGACTATCAGTTAAATTTATTTTATTATTAATTATGTTGGAATTATTTTGTTGCTTAAACTGCTTTTTTAATTTCGAGGGCTTCTAAATTTTTAAACATTCCAGTGGCGTAGAGTCCTGTAAACAAATAAATTTTATTCTTTGAGCCTTAAAAAATTCCCAACTGAAATAAAACCCGCCTTTTGCACTAATAACATTTTAGGTAAATACTAAAGATAATGAATATAAACTAAGCCACTCGGGTAGATATAAACTTAATTGCAAAGATTGTTCTGCTTTTTATTTCGGAAAAACGACCTGGGACTTCAACGCAAAAGGAAAAGATCATCTACGATGTTTAAATAATAATAGTTTAAATAATAGAATTCATCACTCATTTGATTAAATCTCGAGAACTAAAATATTACATTAAAATTGAATTGGAATTAAATTAAACAATTTAGAAGCCCTCGAAATTAAAAAAAGCAGTTAATAATATTTTAATCATAATTAATAATCAAATAAATTAACCTGATAGTCCCATACTTAATTTATTTAAGCCCAGACGAATCCTGGGAAAAGCGAAACCCGATTGGCGATCTTTACAATATAAAGTGAGTGTTTTTCGTGAAAAAAATTTGTGCTACATCACAATTCATTATTTAAAAATTTTATTGACACAGTAGATACTTTCTGTATCGCCCTGCTAATAGACCACTATTCGGAATAGTATGCATATTATATCATCATAGTTTAAGTGAAAACAATTTGTGGTTTTATTTTCACGTAGTTGCATAACGTGGCTGCAGAGCGTGACTCGCACTTAGTAAGATCAAAGAGGTAGTATATTTCTGTGGCAAGTTCCCCATTCCCCCAACTGCACCGTTTGATCCGACTCGACAGAGATAGCAAGAAAGCCTTCCTTTGAACTTTGCCTCGTGACCTTAAATAACCCCTTCATTAACCTCCTTTCTATATTGGGCCCGACCGCGAAGCGTCACAATTAACCGGCAAATTGATTTGACCAAAATAATTTAAATTCGAGTATCGGGGATTTTAGAAAATCCTTAAAGTTTTAAAGTATACTTGTCAATTTATTACATTATAAAGTTTCGCAAATAGGTAAAATTTAACTTCACGAAAAACTCATGAACTTAATAATGTTGTGCTCTATGCAATAGACTTCGAGTCAAGAGTTTGCAAAATGGATTAACGGGAAGCTCTGATGTATTCTTTTGTAATTTTATTAGCTGCCTGTTCTGGGATTGTTTCTGTCTGTTGACTTTTTTTTTTAAATTTGTTTGTTTTTTATATAATTGATAGATCTCGTACAGCGGTGAATTTAGACAAATACAAGAAATCAATAATTTGTTTGGTACAGAAAATATTACAAGCAATTATTAAAATAATTTTTTCACTTTCCAATTAGGAAGATTATCCTGTTTGGGATAATCAAATTTGGATTAGTCTTTTAAAAGATTACCAGCCTCTAATAATAATCATCGTTTGAAGGGCTGTTTAAATATTATTGCTGATTGCTTATCTTTGAGTAGTCTCTCTTCTACTGTTTTACTCAAATATACGAGTACTGTATTACTCATAATATGACTACTGCATTACTCACAATTCTAGTATTACTCGTAATATGTTATTATGATAATCATTATATCACACGTTGGGGGCTGTAGTGGGTACCGAGACAATATTAATAATCACTAGTAATTTGTGAATGCTTATTTTCTCTATTGAGGAAATCTGTTGTATTTCGATTTTCTTGGCAATATCTTAGGTGAATAATTTTAGACAGTGAAATTTGGCAAGATTGTATTATCTGCAACTTCTAAAAAGAGTCAATGTCATACCGAGATTTTTGTATTTATTTCATTCGTTATTCATATATTCCATGGTAAGACGCAAAAAATCCGAAACAAAGAAGTCGTGCGACGGTAATTAATCGTTCTCGTATTAACCAAAGTTAGCGAATAATTGGGCGGCTTTTAAAGTTTCGCGGAGTTTAATGGTGGTCATTTGCCGGCAATCTCTGCTAAACCTCCCCGTTTTTCAAGCGTTGCGTAGCGGGCCGCGAGACGACAAAAAATAAATTAACGATGTTTGCGCTGTATCGTCTTACGTAGAAAGCGAAGGCAAACAGGCAGACGCCGGCGACATGATGTAGTACAATTTTTGGGGGACACGTAAGGTGATAATCATATATCATCAATCACTTTCGTTTCTCCGTAGTCAAGTTTTTAGTGAATGTTTTTTTATAAATTTGCAAGCCGTTATATGAAAATTGAAACATGTGATTTTGTAATAATTGTCAAGCCTTAGCATATTTCTAGAGAGCCAGTTTGATGAGACATTTATTTTAAAACTTTAAAGGTACGTATACAATATATTAAATAATTTCCATTCAAAATACTGGTACAAACGTAATATTATTCCGTTTTCTAGGAAATTTCGGACGGAATTATAAGATTGTTTTTACTCTAAACCATTATCTGCGTAATCTGTTCGCACAAATTTTCAACCATTACACATTCTAGTTTCCTAAACTCACGACTCTATACTTTAACAAGTATGGTATTATTATTTTTGAAACTAGTGTTTTCAAGACAATATTTTTACGCATAACACAAAGGAAAATCAATAAGTAATAAATATTCTCCTGAAACACTCATACAAATTCTGTCAAATTCTTAACCCGTTCAATACCAGAGTACCCTCCGAGGAATAGAAAATTATATCTTTTGAATTTGTCAAACAAATCGCCCCGTATTTTGCGTATCGCTTGTAAAAGATATTACTCATGATATCTATTTTTATGCTGGGTTGTAACCTTTATTCGAGCAACGATTTTTTTAATTTTTTTAATATATTTTTTTATTTTATAAAATACAGTATAATTATTTAAATTTACATAGTAGGAACATATTTCAATAAAAATTAACATGTTTACCTTTACAAGAGTCTAAAACTCGTGTGTAAAGTAAAAAAAAAAAATTAACATACATATGTAAATAGAAGAAAAAAAGAATCATAAAAACATATAAAGTGAAGAGATTTTAGTTTTTTTATACAACAATTTATACAATAATATAGTATAATAGTAATCATTCTAATTCGTTAAATCATTTAAGATAGTGAAGTTTATTTTATTTTTAAATTTATTATAGTCCGGTTCTAATCTCATCTCTGTCGTTAGTTGATAAAACCACACCACTCTAGTGTACGTGTAATAGTGTTGTGCAAAACTGGTGTGCATTAATGGAGTGCATAAGCGACCCATTGTAGTTTGCCTATCACTCTCGACACAAACCATGGCATGGTGTGACTTCTTATAGAGATCTTTGTGGATTTGAAGCAGTGTATTTTTTGTATATGTATTTTTTAGTGATGGGACTTGAAAATCTTGGAAAAGTTGTAAGGTTGGGTAGTCTGATCGTTTTTTTATTAAAATTTTTATTAACAGCCTTTGAGTGATTTCCAGCGGTAAAAGTGATGATTTGTAAGCTCCCCCCCATGCAACGATACCATACTGTATTATTAAATGGGCTAGAGCGTAGTAAATATTTTTATGAATTTTTTAGTAAAGTATATTTCTTAGACTAATAAATATGTAAATGAGTTTTCTTAATATATTTATGATATTTTTTATGTGAGTTTTCCACTTAAGGTGACTATCTATTATTAAACTTAAATATTTAATTTCATTTTTATTTCCTCCGAATAAACAGTCATTATTTTGGCAAGTTGATCTTTTTGATGTGCATTTTTTTGAATGTATTTTAATATTTAAAGTAATAAAAGGGTTTTTTTGTTTATACTAAAAATTATATAATATGTTATAATATGTAAATACTGTAAATAAAATAACAGATTCCGTTTTGGCTGTTTCGCTTGGACTCGGGTCAATTATTCTTTTTATAACTGTAACTTAATATAATTTTTTTTTTAATCATTTTTTTTTAAATAATTGTTTAAGGTGTTATCGAGCTTAAAATAGGGTCTGCATGTGAAAATAATAGCGCGGTGCTGAAAGGGTTAAAATTAGCACTATCACAGCCTTTCCCACAAAAACAAAAGTTGAAACAGGCAAGATAGGCTATCTCGAGACCACTACCGGCAGACTCCGGAACTAAAGTTCCTCCCATTAACTTTCAACTGCGATATAACTCTGGCCTACTGATGTACATATTACGTATAAGCCGTACTGAGTTTTGTACACAATTATACATACCACACTAAGTATAATATCAAAGTACATCATTTGAAATTAAACTTATAACTAATAAAGTGAAAACCCTGTTTTATTCCTAGAAATATTCACATTTATGGCGCTCCACATACGATAGGCTAAGTCTAGAATCATAAAATAACCAACAAAATTAACGTTCATGCTTGAAAGGCATAGTGCTGTCTGAGTCTCATAGAGTCAACAATCAACATCCATTAAATACAATGACAATAAATAAAATGATATCTTATAGTGGGAGGAAAATCAATCTTTATCTGTTGAGAGTTCTTTTGGTATTATACGGAATATGTGTAAAGTGTAAGTAACCGCTAAAAAATCTGAAATTTAAAATATAAAATATGTGTAGTAAAAACGTACGCGCCAGAGAAAAGATCATTCGCTCTATCTTAAAATTCACTGTTTTTTATTCAGTGCTTCCACCAACATATCTGTGTGGAAGTCACCACTTCTTTGGGATTTTCAGCTTTGCACAAAATTTTATATCTGAAGAAAGGCTCCCATTTTATCATTGTTCCTTTTAAGTCCTCACTTACTATTCAAAAATACAATTATTTTATTGCCGAGTGTTTCCTGATTCTGACGGCTATTGTTCACTTTCAATTAATACTTTTTTAAGTTGAATTTCATCCAATTTCAATTGTATGTGTGTTTGCAGATCCTTTACACATAGCGTAATGGTAAGAGTCTCGGCTCTGAACCCGCTGTGGAAGGTTTTGGGTAATAATTTAACGACTCTTTTCCTGTTTCTAATCCACCAATTAAGTATTTCACATACCCAATAGCTCCGGGCAGCTTGGAGTTGAATCTCTTGTGAAGAATAACAAGTTAGAGCCGCTGAAACTTCCCCTTATTTGAAAATATACGATTCATTTGTCTTAAAATTCGTTCAACAAAGCGTGCTTTACATTTTAATGATATTTCGGAATGACGTAGGAACTTAATAAAAATATGGAAGACGGTTTGAAAACTGTCAAACTCTCATATTATGTTCGAAAAGAGTTGTTATTTTGCGGCTTCTCTAATATCTCTCTTTGTCAAAGCTCTGACTTATATTCCAATAATTCACTATGAACGCTTCCTGAATACCTTTCAATAATAGTTGATGGTATAAGGAGACAGTGGAGCAAGTATGTGTGTAGTTAAGTAACTAAAGGGACCTGTTATGTGGAAATATGTACCAAGAGTTATATTTCTTACGAGTGACGTCATCAACGTAATCGATAACTTCTGATAAAAGACACCACCAGAAATGAGAAAATTATAATAATTTATAATGAACATAATTTAGTATACAACAATTACATAACCGCACAAGAGACTCGACTACTGTGAGCTAGTTGAACTATGGCTACCCCGATTCAAATAAATAAATAAATTATGTAAGCAGGGCTTAAGATTTAAAACCTAAACTTTCATGATATATTTATAAGTATCCCACTTTAAAGTACGACTTTTCGATGACCGGTAAAAAAAACCATAGAGGCATAAATAACCCATAAAAGCACGAAAACATATTCAAAATCATGCTTATGGTAACACTGACCGACACTACTCAAAAATGATTTTCCTAGCGGGTTTTTTCGGACGTAAGTCAGTGCAATGCGAATTAATGCAAAACAAGTGATTAGGTTCGAAAATTTGATCGCTCGTCTTTATATAAGCCTAGAAAAAATATAATAACCAGGCCTTTAAAAATAAGTGTAATGTCCCTCTTACCAACCGCCCTTTCTTATTGGGTTTTATTGTTTAATGTGGCAAATTAAGTTATGATTAAGAAGATTATGATCGGAAAACTCCCGTCTACACTCTCGTCTCATGAATATTTGATACATAGGACGGCTTGTTTCACAGAATTAGAACAATTCATCAAATTTCAATCAAAAGTTGATTTTCAAAGTTCTATGTAAAGTACCATGCACAAACAGTATCACCAACATGGATGATCGTCGTTTGTCCTCAGCGGTATTCTAAAAGGTAAGACATTTATTTTTATGTGTTCACTTTCATTGCGTGGACGTAAATAAAATTACACTTCTTGAATTTCGTAAATTTATCAACTAATTGAGTTGTTATTTATCTGTACAAAACTTTCGACAATTGTTAAAATTTACTGAAAGCTAAAAAAATAAGGAAACTTAAAATCTTCCGCTAAAACCAAATTAATATTTACGCTCAAATTAGAGTAGTGAAGTATCCGTTAGTTGCGGTTTTACGGCAGTACAATTCTGGAAGTGTCATCCTCTCTGAACAATGTTTTACGGCAGGACAATTCTGGAAGTGGCATCCTCTCTGAACAATGTTTTACGGCAAGACAATTCTGGAAGTGGCATCCTCTCTGAACAATGTTTTACGGCAGGACAATTCTGGAAGTGGCATCCTCTCTGAACAATGTTTTACGGCAGGAAAATTCTGGAAGTGGCATCCTCTCTGAACAATGTTTTACGGCAGGACAATTCTGGAAGTGGAATCCTCTCTGAACAATGTTTTACGGCAGTACAATTCTGGAAGTGGCATCCTATCTGAACAATGTTTTACGGCAGTACAATTCTGGAAGTGGAATCCTCTCTGAACAATGTTTTACGGCAGGACAATTCTGGAAGTGGCATCCTCTCTGAACAATATTTTTCACTTTTTTTGTTATTTGTTTTTGGGGTGTTATGCCGTGTTGCGCTAACTCCTTCTTTAGCCAACGTTTCGGACAGCATTGCAGTGTTAGATAACACATCTGCCCTGATGATGGACACTGTAATGCTGTCCGAAACGTTGGCTAAAGAAGGAGTTAGTGCAACATGGCATAAAACCCCAAAAACAAATAACAAAAATACTTTTGCCCGTGAAAATCCAAAAAAAAAATTTTTTTCACGCTAATTTAATAGATGCAAATATAAAATATAACATTTTAGACATAGCACAAGAAAGAACAATGAAATTAGGCTACCAAAAAAAGACAAAGCAAATACATAAAATAGTTCACTATCCGAAGGAATCCAACATTATAATGCACTGCCGAAAACTTTAAATAGATTAAAGCAGGATTGAAGGAGCCAAATTAATCAAAAGTATACGTTTGTAAACTAGGATGTACAAATGGCTAGAGTAAAATTAATAAACAAATAATGTTAGTGCATTAGTTTGCACGAATGTTGTATAGATGACCAAAACCTTAAAGTTTTTTCTACTTGTACCTAGTCAGAACCCGCTCCTTTGACTTTTTCCGCTTCTTCGATCCATTGCCCAGTGCCCAGTCTCACAGCCTTTGCATTTGCTTTAGCTAGCTTTGTCTTTAGAGACCAACTGAACGCGTTTCCTCCTCAAATCGCTTCGCTCGGTAAACGCTCTGCAGCCATTCAAAGCACGTAGGTACCTCTACCCTAACCAGCGCGTATGAGATAATATTTTTGCAAATTAATGATAGCAGGGTTTCGATGCAAAGCACTTTTACGTAAAAAAAAGAATACACGTAAAAGCTTTCTAATGAAATTATTCCCACTCCCTCGTCGCCAGTTTTGTAAACAAATATTTCAATATATCTCCATTTGCTCGTATACTAACGTTTTATATTGAGATTGACATATTTGTACAGCAATTTTTGGAAAAAAGTCATTGTTGTAATTAGCTAAAAGGCAGGTGGATTACAGCGGCCATACACCCCCTTCCCACTCCCCGCCACTCTTGGCAAATAGCCGATTAATTAGCGGAAAGCACCACTCCAATTAATAGGTATTCAGGTTAAAAGCATTGTACAAGTGCACCATTTGAAATAAACTTGCTATTGGAAGGAGTTAAGATTATATCATGAAAATTACAATTTATTTCTTTAAATGGTCTATTATATTATTTTTAATGGTTTCATCGAATGTGTTACCTATTTTATTAAAGAGAATACAACCGTTTTAATTCAAATAGAATTCAGAAAAAAATAAACTTTAAATTGTGCTTAATTTGCTCCTGGACGTTTAACAGACTTACATTATAGATTTTGACTATATTTTGAAATGTAGGTATCTCCGAACTAAATATTCAGGCAAATGAAAGATCAAAATATCTCAGGTATCAATTAGGGTTTTGCAAGGAAGGTATATATTATTATTCTGAACGTTACAAACTTCACAATTACTTTATTTTATATAAATTTAGTTTTTATACTCATAATATAGGGTTAAATAAAAGGTTATGCATACATTTTAGGTAAATTTGAGTAAGGAAATATCAAATATAAAAGTAACCCCAAACAGCCAGCGGCATTTACGAGATAGTAATATTATATTCCAGTGAACCGCAATCTTGTGAATGTGAAACTTTTAAATAAGTGGAATCGTTTCAAAAATATCCCTGAGCTTTATGCTTCGTGTTGGTAATGTTAAATACATGTAAATAAGAAAAATTTTATCAATAAACGGAAAAAATATTTTCAAATAATATTCATTCATCGAATTCTCGAGAAAAGACACATTAAGAGGGCGGCTGTAAAAAAACCTGATGCGTTAAAAAAATTAAAATCCAATTAAAATTCTAACATACAATAAAAAATAAAAATACGTATTTAGAAGTATATGTATTTTTCAAGTCATGCTCATTGTTTATTTAAAATTTAACGTTTAATACACCTAAATTGTTGAGCAATGTTTTACATTCCGTTGACGTCATTTTGAAATGATTGTTACAAAGACATATCTCCGAGGACACTACTATACAATTTAATACGATAGCGTCCTTAGTCAAAAGCCCTCACGAAAGCAAAAAAAGGCATAAAGTTGAAATGTACAAAAAATCTCCCTTCTTGTGATGTGTTTTCGGCCAGTTTTATGTTCAGAGAGGATATAATAATATGGATCTGAAAATGAACATCGCGCTTTCATTGGCCAGAAACGGCTATTTTTTACATCCAAAGAAAATTGTATTAAGGAGAAACTCATTCATTTTTTCGGAGACGTAACTGGAATACGGTGGTCATAGTACGGTATGGTCATAGTGACAAATGGATCAAACTGTACGGAAAATAATGAATGTTATTTTATATTAGAATATAAAATAATATTCATTATTATGACCGGTCAGTGGTTGAGTGGGCATAGCGCTTGGGTCTCACCCGAGCGTCGCGTGTTCGATTCCTCGGCTGGCTAAGTCCTCCATCACAACACAAGCAACATTTTCGGCTTTCTGTGGTGGTAGTAGGAGATTTTCAAACATTGTTGGGTTATTCGTAACCTGGGAATGTTTGTCTTTCTTTTTAAAAAATAAAATTAATAAAAAAATTTAAAAAATCTCACGTTTCCACATAACGCCGATGTAAGTGGCGTGTGTTTTATATTAGAATATCTCACGTTTCCCCATAACGCCGATGTAAGTGGCGTGTGTTTTATATTAGAATATCTCACGTTTCCCCATAACGCCGATGTAAGTGGCGTGTGTTTTAAATTATAATATCTCACGTTTCCCCATAACACCAATGTAAGTGGCGTGTGTTTTGCCAGAAAGTGATAGTAAAACCGAGAATAATAATTAATAAAATAAAAAGTTTTATTTTATTTACATTTTTAAAACTAATTATAAATCGTGCATTCTTTGATTGTAAATAGAGGTCACTGAATTTATTAACAAAATGGTATAGGTTAATTATTAAGTATTTTAAAAGATACAAAAATTGTTTCTACCTATACATACGCGTTTGGAGTGAACATTTTCGCAAAACGACGCCTTAATAGGAATATAGTTATTTTTTATCAGTTCGCGCTCTGCAAATTATTTTATTTTGTTTTCATTAGCTAAAATTATAATTCAGCTTCCTTCAAACTGCATTAACTTTTTCCTAACAAAACATCGAAATTTATATTGTAGGCGTAGATCTCTAAGGAACTCTAGAAGGGGCACGACACAACGTCGTAAGAGTCAAAAGTACTTGAATTTGAGAAAATTATCATGTTTTCATCGAATTTTATTTTACGCTTCTAAAAATAAACGTTTTTACTGTCAAATTATTTTACTAAACACAACCTACTTATTTTATTTAGAAAAAAACCTCCCCGCTTATAATGCAATTCTTCACACAATACACTGAACAAGAAACGAATTTCAAATGCTTACTTATCTACACCGTAAAAAATAGTTTACACCTTCTGTCCGGATCAGAATTCAGCGGTATTTAAAACTCAAATCTTTACCTTTAAAGTAATAACCACATTTTGAAGTTTAGTTGTCTGGTGATAATTTTTTACTCACTATTTAACTAACAGGAGATGGTAGTTTGGCTCAAATCCATTTACAAACCAAAGGTTTGGTAACTGATCTTATTCGTGATATTAAAAAATAAATTGAATTGTACCCTTTACATGTTACATTGTTACTAAGGTTTATCGACCATCATAATCTATAGGACAATATTCTGTAACTTAACTTCCCGAAAATCAAAATCCCGAATAAATAAAAAAGTTTATTTATTTATTTACTAACGCCATTTTATGGGTTTTTACATTTGAATAATAAAATAATTATTCAGTATTTATTTTACATAACTAAACTGCCTCAATATCAATCTTTTGCATTTTGTAAGTGCTAAATTGAAGATGTCCACTGACTCGGAATAAATATTTCTCTCCAAATTATTCTGGGCAACGAAGGATACATATGGTAGTCCCAGAATTACATCCCGACTAGTATCGCATTCTGGAATCCGAATATCAAACGTATCATTTTGAATTTTATATATAAATACCAAGTCATTGGAAAGCCTCCTGTCCGACAATTTAAGCATTTTCATTTAAATTTTAAGAGTGTTATAGTTCAAAAAAATTACTAGATAACCCATTTTAAAACTTTGAAAACGTGAGAATTATTTTGTGTTCTTCAAATAGCAAGTACAAAAATATTGTAAAACATTAAACACCACAGTAGTAATAAACTGGCCAGATGTAGAAATAACACCGAATTCATTTTGTTCAATGCTGCAACGCGTAAATTTGTTGCATTGTATATTATAATTTTTGGTTTTTCAAACATTGGGATAGAAAGCCATCGGGGATTTTTGTTTCCGAAAGTTTTGGAACATAATCTATAACCGTTTCAGGGGTGTAACTTTTATATACCGAAAAATATAAGAATTTGAATATCTTATGCAAAAAAGGAATAAATCTTTAATTTACAAGGGTAATCCTTGCTAGGTATAAAAAAACGAATAAAGTAAACAGTGAAAAAGAAAACGATTCATTTTGCCTACCGTTTTTAGGCCCACGAGGAAATCCCTCGCGCCCTATTTGAACGGTAGAGTTGCCAGAACGGAGAAGGTTGTTGGGGAAAGAAATAAGGTTAAGAATTACCGATATCTAACCGCATACACACATGGTCGAAGAAGCCACCATCGCCTTCCTTCCCACGTACATAAATATGTACGTATATGAGTGCTATTTTCGAAGGTCTCGAGTATTTCGGGTACGATAAATATTTGTCTTCCCATCGGGACTATACGACCCACGCTTTAGATGCTGAATCTTTTGAGCATCTCGACCGCGTGAAAGAGGGGGGTAATTGAAACTAAGGAACAAAAATCTAAATTCTAAAAATAACTCGTTCTCACGAAGCCTTTATTCAATATCAATCTTTTATACACATTCACCAGCTATAATTTTTTGTTTTACCATTGAGGCAAGTGTCACTTTCGTCGGCATAAAAAGAGTGAGAAATATTCCAAAATTTCCCATATTGAGATAAACAGATGAAAAAATAATGTTTTAGTATCTGTATAAAGTGTATGCTAAGTGGTTGGTGTAATTTTCTTGATAATTCATAAATAATTATTTATACATTTTACAATAATCCCTCCCCGTAGTTGTGACTTTCAGAAAATTAAGGATATTCAAGAATTCTACAAAGTTAATTAGTGATTATGGTGAATTCAAAGCGGATTCGGTGAAGTTTTCGGCGGAGGCATTAAATTATTAGACACAAATTATTTACTCAATTTGTGAATGATTGTTATCTTTTTCAGTTAATTGGTCATAAAACATCGTTCTGTTAAATAATATCTATTAAATTCTTGAATGTAGTTGAGCACATTATTATTTAATAACAGTACTATTTCATCAATACATAAATGATATACTCTGTACTGGAATAAGATATAGAGTTGAATAAAAGTCGATATAATGTAGTTTTTAATAGTAACAATGTGTAATACAGTAGTGAATGGTAGAATGGAGGAAGACGTGGTGATTCCTCACAATAATATTATTTCCTCGTTAAAAATAGAGCCAGTTTTCAGATACACTAGAATTTACAACCTCAAAACTTTACTCCAAACCATTCACAACCCCGAGAGTAATTCATCCTTAGGGTATTTAACACTTTAGAAAGACGACGAGGAATTAGGTTTATTGTTTCTTAACATTGTTTACGTTAGAACCTTTAACCTCATTAGAACAAGTCGGTGTTGAGGTTAATAATTTTACAAAATAATAACCGTAACACATATATTAAATATTTTAGAAAAATATTGTAACATTAATGTTTCTACAGATTAGGTACCTACATGGTACCTACTAAGCTAATTCCAACCAATTCATTATAACATAATGTAGTTAACATGTAGGGTGACCTTGTGTTGATATCCGATTGTATAAATATATAATAAACTGTCAATTTAAAAGGACCAAGGTGAAAATAATTTCACTGTAAAAGGACAACGATGAAAAATATAAATATTCAACATATTATGACATTAATTTAAAAATGACAAAGATGAAAAAAATGTTGACGATCTTCGGCTATCATAAATAATTTAACTTTTTTTTTAATTGTACCTACACTAGGAATTTGACGACTAAATCTGTTCTGGAATGCTATTAAATAGAAGTGGAGCCTAATACAAATAATTTCTTTGACCAAAAAAAGATTTAATGGGAATTTCCACAAAATTCGGACCAAAGCCAATTTTCGTAGTACTAATTTGCTGCGTTCTTTTTTCAATACTAATATTATTTAAAAAATCTGCAAAGCGTGTGTGTATTGTTTTGAACACAAAGCTGTTTTAAATTCATGACATAACATTCCTTTTAATGTAACTGTAACTGTGTTGGATATCTGAATTTTTTCTTGTACATAACTTTGAGTACCTATCAGTTTTGGGCAATATTAAGTGGTTCTATAATTGTACCGCGTTCTATTAGTATTCAGGCAGGAACCCCAGCACACTATATTTGTACTAAAGTAGAGGCTGAATTACAGCAAAATAAACCGTTTTTAATTTTTCCTTGTATGGTAAAATTCTTTAAAAAATATAGATAAGTCTCCTGATATTATTTACCAACATTTCGACATAATTATTCCATCTCAAAAATGTTTATATTTTTACGCCTAGATATTTGATGTTGTCTACATTTTCTAAGCAGTTGCAGTTACACTTTTAAACACAATTGTGAATAATTGAGTAATGAGAGGTAGATGGCTGACTTTTACAAGAAATGTCTTTGGTTTTTTGTGTGTTTAAAGTTAGAATACTATTATTCAGATAACTATGTATTAACTACTCTTAAACCTGTATTATATTTTTCAATAGTTTCACTCCAAATTTTACCCTTATATATTAAGGTAGTGTCATCTGCAAAACTAACAATGTTACCTGGAATTTTTAGACTGCATACATTGTTTTTATAAATAAGAAATAATATTGGCCCAAGCCACAAGGTAGTGGGACTCCAAAGAAGATTTATTTACACATTGTTCTTTCACTAAGGTAAGGCTAATATTTTTCTTTGTTAAAATCAGCAGCTAATATACCACTTACTAAGATTATTTCTATTCCTGCAGCAAATATATAATAAAACATTAATCCGACTACTTTATGGCAAGGGTTTCAGTAAAACTGCGATTCACCAGACACATTATGTCTCTGTTAGCAATAATATTAACTAAAACATCATATTTCACGTCTGCCTGAAAACTTATTTATGGTGGCAAGCAATAAATTAATATTTACTACCGAAACAGCTAACAGCTGCTAGGAAATGGTTGCTGATCAGATACTACATACAGAACTTTAGCAACTCTCTCCTGGAAATTTGAAATATGTTTATTAGTTACCGGATGTAACTTTTTAAGGTTATGAAATATATAGCTTTTATAAAAATATTTTTTCAGAGATAAATGATATCACGCACCAACCCCAGCTGGGTAATATTAATGGGGTTGTCGAAACAGTATATCCAACACAATAAAAAATTTAAGCTTTTTAATATTTTTTATCAAAATTATTATTCATTAAATTGTCTCTTTTCATTGGTCCCAGATAGTCTAGTAACGGAAAATGATGTAAAGGGTAACTTATTTTTTGTGAAAGATTTTAACATTCATATTTGAACTACGTTTACAACAAATTACATAGCACGATGAAATTCAATAACAATTTAACTAATGTCCTTTTGTTCCGCCATAATTTGAAGTTGTAATACTACTGTTACTCTTTGAGAACACATGGTTAATTTGATTAAAGTGTTAATTCCTCCTTCTTTTCCGCGTCCATTTATCATTCTCGAATTTACATTAATTTACAACATTCCTCTTAACTTTAACCTGCAGGTACTTTATTTTACACTTGCTATTTCCCTGATGGTTTTCTCTTCTTGATGTGGCCTCATAATAATGGGGAGAAATATTTTTTTAATTAATATAGTTACCTATTAAACAGCACCCCGTCCGTTTTATCAATTTTGTACAGGGTGCAGTTTAAAACGTAACTATATTAACCACATAATAATATTGAACATAATATATATATATATATATATATATATATATATAAATACCTAACTAAGGTTTAACTTTAAAAAAATAAGTTAGGTTAGATATTTTGATGTGAGTAATTCCAATCGGTTTAATTTAAATTACTATTCGTAGGTGAAATTTTCTGTATGTGTAAAAATAGTTTTCTAATAATTTTTAAATTTAATCTTCAAAGATAGACTGATTTACATGACCCGATGATGTTATAGTACATCATCCTCACTGAGATAAAGTTTCGATTAAAACTAAGCGAAATAAGATCACCCAAAGAAACAATTACTCTGTTCTCGAATGAAACATTCAAAACTTTCATATCTGTGGTTCAAAAGGACAACTTTGAAATCTACTAATGAAAGAGAACAGTTAAATCTTTGAAATTCTCGCTATAGTGAGAAAATGAAATGAGGCACATTCCATAAGAAGTGTGGTATATTTCTTAATCCATAGAATAACAAATAATCTTGGTTCGTTGTATCAGCGAAGAATGCCAAAATGACTTGGTTTGAGTAAACTTCATAACAAAGAAAAGTATTTTCCGAACAACGCAGGTAACAAGGTAGTTCGCGCGACTTCACTGATTCAACATTTGTTTTAAATACCTGTACATTGATTACTTAAAACTACTAAGGTGCAGTTTGTCTTAGGATCCCATATGGAAACTAAAATAATTTTTTTCAAAAAACAGAAAAATATGCGCGAATAAAATTAAGACAACGTTGGTAGTTCTCAGTCGAAAGTATGATACAGTAATGATTAAGTATGATACAAAAATGGAGAAAGTTGGATTGGTCGAATAGATTATTTGGTCAGAGCAATGTCCCGGCAAGGTGGAGGTCCTGGGTTCAATTCCCAGATACGACAGAATCTTTTTCTGTTTCAAATTTTTCATTTGTTTTTTCATTGTTTCAAATCTTATTTTATGTGTACACACATGAAGACGAACATTATTAACACACTCAATGTGGGTGACAACAAGGGTCCCATTCGAAAAAAGGATTTTATTTTCAACATCTTTGAAAATAATACAAATATTTTATTAATTTTTTAAAAATCTTATCACACCCCAACTATAAAATGAATGCCCGCAATGTAAGCCTACTTGTGTAATACAACTCCATAAACTAGTACCATAAGTTAAAGTTAGTGTTGGGTCATTTAGTGATGTTTTATTTATGAAAATATACGTATTTTTTAACAATAAAATATTTTTTTCGTGTTCACACAAATCATTACAGTAAACAACAATACTTCTACGTCTTCGATGCGAGTGTAAGGATGTTAAATATAGTTGCATTTGGATCAAATATACTTGGTTCACATTTTTAGATAAATGTACATGTAGTTGGGACCCCTACAAAGAGATTAATATAAAATATTTGTGAAAAGTTATCAGAGAGCAATACCTTTTCCGCCATTCAAGTAGGATAGGAGTAAAAGATAGACCTACATAAAATATAGAAGATACCCTTCCCATAGTGTTAAATTGACTTTGCATACATTTGTATGTTGTATAGATTGACAGAGTATTGACAGCCAAAGAAATATTTTATAACATAATAAATTGCACAACTGTATGAGGTTTTATTAAAACGAAAACAGAACGTTTTTTGAATTCCCAACTTTTGGTGAAGACACAATTGTCTCTGAAACACTGTTTTATATTATGTTTTAGTTTTAATATTCTTGTTTTGTCCTGTCCTGCTGTTATTGTTATTCTAAGTTTTGTCATCACTTTGTATAAACAGTGTATTTAGTGTTATAATATTAGATCTGTATTGGGTAAGGCACAATGTATATATATATATTTATTTATTAAAAACATACCTGGAAGTGAACCTTTTTTTAAAACAAAACACCACAACCAATTGAAGATATAACATTATAATAGCAAGTATTCGAATACTTTCGGGATATTGTATTTAACAGAATGGGTTTTTCTGATAAACTTGAAACATTTCAAATGAAGTACCAGAAAAATATTATGAAAGCTTTTAAAAATAGTGAACCTTCCACATCAAATATAAAAACTTAAATTTCGCTGAAATCGTGAAACCACCATTATTCATCCTCGCTGAAATGAAATGAGGATTCGTCCATGGGAACATAAAACTCCCGCTGGTGTTGTTATGCCAGGAGGAGTAAAGCATAGCAGCGGTGACGTAAAGAGTTTGCTCAGGACCTTCCTGTCTGGTAGTTGTTGGCTGACTGCCGAAAATGCAAATTTACGGGCCAATTAGCTCGTGTTTGCTGTGCATGTAATAGGCATTTATACCGACTCTAGTACTTTGCATGCAAGTGAACTGGATGGGCGCTATTACTGCAGGAAAGGCTTCAAACTAATTATATAACAAAATTACTATTCAGAAGCATTGTAACAAAAAGTTACATGAATTTGTAATTTTGTCTTAATCACCGAATATTTTTTAGATTAAATTTTTTTATATTGTGGCGGTATCTGTATTAGCAAGGGTTTTTGCATTAATTTCAGAATTATTAATACAATTTCGTACACAATAATAAAAAAGTTTGAGGGTTTGAATGTTTGAATGTTTGCAGCAGCAGCTGGTAAGAAGAAGAAAATTCAATGATTATTATTACATTATAAAACTAAACTCACGTAAAAAAATTTCTTCCGTTCATATATTCTAGAGGGATAATTAGGTTCCAAATTAATCGAACATAAAAAAACTTACAGCCTTACTAAAAACGTGGTGTAAATATTACGCTGTGCGTAAGGTCTGAAAAGTGAAAAACTTAATATTAGGAGTCTATTTGTATTTTGAATTGTTTTGTTCTTTACACCTATAAGTATTTTGATCTTAAAATTAAATATATTTTTATAATTATTATTAGTGTATTATAGTTGTTTATTGCTTGTCTGAATTCTTCACACTGTCAGTTCCAATATTTTAGTATGTCACTTAAATTCAAAGCAGATTTGAGTCCATTAAACCAGAGTAAGCAACTGAAATTTAATATTTTGATAAACAAAATTTATTACCTACTCAGCTTCAGTTGGTGAAAGAGGCCGGAGATAGAATTCAAATACTAATTCTCTTTTAAAATAAAAACTGGTAAATCAACATTAATCTAAATGAAGAATAAAGTCATATAATGAACGAGTGGCGAATCAAAAGTAACACCAACCCCAGTATAAACCACACAGTTTTGCTTCGCCCGTTGATTGCAAAAAGCGTTGGTGCTTGTATCACATTTTGCATAAATTCAGTATCATTTATATGCAAAAGTTCGGAACTCGCCATTCATTTCTTGATTTTTACTGCTTCCAATTTTGCCAACTTACATAAAAAACCCTCTAATCTAATCCTGGGGTAAAACGTGGAAAACTTTCCAGAATGTAGATCCTGGACACGTTATTTTGTGAACAATATTATTATTTTCGGGGGTACAAAATGCGTTAACTACATTAACCATAATACATAAACCAAACAAATCGCATTTATTATATTCTACTTTCCAGAAGATATCAATATCAAAAACTGTCAATGGTACTTCAATACACGGCTTTTATAGGATAATGGTTTGTAGAAGGTTAATTGAGGAAATCGCTATGAAGTATTACAGCATGTAGATATTATATTCAAGTAGTTGGAAGGAAAACATAATATTTAATATGTATATTTGGTACAGGAGGTCCAGTCAGCAACACAAACAATGGTTACTTCTTCGGGATCAACCTTTGATATATCTGGTCGATTCGATCAACCTTTTTTAACATTAGCTTCCACACAGGGGGTCTCGAGGAAAATTATTTCCATCAGGACGTATGTCGTCTTTGGGGATGCTTTATTAACAGTACTTTTAAGTAAAGGAAAGAGAGGAGTTTCTTAGTAGAAAATAGGTGAGTTCGAATCTGGGGTCAGAGTGACGGACGTGTGAATCGATCCCTTCTCCCACGGCGCGGCGGTCAAAAGCGATGGGTGGAGAAAGTCCGGATAGAGAGGTCAAAGAGTCTCCCTCCACCATTCAATTTGGGAGGCGGGCTTAGGTACCACCGCCCCGAGAACCATTTATTGTATAACCAACACCTCTGCTATGGGTCACCCCGAGTGGTTCGCTACGTTTGGTGATTTAGCAGGGGTGCCCGGGTTAATCGGGTGTGGTCTGGGAGAGGGTGGTTTGGATAGAACCTTTGACCTCTCCGACTGGTCTCTCGACCCATCGCCTTGCTTCGCAGCCGGAGGGATATATTTACACCTCACTCATCTCTACACACTTATCCCTATATTCCTACCTATCCCTTAAAAATTCTCATTCCCTGAACTTCCTCTCTTTAAAAAATATTCTCCATACAGCATCCCTACAGATGACATAGACTATGAGGGAAATTATTTTCCTCATGGCCCCCTAGTGTTAATGTAAAAATAAGTGTCTCTTGATCCGGCCCGCGAGGCAGTTGGCAGGCAGACGCATCCCTCGCGAAGAACTCAACAAACCTTACCCCATGATTGTGGGCATCCCTGCTAAGTCACCAAACGCAAAGAACCACTTGGGATGACCCACGGCAGGAGTGTTGGTTATCGGTGGCGGTACCCATATCCGCTACCCAAATTGAACTTTTCTTTTTTGGTGAATTTTACGTAGAATTGGTGGCACGTTGAACTACTGTGGGTGTGGATACAAGACCGTTTAGAGTGCTGTGGAGCAAGTTGTAGGGAAATTTTAAGATTCCACTCAGATACGTGTGTATTCCTCATGCACCATTTGCTCAAGGAAAGAAAGTTTTGATAATTTGGATTGGTTGATAAACAATGAAGGTTTCGATTAAATAAATTTCAATGTTTCTTTCTGTTAGTTGTGAAGTTACGATAACAGGAAATCAATTCTTACGGAAATGCTTTTAATACATTTCGTGTTTAGTATTAAATATTATGAGAAACATGAAATATTGTTCTGTTATTATTAGTACCAAAGAATGTCAACATTAACCTCAAAGCTGACGTCCAATAATTTTATATGTTTGCCTCGTTAATAAATACGCCATAAATAATTCAGTTTATTGAGACTATAAAGCTGCTCGATACATTTCCAGCTAATTCTATCAGAGTAATACTGTAACATTATCACTTTTAACGACCCCACATATACTTAACACGTGTACAATCGGCATGTACAAAACATTATTATCTGATAACACTAAACTATCTTCTGATGTCACGGGATCAAATGTTGAATTTAAGCAAGGTCGTTTTATAGTTTGCACAAAATGTAACTTTTCGATATCGATATGTCTGATAGTTTGGGCTAATAATAAATGAAAAGATGACTCTTGTGTAGATATATCATAAGTATTATAGAGTTATTCGACAGATATATAGATGGTAAATTCATGGTGGGTACCATGGTAGGGGGGGAGCCGTGAGGCCTCGAGAATCGGAGAAATTTTGAGAGCCTGAGAGTTCCTGATTGTAAGAGTTTTTAGTCTAAATAAAAGACACACGCGTTTACTAAAAAACATGGTGAAAATTTTATTCAATTGATAATCGACCGTGTATGTGAAAAATTACCAATGTAGAAACTAACATAAAATAGTTATATAGCAATATATATATATATATAGAAGAAGAAGAAATATGTAAAACATTAAAATACTTTCAAAATATTCAGAAATTCTATGAGAAATTTCAAGTTTACACACATATATATATTGTTTACAAAGCCAAAGGGGGTTGTGTAAACTTGAAATTTCTCATAGAATTTCTGAATATTTTGAAAGTATTTTAATGTTTTATATATTTCTTCTTTTTGAAAATGTCGTAAAAACAAATATCATTTTAAGAAATTAGATAAAAAATTCTTTTAAATTTTTTAATTGGGAATAGACTTTGATATTTATAAATTGGAATATTTAAATTTCGTAGACGAAAAAATTAGAAAACAAAAAAAAACACATTTTTACTCCGAATTTCGAAAAATTGAGCGAATGCAAAATTAAGAAAACATATTCCTTTTATATAGCAAATTTGTAAGAAAATTGTCACCTCACTTTTAATCTCGTTCATACAATGCAAAAATATAATAATAATTCAGAAAATAAAACAACAAAAACATATTCTTACTCTCATTTTGCACGAATGTCACTCGCCTAATCTTGCAAATTCAATTATCCGTTATTATTCGCAAAAGCCCTGCTGGTTAACTATACTACATTAACTGATTCAATTTTGTGAACTAAATCGGAAATGTTTTGCACTCTATATAGCTTTATTCCTTTCTTTTATACAGAACTTCTCTCTGTTATCGAAAAAAAAAAATCAAGTCGAAATTTTTGTAAAACGTAAAGTGACACCCACGATACACCTTCGCTTGCCCCTCATAGATGGTCGAATGTTACACATGCGCTGTATCTTTAGCTGCAAAATAATATTGGATTATTGAATCACGATAAATGACTTAGTCAAAACAACTGTTATATACCTATATAGATATTATTTTATTTTTCTTTTTTCACTCCCGCATGAAGTTTGTATTATATCCAAACTAAATACAGGAAAAACTCAACATTACCATTTTGTTGGTTACGATAATTTACTTAGGATATTATATCTATTGTAATCGGTGCTGTTTCCGGAACCTCCGTTATGGTGACACTTTTGTTGGTTCATCAAATAGATAATGATGGTCCACGCTGCCAATTTCCCTTCACTAAACCAGTGACTACGTATGCATGCTAGCTTATTTCTGGAAGTCTTTAAGGCGTCGCTTTTTTACTTCATTTCTGATTTTCTTACAGTCGTCGGTGCGCATTAGTCAATAGTAATACTGCTCCCGATCATCTGGAGTCAGTGAGACTACGGCATTCCCAATATTATTTACACGATGATGCGCAGTACATTTTCTTTTGAATATCATACCTGGCTAATGCCCGTGTTGTGGTAGTCATACATAAAATACTTCATTCATAAAATATAATAATAATAATAAAAATTAATAATAAGAAAATCTAAGATAAAAACATATAAGAATAAATAAAACTAAATGCAAATTTAGAAATTAAAAGTAAGGTGAGAAATAAAGAAAAAATAATATTTGAATGGAGATAGAACTGAAAGTTGAAATAAAAATTGTAGGTATTCTACTACAAGAGTACATTTTTAAAATTCGTGCCATGTAATAAATTGGAAAGAAGGTGTGATAGAGTAATTTTTTTTTAATAGTTTTATGAGTTTAAGGAGTCTTTGTAGAAAGCTCGTCCCCTTTCAAATAACCAATGTTTTACTCGGGCAGTAAAAAGGGAGTTAGAATATATACGACTTTATTTCGGTACTCAATGCATTATATATTTTCGGAGCGATGACCCAGAATTGACGTTGAGCGAATGAGGTATTTGTTTTAGGAACCAAGCAACCCAGGTTTGATGAAAAACGGATGTATACTTGATGTTGTGGAGCCACTAGTAGGTTATTTTTTCCGTGTATAACATAAGCTTATCTTAGTAAATAACTGACAAATATCTAAGACCCTGATTTTAGCAAAGAGTTCATCCAAGGGATTGGTAGGTTGGCATTTAAATATAATTCTCAAGATAAGTTTTTGAACTTTAAAAATTGGATTGATAATGGATTCAGCACAACCACCACAACGCCCTTTTCCAATCCATAGCAACATATGGTGCTATGGATTGGAAAAGGGCGAAATATACGCTTATTATAGTCTGTAAATCTAAGATGGACCTAAGGGAGTAGAATATATGGCCGAGTTTACTAAGTTTTTTTACAGTGTCACTGATATGGGCTTCCCAACGTAGCTGGTTATCTATGATTATTCCCAAATATTAAACCACCTTTGTGTATTAAGGGTACAGCACGTGCAATGAATATTGGGTTTCTGAAGTGTGTAAGTTGAGGGAACAGGAGTGAATGATTGGTTTAGGGCAGTTATTAGGTATAATATGTTCGCGTATGGAAAATGTCATATATTGTGTTTTGTCGATGTTAAGTGTGAGAAGGTTAGTATCTAGCCAATGCTTTACTTTTATTAGGCCATTATTAGTTTTGTTAATAACTTATTGCCATGTTTCATCTTCGAATATTAAGACAGTGTCGTCGGCAAATAATAATAACTGTCCTCCAATATTCTTGGTACATAGTGAGTTAATGTATACAAGAAATAAAATTAGTCCTAGTATATATACTACCTTGAGGAACACCATAGGACACAAATAATTTTTGGTTTTAATGTATTTTATCAGAGTGGATGAAAAACAGTAGGTGGTTTACGATCAATGTCAAGATTATAAGAAACGATCTTTGTGAGGTCGGCAATTGCATCTGAGGTGCTCCTCTCTTTGCGAAAGCCATATTGATTGTCCGATAATATTTTGTTATCTTCGAGGAACTTACAGAGTCTATTTTTCACAGCTTTTTCTACAATTTTAGATATTGTGCTTGGTAAAGATATCGGACGGTAGTTATTTACAGATAATTTGTCACCTGCTTTGAAGATTGGGATTATTGTGACCTGTTTTAGGGAGTTAGGAAAAATACCAGTTTTAAAGCTTAAGTTATGTGTTTAAGAGGGGAGGCGATATATTTTTGGGTGTGTTTAATAATTTTTGTCGAGATTTGATCTATTCCGGTGGAGTTTCTATTTTTGAGAGATGCATCAGTTCTATAATTTCTGGTTCATTGGTGGGAGTGAAGTGAAACGGGCTGAGACTCTGTTTCTGTCTAAAATATTTTTTGGTAATTTGAGCCCGATATTGGACAAAAATTGATTGAAATGATCGAATATTCTATCTGGGTCAGAATCTATATGTATTGATTGATTTTCGATATTAATCTTAATATGTTGAGAGGCTGAATGCAGCGGGAAGGGGAAGCAGATGAGGAAGTTGAAGGTGGGGAAAAACATCAAATTCGAATAAAGCCTTTCCAAGCAACGTTTCAATTCAGAATTGTAGTTTTACACCAGGGCGATACCGAGATCCACATTTATTTGTTTGGAAGAAACCGAATAAAATTGTTTTTCCATCGAAAAAATAGATTATTAATAATAACGATACGTTTTCTTGGTATTTTAGTCTGGCAAACTATCCGGCAGGAAAAGGCGTGTAAATCCCCCAGCTAAACATGATTAAGGACGTAAAGGAATGGGAAACTTTGTCGTTGGCGCGCGCTCCGACAATTCCGCTCCAGAATTTCCAGATACAGATGTGAGATTAAATTTACTTGGTTGTTATATGTAATAAAGTGTTAGATTTGTGTGATACTAGTTTGTTAGTAGAATCTTGGTGTAAGCGTATTTATACGTATTAGTGCAAATCTCGTCTGGTAAATTATCTTATTCATTTAACGATATATACTCGTCCATAGTGGATAGACTAAGTGAACAGACGTGGCTCGGGGAGAATGGACTGTGAGAATGGAGTGAGGATAGAACAAAGGAGGCAACAAATATGAACTGGGCCACTTACCCAGTAAGGAGCACACCCAACACCCTGACTTGAGGCTATGAGGCTGTGGGCTGTAGGCTATGTGGATGAAGCGCTCCCCTCACGCGGTTGTCGTACCCCACGCCAAACACAACAAACACTACACATTTCACACACTATTATTGATTTACCTGAATTGTCACGCTTTCGCTACCTCAGTAGTTCTCGCATTCGCTTTTGTGATGGCGAATTAAATTCATGCTCAGTGCAAGAACATCTTGTTCGTTCTTGTTTAGAAATAAACTACATTTGTATAAGATTTACATAATAAATCGCAAATGTTTTTATGAAATTGATAATATTCACAGCTTCTAAATAACACGCATGGTAATGTCAGCCCCCAGAAGACGGTTAATATTTGTAATTATCTCAAAAAAAATGATAGTTATATAAATAATTGATAGGCTTCTACAATATCAATTTTTTGCTTTGGAATTTTCATGGACAGTAACGGAATGCGTTAAAAATGTGTATAAACTATATTGTGGTACACGGACCCTATAAAGCTGATCTAAGCGTAATGAAACTAATGAGAAAGATTAAGGAAGGGACGTTTAGACGGTTTGGGCATGTAGAGCGAATGAACGATTAGAGTGAAATGAGAAAATATGGAGCAAATTTCAATGGTTAAAGAAGTCGGGGATGCCTGAAGAAGACATGGTACGATCCAGTGAACCTAATTCTTCCGTAAAAATAAAAAAAGAGTGTTTTAGAGAACATGTATGAATGGATTGTGTATCAATACCGAATTGTGTAGTGGTCTGTCCTCTCTGCCTACCCCTGCGGAGAAGCGGCGTAATGGTTAGTAAGTTAGTTGACACTGGACCCTAAGAGTTAGAGAAAAGGGCAAAACTAACATTTAATAAAATAATAGAAAACTAAACCACTTTATCTACACTAATTACAATTATTATGTTTGGATTTTTTAACATTAACCCCTCGTAGTATCTATGTGGGTGATATATGGAGATTCATTTAAAGGAAAGTAAGGATAGGAAGTTCAGGGAAGAAAAAGGGTATAAGAGGTGGATAGGAATCGGGGGGCAGTATGTCCAGGAGTGACGTACGAATCCATCCCTCCCACTGCGATGCAAGGCGATGGGTCGAGAGAGTCCGACTGAAGACGACAAAAAGTGTCTCTCTCAACTGTCCTCACGCATTTGGTGGGCAGATGCATCCGCCGTGAACACCCGGACAAACCGCACCCTGTGATCTCGGGCACCCCTGCTAAGTTACCAAACGCGGTCCGTGCTACTACCACTTGGGGCGACCTTTGGGAGAGGTTTTGGTTATCCAATAAACGGCGGTACCCACACCCGTCTCTGTATGATCTGTATAGCGGCGTTTTCGTCCAAAATCACCTCAAGGGCGCACTATAGGTTACTCATACTTTTAACTGGAACTAAAACAAATATTTGTTTGTGTATAATGTACATTGTACATGTACATACAAAAGAGTTTCTGATATTTATGTTACGCTTACTCCAGAATTTTCGTAAAGCGATAGTCTTAACTGTTCAAATGTGCACTTACAGAATAGACATCTGCAGTCGATGCGGACAGCTTCATTGAATAGTTGCATCGCTTTGTGTATGGTGTTCCGCTTTAGGATCCGTAAAACAGCACGTGCTACCTCGCTCGATTACATTTATGCAGAACAAACATGTTGTTCACTTTGTACGCTACAAGGTTACAGCTGATTGTTTGAACTGCACTAATCTTACAAATATAGCCAAGAGCTATGGATAAGGAACCATATCAAGCAAATTATTAAAGTTTTCGCTAGCGGAGTCGTGTTCAGAGACCGTTGCGACAAATTATTTCCAAGGGCGGAGGAACGTGAGCTAAAATGCTTACGGAGTGTGATGTAGGCACAGGTAGTAGTCAATAGTTCTGTTATCTATTAAAGGAGGTGATTACATCCGCTAATTGTTTGGTTAAAAAGTAATTAACTACATATCCTTCACTAGTATCTAGTCATAACCTTAACATAATGCATCAAATTCGTTGATATTAATATTCCACTCCGTAATATTGTTATATTAAAATTAATTAATATTAAGCAATTATTTTATCAAGGCAATTTAATATGTTTCTTCCAAAATTTACGTAAGCATCCATTCATTTGCAAAAAACTTTTATTCAGTTGTTGGCAGCCCTCCTGTGAGTAAACTTAAAAGCCAACTAAACTTACAGAAATAAAAGCCACACAGTTTTATTTTACAGTGAAAATAGTTTGTAAACTTCCTTGTTATTGTACTTGTATTCTATATACCCTTTGGCATAAATCAATGAAAAAAATAAAATTCTATTTGTACTTATTTATATTATTATACAGTAAAAACCATGAAACTTAAAAAGTAGCAACACATTAACGATGTAATACGGTGTAAATTACTACTTGAATTATTTACGTCGGAGGAGATGGTAAAAAATATGCAATAAATTTCCTTTTTTTAATCAATGTTCAAAATATCTTTTGCTGCCATGTTAGATTTTGTTAGTAAGAAGTGACGTTTGCTAAAAGGTTCAGCTTCAATCTTAAAGCGATGCACCACGTCGTGTAACATTTGGAATCGGGCAGTTATTAATATAATATTTGCAGATGGCGAATAAATAAATTTCAGCTTAACAACAGTCGCTTAATTTTCTTAGGATCATTTTCTAAGGAACTTAATTTGTCACATTATACAATAAAACCACCACCGAAAAGGGGTTCATAAGTAGGAGATTTTGAACTTTAATGCAGTTATTATAGGCCTGATAGGTATAGGATGTGTTCTACACGCAGTATCTAAAATATTTCTATTATTTCTAAAGTGTTCAAATGTTCAAACAAAAACAGACGATTTTGCATGCATGTATCAAAGTGCCCCACTGGTGGGGCAGAATAATACAAATATGATTTTTTCTTAAAATCAGTTTATCTCTATACGTCGCCAGTTTTTGCGGTTTTTGCGTAGCCAAAATATAAGCTGACATATCAGCCAATGCACACATCAAAACAAATATTTAAGTATAATGCTTTATGGTCCTCAGAAAAGAGATTGAATTTTTGTGTATCAAAGTGCCACCTACTCTGTAGTGATTCGCCCTTAATATGTAAAAATTATTTTTATGACCCAAACTAAGAATCTAATAACCTATTTCATGATTTTTTTTCCATCTCCCAGATGTTAATAGTTGCTTGAAGCGAAGTGTTACTTTTATAATCTACCAAATAATTTTCTCTTGAACCAATGGCAAAGGAATAAATTCACAAAAAATCCATACGAACATGAAAATCAGAACTGCCGAAGGTGCTTAGAGTAGGAAGAGTAGGGAACGTTTATGTGTTATGTTAAGAGAAGCAAAATACGCGGCATTCTTTTAGAAATTTATCGTTGCCCATTAATTTTAACGGAGCGATTTATGGAACTCATATCCAGGGCGCTGCTCGTATCGTTGTAGCTTTTTATTATGGAAATGGCTGCCAGACACTCAAATTCTTTTTTTATTGCCTCAAGTTAACCCATACTACTTGTTTATGAATACACACCTATTGTTTACTACGGTTTACTGTAAACAAGAACAAATGCTAATTAAATACAGCGAGTAGAACACATGTTTCCCTTCGCCAAGATCGAGCACATCGAAAAACAAGTACCAGGCCTATAAAAAAATGCTTTTATCTGTAAAATCTTCTACTTGCGAACCTCTTTTCGGGTATGATTTTTTCCTATAAAGTGGCAATTTAAATTATTTAGATAATTATTAAAAACATGCATTTTGGCGATGTTTTTGTTTTTCATAAATCAAAAAAGCCGCTTCTACATTTTGGGTACCGCCCTATAAAGTTCACATAAAATTAAGGAAACAAAGGGTTTCTACCTTAACTTGGGTGATTTTGCAGGCCTATTTTAATTGCACAATAGGTACACTATGAACAAGTTAGTTATTTTCAAAGGTTTTATTTGTTTGTCATCTGAACAAACAGCCTTACCGTCGTTTCAGAAGTGCATTACCTAATACCTAAGTGAATCCTTTCGTATGAAAAGTGTATTTCGGTGAGCGCCAGCTATGGTCAAGATGACAATAGATGTATAATCGTACATCTAATTACGTATGAACTACAAAAAGTCAGCCTTCTGACACTCATAATCTAATTATACGTAATTGTCTGCTAAATTGTAACTGCCACCCCTTGGAAAGTGTAGATTGTATCATGTTGTAAAGATTGATAATTTTTTAAGATGGAATGACCATAACGATATATTAACAAAGAATATCAGGAGACTTACATTTATTTTTAAAGAACTTCGACACTTATTGGACAAAGAGAAATAAAAAATGTCTATTTTGCCTTAGTCCAATCTCGACTTTCTTATAACATAGTATGCTGGGGATCATGTCTAAAGTCCAATGTTGAACCACTAAATATTACTCAAAAATATATCCTTAAAGTGATGTACAAAAAAAAAATTTCTGTTTTCCATTCAACCTTCTTTATAAGGAGTGTAATTTTATGAGTATAAAACAACTATATATGACTAAAATACTTAGTCGAATATTACATTTGCTGAAAGAACACAACAAACGCGGACAGCTAGAATTAGCTCTACATTGAACTTTGTGGCGGTACATAATAAAACTTCTTTTGGTCAAAGAAATTATTTATATCAGTCACCACTTATTTTTAATATTCTTCGAAATCATATTAAGTCTACCAATTCCTTAGTTAAATTTTAATTTAAAAAAAATTTAATTAAGATTTTTGTATTGACAGACTATTGTCTTAATATTTGTTCATCCTTGTCCTTTCTTAAATAATAAGATTTTATATAAGTCCCATTTGCTAAAAACTGAATGTCACCCTATCTGTCTTTATTATCTACTTTGCTTCTTCTTTTGAATAATTTATAGTTCAAATATTGTTACAATATACTGTCAAATTACCCATCTGGTAACACGTCTAATACTTGTTTTGTGTTTGTATGTAGAATCACTTTATGTTTGTGATTACTCTTATGTTTGCTTCACTCAAATGTAAATTGTTAACCTCGATACAGGCTTAGTCCTAGTGAGGTTGATTTTTATGTGAAAAAATGTTTTTTTATGTATAGTGAGATGCAATAAATAAACACATAACATATTCGATGCGAACCTGAGTTATTGCTGCGTTTCAAGTTTTAACAAAAAGTCGCACCCAGAAGCCGTCAAAGCAATCTAGTTGCTGCCCGTGGAAAGTTCAAATGGTACCATTACTCAGAAGAAAAACAACAAATTGATATAGAAATTGTTTTTTTGACATAGATAGTTTCAGATATTAGTATAAAGTCGTCATTGTTTTTAGAAGAATTTAAAAATGAACGGGGAAAATAAATTAGGTTGTTTGAAATTGTTTTTCAAACATTTTAAAAATAGGTACCTATTATTGTTTGGTGTTGTTTTATTTTTCGACAGCGTTTTTTGACACGATTATTATTATATACGTAAGTGTTTATTAGTTCATCGCCGAGTAAAATGCCAGCGCGAGGGTTTCCTTCACACAAGTCCGGTAATTTAATAATTAAACTATTAGTGAACCCGCAAATAGCGCGAATGTGAATCGATATCTTACAATACCCGGTGGCCACAAACACCCTGTGCTTTACCGTCTGGAAGGCGCAGGCGACGGAGAGTCTAATGAACGGAACCCAATTAATTAGTTCGGGCGCCCCGGGAACAATGCGTTATGCTGATACATTTATTCCATTCGACTGATTTATAGCTGCACATCAACTATAACAAGCTTCCTTTTACTTATTAGTACTTAGATATGTTCGATATTCCTGTCCCGGTTGCTTGGAACCGGTTCCATAGCTGTCAGTGGAAATGTCGATATTATTTTTCAGGGAACCGGTTATTTTTGGAAGCGGTTATCTTTGGATCCGAAAATATTTGATAAATTGTAAAAGCACGACAAAACAATTTGATGTTTTGATTCTCCGGTCTCTGGTAACCGGAACCACAATGACAACCCATTACAGGTCAACCTTCTCTGTTGGTACTAATCGAAGTACCGTCCATGGTGATGAGGACAAGTAAGCAGAAATTTGATACCAATTACGTTTGCAATTTCAATTAATGTTTTCCAGATTTTATACATTTTATAATTCTGATTCTTATTTGATCATGTTATCTCCCTAGTAGGGCAGGGAAACGGGGTCCTTTATTGATGACATGGTAGTCAAAAAAGTACTTCGAACAAACTTTTTGTGAAACCACGATAATTTCTTCCCATTAAATTAATAACAGCAATCCAAAAAAAATAAAATAATTTATATTCCCTATCATACTTCGAAAAAAAAATTCAAGGGAGTTATGACCACCTAATACTAACTAAGTACATGCCTGCTGTTTACTTGTAAGATTGTGAGTTATGTGTTTAGGTAATGGTAGTTTAAGTCGATTGGAGCTATTTACTTAGGCATGAATTCATTATTATATATTTACAACGTATCTGTTTGTTTACTCTTAACCAAGTAATACTCTCCTGTTGACTTTAAACAACATTTTTGGTGCAATTTATATTCTTAGAATGTTTTTCCTTGTTTCAGAGAGCTAAATTACATCATCGAAGATTCCCTCGCTGGTTTGAAATATTCTCAAGATGGAACCGAGAGACTGGACAAATCTTTAGTGGCAAACTTCGAGATACTCAACCTAGTGCCTAATTCCGATAAATCGAAGGAAGCTACTAAAGAGGGGCCAGCCCCCGAGCAGGACAGGCTGAAGTGGAGGTCGGTGGGCCGCGTCTCCGGGAGGAGCGTGCAGCTGGACACCATCGTGTGGCCTGGAGGGGACATCGTGGTCTCGGGACTATCAGCACAAGCCAGAAGTGTCTTTAGAGTGGTCACGGCACTCGCTCCGCCTTTTGTTATGGAGAGTGAATTAGACGAGGACGGACAATGTCTCCGGGGACTACCGTGTCACCGCGTCCTCACTTCGGACAAAGATAATCTCACCTTGGTTTTCAACGAAATGGAAACCCAAGAACGATTGGAAGAGGCGGAAGAGGATGGCATCCAGGGATCTTTCTTTCCTCATCTCAAATATCAAGCGCAATTCGGTCCGTTCAGTGACAAATTTCTGCCTTTTATAAATAAATATAGATACCGAACCAACTGCTGCTACGGTCTCGCCATGGATCTGTTGGAAAACATTGCTCAAGAATTAGAATTCGATTTCCATTTGTACATAGTGAGTGACGGTTTATTTGGAACTAGGAAGTTTTCCAGAAAGTACGTGAAACACAAAGAAGTGAAGTTTAATTTCAAGGAGCCGCCCGCTCACGGCGGGAAGCCGGATTTTCGAAAAGAGTTTCGGAACGGCTACTTAGAAGCCACGGCCGAGGAACTGTCCGCCTCCTCGGAGCAGAAGCTGGCATCGGAAGAGGACTTGAAGTGGAACGGGATAGTGGGCGACCTGGTCTCCGGGGCGGCACACATGTCGTTCGCCTCCCTCAGCATATCGAGCGCCAGGTCCGAAGTCATAGATTATAGTGCCCCTTATTTCTACAGCGGTGTTTCGTTTCTCGCGGCTCCCCTAGAAAAGTCAGAAATACCGCTGCTCGCATTCCTGTTGCCTTTTTCTCCCGAACTGTGGATAGCAATATTTACGTCGTTAAACGTAACTGCAATAGCGGTTGCCATCTATGAGTGGCTCTCTCCTTTCGGATTGAACCCTTGGGGCCGACAAAGGTCCAAGAACTTCAGCATGTCGAGTGCCCTCTGGGTGATGTGGGGGCTGTTGTGCGGCCACTTGGTGGCCTTCAAGGCGCCGAAGAGCTGGCCAAATAAGTTCCTCATTAACGTGTGGGGCGGATTCTCTGTCATCTTCGTCGCCAGTTACACTGCCAACATCGCCGCGCTCATAGCGGGCCAATTCTTTCACAATGCTGTCGATGATTACAACGATCGAAATGTAAGTTTTACAAAGTCATATATCACACTTGCTTCGAATATCTGTGTCTAATTAACGAATATCTATTTTACCAACATAAATACTTGATTAATAAGCCCACGTAGCAAAGTGGCTAGTGCACCTGGCCGGCAATAAGAAGGCTGGGGGTTCAATCCCCGTCGGCGGCATTTATTTTTCTGGAAGATTTTTTCAAAATAATGTGTCTTTCAGGATAATAATTATTGCTTATAATTATTACTTATCCTTTGTGCTTTGCATAAAAAACGTGTCTTGTAAAATCATTTCTTTCCCTTTCTTTTGCTAAAAAACGTAACTTTTGACGATTGTACAAAAATGTTAAAGATACTTTTTAAAAATATAAAAAAGAACAAAATATTAAAATAAATTGATACTAAAAGTTAAAAAAAATTATAGCACTTTGCTCTAAAATGTAACAAATGAAAACTTTATTTTATTTGTATTTTTGATTATTTGTGATCATGTTTAACAAGTTTCATTGCATTGAGCTCCATTCATCGCATTAATTTGATTGCAGTAGGTACTTGTAGGCCACACTTTATATTACTAACGGCCTAACTTACTATAACTCACTACTACACCGCCGTAAGTCAAGCCATGTCAAACTGGATTAATGGACTTTGAAGTCAAGCATCTTTAATATGCAATATATATACATGAATCAAGACTGTGATATGTTTGTGTATTGCTATTTAAAAAACTGAATTTTAATGCAACAGAGTTGTAAGTAGCTATGCTATAAGAAAAAATCATCTTAACTATTTAAATAATGTTAATTCCTCCCTTCACATTGCAAAATAATTCAGAGCAATTTCAAAACAAAATATCGATATAATTATACCTGTAATAGTTTTTATTATTCCTATATTATCCATTATGCCATACTTATTTCATTATTCTACGCATTCAGTATGCAAAAAAAAGATATGTAAAGAACTATTTTTTTGTTGCCTTTACACTCATCATAATAAGTTCTTATAAAGTCCTGGCCCCTAGCAAAGGCTCCACTCCTGAAGTCTTCTGATGCTTCCCTGTGTTCCTTATATTTCATTTCTGAGGCCATTTATCTCACAGTCTGGGGTCCGGCTTTGTTTTCCGCTTCCTAACAACGTTATTTTAGGCCAACAGTTGTTTATTGTCTATCCTTTCTCCATTGTCCCGCAATCAGCCTCGCAACCCTCCATGATAATAAAGTATTGTATGTGCAGCTCCTAACACAGAGAGTGGGCACCCCGCGGGCCTCCGCGGCGGAGTACTACGTGCAGCGGTCTAACCACCTTCTCTGGGACCACATGAAGAAATACGCACTGGCTGATGTGGAGGACGGTATTCGGAGGCTAAGGTAACATTCATTATTACTTCTTTACTTCCACCGAAATATATCAGCATATATCTAAATTAAAATAATACGTCACCTTTTTGCTACTAAAATGTAAAGTGCAAATGATCAAACTTCCGTAATTTCTGATGAACTGTACAATCACAGTTTGTACACACTCGCACGGTCCCAATTGAATTTGATTTTATAGAAAGCATATAAAATATCAATTTCACCATAGAACACTGAAATGATTAGTACTATAAGAATAAATAGTTATAAGAATTGATATGATTTATTCTTATTAGTTATATCTAGAAAACTGAGTACTGCCAATCTATTAAGAATCTCTTCAAATTATTCGGAATCCGGTTAAAACGGGATTGCAGGCCGTTTCTCGATAAATTTTTACTCACCCCTCCAGCGTCAATACGACCGAGCGTCCATATTTATATTTATAATATTTTTATCTTTTTTCTATCGGGCGAAAATGCACAATATATTTTTTTTATGTAATTAAAATCAAATTTAATAGTATAATTATTAAGTTCTGCAAGTATTTTCGGCTTTCAAGGCCATTTTTAAACAGTTTGTTAAATTATTAATTGTTGGAACTTGTTTGTTAGGAAACGGCCTGCAATCCCGTTTTAACAGGATTACGAATAATTTGTAAGGATTTATAATAAATAATAATCAATAATCATTTTTCTCCGTGTACGTAGTAAGTGTTTGGTAATAATAAGCTCCTTTTAATCAGAGCCTATGTCATTTTTGGGGATGCTGTGTTTAGTGTTTTTTAAGGGAAGGAATGAGTGAACACGGATCTTGAAGATAATAGGGAAATACATAGGCCAGCAAACCGTTCCTCTGCCGAGCTGTTATTATTATCAAAATTATGCAATAGAAACACGATGATAATAATATGAAAACAAGGAGACGATCTCCACTAAATAAGCAGGGGTAAAGTAACTCCAATGAAGCTTATTGTATAGATTAACAAACGCTAATTCTGAATTTATACGTTTTATCTTGTATTATTATAACTTGAATTTATAAATCGTCATTTAAAAAATAATAAAACACATTCACATTAAAACACACCGTTTGGATGTACGACTGAACCTGCCGATTCTTCACAACTAGTCTACGTGAGTAATATATCTATGGTACACATTTCCTCACCTGGGTTGACAATTCATGGAGAATTCCACAAACAGCGGGGGTTTTCTAAGATTTTTCAAGAATTGTGTTTATTTGTAATGGGAAATGAGAACCTTTTTGTAATGGGAAAATGCGGGGATTCTGGGTATTTCTTGACTATCCAACCACATTGAAACATAATATTTACAAAATTGTGAGAAGGTACTATATTTCGTTTTCTTTCGCATCGAATTTTCTAAGTTTGTCTGAACGAAATAGAATATCCAAAAATGACTAGATAAATAAAAAAAAGATAATTTCACTACGATTTTGTTTCATTTTGGAGGTTAAGAATTTATGGTCATTTTGTGGGGATTTTAAATCCTTTGATAATTACTTCACAGTTTGTGGGGATTTTAAATCCTTCGATAATTACTTCACATCTTGTGGGCATTTTAGAACATATGCGTTAGCAACCCTTGGCCACATTCACATTAGAACTGAAGAAAATGTTAAAATGTAGGATTTTAATACCCGTCAATTGTTTATCAGATGCGGTCATAAGTTAACCAAAATTTTGCCATTTTGGTTAACCCTTCAGTATTTTAAATATGTATGTAAAGAAAAATATAATTTTCTTTAATTCAAGACAATGCCGAGCTTGTCCCGTCATTGTGGCTGTGTGTGTCGTGGACTGTCACTGGCTGAATGTGCGCCACAGTACCTACACAGTCGACTCGATATTTCGTAATCTATGGTTTAAGACATAGTAAAAATAATCTATGGGTTGTGACAAGGCAGATTGATGGGAATAATTTCAATAATTTGTAATTGCTATCGTGATTGTGATTAAGGAATTGACATAACAATTAATAACATTAAATGTCGTTTCTTTCCTTACAGGTAATGTTTTGTTACTGAATGCTTTTCTTTATTTAAATCTTGTGAGATTAACAAAATAAACCTCTTCTTTCCTTACAGAGAAACTCAATTGTGTTTTAATTGACTGTGTCGTTCAAATCACAAGGAAAATATCATTATATGTATTCAAAGAAGTCTTAGCGGCGATTGAATTTTTCATGAAATTTCCGAATGTTTCCGATCTATTTTAAATTTGCTATATGGTTCTTATTTTAGAAGTTATCGTAAAGACAAATACCATGTTAGGAACTGGATAATATTGTCTTTCATATATTTGCATTTGAAAGAAACAATAATCTATCTAAATAATAAAATTTCAATAAAAAACATAAAAAATGTTCTAAAAAAAAACTTACCGAAAATTTTAACTCGATACGCTTATGACATGGAAATAATTCCATATTTAGAAAACAGTTTCAAATCGTTTAAAAAATTGGTAACAAATTGGTCAATTTACTTTCTTTGCGGTTAATAAAAACAAGTTATAAACTTCTTATAATTATTTGACATCAAGGAATCAGCAAAAAAAATATTGAACAATTTAAACTCGTTTTTCGATCAAAACGAGGTTAAATATTTTATTTATATTAACACACACCTGCACAAGGCATTTATATCATAAAAATCACTTTAATAAATGTATTTGATAAATATTATAATGTAATAACACAATTAACATATCCTACGTGAAATAACCCAACTTCTGGTCCCAGCACAAATCAAACATTTTCAAACAGTAAGGCACTGACAGAAAGATATTTTAAAATAGTTAGATTTATGAAGTTCATAATAACACATATTATTTAGAAAAAAAAACGAAAAAAAGGTCACAAAATAACAATTAAAAATGGAAATATATCCGAACTCAAGAATTATGTCACTTTTAATATGACTTATAGATACTAACACGTAAAATGCTATTAATAATGTTAAATATTACTGATGTAGCTTTTTGTGTTGCATTAATTAGGTGACTAGGATTGTAGTTATTTCGTCGATTGAAGGCTAGTGGGAAGGAAGGTAGGTGAATTAAAAAGTAGTTTTTTAAAAATTATTTACTTAATCAATTCAAATTACGTAATAATGCAGAAATATAGGTAAGATAGTAGGTAAACAAAGTGTCCGGTGGCAAAGTGAACTAACTTTGATAGATGTACTACACATGAAAGTACAAGTAAAAAATATTAAAATCTTTTTTCTGGATTCCAACATTTTTAGGTTTAACATTTATCAGGTTAAAAAATTGAATTTTTTGTACAGATAAAAATCATGAAAATAGTTATTAATATTTTTTACTTCTACCATAATATTGAACCCCCTCCCGAAATTAGTGCACTTAGTAAAGTAGTAGTAGAACTACCCCAGCCACCCGGTATAAGACGAATAAAATAAAAATTAAATTAGTTGTAATTCGATAATAATAAATGTATAATAAATCCATAATATAATAATGATATTAAAATAAGATATCATTACATTCATTTTTGTAACAAATAGTGATAATGATATCCTCAATAAGATCTCTCGTACAGAGGATTTCATTTACATATAATTAAAATTTTGTGGTCTGGATAATATGAAATACATATAAATATATATTGCAAAAATTGTGACTTGCTTGATAGCAATTTTCTCATTTGTTGACTAACAAACTAACTATTCGTCACGCCGTTTCCCAAAGGGATAGGTAGACAACAGTTAAAAGTCACACAATTCTGTATTGGCATACACTGCTCGTTTCAAGCACATTCATGAATATTATATTTCATAATTTACATATCAAAATGGCATATGACAAATAAATGTATCTTTCATAGTCTTCACAAAACAGTTGTACAACAATTTAATATAACCGAGAAGATTACAAATTTAGAACACAAAAATATGGTAAATGATAAATGGCTAAAAAAATTGGTTGTAGATGAGTGAAATGTGAAATACTCCAGAGTGAAATTATTCATAATCCATGAACTCAAATTTGTGACCGATTTTCGTGTTTCGAATTTAGAAGATGATCCGCTCCATCACTAACTAAACAGCTGACCAGAGCTAACAGAAAATGCCAACAAAAATTTGTTGATGGAGCCTGTTTTTTTTCTTGAATAATAATTAATAATAAATATTTTCACGCTATTCACATAAATATAAATCAAATAGTGCAAATTCAATGCGAAAACACTCACTTTTAAAACACTTTCGGGTGAATTTGAAAGGCATTCACTTTTAACATACTATTATTGCACGATTATTTCATCAAAAGCATCCAGAAAAAACACACATAAGTCTTTAATATATTGAATTATAATAAAATAATAGATTACATTGACAATTTGTGGAAATAATGATCCAAAACACAATTTAATTACGGAGCTCTATCCGTCACTCTAACGGTCAACGGAATAATTCCGCCAATTTGTAATCATGCACTTTGTCATTTTTTAGGATATTTTCCTTTGAATCGAGTCTAAATATTCCAAAGGCAATAAGGAACATCATTTCGTTCTCTTTCAGACATAAAAAATCACAAATGTTCGAATGAGCGGAAGAGAGATATCTAACTTTTAATAATGTATGTTCGGTCTGGTACAATATTGGTTACCTACATTCATAACGGCATATGATGTTTGGGACCAAATTTGGTTTCCTAATAATTAAAGGGAATACAAGAACATTAGTGACGAGATACCAACCATTTAACCTAGTTTTTTTAATGTTAAAAGCGACTAATCTTAGGAATAAAAAACGTCTCGACTCCCGTAAGTTTTTACACATCTTCGGATCTACCGGATCTGCCCTGATGATGGACACTGCAACGCTGTCCAAAACGTCGGCTAAAGAAGGAGTTAGCGCAACACGGCATAACACCCCAAAAACAAACAACAAAAAAAAGTCTCGACTCCCATACAAAATACAGCGCCCGTTGAAAAAAGAAAAGTAGGCCGAATATAATATTTTAACTATAGCGATATAAAATATGCTGGTGTTTAAGTTAAGAGGTCATATTTTACATTCACTTTAGGAAAGGAAGGAGAAGAAATTCTTAGAAGGAAAAAGGTATGACGGGTGGGTAAGAATCTAGGGATCAGTATGTCAAGGAGTGACATCCCGCTGTGGTGCAAGGCGATGTCAAGTCTCCCGATCTGGCCCGCCACGTAGCTGGCACCCCTCACCCAATAAACCCAGCCCCCCCTGCTAAATCACTAAACATTGCGGACTACTTGGTGAGACATAGGTGTCACTAGATGGCAGAGGTATTGGTTATCCAATAAATGGTTCCCAGAGCAGCGGTACCCAAACACGCCTCCCTGATTTAAAAATATTATATTTTTGTTAAATAAAATGGCCAGAAGTTCCTTATTGTAGTACAACTAGATAACGCCGAAATCGCTGGTGGTTATTTGTTTCAGGGCTGACAACAGAATTTCTTGCTGGCCAGGTAGGTAGATTATACCTACCTACCTGTGGTTTGTTACGTTTGGTGATTTAGCAGGGGGCCCGGGTTTATGTTTCTGGGATGACAAGTGAATTTCTTTCTGGCTATTATCGTGTAAAGACTAAAAGGTAATGAAATATATATATTTTTTTTATTTAAAGTATTTTTTCGTATTGAAATTTTTGTAATAACCGACATTTTTCACGATACCGTTACAGAGTAATAACATGTTCAGGTATTGTAATATTTCCCTCCTATTATTTATGTAAGCACCTACGTTTTATTATTATTATGTAACGAGCAGGCAGAATTCTGCTGATGCGCTCATATCTGATTTCACATTAAGTTTAACAGTAATTGAACATGTTTCAATTTAAAAGGAGTCGATCTTTTCTTTTCTCTAAATAAAAATCCAATCGAGCTTTAAATTGGTTAATATAGTAAAATTGATGACATGTTGTTTTTTTGTAAATATATATTATGCATCCATCCACTACTCTATTTTCAAGGAAGTGTTTCCTAGGATTGGATAAAAAGGGTGTTTTATTCATTTTTCAAATTTATATTTTTTTTGGTCGTAAAGATTTCTTGGATACGAAAGTCGCAATCAAGTCACCCCTTTCTCTTCTTTCTTTCTTCTTGTAAATATATATTAATTTTAAAGTTGTATTTCATAAAACTCTGTGCCTGTGTGTGTATGAGGGGTATTGTGAATTTAGTTACTTAGAAGACTTTTTACTATTTGCCACTATTAGTTGCGGTGATGGAAATTGATTATGCATAAATCGTATATTTTTTAATATGACCCATTAGCAGATTTCCTAAATCTCATTAATTTATTCAAGAAAACGTCTAACATATTTATTGAATTTTTAAACAAACTAACTGCTGTTTGACATATACATTTGAAAAAAAAATACACCTCAATTCCCTAGGATTTTCGAAGAACCTTGATTGTGGGATAAACCACCAAGATAAAAGTGGTATCTGATATGTTATTTAGAACACTGCTTATTCCACGCCCACCGGACCAGGCACAATCTGGTTCTAAAACTTTATTTTCACCATTTTTCAAGAAGAATATTCAAAACACTTGCACAAGACTTCAGCGCAACTTAGAGAAGGCGATTGTGGGATTTATCGTGGTACAGATCTGGAAACTGAGAAAATACTCGTATATTTTAGTAGTCAAAATATATGTAATAAGTATTATTCAGAAGATAATCCAAACAATGTGTAGATAGCCGGTTAATGTTATAAACTGTCAATTTTCTTTTTCTTCTAAACAAAACGCATCCGTCAACAAATTCATTGTTTGAATACCTACATGTAAGCATCGGTCAATTTTTCTGTTCTATTTGCATCAACGTTAAACGAAAAACATTAAAAACAAAGATTCATGTAATTTTTTTTTGCAGATATGTAATGCAAATACATTACATTTTAAAATTAAATTTTGCACATCTCTAGTTAAAAGAACGGCGCAAATTTTTTGTTTATATTTTTGCCATATCTTGACTCGGATAGGAAAACGCTGTGTGCAGATTTATCCATGTTTTTATTATGAATTCTTGTAAACGCTAATATAATAACGATATCCTCAGAGAATACAAATGTAAATCCAACATCGGCGTTAGGACAAGATAATTTTAAAAATATTATAGGCATTTCTGTTTTTTTGTTTATTCTTTATTGCCTACACGAAACTGTGAACTAATTTTGTAATTACAAGGGAAAATTTTATTTATGTTTCGTATTTTTGTATACATCATTACTAGACAACTATATTTCTCGAAGGAAAGAAAAGAGAGGGAAATTTGAGTGCAAATGGTGTAAATTGATGCTTTATTAATGAAGCCTGTTAATTTATCGAGAGGACAATAATCGATATCTCCCCGTGCATGTTTGTCTCTTGTCATAAAATTATCAATGTTCATTAAAAGCATTGCAATTGAGAATTCGTATTATTATGACGAGAGTATTATGCTACTTTCGGATTCGAACAAATATCCTCGATTAATGAGTTATAATGAGCTCTGACGATGATTCAAACCAATATCCTCGATTAATGAGTTATAATGAGCTCTGACGATGATTCAAACCAATATCCTCGATTAATGAGTTATAATGAGCTCTGACGATGATTCAGCTAATGAAACTACACGGAGATAACTTGCTGATAAAATATTGCTAATTGATGAAAAATCTGGTCAAATTATTGGTATTCCACATACAAAAGGGATTGCAGGCCTTAACGAATGAATTGACAGATTTCCTTACAAACTATCAGTAAAAGATGAAGGTGTTATGAGGATTTCGGAACACGTGTTCATAAAACTTCTAATTTTGTCGCGTGTTGTCATTATTTATATTTGTCAAGAAAAGCGCAGGTGCATGAACACATGTTGCCATACTCATTTTTATATAATAAGTTTGTGTATTGCGTAATACATATATGAAAGAAGATTTATTACCACTAGCAGTTGAAAACCCGCTCCGCGGGTTTTTTGCTGCTAGGCCCTGCGGGCGGCACTTGGTTGGACTTCGCCCAGTTTAAGTGATAGTAACAACAGTTACATTTAATAGGTAGATATTAGGTCATTCACAAAGAGGTGGTGAGTATATATTGTAAATAGATTATTACAATATAGCGCCCCTGAGGTGATATCTCACAAAAGCGACGCTATACAAATTGTCCAATAAATAAATAAATATAATTTTTACTTTTTATTGCGTACATATGAATTGATATACAACGGAAATGGATAAAATAATGCAATCTTATTAAACTTTATTTCATTAAAACACAAATAACTTTGTTTACATCACTTTATTATATATAACTACATGTTTCATGAACGAAGTTCACCTCATCAGGAGTAAGAAATATAGATTATTGGAAAGAAGAAGTAGAAGGAGGGGGGAGGGGTAAGAGTGAGCGGGGTTTATTAGAATTAGGAATTATAATATCGTTAGACAGGAAAGACCAGTTGAGTTGGAAAATATTTAAAAGAGAGATTATTAAAAAAAATCTTGTTAATTATATCTGCTTTTATATTAACATGTTTTCTAATTTCCAAAGATATACAGTATTTATTTACGATGCTTTATATCCTGTGTGAAGTATTTAAAGACCTGAAAAACAAATAGCATATAACCATAAAACAATGTATTCATAAAACAAATAGCATTTAATAACGGCTATTCTAATAAATTGATGGTTGAAATACTAAATAAAAAAATTAAACATAAACTCTTCAAATGGTATATTTACCCTATTTCTAAAGATTGAAATAAACAGTGGCGTAGAATTCTATTTGTGGATAACGATACTTCCAAAATTATAAATAAAAACATTCTTGGTACTATGATTTAAGATTTTCACGGCCAAAAGTATTTTTGTTATTTGTTTTTGGGGTATTATGCCGTGTTGCGCTAACTCCTTCTTTAGCCAACGTTTCGGACAGCATTGCAGTGTCCATCATCAGGGCAGATGTCTTATTTGAGGTTGTGTTAAAATGTGACCTTAAGTATGAGGTTGTGATACCGTGTTGCCAGCTCCAACCCTCTGAGCTAACATTAACGTATCATTTTTTATTTATTTTTTTTTTATTTAAAGTGGTTTTCTTCGTTTAGCTCTGGTGTATCCGTCAATTACCGGATACCAAGAACTATTAAGCTTAACTCCATCGTCTCTATTAATGTTTACGGGATTTTTATGAATTTCAATGGCCTCCGTAATCAGCCGTGCTCTATAAGTTTTCGGTCTCCCCAGGATTTCAGGAACAAATCCAAAGTGAACTTTGGAATTGTTCCTGAAATCCTGGGGAGACCGAAAACTTATAGAGCACGGCTGATTACGGAGGCCATTGAAATTCATAAAAATCCCGTAAACATTAATAGAGACGATGGAGCTAAGCTTAATAGTTCTTGGTATCCGGTAATTGACGGATACACCAGAGCTAAACGAAGAAAACCACTTTAAATAAAAAAAAAATAAATAAAAAATGATACGTTAATGTTAGCTCAGAGGGTTGGAGCTGGCAACACGGTATCACAACCTCATACTTAAGGTCACATTTTAACACAACCTCAAATAAGACATCTGCCCTGATGATGGACACTGCAATGCTGTCCGAAACGTTGGCTAAAGAAGGAGTTAGCGCAACACGGCATAATACCCCAAAAACAAATAACAAAAATTCTTGGTACTATTCAACCGGCGTTTTACACTAATAACGAAATGAAGAATTATATTCTTAATAATAAAGATAGCGATAATCAAATAAAAAATCGGGAGTTTATAAACTAAATTGGGATGATCGTTATTTCTTTTACAAAAGTAGAACCAAAAAACTTTGAAGTCAGAACTAAAAAACATGTCGGAGCTCTAAATGGAAATAGTGAATCTGAGTGTGATCATCTTTTGAATAATGATCACACTTTTGTTAAAAATTCAGGTCTTAAAATACTTCACACAGGATACGAAGCATCGCAAAGAAATAATTTTAAACTTTTAGAAATAAGAAAACGTGTCTATACAAAATCAGACATAATTAATAAGCAAAAAAAATTATAAGCCCTCTTATAAATATTTTCCAACTCGACTGGTCTTTCCCGTCTAACAATATTGAAATTCAAACTCCACCCACTCTTACCCCTCCCCCCTTCTTCCACTTCTTCTTTCCAATTGTAATCTATATTTAATTTTTGACTTCAATGTATACTTACTCCTGATGAGGTGAACTTCGTTCATAAAACATGTAGAGGTTGTATGTAATTAAGTGATGTAAACAAAGTTATTTATGTTTTAATAAAATAAATAATGCCATCACAAAGTGATAAGCTTCCAGAAGAAATCTTCTAATTGAACGCTTGTTAATGGTCATGTAATTTTGCTTCACTATGCGTATTGTTAACTGCATATTTAAATATTGGCGCCAGTCATTTGCTTTGTTCTTATACCGCCAGAGGGGCAGAGTGGTCGAATTTTGCCTGCAGACCCCTTTTCGGGATTTACCCGAAACATACGATTTGAATTCGACCAATCAGAGGGCCTAGATCGTCCAGATGCTAGCGTAATAATACTATTTATTTATTCTTTATTCTTTAATATATTTGTTAAACACTATCAGATGAATTTTATGTGGAATGAAAAAAAGGAGTAGAAAAAAAAACTATAGGTGATTTTGTCTTCTCGTATTTGTTGACAGTTATATTATTGATATTTAGATATTAGCATTGCTCATAACGTAAATGATATTACGAGCTAAAAATAGTTCTGATGAAAAAAATTTTAAACTACGCAATTATCATGACGCCAGATAAATAAATATCAGTTATAGTACAAGTATATACGCGAAATACGATAAAACTGGTAGCAAAATTCTATCGAAGTCTGGTATGAAAGCTTGTTAATTATAACGAAAAATTTTCCGAAATTTAATTAAAGATTAGTGTGTGGTGGCAATTACATTTAAAGTACTGAATAAATAGGTAGGTATATACTCTGCATACGTTCATTGTTTTATGCGCGAAGAAATGTATTGATTTGGTTTTAGGCAGTTTGCTGTATAATTACCCGGCGTTGTTCGGGTGATAAGTTGGCCTTTCAGGATAATAAACCGCAACCGCGCCGAAACCTCGGGTGGCCCTTGCTACCTTGTTACGAGAATAGCTTATTGGACGGAGAAATTCTAATCCGGGATCTGCCGTGTGTCGTGCTAATGGAGACAGGGAAATGCGATTTATATTTATAAAAAAATGTAGTTCATTTTATTTTTATTTCATGTTTAAAAATTTTCTGTAAAATTTTCGATAACTCACTCGGTGTATTATGTTCTTAAAATCCATGTAAAAGTCTGACTGGGCTTAAAACCAAATAATAATAATAGAAATAAAATAATAAAAATTAAAAATTGAAATAAAAAAAAAAAAACAAAGCAAAACAAAATTGCTGACGGTGAGATTTTTTACTGAGAACACAAGAGTCCCGCTGTGGGACCATGACTTTCGAAGAAGGGATGGAACCATGATGGCCGTTAATTTAAGGAGTGTCTATAAAAACAGAGCTTTAAGGTTGTATCTAGCATATCACTGGCGTTGCACCGGCTTTACACAGGGTTTTTCATTATCAAATGTAGACACAAATGTTCCTATTATTTTTAACGTAAAGTGAAAAAATTATTCAAGATGCATTAAAAATTGGGTGGGAAAAGGTGATGGGGTAGTTTTTATTTATTTGCAAAAACAGTTTAAATAATTGAAAAATAATATTTCACGTTTAAATACGTTGTAGGACATGTGGAAAATATCCACATTTTCTGCGAGGCAGTTAATTAACCTAGTGATTCTTCCCAAGGGCATCACCATTGGTAAGTTAGATCTGCACCTAGGAAGAATCAAAAGCCTGTTTTGGCGGCCTCGCGCAAAATTATCCGGGACATTCTATTTTAGCCAGAATGTCTGGTATTGAGATTAAACCGTTTAGAAGCTTATACGCTATCAGGATAGTGCAACTTCCTTTCTGGAACTAAGGCTGCATACACCCAGCATTCCCGAGATAAATGCTGTTGGAAACAGCCATGGGTAATAACAATAACCAATCTCTCTCATGTAGCGGTATCGTAAAAAAATCATTTGTATCTTCTCGACCATTAGTAAATAGACAGTGTTCTCTGGCCCCCATACCTGAGATTCACTCTCGAGAATGCTACGCACTAAGCTAAAGTAAAGCAGCCTTATAACTGCATGGTTGGTCAAGTCTTTTGAATTGTGTATGAAAAAAACCCAACATCCTAGTTTCTTTTTTACAGATTTTTTCAATATGAGCGTGAAATTTTAAGCGAATGTCGTACACAATTCCTAAGTCCTTGCAAGTCACGATGTGTTTCAGTGACGTATCTTTCACTTCATAATTAATGTATATGGTCTTGTGTGCCCTTGTAAAACATATGACAGAAATTTTTTGGAAGTTGACCCCAAGTTTGTTATCAATACTCCAGTCAATAATTTCATCGATATCTTCCTGGAGCATTTTACAGTCTTCTAACGACCTTATTGTCAGAAAGAGGTTATTATCATCGGTGAAAAGTAAAAAACGGACGAATTTAATCTTTTCTCGAATATTGTTTATAAAAATTAAAAACAATGGGGGTCCTAAATTGGATCCCTGCGGCACTCAAGAATTTGTACGATATGCATTAGAGTTAAAAATCTCATGTAAATAGTGATCATTCTCTCATTTTGAAGGTCTAGTGTGCACATTTTATCAATCTCAGAATAAAACTGTAGATTTGTATAAAAAACAAAGCCACGCCGCGACATATATACTCTTCCTTTATATAGATATCGAATATAGATAGATTTGAATGAATCACTGTCTCTTACTTTAACATAGGCTTACTGGCCAGCGTTATAAGAAAAAAACAATTATTTCACAAAATTTTTGTGAATTTATGCACTAAGTAAAAAAAATCATTTTAATTTCCAGGAACGGTTCCCTCGACCTGCTGATAGCGGACACGCCCATCCTGGATTACTACCGCGCTACAGACCACGGCTGCAAACTCCAGAGAATAGGGGAAACCTTCAACGAGGACACCTACGCTGTTGGCATGGCCAAAGGCTTCCCTTTAAAGGTAACTACTAATCATAGACCATTTCCTCTAGCAGTTACTTAAGAGTACGTAGCCATTATAAACTCGAGTCTGTTAAGTGGACGTATGTACTATGTACCTAGGAAATAATAAAACAATATTTAGTGTTCTTTTGGTCGTGATTAGTTGTACCCACTATCGTGATTTATTTTCGTGTTATAATAATAAGCTGCGTTGCGCTACCTCTTTCTTTGGCTAACGCTTCGTACAGAGACCGATAGTATCCATCATCAGGGCAGATGTGTAAAATGTGGTGAAGTGTATATTTATGAATGTAGAATGTAGAAGAGAGTAGTGTCGTGAGCATTAATCCTCTAAGGGCCGGTATTTCAGCATAACAATTATTCAAATTATTCTGGTTTTCGGCGTTTAGTTTTGAGGTAGCCGTCAAATACCGGACACCAAAAACTACTAAGTTTGCTCCGTCGCGAGTCTTTTCTAATAATTTTAACGGGCTTCTTGTGGGTTTCAATTGCCTCCATAATTATTACTCCTATTCTTAACTACTGTGCCACACGGTTATAAGATTGACGTCACAGCGCCTCTGGGATCATCTGACCACTGCCTAGTGACGACATCAATCCCCGTTAGCCTCAGGCCAACCAATGAGAGGCTGAGGAGAAAAGTGTGGCACTATAGGTCAGCAGATTGGTTCGGTATGCGGGCCCATTTCAATTCTTTTCCGTGGTCAGCTGTTTGTTTTCGGACTTCGGACCCTTCAAGATGTGCCCAGGAGATTGGTGAAGTCATCAATTCGGCGATGGATGGCTTCATACAATCGACTACTAAAGAAACTGGTGTGGGTTCAAAGCCGTGGTTCAGTCGACAATGCTCCGAAGCAGTTCGACGAAAAAACGCGGCTTACCGAGCCTACAACACATCTCGAACGCCCGAAAGCAGATCAGCATACAACAAATCGGCAAAGGAATGCAAGAGAATCATCAATAGGTCAAAATTCGAACACGACCTGCAGATCAGCAAAAAGCTGGCTGCCTGTCCGCATGGCAGCAGAGCATTCTGGTCGCTTGCGGGCTCAATAGGTCGAAATTTTTGCAAACCCAGTTTGCCACCTCTTACCAGACCTGACGGCTCACTAGCAAACACCGCCACCGAAAAGGCAAACCTTTTAGGGAAAATGTTTGCGGAAAACTCGACCCTCGACGACGGGGGTGCTGTTCCGCCGTCGGTTCCTCACTGCGGCTTCTATATGAAAAAGCTGAGGATCCGGCATCGGGATGTACTCCACGTCATACGGGGGCTCGATGTTAACAAAGCTAGTGGACCTGATGGAATACCTGCCCTGGTATTGCAGAGGTGTGCTGCGGAAATAGTTCCAGTTTTGACAAAGCTCTTCAAAATGTCCCTGAAGTGTGGCACTGTGCCCTCTGGTTGGAAAAAAGCGGTAATTCACCCTATTCCCAAGAAAGGTGACCGCTCCAACCCGGCCAACTACCGCCCCATAGCGATCACATCAGTTCTGTCCAAAGTGATGGAACGTGTGATCAACGACAAACTGCTCACATACCTCGAGAAGAACAAAATTATCAACGACCGTCAATACGGATTCCGGCGAAACCGCTCGTGCGGTGATCTTCTCGCGTATGTGACGCATGTTTGGGGGCGGTGCCTGGAACGTCACGGTGAGACCCAAACGGTCGCACTAGACATATCCAAGGCCTTTGACCGGGTCTGGCACCGAGGACTTGTCAACAAATTGCATTCTTACGGACTTCCCGCATACCTGTGTACGTGGATTGCTGACTTTTTAAGGGATAGGTCGATTCAGGCGGTTGCTGACGGTTTCACCTCTTCCTCGCACTCCATAAATGCTGGCGTCCCACAGGGATCGGTTCTGTCTCCGACTTTGTTTTTGTTGCACATCAATGACCTTTTGACATGTGCACCGATTCATTGTTACGCGGATGACAGTACAGTTCATGATAGCTTTTTGTTTGACAAGCCCCCAAAGGGCACACAAACTCCAACGGCTCGGAGGGCTTTGAAGCAGAGAATGGACGGTTATCTCGAGAGTATTTCCTCCTGGGGTAAAAATAATCTCGTCGAATTTAATGTTTCAAAGACCCAATCCTGTCTGATTACGTCTAAAAGGGATCCAAATGATAATCTAGTCTCCTTCAACGGAAGCAATCTTCCGAACAGGCCTTCCATTGATATGCTTGGTGTAACTATAAGTGACCAGCTCAGGTACGGGGGCTCCATCGAAGCTAGAGTAAAGTTGGCCTCTCAGAAGCTGGGCGTACTGTACAGGGCCCGCAGATACTTTAATAGTACACAACTGCTCACCCTGTACAAATCGCAAGTGCGCCCTACTGTCGAATTTGGCAGCCATCTCTGGTCTGGAGCCCCAAAATACCTGAAAAAAACCCTTGACTCTGTGCAGAAACGGGCGGTCCGTTTGATAGATTCCCCAATCTTAACAAACGGACTGCAATCTTTAGAGCACAGGCGTCAGGTAGGTATGCTGTCCTTGTTCTATCGGTATTACAATGGAAGATGCTCTGAGGAACTAGCGTCATTGATCCCTTCGGCACCGGTGCGTAGTCGGGATACACGCCAAACGCGCGCCCAACATTTGTACACAGTTGACACTTGTCACATGAGAACGAGTCGCTTCTATGATTCGTTCTTAAGTTCAACAGCTCGGCTGTGGAACGAACTGCCGGCCTCTGTGTTTCCTCCCTCCTACAACATGGGACTCTTCAAGACCCATGTTCACTCCTTCCTCCCCACAAAAAGACCCTCCACACAGCATCCCCAAAGATGACATAGGCCCTGAGGGAAATTATTTTCTTCAGGGCCTCCTGTGTGGAGTAAATATAAAAAAAAAAAAAAAAAAAAAAATTAGAGTTCTCCGAGTTTGATGCGTTTAGAGTCTTCCATTGGGAAAGGTTTGGGTTTTGGTTTTGGGTCAAATAAATAAATCATGTAAAAGCAATAATCTAGTATTATCGTAATTTTTTTACGAAGAGTGACATGAAATCGGGGTGAAAAAGGGTTTTGGGAGGCTTAAAAAATGCCACACATCTGGCGGCGGATCTTCTGACGTTTTGGCTGCTTCACACTCCTTTTCCTTGAGGGGATAGATGTGCGGCGATTGGAACGGCTACTGGCATTTGGCAATTTAGCCAGTCCAGCAAATAAATCACTTTACTCTAGCACCAAGCATGCAACACAACGCACTGCTATTGTATCGGGCATTCATTTCTACTCTTGTGATAAATTCGGACTCATTCTTTGCATTCTTTTTTCTCATTTTTCCTGTCTTCATATTTGTATGTCTCGTGTTACGTAGTTTCCGTAATTCGTGTTACGGAAACATTTGCAGAGACATAAGTGAATCGAAGTCTCGATTCTTCCGAGACTCTTTAATTTTATTAAAAGCTATAAATTTTATAGAAACCTTTTACTCTCCGAGGAGTTTCTTTGGGTGATATTCTAATTACCAACGTCTATTATGATACTAAAGTTAAAATTAATTATTTTTTTCTTTCAAAGAGATTTTCTAAAAAATCATTGTAATTACCATTGACCTTTCAAGATTGATAGTCGTCCAGCTTTATGTAAAGCCAACCGTAATATATCAATAGCTCTCATCGTAGACAAATTTAATTTGGATACTCTCCAGTGAAACGTCAATTTCCTTTAAAAAATAAAAGGTAAGGTTTTTTATTGGGGATTTTAATTTTTTGCGAAGCTACTTGGATAAGATGCATTCTATCGCGCTTTGTTTCTAAGTGTCAATGCGTGTTTAGAGGAATTTCATAATTTAAAAAGATTTTTGGAATAAGTGTGATATATTTTTGGGTAATTAAAACAACACATTATAGATTTCTTATGACGAACGTTGAAAACTGAAATTAATTTCGTGATACTAGTACCATAAAGACGAATTATATTTATCATGATTGTAGAATAATACTAATTAAACGTTAGTGCCATCACCTGCGACAGTTGGAGTACCCCTCATATCGTTCCTGGAAATTTATCGTTGTCTGGTGATGCGCAAATTCTTAAAATATTCCACAAATCCTTAACCAATTCTAAGGATTGACGGTAATGGATAGCCTTACCCCATCAATCACAAGTTTCCAAACTGTTTGAGTTGCGGTGAAGTTTCGCCCAAGGTTTCTGGTCTTCGAGGCCTCTGTGCCTCTCTTTTCTCTTTACCCGCCAAATTTTAACACTTTGAATTTTTATTTTCTAGGATTACAAATTATGTGTAGCGCTTTTACTGGCATGACATTGATAGGTGACGCGTGACGTGCAGATTATGTGTAGCAATTTTACTGGCATGACATTAATAGGCGCCGCGTAACGTACAGATAATGTGTGGTACTTTTACTGGCTTGACATTGATAGGCGACGCGTGACGTGCAGATAATGTGTGGCACTTTTACTGGCACGACATTGATCGGCGATGCGTGAGGTGCGGATCAATGTTTAATTCGAACAAGTATTTTTTTTTTTAAATAATTGAGATAAATAATAAAGTCGCAAAATTATTTTCTGTTAAGAATAACAAAATATCTATATTTTGTAAGAATTACATTTTAAATGTTCACTAGTCATATAAAATAATTTTAAAATGCCTAAAAATATCTAATTTTCAAAATGTTGTAATAATAGTCAAAATGAATCGGATCAGACATTTTGGAAGACGTTGTTTCTGATCCACTTGACTGGCAGTCGTTGAATGGACTAAATTGGATTGTATTTTCAAGTTGAGGGAGATTTATTATCCTGCTGAGCTTTAAAAATATTTTCAAAATTAATGGATTTCAATAAGATCTTTTGAATTTTTTTACAAGTCTTTTAATGTTTTATATAAATATGGATTGGATTTCCCCAAAATCGTGTAATATGATTATTTGCCGATCTTGAAGATTTTAATTGAATCTGGAAATACAGTTGATAGTTATTATCCATATATATTTTATAAAAACCTACGTTGGGTTGCCCTACCTAGCATTGGAAAAAAGCTTGCTAGTTTGTAGTAAACTACGTTACTCAAATATGTACTAAAAATGCCTCCATAGTTTTAAATCCATGGGAATGATTGAAAAATTATATTTCAAACTCACTGGTGATGATCAAATGTTTAAATCTTACGTTAAAAAAGATATTAAATCCTATGTGTATTATGAGATTATGAGTTACCTCAATAATGCTACAAGCTTATAACTTAAAATCAAAAAAAAAAAAAAATATATGATTTTTTTTATACCATTTAGGAAGAGCGTTGAATAAATGGTGGAAAAAGCATCAATGTTTCATTGTTAACGTCCCATAAAATATCAAACTGTTCGATTGGTAATTTATTATGAATCTGTTCAAATTATTATTAATTCCGAGTAAAATCGGGATCGCAGGCAATTAACATGTTTCCTGATAAACTTTTAGTAAATTACGAATATATTATAACGATTTCGGAACACGTGTTTATGAAAATCCGAACATGTTTGCATTACAACGGAAATTGTGTGTATCGTCATCGGCAATTCGATACAACATTTTTGAATTATTTATGAATTTTTTAATAATTTTGCAAGAGTTATTTTTGTCCATGCACGATTGAAAATAAGAGGTTCAGTTAACTTAATCAAACACGAAAACGTTTTATTCACACTGATGTTCAGATTCATTTCCTCTTAGCAATAGGTCGGAGTTCACACACAAAAGATTTCCAGGAAACGATCACGGAAAATATCAAATTTCTACAACTGATCTATTTTACTTGAACATAAACTGAAGTATGTTTGCTCTTAATGTCAATATCCGGCACATTAGCACCGCGATAGGGTCTGTCGCTGAGAGCTATGAAGGTTCTGAGAGCTCATCTCTTGTTGTAGTTCCGGACCGTTTACATGACATCCCATCGCCACGAGCATTCATACTTAAATTGTACATCTGGTATAAATATTCCTACAGTGTATGTACGGTGTAAGCACACTTACACTGTACGTGTGGTCTAAATACGAGTAGATTCGCCATTAATCAAGTATGATGGGCTCAGAAGGCCGGAGTTAATAACGGCGCCGTTAGACAAACATCTCGTAATGTCTCGCTGGCTCATTAATCTAACGCGTCCTTCATTCCATCATTGGAAGCAAAACTTTACCGCGTGACGCGTCTTATGATTACATTCTGTTTATACGTTACTTGCGATGGGGGCTTGAATCCTTTCTGATGATGAGTAAAGATATTTAAAGAAATATTTATTTAATTGTGTTCACGAGAAATCCAATGACCGGCAAACTATTCTCTTGAAATTGAAATAACCGGTACACTAATCTATTGAACAGTCGTATAAAATGTTTGCTGTTAAAATATTAATTATTATTTGACAAATTCAAGTATTTCACCTAAAAATGTAGACAATTTGTCTCGACGCCATCTAGTGAGAGAGTTATCACTTACAATGCCTTTCTCATATAAAAATAAAGTTGGTTGTTTTCAGGTGAAAAAATGTCACAAGCAGTAATTGTTGAATGAAACACTAGTATATATTGAATCATTTCGCGGGTAAGAGATAAGCCGCCATAGCTCAGTGGTCAGAGCTGTCGACCGGAAATCGAAGGGACACGGGTTCGAGTCCCGTTGGCATCATGTATCTTTTATCAGGAGATTTTTCAATGTGGATGAGTGTTTCAGGCGAATAATTATTGCTTGTAAAAATAATTATTACCCTTTGTGCTATGCATAAAAAAACCTTGTCTTAAAACATTAGTTTACCAAAAATAATAATTGATATTTCCATTCTTTCAACATGTAAAATTATATTGTTTTCATGCTCTTATTTATAATTTAATAACACAAAACAAATTTTGACTACCGTAATACGGGCATGTGCGTAGGGTGGTAGTCGAAATGCATGTAAATACTTTATGAAAATTAAAAAAAAAAAAAAAAAATTGAGACGTGTTTACTAATGGTAAAACAATATGCATAAGAAGGTAGTAAAAATATGAATATTATTTTCAGGACAGTATTTCGGCCCTCATATCGAAATATTCTTCCAACGGATATATGGATATTCTTCAAGAGAAATGGTATGGAGGACTTCCTTGCTTCAAAATGGGCACCGACTATGGAATACAGCCCCGGCCTTTGGGTAAGATTCATTTATACAAATAATAAGTAAATAGTTCAAATTCATCATTTTTAATGATAAATTGAGGAAAAACTTGATTCTAAAGTGTTCAAAGTGTCTTCAAAGTGTTGGTTATTTATTTATTATGGAGCGGATACGGTTTATGTATAGTTCTCGTGAGTACTTAGGCCATCGGTCCTCTGTGCTGTCTCCCATTTTACTTCATTCCTTTAACAGGAACGCGGAACCTTTGATAAAGTTCACCAGGGTTGTCATTAGATATGAGGCTATATATTCTGGTTCCACAATGCATTTTCCTAGGTCTCATCTCTCCTCTCCACTCCACATTGGTTTCCTGAAGGCCCCACGAGAGAATAAAGTGTCTTTTCTCCTCTACACTCCTCCTTGGTTCCCTGGAGACCCCATAAGGGAAAGGGGCCTCATCTCTCCTCTCCGCTCCTCCTTGGTTAATTGAAGGCCCCACAACGGAAAAGTCCATTCCTCCTTGGTTTCCCAAAGGCCCCACGAAGGAGGAGGCCATTGTGTCTCCTCTACATACCTCCTTGGTTTGCTGAAAGCCCCACGAGGTAAGAAAACCTCATCTCTTCGCTTTCATTCTCCTTGGTTTCGTGAAAGCCCACGAGGGGAGATAGAGTATTCGAATGGTCCAATTTTCATCCCACAAGTATCTAGGGAAATAGAAAATCCACTCCAGCATAGCCACGTGTGCTGAAGTAAGGTATAAATACTCAGAAATTCGACCCTGTCAGGCCATTCAGCCTAAGCACGGTAGCTCACACCTTAGCTTCGGTTGGCTATTGCAAGTCGTGTTTCCACTCCTCGAACGATGGGTTTACCAACCTCCCGGCGCTATAAGTGTTGGTTATGTACACACGTAAGTTAATTTTTTTCTTAAAATATTTGTACTTGGTCTTCCAATTTTTAACCTGCTTCGTCTGAACCTAGAATAAGAAGTTTTACCGGTCTAAATGAAAATCCTTACAGTAATTAACATGAAGAAAATCATAATTCTGTTATCAGTAAACCACCTTCAACACAAATTGCAGCTTAAATAAACAGGGGTCATAAGCTGTTTGTGTCCACGTACAGCACGTAATTAATTTGGAAGTTTATTAAGGTTTCAAAAAAATTTATGAATTTTTGCAGATAATCCAATGATGGTCCTCAGACATGTAGAAAATATCCGAGCGCCATAATTACTCAGACCCATTCTGAAACAACTAATCCCATTTTTTTCGTTTTGAACTAGATATAATAATACAATCCTATAAGTTGAAGAATGTATTTCAGGCTGCAATAATTTCGAGAGAATCTGATTGCTAGAGGATTTTATTAGTTCATTTATTTTATTACTGAAAATAAAACTACGAATACAGTACATAATTTTACAATACATATTAAAAACAAAGAGAGATATAAGTTACACCATTCCAATAACACCTGGATTTGGAAATAAAGTACCATATTAATTTCTCTTTTTGTTTCAATTATTGGTATACTTAACAAAGTCAACAGTTTTTAATAATGGTTTTCTGGGGGTGAGATTCTGCATGTAAGATGAAGTAAAAAGAATGAAGAACTTTTTCTTAATTCCAAGATTATAAGGTAGTTTTTAGGTAATGAAATTTGAAATTCCGTATGGTAAAATAAATATTCATCTATGGACAAATATTTTTGTATGAGAAAATAAACATTGGAGTTTCAAAATAAGTTATTTTATCTTTTTTACTTCTACCATCATGTGAAATCACTCCCTGAAGTTAGCGCACTTTATTTCCTGAATATATATGTAAGCATATTACATGACATAAACATAATAACAATAGCAATAATCGAACAGAAGTAACGTGTACGATCGTAAATTAATACATGGATTATATTAGCCATCTCCTACCCTTATTATATATTCCTCTTCTTCTCACCTACTGACATATCTACTAATTAGTTTTGACAAAATTAAACTCCTATCTCTAAGTAACTTAATCGTTAGATACTTTTTTGGATTTACTTTAATTACACACTATATTACTTTTATTTTTATTTATTTATTTTTTTTATTCTTAAATATATTTGTATTACAAAGGTATAGTATATTGTCCTCCACGCTAGGAGTTCACCTGTGTTGTGGAGGACTTTTTCAATTGTAAAGTTATATAATACTAAAACAATACAGTGGAGTTAGTTACACAGAGAAACAATAAAAATTAAAATATAAAATCGATTTTTTTATAGTTATTACAAAAAAAGTGACATATAGTAAATTAAATATTAAAAGGATTGTAGCCAGTTTTAAATGTGTTTAGGTTCTTGTAAATTATTTGTTTTGAATATGATGTTTGAATCTTCAACACTGGGAATTTTTTGAATATGGTTGAAGTGGGTGTTAGTATTGGTACTTTAAGTATTTCTTTTATTAAGGTTTTTTGAGCTTTATACAGTGTGTCTATGTATTTTTTACTGGCATAGCCCCAGGCAATAATGCCGTATTCCATTATGGATTGTGCTATTGCGAGGTATATATTCTTTATATCAAATATGTTTAGTATATTTCTCACGTTTTTTAAAAAGTAAATCAACTTGTTTAGCTTTCCTTTAACCGACTCAATATGTCTGTCCCATTTTAAATAACGGTCGAAGTATATACCAAGATATTTTATATTTTCGGTTTGTGCGATTGTAGGACAATTGCATGGGATGCTCGCTGAGTAACAGGAATTTATTTTAATGTAGATGTTTTCGGAGGGTTGGCCTCTCGAGTTTATGCTAAAGGTTATGAATTTAGTCTTATCCATATTTAAAGTTAATAAGTTAGAGTCAAGCCATTTTTTTTGTAATATTTAGGCCAACTTCAGCTTTTGTGATTAGTGTGTTTCAGTCAGTGGCCTTAAAAAGTAACACAGTGTCATCAGCAAAGCTTATAATTTCTCCGTCTATTTGGAGGTGAAATAGATCGTTAATATAAATAAGGAATAGGATTGGGCCAAGTACGCTGCCTTGTGGCACTCAGTAGGATACTTGTTCCTTGTCACTACATGTGTTTTCTATTGAGGTGTATTGGGTGCGATTTTCCATGAAGCTTTCAATTAGTTTGAGTTCTGTTCCCATGATTCCGAAATATTTAAGTTTATTGTACAGGTTTTGGTGGTGAATTGTGTCAAACGCTTTTTCCAGGTCTAGGAATATTCCAAGGCATTTTTTACCCTGATCTATATTTGTTTTGAGGAAGTCTGTTACTGAGGCTATGGTATGTGAGGTGCTCATATTTTTCCTGAATCCAAATTCTTACATATTGATTTTTCTACATATTATATATGTAAGCTATTTGTTTCATTGAAACAAAATTAAATACATAAACAACATGCAGGAATGTGGACAACTCTTCTACTGGTAAAATATATTTAAACGTGCTGGGTAAATTTTCAAACCGGAGAAATACCAAATATCTAAAAATACATAACTACTTACATTCAATAAGCTACCACAGGATCGCTCACCAGCTACCGGCCCATCTCGCTAACTCTTAGAACGAATTGTGCTCCGCAGGTTTGCTCCAATTCTAGAGAGCGTGGTTCCACAAAAAAAACCTGGCTTCAGACCAGGTCATAACTGTTAGCGCTGACAACACATATTAAATCTGGTTTCCAGAAAAGGCCTAAGACTGCGGCAGTGTTCACTAATCTTTCTGTGGCTTACGACACGGTGTGGCCTAAAGGTCTCCTTGTTGAATTCTACGACACAATAGAGAATGGTAATACAGTGTGACTTATTGAGCCACAGCTAACTGGTGGCATTTTCAGAGTTTTACTTGGTGGAAAAAAAGCAAAAATACCTCTCAATAACGAACTTGCCCAAAGCTCAGTGCTGGCCCCATCACTTTTTAACACACGAGACATTCCTCACACTGAAGGCAGAAAATTTTCCTACACAGATGACATCGCCGCCAAAGCCCAAGCCAAACCCCTTTAAGTAGCAGAAGAAACCCTTAATCTGACCTAAAGGCTATGGACGAAAATTTCCTCAGTTGGCGACTATAGCCAAATGGGTCGAAAACAGTTGCTACAGCTTTATATATTAGCAATTCACAGGCGAATAAGAAACTTTTTGTTCAGTTTGATGGAAAAAATATTTGCCATGACCCCCACCCCCTCTAACTTGGAGTTACTTCAGGCAGAAGCTTGAACTACCGGCAAACATGAAAACAGTGAGTCAAAAAACCAGAAAAAGGATCAACTTAATCAATAATCTAGCGGGAACAGCTGGAGCTGCAATGCCATTACCCTAATAATGGCATGTTTTGCCATGGTTTTCTCGATATTGGAGGGGACCCACCCTTTCCTAACGGCCGTGTGAGGAAACTGATTATTTACCTCCTTAGCCACACATGTCAAGACTCTAATTTGTTTGTAAAAAGAAGCCACATTTATTTTTAAAACGATTCTAGGACCTCCAATGTCCCTGCATGCATGATTATTAGTGGGAAATAATATATGCATATTGAAATTCATAGTAACTCAAAATAAGGACACATCAGAGATGTGTTTGCATGATAGTTTAGCATCTTAAGTGAAATAATAAAGAAAGAAAATAATATTTATAGGTATAAGTATTATTAAAACATAAAAATATACTCATGCTCACTATCATGAGGCAGTCCCGGCGGGAATGAGTGTGGCGACCGGCCTGCACACAACGAGCCCAAGCACCCGCGTCCCTTAGTCGGTTTCCCGAAGAAATGTTAATGGGGGGAGATACTCCCAAAGACCCTAGGGAATGAAGCGAGCATCAGGTCACCGGAGGAAGGATGGAAACATTCCCCAGGCCCGCTCATGATGCCGGGGGAGGCACCCAACTTTTTATCTTGTTGGTTTTCTCAACAGATAAATACGGTGCTCTAGAATGGGCTAGAAGCGCCCATACTTCGAAGGTCGATGTTCAACTTAATGCCAAAACGCAAACCATCAGCGGGACTGATGGTTTGCGTTTTGATCAGTGGGAAACCTCTTCCTTTGTTTCACGTACTTGCAAATAGAACCCTGCCAAATATCAGACGAGAGATTGCAATGCAAAGGGATTACAAGAAGGCGCTGCAAAAAAGTGTCTTTGAATGATGATGTCGTCTCTCACCCTGCATGCTATTTATAGTCCCCTCTGAGGCTGTACTCGCTACCTCTCACTCCAGAAGATTAAACGAACTTGAGTGTCAATCGGCCAACGTGATGAATGCCCATCTCGTGCACGATCCCACTGAAGGACAGCCGGATTATCACTGCCTCGTAAACTCTTGTCCCCCATCAATCGAATAAAGTCCTCCCACAGCCGCTGTGCCCACATGAGATCCACAACGCGTCGATTGAGGTCCTAGACAGGCTTACTGACCTTGTTGTTTCCTCTGACCCCCCACCATACGAAAAAAAAGATTACCGGTATTTCAAAGTAAAGTGGTTTGAGGTACTTATTTACTTTTCGACGACAAGCGCGTGCTCTGCACCCGTATTGCAATGTTTTCAGTAGCACATAAGCTGCTCGATTAGCACACTTACAATCCTGATGCTCTGGAACGTATTACGCTCTTTTCTCCGATAACTTCTCCAGAGCTGGCATCGTGAGTTTTTTTCTACCGATGTCCTTTCATTTGGGGAGAATGACTACAACCCTAAACCACCTTTCTTTTGAAGTAAACATTTTTCATTGTAACTTTAATGACTTCAAGATGGCATTAAATATATGTTTTTAAACATAATGCTGTTTTAGATAATATAATGGCTATATTATGATGATCTGATATTTTTATGAAATGTTCTTTGATACACTGAATTTCACAAAAAATAAATTGGTACATTTTTTTTCTACGAATCGGCTCGCAACGACTCCAACTTTTGCGTTACTTTTATTTTAGAATCTTTATTTAGATGTTTGCAATATTTCATAGATCTAGAAAAAAATGTATACCTGCCTTCGTAACGGAAAAGTTTACTCATTTATCTCCTTAAAATGCATAATCTCTACCGATTTGTAATATTTTTTCCTAAACACCTTATGTTTTTAAGGTCCTTTAAATATATACGTTGTTTTTGAAGATAATTTTTATTTTAATTTGTTGAACCAAAACGGCAATTTTATAAAATTCCCTAAATTTGTTGAAAATTATTGTTATTTAACATGTTATAGGCATGACTATCTCTTTTCCAACCGATTTTCTTCTTATTTTTGAAAACATAACGATAGATAGTAACAATTTGAGATATGATGGCTGAATCGCTAAAATAAAACAACCATTTTCATCTGTAACGAAAAAAGGACCAGTTCAGGTGGTCCAGTGGTTTTGTGAAACTTTAATAAAATGTTTGTTATTTTGTCAATAGGTGTAGCAGCCGTCGCTGGGGTGTTCATTCTGTTGGGGGTCGGTATGGCAGTCGGCTGCCTTATCCTGTTCGTGGAGCACATGTTCTACCGGTACACCCTCCCTCTCCTGAGACACAAACCAAAGGGAACCATCTGGCGAAGCAGGAATATCATGTTTTTTAGTCAGGTATCAACCGAATTAAATTTACCTCGTCTCGGAATTAGAATACGAATTTATAATATATGTAAGCGGAAAAAATTGGGAAATATCTTCAAAAAAATATTGGCTTTTAAATAGCAAAAAAATATTTAATTTATTAATATAAAGTTTTTTGCATGTGTTTTTCGACATCTGTCTCACTTGGGTACACCTGTGTCGAGAAATACGTATTCAGATACTTAAAGAATATTTACATACATAACTAAATCAAATCACAAATTACAAATTTGTATACACTTTTAACCATGGAGACAATAGAAAGATAATAAAAAGTGTAGGTACAATTTTAAGGTTTAAATATTTTGAACTTTTCGTTCAATGTGGAAGTACCTACCGTCAAATTTCACATCGATTATACAATATACATAGGTTATTGTAAATACCATAGAATATTAAGAATACGACCAACTCTACTAAAATATTAGCATTACTTGCATTGGCTGGCAACTCTGGCCGCGAGAGGCGCTAGTGTAGCATGTTGCATTCCTTCCCAACAATGACGGTAAATAATTGAATTTACACTCGATGACGATGGTACGCTTGAAACAACTGTTAACCTAATATAAAGCTGCTTTAATATTTTTTATGTATGAGCAAAAAGAAACAGGTCAGGTCATATGTAAGGTAACTAATATTTTTTTCAGATTTCTATAACTCATTAACGCAAAATTAATAAACTATTTCACATATATAAAATCATGTCGCACAACTCTAGTGTCGCTAGTGTAGCATAGTGCAATGAGAATGTAGGGGAAATGTCAGAAGTTTGAGGTATTAAAGGTTATATCAAAGTGTAAGATGGCCGCAAACCAAGATGGAAAATTGTCTGTAAAATATTGAATGAAAATGCATTATTGCTATACATATACATGCATTATTTTCTATTTCCAGTCATGTTAGTATTTTTTTCTTACAAAAACTGTTTTTTGAAACGAACTAATTTTTTGGTTACTATGCATTTTAAGAGTGTGAGTGTAGTAAATATATTATAACAAAATAGTGAAAAATTACCTAACTCTCAAGCCAATGAAAAATATTTAACTGTGCATAAAGATATATATTATTTATTTTTTTCAGAAATTGTACCGCTTCATAAATTGCGTAGAGCTGGTATCTCCCCATCACGCGGCTCGAGAGCTGGTGCATACCTTGCGGCAGGGACAGATCACGTCACTGTTCCAGAAAAGCGTCAAAAGGGTATGTTTTCTATTAATCGATCTTTTATTACTTTATTGGGCATCAAATTTCCTATTCATTAAATTTATCTACTGCTTTAGAAATTTTATTCAATGGCACTATTCCACTTATCGTGCTACGCTGTATTAGTTCAATCAATATTAGTTAGGTATTAATGGAATTAGTTCAATGAATGAATTTGACTAATGATTCAACTGTTTACTCACGTATATTCCGCAGTTGAGAACCCCTTTTGCCTCTCAATAAAAGTATCAATGATATCTGCCATGTAGTACCCTTGTTTCAGAAGGAACATGAACAACGCAGACGGAGAAAAAGTAAAGCACAATTCTTCGAAATGATCCAAGAAATAAGAAGGTATTTCAAATATTTATTAATAATACTTTTTTTCATACTGATTAGTAGTGGCCGTATATATCGCTCACTATTCACTACCAATGGGAATGTATTGTGAGCGACATGCTGAAATAGGCCAACCCGCAGATATAGCGCTCTTATAGCGTGGTGTGTCATAGAATTTATACATTATAAACCTCTCCCACAATTAATGTTATTTTGCCAAGATAATCTATCACATCCGTCATTACTTTGGCCTTCCTTTCCTCATTTCATGATTATTTTCGATAATTATCATATTTTTGTTACATTAGTTATCACTTACTAAGTCATATTTTTAACTTTTTATCATTTTCATTGAGCTTGTTTTCAATTCCTAAATCAAATATGTTTCGTAGGTCACATAAATGCTTATTAAAATGTATCTGTTTTCAATGAATACATAAATTCTTTCTCCGATGATTAAATGACCCCTAAAGTAAACAAATATCTTTATATAAACAGTCAAAAAAGAGAAAATGGAGCATGCGGAATATGATTGCTTGTTCCCAATTGTAAAAGTATTTTAACGATTTCAGGGTACAGCAAGAAGAGCGTGACCAGCCACTGGAGGCTGTCACTGAGATAGACTCGGAGACTACCTCCCCAACTCAACCCAACTCCCTCATGTCCCCACCGAAGAAACTTAACTTTCTCTCACTAACAAGTAGTGATGGTAAAGCCAAATCTCCACTAAAGTCAAAACTCTTCAGTAAAGACATTTTTAAGAGCCCCAGAGCGAAGAATAAAAAAAGAAAACAAAGCACGGCGGTTTCTACGGCCGCCGGAGGACTCAATGTTAGAAGATTTAGTACAGATAGTGTATTTAGCTCTCATTCAATGTTAAGGTTTGAGACTACTAGTGTTGCAATCGGTAGGAGATTAAGCAAGGATACTACTGGCCTTACAAATAGTCCACCAGATATTAATAGTAGGCGATCTAGTTACATGGACTTTGCTAATTTTGGCTCTCGCAGCCCAAATGTTTCTTGTGACAGCCTAGAGGTTGGCAAAAAGTTAGCTACTATTCCTAAATACAAAGGAAAACATTTCTTAGAATCGTCACCTAGTACGTTCGGTAAATATAATCGAAATCGACCGGGCCTAGGTAACGTTTTTGGGCAAAGTAGTGACGGGGGATATCCTTTAGAGGCGAGGTCTTTTCAGAATGTTTCGGAACAGAATGAAAATACTAAAGAATCTGCGGAAGAGACATCAACCAGTGTGGACGACTTGCATACAAAACCGGATTTCCCTCAATCGGAGCTGCAAAAGAAGCACAAGAAAACTTTCGAAGAATTACAGGAACAACTGAACAAAAGGGGAGAGAAAGGAAGTGTGAAAACTCCGGTGAGGAGATGTTTCAGTCAACAGACCGATGCTAATGTCGGTAAAACTCACCATCAGATAAAGATTCAAATTGAAGATCACTCATCTCCTTCAGCTCAAGAGAAACACATGAGACAAAGACATAAGAGCTTGGAGTCGGAAGAAAAGGAAGAAAGAAGGCAAAGACCTCGTACTCCCGAATGTTTTCCAAAAGACAACAAGCGCAGAACCTCCGAGAGATCCATCAGCGAGCAGTCCGAGTTCGGAAAGGACTTGCACCCGCCAAGCGGCAGGACTCGGAGCGGATCCAGCACCGATCAGAGCTGTCGGTCAACTTGTGACGACATCTTACCCCCAGCGCCTCCTTATCCCAACGTGGCTCCCAGGAACTCAGGCGGCAAATCTCCCTTAGAAAGACTTACGAAAGATGAACTTGTTTTACTATGGCGTAGTTCAGAATCTGAACTCAGAAGTCACCTTTTAACAGCCTTAAGGGAAAAAGAAAATACAGAACCTCCTTGAAATTATTTAAAGTAGTACTTCATGAGATGATTCACCGCATTTTGGCCTCGAATTTGGCAAATTTGAGGTTTTTTAGTAGTGGCACCTGCCTCTGCAGGCAGGATGATAATTTATGTATTTGTTGGCATCGTTTTGTACCACGAACTGATTCATAGTTGTGTAGAGGAGAAAACTGGATATATACATTTTATAACGAATTACATTTTTTAAAATGTTATTTTAACTATCGTGTAATTTTCTTTTAAAATATACAAATCATTTCATAGAAAAGATGTAGAATCAAATGCTTAAGTACTTTTTTGTTAAATTCTGGCATTTTATTTTGTATTTCCATCTTACGACGGTTTCTAACATCAATAATCATAAATATTTCCAATAAAATGATTTGCTTAATATTTAGTGAGTTAATAGTTTCTTAGAAATTGTGTAAATTGTTGTTAGTTGAAATAATATTAAAAATATATAATAAATTATATTATTGAAAGTTTTTAATATTACAAACGAAATTTATTTTTTTGCTTTTGCGTTTGTTCAACATTTAAATTAATTTTAAATGCTTATAATTTTATCGTGTTTAGATTAAACAAAATTTAGGTAAAAAATCATTAATGTATTAATGTAAATAATAAAGTAGACAATTTTACTTCCAAAATAATGCGTTTACTGGACCAAGACATACAGTAAGTGTGTTAAGCCACAAAGTACCTATTATATTCGATCGCGTTTTGAGAAGATAAATTAAATTGTCTAGTGATACTTGAAGTCTTATGCACCCTTTCTCTCTTTTAAACGTAGCTAGAACTTCATAATACTAAACTTTAAATTCCGTAGATTAGCTGAATGCTAAATATTCTATCGATCATTTTAACCTTAAGGTTCGTAGATAGGCGGTATGTTCCTTTCCGTATGTTCTGAAAATCATTGCATATACGGTTATTAATTGGATAATATTCTAGTGTTCAAAGTTTACTAGAATTAACGAACTACGAGTACTGTCGGACCAAAACTTTTTGGCGGTCGTCGCGAGATTATTTTTAATTACAACCTAGTCACGTGACACACTCAATGCCGGCATACGTCATGTCAGCCTCGTGTTCTTCTCATAGCTTTTAAACTTTTTAGCATATGTTGAAATACCTAACAATTTTTATGTACACAGGGTAGTTACAAAGTTCTGGGATTTTTTGTCATAGGTGTGAAATGTTAAAATTGTATGTTTTAAAATTATCTCATTAATATTTAAGAAAAAATTTTGTATCGTACACAAGTAATAGCATAATGCAGAATTGTAAACAAAACTTTTTCTTTGTGATGCTATGGTGAAGAAATGATATATCTACTACGATTTTTTGTCATAGGTGTGAAATGTTAAAATTGTATGTTTTAAAATTATCTCATTAATTTTTATTAAAAATGTTTGTATCGTACACAAGTAATAGCATAATGCAGAATTGTATACAAAACTTTTTCTTTGTGATGCTATTGTGAAGAAATGATAAACTACGAGTATTATTTTTATGCTTTTGGTTGGTTGTATTGTTTAAACGTTGGTATGATTTTTTGAATTTTGATTTTGTTAAATTTAAGCATTCATACGAGTAAAACGTACCATTTAATATGTTATGCATAACAAAATAATATTATAAAATTCCAGAACCTTGCAACTGCCCCTCGTAAATAAAATATGATATAATTATTGAAAGGAAACACCATTAGCTAACGTAGTCTAATAAGATCTTCCATACGTATTTTACTGATATATTTAGTAGAAGTTTTGCCGACCGCCTTAAAGTTCTTATCAAACAGTAATATATAGAAGATGATGATTGTATTTTTTATTTGTTTCAAAAATTAATCCAGTAAAAACGATGGAATCAAAAGTGGATAATTAATGTCATAATTCTGGCGATACAAAAAAAACTTTGGCTAGGAGTGTCCTTACTTCTCAGATCTGTGGTGCTGAATTCTACATGAGTTCTGCAGAAAATGCTTTTATCAAATCCATTTTTACTTATTTTTCGACGACATTCAATTTGTTTCTGTAAAAACTACCACCAAATTGTATTATGTTTTCTTCGAATTAATTTCACCATACACAATTTTAAAACAGAAAAAATATTTTTAATTAGTCAATTGTTAGTATTTAAAAGAATATTTATGAATTTAAAAAATATTAACTTACCAATTTTTAATTCATGTACGATTCATTTTGAATTAAATCTAAGGCTTTCACCATTTGAGTTAACATGTATATTTAGAAGAAGTGCTTTATAGAATGTATTTCTATGTTAATTTTATTGTGTTGTAAAAATATTATATAAAATTATAGGAAATAATTTATAGTTGTCAATGAATTCCTATTGAAAGTTGTCATTTTAGGATTGATTAGTTGTTTACACCATTCATTTCAACTTTATATTTGCCTTTGTCGACCACCAGATAGTAGTTATACTATGGTATCTCAGATATTCGTTAACTTTTCATGAATCTCGCCTTCTTTTCATTTCGCCTTTTGCCTTTGAAAACCCATATTTGCCTTCCATTATATAATACATTGAGCGCATTGATTGACGACTCTATTCATTGCCAGTGGCAAACAACTTTGATTATCATTCCTACGTTTTTGGGAAATTACATTTTTAATGAATTGAAATTACATTAATTAAATTTTAGAGTTCACCTCATTTCTTATATAAATTACTGAATTTGTTTGGTTTTGCCATTATTTATTTCTTTGATTGTAGATTATTGCTATTAATTGTTTTTGTGCTTAATTTGTAGAACTCCGTTTATTTTTTTATTTAATGAAAATCAATTATAATAATGTTTTTATTAAGTTCTGTAAGTATTTTTGTTTTTTTTTTGTGACAGCTGTCTACTGCTTGCAAATGACCTTGAACGCCGAACAATATTAAATTTGATTTTTTTTTTCTAAATAAATGTGCCGTCACTGTTAAAACTCTAATACATAAATATTTAATTAAAAAAATAATAAAATAAATGAGCACGTAGGTTACGTTACGTTGTACCAAGATCAGATTAATTAAAGCAATATCAATATCTAATTAAAGCAATATCATAGTTGACCATATTGATCCGTTGGCCTTCTTGAACATGTTTTCAGTACAAATAGAGATTTTCTTTTTTTACGTTGGTCAAATCCCTGCTTATTTTGTTTAGGTTTTTTCTTAGTTTTTATGGCTTGATGGTGCTCTTATTATTATTAAATTATACATAGATTATAAATATTTCATAAGAGCTGGTCTCAATTCTTATTTGCCAATAAAGGTATTTAGTTTCAACTATCATTTTTTAGATTTCGGAAAAATTTCACTTTCGTTATTTACACAATGAATAAATGTTAGACATAATCCCAATTATAATCACACGATATTTCAGGACAGACAAATAGTTCTCGCATTGCTAAATGGTTATATTCATTTTCATTTTTTGAAAACCAATTAATTTTAAACCTTGAATTGTTTCCAGTGGATTGTAATTTAAAAAATAATAATAGCATATATATATATATACACACACACACACACACACACACACACACACATATATATGTGTGTGTGTACCTGCTTCGTTTCTCACGAGTCTACTTAAATAATCACAATTAAATGAATCTATAGTAAAAGAACTAAAGACAAACACAATTTTATGTTATGTCTCATGTTTGAGAGAAAAGACATTAATGAAATTAAGTTAAAATAAATATTTACTATTGACCGCTTTCAGAAGAACACTTTCAACAAAAATCAAACAAGAAAAGAAATAATTGTAATTTCATATTAAATTACATTAGCTGTTTTTTTATTGTCACAGATATATTTTCAAGGTATTCACCATCTTTCTCTTGGTTTTTTATTAAGTGAGCATTATTTTATGGTAAGTGTATTCTATGATATCCGTAAACTTTATATAATTTATAAATTTGATTGTGTGACGATGATGTGTCAATAATTATATTGTATTGTAATGATTAAATAAAATAATGCACAAATTAATATATTAGCATAAATTTAAAAACATATTTATTTACTTTTGCCTTTGAAAATAACCAATTAGCATCCTTTCTTTGGATGGCGTATGGAAATCAAATCAAAGTAAATGCAAAATGCAATATTTTAAAATATTTTTTGGGTTTGAAATCACAATGAAAAAAATGTATGAAGTGTTTTTGCAGGTTACTTGGTGACAACCATTATGAAAAGCCAATACAATATGTTGAAAAGGTGATTCATAACTTTATATGATTGAAAGTCTATGAATTTTGAATTGAACTGTAACTAAGTACTTAAAAAATCTCATTTTTATTGAGAGTAATTTTTAAAGAGTAGACTATGATATTATAGAACAATTCGAACACAATTATTATTACTGAAAGTATATATTATAAAAAAAGTTATATGTGTTTGTTGAATCGAAACAAGGAAGAAAATATTAAGCAATAGAAAAATGTGTTTTTTACTGTAGAAGTTTTTAGTATTAGTTTTCCAATACAAATACTTTTTCCTAATTTCTTTCCACACAAACTGCAAATTATTTATTATCGCAAAGATCTTCCAGAAAACTGAAATCTCCAAACTGTAAACTAACCACCAACAAATAATTAAAAATACTAATTTGGGTTGTTGGTAACTCTTGAATTTTTTATTTGAATGTATGCTTAATTTTCTAAATGGAAGTGTTCATTTGGAGAATCCAGACAAGCGATTAAGTACCTATGCATAATTTAATATTTTAATTTTTTTTTTGCCATTTTCACAATTTGAAACTGATTTGTCGGTAATTTAGGCTATCCCATTGATGTATATTTATTTGAGACACGGAACGAAAAATTAGTTTTACTTTTTTGCTTACAATTATATAATTTTGACTTCCAACACTCTAACGCCTGAAACTACCTAATCCGGTCCCCGCACGCTGCTACTCGCGTGTAATTGCACCTCTATCATTATCCCGTGATTTTTACGGGTCTCCACTAGTAAAGCATTTTAATGAAGTTCGTAAATGCTGTCTCTTTTGGTTTACATAATATCATGGGAGTGATGATTTGAAGACAATATTAAGTCCGCAATCCAACTATTGAAGTCCCGAAAGGAAATTAATGAAAGAAACTCTAATTTAACGGAAATATATTTTTTGTTTTACTTGTATTCCTTGTATTTATTTATATATTACGTTGTGACTGCATTGAAGCTGCCTGGGGCTTAACTTCGTCGACAGCCACTAGCGATAACACGTCGCGACGTTGAGCGTAATAAAACGTTCTCAAAAGTATCATATTATTAATCACATATTTCTCCATATCAATATATTTGATTTTCGATGATCTATTCCTAGAAAAAATAGTATGGTCACATGCAGGAAACAAAGAAAACTAATATATAATATAAATTGTTGGAAACGCCATTAGTTGCGTCGTTAGTTAAATTATCGAAACTGTCACTGTAATTTAGTGAAGCGGCTCAAGAACGGCTAACAATAGCCTAAAGGTGAGAAAAAAAGGAAAAAAAAACGTTTTTGTTATTTGAATATTGATTGATTTATTACATACAATAAATAATATTTGACATAATATATTTTCTTACGTAAAATTCATGAATCATTTTCACAGATTTTGTAAAACAATGCAACACTTACGTTCTTACGTTATATATGTGAATGAAATTACTAAATAATAAAAGGTAAAATTTGAAATACTTTTGGTTCTTCTGAAATAAAAAAATCTATTTTTTACGTTATAATTTGTTTTAGGGTGCCGGACATCCTGAAGGTCAACTACGGCTAATGAAATCCTTAGAACTTTTATCCACAATACAATTTAAAAATTACTAATGAAACGCCCGTAAAGATGAAAATATTCTTTACATGTGTTAATCATAGCAAATAAGTCGATATTTCATCAATTATTGGGCAGAATCTTAAAACCAATCTCACACGTGAGCTATGCTCTCTGAATATACGGGGGCGTGGCAAGTTTCAGGCACACGCATATTATAAGTGTATAGCTCTCATTGAAATTAGCGTAATGCTCATGAATTAGTATATTCAGGTCACAAGCTTCGGGATATTTACTTCCGAATTGTTGATCACCCAACCCTTCAATGTTATTTTTCTCATCAAATGAAGCATAAAGGTACGTATACATTTGCGAACATCAACGCGAACTGAGCCACTAATTATGGGAAAGGAAAGAAGCAACTGCAAGCATTGCTTGTTGCTTCTTTCCTTTCCCACAAGTTGCGGTTCAGTTCGGCAGTTTGGTTCCCGTATGTATACGTAGCATAAAATAATACAATATGAAAATGACTATAAGGGTGTAAAAATAGCCAATAATTACCGTTTGAAAGACAGATTGATTTTTGGGTAAATTGATATATTTTATACAAGTGCATTCATGCTACACAGAATTCACATAGTGGTTCTTTACTAATAATTCAATACATCCATGGAAAATAAAAAAAGAAAATGAAACAAAAGATTTATTTTATGAATAAATAGATTAGTCTCATTAGGACACGGAACATTAGACACAATCCAAATAATTTAAGGACTCAAAATACTATATCAAGGAATTTTCTAAATAGGTGTAACAAAATAAACTTCATAAATACGTATGTATTTCAAATCAATTATACGTATAAACATTTCTTATCATATCGATATGCCATTCATAAAATTAACAACATTTTACTAGAACAATCAATGTAATACACTTTCCAATGAACTGGACTCGTAGATGGGGAAGGAACATGAGCTCTGTTTCAAATAAGAGAAATAATTAAACCCCTATTTTTCAATAACATATTACTTAAGAACAAATCTACAGTACACGGTCACTTTACTGGTGAAGAAACGATCAAGATCAATGTGCCTCCATTGTTAGTCAGTGAATAATTTAAGCGGATTGAAGGTTCTTTTTATGATGATTTAGAGTTAATCAGTTAGATCCTTATTTAGGGTTTCAAAACCGCTAAATGGAACGATTTTGTTTTAAAATTTGTATGTTCACTGTGGTTATATTCTGTTTATTGAAACATTCGCGTACTGTAGTTATGAAAAGTTACCATTTGATGAAAAAGTACCATTGTCATATCTAATAAAAACATTTTTCATTCGTGGACAAATTACAAAAGAATTGCACTAAGAATTGAGGAAATTTGTTTTCATTAAAGATTAAAGCATTTTTAAGCCCGATTTTATAGTTGGAAGTAGTATATATTAGTAAAGTTATCGATAGACAGAACTCACATTTCGTTGCCCCTTTCAATAATGTATTTTCTAAATGAAACGGTTACAAGCTTATAATAAAATATTATTTTACCTTTATTTCTGGTATGCTATATTTTTTACACGCATATCTCCAACTGGAAGCTTACATTAAAGTCTAATATCATAGCTACAGCTGTGCTATTTTTACACAAAATTTGTTGCAATTAAAATGTTGTTCGATAACTCTCCGAGACTCTTTCGTTCAGCATTGGATGAACTTATTTAATTTACTTTGCAGATGAGTTTTTTCCACTTTTCAATGGTAATAATTATTTTAAAATACAAAGAATAAGGAAAAAAATATGTTTCGAGCTTAAATTATCGCGAAAGTCTGAAATTTCTGGCTGTTGTTAATCTACTTACGGTTGATGCGTGGCAATTTACGAACACGAGTCTGCGAGATGTACTCATCCATTTAAATTATTTCTTAAATAATGACAACTAGTAAACATGTATTAAAAGAAACATTTACCATTACGAAAGTAAGCATAGATAGTAGGTAGGTCATGTATACGTACATATTAACATTGAAAGTAGGTAGGTCATGTAAACGTCCATATTAACATAGATAGTAGGTAGGTCATGTATACGTACATATTAACATTGGTAGTAGGTAGGTCATGTAAACGTTTATATTAACATAGATAGTAGGTAGGTCATGTATACGTACATATTAACATAAATAGTAGGTAGATCATGTATACGTACATATTAACATTGATAGTAGGTAGGTCATGTAAACGTTTATATTAACATAGATAGTAGGTAGATCATGTATACGTACATATTAACATTGATAGTAGGTAGGTCATGTAAACGTTTATATTAATATAAATAGTAGGAAGGTCATATATACGTACATATTAACATTGAAAGATGAACGATTCACCTTTTGACATTGAAATTATTTTGTCACAGCACTTGATGAATTTAAAATATATTCACAAATATGTTACTTAGTTTCACGCTTATGGTAAACGAAGGTTCAAATAACAATTTTTACAGAATAATAGGTACTATGGGGTTAAAAGTTTTAAACACAGTTGAAAGTTAAAGAATTTGAATGGGAGACAGTTCCTCGTACGATATTTTGTAAATGCGTTACGTAATTATCATAAAACGAAACCTTCCAAAAAGGAGAAGCAATGTTGCTTTCCATTCTCTTTATTTAGAAAAGGCTTTGATATAAGAAAGACACACACAAGGTTTCACAAATATTGTCTAATACCATAAGTGAAGTTCTATTTTAGTCGACATGCAAGCAGTTACATTTCTTGAAGGATAACACTAAATATACATAAGAATATGTAATAATCATTTTATTTACATAATATTCACACTCATCTTTTTTTCAATGTTTTCTATTTGAACTTAAATCTAATCAATTTACTCGTATGGTAATAATTGTCTTCAGTAAACACTAATCATTTTATAACGTGTTATGTTTACATTCAAAACATAAATCTACTTATATTATTTCTCAGTGGTAATAAACAGACTTAATAGTTTAGAATCTTCAAACCAAAACACCCAATGTCTCGCCGAAAGAAGAGCTCATTATCCAATCATTTTAATCAATGCATACAGTGCAGTCCCGTGTTGTCCAACGAAGTCAAAATACACTTCCTACTCGTGTTAGTTACCTTTTAACATTCAAAGGCAACAAATAACACGAGTCTCGTTTTTACTTAGTGGGACAGTATCACAAGCACGTTTGTAGAGATCTTACATCAATTTTATTAACCTTCTTGAATGGTTTTGAGACATTGAATTGGGCTTGTTGGTTTTCAGAAAACAGGTAATTTAGCAGAAAAAGCACCGTTAATAAGTAATGCTGTGCATACAAAATTGAAACATACATTTATGTTAACTGTGAACTATAAATATTTTTCAAACTACACACAAAAGGATATATTTTTAATTTTGAAAAATATTCATACGAATTAATTCCAAACAATGCTAAACATTAATGAAGCGACACAAGTCAATACTGTTCATAAACTTATAATTCATTACGAATATCCGAAGAAATGTGATTCATTCATTTTAGTCAACGGTGAACGTCAGAAAATAGTAGAGCAGGCTTAGCTTTACTGAATTAGTTAAAAGATTTATATTTACTTTATACATATTATTGTGCAAATAATGAATAATTCATAAGATGATGCTGTTCTCTCATGAAGATGAAATCTAGGATGTTTGTACTCACGCATTTAAAAACATTGGTTAAGTATTCAACTTAATACGTACATAACATTTTATTATTTGAGCTGCCGTAAGAAATACTGCGCTTCAGATGTCAGTAATTAAAGAACCCATTAGCATATATTTACTTCTTTTAAACAAAAATACTTTGGATAGTTCTATATAATATGCTAACTTGGAAGGCGGTGTGGGAACCAATCATTGTTATTTAGCAGGAGTGCTCAGGTAAATAGGGTGCGGTTTGTCCTGGTCTTCGTGATGGGTGCGTTTATCCACCAAATGCGTGGCGGGCTTAATTGGGAGAGACAGGTTGAGGCAGACCCACTGACCTCTCCAGCCGGATCCATCGCCTTGCACCGCAGTGGAAGGGATGAATTCATACGTCCATCACTTCTACATATATTGATCCCCAAATTCCTACCCACCCCTTGAAACTTTTTTTTCACATTTTTTTTTTTATCATTCCTTTTCTTAAATTGACCCTCCACGCAGAAAACCCAAAAATTGCATAGGCCCCGAGGGACGTTATTTTTCTCTGTGGAGTTCGTCAGAAAAATATTTTCATTGGACAACCTATTTTTACTTGAAATTTCAACGAACTACAAACCTTTCAAAATATATTCAACTTTATGTTTGCAATACCACAAATATTAGAATGAACTGGTTTTTGTGTAATAAAGATATATTTTAGAAACACCAATGCACAGAACATCCAAAAAGAGTACAATAATTAACGAAGTTTATGCATTCGAATGTGGAAAAAAGATATTGATTAATGACAAAAAAGTTTTTCGCTTCAGCGTGTGTTCTTTTTTCGCCTCAGACGATCTTACATTTTGTTAAAAGAAAGAAGCTTTGTTTAATCTAACATAGCGTAAAAAGAAAGTTTATATATTGTGGTCAGTTTAGAAAATTTGCGGTCAATTTCCAAAATAGTCAAACATAACCATTAATCAATTTCAGTAAATTCGAACCGTTATTCACAATACAAAGATATTATTCAAGCTTAATGTCAAAGTGACCGAAACTGGAAAATTTGAATATTTTGCCAATGCAAATTATTGATTAAAAAAGAGATATTGCACTGAAACGGATTTACTTTTGAGTATTGTAGAAAATATCGAAGCTGCTTTGGCCACGACTGGAGATTGAGACTGAAGACTGAAGAGGTTTCAATAATATTGTGTTACAGATTCAAGATGTAAGAATTGGGTTCATCGACCAGTGTAACATCATCCAGAGGGCGCGAGATGAATGGATTGGATGAATTAATGAGAAGACACCTGGATTTCCTTTGTTCATCAATGAAGAGTTTTTTTATCAGAGAATTAAGGTTGTCGATTTCATTTACAAAATACTAGAGTTTTTTTTCCTAAGCGAGACTCAGAGATGTTGATTTCATTAATAAAATTACGTGTTCTTGAGGTTTAGAGATTTTGGTACATTAATTTCATCAATATTCGTATTATGTACCCATTCTCATTAATGAGAGTGATTGATAGTGAATGTTGCTTTACTCAATGAAAGATACCTTATTGAGTCTGATGGAGCGCTCAGTACTTTGGATCATCCCTGAATGAGAGGTCACCTTGTTAGTTAAACAGTTGTAGTTGGGTCCTAAATATTATTAGCAGTTGCAGTTGGCGTTTTGGGGGCCCTGCGGGGGCTCCGTGAGGCGCTGCCCCTTGGCGCCCCCCGCCATCAGGTTGGGATCCGAGTCCAGACTCTCCGACATCTTGTCGCAGATTATGTCAACCAGCCTCTCGAATACAGCCTGAAAATATCAACGAAGTATTGAATAAGATTAGTAAAATTTTTCCTAAAAATAGAGTCATCTTAATTGCTTTAATTATCTTTACGTCGATCATTTGTATTAATGATTAGAAAATCGCTTTTATAATCAACGTCACATTTTGTTACTGCTTTATTATTCCGTGGAACTTTAATAACTTTACTCAAACTTCGTTCCCGAGACTAATAAATATCGTATTAAGAACATAATACTAATTCACGGCATTTATTTCTTCCGTCACGCAGGGCCGGCTTTGAGCTAAACCTAACGGCGCCTGGCGCGAGCAAAATTTTGACGCCCCTTATCAAAACCAGTTGACGCCTTAGTATTTTTATTTTATATTTTTGTGTATCGCCATTTTTGTGAAAAATAACCTCAAAGGCGATGCGTTAGGACTGTTATGTATTATCAGCGCATTGGCGCCTTGAAAATTCAGTGAGCGGAGCGAACTGCTCCAATTGCGCCCGTATAGAGCCGGTTTCACTACCTCTATATCCCTAATAATTATTTGGTGAAATACTGTTTTAGCTTATATTATTTCTCTTTTACAGACTTCTGCAATATTTTATTTATTTGCGTGCCATTTGTAGGAACTTGCAACATCTTGTTAATGTGAAGTTTAAAATTGGCGAGTGTCGATCTATTATACGGGCCGTGTCTTTTTATTCCTGCGATATTTATTTATCAGCTGCGATAGTAAAAATATGAAAACTCACCCGGAGGGCGCTTTAATTCATTTTAATGACAAGGGCGCGTTTGAAAAACAACAAAATGTAACTTAGACTTAGGTATAAAAAATAAATTACAGATAAAATTTATAATTTATCGACGATTTACAACTAATATTTATACCTAGTGACTACAACGAATATATATATATATATATATATATACATTTAACTAGTAACTTAAAACTAAGATTGATAACTAGTAGCCTACAATTAAGATGACTTATAACTAAGAATTATAGCTAGCAATTACAGACACGTGACGTGTAAATAATACTAATAACTAGGGTAGGTAATTTCACAGCCCCCTACCCATCCTCTTCAGCCCGGATTGGGAATATACAAGTTCTAGCGGCTCAGGGCAGTCAGTCGGCAGGTCTATTGGGAATATACAAGTTTTAGCGGCTCAGGGCAGTCAGTCGGCAGGTCTATTGGGAATATACAAGTTCTAGCGGCTCAGGGCAGTCAGTCGGCAGGTCTATTGGGATTATACAAGTTCTAGCGGCTCAGGGCAGTCAGTCGGCAGGTCTATTGGGAATATACAAGTTCTAGCGGCTCAGGGCAGTCAGTCGGCAGGTCTATTGCACGATATTCACAAAAATACGATGAAGAGATTTTTACCTTGACGTTGACATTCTCCTTGGCGCTGGTCTCGAAGAACTCGACTCCAAGCTGGTCGGCCAGCTGCTTGCCCCTCTCGAAACTGATGACGCGTTCCTCCTCCATGTCGCACTTGTTCCCCACCAGGATCACCTGCGCATTGTCCCACGAGTACGTCTTGATCTGTGTCACCCTGAAATTTAACAAACCCATGTTACATCCTTTTGTCTCGTTTTCCCGACTTACTAATAATGGATGAGCCTGCTGATGTTCCGAGGAAAGAGGGGGACAGGCCTATTGTTATTTTTTTTTAAGTTCATGGATTTCAGAATTTTCCTATCTAGAGCGAAGAAAAATTGGCGGTTTTCGTTTTCCAATTGCTGGTATAACTGATCTAACGCGCTTAATATTTATTAAATATTTTCTAATATTCAAGTTCAGGCTAAGCACGATGTATTAGGAGTTAAAAACTTTTAAACGGCGATTCCTGAGGAGTAAAAAATAATAATTTTCTGCTGTCCGATGATATTTATTCCAATTATAAACAAAAAGTGTATTTTTCTATCACACGTCTCAACTGATCCTATCTAGTCGGTACGGTGCTGCTGGAACGAGATGGAGTGCGTATCACGCGATTTCCGTGTTGTTGAAAAATATATTGTTTTGTTAATTTTTGACAGCAAAATAATATCCACATGTTTGACTCCAAATATACTCAGGTATCGCTGGTTAACTTTCAGATTCATGTTGATACACCCGATGTCGTGGATGAACGGTAACATAACTGTTAAATCGTTTCGATTTTGTTTGTTGTTGACATGCGACCCGTTTTGCGTGGTATTTAAAAAAACTATCTTAGATCATTATATAAAACATTAATATAATTTTTAAATTATATTTTCTCAACTATGTGTGTCTATAATTAAATGTATTAAGCTTCTTCATACTTTAAACAATTATGATAAATTAAAGTGATTTTTTCGGGATATTGTGCCATGTTGCGCTACCTCCTTCTTTGGCCAACGTTTCGGACAGCATTGCAGTATCTATCATCGGGGCAGATGTGTAATCATAATGATCAAGGTTTGGCGGTCTACTTGTTTATCTTTATATAGCCATTAACACTAGTAAATTGAAAAGTACAACACGAAGGAACTTTTACAGAAATTATTGATATTTTCAGATCACATTGTCGTTTCTATCGTGAACCACGATCATTTCTATTGAGCGCAATCACTAAATACTAGAACATTTATTTGTTTTGATAATCGTTACAAGTATCAACAATACACATTTTTAAGCTCTGCATAAATTGATTTAATTCATGGGTACCATGGATAAGACAACAATACAGTGCATCAGTGGGTTTTTGTTCGAGCAAAAGTGGTGGCAGGCGGTGTAAAACAAAAAAAAACTAGGTGGAATGTCGTAACTTTTTTCTTTTATATTTTACTACAACGATGGGTCTACCTCCATTATTAATAAAACTGCACTTCCATACCTATCATTTTACAATATTCTCAGTGTATTTTATACAAATTTTTATAACACCAAATTTGAAAACAATACGAAAATGTATTTTATTGGTAAAGTAAATAAATTTACGTCAACAGGGGATGAAAAATTTCTATCGGACGTGCCGTTACTCGTGGTTAAGGTTGTGGGTAGTTACATATCGTTTTATCTGAAATATTGACAAATAATCTCAACCCGAAAAATCCCTCAGCCGAGCATATTGATCTCTTTTATGGAAAATAACGGATAAAATATGGGAACATTCCGTGTGTATTTATTTTGACGTCCGCAGCGGGGACTGTGTGTATCTCTTTCTCTAATGATAGCATTTTCTCTATCATTTAGAAAATTTCTTCCGGAAGGCTTATATATATTATACATGCACATTATATTTATAGAAAATTGACGTTTTGTAATCAGTGTAAACAAATATTTTAGGGCGCTTACACTGGTAACTCTTTAAACATTAAAACATCAAAACATCAAAACATCAAAACAATGTACTACGGAATTGTAAATCTTAAAAAGGCCTACAGAAAAGTCTGCGGTAGTATATGTATATCTATCTCTTAAGGATAACCTAAAGTAATTATTTTAATCTTTTGCATACATGATGGGTTATTTGCGAAGCTATTTCGACCAATTTTATATTGTTCCCTATCCAATTAAAAGAATTCTGTTAGTTAGTTGGGCATTTCATGAAGATCGAAATTGCCCTTTACAGCATTTCATTAACATTTATGTCTTAGAAGATATTACAGATTTAAAAAGAAATGTCGAGAAGCTTCTTTGACCAATATAGTTTCAAACGTTACCCAATTATTCATATTAGCTTTATTTGGCATTTAAATTTAGATAAACATTGTTTTAATAATATCTCAGAAGACATCACAATTTGAAAAATCTCTCAAAACGCTCGGCCTCAGTTTCAATTGAAAAATCAAACCGATATGTTACTAAATATAACAATAAAGGTGCCAATCAGGCTACGTTCAGCAAATAATCACCAAATGATGTAGACAAATATTAATCTGGTCGTTACATCTGGAGCTCCGAAGCAGTATGGATTATTTTATCATTCAATAAATAAATAAATACCTTATCTATCTTAGTGAAATGGCGTAAGATAGATGAGGTACACAGTAAATGCTGATAAGTAGGTGTATAATAAGTGAAGTATGTTTGAAGTTTAGAGCGTACATAACATCAATTAACACAACAGTGCAGGTAAGAACATAATGAATGTAAATAAAAAGCTAACTGTGATATCCTGTAATCAATATAATGATTAAAAAAATATATTCGTCTGACATAACATGTAAGTTACTCAACGTGAAGATGAATAGTTAACGTATATATATAGATATACGCTTAACGGTAGGTATAAAGTAGGTAAAATACATTTAATAATTAATGTTTATATATCACCAGACAAAAAAAATAAATTTTGAAATAATGTTGATAAATGTTGAACTTGAAACGTTGAAGGATAAAAAATAAACGTTAATGAAATGAATATATGATATGACATGTTGTAAGGGTTTATATTTTTTCTAAAAAATTTATATTTCGATATAATCTAAGAATTTATTGACTTTATTTTTCAAGAATAACCCTAAAAAATTTGAACAGGCGTATACATTTATAAACGTAAACATTAGGGTGGTTACAAGGTATAAGGTGAAAAAATATTTTCGTCTTAATGCTGGCCTGACCCCCCTAATATTTGCCATTTGTCTAAAAAATAAGATTTGGAAAGTTTTAGCTCGATTGGATAATGTTAACTTGTGCCTCATCGCGATTAAATATGAAAAAAACGATTTTTTGCAAAAAAAAAAAAAAAAACTTCATTTAATCACTTTTGATCAAATTTTGTTTCCTTTGAACATTATTTATTTATTTATATATTACACGCCCTAGTGAGCTTTTCTTTAAAAAAAATATAATCATTTTGTTTTACAGAAAACACTTTAAAATTAATAATGGCAAAAATGAATCCTCACGCATATAATTGAATTTAAGATATTCAACAAAACAAAATAGTAGAAGCGGAGAAGTTATATGGGTAGATAGGTATATTTGTGTCTAGAAGAATAAAAGTGATAGAATATAAAACATTTATACTGATTAGTTTTCAAATGAAATATATCACCCAGATCAGAATATTTGTTTCCGAGATTGTGAAGTCTCGGAATCGGAGAATTTTGGTACGTTAGTGTCTTGGTGTTATTGAAGTAAGAATGTAAGAAATGTCGGCATGATTTTTTGGGAACATGGATATTGATACATTGAAGTAATTCGGGACAGTCAATTTTAAAATGTAGTATTCTATAACAATATTATAGAACAATTAAAAAACCAACAGCCAAGGGATGATTACAAAGAATTAATTCAACTTTCGTTAGTTGTGTTAGGACATACTCCCCCAACAGATACTTTTTTCAAAGTTCCTGGTGCCATTCATCACGCTAGATGGATGCAAAGGCCATTTATTGTATCAAAATATATCTTTTCAGGGATCAATTTACATTAACAAATTTAAAAAAAAAGTTATCACTGACATTTGTTTATTTTAAATAAAAAAATATGTAAAAGCGTGGTTTAACGCCCCCAAACCCACTTTGGCCCCCAACCAAGACCTACAATTTTTAAAATCTCTTGTAAAATATAGAGAAATCGATAAAGAACTTGCAGACAAGGTACTGTCTTAAATGATAAATCATCTGTGGTACATCAATTCTGAGCAAGTCGCATTTTCTTTCTTCGATGAAAATTTAGAAAAAAGTGTCAAAACAAGCATGGCTGTAAAAAGTCTAGAATTAATTCCAATTGAAGAACAAACGTGTGATAGGGATGTGAAAGCAAAACTCAGTCTCCATTAAGTGGATAATTTATTGGACAAAGATATCGATTTTTTTGTTTCTCATCAAACTGTAAATTTTTTCAAAAGATTTGAAATTGATACAGAATTTTTAAATACGGATCCTGATATATGGTGTGAAAATGCACATTATTTAAAAGCAAAAAAAATATTGAACGGTTTCAAGGTTGTCAATGACACAGCAGAAAGAGGGGTAAAATTAATCCAAGACTTCAATTCCTGTTTGACAAAAGACGAAGAACAACGACAGTTTCTGTTACAAGTTGTCTCGGAATGTCGAAATTTTTTTCCTGACTCTTCAAAAGCCACGTTATCTAAGTCATTACCACCTTAATCTGATAATTAATTGTAAATGTAAATAATAATAATAATATTTTCTTTCTTTCATAATACTTTTTTTTTAAATAATAAAACTTTGAACATTATTTCTTCTTGTTTTTTATACCTTTTTGCATTTCTTTTCTCGTAAATCCATCATTTTCAATTTGTATTGGGCTGTATTTACTTTGAAAACAGTTTTAAATACACCCTTTTTTATGTACCAATTGAGAAAATAAATAAAGTAAAATCTGGACAGCACATGTAATTAAATCTTGCAATATTGACAGGTATTTTATAAAAAAAAAAAATTATAGAAAGTTAAACTTCAACCTTGATGAGGCACGGGTTAACTTTATCCAATTAAGCTGAAACTTCACCAATCTCATTTTTTAGCCAATTGGCAGCTTTTAAGGGGGTCAGCACAAAAAATTCCAACATTGATTTTTTGTAACCACCCTAGTAAACATGCACATTTCAAATACAGAATTAAAATAATTTTCTGGTCACAAAAAAAAACTACATTGTCTTGTAGATCCTTTATAATAATTAACATACTTTAATATTACGTATACTTTGTCGCTTGTCTGAATTCTTGAAATAAACCGTTCCAATTTATAAAATGACATTTTTTCAATTCATAACAAATGTGAGCTCATTAAACAAGAGTTACAAACACTCACAGACAGACCAAAAGTAAAATTACTATGTTTGATTCTACTCTCTGGGAAGGAATTTCCAATGATTCGAGTAATAAAGTAGTTCGAGTATACATGCCTTCGTAAAATGAGCCGAAGTCAATATACTAATTAAATATTATTACTAACATGTCGGGTCAATAACGATTACTAACACACTAATAAGGTCATAACGATTACTTATACACTAATTCCAATATGTTCGCAGGAATATTAACTCCCAGAGTTCCAGAAAGAATGTCTAATGTACCTACATGAACACAATATTATACCCGATAACTTTTTTTAGGAACTTCTCGTTAGAAAAACTAGCAGAGAACATTAGGGTTATTTTACTATAATTGAATTATTTAAATTCATAATAAAGTTAAAATTACGAAGCCCAACTTATATGTTACTAGCTAAAGTGTACCCGGCGTTGTTGGGGTTTATCTTTAGGAAATAGACACATACCGTTGGAGACTTTTATGTAAGATATACAATTCCATGGTACATTATTTTGATATATCTCATAAGGTTTGGCCAGCGTTAGCAATGAAAGCGCCCGAAAATATTTTTTTACGACTCGGTTTCAAAACATCGACTTTTTTATACTTTGTATAAATATAATATGCTTGTATTGTATATATAACCCTTCGGGGGAAAAATTTTCCAGATGACAGTGAAAACCCTGTCAAAATACGTTGTGTGGTTTAGAAGAAATAAGCGTACAAACAGACAGACACGGATAGCGACTTTATTTTATACCATTTAGAGATTATAAATTGTTTTTTTGTTCTTCTTTCGATTGAGGCGATTTATGAAAATGAAAATAAAGTAATGACATTTGTGGGGGAAAAAATTCAGAATGGTCAGCCCTTCACGATCCGACGCAAGTAACGAAGTGAGTGATGGAAATTTTTGGGAATTAAACCTTGATGTCCCAGCGCTGAAATGGAACCTCACATGAGGACAATACAATAATTTATAATGTATTGTCCTCATGTGAGGTTCCATTTCAGGCTGACAATTCTAAAATCACTTAAACATTTGTGGGGAAAAGGTTGAAGTGATTTCAAAATGGTCAGCCCTTCACGATCCGACGCAAGTAACACAAGTGATGGAAATGTTTGGGAATTAAACCTTGATGTCCAAGCGCTGAAATGGAACCTCACATGAGGACATTACAATAATTTGGAGATAGCTTGTGTATCTCTGGGACAATGTTTTGATTCATTGTCCTATCCTCCAAACTGGGACAAGACAATTTTTTTATTTTTTACCAGTATTCCTTAACGTAATTTAAACATATGAACTTACCAATCTTGCACACTATTGAAGCTTTCCTCATTGGTAATATCATACATGAGGATGAATCCCATGGCGCCTCTGTAGTAGGCTGTGGTGATAGTGCGGTAACGCTCTTGCCCCGCGGTATCCTGGAATTACATATATTTCGTTTAAAATAACTTAGCGAACACTATATTTTTAGGTAAATTCAAAGACAAAATATTTACCATTTCTAATGATGTCGGTAAGAAAGGCACACAAAAAGGGAGAATAATCTTTTGAATTTAACACGTGGTCTAGGCAAATAAATCTATGGCTTGATTCTAAAAAGGGCGAGTGTCAGTTTTTGCGTTTTCCCCTCAAAATTGGGTTTACTTGTGAATTTTAAAAGAAACTTCCGATTTGGAAAAAGGGTTCGATTTTCGGTAGACAATATGGTACTGGAAATTGCTTTTCTTCATATTAATACTTCCCAAAAAGAGAAAATTTTACATAGGCCTCATGAAATTCTAAAAAGGTACATTTGCCCTTTCGGAAGCAAACACAGATATTTCTTGACAAACGTTTTCAAAAAGTCAAGCAGGTAAAAAACCAAGCATAATGTACATCGTTGCATAATAACAGTCAAAAGCATCTCAATGCAGACCGTATAATTAAAATAAAATGTGTTAAAAAAACTCTGCAGCGACATCACGATTTGTTTTGTAAGTGTATTAAAATATTTTTCGTAATTCCAATTCACTTTAAATATCAGTATTTAAAAAGTATTTAATTGCACACAATGTAAATATTCAGATGAAAATATTCCAAATGTATTTTTGTTCACATCTGCAGTCCTGTTTATTTTAATTGGGCTGTTATGTTGAAATTCATTCTTTCAAGGAAAGAAGGGATGATAAGTCCACGCAATACGCGGCTTACTCTACCCAACTAGGAATAACCTAACCTCGCAACACCAGGGGTAATATCTTTTGGAGACAACGGGACATGTTTGTCTAAATAAGCTTTGCCAATTAAGTTAAATTGGTCTGCTTATTCAGTCTCGGATATAAACACAACGGGGGGTCACATTACGAAATAAATACATCACGTCACACCAGTGTCAGTTTCAACCTTGTTATGACTAACCAGGGTTAAAAAAATGGTTTATCCAGTGGGTTAATCAAAAAATGAGTACGAACTCCTAATTCAAAACCCCTCTTCTTTTAAGGTTTATTGTTTAATGTGGCGAATTAACCCTTAAACGGATTTGTTGATCGGAAATAGTAAAACAAACAAAATTATACAATAATTGGTTTTTATGTGTTAAATAGTTTTATTTTTTTATTTTTTTTTATTCATATAATGTTCGTCAATGCACGTAATAATTATATAGAACGTTTAAAATATTGCTAATTTATTAAAAATCTCTACAACCTATTAGTCTATCTTACTATCGCGATGTCAGAAAACGTGTTCATAAAAGTTCTTAAATATTCGCTTCTCGTCATTGTACATTATCAGGAATTCCGATATATTATGAATGTAGTAAAAATTTTATAGGAAATATTTTTCAAACTAATTTTTCTCCGTGCATAGATATGGAGAATATTGGTTGCTGGGAAGTATTTCATTCTGTTTGTTTAAGGGTTATGTTGCATTTCAGGTATTTTTTGCAAATAATCAAAACAGACAGAACGTGCTCCAAAACGCTCCAAATATCCGCGGGGGCTAAGGGTTAATACCAAAATCAATACTCTGAAATGGAAAATAGCAATAGCAAAAATTTGGGAGGTGGGTTTGGGTACCGCCGCCCCCGGAACCATTTATTGGATAAGCACCACCTCTGCCACAAGTTACCCCAAGTACGTTTGGTGATTTAGCAGGGGTGCCCGGGTTCATCGAGTGATGTGTGTTCAGGATGTGCCAGTCCTCCAGCTACGTGGCGTGCCGGATCGGGAGAAGTTGTTTTGGGATTACCCTTTGACTTCTCCACTGATCTCTCCTGACCCATTGCCTTGCGCCGCGGAAGCGTACATCATTCGCCTGTCACTCCTGAACTCACTGATCCCTAGATTCCTACCCACATCGCACAATAGGTAATGCCAAATACCTCAAACGAAGTATAAAATAATAGTTATTTGCTATCTAAGGCGATGCACTACGTCGTGTAATATTTTAAATTGAGCCGCTATCAATAACAACCCCTACGCAGATGGCGATAAGGTTAAAATTCCCGCTTAACACCATCCGCCAGTTTTGATTTATGCAAGAAAAAAACATGGCCAAAAAGTGCCTTTTGTTTTATTTTGTGGATGTTCAGACATAATTTTTTTTTTCGAACATTTTATAAATAACTTAATTTGCCACATTATACAATAAAATCATAACAGAAAATGGGTTCGTAAGTAGGAGATTTTGAACTTTAAGTTTCAAAGGCCTTATACATTATTTTTTTCTGGGCTTATAAAAAGACTTATCTAAAAAATACTCGATTATTTCAAAGGCCAAGATGTATTCTACTCGCAGTATTTAATTAAAGCATCTGAAACATTTCTAGGTGACCAAATTTTCAAACCAAAAACACATGATTTTGCATTACTACGTATGGCATCGCCTTAAATGCTTTATTTTACATTTTAGGTATTTTTTCTCAATAATAAATATTTATCTTTCCTTATACGCATTTTTTGCACACTTTAGCAGAAATATTGCGGGCATTTTGTTATGATTTGGAAAAATCTTTTAGTTAGTATAGTTTAGGTTAGATTTTTTTGCTAAGATTTTGAAAATGTTACGATACGCCACAATTGTACTACCCCGCCAGGAGCACTCCTGCCCCGGTGTGACCTGTACACTACATCAGTGTTCAGAGTAATTCTCCAACAAGGAAGAGGTCTTGGGTTCAATTCCTAGTTGCGACTGAATAATTTTCTGTCTTTTGTGTTTCACATTTTTGCTAGAGGATCCTCAAAATTGTCTCAATGATAAAAAATAAAAATAAATTTTAAAAACACCTCTTGCAATAAATTACTAGAGGTGATATTTACGATAAAAAATACAATAAATATATGTTATAAATCCCAAATACCTGTACTATTTTAAAATTTCTGTAATTGTTGTCAGCCATTTACAGTTATCATTATTGGTTAACAGCAGTTCAATAAGACGCTACCTACGTCCGTTCAATAAAAGCTATTATTTTAGATTACTTAATCGATCAATAAATGTTTAATATGACAAAAGCCCAAATCGATTCCATTTACACGTTTCCCATCGACAAAATATCAAAGCAAAGGTAATTGGGTGATTTCTTTCCACCTTCCCGGCTTTTGTATTTTCACCTTGAACAATTTTGTCATCATAATAGTTCGGCAGGCTGGTTCTTTCCAGACTTTTAACTCACACTTTCATTATCGAATGTTTTCCACCAACTGTTATTGAAATCAAAGCAATATATAATATAAGGTTATGATTGTATTTATTATTTACCTATTTGTTGCGAGTACAAAACACATATACGATAAATCTCCACTCAACTGACGCCTTTACTATTGACCGATGTATCAATCAAAATCAAACAAATACGAATATTATTTGTTTTCATTCAATATCCACCGCAAAATATGTCTGTTTCCCAGTGTTTATAAATCAACAAGCTTAGTTACAAGTAGCGAGTTGCAATTGATGTGACCGTGTTTACAAGTAGCAAAGGGTGGGTGGCAGATAGTTAATTAAAGTAACGTGGTTCATTTCCGATTTGTTCCGACGTAGCAGCGTGTAACGTTCGGCAGGTGACGTTGCATTAACCTAGTGAAATGTTTCCTACATAGCTATGGATTTTGTTTACAAACTATAAAAATTACGTGTTCTAGGATGAGGGGAAGTAACCTTACTTTATTTCTACTTATCACATTGGGTATTTGTTAAAAGTTGTTGTTTTGCTTCAAAAACCTGGTGTCAAATTACAAAGCCGTCAATTTATTTTCGTAAAGTGGCTTCTGGTTTTAGAATATTAGCAAAGATTTTTATTTCTTATTGATTTAAAAATTTGTTCATATTGGAAAACGTACGAGAGTTAAGAGAGTACTCATATCGTTACTAGTTTACATCGTACAAATTATATGGCTGATATTATAATAAAAAATAAACACGCATACTTTTCTGTGATCTCCGCATAACTTCTGTATACCTACTCATAATATTTAAATACCACATTACGTTCTATTCAAAGAGCCTGTGGTTAATTTAAATGGTGAAGAATTTTTCTAAAACAAAAACTTGTTTTACTTATTTACTATGTGCAAATATGTTATTTTGTTTTTATAAACTCGTAGTTTGAGAATATTGTCACAACTGTTATTGTTAAAAAATAGTCCCAGAGAGAGCTCATAAGCACGTTATCGGCAATCGTCTTACATGAAGACGAAAAAGACTGAAGATACTACAACGACGACGTCACGTAAACTTCTTTCTGGGACTAGTACAATTACAATTCTTGAATCAACTCTCATGTACTTCCCTGGTCAATTTATTACAATTAAGTTAATTTCCGCTGTATTAACATACAATGAGAAAACATTTTCCGGTCTCTATATTTCTTCCTATATTCAACAGGATCACTCTACACACTATCCCAAAGACGACAAAGGCCGTGAGATAAAATAATTTCCTCAGTACGGAGTTAAATAAGTTATTAATTTAAAAAAAATATATTATGAAAAAAATATTTTGCTGGAGCGTTTATTTTAACTCGAATTTTGAATCGTCAACATAAATAAAATCGTCCCTGTATGTGTATTGCAAATAACATAGTAAAAAGAATAGTTGAACGACTCACCCATATTTGAAGCTTCACCCTTTTGTCGTGGCGGAAGACAGTCTTGACTTTGAAGTCTATTCCGACCGTTGAGACGAAGGCCGATGTGAACGAGTCGTCTGCGTACCGGAACAGGAAACTGTCGAACAACGTCATATTATTGTATCGGAAGGGGAAACAACATGGCCGCCAGCCAATCAAAGCCAGTTCGAAAGTGCTTTTTTCACAGAATGATGTCGGCAACAGTTCCAAAGTTTTTTAATTGGTTCCAGGCTTATTTCCTGGGTGAGTGATTAATTTTGTCGAAGGGAAAAAGCTTACTAAATAAAAAATATATATATATTTTATTTTAAATAATTTCAGTTGACATGAAAATGACATACTTCGTTTACACCGTATACCACTATTTAACAAAAAAAATATCAAAATAATAAATATTAGTACCTGTTATTTGACCTGATGAATAAAACATTGGTTTTGAAACATGTTGATAATTTGTATTAGGTACCTAGTGGTCAAAGCAAATTTGGTTACTTTCATGTAATAAATTGACGTAAAACGGTGAATTTGCAATTATTATTGAAGAACATGTGACTTAATATTTCTATTTTTGATACTGACAATTCGTGTAAAATAATATAATAAAAGGTTTCAAAACTTTTTCCACCATATATTATTTCTGACCGTAACCGGTTTCAGACTGTTAAGGCCATCTTCAGACTGGTACAAATATTTCTTAACCTATGGCTTATTATAATACTAAATTAAATAAACTTCTGAAAGAAATTCCACTTATATCCAATTTTCCAATTACCTATGTCCTAAATCCTATATCTAAATTTCGCTAATAAACAATTAGTTTTTGTTAATTAAGTGTTAGTCTCAAGTGACCTACAAGGTAAGTATTGTACTGTATATTATCTCCATAAATAGTTAGTAATAACATAGATCACTGTAGAAATGTATTATAAATTTGTACATCGCCCTTGAGGTGATTTTGCACAAAAACGGCGCTATACAAGTCATCCAAATATTATTATAATTATTATTACATTTAGGGGCGGGGGGACAGGGGGTATAACAATGGGTTTATTCAAATTATTTTGGATTATAGATCACTTCAATTAAATGACAGATCTTTTAATTACAATATAAAAAGTTTTATGCAAAAGAAAAATTATGAGATAAATTGATGAGGCATGGAATGACAGGAAATTGTATATTGGTTCTGGAGAGGGTGTGAGTCTTATCAAGCATTTATCTCCAAGGCATCCTTGTGATTAAATTCTATTTATGTTTTTGAGTTCTTTCTCATCATTTTTGTATTTCATGTCTTTTTGCTCTCATTCTGGGTTGATTGTTTTATTTTGTTTGAAGTACGGGTTGATGTCATCATGCTAAAAGAAAGAAACATGCTTTTTTCATATGTCTTCTGGAACTACAAACCATATGAGTGGATTTTCCGGTAAAGTGTATATTTAATGTTTTTTTGTATGTTATGCTAAGAAATATAAAATAGAGATTGCTTTTCTTTCCTCAAAATTTTGTGTCATGCGTAAGAACTTATTTAATAATGCGTTTACTCACAATTTACTAGACGTTATATCAACCGACTTCAATGATAATTTCACAGGCTCAAATGCTATATCCAGCTCAAACGACGCTAGTCAGTATGTAAAATACTCCAAGCTTATGTATTTCAAGAAAAATAACTTGTTACACTGAAACAACTGACAACACTGAAATTGTCAAGATAAGCGTTTCCAGAAGTTGATATGATTACCTGAAATAAATAATGACCTTAAAAAACGCACCTAGAGGGAAACATGAAACTCTTAATTCAAAAATAAAATTCAAATATTTACGACCAACAATATCATTTTAAAATTACGTTTATCCGATATTAAACAAATTGCGAGAAGGAAGATTTTTCGTCGATGACGTTCTTAAGACCTTTCGACTAACTTAAATCGACCGGTTTCGCTTATTACAAGCATTTTCAGGGTACAAAATTACAAATAAAAAAATGCATTGTTTGTGTATATATAGACAGCGACAAAACATAACATAAAATAAGAGAACAGTGAATTATGTATCATGATCTTAAAATCTAACCCATATACAAATCTATACCTAGTAATAATTATATTGCGTTTTGGTTTAGAATGTGTTTAGTTTTTAAATTTCAAAAAAAATAAAAATGTCCAATAGTCTAATATTGGGCAAGAGTATATTCGGGTATATTTCCCACAAACTAATAAATCTCTTGACCAAATTTTCGGGTGCCGCATTGTCTCTTTAGAAATAATATTTTATCCCATTATGTATACGACATTAGCTATCTCTTTCTCAATGCTACCATGTTACCTTTGCTACCGTGTTTTTGGATCAGTTTATTTTTGTACCGCGAAGGTGCTTGTACTAAGCTAAACCGGTCGGTCATATACATATATAAGGTAAGTATAAGACACCGTGTCCACTTTTTCCAATATAGACTTTTATATGTGGTGAAGATTTCAATTAGAGAGACGCAAACGTTCCGACGCCCTACGACGTTAAAATAATAATAACGTTAAAATAATCGCCCTACGAAGAACTCAATCCATCGATTTACCGAGTTCCATTTTCAGTCCATCTAATTGAAAATTACGTAATAGTTCATATTTTTTAATTGATTGTTTGTTTTTAAATATTCTACGCCACCTTTATATCTTCCAGATCAAATAAACTATTTTTTTGCAAGATCTGAGTGTTCGTTTTTAAATGAACCTACTGGTATAACACATTTCTGTGGTTCTGCAAATTGTTTATCTACTTCCTAAATAAAATAGACAATATTTTAACTAGCCTAACCTACCTAAAATTAAATAAATAAATTAAATTTCGTGGTCATAAACAAAGTAATTGTTTTATTTTTATTATTATGACAAACCACAAAGTGATTGCTTTCTACCAAAATATAAAATGATTTTTATTATATTCTCTTCAAACGGTATTTTTACCCTATTTCTAAAGATAGAAATAAACAATGGCGTAGAATTCTGTTTTTGGATATCGATACTTATAAAATTATATATAAAAAATATTTCTGGTACTATTCAACCGGCGTTTTACACTAATAACAAAATGAAGAAATATATTCTTTATAATAAAGATAGCGAAAATCAAACAAAAAAATCAGGAGTTCATAAACTCAATTGGGATGATTGTAATTTCTTTTACAAAGGTAGAACCAATAGAAACTTTGAAGTCAGAACTAAAAAACATCTCAGGGATCTAAATGGAAATAGTGAATCTGAGTTTGCGAATCATCTTTTGAATAATGATCACACTTTCGATAAAAATTCAAGTCTTAAAATACTTCACTCAGGATTAAAGCATCGCAAATAAATAATTTTCAAATTTTAGAAATTAGAAAACATGTCAATATAAAATCAGATATAATTAATAAGCAAAAAAAAATATAAATAATAATGAAAAATGCCATTGCAAAGTGAAAAGCTTCCAGAACAAATCTTCTTAAACGTGGTCAAGTAATTTTGGAATAATTTTATATTTATTTCAATTTTTGGTGAGATGCCTCGCTAATTTAAAAGTGAGATTACCGTGATGAGTTTACATTCAAACGTTTGAAGCTTCCCCAAGGGTCGAGAGCGCCCTAGGCATGGCAGGGCGTCTTAAATAAAGGGATCGTTACGGAGATGAATCGACGGCTATTCGAGGATTGATTAATTATTCATCCATTGAGCAACTAAAGTATTTAGGTACAGGGTTGCTGGCAATTTATCAATTCAACTTAAATGTAGCCGTTTACAGTGAATTCACGCTTATTTATACTTTATCTAAGGTGCGTATAAACAGAACAAAATTTCCGCGAGCCGAGCCCTTTCCCATAATTTGCGGCTCGCCTCGCGGAAATTTTGTTCTGTTTATACGTAGCGTAAAATTTTCAAATATTCTAACGTTACTGACGCAGACATTTCATGAATAAAATCTTAAAAGTTTAAGCCTAGGTACGTCTAGAGGACAAATGAATAATAAACGCCGATATTGTTTTACGGAAGCTTCTGTTACTCCCTTGTCACTGCAAATCTATGTGAATCTATTTAATTTATATTAACTTTATTTTAGCCATTCGTACATTCAAGATTACATTTATTACTAATTATATACAAAAATTGTATCGGTTTAGAACAACAAGCTGCGACTTCCGTTACAAATATCGATTGGAAGACCTAGGCAATTGTACCGAGTACCAACATTACTACGATGACAGCTGCGTTCGAATCGCTTATGAGTTCAGATATGGTTCAAATCCAGCAGAGCATGCGGTAAACTTGTTACAGACACGAGGAAGCTTGGCTAATCATGGCGACACACGTAATGAAAAAAACATTTATTTTATTTAGTATTCTTTATATTGGTTTATCATGTAGCTTCTCCTTTTAAATACTTGTTCATTACGTTCAAATGAACTGGCGCCTTATAAATTCATTAATTATTTAACTATCTTTAAATATAATAATGTGGCGATATTTTTAACTTAACTATCAAAAAATATCTTCGAGTTTGGCCACCCTTGAGATTAATATTAAATAATTATTTAATATTAAGACATTTTTACAATCATGAACAGTTCGTATTCTTTGAGAAATGTTACTTCAAACTTTAAATAATAAACTTACATTTTATAACAGAATTTGCTTTTCATTTAGATTGTCAATAAATGCTTTTTATATTTCATTTATATTTTCTGCCTAGTAATTTTAATATTTTTATTATTTCTTGCATTTTATTTTGAGTACCATGGTTCCTACAATCCAGCTTGAATCTATCAATTGGTGCAGGCTTTGTGATTACCGGTAGCGCATTACAATATTGTATTCTTTTGCACAGTAAATTATTTTGTTATTAGCTTTGTCCTTTTTTGGTAGTATTTCATTTCGCGTTCTTATGTTATGTCTGTGAATTTTTTGTCTAATATATATAATATAATTTTCTTTGAAAAAAAATTGGTGATGGGTTGCTTATTATTTTTTCTATTAATATCATCACATTCGTGGTCAGCATCTGTTTCCCTGTCAGCCAATTTAACATTTTTCATAATAACATTTTATTTACTTTTGAAAAATCTATTTCTCCTTAGTATTTTTCTCATTGCTCTATTTAGGAGAATTCGCTACGTATTTTGTTATCTGTCATTATAAAAGAAAAGAATCGTTGAGCAGTAGTTATGGTGTGTTACTTTCGGTTAACACTGTAAACAGAATATATTTTCTGCTTGTTGCATGGTGATTAGCGGTAAGTAATAATAAATTAGTCCGGTAGGTACCTAAGCATTAAATTTTTTTTTAAAGAATTAATAAGCAGCAAAAACAACATTAGAAACCTGTTTTATTTTAAGATATTTTTTGTTTTATTTACGAAAGTGAAAGTTTCCATATTTCTACAACGATTTATAAAAAAAGCCTTCGCTTTGAAGAAATCCTTTTGACAACGAGGGGTTTACATTTCATCATTGCGGCGTCGTGGAGGGGGTGCAATTTCTACGAGAAGATATCTATATTATATTTCTCAGAATTTTTCAGTATAAGTAAATTTTGAATTTATGGTTTTCTAAATAGTTCTTTATTTCGGGGGGAGGGGAAAGCATGTGATCTCTTGTTTTGCAAAGGGCTCTAAAGGTAAATTTAGTCAAAAGGTTCTGGATAGAGTGATGAATAGAAAAATCAAAGACGCAGACATACGTCAACATTACTTTAGATAATATGCTGATTTTAAGCGCCGCGTCTATAGGTAGTGGATAGCACGTTAGACGTTATGATAGGACAATATCTTATGCTCGTTTTATCGTGGTGGAGTTCTTTGCTTCTGAATTCCAGAGGTCGGTGGCTTAAAAACTGACATTGGTAAGATTTTATAATAAAGTGTATGGATTTATTCACGCAAAAAATTGTACAAATTCAAATTTAACTCGCAGTCCGCTCCAATGTGGAAGAATTTCTAAGAGAGGCCTTCACCTTTGACCTATAACATTTGCGAGAAACCACGATTTGGCGACCAGATCTAAAAAAACATATTTTCCATAAACCCATTTCCTTTCCATCCCAAACTACCCCAGTCTTAGACAAATAAAAATTCTCTAAACAAATAATACCATAGCTTGGTGGCTTCAAGCAGTGGGCCACGTGTGTAGAATTACATGCAAAATAAAATAAATGCTTGATACGGTGTCATACACATCCTTATAAAAAGAAAATCCTTGCCTAACCCAATAACGAAGAAGATTTTCTTTCCCCTGTCTCCTACTGCGGTCCAATCATTTTTTGTGATCGATACACCCGATAGGCGGAGATTACGAAGTGCGGGAGAAAATATCCTATTTTTATTAGTGGGAAGATGTTATTACCATGTTTTTCATTACGGGAGAGGATAATTAAAAAGTAATGCTCTCGTAACGAGTATTTTATGCACAACACACATGTAGTAAACGTATTTACGGCTTCTTAAAATACAATTACTTTGGCTTAATAGGTTTCAAGAAATTTGGGTGTAGAGTCACGTGGGGTAACCGTACGCGGAGTGTAAGTGTTCGCAGTGATGTTTCCGACAACATTGTGCATGTTAAGCGCCCGCGCGTTCCTTAATTCAGTAGCGTTCTGGATCGCGCCGAAGAGGGAAATGTGTACAGTGGATGCTGATTTGTCAATAAAAACTGGTAGGTAAATTACTTTTTTTCGTGCTTTTCTTAAATTTTTCATCTCCGTTAACGATGTGTGCTATTGTGTAACCAGCTGTGTCAAAGCGACGTGGTCTATGATAATTTTTAGTGAAATATTGTTAGTTAGACGGGTGCAAAGTGATAATTCTAATAAAGATAACCACTAATCTGATTTTAAAAGTTTTTTGAATTTTGGTGTGATGGGGTAAGTGTGCTGGGGTAAGCGTTCGCAGTTGTATGAGTGCGAACACTTACCCCGATAGATAAAATTGATTTTATAGCATAATATTTCAACTCTCGTTATATTTTTAGAGTGAAATATGCCGCGTGTGTACGTGAGAAAGCATTCAGAGAGGTCAGTTGGGCTTGTCAAAAGGCTTGTAAAAGAGGGGAAGAGTCAGCGGGCTGCTGCAGATATTGTTGGGATGAGTGAAGCCACTCTGCGTAAACGCCTAAAACTAAAATTAATAGCAACTTCGATGAGGAGATATCGTCCGACTTTTACACCAGATAAAGAGGTAAATTTTTAGATAAATAGGTACTTAATTTATCGTGCAAATGTCATTTTTTTGTGAAACCATTGATCTGATAATTATTAATTTATTTTCAGGCTGAAATCGTTGATCATTGTAAAAAAACTGACGAAATGTTCTACGGCCTGACTATGCAGACAATGGGAAAAATTGTTTACGAGTATGCTGAAATCAACAAGATCGAGAACAGATTTGACAACATTACAAAAACGGCTGGCAAGGATTGGGTGTATAGATTCCTAAAACGTAACCCTGTTTTAGATTTAAGACAGACTACTCCCACAAGTATTGCGAGAGCTATTGGGTTTAACGTTGTTCAAGTTCGGCGGTTTTACGCAAACTGAAAAATCAAGTCTTTGTAAAAAGAAACTTCAGCAGAAGCAGAGAGATGCAGATGCAAAAATTGTCCGAAAACCAGTAGTTAAAACCATGGAAATCGGACGACCACCTCTTTTCAAGAAAGTCACACCACAAAGAATCACCACAAAGCGTAAGGCGGGAGATTCCAGCGTGCATAACTGTTTAAAAAGAGCACAAAAACAGGCTTCTAAGGACTATTTTTGCCCACAAATGCAAGGAGAAATATCGAGATCCAACAACAGAAGATTGGATAGAATGTATTGTGTGTAAAGCATGGTGGCATGAGAACTGCACAGACTACGATAAGGGGCAATTTAAGTGTGATAATTGCAATGGGGGGTAACTCTTCACGGTGCGAACACTTACCCTACGGTATGCGTATACTTACCCCGCACACGGGGTAAGTGTACGCAATCGACATGCATGTAAACTTTTTTATATAACTGTTTGATTTATGAACCATATGAGGTTTTTATGGTTGTTTGAGATGCCTTAATAATCGATCATATTAATAAACAACAAAAATGAGTAAAATACTTAAAGCTTTTTAATACAAAAATCCCAATGTAAAAATTGCGCACGGTTACCCCACGTGACTCTATTCTAATAAATGTTAACCCCCTTAGCGGCGCAAAATAACACGGCGCGTAAGGTGAAATATTTGACTTATTACCACAGAGTTTGTATGCTTAAAACGGTCTTAAATTAGGCTTAAGGTCGTGCGTTGAACCTGCGTATAAGAATCTAATTCATAAAACAGTAAAGGAAAAGACACACTGGGCCCACGTACGCAACGTGGTATGAAATATAACGTTCCCAGGCCGACATGTAAACTTGTCCTATGCATATTTGAAAGGTAGTATCGCGATATTCAATGTATTTTACGTTGTAAATAACTTTGTAACGTCTTAATATTTGTTTTGCTGTTCCTCTTCTATTTTAACAACCAAACGAGCAACAAACGTCACTAAAAGCCAAACGTTAAAGCAAATATAACCTTAAATGTCAAATCAACTCGTTGGCAGCCATTTCAACACCGCCACTCCTATCTGGACTTCACAGATCGGCGTTTCATGATAATCACAGAATAATCGTAGAGGCGCTATTGCATACTGACATTTCGTTGAAACGTGTTCCACTATTATCACGAGAGTAGCAGTGCGCAAGGACTGGATTCGGTAATTTCCGGTTGCTTGGAGTTAGAGCGTTGTTGGTCGAATTGGATTAATAGGAGGTAAAAAAGGAGAACCTAATTTTTTCGCACTGTTTCTCATCTGATTGTTTAAGCTTTAGAGTAACTGGACATGCAATGGGAAAAGTCTGCGTATACAATAAATTAGTACCATTTTCAAAAATGGAAAATAATTTGTTAAAAATTTTCTTAATGGCTGGTGTGAATTCTCCAAACTAATAATTATAATTTTGGAATGATGCCATAAAAATTTGAAGAAAAATTTTAGAGTTCATTGAACCGGAGTTACAGACGGAGTTGCAACCGAAATTAGTATATTTTTAGCACGCGATATTATGTAGATGTGTATTATATTAGAACACTCATTACTTTGAAAATAAAATGTATTGGTTCCAAATGGAAGGTTCACAGAAACTAGTGGCCAGTCAAACTTTAGCTGGTTTATCAACTGGATTTCGCAATATATTGTGACATGCCGATATCAATCGCCAAGAATTATTTTCCGGTGGTGTTATAGTCCAGTCAGTGGGGAGTTTTACCTTGCAAAAGGTTAGGTAGTAGTGATTTCGATATATGTTGTTAAGATTGGGACTCTAAGGAAAAAAAAAAGTTTTCGACCTTGGGAGGGTCGAGCTCGACCCGCCATCTTGGATTGAAGGTGCCAACATTTGTTTTTTTTTTTAAATAATTGTGAAGTGGTCGTTTTTACAACCAAATTGTTTAAGTCAAACTTAAATACAACTAAATTACCTACATTTTTTCTAGATAGTTTTTTTTTGTAAGTCTAATAGGTAACGAGTTACAGTGGCGGAAATGTGAATATTTTTCTAAAAAATGATGAAATTCCCAACTTTGTAATTTTTTCGGGTTATTCATTACATAATTATAATAATTTTGTAAACTCATTTCCACACCACCATGAGGTATAGAACATGGCGCATTTTTTTATTGTGGTATCTCCAGTAGGTCTACTCCACAGATATACCAGCGATGGTAGATTTCGAAATTATGTTACATTACTATGAATTATGTTACTATAAATTATGTTACTTAATAACAGTCTTCGTCACCAATGTCATCATCTAACTCATTGCCTGTGATACTGAGATTCTGGGCTTTCATTGACAAAATCTCTTCTTCTTCGTCCTCGATATCGATGTGAACCTCTAGCGAATTTCAGCATGTTTGACCATTACAGCACCCACATACAATAGAACACTTCAATCCAGCTTTCGTGCAGCTACATGCAACGCCGCATCCTTTTTTACAATCGCATGAAATAAATTTTAATAAAGTCTCGGGTGCTGGTTTCTTTGTCATTCTTACTGGAACAAGCCCGTTGGTGTCACGTTTCCAGCCCCAGTGTCTGGATTTTTTTGGATTCCATACCATTTTTGGACTTGATGGTACGTTCTAACTGCATGGTACCGTGCAGCGTCGTTCGTTGGTGGCAAAGAGGCAAGATTGAATTTGCTTTTTGTTGTCGACTTTGCGAAACGTTTGTAGCGGACTTCTTCCAAGGTTTCCTTATCCATGTCACCCCCGTACAAAGCAACAAGAAAGCGTGTTCTTGCAACTGCTATGTCTTCTGGTGTTGCATCATGTTGTTTGAAGATTCCTATCATGGCATTGAGTCTTGTGTCGTTTTGCACAAGCGAACAAAATTTTGTTTTTCCTTGGTTGAAGAAGGACGATGTTGTATCGCAGCCGCTAAATGCCTTAAATGCCATGAAGAAACAGAATATTCTCAGCCGCCTCTTTGTATTTCACACTATTCGCGGAACACAGTCTTTCAAAAGTTTTGCCTCTCCCGGGTTTGCGAAGATATATACTACTTTTGAGTGGTGCTAATGCTGTCAGCAGAACTAGGAGATCAACGTCTTCGCCAATAATGAAAACAGCGTCATATGATGAACACAAGGAAATCGCAGTATTGACAATCAACTCATCAGCATCTTCTTCAGCCTGCTTAACTGTAAAATCATCCTGTATAAATTGCTTTGTAAGCATCGAAATCAGACGGACTTTGTTATTTTCATTGGCTAAAAATCGTTCTTGTGAAACTTGAAGTGGCATTGTTTCATCGAAAAGAACATCTGCAGACATGAGCATCCAGGCAACGTCCTGTAACCAGGACTCAATCAGTGTTGCCAAGTCTACAGACTAGGATTAGTAGACTAGGATCCCACTATAACAAATCAACGTCATCGAGTACACGGATGATGCTATATAAGTATATTGTATCGTAGAAATACGTTAAAATGATATTGTGTAATACGTTCGTACAAAATTTATCAAGAAAACTGGAGTTTTACAATTTTTTGTCAAAATGTTCTTCTTTCAACCGCTGTTACTCGTTACCTATTAGACTTACAAAAAAAAACTTTCTACAAAAAATGTAGGTAATTTAGTTGTCTTTAAGTTTGCATTCAACAATTTGGTTGTTAAATCAACCACTTCATAATTATTTTGAAAAAACCAAATTTTGGCTCCTTCAATCCAAGATGGCGGATCGAGCTCGACCCCCCCAAGGTCGAAAACTTTTTTTTTTCTTTAGAGTCCCAATCTTAACAACATATGAGAAAATCGCTACTACCTAACCTTTTGCAAGGTGGAGCCCTTTTTTATCCCCCACTGACTGGACTATTACTGTCGGATAAGCGAAAGATAAGGCCATCTGACGTATTTCTCAAAATTGCGAATTATTGGTTTACATTTCTGACTCGGAAGATAATGTATTCCAACAATCTATTTAAAATACCCTCTTGGTCTGTAATATTTCCGATACGAAATGAAATTCATGTTCTGTACCTACGTATAGGTATATTTCCTGTCAATTTCGTTGGTGAACAGTTTTTCCAAAAAGCTTTTTATAACAAAATGTATGATACCTCTTAGATAGGAATTATCCCGATGTACACCAGAAAAAGACAATGTATAATAGTAAAACGGTTTGGCATTATCTTTATTATGTCAAGTTTTCCCAGTAGGAGTTTAAAAAAAAATGCCCAGACACACGAGTGCGATTTACGTATAAAAACTAAAAGAAACACAACGTGGCATTAAATTAAACAATATTTGCTTAACTTCACTCGAAGAGACAAAGAAACACATGAGGAAGATGGAAACAGGCATCGTAATTGAATTCGCCAAAGAAAGCAATTGACAATGGGTGGAATAATAACTCACTACGTGGGCTGAAAAACGATGAACTAATAACTTCGTCACCGAGGGGTTACAATCACATTGCGAAAACTAATTAAAATATGCGTAAATGTCTTATAAAGTAACTTACGGTGAATTCGGGTGTGTTTATCACAGCGAATATATCAAAGTTTAGTTTCTTAAAATACTAACCATGTTTTCGTGAAAAGTTTTCTACAAAATACATGATTTGCTTGCATCTCTCATTTAACAGTAGTTAAATGTGTATTATCATTATTTAATACATGATTTGCTTGTATCTCTCGTTTAACAGTAGGTATATGTGTATTCTCATTATTTAATACATGATTTGCTTGTATCCCTCGTTTGACAGTAGGTATATGTGTATTATCATTATTTAATACATGAGTTGTTTGTATCTCTCGTTTAACAGTAGGTATATGTGTATTCTCATTATTTAATACATGATTTGCTTGTATCCCTCGTTTGACAGTAGGTATATGTGTATTATCATTATTTAATACATGATTTGCTTGCATCCCTCTTTTAACAGTAGGTATAAGTGTATTATCATTATTTAATCACAAAAAAATGTAACCAACCAAGTTAGTCAAATACGTCGAAAAAGCAAATGGCTATTGGCAAGATACATCGTTCTGATGGACAAAGCTCGTGAATCAGTAGCACCCAAAGGAAGTAAGTAAGACTAAAACGCACAAACTCTATGAGGAAACATAATATGTGGGTGGAGACTGGTAAACAACATTTTAGTGATGACATGTCTTCATTTAATTATGAAAGTCAGTGAATGGTGTTGATGGGGATTAATAAACTTGTTAGTTTTATTCTCACCTAGTTTTACCTACAGAACTGTTTCCAATGATGAGTAACTTAAACATGTAGTCGAAATTTTGGTCCGCTGCGTCTTTTTGCCATTTTGGATCTGCACCTCCCGCCATCTGTGGACAACAAAAATAACAATTAATACCATTTTATTGAAAATAGGATAATAAAAATCCATCATCGTTTACGTTAATGTTCCATACTTACGAAACACTTACGTCTTAAACAAAATTCCTATAATGGTGCAATTTCCATCATCTAAAAAAATCATATAACTTCCTCTATCTTTATAATCCACAATGATGCCATTTTTATTTACATAATGTTAAAACGCGGGTTAACGTTTAAAAAAAGCAAATTGGACAAATAAATGTAGGCTGTAGCTGTTCTTCCAATAAGACACTTCAGGTGCGTCAAGTAAATATAAAAGTCGTAAGATAATACAGGGTATTAATGTTAACCAGTGATTCCTGACATTATTTGGAGTAAAAAATGTTATTGGAATTTAGGAATCCGGTGACATATTAAAAAGGGTATTCGACAGCTAGGGTCGATGTGAGGGGTCGGGTGGTTACTCGGCTGAGTGACCAGTTAATTAAATAATTTTGAAAAATTAAAAATAAACACATCCTAAAAGTCCAAATTTCACAATATTTTTTTACTCTAAAAAATGTCAAAAATCACTACTTAAAGTATGTTAAGTACGTCCCTTAACACCCTGTATACAACGAGTTTTTGATTTTTAGTAGGGCACTTAAACTAAATTTATTCCTTCACTCTTGATTAAAATGTTTATATTGAAGCATAACTTTAGGTTTAACCATCAAAATAAGGCCTTATATTTATTGTCTTTGAAATTTACAGAATATAAATAATCAGCTTTTCAACGCAACCTCTTCCATTAACGACTCGGGATTACAATATTCACAATACAAAATCATACATTCCCCGCGCGTTTTGATGGAATTATCACAAACAACGTAAAACAGGACTTTTATCAGCGGGCCGACCTACTAAGGATAAAGTAGGACGTTGTGATAACGGCGCTATTTACCGGAGTGTACTATTACCACTATTAATGATTCGGTGTACGTTTTGTCGTTGAACAAAGGCGTGCAGTTATATTACACTTTTAAAAGTGCGTGTTAAATTAAAAATTAGAAACGTTTTTTAAAATAACCTCTTCGTTACTCAGTTGCGTCATTACACAGTGGGCAGGAGAGGGTGGGCACGCGGGGTGACACCATTTGAGGGGTGACATAGATTTATTGTGTATAATGTGTATTATTATGTTTGAACTCTTAATGCACGAGTAGGAACACACATTTCGAATAATTTCGATGTGATTATGGTGTTCAATTAACTAAGCTTACGGGGTAGCCTAATCGTATGACAAAATAAATGAAAACATTGTTTCCATTTTTGAAATAAGTAAATCCAAATATTTAGAAAGTATTTATATTATTTATACCACTGAGCTATTGATACAATCTTTACGCCCGTGCGCCGCGGCTCACCAATACCCACATTGTTAAATAAATAATAAATCCGCTAAAGAAGGTATGTATTAGGCCTTTTTTAGATTTTTTTAAACATAATGTTCATAACATGTATCATTTTTTCTATAAAATCTTTTTCATATAGATATTCTTCCCCGCAGTTGAGTGAAGATGAAGGCATGATAAAACTAAACGATATTTGGGAATGCGAATTTTGAATAACAGAAAGGAATGAATGAGACGATGTATCAATGTGAATGAAGTAAGGAGATTGTGCATAGACCGAGTTGTTTAGCGATCCATCGTATCCGCCTACTTCTGCGTGAAACAGCGTGATGGTTAGTTAGTTCTGGTTATGGGGTCAACATTGGAATTTACACAGTTTTGAATGACACCAACCCTAGTTACTAGTGACGCCACCGGTACTGCCATTAGTATTCAATTCAGTTTTAATCAATATGCTAAAGTTGAGAAGGTTATGTTAATGATATACGTAATGCATATTTTATAAAATTCTTCCCAGTGCATTATTTCATAGCGAGAAACCGCAAGGCAAAATAGTTTTGAATCAAATATACCATTCACAATTTCTTGGGGAGACCGAGTTTTTTTTTAATTTTTTTTTTTTTTATATTTACTCCACACAGGAGGCCCTGAAGAAAATAATTTCCCTCAGGGCCTATGTCATCTTTGGGGATGCTGTGTGGAGGGTCTTTTTGTGGAGAGGAAGGAGTGAACATGGGTCTTGAAGAGTCCCATGTTGTAGGAGGGAGGAAACACAGAGGCCGGCAGTTCGTTCCACAGCCGAGCTGTTGAACTTAAGAACGAATCGTAGAAGCGACCCGTTCTCATGTGACAAGTGTCAACTGTGTACAAATGTTGGGCGCGCGTTTGGCGTGTATCCCGACTACGCACCGGTGCCGAAGGGATCAATGACGCTAGTTCTTCAGAGCATCTTCCATTGTAATACCGATAGAACAATGACAGCATACCTACCTGACGCCTGTGCTCTAAAGATTGCAGTCCGTTTGTTAAGATTGGGGAATCTATCAAACGGACCGCCCGTTTCTGCACAGAGTCAAGGGTTTTTTTCAGGTATTTTGGGGTTCCAGACCAGAGATGGCTGCCAAATTCGACAGTAGGGCGCACTTGCGATTTGTACAGGGTGAGCAGTTGTGTACTATTAAAGTATCTGCGGGCCCTGTACAGTACGCCCAGCTTCTGAGAGGCCAACTTTACTCTAGCTTCGATGGAGCCCCCCTACCTGAGCTGGTCACTTATAGTTACACCAAGCATATCAATGGAAGGCCTGTTCGGAAGATTGCTTCCGTTGAAGGAGACTAGATTATCATTTGGATCCCTTTTAGACGTAATCAGACAGGATTGGGTCTTTGAAACATTAAATTCGACGAGATTATTTTTACCCCAGGAGGAAATACTCTCGAGATAACCGTCCATTCTCTGCTTCAAAGCCCTCCGAGCCGTTGGAGTTTGTGTGCCCTTTGGGGGCTTGTCAAACAAAAAGCTATCATGAACTGTACTGTCATCCGCGTAACAATGAATCGGTGCACATGTCAAAAGGTCATTGATGTGCAACAAAAACAAAGTTGGAGACAGAACCGATCCCTGTGGGACGCCAGCATTTATGGAGTGCGAGGAAGAGGTGAAACCGTCAGCAACCGCCTGAATCGACCTATCCCTTAAAAAGTCAGCAATCCACGTACACAGGGATGCGGGAAGTCCGTAAGAATGCAATTTGTTGACAAGTCCTCGGTGCCAGACCCGGTCAAAGGCCTTGGATATGTCTAGTGCGACCGTTTGGGTCTCACCGTGACGTTCCAGGCACCGCCCTCAAACATGCGTCACATACGCGAGAAGATCACCGCACGAGCGGTTCCGCCAGAATCCGTATTGACGGTCGTTGATAATTTTGTTCTTCTCGAGGTATGTGAGCAGTTTGTCGTTGATCACACGTTCCATCACTTTGGACAGAACTGATGTGATCGCTATGGGGCGGTAGTTGGCCGGGTTGGAGCGGTCACCTTTCTTGGGAATAGGGTGAATTACCGCTTTTTTCCAACCAGAGGGCACAGTGCCACACTTCAGGGACATTTTGAAGAGCTTTGTCAAAACTGGAACTATTTCCGCAGCACACCTCTGCAATACCAGGGCAGGTATTCCATCAGGTCCACTAGCTTTGTTAACATCGAGCCCCCGTATGACGTGGAGTACATCCCGATTTAGTATGAGTACATCTCAGCTTTTTCATATAGAAGCCGCAGTGAGGAACCGACGGCGGAACAGCACCCCCGTCGTCGAGGGTCGAGTTTTCCGCAAACATTTTCCCTAAAAGGTTTGCCTTTTCGGTGGCGGTGTTTGCTAGTGAGCCGTCAGGTCTGGTAAGAGGTGGCAAACTGGGTTTGCAAAAATTTCGACCTATTGAGCCCGCAAGCGACCAGAATGCTCTGCTGCCATGCGGGCAGGCAGCCAGCTTTTTGCTGATCTGCAGGTCGTGTTCGAATTTTGACCTATTGATGATTCTCTTGCATTCCTTTGCCGATTTTTTGTATGCTGATCTGCTTTCGGGCGTTTGAGATGTGTTGTGTTGTAGGCTCGGTAAGCCGCGTTTTTTCGTCGAACTGCTTCGGAGCATTGTCGACTGAACCACGGCTTTGAGCCCACACCAGTTTCTTTAGTAGTCGATTGTATGAAGCCATCCATCGCCGAATTGATGACTTCACCAATCTCCTGGGCACATCTTGAAGGGTCCGAAGTCCGAAAACAAACAGCTGACCACGGAAAAGCATTGAAATGGGCCCGCATACCGAACCAATCTGCTGACCTATAGTGCCACACTTTTCTCCTCAGCCTCTCATTGGTTGGTCTGAGGCTAACGGGGATTGATGTCGTCACTAGGCAGTGGTCAGATGATCCCAGAGGCGCTGTGACGTCAATCTTATAACCGTGTGGCAAAGTAGTTAAGAATAGGTCTAACAGATTGGAGCGGTGAGTTTGGACATCAGGAACCCTTGTAGGCTCCTGAACCAATTGCTCTAATCCGTAGCAAATGGCAAAGGATTCCGCCTGTCGGCCAGCCGAGTCCGTTGGGCCTGAGAACTTCAACCATGGTTCGTTATGAACGTTGAAGTCCCCCAGAACAACAAACTTGGCCGAAGGGTAGCGGGGCAAGAGATCATCAATAGTATCGCTCAAATGTTTGAAGAGCTCGGAAGTGTCTGATTCGCTATAGTTCGGTGAGCGGTATAGACATGCGTAGAATCTTGCCGTACTGGCAAAATTGACGTGCACCCACATTACGTCGAATCTGGAGTTTTCCAGACTCAATAGTCGCACACAGTTGACGTCAGCTCGACTATAGAGGCAGACTCCTCCTTTCAGTCGGAATTTGCTTGCGAGGGTAAAGCCCGGGCAGCCCAGATAGGAGGAGTCTGGCGGCTCGGCTATCTGAGTTTCGGATAGGAAAAGAAGGTTGGGACGTTGGGACAAAAGATGGTGATGGACGGAATTTAAATTTGTGTGCAGGCCGCGAATGTTGGCAAAATTTACGCCTGCTACTCGCCGCTGTAAAGATGTTAAGTTTGTTTTTATGTATATTCATGATTTTAATTTTTTTTTTTTTTTTTTTTTTTTTAAGGGTATGAAGTGAAAGGAAGGTCTGGAATGGAAAGGTATGAGGGGTGGGTAGGAATATGGGGTTCAGGCTGTCCAGGAGTGATGAGCGTTTGGTTCCAGCCCACCCACTGCGGTGCTAGGCGATAGGCTGGGAGAGTCCGGCTGGAGAGGGCATCCAATGCGCCCCAAACAGTTACTAATATATGGTGGTCATGACAAATGTCGAATGACAGAAAAATTATCAACACAATCAGAATAAGCTAGAGCTAGATGAGGCACTAAATGAATATAAAATCAGTCTCAAATATTTAATTATTTAATGAAAAGAAGGATTGCCGGCGAAAGTGCCGCATAAGGCTTCGCGGCTGTTGAATCTGCGAGAGCGCAATGTCCGCAACACAGAGGGATCTCTTTTTCAAGTTATAGAGACAAGGACTAAGGTCATAACAAAGCTGTGCATTTGTGCAACCTTTGATTAGAGGGAGCATCAACACGATGAATTCGTAATTCATCCATGCTTTGATGAAAACAAAATATAAAGATGTACTCGTATATATTTTAAACTGAAATCCGCGTTTATGTTAATTTCATATTTCTTCACCAACAACAACATTTGATATAATTTTGTGAACTTGTTAAGTCGTCTAAAGTTTTTGAATAAAATCACATTGTTTTAATACATCGACAGGCTTTCAAGATTCAGTTATTCTTTTGAGTTCTTAACATCATTTCATGAACTCGGGTGATAATAAATTAAAATTCGGTAGATACCACTTATTATAGGTCTTACAACTTAAGCATAATGATTATGGAAATGCCGAAAAGAAAAGACTTCACTATCCAAAACGCAATATCACAATTCTTTAACAAATATCATATGTGTGGATGACATTTGTCGAAATAATTTATTTTAATGCAAAATTACATCAAATAACTGGATAACTAAATAAACAGCTGTTCGTCGATAAACTTGATAAACTTTTTATAATAATTATAATTTTTAAATTATTTAATTATTTTTTTTTTACCAATCGCTAATATTGTCTTTAATAATTAAATATTACAATTTGAATTTTTACTAATTAAGTTATTCCAAATAAATTAAATATAATTTTTTGTTATTGTGACAGCTGTTTCGGTGCCAAAGGCTAGCAGACAACTTATTAAATCATTCTATTTTTTGTGTAATGTTTAAAATGAATAAATTATTTTTTTGGGTAAAATCGGCATAACTTCATTTTGCAAATCCTCACACATATCAATTGTGTGAGGATTTGCGGTGAAATTTCTTGTTTTCACCCCATTTAATGTAGCGAATTTGCCTTATTTTTGTATGATGGCGTGAATATACTTATACGGTAAATTGCTTTTCATTATTACCCGATTATAAAAATAAATTGAAAAGTTTTTGATAAATTCCTAAAATACTTTAAGGAAGTTTCTTGCAAATTATTGGTTATATATTTCGATGAAAATAAATAGATTTTGAAATCAAAATAGCTTCTCGTTATAATTATATCTTTAATGTTTACAAAAGCAATCTTCAGATTACGTTTTCTTTCAAAAATGTTATTTTCCCATTATTAGAAAAAGGTCATGGCTCGCCCTCAGAAGTTGAAGTATATTGTTAGTAAGATTTTTTTAAAACCATGAAATGTACTAATATTACGTTATACTTCAAAAGACCTGAAGCATATTAATCTGTGGTTTGAACACAAATAGAATTTAACCGCAAACTTACCTGGAAATTCGTTTACCTCTAAAACCCCTGGCAACAACAGCTCTAATTTCTCGTACCTACACTTTGTTCTGGAAAGATATTATTTTTAATAGGGAGGCCGCTGTTTTTGTGATTTTGCAAATATATCTGATAAAAATTAATGAACAATTATATTATTATCATTGGTCTCACACTCTTATACATGTGAAGGACATGCAAACGTACTGTCATTCGGATGCGTGAATGAGAATCACCATTTTAATTACCAAATAATGTGGGTGCATCTTCAAAGTTACCTTGAGGAGCAAAAACATAATACCACAGAATAATATGGGTGCATCCTCAAAGTAACTTTGAGGAGCAAAAGCTTAAATACCTCAAAATTAAACACATTCTTTCAAATATAAAATTCTAATCTAAATTCAAATTTCTATCTAAAAATATTTTACCCAGACCAAGTCCTTCAAGGTTTATCACATTCCCAAATCAATAAGAAGTTTTATCCCGGAAATACCATTTGCTCTTCAAAATTCGAGATGAAAATAATTTATCAGAAGTACAGGCTTCATCGTGTAAAGTTGTTCTCAGCCTCTTTGACTTTGGTGTAACTCCCCTTCAGATCACCTGACTGATATTATATTATTCAACTGAAAGTAAACACAGCTTTATAAAGCAATGTGTAATAATTATGATGCTCAAACTCAATTTGTTTAATCTCAATATGTGGGTATATTCATTTGTTTATCTTTTTAATATTTTTATTTCGTAGACCGATTATCTAACGTACACTAAAAACCATACTTAATTACCTAGTTTTATTAAAATGCTTGAAAGAGGTCGGATTTTTACTTAACGGCGTTTTACAATAAAATACCGATGAAAATATTTAATTACAAAAATATGAATAGAGTTCAAAATCAAATTCGTATCTTTAATTAAATTAAAAAAAAGAGTCGGTGAAAGGAATTTCGATTATAAACGTTTTGAAGATTTCACCTAAATCTATATGATTAAATTCCAGTAATCTGTTTATGTTATGTATGTTTTTAGTGGTAAAATGAGTAAATTTATATTTATTTTCTAATCATTACCTGTGAATGATCGTTTAAGGATGGTGATTGCATTAAATTTCAATTTATCCAAAGTATTGTATTGTATTGTGCACCAAATTTTGCAGCGTTTTTTTCCAAAGTTTTGCGCCTTACGAAGTGAAAAACATCTGTTCATCTTTTTGTGAATTTTACAAACGGCCAACATTTGAAGACAGTTGTTCATGGTGATGATATTTTTTAATGCAAATTTTGAAGTCCTGTCATCTACACGTTAACGGACATGGAGGATTCCGTGCAACAGCTGACCAATAAACGCCCAAATGATGCGGATCTCTGTCATAAGTTATTTATCCACGTACCACATATCGAAGACATCATTTTATATCATTTTCTATCCATATTGATATTGGAAATCATGGCAACCTGTACACATGTTTCTCATCAAAGAGCTTGGGAGCCCCTGACATACGGTGTTACGTAGCCGTTAATATAATACGGTTTGTGTTGACATAAACAGTTCATATATACGTTCACTGTTTACTTTATATTACCACCCCTGTTGCTTCCAGAATTGGTTTTATTCAAATTCAAAATTTTCAAGCTCTCCGCAAACAAATAAACTTATTAATTCTATACGCATGCCGGGAAGGTGACACACAGCACGAGTAGATAGTGTATTCTGCGAGATGTATCTTCACAACCCTTACCGACTTTAGATCTGGAAAATCTCTAGACCCTTATGGGACCATTTATATTAATAAAATAATGACTAGCTGTTTATCAAGACTTGAGTTTGTGAAGGTCAAAAAATTAAAATTTATTATTCAGTAGAAAACATTTATTGCGTGTTGAGAATTCAGTAAATACACCAAATAACTAACGAAGAGGTCGTAACGAGAATGTCCAAGGTCAAGGATATTGTCAACACGTTCAAAAATTAAACTAGCTAGCTTAGCTTTTTTCAAGAAGGCAAAGATACATGACAATAGATCTACGGCAGAAGGCAACATTAATAACTGAGGAATCTTGAGGAGAGAATGGCTGGGCAGCATCACAATGTTTCAAATCCGGCTTACGGAGTAAAAGGTGTAAGATTCAAGTGTCATTGTTGCGGCAGTACATAATTTTTAAAGGTATAATAAAAATAAGAAAAATAAATTAAATATCCAAATATTACATTTTTTTACCTCTTTTAATGGAATCGCCGGAAAAAAAAAACTAGAGATAAGCCACGAGAAAACCACAATAGAACCGCACCTTAACGCACCGAATCACACCTTAAGATTCTTGTAAGATATTGTGGTTTCAAATCTCTGTGTCTGTATCTCACTAAATCTAGTTAGAGATTTGGATCACCTTTACTAGTCAATAACTCTGCTGGAGTTTAACGTTATTAAAAATAAGTTCGTTCGAATAATTAATATTTTTGTACCTGTTGAAATAGTGTTTGTTATTAAAATTATTTTTCCCTCGAAAAAAATACTTGTGTTCGGTTTCCACAAACTACGTCGATATTTTAGGTAAGGCGGGTAATGATTATTCTTCATAAAAAACAGACGTAGATTTCTATTTAAGCCTTTGAAGGTGATCTCTCTTTCAGAAAAACGTAATTAACGATTCTCGGGATGTTCGTAAGGTTTCGAGAAGCGTTACAATTTCCGATCGAAAAGCTATCGGAAATGGTAATATATATACGAATATTGTTCTCAACTGACTATATTTACATAACCTTTACCTATATTAAATTTCATTACAGAATATTTGAACAGCTCGTGAAGAAAATTTGACAGCTGAGCATTTGGAAACACGCATAACAAATAACAAATAACTTTTAATTTTTTTGATAAATCACTACCTTTGAATTTCTAACACGGAAAATTTGAATTGAATTTCTAAATTGTAAATGTTATGGTTTATGGCTGAATCTAAGGACGGGTTGTTTCGGAGAACTTGAACAATTCTTCAAATTTCAAAGTTAATTTTCAAGTTCTGTGAAAGATATTTTTAAGTTCTGTTTTTATTTCAGTTCTGTCAAGCAACTAGCCTATAATGATATAATAACAGAATTTGAATAGGACTTTCACAGAACCGGTAAATGAACGTTGAAATTTGATGAATTGTTCAAATTCTTCGAAACAACCCGTCCTAAGTGTTGTAAAATAAAATCATTTAAAAGACAAAGAACCGCAATTTGGGGGACGTTTTAATCAAGATAAACGGCTACTATTAAATCGCGATGAGCCTAATCGAAGTAATCATTTCGTAATCAGTTGTTTTAATCTATACAATTTGATTATAATGTAAGATTCAAAAATTCTAAATTGAAGTAGAGTTAATACTCGACCGATTACAACGAGCTTAGCTTATGCCGGGTTTAGTTTTGAGGCGTATGTGTGGTAAAACCATGTATGATCGTGTGAGAAATCTGGAGATCCGCAAAGAATGCAAGGCTAATAAAAGCGTAGTGAGTAAGATTAAGAAAAAGACGCTTAGATGGTTTGGGCATGTAGAGCGAATGAGCAAAGAAATGAGTGTAATGAGAATATATTACGCAAATGAGAATGGTAGCAGAAGTCGGAGACGCCCGAGGAAAACATGAATCAGATACTTGTGTCGGGCCATTTCAAGAGTCAGAATAATAGAAGAGTATGTATGAGACGATGTATACATGTGAATAAGGCAAGCAGTGTGAAACAAGACCGAGTTGTTTGACGGTCAGTCCTCTCTGCCTACCCTGCTAGGAAATGGCGTGATGGTTAGTTAGTTTATGACCATCTCCTACGATAAAAACAATAAAAAAATGTTGACCATCTCCAGAAGTGGCAACAATAACTGTGGAACCAATTTTGTAAGTTTCACCAGATTTTCAATGTCAATGTCATAGCACCAAGCTAGCAGCGTATACAATACATTTACAATGATTGACATATTTATTTTTCGATAGTATGTTGATAGCACTCCTTTTAGAATCGAACCTCGTCCTACCGTGTGAAAGGCAAAATCGTAAACTAATATGCTACTGAACCATCCTTATGGGATGAATGGAGGGTATAAAATGTAATTTTTGCTATCCTGTTATTTGTTTTCAAGTTTGAAAGGGATTTTATACGCTTTTTTTAAATTTCCTCACAACCTTGCTCCACAGTGATAGTAGTCTATCGTTACGTTATGGGATGGACTGGATCTTAGGAAAGGTTTTATGGATCTTTTCACCCGAAGAATACATTATGCAAATTACGTTGGGACATTTTGTTGTGAATAAGATTTTCTCGGAACATTTACATACGTCATGGACTCAGGCCATATTATGTTTATTTAGGTATATTTCCTTTACAACAAAAACGTGAGTGAAATTTATTTTAAACTTCAATCTTTCCTTAGTCAAATCTCTGATAGAAGAATATGAAAATGTTAAATCAAAACAAAATTCTTTTCAATAGAGCATAAACTTTTTTGCATCCCGATGGACAGCGACGCCTGGATGGGAACTGGGAACCAGACGCGATTCAAACTTAGCCACGAACCGGTCAACTAAATTTAATAAAAATTTTGAACTCATCCAATTTTAAAGATATTTAGAAGAATTTAATTTTACTCGTATATAGTGCTCGCATACATACAGGTATTATGTTTGATTCGTCGCGTCGTTCTTTCTGAAATAATTTAACGAAAATCCGCAGGGCAATGAAACCTAAATATGAATACTTTTGTGAACAAAAATCTTAAACTGGGTTATTATGCCTAATTGCAGTTCTTCCTTTTTTAGCCAGCGTTTCAGATAGTGATACAGTGTTCATCATCAGGGCAGAAGTGAACACGGCATAATGAACCAAAGATTAATCGTCATTACTTTAGCCGTGAAAATTTCAAATCATATGGAATCTGTAAAACCGTCTTTATAAAATGAATGAAGTTAGAAACACACTGGGTAGACACACAACGTATTAAGATATCTGGACTAATTACAATCCATACATTTTCTATGGAAATAGATGCTTTAGAAACACACTTGTCACACGCAACGCAAACCCACGCTTCCGTCTCTGCGCTGAACTGGGCTGTCCAGATAATAAACTTTGTGGTTTTTCAATATCCGAGTAATCGTTTTTTCTCTTTCATTATTATAATTTTTCCTAATTTAAGACTAAATTTTTGCGCTTTATTGAAACCCTGTCCAGGCTTTTACTTGAAATTATATTCTTTATCTATGTTTATCTCTTTGTCTTACTTTTACAGACATCTTTGTTTTTTCCAGTCTTTTTAGCTGTTACAGTCATTTATGTGTTGTTATTTTAATGGACAATTTATCCGTAAAATAATTTTTAAAAAACTTATCTCGCTGGAATAATTATCCAAAGTAGGTACTAATGTCTGCCAGTACGGTCATCTCCGGACAAAATACTTATATTCGCCAGTATGGTCATCTCCAGACAAAGTACTAATGTTCGCCAGTACGGTCATATCCGGGCAAAATACTAATGTTCGCCAGTATGGTCATCTCAAGACAAAATACTAATGTTCGCCAGTATGGTCATCTCAAGACAAAATACTAATGTTCGCCAGTATGGTCATCTCAAGACAAAATACTAATGTTCGCCAGTATGGTCATCTCAAGACAAAATACTAATGTTCGCCAGTACGGTCATCTCCGGACAAAATACTAATGTTCGCCAGTATGGTCATCTCAAGACAAAATACTAATGTTCGCCAGTATGGTCATCTCAAGACAAAATACTAATGTTCGCCAGTATGGTCATCTCAAGACAAAATACTAATGTTCGCCAGTATGGTCATCTCAAGACAAAATACTAATGTTCGCCAGTATGGTCATCTCAAGACAAAATACTAATGTTCGCCAGTATGGTCATCTCAAGACAAAGTACTAATGTTCGCCACTATGGTCATCTCCAGACAAAGTACTAATGTTCGCCAGTACGGTCATCTCCAGACAAAGTACTAATGTTCGCCAGTACGGTCATATCCGGGCAAAATACTAATGTTCGCCAGTATGGTCATCTCAAGACAAAATACTAATGTTCGCCAGTATGGTCATCTCCAGACAAAGTACTAATGTTCGCCAGTACGGTCATCTCCAGACAAACTTCCAATAGAATACTAACGACATAAATATATAATAAATTTAGCAACCAATTTTCTCCAAATTTAACACACAAAATCTTTAAAAATAACCAAATATTATTTTTGCCACAAAATTTAAAAAATATATTTATATGTATTCTAAACCAATTATTTATTTATTTTTTATAATATTGATTGCATTTTATGCTTTTGACTGTCCAACTAGGAAGGATTCCCGTTTTAGGACAGTCAAATTAATTAGTCACAAAAGTTTATCACAACATTTCGTGCCGATCTAAAACATCGTCCTTTTACTTTTGATTATTTTGTGATTGTATTATCAGGATTATATTATTTGATAGTATTATCATATTTAATTTGAATTTCTTAGATATCTTTTTATGTAAATATTTCTGAACATTTACCATAATTAATAGGAGTCACCAGAATATAAACTGAACTCCACTAACCCACCAGGTTGATTTGTTCGGTTTCGCGAACAAACAAGTTTTACCCGTAGAGTCAATTTGTTCGTTTTTCGGAACAGCTCATATATATAATCTGATGAAAATCGTTGTGTCTCCTTTACTGTCATGGATAGAAATATGATCTAAACTGTGTTAGAAAGAAAAAAACACCTCGTTGTATATTCAAATTTAGAAAACACAGAAAAAATAGAAAAAATTCAACGCTATAAAACAATGCAATCGCTGCATGCGTCCCTATAATTTCGGTCATTTTACGGAACGAACTTGAGAATATTAAAAAACGTCGTATGTGAGCCAGAAAATGGATTGTAAGGAGAAACGAATTGGGTGCTTCTAACACTATATTGAGAGAGGCGTTAGAAGAAACCAAAGGCTAACGCAATTATTTGCGAATTTCGGAAGAACAATTTGATGTACTGTTATCTAAAATTCAAGAAAAAATCCAAAAACAGGACACAGCGCGCGGCTGTCCCGGCAGAAACTAAGTTACAAATTACGCTGCGATACCTGGCAACAGGGAATTTTTTTCAAGGCTAGCTTATATGTGCAGATTTCAAAAAAATATGATATGATTGTTTATAAAATAAGTGTTCGTTGCAATAGTTGACGCCCTAAAATTTGTTATGAATGTAAAAATATATCCAAAATATTAACTCTGTTGAAAGGATGTTCACATTTGTCGATTAGCCTTCAAAGTGTCATTCAACACGGAGTCGTTCAACTAAAACCGCTCTGTCTAAACGGTGTAAAATATGATGTGTTATAAATTTTGGCTTTGCGACGATATTCGCTGTGATCTGCTAGCCAGGCGATATTTGAAAAATATGTGACCCCCTCTACCCCCTACGGCAGGAAAGGGGGACAGGTTAATTTAGGTTAAAGTCAATAATAAACGAGTATCGTCAAACGTCAAACAGTGAACAAGTCAAAATCTTTGCTCCTATAAAAAAACCTAGAAAACTATGTGAAAAGCGTGATTTAAGTGTGATATCTGTGAAATAAAACTAATTCCACATATTTACCCAAGTAATTACTTCTTGATTGCTCACAAAATAGAAAGACAATCTTAGTGAACTTAATATAATAAGTGTGATATCACCGGGAATGTCAAACGTCAAACGGTGTTATTGTCATTTGCTCTAAATAAATAAACACTAGAATTTTTATGCTGTGAAAAGGAATCAAACAATATAATCCTTTGCCATTACTTGTTCATATCTTAGCGTAAATAATTATACAAAAACACTGTGGAAATCATCCGCAATGATGGAATGCAAATCATGCAAGACCCAAATACATGACAACGAAAATTTGTATTGCAAGACATGTAAGCATAATTTTCATTTCTTTTGTTGTCATATAACTGAAATTAATTTTCGAAAGATGAATAAAAACTATAAACAAAGTTTCAAGTGCCCATCTTGCAAAGAAACTAATAAAATTTCTCAACAAACAAATGAGCTGACAGAGACATCTGTGAATGAAGCCCCACAACAGAATGAAGATGAGCTGACGGAGACATCTGTGAACGAAACCCTACAACATAATGAAACACCAGGAGATAACGATAAAATTAATTCAATAATTAACCAATTAAACAAAAACTTCAAAAGCTTCCAAGAGATGTCTCTAAAAATATATTCACTACTAGAAAATTTTCAACATGAAATTAAAAGTCAAATTACAAACATAGATAAAAACATTAATGAACTAAAGCATGTAACAAAAAAAGTGGAGAATTCCTTAACAAATTTAACACCTTCAAGCAGTAATCAATCGTTCTTGACTTATAAAGCGGAAACAAAGCAACTTCCCATAGTGGAAAATAACATTTCTTTACATCAACTAACAGATCTCGTAATGCCGCAGGAAAACAAACCTAAAGTACTCATTTTTGGAGATGAGGATGGAAGAAAAATGAGACGAAATATTGAAAAAAATTCAAAAACAATAGAATGCCGGAGTTATATTTATCCCGGTGCCACTGTAGACAAATTTAGTTCAACAATATTACAGTCATGTGAAATCCTTACAAAAAAAGATTTTGTCATCATTTTTACTGGGACAAATGAAAAATCACCGAAAAATATAATTAGTCACTTGTACTACATTGTAAATAATCTTCACCACACCAATGTTATAGTGCACTCGGTACCTAAAAATAATCATTTGAATGTTTCCAAACTCAACAACGAAATAAGGTCTCACGCTGCTCTATTCAAAAATCATTGTCAATTCATCGGACCAATTTTCCACGACCGAATGAATGAATATGATATCTCGAAATCGATGAGTTTGGCAAGAATAAACATAATTGAAATAATTAAGAATAACCACCGGAAAATGTTATATAATATCGAGAAGGAAATAAACAAACATGAACCCAAATCTACCTACACGCAAACTCCAAAAAACTGGATCCCGATAATGCCGGAAAAATCACCAATTTAATGGACGAAATGAAATCTTATAATAATAAAAAAAAACGAAATAGTCAATCGACGACCACCAATCATATCGAAACTTACTATTTACAAACAAAAAAACTACATACACGGGTAGATGACGTAACTCTCTACAAACAGTTGGGAACAAACAAAAACCAAACTTCAATCTCATTCCTATATCTAAATATTAGAAGCCTGAAAGGAAAAGTCGACGAGATCCTGTGCTTGTTAAAAACCATTAACTACAAAATCAACATCATACTTTTAACAGAAACTTGGCTCAAAGAAACGGACGTACCATACATCAATATTGAAGGCTACAAACACGAGGCATCCTGCCGACCTGAGGGCATCGGTGGTGGAGTATCCATATTTATTGAAGAAAACTTAGAATATAATTTAATCGACAATATAGTAGATCCAGACAACAATTTCCTCTGGATACAATTAAACAAACTAAACTTAAACATTGGAGTGATATATAAAAAACCAAACACCAATTTCCAAGATTTTATAGATAAGTTAAACACACAGCTGAAAACTCACAAAAGGTCCATAATACTAGGGGACTTTAATATCAACTTACTTGACTCCACAAACACACACACTTGTAAATACACAGAAATCATCAAGTCAAACAATTTCAATATAATAAACAAAATAAACAAAAAACATGCGACACGTATCACAGAAAGCACCAACACCATTATCGATCACATCATCTCAGACATAAATCTTTCATATTCTATAACAAACTGTGACACTTCAATATCTGATCACAACCTACTGATTCTTGACATACTGCACACCTACACCAAAAAGAATTCACAAAATCCCTCCTATAAATATACGAAAATTGACTATGATAAACTAGAGGAGGATATTCGACAAAACCCCTTTTCTATAAATAATAACGAGGACTCGGAACTGAACTACAATAACTTTGTAAACTATCTAATAAACAAAATTACTTTTTACAGTTCAACAATAATAAAAACAAATAAAACCTGTCTTCCTGGTTGGATAACAAAAGACTTATTAAAAATGATTAATAAAAGAAATAAACTACACTTAAAAATAAAAAAAGAACCCTGTAACCTATTACTGAAAACAGAATTTACTAAAATACGTAACCAAATAACTATACAAAAACAAAACTCTAAAAAACAACACTGTAGCAGACTATTTAAAAAATGTGAAAATAATACCAAAAAAACTTGGAACCTAATTAACAACATCGTCAAGAATCAAACAAACACGCAAAGCAAAACATGTAAAAAACTAAAGAGAGATAATGAAATTATCACAGAAGAGATCAAGATATGCGAATGCTTTAATAATTACTTTTGTAATGTTGGCACCTCTTTAGCTGGTAATATAATTAACAAATACACCCATGAACTGGATGAAAAAATTACATTAAAGTATGAAAGTACGGAGTCAATATACCTACAACCCGCAACTGAACCCGAAATACTAGCCATTATAAAATCCCTAAAATCAAATGCGAGTGCTGGTCATGACCAATTAAAATGTGTAACAGTACAAAAACTTGCCCCGCTATTAACACCTATACTAACTAAACTGATTAACCTGAGCCTAAAAGAAGGTCAATTTCCGAACAGTTGTAAAATCGCAAGGGTTATCCCAATATATAAAGGGAGCTCGAAAACTCAAACATCAAACTACAGGCCTATTTCTGTCCTACCAATTCTATCAAAAATATACGAAAGAGTAATATACGATAGGCTAAACAACTTTCTGAAAAAAAAATCATTTCTATATGCCAAACAATACGGTTTCAGAAAAAAGTCTAACACGCTTTCTGCAACTAATGATCTTATAAATAAACTTAGAGCTAGCATAGATAATAGAAACTATGTCATAGCAATTCTTGTAGACCTTCAAAAAGCCTTTGACACCGTAAGTCATGAAATACTGATTAAAAAAATAGAAAAAACAGGAGTAACTGGTCCAGCTATCAAATTAATTAAATCATATCTATCAAACAGAAAACAATATGTTAGCATAGAAGATAATAACAGTCAGTTAGAGAGTATAAACTATGGAGTTCCGCAAGGATCTATACTGGGGCCCCTCCTATTCCAAATATATATAAATGACATCTGCCAGTTGAAACTACATGGTGAAATATTTCTATACGCAGATGACACTGCAATATTTTACTTCGGAAAAAACTTAGAAACTCTATTAGAACAATCTCAAGAGGATCTTAATATTCTAAACAGTTGGCTAATAAAAAATATATTAACAATAAATATTAATAAAACCGGCTACATGATCCTAAGCTCACCTAAAATAATAATACCGGCGCATAAACCTCTACAAATAGAAGAAAGGGACTTGCTTATTCTAGACAGCGAAAAATACCTTGGCTTACATATTGATAAAAATCTGACATTTAAACAACACGTAGAAAAATTAAAAGCAAAAATCATCCCATTAATTGGTGTATTTGGTAGAATTGCCCATCTCCTACCAACGGTGGTAAAGAGGGGCTTATATTTTAGTTTAATCCAGTCCCATCTAAATTATTTAATAGAAATATGGGGAAACACATACATTACATACCTAAATGATTTACAAACAATACAGAACAAAGTTATTAAAAAACTCTTCAATTATAACCCGGACACTCCCACAAAAAAACTGTATCAGGAAATGAAACTTTTGAAAATAAGAAAATTGTACGAATACAACATATGCCTCCTAATCTACAAAATCCAAAATGGACTTATACACACAAACACAACATTTAAACAAACGTCACAAGTACACGAACATTATACTAGGCAACATAACAAATTGTGCACACATGCTGTAAGGACTGAAAGTGGCAAAAGAGGCATTGGCCACGAGGGTGTACAAATATACAATCTCCTTCCAGATAAACTTAAAACGGAGAGTATAAATGTATTTAAAAAAAAACTTTTTAATCTTAAGTTATTAGAACAATATTAGAATACTAATTATTTAATGTTATATATTTAAGTTAAGAAAGTGAAATGTAAATTTCTTTTAACTTAATAAATAAAAAAAAAAAAAAAAAAAAAAAAAAAAGTAAGTTAATAATTTACGGAGCGCCATAATTACGCGGATGTCAAAGTGACAGATCCCATTCAAAGAATTGATATTCCGCGGCAGCCCCCCAATTGATCTGACCCCCTCTCATCACACATATAATACTATATGCCACGCCCATTACGCATTACGCTATATTATGCGCGCATAACATAGGGTAATGTGTCTTAACATCTTATACAGCTTTAACCATAACGGAGTTCACAGCAAGGTAATCGACACGTTATTCAGAATTATATAATATTCAAATGACAATGAAACGCAACATATTGTGTACGATTTTTAATATTTATCTAGAGTGTATCTTTTTTTTTCTATTTTTGATAGACTTATATTTTTTTATATCTGATTTATAAGATAAATGTATTATAAACATTACTGCTACCTCACTTTTTTGTAATTTCATATAAAAATCTATGTAAATAAAAATGTTAATAATCGTTAGTTCAAAATATTAAATCTTCTAAAGTTCTTCGACGATTGCTTTGAAAATTTGACAAAATGTAACTTCTTGATTTTTTAATTAATTATTTTTATATGATTCAATATAAAATGTGAGGTGGCAGTAATGTTTTTACTCGTAATACATTTTTCTAATAAAGTGTGTATTTTTTTCGTCATCAGTAATGTTAGTTCAGTGTTTAGACGAAAAAATCTACGGTGACCCATTTTTAAAACGATTTTGTTATTTGATTTCAAAATACTATATTAAAAAAATGTGTTTATTTCTAACATCAGAATTTAACAATAGAATTAGAAAGCTTATTTCATCACCTTTTAGTTTGAGGTTGCGTTCAGAAATATTCCTTTTGGTTGGTTTTTATTGCAAAGCGGTAAATACACTCAAATTCTAAGGCCTTCGGAAAGCGTCTTTAAGAAATATAATGTTCAATGTGGTAGAGGCCTGAGAGGTTGAGACACTCGTTGAAATGCAAAAATAACGTATTCTTCAATTTAAAGTTAGACTTCTAATCATTTTTACTTAGAAAAATGCGTCAACCATCGGGATTTAAATTTGCAAGTTGATATTCAGTCCTTTGAAACCCGCTTTAAAATCCTTTACGATTGCCACATTAAACTTACTTATTCACAAAACAAGCTGAGAAATCCGAGTATATTGTATACAATACTGAAGTGGAGTTACAATTTATTTGGTATGAGATATTTTTCATGCTCAGCCCGAGGGAGAGAGAGAAGCAATTACAACCTGTTCACGCATGCTCAATATCGTCTGGAAATCTACAAGGTTGCTAAATCATTCTAAACCCAACATTTTATTAGTGGTTGCTTTATATAAGGTTAAAATAAACCATTTATTAAACCTAAATCCAGTGAATAGTTTATTTCCAATGATATGCTCGAAGCTGATACGAATGCGTTTTCCATTAGTCTAGACACTTGATTTGAATAAGTGAATGGAGTAAAATCGTTTTGCCGGAAAGAAATTTTGAAGGAAAACTATATATTTCTTCATATGAAGCGGTTACTTTGTGATGTGACATTATAATTTAAAATTAAACAGTAACTTTGTAAACATCACTTATGGGTAAATACTTAATGCCGACCGGGTTTCGCTACAACCGTAGCCTCATCAGGGCAGTATAATACTAAAAATCTAAAAATTAAATTAACATGTGTAGATATCACTGTAGGTGGACAGTCTGAGCTACAGTGGAAGAGGTAGGGATAGGTGGGAGATTTCTAGACGAGTGTTCTTTGTCAATAGGGAACAATCTGAGTATAGGGCTTTTATTTAGGTTTATTTGGTTGTTGATGACTTTGCTATTGACGTTTTTGGCTTTCCTTAACTCTAACGCTTCTAAGTTATCCAACCTAAGACCTATTCCGTTTTTATGTAATAGGCTGACGCCCGTATTTTTGTCGAACGTATGGTTGGTTGCTATGAGGTGATTTGCAAATTCGGAGAATCCATTACTGTTTAAGCATCTTAGGTGTTCTTTGACTCGCGTTTTGATATTACGCGCTGTTTTGCCTATGTAAAACGCGGGACAGTCACTACATTGCAGTGAGTAAATACCTGAGTGATTTAACCGATGTTCTTTGTCTTTAGCGTTCATCAAAAATTTACCTATACTATTGTTAGTGTAAAAAGCTGGTTTGATATCTAGTGGGAGGTTTTTTATGCTTTTTTGAGAGAAATTATCGATGTACAAAATTCTACGCCATTGTTGAGGTTGATTATTATTAGTTGATATATTATTATTATGAGGGGAGCTGTTAAATAGAAATTTACTTGTCGATAATCTTTTTAATTTCTTGTTTAGGATGTTATTGACCATATTTGCATTATAGCCATTATTAATCGCGATTTGTTTAATCGTCGCTAATTCTAATAAGAAGTTGGAATTTGATAACGGGACGGTAACTAATCTATGGATCATGGAATGGAAAGCAGAATGTTTGTGGGAGATGGGATGGTTAGATGAATTATTAATAGTTGTATCAGTGTAAGTGGGTTTACGATAGATTTTAAATTCTATTTTATTGTTAATGATTGATAGGGTGAGATCTAAAAAGTTTAAGCTAGAATTAGTTCCCATTTCTATTGTGAATTTAATTTTTGTATGAAAAGAGTTTATTAGTTTTAGGAAGGAATCAAGTTGGCGCTCAGTACCTGTCCAGATACAGAAAACATCATCGACATATCTCTTCCACAATAACACATTCTTTAATAATGGCGATGCAGTGCAGAAGAATTAATGGCGATGCACTCAGATTGTTCCCTATTGACAAAGAACACTCGCCTCTCAATCTCCCACCTATCCCTACCTCTTCCACTGTAGCTCAGACTGTCCACCTACCGTGATATCTACACATGTTAATTTAATTTTTAGATTTTTTGTATTATACTGCCCTGATGAGGCTACGGTTGTAGCGAAACCCGGTCGGCATTAAGTATTTACCCATAAGTGATGTTTACAAAGTTACTGTTTAATTGAAAACTATATAATTTATATTGCAAATAAAAGTTTTGACTCGTTTTATTAGTAAAGAGTTAATTAACATAAATAACACTTAAAAGGTCCCTCAATAATATTTAGACTACTTCTACAGCATTTTCGTGGGAAAATCACTTCAAGGGCGCTTGTTTTCATAGAAACTTAAATCTAAAAATCTTTGTCGGGTCATAACTTTTGTAAAAGAACAGAAATTCAGACCATTCGGTTTTGTTTTTGTAAAAATTAAATTCACTTATCGATATTAATATAAACGTTAATGATCATATTGCGATCTAACAGTTAATTTCCTAAGTCTTAGAAGCTGTTTATGTTTTCGTATAAAGCTATTTGACTATTTTTGGCATTTTTTGGCATCGGCGTCCCTCTCCCACCCTTCGAAAGTCCGCAAGTTATCAGAATATTTATCTACTAGCATCCCTCTCCCACCCTTTGGAAGTCCGCAAGTTATCAGCATATCTACCAGAGTCCCTCTCCCACCCTTCGTAAGTCGATAAATCATCAGCACATTTTTGTAAGTCCACAAGTCATTGGCACATCTGATATGTTATGTGTCTAGATTGAGTCAGTAATGTCGGGTGCTCTCATCTGAAATCTAATGTACTGGTCACTTTTTTCTGTAATAATCCAATCCGATACTGTTTGCATTGGTCGTCATTGTGATTTTCAGAGGTTTTTTTTCCATAAAATAAAGATCAGATGGTCGAAATATAAACCCCTATTCCCGAAAGTAAAAACAAACGCACATCTTCAACCCTTTATTTTAAAGTATTAAAAAATGCGTAGGCAACTTGTAAAAGCTTTTTTTCCGTAGAGCTCCCCCGTCATTAAAGGTAGAGTTTACGTCATTCAAAATCTGTTGAGCGGGGCTTGATTCTGGTTAGAACGTTCGTTTATTTTGTGGAAAGAAAGGAGGGGTCTGGGGTATGTCATTCCTTGCACGTTTAAATGACATGGTAATATAATTAGACCCTTGCTTACAACATCCGGAAATTTATGCAAATTGTTTATTGGAAATTATAATATGATATCGACTCTTTTCTTGCGTACAAGCCAATATTTCAGAATAAATTCATCGTGTTAATTATCTCTAACGCTTTTCATGTGGGCTAATAAATTAGAACGTTTTATTAAGTGGGAAAGAGGGATCAATTTTTTTTTTTAAATTACCAGTTAGTGACCAGGTGAATAAATGCGTCGGGTTTCTACCCAAGCCACGTGGATTCAATTTATTTTCTAGCCTCCACTATTTAAATTATAATTATGGTTTTATTATATAACATTTTGGTCTCCGATTTATACCTGTAACTTACACCGCTTGGAGAAAGTACAAAGAAAATTTCCTCGATACGTTCAATTCAAATTGAGACAGCCTGTAATTGATATCTGCTATAATACATTAATGTCTGGTCTAAATCTACCACTTCTTTCTACCCGGCGAACTATTAATGACATTCTTATACTTTTTAAATTACTGAACAATCTCATAGACTGCCCTCAAATGTTAAGTGTTATAAATTTTCGTGTCCTTTTTAAATCAACTCGACTCCACCATCTTTTCCACAGTGACAATCATAGCACTAACTATTTGTATCATTCACCGTTGGCGCGTTTTCACCGCTCTGCCAACACGTATACAGACCTTTTTGATATTTTCAAAACCTCGCCGTCTTGCATCAAGGCAAAAATACTTGGTCGTGAATGTAACTGATATGTTTGTGAAATGTTAAATGTCTGTTTATACTGCATCATACTGACATGTTCTTCTTTATGTGTAACATATGTATGGTGTTCTATACATATACATTTCACATATATACATATATGTGAAATGTATATGTATAGCATCAATATAAACTGCTTGCTTCAGATGTCTTCTAGTGTTGGCTAACGGATGTATTATTTTAGTGAAAAATGTTATTTTTAATTGTCAAGTCTCTGACAGCCCTGAACTGTGTACTTATAATCTAATGTTTCACATTACTGTAAAAGCCTTTTATGGCGTATTATAAATAAAATAAAAAATAAAAATAAAAAACATTTTCACACTATAGTTATGGTATTAAGATTTTTCAAATATTGTCACGTTATTCGGGAATGTTAATCTTTCTTTAAGAACAACAATTAATGACAACCACCATTTTGGGTTTAAATTTTAAAATGATTTTATTAACTTTATTACGATATCGTAAAAAAAAATTTACACACATATTGACTGAAAAATTTTACATGCTTTTACCATATTTTTACTTTCCATTTATTTACTTTTTTATTTATTTATTTCAGTTTCCATAAATACCAGATAAGTTGAAGTCTGGATCTTTTTTCCTTGCAATAATTCTGGAACTACATACAGTAATATGTACGTTTCATTACCAAGAATACTAATGGAGGGAAATAATGTGGATTCTTCATTGGACATTTTCAATTTATCACTTAATATGTTCAAAAGATTTTTGAAGGAGCACTTCAGTTCTACTAAAAAAAGAAATAAATAATGATTCAATATGGAATATAAATGTATATAATTGCATAAACTATTCCCACGTATGAGCCCTCAAAATAGAATTAAAACATAAGTAAACACGTTCACGTAATGGAACTAACGTATTCTTTTCCAGAAAATTTATACTTGTTTTCTTTCAATATTAGTCCAAAGTTTATGTAAAAACTTAATTTTCTGAAAACATATATTGTGCAAATTATTTACACTATATTTTGACACTGTACTTCAGGGGTCATCAGCTTAAAGTGCGGCGAGACGGAAGGAAAAATCAATGTGACTATGGAGGGAGAAAAATTATTAATGAATGTAAAGCTTTATGTTGAAACGTGTGGAGATATGTGTTAAACTTAGGACACCTGAACCATATACATTCTTTAAGAACATAATATAACTGTGTTTTTTATTGAAAAAAACACAAAACCAAAACGATGTATACCTACTACTTTATTTACACCTAGCTGAGTTATGAACTTTGAGCAATCTCTGGGCCAAGGAACAAAGCTTATATCGTACCGTTATCAAAGTCACTAAAATTGCCTTCCTTACCACGATAAACCAAATTTAATAGTTATAATTGGGTAAAATCATAATTATTTGAACATTATATTTTCCACATGTCAAAAACAACTTCATTCGCATCATAGAACCAATTCAATCTATACCGCAAATATCAAGTGTGTGGGAAAGTTTAAATCGTTAGCTGAGCCACTTTAGTATTGCTTTGTTCGAATCACACTTATTTGGTATGAGTTTTCAAGCAATTCATGTTCAGTATGGTGAAAATTTACGGTCGTCAACGTTGCTAGAAGCTGCTCAATTTTGTATTTAAACTTCTACAATTATTCAGTAAAATATCCTTAACCAGTAAGGCCATACTGCTTACTAAGAAATCCAGTTGTAGAAAAGAAGGAATTTAATTAACATTTAAAAAGGGGGTGAAAAAATATCACCCGTTTTGAATACTAACCGGCAATTTAACCCATAACTCGTAAATAATAATTCGTACGCTTAGGTAAAATGTAATATTTGAGCAAAAAAAATAACATTTTCGTACTAAACGCGGCACATCTTACGCCTCTGACACTAACTCTGAATGAATAGTATAATGTAGGTAATTCACTGAACGAAGAACCAATTAGTCACTAATTAGCTGTTGTTTATGGAAGCGACGCGACGCCGGAAATCCATAAGGGAGTTCTGAAATTAACCCTGATTCAAAACAAATTAGAGACTGCTGGCAAAGTGAATATAATTCTGGATGGGAACTTTTACGTTTTCGGAACGTAACAAAAAAATGGTGTCAGGAAAGCATGACCAGTCCAATTAAGTTTGCTTATAGTTCCCGCAGTGAATACACTTTTTATTTATTTCTGTTAGAAAATTCAAAAGAAGTGAGAAAATTACTTCTCTACTGAATTGTTATCTCTACTGAAATCGAATCATTATTAATTAACATATTTCACATCATCTTCTAATTATTTTGCATTGTCTCAAGTGTTAAGACGGGATTCAGGCCAAACATTAATGGAAGGTTGTTACACATAATAATACTTGAACACTGACTAACGAGACTCAAACAATCAGTCTTTAAAAGTTGAAATTACCAAAAACCAATCACGGAACTAAGCTCTGAACTTGCCACAAAATTATGCTAAAAATAATCCCTTTTCAAAAACTCTGATCGAAACTAGAAATTAATCCTTTCATAAAATCATAAAGCTCAATTAAAAAAAGAGGGTAAGTTACAAGACGTCTTTTCAAAAAATCTCCCTTCGTATATCAAGGATGTTCCTAGCCATCGTTTCAAACTGCAAGATTTGACAGTAATAGTTCATTTTTTCATGGTTATTCAAAGTTATATATAAATAGCAGTTAGACCCTGCGGGCGGCACTCGGTTGCTCTTCACCCAGTTTAAGTGATCCTAACAACAGTTACATTTAAAAGGTATATATTGTTAAAACACGGAACAGGAGGAAAGAGTTAATGGATAATAAAATCCTCAATTTAAGCATAATAAGAATGACAGTTTTTGTGATTTCATAAAATAAATAATTCTATCACAAAGTGATAAGCTTCCAGAAGAAATCTTCTTGTTAAACGCTTGTTAATGGTCAAGTTATTTTTAATAACTATGTGTATTGTTAGCTGCATATTTAAATATTCGCGCCAGTCATTTGGTTCGTTTTTATACCGCCAGAGGTGCGCTCTGTCGGCCATCTATAGCCGCCGTGCGTATCGGCCATTTTCGAGGAACGCGTGATTCTATACAAACGTCAAACATAATCTCGTCATTGTGGATAATTTTTATTGTAAAGTAATTAATCCAATTGATTAGGAACTTTCTTAAACATATTTTCTTCGAAATTATCCAAAAATTTTATGAGCAGAAACGATGTTTTTGAAGAAATCTCGTATAACATGTGACGATCCTATTTGAGTAAGGAATCTGGTCTTAATTTTAAAGTCTTATTTTTTTGGATCCGGTCACCTGCAAACCGAAATGAACCTTACGGTTGGTTAAAATTGAGGGGCAGAGTGGTCGATTTTTGCCTAAAGACCCCCTATGCGGGATTTACCTGAAACATACGATTTAAATTCGACCAATCAGAGGGCCTAGACCGTCCAGACGCTAGCGTAATAATACCATCAGACTATCAGGCCCTGCGGGCGGCTCTTAGTTGGGCTTCGCCCATTTAAAGTGATATTAACAACAGTTACATTTAATAGATAGATATTAGGACATTCACAGAGAGAGGGTGAGTATATATATATTGTTAAAACATGGAACAGGAAGGAGTTAATTAATAATAACATGCTAAATTTACGCATAATAAGAATGACAGCTGTTTGAATAAATGAAATTTTACGTATTTGTGATGGATTATTTCAAATGAAACACTATTATTGACTACATGTCTACAACTGATATTAACTGTTATCGTATCGAATATAATTAGCTCATAGAAGACTTGCAGTTCTTAAATATGTGCTACAACCGTCAATGTCTATAAGTTGAATCAATATCGTTTAGTTTGTCACAATCAAAGATAGTTATAACAAAGTTGACTTAAATAATAGATTATTACATATTGATTAATTTTACCCGTGTTTATGAATAAAAGGAGGGTAATTGTGCGATGAGATTAGCAGTCGGTTTAATTAAAAGGTGTTAATTTTACTCCAACTGGTAGTAATTCTTTACCTACAACTGTTACTGTATCTAATAAAGTTTAAAGTTAGATTATATATACACTTTCATCAGGAGAGTAAAAATCTATATATAAAGGTAGATTATTACAATATAGCGCCCCTGAGGTGATATCTCACAAAAGCGGCGCTATGCTAATTGTCCAATAAATAAATAAATATTATGTTCACATTTTATTGTGTATGCACCGAAGTCAAAAATTAAATATAGATTGCAATTGGGAAAGAAGAAGTGGAAGGAGGGGGAGGGGTAAGAGTAGTCTGGGTTTATAATAATTAGGAATTACAATATCGTTAGACGGGAAAGACCAGTTAAGTGGGAAAATATTTAAAAGAGGGTTTATAAAAATATTATTGTTAATTATATCTGCTTTTATATTAACATGTTTCCTCATTTCTAAAATTTCAAAATTATTTATAGTGTAACTATTTTAAGACTTGAAAAAAACAAATAGCATATAACCATAAAATAATATATTCATAATACAAATAGCATTTAATAACGGTTATTCTAATAAATTGATAGTTGAAATACTAAATAAAAAAATTAAACATATTCTCTTCAAACGGTCTTTCTAAAGATAGAAATAAACAATGGCGTAGAATTCTGTTTGTGGATAACGATACTTCTAAAATTATACATAAAAACAATCCTGGTACTATACAACTGGCGTTTTACACTAATAACAATGAAGAAATATATTCTTAATAATAAAGATAGCAAAATTCAAACAAAAAAATCAGGAGTTTAAAAACTCAATTGGGATGATTGTAATTTCTTTTACAAAGGTAGAACCAATAGAAACTTTGAAGTCAGAACTAAAGAATATCGCAGGGCTCTAAATGGAAATAGTGAATTTGAGTTTGCAAATCATCTTTTGAATAATGATCACACTTTCGATAAAAATTCAGTTCTTAAAATACTTCGCTCAGGATATAAAGTATCGCAAATAAATAATTCAGAAATTTTAGAAATTAGAAAACATGTCAATATAAAATCAGATATAATTAATAAGCAAAAAAAATATAAATAATAATGAAAAATGCCATTACAAAGTGATAAGCTTCCAGAAGAAATCTTCTTATCAAACGCTTGTTAATCGTAAGTAGTCAAATATTGTGAGCTGCATATTTAAATATTCGCGCCATTCATTTGGTTCGTTTTTATACCGCCAAAGGTGCACTCTGTCAGCCATCTATAGCCGTGCGTATCGGCCATATTGAAGGAACGCGTGATTTTTTATAAACGTCAAACATAATCACGTAACTGTGGATAATTTTCATTTGTTATGTAATTAATCCAATGGATTATGAACTTTCTAAAATATATTTTCTTCGATATTATCCAAATATTATATGAGCAGAAACGATGATTTTGAAGAAATATCGTATTATTATGAGGCGATCCTATTTCAGTATGAAATTGTGACTTGATTTTCAAGTTAGCTGAATTTACCCGAAACAGACAATTTTAATTTGACCAATCAGAGGGCCTACATCGTCCAGACGCTAGGACAATAATACTATCAGATCAGATACAAAAAAAATTGAATTTGAGACTTCGGACGGGTTTTTTTTAACAAAATATGTACCATTCGTCAAATTTAAAAGTATTGTAAATTCAAGTTTTTTGAAAGTTATATTTAAGTTCTGTTATCAATACATTGTGGGCCGGTGGCTTCATAATACTTGGATAATTACAGAACTTGAAACTGGAATGTTAACTTTAAAATTTAATGAATTGTACCTACAAATTCTTTGAAACAACATGTCATTGTTATTTGAAAAGGGGGAAGGCAATCATGAAACTCGTTAAGAAATTGTGATATTTGATTACAGAGTAGAATAACCAATATCAAATTAGGGTAGAAAGTAGCCAACCTGAGAGGCGCTCAAATTTTATTTTCATTCCGCGACAAACCGAAACAAAACAAGTAGTTCTTGGCAAGTATTGATCTCAGTAGTGAATACTTTACTTTAATCATGTTCCTTTCAAATTGAGGATATTTATCTAATGATTTAAGGTTCATCTTAAATAAAAAAATAAACATCAGACTGGCCTCATCTCGAAAGTTTCATTTTGTCAGCGCGTTGAAGAGAACTCGTGATGTCCTGACCGTAAGAGAAAGAACTCGTGATGTCCTGACCGTAAGAGAAAGAACTCGTGATGTCCTGACCGTAAGAGAAAGAACTCGTGATGTCCTGACCGTAAGAGAAAGAACTCGTGATGTCCTGACCGTAAGAGAAAGAACTCGTGACGTCCTGACCGAAAGAGAAATACTAAGAGCGTATGTAAATGGATCAATATTTTCTTAAAATACTAAAAATATTATACAAACTTAATATATGTATGAGTAGTGAAAATGTGTGCGCCTTTGAACATAATATAATAAATTAATCACGAGTAAACAAATATAGTTTTTATTTAATATACATAATAATAATAATTTCCTCGACGAGCTATGGAGTTCTGAAATATGTATTTAATGATTTTTACCTGTACGTTGTGAAAGAAGCAACTTTTTTATATTTAAAACTATTTCTCTTCATCCATCAATAACCACTTTATTTATTTCTTAACCACTCTCATGGATTAATCATTTCAATATTTATTACTTAAACTATAATTAACGATTTGAACACGGTTTAACCATACGTTAAACACTACTTTTTGTGCATAATTCAACTATCCAGTTCACTTAATCTCAAAGCGCGTTGTAACGGTTTATTAGGTAATTAAGCGATTGGGTGATAAGGAAATTGGGCATTTTGAGCTCAAAGGTTTATCGGCACCGCTTTAAATAATATTACAAAACCAACTATCCAAACAGATAGATTGAAAAAGTGTATCACAATCGCTAAATCAAAAAATATCAACTGTCCAAACAGAATGATTGAAAAAACTGTCAAAAAGGCTGAATCTAAAAATACTTACTTTCAAAACAGCTATATTGAAAAAGACTGTCAAAACAGCTAAATCAAAAAGTACTCAAAACAGATAGATTGAAAAAGACACAAGGTTTTCATACCCAGCATTGGCGATAGTTTTTTTTTCATCTGGCAGTATATACGCGTGATATAGGCCAATTCCTTTACATAAAAAGAATAGGTGACATTGTTACATTACAAAATTAATTTTAAAAACAAGTACATTATTAATTTAAGTAACCTTGCATAGTGACTTAGTTATTGTTCCTGTAATCCTAAACTGTCAATCCTTATCTGACCCGATTTCATAACCACGACGCACGCCTACTGCAGGGCTAAAGCAAAATAGTTAAATTTATTTTATATATAAATAAATGAAAAATTTATTTATATTATACCATTCATTTATTTATAACTCCACACAATTATTTCTCTCAGGGCCTCTATATCATATTTGAAGATGATGTGTGGAGAATCATTTTGGGGAGAGGAAGGAGTGTATACGGGTCTCGAAGAGACTTATGTTATAGGAGGAAGGAAAAACAGATACCTTCAAATCGTTACACAGCCGAGCTGTTGAACTCAAGAACGAGTGGTAGGACCGACCCGTTTTCATGTGAGAAATGTCAACCGTGAGTGTGCGTTTGGTGTGTTTCCCGACTATAGCCCGTTGTCGGAGAGAACGAATCACTGGCGTTATTTCCTCGGAGCATCTTCCATTGTAGTACCGGTAGAACAAGAACAGCATACTTACATGACGCTTGTGCTCTAATTATACAATTTTTGTTGCAGAATATTTCGTTTTTTGTGATCACGAAATTCATAAAATGTTACCGTATTTGAATGACATATTCTAAAATATTGGACTAATTAATTTAACTTCCTAAAATGTATTGTTAATGCAATAGACATCAAATAAAATTACTTTAATACGTGGATTTTAATTGAATGTACTTGAATTAAATGGACTTTAATTTAGGACAGATTGTTATATGCGGCGAAATGTTTGCCTTACTAAATTTTAAATTTTTCTTGGGTTTATTGTATTTACTGGATTTTTTAACTGTGAAATTGTTGTATAAAGTTGCGAAATTCCAACAGATTGTGAAAACTTTGTATCACAGCTGGGCGTAAAACACGCAAGAATTAAAGGAAAATTGTTTGACGATTGCAGAAACCATTAAATATTATCACGCAATATAGAAAATCCGAACAACCTTATCTTTGGAAGGGGAAAGAGTATTTGAAAACACACAACAGAATTATATTCGAAATTTACGAAATTTTTCCAAAATATGTAATTCATTATGATGAGATCTGAAATGCAAACCTACAGCACTCTAATGGTTAAATAAGTTGAAGATTTCAAGTAAATGGTAAGTACATTGTACATGTTCAGAAGAAATAAAAATTAATGTTCTCGTTCAAAAAAATATATTTTTACACGATGCAGAAAAACTGTAGTGTGTGTTTCAAGTAAGGAGTGGATGGTGGATTTTTAAATCTAAAAAAAACGGCACATTAAAATTTAAGAAGTAACATATTGTATTATGCAACAGTTATTGGCGATGTTAAGTAGGTACATAATATTTCATATTTTTCCACAGAAAGAATAACTTTCGGAATTGTGCATAATTTCTAGACATAGGTTATAAGACTCGTCAAAAATTTTATATTAGACAATAAAAATGGGTGCGGATTTGAACTTAAAAGAAATGTTATTGTGACGTTACGTCTAAACAAGAGTGGTTTCTATTTAAAGATCTATGCAAGATATTGATTCTTTTATTTTGGTGAGCAAACTCGTAGAATAAATCCTCAATAAACACCGGAAGTGCCAATGCAATGGAGAAACCACTATCAAACACAGTTCCACATGATCGTATCGGAATCTGGTAAAACAAAAATTCATTTAAAATCCCCCAAAAAGGTATTAATTATTTTCAGAAACTTGCAAATATATTAACATTGAAATATCCCGTCTTATTACATTACAGACATTACATTAAACTTATTACATATTTGTGTACGGCATCAAATTGATTTTCAGAAATAATATAATAAGTGATGGAATGATAACTAGGAAAGACAAATCTGAAAAGTATGAAATATGAATGGATTCATATTTTTAAGAACCTTACAGAACTACTCGATTCTGACAGGAGATAGAACTAGCGTACAAAAAAATCTTAAGACTTGCAAAAGTAAATTTTAGTCATATTGTTTTAGATAGTTGAGCAAAGAATAGAATAATGAATGTAATTATTTTAAAAGAACTAACCTTTTGTGAGTTATGTGAATTTTCCTGCTGATTTGTCCACAATCGCTCCCCGTCGAGTGTAGCTCCTGATACAAGCTGAGCTAGCCGCGTCCCACTCTGGCGCGCGCGCGCCCGCCCACTCGAGAATAGGACGACAACACACTACTGGCGAATATCGATTTTCGGCTATCACTGGTTTGGTTTACAACTAGCTATGTGTTCTTCAGAAGATGCCTTTATCATTCACTGAACTGTTAATATTAAGAACTCAAAAATTGCAAAATATCGTAAAAATCCTGTTTTTATATCTTCCAATTAGAGAATTTTTTAAAGTTTCTAAAAAAGGACACTAGTTTTTTTTTTAAATAATCGTAAGTATAATAGTCAGATACTTTAGTAAACAAGTTTGAGAGGTCCTAGACGTTTGAAATTTCCCCGTGTTTATATGGTTAGTTTATTGTAAGCTATTTTTCCGAGAGGCGCAAACAGTATCCGAGGCTTTGGTCGAAAGTATTTGTATCCAGTTATATCTGACAGGGAAATTCAAAATGGCGTCCCAGGGGCATGCGCGGATCATCCTGTCCCCTCCGCGACAACCTCGCTTCACATTCTCGACAAGTTGTAAAAAAGTAATAGCCCTCCCACCACGTCCCTCGCTAAGGATATAAAAGATTGAACCTTTCTGTGCAGTGATTTTATGTTGCATCATCTATCCAAATCCTTGTGCGTGAAAACGTTTAACCACATTCAGACAATTCATAATAAGGAATACAAGCATAATTACTGATTAGAGTAAAAAATTACGTTTTTTTTAATTTACTTTTAGTCAAGAGTTTAGAATTAATCTTTTTGTAAGGTGGCACTTATTTACGTGACAGGGTTTTGTGGGTGTGAAAAATGTAGCAGTAGGTAAGCCCGTGACAGTGAAACGTTGAAGGTCGTCATACAGCTAAGGACAATCGATCCCCTCTAACCAGAATACTGCCTGGGTTGATCTCTGTGGTTAGAGGAAGATGAACGATTTTCTGAAAGTAAGGTTCACAGGAGGTCCTACAGCAATCCTCCGAGCTATTTTAATCCTCGAGTGCGGGTAAATCAAAACCACCAAACTGATTTCTGGCTAATGCGTGCTAAAGTGGGTACACAAATGCGGCGAAGCACGGCAATATTTGGAAATACGTTATTTTTTGGCTGGCGAGGAATGGCATTTGATATTATAATTATAGAAAGGATCCACAAAATTTAAATATTGTCACACATGCAATTATCATCTATATCAAAACTAAATATATTATAATATGTAGAAATCACAGAAGACAATGCAGTTTTGTTAACAATTTTATGAAAAATTTCCCAAAAAAGGTAATTGATTTATTGCATATTATTTTCTTCATTTTCTATGCGGCTTAACCAGTTAAGTTGGCAAATATTATGAGACCTAAAAATACATTGGGAATATTTTACACTGTTAAAAAATACGTAAAAGGGAAAGAAGGTGGCAAATAGTGAAAACATTAAACTCGTGGGAACTATTTTTTTTAATAAAGACAAACATTCCCGGGATAACCTGACAATATTTTAAAATCTCCTACAACCACCACAATAATCGGAAAATGTTGCTTGTATTGTAAGCAAGTTGAGGAATTAAACCCATTACTGGAACCCAAACGCAATACCAACGCAGGTACTGACCGGTAAATTATTTGGAAAATCCACTAGTGAAGAAACTCTTTTCCAGAAGAGCTGCCTGACTATCTAAACACAAGTTCTGGGCCAGTTACACGCAAGGCATCATGAACAATGAGTACGCACCGTGCAATACAATTTGGCCTCCCTTGGTGACTCAGCGTGTTGTTATGGTCTGCAAACAAAAAGTAGATGCATTGGATCTTGATGCGGCACAAAGATACACGAAAGGGATATTGCCCCTGTCCGCTGTGCCCTGCAATCATACTGATCGTCATTCCGCCAACCAACGGTGCACGAACAACCAAACACCGTAATATTTGATGTTCATTATAATTTGTACTATTTATTACTTACCACATGTAAGTATAGGACGACGTATTCATCCGCACCAAACATCGACCGCTTTCGTGAAACAAAGAAAAATTATTATTAGTTACTTTATAGTTAACGGTATTTTATCACATTGCGTATGGAGCTGATATAATATATATTATATGAATAATAATGACATGTAATCTATCACTGTGACCTAAACGGTACATTTTTCGGGACTACGCGTGATAGCAGTCTTAGATATTTTTTTCGCGTCTAATTTAATTTTTGTAAAATCGTTCTGATGTTTTGCGTATTAAACAAAAAACGAAGTACACGATTACCTACATACCTACATCCACACATTACGCAAATGCAAAAAAGAATATTCCAATTTAAAGATAAATTAAATTCTCACAAAAGTCCTTCATTATAACTATTTACAAAACTCTGTAGTTTCATTGTGATTAATGATAATGTCGTTTCAAAGGAAGAAATAAAAGTTTTGCAGATTTTATTAAAACTTATATTAGCCTATGAATTTCCTAAATACAGTCAATTAGAAAATGGTTACATATATGTTATGTTCAAAATTAAATAATGCGTTAAAATACTATAAATAAATCATCCGTTTTCTAATAGTCTTTTAGGAAGGACGAGAAATAGAAGATATAAAAATGATTTAAAAAAAATTAATTAACTTTTTCTTCAAATCCTAGGATCGACTGCATGTTTAAACGTAGGGACGTAGTCAGGGTAAGATTGAAGGTAGAAAAAGAGCCTTGGGGTGTTTTCCGTGACCCCGTCTCCCGACTGACCTATATTCGGGCCGGAGCGGGTGCCCCCTCGCCCGCCCCTGGTTACCGCACTGCTTTGCGAGATTGGTTGACCTACATACTTGTTTAAAGGAATATATTGGATTGAATAATTTTAATTATTGCATAAGAGTTGTTTGTGATAAGTTTTAAAAAAATATTGCTGAACTGAAAAGACTTTTTATAGTTTAAGAAGATTAGTCAGATTTTCTTCCAACCACAATATATATATATTCATCTGTATCACACAAGATAAAGTAACTTTAAACTAATTCTACCAATAGAGACTATGAATTTCAACCACTTGATGAAAGAATTAAAATTATTAAAACTCTCTGGGTTTTTAAAATTTTTAATGGAATTTTAGACAGCCCTGATTTATTAGCCTAATCACCTTCAACATACTAACTAGAATTATTCGATCGATTTTATTTTTTAATTACACAACAATAACAGGACTGAGTCATTTAGATACTCACTTGTACCTAAAATACATACAGTTGGCAATGAGTTCGCAGAAATAGTAGATGTGTTCAACTGCACGGAATATTGTTACTAGAAAGCTATAGTTATATAAAGCAATTAAATCTATGGAAGATCGTGAACTCTTACAACAAGACCTTAACACTTTATCTGCCTGGTGTGTTGACAACGAAATGTAACTGAATATAGCTAAGTGCAAAGTTATAAATTTCATTAAGAACACCAACAAAACCCTATTTTCATATAGCATATGTGGTCACAATCTGGAAACAGTTAAATCGATCAAAGATTTAGGAATTAATTATATTTGACAACAAACTAACGTTCAACTAACACATTGAATACATTGTAAGTAAATCAAATAAATTACTTGGTTTTATTGTAAGATCAACTAAACTGTTCAAGAATTCTAATAGCCTAATAATTCTATTCAATTCGTTAATCCGCAGTGTTCTTGAGTATGGGTCAACAGTCTGGAATCCACATTATATCACACAGGTATCTAGACTTGACACAGTCCAAAGAAAATTTACACGGATTTTGTCTTATCGATCAGGTGTTTACCATCTACTAGATAGTTAAAAACAAAGACTTACATATTTCAAATTAGAAAGTCTAGTTAAAAGACGAAACATAAATGACCTCTTAATGCTTTACAAAATTGTGAATAATCAAGTAGATAGTAACATAGTCCATCTAATCAAGTTAAACGCAAGGCCCAATTCACTAGAAACCTTAACATATTTTGGACCGAAATTTTTACCAATAACACTGCTTATTTTAATCCTATGTTTAGAATGTCTCGATCATACAACGATATTGCTAAAAAACATGCTTGCAATAGATATTTTCGTAAATAATATAACTTGTTTCATGAGATATCTCCACGATTTCTGTACCTAAAAAAAAAATTAAAAACAAATATTGTTGATTTTTGATGTTTGATATTTTCAATTATATACCTAATTTAAACATATTTTTGAAATTATTATGTCTTGTAATTTCTGTAATTTTTAAGCTTTGTAAAAAAATATAATATTGTTTTGATAGTGAGCAAATGTGATAACTGCAGACACCTTAGTCTAGGGACATTTATATTTGTAAATAAATTTATTTTGATAACTGCAGACACATTAGTCTAGGGACATTTATATTTGTAAATAAATTTATTTTGATAACTGCAGACACATTAGTCTAGGGACATTTATATTTGTAAATAAATTTATTTTGATAACTGCAGACACATTAGTCTAGGGACATTTATATTTGTAAATAAATTTATTTTATTCTATACAAGAATGTACTTTTAATGTCCTGTTTGTGTTTCAAAAAATAAATAAAAGTAGCGTCACTCAATAATATTAATAACTAAGCTAGGTATAATACTATTCTTCTACATTAAATTTATACATAACTCATAAAAAAACTTTTAATTAAGTTTTCACGTGTAACATACACTTTGTGGACATACACAATAATTATGATAATTGGAATAAAATGAGTTATGTTTTAAAATAACCCTGATGAAGGTTGAGAGTGAACGGAAACCGGTTGGTTTTATATATTGGAAATGTAGGGGGAGGTCCTACAGTACCGGCCGGCCTCTAGTACCAGCCAGTTACAATTTCCGAGATTCTACAACATGGCTCTGAGACAGTTCATGCAATACACGCAGTATGGTATCACATGGAGATGCCCCGCTCGGCGGCGACAAGTTTCAACTAGCTTCGTGTCAGTGTTAAGATATCTGTTGGGAGGAGCGGACGTTCGCCGCACGATTAAAGTTCGGTGTGTTATTTCTATAGTTTTGAGTAAATGAATATGCTGGAACAGAAAAAGGCAGATAAAATGTGTGCTGAATCAGTTAGGCGAGGCAAGCGTTTGCTTTCAGGAAAAGATGTTGCCAAAAATAGTACAAAAAACAAAAAAAATTGTCAACAGTCTCCCAATACACCAACTCAAGAAGATACAGTCTACCCATTGTGTCTAGAGTCTCATGACGAAGACTGGATTCAATGCGGAAATTGTAAGATCTGGATACACGAGGCCTGCGCCAACGTTTCAGAGACATCAGCTATATATATTTGCGATTATTGTCTTGGATAAAGTTAATATTTCATTTTTTTGCTATTATTTTTTATGTTTAGCGATTATTACCTTGGATAAATATTGAATTTTTAGCTGGCCGGTACTGGAGGCCAATTTTTTAAATGTCGTTTGTTCATGTTCTTACAATTTTATTAATAAAGTTGACTGTTTCTAAATATATCGAAATTTTATTACTTCTATTTATAGTAAAAGAGTTCCTTTACACATTTCACTAGGTATTTTGCACATAAGCGAAAGGATTTTTATTTCATTACAAATAATCCTAGAGGAGACGGTACTAGAGGACCTCTATACAAGAAAGTCGTATTAAAACAAAGTTATATGATTCCAATTTTAATAAACTGTTATTACCAAACTATTATTTATATCAAATGTTTATAAAAGCTGGGATGGGCGTTGAATATATAAATAAACAAGTGGAGTCCCCGCAACGTTTCGCTATTAATAATGTCTTTCTCGGGCGCCTCCGACTACTTCCTCCATTCACTACTGTATACCACAATGTTACCGGTAAAAAACTACATTGCATCGATTTTAATTGGACTCCGTAATATCTCATTCCGGTACAGAGATATAACGTTAAGTATTCCTCGGGCGTCCCCGACTTCGTCTACCATTAAAACATCTCCAAACATTCTTGGCACTAACAACAAATTTCGAAATTTTCAGCGATATTGGTCCACTACTTTTGCACTAGTTTTGCGAGCACAATCATACTTTTTTATATATTATAATAATATACATATTTATTTTCTCCAAATTATCGTCGTTTTGAACATCGAAGGAAAATAATAAATTTGTGTGATCCATTATTTTCATTTCAGTGTAAAGTGACATCTATCGGAGTTTTTCATAACTGTAAAATCATTTTCCCGGGTAATTTTGTTTACGGCTGGGAACTTCGATAAACTTCGACAGATGTCTCAGTAAACCTTTATATTTTTACTTTGATCCTTCGAATAATAATGTTTTATTATTCAACCTCAATGAATAAGATAAGTCAGATGATTGCGTCATTAAATTGATAATTTGTTTAAACGTTATTATTCTATAACAGGAATTTTATACCGCATGTCTCCAGGCAATCTTATCTCTGTAATTTTATCCGGGCAAGTGGTCAAAATTTTAGAGTAACTAACGATCGAATTAATTTAGGTACTATTTTTCAAATCACTTTTTTAGTATATCTACAAGTAAAAACATGACCACTTATAATAAATTACCGTTTTTAAATGTGTTATAGTTTAGCGCACTTGAAGTGAAATGACACTAAACTGCGCTATATAAATGCCATGTTTTTTTTTTATTTATTTTTTACATTTTCATAAAAATATGTATATTTATATATACATATTTTTATGTATATATAAATATTTCAAAGAGTTCCGAACATCGAAGTCTGCATAGTAAGGGCAGATATAACACTAACCATCACGCCCTTTCCCCACAGGGGTTGGCAGAGAGAACGGACCGCCAAACAACTCGGTCTTGGCACACACTTCACGCCTCATTCACATTCATACATCGTCTCATACATACTTTTCTATTATTCTGACTCTTGAAATGGCCACAATCAAGTAACTGAATCACTATGTCATGCCATGTCTTCCTCGGGCGTCCCCGACTTCTGCTACCATTCATATTTGCATCGTATATTCTCGTTACACTTCTTTCTTCGCTCATTCACTCTACATCCCCTAACCATCTAAGCGTCCCTTTCTTGATCTTACTCATTACGCTTACATCAGCCTTGCACTAACACGATCATACATGTTTTTACCACACATACGCCTCAGGGATCTTATTTCTAAAGCATTCAGTCTACTTTCATCCTTTCTCTGCCAGTTCCAGCGCCTCTGGGATCATCTGACTACTGCCTAGTGACGACATCAATCCCCGTTAACCTCAGACCAACCAATGAGAGGCTGAGGAGAAAAGTATGGCACTATAGGTCAGCAGATTGGTTCGGTATGCGGGCCCATTTCAACGCTTTTCCGTGGTCAGCTGTTTGTTTTCGGACTTCGGACCCTTCAACATGTGCCCAGGAGATTGGTGAAGTCATCAAATCGGCGATGGATGGCTTCATACAATCGACTACTAAAGAAACTGGTGTGGGTTCAAAGCCGTGGTTCAGTCGACAATGCTCCGAAGCAGTTCGACGAAAAAACGCGGCTTACCGAGCCTACAACACATCTCGAACGCCCGAAAGCAGATCAGCATACAACAAATCGGCAAAGGAATGCAAGAGAATCATTAATAGGTCAAAATTCGAACACGACCTGCAGATCAGCAAAAAGCTGGCTGCCTGCCCGCATGGCAGCAGAGCATTCTGGTCCCTTGCGGGCTCAATAGGTCGGAATTTTGGCAAACCCAGTTTGCCACCTCTTACCAGACCTGACAGCTCACTAGCAAACACCGCCACCGAAAAGGCTAACTTATTAGGGAAAATGTTTGCGGAAAACTCGACCCTCGATGACGGAGGTGCTGTTCCGCCGTCGGTTCCTCACTGCGGTTTCTATATGAAAAAGCTGAGGATCCGGCATCGGGATGTACTCCACGTTATACGGGGGCTCGATGTTAACAAAGCTAGTGGACCTGATGGAATACCTGCCCTGGTATTGCAGAGGTGTGCTGCGGAAATTCCAGTTTTGACAAAGCTCTTCAAAATGTCCCTGAAATGTGGCACTGTGCCCTCTGGATGGAAAAAAGCGGTCATTCACCCTATTCCCAAGAAAGGTGATCGCTCCAACCCGGCCAACTACCGCCCCATAGCGATCATATCAGTTCTGTCCAAAGTGATGGAACGTGTGATCAACGACAAACTGCTCACATACCTCGAGAAGAACAAAATTATCAACGACCGTCAATACGGATTCCGGCGGAACCGCTCGTGCGGTGATCTTCTCGCGTATGTGACGCATGTTTGGGGGCGGTGCCTGGAACGTCACGGTGAGACCCAAACGGTCACACTAGACATATCCAAGGCCTTTGACCGGGTCTGGCACCGAGGACTTGTCAACAAATTGCCCTCTTACGGACTTCCCGCATCCCTGTGTACGTGGATTGCTGACTTTTTAAGGGATAGGTCGATTCAGGCAGTTGCTGACGGTTTCACCTCATACTCGCACTCTATAAATGCTGGCGTCCCACAGGGATCGGTTCTGTCTCCGACTTTGTTTTTGTTGCACATCAATGACCTTTTGACATGTGCACCGATTCATTGTTACGCGGATGACAGTACAGTTCATGATAGCTTTTTGTTTGACAAGCCCCCAAAGGGCACACAAACTCCAACGGCTCGGAGGGCTTTGAAGCAGAGAATAGACGGTTATCTCGAGAGTATTTCCTTCCTCCTGGGGTAAAAATAATCTCGTCGAATTTAATGTTTCAAAGACTCAATCCTGTCTGATTACGTCTAAAAGGGATCCAAATGATAATCTAGTCTCCTTCAACGGAAGCAATCTTCCAAACAGGCTTTCCATTGATATGCTTGGTGTAACTATAAGTGACCAGCTCAAGTTCGGGGGCTCCATCGAAGCCAGAGTAAAGGTGGCCTCTCAGAAGCTGGGCTTACTGTACAGGGCCCGCAGATACTTTAATAGTACACATCTACTGACCCTGTACAAATCGTAAGTGCGCCCTACTGTCGAATGTGGTAGCCATCTCTGGTCCGGAGCCCCAAAATACCTGAAAAAACCCTTGACTCTGTGCAAAAACGGGCGGTCCGTTTGATAGATTCCCCAATCTTAACAAACGGACTGCAATCTTTAGAGCACAGGCGTCAGGTAGGTATGCTGTCATTGTTCTATCGGTATTACAATGGAAGATGCTCTGAGGAACTAGCGTCATTGATCCCTTTGGCACCGGTGCGTAGTCGGGATACACGCCAAACGCGCGCGGGTGGTCCGTTTGATAGACTCTCCAATCTTAACAAACGGACTGCAATCTTTCTCTCTTTTATTTCTTCGTCATTCGTCAAAATTTTCCCATCGCATTATAAATTAATTTAGGCATACAAAAATTTAAATTCGGCGGAGGTAAATAGAATCATATTAATAAGTCGTCTGAAAGTGGTCTAACCACAGTTTAAAAGTGGCCTTAGACATCGAAACACTACATAATTATAGTTAGTATTCATAAACATATGACAACAAAACCATCACAAAATAATTATTATAATAAACTGTTTTTTTTCAGTAGCTCCAAACAGGAGGCCTTGACGAAAATAATTTCCCTCAGGGCCTACGTCATCTTTGGGGATGCTGTGTGAAGGTTTTTTGTAGGGAAAGGAAGGAGTGGAAGCTCTGGGAAGGAAAAAGGTATGATGGGTGGGTAGGAATCGGAGAACCAGTACGTGCAAGATTAAAAGACGTGTGAATCCATCTCTCCCACTATAGTGTAAGGCGATAGGACGAAAGAGTCTGGCTGGAGAGGTCAAAGGGTCTCACCTAAACAGTTAGTAAGTGGACAAATGCATCCACTGCCAAGACCTAGATAAACCTCACCCGTACTAAGTCACTAAAGAGGTGTTGGTTATCAAGTCACATCAATGACGCTTTACAACTTAATTTATCTTATCCACAGCTTATCACATTGACTTATAACCAATAACTACTTACAACTGAGATTTTTCCTTAATGGTATACAACTAGGATCTATTATCTTGTTGTTATTACTATAGACCATACGACCATCTCCTCAAACGAAACGCACTTTACTGCTTATGATGATATTGACCCCATAGTCACTGGAAACATGGTAAGGCAATTACAAGCATGAAATCCGCAACATCAGCAGGGCATAATGGCTTAAGCACCGAACACATCAAACATGCATGGGTAGCAATTTTGAAACTTCTGGCAACACTGTTCACCGACATCATAAAGAGTGGTTATTTACCCAAATATATGACAAAGACAATTATAATACCGATAATAAAATCAAAACTGTCTGACATCATTTTACAGGAAAACTACAGACCGATATCCGTCGCCACCACCATTGCTAGAATATTTGAACGGGTTCTCCTAGACCAAGTCTGACCCCAACTGAAAACAAGAGACAATCAGACATGGACATGACCAATTAAAATGTGTAAAAGTACAAAAACTTGCCCCGCTATCATCTATACTAACTAAACTGATTAACCTGAGCCCAAAAGAAGGTCAATTTCCGAACAGTTGTAAAATCGCAAGGGTTATCCCAATATATAAAGGGAGTTTGAAAACTCAAACATCAAACTACAGGCCCATTTCTGTCTTACCAATTCTATCAAAAATATACGAAAGAGTAATATACGATAGGCTAAACAACTTTCTGAAAAAAAAAAATTCTATATGCCAAACAATACGGTTTCAGAAAAAAGTCTAACACTCTTTCTGCAACTAATGATCTTATAAATAAACTTAGAACTAGCATAGATAATAGAAACTATGTCATAGGGATTCTCGTAGACCTTCAAAAAGCCTTTAACAGGGTAAGTCATGAAATACCGATTAAAAAAATATATTAACAATAAATATTAATAAAACCGTCTACATGATCCTAAGCTCACCTAAAATAATAATACCCTCGCATAAACCTTTACAAATAGAAGAAAGGGGCCTGCTTATTCTAGACAGCAAAAAATACCTTGGCTTACATATTGATAAACATCTGACATTTTAACAACACGTAGAAAAATTAAAAGCAAAAATCATCCCACTAATTGGGGTATTTGGTAGAATTGCCCATCTCCTACCAACAGAGATAAAGAGGGGCTTATACTTGAGTTTAATCCAGTCCCATCTAAATTATTTAATAGAAATATGGGGAAACACATACATGACGTACCTAAATGATTAACAAACAATACAGAACAAAGTTATTAAAAAACTCTTCAACTATAACCCGGACACTCTCACAAAAAATCTATATCAGAAAATGAAACTTTTGAAAATAAGAGAATTGTACGAATACAACATATGCCTCCTAATCTACAAAATCCAAAATGGACTTATACACACAAACACAACATTTAAACAAACGTCACAAGTAGACAAACATTATACTAGGCAACATAACAAATTTGTTCACAAATACTGTAATGACTGAAAGTGGCAAAAGAGGCATTGGCCACTAGGGTGTACAAATATACAATCTCCTTCCAGATAACCATAAAACGGAGAGTATAAATGTATTTTAAAAAAAACTTTTTAATCTTAAGTTATTAAAACAAAATTAGAAAACTTCTTATTTAATGTTGTATGTACTTATTTAAGTTAAGAAAGTGAAATTTAAAATTTCTTTTATCTTAATAAATAATTTTTTTTAAAGATGGGTTTTAAAAGAGAGTGCTCCACGGACTCCACGGCCATATTCTGCGTAAAACGGAAGCTAGAATACTACGGGAAGAAAAAAATCACCACATACGCGTGCTTTCTGGACTTCGACCGAGTCTATCATCCATTTTTATGGACTAAACTTAAAGAAAGAGGTCTACCATGGAAAATAGTACGAATTCTCGACACATGGCACCATCAACAGGTTTTCAGATCCCTTTTTCTTAAAAAGTGGGGTCAAACAAGAAGGATATTTGTCCCCAGTATTGCTTAACATATACAAATGAACTAACTCATAGGTTAAACTAACTCATATAAACAATGCTGGGGTAGACTGCCATATCAGAGGTCAATGCATCAACAACGTGAGTTACGCAGGCGGTATGGTGTTTATGGCACGGTCAATAAGGAATACAAATTACATTACAACAATGCATACCATATGATGTTCCGACTGGCACTGCAGTGACTCTTCAATGTTCGCGGAAGGGCGAGTTCCCGAATTTGCAGCTCTAATAAGAACCAGAGTGGCATTACTGAGCGGAAGGATCAACAACTCCAGAAATTTCCTTATCATTAAATCCCGCATGAATCCTGGATCGAGCATCGATCAGCGCTAAAGAAAGATGTTGGTCTCCCATAATTGAAACCCCCTTGAACTGCTCTAATAAAAACCAAGGTTTAAGGGAGAGGACAAACAACCCTGAAAATGTCCTTTTCATGGAATCCCGACAGAGTCCAGACTCAAGCATCGCAGCGCACTTATTGTATATATTATTGTATACATTTTATGGGATGTGTGGGATTGCACAAACCTCCCCACATTCCGGAATAAGCTCGTTATTATTATTATTATTACTATAATAATAATAAGTAATGACTTACAACTAATTGGGTAATTCACCATCCAATGATTGCACCATCATTACCCATCTACTGATAAGCACTATCCATAGGATAACGTATTATTTTCGATTTAAAGATTTGTTTTTATAATACAGTCCGAGTTAACTATTGGGTACTCAAACCTACAAATGGTAACTTTACAGGGTGTTAAGGGAGGTACTTGACATACTTTAACCAGTGATTCCTTTTTTTTAACAGTGAAATACCAAATTTTGGTGAAAAATAATAAATGAAAAAATTTTCTCGGTGACTTTTTTTAAATGTTTTTTTTAGTTTTAATACAATTAAAAAAAACTTCAATATGTCGTCACTGGTCACTCAACCGATTAACCACCTAACCCCTCTCATCAACCCTAGATTTTCTATGTTTTAAGCTTAAAAAAAAATAAATTATTGCACCCGAGACCAAAATTGTTAGGAATCACTTGTCAAAGTAAATCAAGTACGACCCTAACACCCTGTAAATTTATATAGGATAAGTTAGCCGAGTTTTCTTCCTACTGCCATTAGGTATTTGTTTATTATAATATGTATAATTGTCATCTAGAAGATTGTGAAAATTCCAATCACCATCTAACTACTGACACTTATAACTAGTGACTTAAAACTAATTCATATTATTTATGACTATTGTTTTAGCAGTTTAGCGACAATATTCTACAAGTTAATGACTATTTCAAATATCAGAAGGAATCATTATAAATAAAAACAAGCGAGTTAATTCGTAATTAAATATCCTCGTAGCACTCATTGCTCAACAAGTGGCCACAATCAACCAAGTGATTCAAGCACTTGAAATGGCGCCAGATTTTAGAATATTTAGCCCTTCCTACCGACCTACTACTACAACGTGTAAAGTGCAAAGGCACCGTGATGCATAGATTGCACAGTGCCCAGACTGTACAGGTGCCCCAAGTGCCAAGTGTTCCCCTCTCTCCTCGGAACAGATGGAAAGCAGTTTCTTCCCGATGCCAAGAACTGGCCAATTAGGTGACACTCTGTTGTTCCGGGTATATCATCCTAGATCCAAGCAGGTCAAGGAGTAGTTTAGTGTTGACGTGGGGGAACGCGAGGGCTAATAGAAGAGACACTTTGTGATGGTGCGATGTGTCAAAGAGCCTTGGATTTTGAGTGTTTGTGTTTTTAGAATCCAAAATAACCGATGGTGAAAATGAATACATAATTCAAATTTTCCCAAAGTTTATTTCATGTATTGTTTCATAGTGCTTTACACCAAAATGAAGTATTGAATTCCGTAAATCTAAACTTAAACTTTCGGGTGCACAGTTTATACCCGCGCTGTGCATTCGAATTCCCTACAGAGCATCGGACCATTCCGAAGTTGGTTTCGGATCCTGAAGTTGGTGTTCCCTTCGAAGATATAAAGCCGAATTAAAAATAAATTTTCCTTTTTAATAAATATACTAGTGCCGACATCATATTATGATATTATAATTGCAGAATTGATAATTATTTCATGTTTACTAAAAAGCACATCCCTTTAAGAAATCAAGAAAATCGCGCTTTAATTTTTTTTTACATTAGCTCCACATAAGAGGCCCTGATGCAAAAAATCCCTCGGGGCCTATGTCATCTTTGGGGATGCTGTGCGTCAGGACTTTTTAGGAAAGGGAAAAGAGGAATTTCTGGGAAGGAAAAAGTATGAGGAATGGGTATTAATTTGGGGGTCAATGTGTCCAGGAGTGACGAATGAATGATTCCATCCCTTCCTCTGCGGTGCAAGGCGATGGGTCGAGAGAGTCCGGTTGGCGAGGTCAAAGGGTCTCCCTCACCCAATCTGTCCCGACCGAGACCTAGACAAACCTAACACCATGAACCCGGGCCTCCCTGCTAAGTCACCAAACATAGCAAACCAACTGGGGTGACCTATGGTAGGGGTGATAAAATATCAGAAATGATTTTTTTTTAAATATTACCTACATTAATTAAAGTACTAAAAGAAAAAAACAGACGTCAAATTTAAACAAAAGAAATCTAGTAGATATAAAATATAATTTAATAAGTAGGTATTTTATCGCTATATTACAATCAGTTCCTTTTTTTGAAAATGACAATTTCAAAGCAAATTCTAGTTCTAAAGTTCATTGAAACGGACAGAAAAGTTACACAACCTAAATTAGTATTTTTGACGATTGATGATTGCAACCATTGTTTCCGTGCTATGAATATACATTTACTGTCTTGTTTTATTTTATATTTTTTGGGTTTTTGTGTTTTTTAATGTACTCACAGGCAGAAAAAAAAATCCATTATCTTATTTTCGTTTGGGCTGGAGATAGAAATAGAAATTATTTATATAATACTAATTGCTTGAAATAATGTATATTATTGGTTTAAATATGATACTAATTTAAAATTGCGGATTGTGTCTAACTTCTACAGGAATAGATTCGCAACGCGTTCGACAGTCAATAATAATTGTGTATTTTTGGGAGCTTTCTGGCTTCACGCAAATTGACTTGGCCGTAAAATGCACCTTGAAAGCGATTTCTAGCGCCTATATTCTATCTGCGTTGGTTGCGTCTTTTTATTTTAATGAAATTATTTAAAACCAATAATCATATCGATATTTTCCCGTGAAACTGATTTCTTCAATTGAAAGTTTATATTTTATCAGTTTGTACATGTAGTAATAGCAGAAATAAAACTTATTATGGATTTCCTCATTGTGACTATATATCTAACAATACAACATATATAACATAAATATTTAAATTTATTAGAAAATTATATAGAAACAAAATAATGCTCACGAAAAGCAAGAAAAACATTTATTTTACGGATCTTATTCTGGTGTAATTGAAGGTGTCAGAGATTTTTGTCAAAAATCGGAAACAAATACACCAATACAATCTACCCGTGTGATACTGCTACGCGAAGAGTGTGCGAGGAAATGACACGCTATTGATGTCCCGCTTTAGTTCGCTATGCGGGAACATAAGAAATTCACACGTCCGCAGTTGTATTTTGATTTAGACCATCGATACCTACGACCGCACAGCTGTGTGTGTGCCAGCCGCTAGTCGCCAGCCAGTCGGATGCGGACCGTTGTTAAATGTGGACCCCTAGCACGTTTCTTTAGCATCTGCCGATGGTTTTTTCATGTTTTCAGCAATTAAATTACAATTATTATCACTTTTGATATAAAATATAATAAACATAAGCGATTAGCTATGAATATTCATATTTTTCCGATATTAAATCGCTTATTTTGAGATGTGTATTGACTACACAGCACCGGAACGCGTGGATTTTTTTAGCACAGTAAGGGAAAGGTTAATATTCCTGAAATTAAATTCCTCTGGAAAGTAAGCTACATCCTGAATTTACTATACGCGAACAATCATAACATGCATTTTTACCCTTTAACCTTCGGTTTTCTCAGAAAGTGGCTAATTGCAATATCATATTATACAAACGTTGCACCGAGTAAAACTCTCAAATGAAAGCAGTAAGACGAATATATGACATTTAATACCAAGCTTCAACGGAAAAGTATTTCTACTTTGATGTCATTTTAGCAATAAAGTCTTCCCTAAAAATCTTCTGCTGACTGATATTCAAATATTTTATATATCTTCCACATTCTTACATCTTCCATACTTAATTTTGACATGAACCGACTAAAGAATATGATTTTCTTTATCGTGCCGTGTCCCCGACTTCTTCTTCCATTCATTGGTGGGTCACTTTTAATTACTTTCTCCCTTTTTTATTGAACACGATATATGTTTGAATCATTTGGTCTATCTGCCAACAACCTACAAACTCCATAGTTTGCGATTCACTTCAAAAATAAAAATGAAATGTTTTATTGATTGTAGTCAGTAATTTTTCTAGTATTTTAAATTTCAAGATTCCAAATTACATCAAGAATTATCAAAATTCTGCTATTAGGGGTGGGAAAGAGATATGGGTTTGGTTTTTCAAAATCTCCTGTAGACAGTGACCTTTCTCTTGTTTTATGTCAAGTATGCAAAATCTCTTGTAGACAGTGACTTTTCTCTTGTTTTATTTCAAGTATGCAAAATCTCTTGTAGACAGTGACCTTTCTCTTGTTTTATGTCAAGTATCCAAAATCTCTTGTAGACAGTGACCTTTCTCTTGTTTTATGTCAAGTATGCAAAATCTCCTGTAGACAGTGACCTTTCTCTTGTTTTATGTCAAGTATGCAAAATCTCTTGTAGACAGTGACCTTTCTCTTGTTTTATGTCAAGTATGCAAAATCTCTTGTAGACAGTGACCTTTCTCTTGTTTTATGTCAAGTATGCAAAATCTCTTGTAGACAGTGACCTTTCTCTTGTTTTATGTCAAGTATGCAAAATCTCTTGTAGACAGTGACCTTTCTCTTGTTTTATGTCAAGTATGCAAAATCTCTTGTAGACAGTGACCTTTCTCTTGTTTTATGTCAAGTATGCAAAATCTCCTGTAGACAGTGACCTTTCTCTTGTTTTATGTCAAGTATGCAAAATCTCTTGTAGACAGTGACCTTTCTCTTGTTTTATGTCAAGTATGCAAAATCTCTTGTAGACAGTGACCTTTCTCTTGTTTTATGTCAAGTATGCAAAATCTCTTGTAGACAGTGACCTTTCTCTTGTTTTATGTCAAGTATCCAAAATCTCTTGTAGACAGTGACCTTTCTCTTGTTTTATGTCAAGTATCCAAAATCTCTTGTAGACAGTGACCTTTCTCTTGTTTTATGTGAAGTATGCAAAATCTCTTGTAGACAGTGACCTTTCTCTTGTTTTATGTCAAGTATGTAACATTTTATCAATCTCGGAATAAAAATATAGATTTGCAAAAAAAACAAAGTCACGCCGCCTGCCACAGACACTCTTCTTTATATTTATAACATTTGTTTAATGAACAGATCTGAACACCCAAGTTAATTTGAACCTTTAACCTAACATAACCCAGCCTTTGTCCATGTCTTCACTTTTAATCTTTCAATTACTTCAGACTCAAAACATCTAATAGGGCAACCACAGTTCCACCGGAGTCGGGAGTTGTTGCAAAAAATGCTATCATCGCCTTCCCCCATTTATTACACAACCTGCAATCAACCGTATTATTTTGAAACCTGATTAGCCGTGTGGGAATTTTATTATAAAAATAGTAAAAACTTCCGTGCATTTAAATGCCAGGAGATCATAATATCTACAGAATGTATAATATAAAAGCATAATATGTCACACGGCGATGTGGAAACTGGTACACTCTAATTACATCCCCGATGCGCAATATTATTGGTCCTGCTGCCAATATCTCTCAAACCCTGAACCACGAATGGTGTCATTGTCAGTTGCATTCGAGCTGCTCCGATCTAGATCATACTATATTGAATGGTGATAATGACACTGAACAACCTAACCTTGATGACCAACATTAGTGAACAATAGGGGTTTTATTTTAAGATTTTTTTCTCAGAATTTTTAAGGCCAATAAATACGATTAGACGGGGACATTATGATTATACCTAAAGGTGGTCTCAAAAGTCATGGATTTTGCTTTATTTACATGTATTTATGTTTGTGGGATCACGGGCTTCTTTCGTGTTTGTAATTTCATCCAACAAGCACGATAGTACATTTTTTATATTTTCTTCAAGATAACGCCTTGAGGTGGGTAGAAGTGATTATAGAGCTGATAGATATACAAAGTAACTATTAACCCTTCAATGGGCAACGTATCCTGGCCAGGCCATTTTGATTTACAAAAGTGATTTTCTTATTTTTCCGTTGACTTTTTGGCAAACGGTATCAACATACCATACAACTCGGCGTTTAGTCGGTAGAATAAAAAAAAATAAGACAAAACTTCAAGTACTGTATTATATGGCCTGGATAGGCCATGGTGAGTCTGCGATTTGTATACCAACTACCCGCTCAGAGGTAAAATTTACACTCGAAAACTTCCAGATGCTGATCGTGAAGTGAATCAAGGTGCACGAATGGAATTAGTTGACAAGTATCGCTATACTGGCCGAACAGTATACTGCGATAACTTTTTATTTCACTCGACTTGGCCAGAATTCTGATGGTACAAGGACTTGCGGCACAAACACGGTGTTTATATCGTTATATACACATATACATCATATTGACATGTTCATATTGTTCATACACACTATTTGCACACCTTCCTGTATCTAAAACTAATTTGATAGCCTGGCCAGGTAACATTGCTCATCCAAAGGGATAAAAGTACATTGCCCATCGAAGAGTTAAATCATGTCTTGAAGGTGGTGGTGTGAGAGGTCACCCTTATATTATCAGAGAGCTGCTTGATTCGAATTATGCGTATTGATTGCGCTGTAATGGATGTAATAATGTTGGTTGGGATTTTAATAGAATCGAAGCCAAGACCTCTGTCTTACCGGGATAATACTCTGACCACTGAGCTATTGGGTCCTGATTGTTTTTTGTTGTTTATAGTTTTCGTTTTTTGCTATCGTATATCCGTTGAAATATATCGATAAAGATGACGGAAAATCATCAAGTCTCTATCGTCAGATCAGAGTATTATCCCGGTAAGACAGATATTGCTAGTTGCAGACGTTATATTTTACTGTCTGTCTTGTTCTATTCCGTGTTTCGTTTAGATTTATTTATATTATCTTTTTCTGTAATGATTAAACATTACATTGATGTGTTTAACCTTCAAAGTGTATTCAAAGTGTATAAGTGTAATATGTATAAATTGAAGATCTACCATCACAAACTTATTTAACGTTAACATTTTGATGCATTTTTTCAGAGCAGGTTTTCTAGCAGGTTCCTATTAGGATATGTTTAATACGACAGATTAGTTTAAAAATTACCAATAATTTACAAAAAACAAGGAAAGAATCGCGAAAAGGTAGCTATTATCAAATATGCGTTGCTAAAGTGTATGTTGCTTTTAAAATTGTAATGGTCGATTCGGTTATGAATTAACATTGCCTTTGTCTACACTGTGAGCAAATATCATGAATCAAATACCAATAGATATTGGTAACCGGGCAACCTTATACATTCACGAATGAACACTAACTAAATAACTAACTAACTAACCATCACGCCGTTTCCCCGCAGGGGTAGGCAGAGAGGACGGACCGCCAAACAACTCGGTCTTGGCACACACTCCTTGCCTCATTCACATTCATACATCGTCTCATACATACTCTTCTATTGTTCTGACTCTTGACATGGCCCGACTCAAGTATCTGATTCACTTGGTCATGCCATGTCTTCCTCGGGCGTCCCCGACTTCTGCTACCATTCACATTTGCATCCTATATTCTCCTTACACTCCTTTCTTCGCTCATTCGCTCTACATGCCCAAACCATCTACCACAAATGCCCAAACCATCAACCACAAATGAACACACTTTTGTAAAGTGATATAAACTCATTTGGAAGTCTTTAAAAATTAGTATAAATAGGTTACGTTAGGTTAAAATTAAAATTAGTATAAATAAATATTAAAATTAGTATAAATAGGTTACGGCGTGATGGTTAATTTTTTCATCGCTTTAAATGGCTATGTATCACTTTCAAAGATGTGTTGATTTGTCACTGTGTTGCGTTGTCATTTAATCCATAATATAAAAGCCACTTAGATAATGGGGATATGATCTCCTGGCTGGATCACTGATCCAATCACCTGTTCTGTGATTTGTAATCTGATTAATCTGCATTGATTACAAACATTAAAATTTTAATTCTCCATCTCAATTTATTGCTATTTTTATCAGGATAAGTCATGGGCACGGGAAGTTAAATTTTGATAATGTTTCTATGTTAAATGTAGTTTCCGTAATTTTATCTTGTTAATGTTTATTTGAGTTTGAGCTCAAATTGATCAAACTCAAGTGAACTTATGATTCTTCTTCAATAATTACAAATTCCCTTTGTGGTGTCATATTATTTAAATGAAAATAATAAACTTTTTTTACATCACCATTTAATAAAAAATATCATTATGTTTCAAAACCATTTTTTGTCAGCATATATTCGTTTCTCATACACCGGATACACCGGATTTTAAACATGTTTATAATCTTGAGTAGGCGTGTAAACAAAAAATGTATAATTTTTATTATTCTTATTCTATCAAATTTTGACACTTTTATGTATTGTTATTATTGTACACCTATTTACACTAGATCTTTCTAAGACTTTTTATTCCGAAAATATGTATTGAAAAATACGTAGGTGATAAATTATTAGATATTTAAAAATATATATATATTTTAAATATTCATTTATTGAATACATCATAATTAATGTCACAGAAAAACAATTAATTGTGGTATTCGATCATAAAATGACGACAGAAAGTATAAAATTAATACTAGAAGGAAATACAAGTACATACAAAATATTATCAACAAGTATGAGTAGACTTACATTGGAAGAGTAATGATTTAGAAGATTTGATAGTAAAACCTTTTTGTACCTACCTTCTGTGCAGTTAAACATATCCGCTACATCTGCCTACCTATTACTAACTTCATGTAATCTAGGTACAAGCGAGTGTTTGAAATGCTCAGTCTTGGAATTGTTACAATTAAACAGGGTTTTAGAACGAGTAGCCCTAATGGGTACATGAAATTCAATGAAGTTAATTAAATCAAGGCTTTCTACACTACCATTTACAATTTTGAACATAAATATTAAGTCGGATATAATTCTTCGATCTGAGAGTTTTAATAAATTTAATTTTTCATTAAGTAATTATAGTTTATACTTTCAATGGGAATACAGAGTTTAAAATTAATGTGTCTTAGAAATTTGTGTTGATTTGTGTCTATTGAATCTGAATGTATTTTATAATGGGGGGACCAGATCGAGGAGTTATATTCGACTTGACTTCGAACTAAATATGTATACAAAATTTTCAAGGTTGAAATATTTCTGAAGCCTCGAAGAATCTCCTTCGAAGAATGATCCCAAGAATTTTCATTCGCTTATTGTTAATTGCGTTTATGTGAGATATAAAGTTATATTTCGACTTAAAAATGATGCCCAGGTCATTAATTTCTTTGACAGAGGTAAGGGTCGAGTTATTAAGTTCATATGTATATATAATTGGTTGACTTATTTTGTAAAATCTTATTGAATGACACTTATTTATATTTAGATAAGTTTAAGAAGTTTATTAAGAGTGCACGGATAGACGGATACAATTCGAAAAGGTTTTCACTTTTTTAAATATTTTTATAAAAAGTTTTAAAAAGTATTTTTATCGTTACAAAAGATATTAACGATTTCGTTTATAAACAGTAAAAACAATATTTGGCCTAAATGAGACCCCCGTGGTACACAACTTGTAGCTATAAATTGGTTTGAAAGCAAAAAATATGGACCTTTCTTAACATTTCTGTACACTAACAACTTTCAATATATTTACAATATATTTTTATGATTTATCTGTATAAATATATATTTCCGCATGTTGATTTTCAATTGTGGAGCGTTTTCACAAAGAGAATAATAAATTTTAAAAACATTGTGGGATAGATTTAAGTGAATAATCACTAATTATTTCACGACAATATTTGACTGCAATTAATAGTTAGGAATGACAAATAATTTTAATACATTAATAAAAAGTTTAAAAAATCTTTATTTATAAATAGTCAAAAATTGCAAATTTCGACAATATAAAATATCAACATATTTGAAAAAAAGTTATCACTCATAAAACTATCTCTTACATTTTAGTTCTTCACAAAATAAAATAAATATTTTAATTAAAAAATTAATTAAATGTTTGCTTTATCTTTCAAAGTACGTACCATCTACAACTCTCTAAATTAATTATAGAAATCGGGGATCCATAGAAGCCCGAGTAAATCAGGCCTCCAAAAAGTTGGGCGTCTTGTACAGGGCTAGGAGATTCTTCAACAGTGACCAGCTGCTGACCCTGTACAAGTCTCAAGTCCGCCCAACTATTGAATTTGGGAGCCACCTTTGGGCTGGTGCCCCAAAATACTTGATAAACCTGCTTGAGTCTGTGCAAAGGAGAGCGATCCGTCTGATTGACAATCCATTGTTAACAGACCGATTGCCTTCTCTGATGCATAGACGCAATGTAGGCATGCTGTGTCTGTTCTACAGGTATTTCAATGGAGCCTGCTCCAAGGAGCTAGCAGCATTGATTCCTGATGCACCGGTGCACGTGCGCGAAACTCGACGGACACGAACTGAACACCCGTTCACGGTTGACGTTGGCTTCATGAGAACGGGCCGTTTTTACGACTCGTTTTTGTGTAAGTCGGCTCGTATGTGGAACGAGCTACCGGCATCTGTTTTTCCTCCCTCCTATAATCCGAGCCTCTTCAAGGCCCGCATTAACAAATCCCTTCCTACAGCCCCTACCTTACTCCGCCTCACAACGCCACCCGACCGGGTGGTGACATAGTTCCCCTGTCTGTGCACTGCACAGGCAGGGACACTCTTGTGAGGTGTCACATAAAAAAAAAAAAAAAAAATACGTATCTGAAAACATAAAAAATGATACATACCATCGTATCATTTTTTAACTACATTCGTAGATTCTAAAAATGCATATTTAATACATAGTTAGATAAAAAAATTATATGGAATCAGAAATACTGTCGTAATAGTAATCAAAATCGATACAAATCTTATAAAGAGTCCGATGAACATTTTTATAGGTAAAATGGTCGTGCACAAAATGATAGTAATCGAATGATCGTAACTCTTAAATGAATGGATGCAAAATGATCTTAAGCAAATATTAAGCAAATAATTGTGTCTGTGGGTATTGTTAAAGTAAAAATATTTTATATATTTTGACATATTTTACGTGTGTGAGATAATTTACAGTACACTGCATACCGAACAATACATTTTAATACCTGTCGTTTGCTTTTACAGAGTTTATATAACACAAATATAAAATAACAGTTAATAATTACTATATCTAGGTAATATATGTAAATTACGATCAAATGGTAATTACGATCTTCTATGTAAGATATTTTTACTTACAATCATTGGATTACGATCAAAACGTCGGTTACCAATTAAAATATGTAAATACAAATATTATTTCACATCTTTGGCATTTCAAATGCCACCAACTAATTAATTGAGGATATTTCATTATAGTCCTGTATTGAGGGCCTGACCTTCTAGACAGGTGTATCAATTTATAACTTTCCAAAACTACGTAAAAATTCTCAAAGTTTGCTCCTTCAAAGTAACAGATTGTCTTAACGTTGTCGTTGATTTGCATGGATAATTTGTCAATTAATGTATTTGACAATATCTGTGAAATAACATCCCGGAAAATCTGCTTTTAATTGGAGCTTAGGACTTACTAATTAGCCCGCGTAATAATGTTGTGAATTTTGAGGTCTTAACTGAAGCTTAAGTCTTAACCGATAATGTATTGATTATTCGATTCTGTCCATTTTAAATAGTTTTCTATGCTAATATGTACACTATTAAATCATTCAGCTTACCTCAGCCGCCTCTGGTATGTAGCTTAAAAACACTTTAAAAACACAAAAATATTCTTGACTCTGTGCAGAAACGGGCAGTCAGTTTGATAGATACCCTATCTGAAATGATGAATACTATGTCCCTATAAACCTTAAATCTCTTGAACAACGCCGTGATATCAGAGACCTATTGATGCTCTATAAGATACTTCATAACCATATTGATAGCCCATACTTACTACAAAATATTCATTTCAAATGTCCAAAAAGAGTTACTCGATCTCTGGATACGTTTTATATTCCTAAAAGCAATACAAATTACCTTGAAAATGTATTTATAAGAAGAAGCTGTAGCACATTCAATAGATTATGCCCAAACATCGATGTGTTTAACACGAACCTAGCTAAATTCACAGCATCCGTAAAAAAGTGATACTGCATCTTATTTAACCAAAAAACTTAATATTTCATTGATTTTTTTTTTAAATATTTCAATTGATCAATACATTTTTGATAATTGATGTACTTTATCAGAATTGTTTGTATTAGGTATGTTGTTATGTATTTTTCTGTTATGGTTTGTTTTGTCGTTATTTTATTGGTCAATGACATAACTACTCTGATCACTGTTATATATGCATGTATAAAGACTGTTTATAACGCTAATAAATAAAATAAAATAAAAATAAAATCTGAACAAGTAGATTTAAATTTTTAGAGCACATTCATCAGATTGGAAAACTGTTTTGTTCTTCCGGTATTTTAATGGAAGATGCTCCGAGGGACTAGCGTCATTCATTCCTATGGTACAGTATTAAAGTGGCTACTAAAGGCATGGCAAGGCGGTAGAACCATTTACAGTACAGTGTTAAAGTGGCTACTAAAGGCATGGCAGGGCGGTAGAACCATTTACAATACAGTATTAAAGTGGCTACTAAAGGCATGGCAGGGCGGTAGAACCATTTACAATACAGTATTAAAGTAGCTTTTAAAGGCATGGCAAGGCGGTAGAACCATTTACAATACAGTATTAAAGTAGCTACTAAAGGCATGGCAGGGCGGTAGAACCATTTAAAATACAGTATTAAAGTGACTACTAAAGGCATGGCAGGGCGGTAGAACCATTTACAATACAGTATTAAAGTGGCTACTAAAGGCATGGCAGGGCGGTAGAACCATTTACAATACAGTATTAAAGTGGCTACTAAAGGCATGGCAGGGCGGTAGAACCATTTACAATACAGTATTAAAGTAGCTTTTAAAGGCATGGCAAGGCGGTAGAACCATTTACAATACAGTATTAAAGTAGCTACTAAAGGCATGGCAGGGCGGTAGAACCATTTAAAATACAGTATTAAAGTGACTACTAAAGGCATGGCAGGGCGGTAGAACCATTTACAATACAGTATTAAAGTAGCTACTAAAGGCATGGCAGGGCGGTAGAACCATTTAAAATACAGTATTAAAGTGACTACTAAAGGCATGGCAGGGCGGTAGAACCATTTACAATACAGTATTAAAGTGGCTACTAAAGGCATGGCAGGGCGGTAGAACCATTTACAATACAGTATTAAAGTGGCTACTAAAGGCATGGCAGGGCGGTAGAACCATTTACAATACAGTATTAAAGTGGCTACTAAAGGCATGGCAGGGCGGTAGAACCATTTACAATACAGTATTAAAGTGGCTACTAAAGGCATGGCAGGGCGGTAGAACCATTTACAATACAGTATTAAAGTGGCTACTAAAGGCATGGCAGGGCGGTAGAACCATTTACAATACAGTATTAAAGTGGCTACTAAAGGCATGGCAGGGCGGTAGAACCATTTACAATACAGTATTAAAGTGGCTACTAAAGGCATGGCAGGGCGGTAGAACCATTTACAACACAGTATTAGTGGCTACTCACGAACACGGTTGGGAGATTATTCTACATCCGCTCTATTCTGCTGAACTTTCTCCATTAAATTTTAATATTTTCCGCTCTTTCTCTATCCAACTATCTGCGAAAAACCTTCTTTATCAATGACGCTACTTTTCTAAATTGCCTTGACGACTTTTTCATCTTCAATTCACCGGATTTTTTGAGGCGTGGAATCGAAAAAATGCCAATAAGTTGAGTCAATCGCAAACACTGAAGGGGGATAATATATTGATGAATAGTTTTCGAATTTATATATTTTTTAAATAATTTGATATAAACATTCGTGTTTAAGAAAAAAATCGGTTTTACCAACTGTCTAAATAAATAAAGGTATTTTTTGTTTTTTAATTTTAAGAAATAACTATTTTTCAAACTTTCTTGTTTATTAAGACGGTCAACCCCGTGGGTAGAACTCTATTTTCGACAGAAATTAAGCTTAGTGAAAAGTCCTATACAATGTAAATTTTAGCGCTTACGGTTTCAATTTCATTTAGTACTAGATGTAGAATTTGTGTATCTTAAAGATTAAGTAAAGAATACGTCAGAGCAAGAACAATTGCTGCGGAATGACCAAGAATTTTTTTATGTGCATACTTTATCGTTTATCTGAATTCTGAACACATTTCTAATTATTTAAAATTTTTAAAATGACGATTAAAATTAAATTTTCTATTAACATATAATGTAACACGTAAGTACCTACTTTATCGCTAGTCATTCTTGACACAATCTTTAAAAAAATAAACTAAAATTTATTTCAAAACAAAACCGAGTTAAAAATATATATAAAGAACACAATTTTAAACTTTTTTCCACTTGTTTTTAGTCAACCAGTTTGTTTGTTGTTAGAACCAACCTACTATGTTAACCCCTCCCCTCAATGTAATTTGCCTATGTATATAAACCCTAGTTTAAGACAAAATTGTACCAGTCTGAAGATGGCCCTAACAGGCTGAAACCGGTCACGGTCAAATAAAAACAAGTGGAAAAAAGTTTAAAATTGTGTTCTTTATATATATTTATAATGGAATTCCACCACGAAATAACAGTTTCAAATATTAAAATATTAAAACCGAGTTAATTGAATAGGAGTTGCAATCGCTCAAAGATAGACCAACAACCGGTATGTTTGATTATCATGTTTAAAATTTATTTTTGATTTTTTCTAACTGCGCTTTCTAAGAGAACTGTTCTGTTCATTCTAAATCCAAGCATCGCGAGCAGGGTTCGCCACCAATTCTATATTTAGTTATTTTGACAATCGATTCGTCGAGGAAGCTTTTGATGTTCCGTGTACTTGGTAGTTATCTCCCAACTCCAGATATGCAATCACCAGCAGGCGCTATGAGCTGAATATGATTGGTCCCGCTACCTCGGGCTGATATTGATCGGTCACGAGTACCCGCCGTAAGTGATAAGGCTGGCTTCTACAAATGGGAGTTATCAGCTACGTTTATGACTGGTGACTGATGTCATAAAATGATATCATATCGGCATTACTGACTTCGCATGAACGCCAAACATCGACTACCTTTTTCAGGTAAAAGCATATTTTTATGGACATACCTACTGTTTTTCATGTGTGATCCATACTCGGTTTATTATGATGTGATAAAGATCGAGCTACTATGCTTTCGTTTAGTAAACATAACATTTTCAGCATTCTACGCTTTTGTGAAACGTTTTTACAATCGAGAATACTTACCCAAACGACTGAAAGGATATTGGTTCCGTAAATTATAGACAAAACGCAGATAGCAGCTAAACTAAAAACTGAGATTTTTTTCTTATAAGATGAATGAAATATGCAGTTATCTTTTGATTAGTGTAACACGATTACATCCGGAACCAAATAAATCTTTTTGACTTCTAGATTCTTTTTTGTTTCCCCTCTTTACAGTTACCATAGTGAGTACACATTTTAGTAAATTCCCCCTGAACATCAAACTTTGGTTCGTGTTCGTGTCGACAGTGAAAAGGCGCAATAAAAATAACATAATTAATAATTATATATTTTGTTCCAATTCAATTCCCGGTAGACAGTAAAAATTTTCTTAGAGGTTTCAGTATCCGCAAAAATGAAGAATCAATAAGAATAGGAAAAAAAAGGTAACTGAACAAAGAAAGATTTAAGCGACCATTTTCGTCTATCAAAAGCGCCTTTGAGGTGATTTTTCACATAAATGGTCGTTTGACGGCCTCCGTGGTCGGGGGATTCAATGGGAACCCAAAGTGTTCGTTGTTATAAGGTGTGAAAACCACGCGGAAATAAGTAGCGGAACCATGTTAGGTTAGGTTCGGATAAATTTAAGTAGAAACATAATATATTAATTTGGTTCTCTTTGAACTTCATTTAAATTTGTTTTGTTATTGGTTGTCCTTTCATACTAGACAATGATTGGCGTTTTCATCATATTCTGGGTTATAAAATATAAAATATACGAGTAGGTACTAGGAACCAAATAATTTATCCAGAAACTGGTATTTTGAGGTACACAATACCCGCATGTTAAAATACAGTAGTGTATTATTTATGTTCGTTATTAATATGGTGATTACGGGTGAACCGATCAATGATTTTATATGTTTGCGATTTCTGTAGCGCAAATATGAAATATTACTTGTAATGTCTTTTCAACCACATCCATCCACTCTACTTGGCTCCAAACTTTGCGACTCAAAGCGGTTCCGCCTAACTTGTTTATCTAGTTTATCCGGTGGGCTCGAGCAGCTTAATGCAGTCTGAAGCTCTCTTGGTTGCTTTCTAATCCTATTGTTTCTTTTTTGATCTCTTAGAATGATGCAGGCATCATCCTACAAGTTCACTCTTATGGTTCGTTACTATTTTTAGTTATGGGAACTCTTTGCGAATATTTGTCGATTTTTCCATTTTCTGCATACATAAAAATATGTACTTGCGATGCACAGGGAAACGTGTTACGTGACACATATTCATGAATTTGATCCAGCTTTCGCGAAACGGATAATACTCCAACGCATACGATTTTCTATAAAAACCATGCTTTAAGCTAAAATTGAGAAAGAGATGCCATATTGTTATATTTTCAATGCTTTTCCATTTAGTCTAAAGTAAACAAAACTGATCGTAAACAAAGCATTAACATGGGAGAGATACGATTTACATACACCCTTATAAAACGCCAAATAGGGAAAGAAAGAAGAGATTATTTTAATGAGAATATAATTCATTTTGATGTTTTATCACATTTCAGAAATTACTAATAACGATGGTGACAGACAAATGTGTATTTTTTTTGAGGCATTACGAGAGTACAGTGTTACCGACGCAAACAGGGTGAAATACAATCCAAAATCCGAAGTATCAGTTTATTTGAATCACCCTGCAAATGAGATAATCATTTTCCAGTCGAATGCTTTATTCAATCAGTTAATTTAATCTGCTACCAGGTACTAGGGTAATTTAATGCCGCTAGTAACGGGCTTTCGCAAGTACGTTTTAACGTACCATTAATGGTAGAGATATGCCCAATTAGATACTGTAGATAATTTAGAACGGGTTGTTTTTCGTTATGATACAAGAAATGTCAAAATCAAACGTCGAAAGTCTTATTTAACCGTCCGTAAATAAAGTTTTTTATAGAGACATGTAGGTACATTTTGAAAAGCAGTTCTTTACGAGAACGAGATTAAAAAAATAAAAAGAGGTATTTATTCCTTTAGTTGATATTTTCGCCGCAGCATCGAAGCACCAATGTCAGTCAACCCAGCTGATAATTCAGAAAAGAATATTTCTTAAAGACTAGGTGAAAGACATCACATTTAACCATTATACTGTTGAGAGCAGTCTGTTGTATACGACAGGGATATAATAACACGATAGGCAACCTCCCTTAAGAAAAAAAAACAAAAATATGAAAATTATTGTAAAATCCAAGCGACCATTGTGTTATATGTTAAATATATTATGTAACATGTAAAGATATTCTTGTAAGTTACAAGTTGTAACATGTTAATTTTCTACAATAAACTAAAAAGTTGATTCATTATGTCAACCTTTATGGTACCAAATTTTTTATTACTTTCTCGTGACAGATGTCATGAAACATAAAGATATTTATTAATATAAGAAAAATGATTTGAGCGTTACCATTCTACTACACTAATATTAGTACTGCGATGCTAAACTGATTAAAAGAATTATAACTTTTATGGGAATACAATTTCGAGTTCCTGAGATATAAAAACACAACTATTTTATTACTAACACGGCAAAGAATAGTAAAGTTATAATATAGTTTAATATTCCATTGAAGTAATAAAGCGACAATTCGGTAAGTATGAGTATTCATGTAAGCTGTCACAAAATGTATTTATTATCTTCACTGAATGTAAAATAAAGAGCCATAGTCCATTAAACATATCAATCAACGAGAGTGTTCTCACCGTGGTGTAGAACTACCTCAATTAACTAAAGAGCTATACACGTAAGTCCATTAAACATATCAATCAACTAGACTGTTCTCATCGTAGTGTAGAACTATCTCGTTAAACTAAAGATCTATGCACGTAAGTCCATTGAACATATCAATCAACGAGAGTGTTCTCACCTTAGTGTAGAACTAACTCGTTACACTAAAGAGCCATGCATGTAAGTCCATTAAACATATAAATCAACTAGATTGTTCTCACCGTAGTGTAGAACCACCTCGTTAAACTAAATATCTTTTCACGTAAGTCCATTAAACATAAAAATCAACGAGAGTGTTCTCACCTTAGTGTAGAACTACCTTGCTAAAATTAAAACTTTGTCAAATCAATTTATTTTCTCCCTTCGTTCAAATTTCAATATTGAAAATAATTTGATTGTTTCATTTTTTTGATAAAATAGAATTAACTCCGTTTTAAATTATTTCGCTTGGCACCTGCTTCCTTACGTTCGCAAACACCACACGCTTTCAATTTATGCCAACCTCTAGAAAACGCCCAAATATTTACAAACCTGAACATTACGGATGAACAACTTCCAGCAGTATACACAAGCAGTAATTTCAAATTGCATCTGGGATTATTGAGGAAATTACTTTTCATAAACACTTGTAGTGGTAGTTGTAATAAATGTAACATAATGTGTTTATGATATGTTTATTACTAAGTACTCGAGTCTGCAAGTTCTATCGTTAAACAAGACCTCACGTGTAGAGAAAAATATTTATTTTTTAAGTATAAAAAAGGACACTTAAAAAATTTGATTCATCTATTTCAATTCAATTTCAAGAACTCAGATTTACTTACTAGGCATCTTTTTTGATAATAACCTTGAATATAACCAAGAAACGTCAAATTTTGGTATTACACAAGGCACAGTTCTGGGACCGGTACTTTTCATTTTATATGTAAATGACATATTTGTTCAACCATTACGTGGAAAATTGTTTCTTATGCCGATGATATAGTCCTTATAGTTAAAGAAAAAACATGGGAAAATATTAATTTAAAAGCCACAGAAGATATAAATAATCTAAAAATATGGTTTGACGATAACCTTCTGTCGTTAAATAGTGAAAAAAACATATGTCATCCTCTTTGAAATAAATACCAACAGTATACCTCCAAACCTTCAAATAATTCTACATGATCATTCTCTCACACAACAAGACACTAACCTCTGTAGAGAAACATGCTCAATTCTGAAAACAGCGGATAAAATTACATATCTATGAATAATCATTGATAAAAACCTAAAATGGAAAAATCACATCTGCCATATAATAAAGAAAATAAGGAAATTAATTTATATATTCTTACGAATCAGAAATTTCTTTTCAATGAAAAATCTATACTCAATATATTATGCATTAGTACAGTCTGTTCTGCAATATGCCATTATCAGTTGGGGAGCAGCAACTAACCTGACCCCCATAGAAATTGTTCAAAAAGTCATAGTAAAATAATACTAAAAAAACCTCCAGACTTCCCCACTGAACGCGTATTAGAAGAATTCAAAGTTTATACCTTTAAACACATATTTATGAAGAATTCAATTATTTAAATTATAAAAGAAAATGATAAATACTCATTCATAGCTGAAAATCGAACCAGACTTAAATATATATTTGCATGCCCTAAACTACACACTTCTTTTGCCTTTTTCTTTTGCAACAAGGAAAACATTTCTTTAATAAATTACCAGAAGAAATTAGAAGCATTAATGATAAAAGAACTATATAAAAAAATATTTTAGGGAAATCGTTTCACTTGAAAATCTCAGAAATTATCCTACTATACTCTATTTATCCTCCATAATATATATTTTTTCTTCCTTCCAAATACAATAATTGGTATGGATTTTAATTTTGTATTTTTTTACTTTATAACCTAATTATACTATTTTTTCGCAAATGTACACTCCTCTTCCATCCACAAGCAAATGCTTTTAATGGAAGAGTAGTATAAATTTAAACAGTATTTATTTATTTATTTATTTGAGGAACATAAACAGTCTTAGAGTAATACAATATACATAGGAGGATAACAAATAAACAGACCAATTATAAATGTTCACAGAAAGATATTCAGAAACATAAAACTAACTTGTAAACTAGAATATATAATAAAAATAGAAAAAAGAAACAGAATAAAGCAGCAAATAAGAAAAAATAATAATACGAATGTAAATTCAACATACGATAAACCTATAATATGCCTTCAATAAACAGCAATAAAATAAATGTAATTATAACTTTACTTAAATAGACTTGGGTTGGTTGGAACGGGAAAGGGGAGGAGAGGGAAAAGAAAAGTTGCCACGCAAGTAATATTAAAATACTAGGTACAATCAATTTAACAGTCGTGAATATGAGTTAGAATGTGATACAATGAAATTCTGTAGTGATAATACTTAAGGCAGTGACTCTTTTTCAGTTGAGTGTCAATAACAGGGATATGCGAAGATGCTTGAACAGAATGTGAGGTATAATAAATCTGCAGTAATTATTCGTTACGAAAAGGAGTGGATGCCATAGAGGCATACTACGTTGTAAGTAACATAAATTTGCACTCGGAAATGAACGTTCAATGAGCGCTTCGCATATCAGTATTACAGAATCCCGAGTAAAATTATCGAGTGACATTTGAAATATGACAAGTACATAATAATATGAACTAGCACCAATGGAATTTTATAGCATTTTCAGACGGGACAGATCAAATAAAATTTCAATGAATAGTATTAATAACCAAGAAGATTCTCGTCGAGGCGGTGGAGTGATGATCATAACACATAACAATCTTAACGCATACCCTCGCGAAGACTTAGTGTGCAATGCTGAATGCATTTGGGTCACTATTCCTCCCTCTAACTATATATCCAAACGTACTATCCATGTAGCTTGTGTATATCTCCCACAGGGTCGTGGATATGAAACCGCTCTCAGTTCATTCCTTTGCTTACTCGCTAATGTAAAAGATAAATATCCTGACGACATTTTACTCGTACTTGGAGACTTTAATATGCCCACTATAATATGGGAAATGCATGATTCACACTTAACACCTGGAAACTTAAATACACTTAGTTCCTCACTTACTGACACAATTTATTACTCCGAATTAAAACAATATAATCACATAAAAAATTCCAATAACCGAATCCTAGATTTAATCATCTGTAATGAGGAATGCCATGTATCTCGTGCATGCAATCCTCTTGTCAGTGAAGACTCACACCACCCATCGCTTAAAATTATATTACAAATCGATACACTCCCAATCATCAACGCTCCTCCTAAAGTACTTTGCCTGTTTGAAAAAGCCGACTATGAGTTAATCAACCGACATCTATCGATGATAGACTGGTCATTTACTCAAGAAAATGCAAACGTTGACGAAGTAGTTGATTCCTTTTATAACATCTTAAATAATACCATCAACCAATTTGTCCCCAAACGCCTCGTCAAAAAGAAAAAATTTCCAAACTGGTATTCAGCTCCTCTAATCAAAATCATCAAAGAAAAACAAAAACTTCATAAAAAATGGAAATCTTCTAATAATCCAATAGAGTACATAGAGTTCGCTATGAAACGTACACAACAAAAACATTTACAGAAGCATTGCTATAATAAATATATATGTTTAGTTGAATCTAATATTCAGAATAATAATAAACAACTCTGGAATTACGCTAAAAACAAAAGTAAAACAACTGGCATCCCACAAATCATGCACCTTAAAGACGAATCAGGCACCGGCGCTCATCAAGTATGTCAATTATTCTCTAAACACTTTCAGTCCACCTACGTAAGCGATATGGGTACGAACAATATCAGCACAATCGATAGTTCTACTTATGTAAATAATGATTCTTCGATTGGTTACATAAATATTGACAATCTAATGATCAATAAATACCTGAAAAATTTAGATGTTAGTAAGGGTGCTGGTAGTGACGGTATCTCGCCATATTTCATCAAAAAATGTGCCACAAATCTTTCTTACCCTTTAACTAACATATTTATAATGTCACTAAAAGAAGGTAAATTTCCCACAAAGTTTAAGGAAGCTATTATAATCCCTATTCATAAAACAGGGTCAAAAATTAACATTGAAAATTACCGCCCAATCTCAATACTCACGGTATCTAGTAAACTTTTTGAGAGAATTGTCTACGATCAAATTTACACAACAATTGTTCGTAATATACAAAACCAACAACACGGATTTCTTCAAAAAAGATCAGTACTTACAAACTTGGTAAATTTTACGGAATATTTAACATGCAATATAGACAATAGAAACCAAGTAGATGTAATCTACACTGATCACTCTAAGGCCTTCGATAAGGTAAACCATTTCATTCTAATTCAAAAATTAAAACAATTAAGCATCCATGGTGACTTACTCCGGTGGCTCACTTCATACCTTTGGAGTAGACTTCAAAGTGTCTTAGTTGAGGGAACAAAGTCCAGCTTCTTCTCTGTGCCCTCCGGTGTACCTCAAGGTTCTCATTTAGGCCCATTATTATTTAACGTGTATATATACGATATTCACAAATGTTTTTTACATGCTAATTACCTAGCATTTGCATATGATAAAAAATATACTTAGTTATTAAATCAATCAACGACTGCATTAAACTTCAAGAGGACCTCAATCGTCTCTTTGTCTATTGCGAATTAAACAAACTTGTTATTAACATCGCAAAATGCAATAAATTAACGTTTACACGTAATAAAAATAAAATATCCTTTGTATACACACTAAACGGCACACACATCAATGAAGTAAAATATATCAGGGACCTTGGGGTAACACTGGATGTTAAATTAAACTTTATCCAACACACTGATGACATCATTAACAAAGCCAATAAAATGCTGGGATTTATAATTCGCATAGCAAAACCCTTCCACAACATAAACACTCTATATTCCCTTTACACCTCATATACTCGCCCGCACTTGGAACACTGTACACCGATCTGGACTCCTTTATACCAAGCCCATATCGAAAGAATAGAAAGAATTCAAAAAAAAAATTTTAAACACATAAATTATAAACTAAACTTACACTTCTCAAATTATACCGAATCCATTAAATTTCATAATTCTAACTCCCTCCAAACACGACGTCTAATTTTTGATCAAATCCTATTATTTAAAATCCTAAATAATGGTCTGGACTCACCAGAACTTACCAATTTAATAAATTTTCATATTCCGTCTAGATCAACCCGACAATCTGATTTATTTTATCTACCCTCGTGTAGAACAAACATTCGAAAAAAGTCCCCAATTCCTCGCATATGTGCACAATATAGTAAAAAATTTTACAGCATTGACATTTTTGGTAATAACCTAAAGAAATATCGATATGAAGTAATGCGTACGATCGATTATTAATATGAGAGTATGGAATGTATCGGCAGCATCTCCTATCCTCTTCCTATCTTCTTCCTATTTTCCTCTTCCTCTCCCCTTCCTTTAACACCAAATTAATTTTAAGAAACTAAAACTTCATTTCTAATGCACTTTAACATAAGAAACTTCTGTGGCTTGACTACAATTAATTTGTATATTTATATCTATCACTGCATATTATATAAAAGCTGTTTGTTTCTTACAAAATAAATAAATAAATATGATGAGTACAGAAAGTGAAAATATCTTGCAGTTGACAGGAGTTGTGAACAGGATGATATTATAAGGTAATGTTGCGACTGCATTACTATTATAATAAATATAATAGTAATGCAGTCGCAACATGAGAGGGAGAGTAGCGGGCGTGAGGAGGGAGAGGGAGGGTAGCGGGCGTGTGGAGGGGGAGGGAGGATAGCGGGCGTGTGGAGGGAGAGGGAGGATAGCGGGCGTGTGGAGGGAGAGGGAGGAGTATACAATAATAATAGAATGAGCAGTATTTTCTTATGAAATTTTCTGTAGGTCATCTTCCCTCCTGACTAAAAAAGCTGATGAATTATCGTTTTTTCTCACTAAGATCTTACAGTCCTTTACCCATACAAATCTGAAGCCTGCTTCCCGTGCCTAGCTTTTAACTTTCGACAGCAGAATCTTATTGTTAATTCTTAAGTGGTTGTTAACATAAATTATTGCTTCTGGTCCGGAATATCTCAGGTCGGTACTGGTGATCTTCCTGGCCTTCTTAGATAGTGCAAGAAATTCCTCCTTTCTCCGTTTGCTTGCAAAACGGATGATTATCGGCTTAACCTGGGCGGACTTGGTAGCCACTCCCGTCACTGTGTCCACATCTTCTGGTTGTAGTTCAAAACCAATCTGCTCGCCTATTTAAAGTATGACTTGTAAACATTGTATATTTATTCTAAAAAACACAAATAATAAACAAATACAAATACAAAATTCTTCTCCTATATAATATTGCTATAAAATATTTTATATGTAAATTTAACACTTTCTTATTTTTACTTTAATCTGAAGAATGAACTGAACACATAATTATGGGAGGTTTCATTTGTTTTTTAAAGGTAAGTTAAGTTAAGTAAAATGAAAGGTCTTTACAATATCAATCACAATTTTCCATTTTAGTCTTGTAAGAAAATTTGACGGAGTGATATGAAAGTGACGGCTTAATTATTTTGTATTTTTATACCCTTCTTTCTCGGAAATGTGTGTTTAACTGTTATTTCTTTAGTAGGAAAATTGTTTGGGGATACTTCAAGAGGGAAATGGAAAGAGAAAATTCCCCAGGTGTTCGAGGTTCAGATGACCTGAACCTTACATTAAAAATGTATGCTAGAATTCAGAAAAAAATGCAGAGTACATGATATAATAATAGCCGTTCGTCATCAGATCAGAATTTCAAAGATGTGTTATATGTTGTGTTTTCCTTTGTAACGAATACCATTAGATGCACAGCTACGTTAACTCGTACATTTAAACAGCTGAAAAGACAACCTCCGTTATTATTAGGCAGACTTAATGGTTCCAATTCCAGTCAGTGAAGGCCTCGCCGGGGCTTAATCAATTATTCATACATCGATGTTCCTCAATGTGACATGTCGGAGGTTGCCATTATTTCCTCTAAGGTTTGCTGATAAGGGCCGAAGAGAATATAAATTATATGGTTGTTGATTCAAAACTAACTATGGTGCCCTTTTCTTATTCAATTACGTCGGTACTTATTCTAGTGATCTCTTTTTTTGGAGGGAAGCGTGTGGATATGATATAAACGCTCCTATTCGTTCAATCCGTTTAGAAGGTTTCTCTTGTTAAGAGATTACTGAAAAGTATTTTACGCAGTGCTTACCTCTCAAGTAGCTACATGTGCGTAACTATCATAGTTTAGCTGAAATTTGCAATTGTCATAATATTTTTAGCCGATAAAATTTTGAAAGTGAAGCTAACACAAACAAAGACTCTCAGAGCAGCCGGAGACTGAATATACGGCCCCTCAAGTGTCAAGTAGTGCAATAAGGGACTTATGGGACCTCTCCATCGAGCTGTCTTTGAAGGATATCTACGTATAAAACAGATAAGCCATATTTTTTGATTTGTATGTTTTGTCCTCCAGGTCTGATACATAGGTATGAAATCGTTGGACCACGAGATGTAGTACGAGGTGTCACGGTATCTAATTGCAAAGTAATTTGTTTTCAACATGTAATGTTTGCTTTACTTTGTTATTTTAACAATCGTCATATACTGATTATTTATTACTCGCATTTTTTTAATTTTTTTTTATTATTAAATTCGTGCATAGAAGTGATTTTATTTTTACTTTCTCGGTTAGGTATTTAAGAGTTAGGAAGAAGCTAGAAGATACAATAAGAAGTCGGCTAGAAGAGACAAGAATAGACTAGAAGGGTCGGTAAGAAGTAAGAAGATACAAGAGCCATTAAGAGACAATATGAGCCAAAGGGCAAGAAGAGGCAAGAAGGAGAAGAAAATCCAAGAAGAGACTAAAAAGGCCATGAAGAGACTAGAAGAGACAATATGAGACAAGAAGAAACAAGAAGACACAAGAAGAGACAAGATGAACCAGGAAGAGCCGAAAAGAGGCAAGGCAATGCAACGAGAGGCAAGAAGAAGGGAGTCATAAAGAAGTAACAATAACGCTCAATCAATGTCTTTATTCCCGCCCATTCTAATTTCCAATATTGGCTTTTAGGTTGCCTTTATACTAGTCGATTAAACTCCAACCTCCTTCCAATCCTCAGAGCAGTTCCAAGTTCTAACAAATAGTGCCCCCTGGTGTACCGGTCGCATCGGGACGAGAGTGCTCCTGATTGTATTGTGGTATTCTCTTATTTTGAATGATGGATTTTTGGAGATTGCGAGCACTTACCAGGGCTACTATATCCGTACTATTTACCTAGGTTTCTCGGGCCGTTTACTAACGTCTTTTGTTGATGAATTTTTATTTTTCACTTATACTCTTGTAGTTAATGTAGTACTCCAGAATACAGGATCAAGAATCAAGGATCCAGAGAGTATGTAACTTTTCACAGTGGCATTTGTATAAATATGATGGGTTCTAAAAAACGTACTAGACTCTATCCTGCAAGTCAAAAAACTTTAGATTAAATCATTGAATTACTTCCGCTACTACCAGGGCCGGCTCTGATCCAAACGGCGCCTGGTGCGAGTAAAATATTGTCGCCCCTTGTCAAACTTTTAGACGCCTATCGGTGCAATCAATAATATTCGGATGATTTATATTTTTTTGCAGCGCCGTTTTTATGAAAAGCAATTAAAGTAAAGTAAAAAGTAAGTAAAGGGCGAGGTGTTAGGTCTCGCCTTGTCAACACTTTGGCGCCTTGACAATGCGGCTCAACTCATAGAGCCGGCTCTGGCTACTACCCATCGAAGCGAGTGCACACAGCTTTTGTCTTATTATTGTCTTATGGTTATCTTATCTGCATCGCGCGAGCAAGTAAGCAAAACTGGAAAGAGAGGTTCCGACCCACTAAAAGAGACGATTGACAAATTTAATTAAAATACTCATCAATATATAATATATATTAACAATACCTGTGTTAATTTTATTCAATTGAAATTCTAGATGTCTGTTAATATATTTATTTTTTATTTTTTTATTATTTTAATATACATCATATGGGTTACATTAATACATACATATTTTGCAAGATATAATATTAAGGTTCATAATATTGGTCATGTATACCTTATCAGAAAAGAGGAGCTCTTGTGCCTGATAAGGGAGCCCCATTCTTACTTACATAATGAGATATAATAATAATAATATATATTCCAAATTCATGTAATATTCAAAAATCTGTTAGTGAAAAAATAAGAAAATACACAGATTTAGGAAATGAAATAAAAAGAATTTGGCATTCTCAGACTATAAAAATATTACCATTCGTTATTTCGGCTACTGGCATTATACCTAGCTCTCTAATTAAAAATTTAGGCGTATTAGATCTATCAAAAAATTTATATATAAAGATGCAAAAGTCGGTCATTTTGAATACATGTAGGATAACAAAAGATTTTTTAAATATTTATGTTGAGGGATCAGTAGGATTTATAGGCCCTGTTAGAAGTTCTACCGAGCCGAACCCTCTGATATGAAAATATCTGGAGACGGTGAATTTTTTTTTCCCATTTGATATCTGGTGATTTGACGTGTTGTTGTTCTTGTATTGTTTTGTATTTATTTTACTTATACAATGCACTTACATAGTGTTGATTGACTAGCTGATCATTTGTGGAAAAGTGAGTGGAAGGGTTAAGTTTTTCCTTTGGGGAAGACTTAACCCGGACAACTAAATCGGAAGTTTAAAAAAATAATAATAAATAATAAATAACTTGTATTACTTATATGTTACCCAAAAGCGAAAATATTAATAATCCTTCTCAGTACAGACCCATTACATGTTTACCGACAATATACAAAATTTTAACCTCTTGTTTAACAGATTTAATATATACTCATTTAGATGAAAAAAATATTTTATCTGAACAACAAAAAGGTTGTCGCAGAAAACATATGGGATGTAAAGAACAATTAGTTATCGATTCTGTAATTCTAAAACAGATTCAAACTCGAAAACGTAATTTACATACTTGCTATATAGACTACCAAAAGGCTTTCGATAGTGTCCCGCACTCGTGGCTGATCAAAGTATTAAAAATATATAAAATTAACCCCATTATTATTAGCTTTTTGGAAAATATTATGTCCTTTTGGAATACCAATTTACTTATCAATTTAAAAGGTAAGAAAATAGTAATACCGGGCATTTCAATTAAAAGAGGGATTTTTCAAGGAGACTCATTGAGTCCTCTTTGGTTTTGCTTAGCATTGAATCCTCTATCTAAAATGTTAATTAAAAGCAAGTTTGGAATAAAAGTTAAGGGTAATACAAGGGAGAGTAGTACAATTTCGCATTTATTATTTATGGATGATATAAAATTATTTTCGAATTCTGAACAAAATTTAGAGAAAATGATCGAGGTAGTTAAAAACTTTTCAGATGATATCAAAATGACATTTGGTTTAGATAAATGTAGAACGATCCATATAGAGAAAGGCAAAATTGTAGATGGGGACGAGAGTATATTTAGAAATTTCCAAATTACTAGTATGAAAAGGGATGAGGTTTATAAGTATTTAGGATACCCACAATCAAATAGATTAGACCATAGTAGTATTAAAAATGATATTAGGATTAAATTTCAAACTAGGATAAGGAAAATTTTAAAATGCAATCTATCTGCTAAAAATTTAGTAAAAGCAATAAATACTTGGGCAATACCTCTATTAACGTACTCATTTGGCATAATTAAATGGTCTAATACAGATTTAGATAACTTAGAAAGATTAATTAGAACTACGCTAACAAAGTTTAATTGCCATCATCCAAATTCAGCTATAGAACGAGTTAATTTACCTAGAAATTTAGGAGATAGAGGTATAGTCAAAATAACTTCTTTGAAACATAATCAGGTAGAAATGCTAAGAACTTTTTTCCATAGGAAAGCTCATAGCTCAGAAATGCACAAAATAATTTGCAAGGCAGATAGAAATATTACACCTTTAAATTTATACGATGAGAATGCCAACATTTTTATAAATCCCAACCAGGAATTATTAGATTCCTGGTCAAATAAAATTTTACACGCAAAACACTTCAATTATCTCAACCAAACGTATGTTGACAAAATTAAGTCAAACAAATGGTTGAGTATTGGAGAGTTGAGCGCAGAAATAGAAGGATTTATGCTTGCAATTCAGGATAGAGTCATTAATACTAAAAATTATAGAAAGCATATAATCAAAGATACAAATCAAATTGATGATTTGTGTAGAAAATGTTTGGCTTTTCCGGAAACTATAGAACATATTATATCGGGATGTTCTATATTAGCACCGTCCGAGTATACATTTAGGCACAATCAAGTTTTAAAAATAATTCACCAAAATTTGGTAATTAAACATAACTTGATTGACTGCCGTAATGTAGTACCATATTATGAATACGAACCAAATTCATTTTTAGAAAACGAATTTTATAAAATATATTATGATAAAACTATACTAACAGACCGAGCGATTAGTCATAATAGACCCGATATAGTTTTACATGACAAAATTAAAAAAATAACTTATATCATTGATGTTGCTATTCCAAATTCCTGTAATATTCAAAAATCTGTTAGTGAAAAAATAAGAAAATACACAGATTTAGGAAATGAAATAAAAAGAATTTGGCATTCTCAGACTATAAAAATATTACCATTCGTTATTTCGGCTACTGGCATTATACCTAGCTCTCTAATTAAAAATTTAGGCGTATTAGATCTATCAAAAAATTTATATATAAAGATGCAAAAGTCGGTCATTTTGAATACATGTAGGATAACAAAAGATTTTTTAAATATTTATGTTGAGGGATCAGTAGGATTTATAGGCCCTGTTAGAAGTTCTACCGAGCCGAACCCTCTGATATGAAAATATCTGGAGACGGTGAATTTTTTTTCCCATTTGATATCTGGTGATTTGACGTGTTGTTGTTCTTGTATTGTTTTGTATTTATTTTACTTATATAATGCACTTACATAGTGTTGATTGACTAGCTGATCATTTGTGGAAAAGTGAGTGGAAGGGTTAAGTTTTTCCTTTGGGGAAGACTTAACCCGGACAACTAAATCGGAAGTAAAAAAAAAAAAAAAAAAAAAATATTTTTGTTTAATATAAGTTTTTTTGGAAAAAAAGTTTGATTTTATTTATTTGTTCTTGTTGGTTCATAATAGAGCGCAATTCGGAAGGGAGATTATTGTAGTTTTTTATGGCTTGGTAAATATAATGGTTTTGCATTTGAGTTGTTTTAAAGATTGGCGTAATAAATTGATTTCCATTTCTCATGAGTTTGTAAAATTCTTGATATTCTGTGTTATTTTTTTCTTTACACATTTTTATAATGGAAGTTTGCTTAAATATATCATCAATGTTTGGTACTGGAAACAATTTAAAAAGCAATTTTGTTGGGAAAGTAGAGTTTTTTTTAAGTATTACTTTTATAATAATTTTTTGCGAGACTTTTACTGAGTTTAGGTTGTTTTTATAAGATCCTCCCCAACCTATGATTCCGTAAATAAGCAGGGAGTGGACAAGAGCATAATATACATTTTTTAGTATTTTCACATTTAAAATATTTCTTAACCTAACAAATATATATATACATTTCCTTATTCTCTTTACTAACTCCCTAATATGGCTTTTCCATTTCAGATTTTCATCGATGATCACACCAAGATATTTGATTTCAGAAGAAGAGTTGATTACAGTACACATAGGATTAAGTAGTTTGCAGTTGACATTGTCACAATTTTCATCATGGATTATGATATTTACTTTGTGTTTAGGTATTTTTTGTAGTGAAAATAATACATGTGTTGTTTTTTTAGCATTAAGTGTGAGTAGGTTATTATCAAACCATGATTTTAAGATATTAATACATTCATTTGCAAGTTTGTTAACTAGTTCCCATGTTTGACCTTTTATTAATAAAACAGTATCATCAGCATAAGAGATTAATTCACCTTTGATTTTCTGTTGGAAAATGTCATTTACATACATTAAAAATAGTAATGGTCCGAGGACCGTGCCTTGAGGAATGCCAAATGTACTTGTTAGTGGTGTACTAAAAGTTTGGTTTAATTTTACAATTTGAGGTCTCTCTGTTAAGTAGCTTTCTATCCATTTAAGGGCTAAGTGGTCAATGCCATTTTCTTTTAATTTTAATATAAGTTTTTCATGGGAAATGCTGTCAAATGCTTTCTTTAAGTCAATAAAAATTCCTATACATTTATTTGATTTGTCCAGGGTACTCTGAATACTAGATGAAATTTTTGCAATGGCATCTTGGGTACTTTTTCCCTCTAATAATATGCATTAGTTCAGTTATATGTACCCACGCAAGGGCATAGCCAGAAGGAAAATAACTTTTTTATATAATATAAAATTATTTAATATAAATATAAAATTTTCTCTTTTCGTTGTAGATTATGTTTATTGTTATTATTTCCCTGCGACGACCTTGAGTAATTAAAATTATCGCTCATTTTTCGTTATTTTTTTTTTATAAATTCGAAAATTAACTAAGTAAAGGTATTTTAATTTGATATTAACAGAACATTCATCAGCCATGCCCTCGTGTTACATCACACACTAATGGAAACTATTTTCATTAGAATTTGGAAAGCGCATTAAAGTAAATTGTCGTAATTCAATTATCAACGGTTTCTTACCAAATATTTTAACACGATGATTAACATATATAATTTAATTATTTTATATTTTAGTAAAGGCAAAAATTTATTGACTATCAATTAACTAATAACATTTGAATTCTTCCTTCTCCCAACATTAAAAGCCAAAAATTTTACATTTTCAATGATGGAAGACAGCTAGTTTTGAACCATTTGGCTTCTAACCGCTATGTGAAACTACTTAATAGAATTTTTAATCGGCTTATGAAACCATTTTATACTCCACACAGTATATTTATACATACAACATTTTCCCTCGGGGCCTACGTCATCTTTTGGGATGTTGCATGGAGGGTTTTTTTAAGGAAAAGAAGAAGGGGAAGTTCTGGGAAGGTAAAAAGTATGGGGGTTTGATGGGAATCTAGAGATCAGTATTAAGAAGTGACGGACAAATGAACATATCCCTCCCACTGCGACACAAGGCGATGGATCGAGAGACGAGTTGTAGAAGTCAAAGGGTCTCCCCAAACCTGTATTAATTTTACTTCTTCCGATCTGACGCGCCACGGAGCTTGTGGGCAGGCGCATCCTAAACTATGGCAGAGGCCTTGGTTATCCAATAAATGGTTCCCGGAGCGGCGGTACCCAGACCTGCCTTCCTAATTGTTGTTTTGAGGCTTGCGAAAATTATGATGTAAATCTATAAATTCCGTCAATATTAAATAAAATTGTACTTTAATCACGTTTACATATTACTATTCTATAAATTTCCTTAAAAGTGTTCGATAAATACATTTTTAAACTATAACCCTTACTAAATTGCTGTATTATTTTTATTTTATTTTATTTGGAAAACCAACAGTTATAATAATTACAAAGTATGGTGTATTAAGTGTTAATTATTTAACCAATAATAGGTTTTCACTTAAGTATTTTAATTATTTAGTGAATATATAATATTTATGTAATAAAAAAGTTACATTAGCCTATAGGGATGGGATGGGGAAGGGAGGGGTATGGGATGGATCTAGTCTGTGTAATGTGTAGCATGTACGTAATAAAAAATAAAAATGATAATATAATTATTTATTGATTTTAGGTTTGAAATTGTGGGGTGCTGAGTTAAATAAGTCTAATTCACTGTTTAATAAGTCTAATTTTCTCGTATTTACCGTATTTCTTATATTCGCTTTTTATATATTCGCCTTTTAGGTCGTTCATGTGCTAAAGGTGATTTGTAAAAAATAACCATTGGTATTGGCTACATAAGAAGCATTTCAAGCACACACGTAAAAAACGAAAATTGATAATTTGTTAAGAATTTTGGTAATCCGGTGAAAAACAGGATTGCGGGCCGTTTCCTGACAATCTTTTAGAAAACGTTATTTCAACATTTTACATGAACACGTCTTACGTCGGAAGATGTATCAAAACTGGAGCACGTATTGTGAAGGAACTCAATACAAAGTATTTTTCATGACTATCCCTTCTAAAATCTGTTTATATATTGTATTTCTCGAAACGTGTTTCTGGGCCGATTTGTCCCTGTCGGAAAACAAGTTTAAACTTTAGTCATCAAAAACACACGGAAAATTGATAATACTTTCGAAAAGGAAGAAGGCTATCACGGAAATAACCGAAAAATGAACAAAGCACAGGAAAAACCTTAGAAATATTTTTGATGAATTGGGTACACGCATAATACGAGTATGTCTTTAAAAATGAGTTTAATTAATTTCCAACAATCGCAACATCAAAATTTCGGTGGTCACAATTATTTCTAACACCCGCTAGTGAGAGCTTTGTCTGGCGTATCCTGTATGGGTAAATGTAGCCTTTTCGTTTTGCCAAGAAGATGTGGGCAGGTACCAGTGTTATTTATGGAACTGGGAGCGGAGAGTAAATCGAATCACTTGCGAGATCCCTTAGCGTGAAATCATGAAATATATCTTCACACACATCACCTTATTACGCACTTCATCCTTTGTTAAACTGCTATATCATTGGGTCGATTTTTTATAGCTACGTTACTTACCGGCGCATATTAAAAACGTTCACGAAATCAGTAAATTCATTGTCATAAACAAAGGAACCCGAAAACCATTTTGGGAAGATATCGAAAAAATATCTCTATTAATTTTACTCCTAATATAACTTTTTTGGAGAGTACGAACTGATTTATAATATTGTATAATTGTTCTTTAATATCTTTGAAAACGTTCATTTATTATTTTTTATCTTCTGAATTTTTGAAAAAACGTTTTCAATTGTGAAAAAGACAGTTGAAATAATTTTCCTTTATAATACTATGAATAGGTATGTTTTGCTTATCTAAATTCTTTACACAATCAGTTACAATTTTGAAAATGACACTCAAATTCAAAGCATGTTTGAGTTCATTGAACCGGAGTTATGCAGGACGCACAGAAAACCAAGATTAGTATTTTTGATGACGATGAAGTTGAAATAAATTTTACTTTGCAGTCTCAAAATCAAGAAATATCCCAATTGTGTTAATTACGTAGTATGTCATTAATTTCATACGTCAATCGTCATAAAGGTAAGCCATTACTAGTTGAAACTATTTGGATAATTATGAGAGAATACATTCATTTGTTCGCCCTAGGCATGTGAATATACATATAATATATAATTGAAAGTATTCGTAAATACCAAGTACTTTACTTGAAAATGTGAAGGAATAAAATTGTCACTATTTAATATTAGAGGACTCATCTGGTACTCTAATAATAATAAAATAATTATAATAAGTGTTTTATTATTTTCACTTTTTTGTAACAAATAGAGATAATGATATACTCACTGGGATTTCGCGTGACGGGGATTTCATTTACGTATTATTTCAATTTAGTAGTCTGGATAATGTACATTAATTGTAAATAGTATTTTTTCTTAAAAAAAACTATAAGTATATTACATGGTGTTTGTTGTTCAATTGAGTTGTTTCGGTTTAAGTCTGTATTTGGTGTCAGTATATTATCTATTTTTTGATCTCCCTATGTTTTTTATCCAGGTTTTTATTTGAGATTTAATTGTTATAATATTGTTGTGTATTTTGAAGAAGAGTGAGATTTGTTTAGAGTTTGTAAAGTTTAGTATAGGAAGCTTTTTATCTGAAATATTGTATTTGTAGTTGCTTGTTGTTTATATTTAGTTTTTTTATATTTATTTTTTTGTTTTGCATTTGTGAATGTAAGGAATTATTGTTTTAGAATAAAGTAGTTTAATTGATATGATGTTAAGTTTGTTGGAGATGTCGTAAGCGCTAGTTCTTACAGGGACGTTCAAAATAATTTTCATTACGGCTTTATTGGGTTTTAATCAGTGATTTTAGGATATGGTCATTTGCACTGCTCCATCCGAGAATTATTGGCAAAGAGCCATGTATTTTTGTTGTTTGTTTTTGGGGTGTTATGCCGTGTTGCGCTAACTCCTTCTTTAGCCGACGTTTCGGACAGCGTTGCAGTGTCCATCATCAGGGCAGATCTGGTAGATCCGAAGATGATCTACCAGATCTACCCTGATGATGGACACTGCAACGCTGTCCGAAACGTCGGCTAAAGAAGGAGTTAGCGCAACACGGCATAACACCCCAAAAACAAACAACAAAAATGCTTTTGGCCGTGAGAATCTAAAAACTTACAAGAGCCATGTAGATCTTAGTTTTTTACTGATAATCCAATTATTGTGTAAATCATTGATTATCAATTCATGAGAATGGATTTATTTGAATTCCGAAATCTTACAACCTCGTGTTCATAATTTGTTTGGTTTGTTTTGTTTTTTAACAAATAATGGCGATATCTTTCAAAACTAAACGAACTGAAAATTTAAAAATGAGTGAAAACCTTTCGAATAGTAATAATGTTATTTACATCAGAAGTTTCGAATATTGATCTACATAATATATATTTGAAAATTACATGGGCCGTAAAAAGGTGAGAGATTGTTTTTTCCTTCCCTTTCCACCTGTAAATAAATATCCGTCGAATTCGTCAATTTCATATTTTTATGGGCCGAAATTGACATCAGACCCGGAACACATATACAAATTGAAGTGTCGTGGAGAGACCCTGAAGCCGGGAGAGATGAAGTATTCTTCGCTTTGCCAAATGTCAAATAGCGTCAGCCAGCCAGTCGGCCCCGCATAGAGCTTGGCCGGGTGACTGGTAGATGGTGCTAGTGGACGCTTTCCACGGGCCGCACCAACCCGTGAAAATTCGATGGAAAGCTAAAAGACAAAAAGCAAAGAGGTTGGATCCAATGAACAGAAGCGGGATTTGATTTGTTTCGGTTGAGTGTGTATTATTAACTCGGTGGTTGTAGTTGGTGGTTGGTTTGGTTGCGCGGTGCGGCCGCGCGAGGAAGCCCCACTGCAAGGCTCCTGGCGTCAGTTCGCAGGGAGCCAAGCTCGGTCTCGCCGCATCTCCCGGGTAAATCTATTTCCGCGCGAATCGGATCGTTTCGCAAGTGTTTTTTCGTCCGTTCCCGCCCCGCGATGTTTTGAACATTACATTTCCCGAACCCGTTCGATGAGCTAAATAATTATTATAATCCCTGCTATTCTTTTTGGCAACAGTGCAGTGGTGTTCTTTCAGTTAATAGTTTTATCCGTTTATCTGAAGAGTGTTGTTTAGTTTTTTTACGACCAAAGTTCACTATTTTAATTTTAAATTTCCTGGAAATAAACAAGGTATAAATAATATCTTAGAACTCTTTAATAATCATTTCACAATTAAAAACACTATCCGAATTTTTAATAAATAAAATTATTTTAAAATTAAATTATAACCATTTACCTTTCACTGGACGAAATTTGCACTAATTATACAACATGTGTGAAGAAACATTATTAACACGCTACTAACCCGTTTCAATCACACCACAAAATTAAAAGAAAACATTCTTAAAACAAAATTAATCCAATAATAATATAATTAGTTTTCTTCAAACTGTAAAAACATAAAGCAACTGTTGGCTACCATTAAATTCTGAATTTATCATCTGGCGGCATAAGAATTTTTAAAATAATCGGCTGTTATTTGAATAGAATCTTGGATCATAAGGCAAAAAGCGTAAGTTTAAATTTTGTGTTGGTAGTATGTATATTTTTATATGTTTATCTAAATGTTGTATTTAAAATGTCGTATAGTATTTGTGGTTCTGCGTGGGATGCACGACGTTGCACGTATAAAACCGTCTCAGTTTATGAATAGAACGTTTGTAATGAGGAGAAATGATCCCACCCGAGATTCAAGGCAATGCATGGCAAAGCTTTCCTGTTATAAATGTACCTCTCTGTTAAATAACGTATTTTAAATCCATACCGCAGATGTCAACGCTTTTGTAAAAGAGCTAGACGAGTGTTTTACGATCGAAGTTCTGAAGTATCATAAAAGACCAGATTTCAAAAAGGTTGAAAAGGGATGTTCATTTAAATAATGAAAGGCCCCGGGGACCATAAAAGTTAGGGCAAAGGAAAGGATCTTACGACGTGTTTGTTACAAAGGGAGTATGATAAATATTTAGATGATGGACACTGTAATGCTGTCCAAAACGTTGACTCAAGAAGACGGTAACGTAACACGGCATAATATCACAAGAATAAATCACCATAATACTTTTGGCGGTGGAAATCTCAAATTATATCTGATCGTTGCACACATTTATTAAAGGGGAACTTTGGTAACTTACCTTATTTTTTTAATATTTCGTGTATTATAATGCGATGAAGATTGAGTAAGATTTTTTTGTAATTTCATAGCCAACATAAATAATAAAACGTACAAGTTGACATTGTTGTGACACCAGGGAAATGAAAACTACACTTTCACGAAATCAAAATGAATGAAAAGGGTATACACAAAAAACTAAGTTTTCAGCTTTCAAAGATCAAAAAACTTTCTAATGAAAGAGTTATTAGAAATATTTTTTTGAAAATACTAAGTGTTTTTTTTTAACAACGTTTAGCAATGGATGATTTGAATTTTGATTCCGAATCCGAAAATTGATGAACGAGTATTTGGCAGAAAAATTGCTAAAGCTTAGAAATGAACTAGACTCTTCCTTGTCTCTCTTCGACCCTATCATCACAATTATAAGGATAAGTTTAATATTTAATTTCAGTTGATGCAAATGCTTCTATAGATTTGGGGCTGGACTCGATTGATTGTGAGCAAATTATATATAATAATTATGATATGACTAGAGAGATTATATATAATATGACTGTTCAAAGCGATTTCGCAGCAAGTGCAATAAAATGTGATGCCTACTTATGTCTATCAAAAGATGTCAACTGTTTCTTAAAATTTTATTCCTAATGATGTTGACTACATATTTTAGTTTTCCTTTTGAATTTAAAATGAATTATATGTATTGATTTTTCGAAACTCATTTCCGGAAATTTTCAATTAATGGGTTTAGGCGTTTGTTAATCAGATTTTGGCGGAATTCTCTACTCGTGACGTTTTCCAGAATTTTAACATTTCAATGAAATAAATGATTTTTTTAATAAAAAATAATGAATTGGCGGAACAGAATGGGCTAAGTGTTTTCAACGGAATAAAAAACCATGGAATGGAGCTTTTTTTAATTTTGAAAGACATGTTTATAAAAAATGTATTTCAATAGATGATTATCACTCTACTGTTATGATGGAAAGCAATAGATGATATATTATCACTCTATTGTTATGATGAAAAGCAATAGATGATAGATTATTACTCTACTGTTATAATGTAAAGAAATAGATGGTAGATTATCACTTTACTGTTATGATGGAAAAAAAAATCTTAAGTTCTTTGACAAAAGTAATAGATAACTGAAACAGAAATAGTTAATGGATACTGGAAAATTATTAATGATGCTTATTGGAGAAAAACTGTTTTATTCACTGGTAACAGAGCAAACGTTGCTTGAAATAGCATTAGCCATGCTGACGACTAGACCGCTCTTAAGGAAGTGGCCTTTGAGCAGTTGGGACTATCCGATAGTATCTGTTATTTCCCTCGCAGTGCTGGGTAAAAAATATAAAAGTGAAAAATGATTCATTAACACCTTAATCTTTACTTCATTATGTATTGGTAGAAAATAATATGAAAAACTTATTTAACAAAACTGGACAATAACTTCGACATTTTAATAAAAAGCCCCCAAATTGGTCGTATATGCGTTAATTATTTCCGTAACCTTTCATGGCTCCTTGTTAAAATTTCATCTTGAAATACGAAAGTTTTTCGTGTTGCGCCTTTCAACGTGAATAATTTTCCAAAAAAAGGTTCGGCTTTATGTTTTAGATGTCACCAAATTCGATAAAATATTAAAAAAATACTTATATTATAATCCATTGCATTTTCAGATTACCTACTTCTACATTCTAACATTTCAATAAAACCAATGTATTATTGTTTACCAACCAACGTCTATAAGCAAATAATGTCAAATAATGTAATAAGCAAATAATGTCAATACACGCTAGTATTGGGAATTAAAACCGCTGAAGATTTTATACGGATTCCCCGAGGCTGTCTCCAGCTCAAATCACTGTCTTTATGCCACATGTGGGAACAACACGTTCTTGCTGAGGTCTTAAAAGCACTTAATATTATTAATTTATTTTTAGTTTAACTTAATGAGCAAAACCTCAAATTGTAATATTTAATTATTAAGGACAATATAAGCGATTCTATGAAAATTTGAAAGAGAAAAATGTGAAAAAGACTGGGTCCTCGTCTTGCTGTTTCTTTTTGTTTCAAATGTTTGTAAAATGTCTTATTTTATCATCAATAATTAAATATTACAAATTTGAGGTTGTAATCATTAACTTATTCCATAAATAAATAGTCATCTTAAACTTGCAGATAGTAATAAGTCAATAGATTTCGCACATTACAATTACAGCTAAATAATAAATTCTACGTGCTATAATGCACGACTACGGATAAATAAGTTGATTTCGAGCAGACTCGTACTAGAAATATCAAAAAATACCGAAGCTTTCGTAATATGTCGTCACAAAACTTTTCAAACTAACTTTTATTAAGTAATATAAATTTTCACATATTTTTTGAAAAGCTTCAGTTTTGACAGAAGATACCTATCAATAATAACCAGACCAATCGGAAATTACGTGTCATCTTGAGTGACATCTGCCTTTACCTGCGAGGAAGGGTGTTGGTCCCAGTCCCTCCAGGTGTTCCATTAGTTGTTAGATATCCATTTCCAAAATGTTCATCCAGCTTTTTTTCAGAAAACAGCATATTTCCAATACATTTTTATTTTCAAAAATATTCTTATGGAGTCAAAGTGGTGAAACATTCCAAACATCCGTCATTTTAGTGAATGGTATTAAATTATAAAATTAGGCGGAGAGGACAGACTGCCAAACTACTCGTACTTGGCCCGAAGTACTATTTGATTCACTTGATCGTGATATGTCTTCCTTAGGCGTCCACGACTTCTTCTGCCATTCACATTCGTGTGACATATTCTTCTTACATTCCTTTCGTCGTTAATTTTCTCTAGACGCCCAAACCATGTAAGCGTCCCGTTATTTTTTTATTGATTAAATTTTTACTAAAATGCATGTACTGAAATAATTGTATAACTAGGTGTAAATATTAAAAAATACATGTTTGTTAGAAAATTTGGACTTGTGAAAACACATTTATTTTGATTTTATCTTCTCACGTCTGTTTCTTAAACCAGTGGCCTACTGGCCTAGGCGGATATTGAGGGAAACTAACTCTCTATACTAACTATCAATTCTATAAACTAAATATCTGTGTGGCTATGCAGTATCGCATCGGCAATAATTGGAAGAATACATAAAATATTATGTTAAAATCCAATACATATATTTAAATAAAATACATGAATTGAAAACAATGGTATCTCTATGTTGTAGATGGCGAAGAAACAATGGTATCTCTATGTGGTAGATGGTAATTATTAAATAATATTTAACAAACAACACAGCTCAACATAGCTCATTTTTATTTTAACTCTGAAATGTAAATTTAAATGCTCTTTCCCTTATCATAGGAATGATTTTGAGGGAAATTGGTGTATTGACATTTAAACCAAATTTAGACAGAGATTATTAAATAGAGTGAGAGATTTCGCTGCGTGAAAAAAATATAAATAATTTTTATTTCATAATTAAGTAGTTACCTACGCTTTTGTCGATTTTGAAAAGTATGTATGTACGTATGTGCAAATGAAATTTATCTCTGATTGCGTTTGAGGTTTGAGAAGTATATTAATGTTTCCATCAACAAAAAGCAAGTATGCATCATCGCACGAGTACCTTCATTTGCATCTCACTAAATTAACTTTACATCATGCTGCGCTGTAGAACACATCTGTCTAGTCAAAAACAGAACACCAAGTCTCCGAATAATGCAATTGCATTGTAAAGCTCTCTGGAGTGTTTTCAACGTATCAAAGTGACGTATCGTCTAACTTTTAATTGGTTATTTTACAAGATTTTAGTAAGATTCTCTATTTTCCATGGAATTATTAGGCTTGATAAATTGGTTTAAAAAACCATCATTCATAAATTTCAATGGGCTCTGTACACAAATCTCACGGATTCGACAACGGGCGTAGACACATTTATATTGGATATTAAATCTTACGGATGCGACAACGGGCGTGGGCACATTTATATTGGATATTAAATCTTACGGATGCGACAACGGGCGTGGGCACATTTATATTGGATATTAAATCTCACAGATTTGACAACGGGCGTGGGCACATTTATATTGGATATTAAATCTCACGAATTCGACAACGGGCGTGGGCACATTTATATTGGATATTAAATCTCACGGATTCGACAACGGGCGTGGGCACATTTATATTATATATTAAATCTTACGGATTCGTCAACGGGCGTGGGCATATTTATATTGGATATTAAACGTAAGTGATTTATGTAAAATATATTTACAGCATTTTTAGTCAACCTTTTCTAGAAGACAATTATTTAGAATCGAAAAATTGCTAGAAATGGTTTATGCAGCAGTTGAGTGACCTGAATAACAAGGTCATTGCATTCTTTCTCTTACACATTTCTTTCCTCTTCATACAATACTTCCTTAACTTGTGTGGCTATGGGCAAAACAAACCTTTGTACGGTAGTATTTTTGAAATACATTTTTTAGTTAGTCGTCTGTTAAAAATAGCGACACCATATGAATGGCTGAATTTTATTGCGGTCTCCCGACTCCGGAAACTTCTCGATTTTAAATCCTATGTGCCCCCTAACACCAAACCAACATTGTTAACAATGTATTGGATAATCAATTTTTGTTTGGTTTTGAAAAAAAAAGCATAGTTCTTACCGGGATGTCATTTATCCAGTTCCCACCTATCTCCAACCACCACCTTGCTGGAAAAGGATTTTAAATATATAACAATGACATGTACACTTTGTAAATTTCTAGTGCATTTATTTTGAAAAAACAGAAGAAGTTTTGACGTACTGGAAGCAAGTTTTTTGTGGTTATTGTGTACATAATCTTTGAAAAGAAGGAAGTATTGAAAGTGCTAAATAAGTATTCATTCGAACTCCTATAAATTATATTGTGTTGTGTGCCGCTTTGTGGTAAGTGATTGGTCTCCCTTTGTCCTTCTTTCATATCTTCTCTCATTCACACATATGATCCCCCAATTCCAACAAAAATCATTCATTTCGCATTCGTTTTAAATTCATTTACAGTCCATTATTAATGTTCATCTGAAACTGTAATTCGAAAGCAGTTTTGGATGCAACACTTCTGCCGTAGGTCACCCGAAGAGTTTCGCTAAGTTTGGTGTTTGGTTTATGGGATGAGGTTTGTCCTTATTTTGGCGAAGAATTCGTCTGCCCACAAACTGCACAATGGGCCAGATCAGGAGAAGACGGTTGAGGAAGACCCTTTGACTTCTCTACTTCCGTACTATTTATCTCAGTACCTACATTACTAGTTGCCGACATTACCTTCTAAATAGACCAGTTAAATATAATTGGGTTATGTTGTATTAATATTATGTACTGCCTACTTTATACAAAAGCATCAATACATCATTTTTGAAACGAAAACTTATCGCATATTCAAAATTTTCATCGTATGTTTTATAACAAGGGTTCCATTACTAGATATCTTGGAGCTACTGTTTATAAAAGAAACCATCAGAGCAAAAAATTTTATATGGGAAATATATTTGAGAGAAAAAAACTTGCGTGTGCATGCAGGAGTAATATGAATAGTTATACTCATTTCGACCGCAAGCATTATTGTATATTCTTAAATAAAATTGAAAGAGAAGAATAGAAAATTCCAATTAAAACATACTCGTTTTATGAAACAAAAAACTGAATAAGAACGGCAGATAACATAAAAAAAAATAGAAAGGTCGCATTTCCATATTCAAATAAAGCATAATATTATCTAAAGGAATCCGTACATAAGTTTTATCAATTTGAAATTCAAGAATACCCCCAGTAATATAAAACCAAGAATCTATTGATAAGTAGGTTATGAAATATCTCTACTTTATTGTATTCTACAATAGAATGGAAATCTCACTTGATTTATTTTCCGATGAAAGAGATTCATCCAGCCTTAAGAAATAACTCTGTACCCATTGAAGCGTGCCTTAAATACTGAGAACGTGCGAATGGTTCAGTTATTTGACATGCGAGCACATACTTAAAGAAATAATATGTATAAACAACTTCGAATAATCATTAATATGTATGTGTCTAATGGCCTCTGATAATGACCGTTGTATATCAGAGAATAAGTGATGTAATAATATGAATACTGAGCTATACAATACTAGAAGGGGAAAATCCATAAATCACAAAAATACTAATTTCTTCTTCAAATAAAGCAAAGTTATTTTGTGGCATCAATAATAAATAACAAACACTTTTTTGGTTTATTACCCTGTAAGTGGTTTAATTTTGAATGATGGCCTTGACCAGGGCGATACTAAGAGTATCTTTCATTCGTACCTCAAATATACAATATATTATTTCAAATGAGTAATTTGTGAAATAACACAGATTAATCAAATGGGATTTACTTACGCCCGCCAGGATTTGAACCCGCTACCTGCAGCGTGCTATTCGAGATCATTACCCCGCGACTACGGAGGCCGTCAAGAAATATAAACTTACAATTTGTCTCCATTCTTGAATCACCTCAATATCTAGAGTGTGAAAGATAAAGGAAGCACCGTTGGTCATTTGTATCTGTAATATATTGGAAATGGTGATGAACCATTCTATAAATAATTGTCACGAGTTTCAACAAAACATAAATATTCAGGTGCCTTCTACGAAGACTCCAGATATTATAACCTGAATTACTAATTATTGGGACTAGGGACAAGGAAATCAATTTATAGCATGTTTTGAAAAAAAACTGTTTTGCATCTCGGCTTCCATAAAATTTTGCCTCTTAAGTGAACTTCAGTCGCTGGTTCTTTACATTCGTAACAATCAACAATCGCATGCCTAAATCGTCAAGAGGAATCTCCGCAATCAATTGCAGCCACAAGGGAAAAAATCGCACACAAATGCGTAACAATAAAATAAATATTTAAATACTTTTTTGAAATTATTTCTAAAAAGAAAATATTTTTGTACTGCATAAAATTATTATTCGGCGCACACGTCATGTGAATGCGTATGTAGATACTATATGTGGGATGTGGGATTATATTACGACGTAAAGGGTTGATGTCATTGAGCCATGTAAAGGTTAAAAGGTTTTTCAAAATGTATTTAGATATTCCAATCATTGGATTATTCGGCAGAGATTTGATTAATGGCGTAAATTCAATGACTTTAAAGGTTACATTTATATGACTTTTTTTCATAACCTTATTTATAAGTAAAGTTCCAAATGTAGAACGATATATCCGAAATAAATAAATAAAAATATTTCCAAGAATCCTCATGTTTTCTACCTTTCCCTCATCAATTTAGCAATGTAGTGGATTTTTCTGACCCTTATCCGATGTATTCATCCTTATGGAAATAGCCTCCGTATTTCCTTCCATTTTTACGGAGGAACAAATTGTTGCCCTATTTAATTTTCTCAAAATCCGCCTTCTTGAAAAATGAATAAAGGAATCTGATTTACATACCATTTTTGGATTTATTTTAAAACTGTTTTGTTCCGTTAGCGTGTCTCTTATAATATTTATGGTTATAATTACTTTGTCATAGAAGACAAATTGTTGTTTCCTATATTTGACAGATTCCTTGCAATTGTATTATTTCGAGTTAACCACGATTTATACTGTCTTAAAATACGTCCCCAGTCTCTTCCTCTTTCATAATTTTATCAAAATTCCCATAGATTTTCAGTTGGATTATCTCGTGTTTAGTGGCTCTTGTGATTATCTCGTATTTGGTGGACTATCTCAATTTGGGGGCCCTAGTGATTATCTCGTATTTGTCGAATTATCTCGTATTTGGCGGATTATCTCGTATTTGTGTTCCCTTGTGATTATCTCGTATTTGATGGGTCTTGTAATTAATTCCGCTGAAAGTTGTCTTATTTTAATGTTTTACACATTTTCATTAAAATACTCTTTATTTCAAGCAATCTGTATGTAAAACCGGGAACTTATTTGAAAGCACTTAGATGGTTTTGATACTTCGGTTTGTTTCAATGTTTCAATTTCGATATGTTACTTTGTTTCCTGATGTAGAAACCTTTGGTTTTGAAACGATGATTCAAAATAGTGGTGCAAACAAAAGTGGTTACATTACCCACTAAACTAAACCCCCTACCCCCTAGTCGCGTGGCTTGTGCACAATGCACTAGAACCAGTATATTTCACTGACCCTTAAATTATTGCACTTATTGGTGCCGACGTTACGTCCACCGTTATGACTCAGAGGCCCGATCAAACACGTTGGCAAATTATTAACTGTCTCGTGAGTACTGCTAAATTTCAACAGCAATCGTTTAATTCGTGTGAAATGAAGTTTATTATTTTACCGTTTCCAATTTTTTAGTGGCAAGATGGTGCCATGATATTTCATTTCTCATAATTAATTTCAATCCGTTTTTAGAGAAAATTAACCGTAGTTCACGCAATATGCCTAGGATCTGTACATACTACAGAATTAAACACAGAAAAACTTAGATGTACAAAAATACTCCTATCTTTAATGGAAATTTTTTGATTTAACATACGTTTTTTTCAATATTTTCAATTTAATATTTTATTTTTTAATTCATAATAGAAAATAAATCATTCATTGACAAAAGAGTAATTTTTAACTTTTTTAGAGTAATTTTTAGTTTTTATGCAAAAAATATAATTTTTCGTTCCACAAGTAAAAAAAAAATTAATCTTGATTTTTACGAATTAGAGAAGAATCGAGAGGATTTCATTTATTTATTTTAAGATTTTATGCAGTTAAAATAAACTGTAATTCTCTTGAAATCTACGGATTTGTCGCTTACTCAATGCCTTAAATTGAGGTAACCTTTCCAAAGGAAATGTGGGTGCATCCGAGGCGTTTTTTTATGTAGCTGCAAGCTGCTATTAATAAAAGATATTTGATTCAAATATAGAATATTGTTAAATGATGATGAACAATTTTGTGAAATTTATTTAATTTAAAAGTTTACTTTGTATACATCGTGCTGCTTATCATATTATAATCGCTTCTTATAGAAGGCAAACCCCTCATTGGATATAATTACAACAGCTATTGACAAGCAAATTATAGACGTCATATCACGAAGCCATTCAAACTGGTTCACATTTCAATATCAACTAATTTCTTCGTAATAAGTAGTCAGAATCGTTGTTTGGACACTGAACAAAGCGTAATTTGATTATCGCCTTACTTGTTTAGCGGAACGTTGACTAAGACAGGTAGACAGGTAGACAGGTGATTGTCAATATAAGAATTATGAAATTTTAATCCCTTAGTAAGTTAGATTATGGAAAAAGTCCTTGCACAAGCAAAAAAAAAGACCACTATGACAGTTTCACTGCATGGATTATTTTTGGTGGGAAGAATAATAATTGAGGATTTAACATCGGCGTTTAAGGGACTCCCGTATTAAAATCGGGTAACACATTAAAAACCTTAGATCTAGTGCCTGCTGAAAATGTTAACAGTGTCAAATCCGAATCGCAATAAATGTATCGTACTAAAAGGACCCCAAATTATGAAGGAAGCAATAAAAATGAATTTTTATAGAGCGTTATTATTTATTAAATGAAGCTCACTTTAGCTTTTTCTCTTGCTTTTTTTGAAAAGTGCGTTGTGAAATTTGACACGAATATAAAAAAAACACTGGCTGACTTGTGCTTTTATGAAAATTTTTTTTTTTTAAATATTATATTCTCATGGATTTATGTTTAACGGATGTTTTAAATGTACAAAAATATATTCGTGCTTAATGGTTTCATTGTTAGGCTTTGCAAGCTATTCAAATTTTTATTTAATGGTTTCATTGATAGGCTTTGCAAGCTATTCAAATTTATATTTAATGATTTCATTGTTAGGCTTTGCAAGCTATTCAAATTTATATGTATATATATATAATATTTATATTTTACACATAACATTGAATCTAAGTAAGAATCGTGGCTCCCTTATCAGGCACAAGAGCTCCTCTTTTCTGATAAGGTATACATGACCAACTATGTACCTAAATATGATATATTGCAAAATATGTATGATTTAATGTAACTATGATCTATATTAAAATAATAAAAAAAAAAAAATAAAAAAAAAATATTTAATGGTTTCATTGTTAGGCTTTGTAAGCTGTCCAAATTTATATTTAATGGTTTCATTTTTAGGCTTTGCAAGCTGTTCATATTTATATTTAATGGTTTCATTGTTAGGCTTTTTAAGCTATTCAAATTTATATTTAATGGTTTCATTGTTAGGCTTTGTAAGCTATTCAAATTTATATTTAATGGTTTCATTGTTAGGCTTTGCAAGCTATTCAAATTTATATTTAATGGTTTCATTGATAGGCTTTGCAAGCTATTCAAATTTATATTTAATGGTTTCATTGTTAGGCTTTGCAAGCTATTCAAATTTATATTTAATGGTTTCATTGTTAGGTTTTGCAAGCTATTCAAATTTATAATTAATGATTTCATTGTTAGGCTTTGCAAGCTATTTAAATTTATATTTAATGGTTTCATTGTTAGGCCTCGCAAGTGAATCAAATTTATATTTAAAGGTTTCATTGTTAGGCCTTGCAATTTAATCAAATTTATATTTAATGATTTCATTGTTAGGCTTTGCAAGCTATTCAAATTTATATTTAATGGTTTCATTGTTAGGCTTTGCAAGCTATTCAAATTTATATTTAATGGTTTCATTGTTAGGCCTTGCAAGTTAATCAAATTTAAATTAAAGGTTTCATTGTTAGGCTTTGCAAGCTATTCAAATTTATATTTAATGGTTTCATTGTTAGGCTTTGCAAGCTATTCAAATTTATATTTAATGGTTTCTTTGTTAGGCCTTGCAAGTTTATCAAATTTATATTTAATGGTTTCATTGTTAGGCTTTGCAAGCTATTCAAATTTATATCTAATGGTTTCATTGTTAGGCTTTGCAAGCTGTTCAAATTTATATTTAATGGTGTCATTGTTAGGCTTTGCAAGCTATTCAAATTTATATTTAATGGTTTCATTGTTAGGCCTTGCAAGTTAATCAAATTTATATTTAATGGTTTCATTGTTAGGCTTTGTAAGCTATTCAAATTTATATTTTATGGTTTCATTGTTAGGCTTTGCAAGCTGTTCAAATTTATATTTAATGGTTTCATTGTTAGGCTTTGCAAGCTGTTCAAATTTATATTTAATGGTGTCATTGTTAGGCCTTGCCAGTTAATCACATTTATATTTAATGGTTTCATTGTTAGGCTTTGTAAGCTATTCAAATTTATATTTAATGGTTTCATTGTTAGGCTTTTCAAGCTGTTCAAATTTATATTTAATTGTTTCGTTGTTAGGCTTTGCAAGCTGTTCAAATTTATATTGAATGGTTTCATTGTTAGGCTTTGCAAGCTATTCAAATTTATATTTAATGGTTTCATTGTTAGGCTTTGCAAGCTGTTCAAATTTATATTTAATGGTTTCATTGTTAGGCTTTGCAAGCTATTCAAATTTATATTTAATGGTTTCATTGATAGGCTTTGCAAGCTATTCAAATTTATATTTAATGGTTTCATTGTTAGGCTTTGCAAGCTATTCAAATTTATATTTAATGGTTTCATTGTTAGGTTTTGCAAGCTATTCAAATTTATAATTAATGATTTCATTGTTAGGCTTTGCAAGCTATTTAAATTTATATTTAATGGTTTCATTGTTAGGCCTCGCAAGTGAATCAAATTTATATTTAAAGGTTTCATTGTTAGGCCTTGCAATTTAATCAAATTTATATTTAATGATTTCATTGTTAGGCTTTGCAAGCTATTCAAATTTATATTTAATGGTTTCATTGTTAGGCTTTGCAAGCTATTCAAATTTATATTTAATGGTTTCATTGTTAGGCCTTGCAAGTTAATCAAATTTAAATTAAAGGTTTCATTGTTAGGCTTTGCAAGCTATTCAAATTTATATTTAATGGTTTCATTGTTAGGCTTTGCAAGCTATTCAAATTTATATTTAATGGTTTCTTTGTTAGGCCTTGCAAGTTTATCAAATTTATATTTAATGGTTTCATTGTTAGGCTTTGCAAGCTATTCAAATTTATATCTAATGGTTTCATTGTTAGGCTTTGCAAGCTGTTCAAATTTATATTTAATGGTGTCATTGTTAGGCTTTGCAAGCTATTCAAATTTATATTTAATGGTTTCATTGTTAGGCCTTGCAAGTTAATCAAATTTATATTTAATGGTTTCATTGTTAGGCTTTGTAAGCTATTCAAATTTATATTTAATGGTTTCATTGTTAGGCTTTGCAAGCTGTTCAAATTTATATTTAATGGTTTCATTGTTAGGCTTTGCAAGCTGTTCAAATTTATATTTAATGGTGTCATTGTTAGGCCTTGCCAGTTAATCACATTTATATTTAATGGTTTCATTGTTAGGCTTTGTAAGCTATTCAAATTTATATTTAATGGTTTCATTGTTAGGCTTTTCAAGCTGTTCAAATTTATATTTAATTGTTTCGTTGTTAGGCTTTGCAAGCTGTTCAAATTTATATTGAATGGTTTCATTGTTAGGCTTTGCAAGCTATTCAAATTTATATTTAATGGTTTCATTGTTAGGCTTTGCAAGCTGTTCAAATTTATATTTAATGGTTTCATTGTTAGGCTTTGCAAGCTATTCAAATTTATATTTAAACGCAATGCTTTTGTTTTCGTCTAAAAAATAAGATTTTTCAAATTATTTTTTTTTAAAGAAAGACAAACATTCCCGGGTTACGGATTACCTAACAATATTTGAAAATCTCCTACTACAACCACAGTAAGCGGAAAATGTTGTTTGTGTTGTGATGGAGGACTTAGCCAGCCGAGGAATTGAACACACTACACCTGGGTGGGACCCAAACGCGATGTCAACTCAGCCACCCACCGGTCAAAATAAATACTATAATAATACAACTTCAATATACAATTCTTAATTAGTAATTTTTATTTATTTTGAAATTGTCGTAGAATTACGTAACAATATTATTTTTAAAATACTTCCGTTATTTTAAACTTTTTTATCCACATATTTGCAGTTGTTTCTAAAATTAAAAGTAACTTTAATCTGGCAGAAAGAAAAGTTTTTTTTCCCCACAGGAGGTCCTGAGGAAAAAAAATCCGCGATGGCCTGGGTGAATGGTCTTTTTGAGGAGAGAAAAGAGTGAACACGAACCTTGAAGAGACCCTTGTTGTAGTAGGAGGGAGAAAACATGAAATACAAAGGATGGCAAAGTGTTTTTTTTTAATAAAAGTTTTTTAATTTAAAAAAAATATTGGTTTTGGCGCTTAACATATAAAACGATTAGTAATATTTAAAGCTTAGGACGGATCATTTCATAGAATTTGTGTGAGAAGAAGCTTAGGACGGGTGATTTCATAGAACTTGTGTGAGAAGAAGCTTAGGACGGGTAATTTCATAGAATTTGTGTGAGAAAAAGCCTAGGACGGGTCATTTCATAGAATTTGTGTGAGAAGAAGCTTAGAACGGGTCATTTCATAGAATTTGTGTGAGAAAAAGCTTAGGACTTATCAAATTTCAATGTTGATTAGCAAGTTCTGTGAAGGTTCTATTCAAGTTCTGTTACTATATCATTTCTAGCCAGTTGTTTAAAACAACTGAAATAATAAAATAATATGAATAGAACCTTCAAAGAACTTGAAAATAAACTTTGAAATATGATGAATTGTTCAAATTCAAGCTCATCCTTAAATAAATAAGCTTCTAATGACCTAGGAAAAAATATTTTTTAAGTTTGTGTTTATCTCATTTGACGCTTTGAACTTTCGCTAGTTTGACATTTTTATTTCGCTTAGTAATAATATTTTTTTTAATTTGTTTTAAAATTTATCTGACCAATGTCAAAAGCGAAAAATTTCCAATATTTGGTAAATATTTATAATCTTCGGGCGTAAAATACGAATAAATTTCGGTCAAACTTGAATTCGCCGAATTATCCTTATATAAGTAGGTACCAATATCGGGAAAAGATAAATGAAAACAAGTTATTGCAATATCGAATTCAAAATTTGACGTCTTTCATCAAAAACTTGTCTTTAATACAATAAGAGAACTTGAATTTTTCTATACCCAGTCGGTAAACCTCATGTGAAAAATCATTAAGATCACTAATTAGGACGGGTTGTTTCGGAGAATCTGAACAATTCATCAAATTTCAACGTTCATTTTCAAGTTCTGTGAAAGATTTTTTCAAGTTCTGTTTTTATTTCAGTTTTGTCAAGCAACTAGCCTACAATGATATAAAAACAAAACTTGAAAAAGTCTTTCACAGAACCCGAAAATGAAAATTGAAATTTGTTGAATTGTTCAAATTTTCCGAAACAACCCGTCCTAAGTACATCATAAACTACTTTAAATGTTGACTACACCGTTGGCATGACAATTTATTACACAAAAGTGCTTGGCTTTGGTCATCGACGGTATTACTGTATTATTCTATATTAATCCGCGTAAAACCGCTATTTTAACGTCCAACAAAGTCATGTCGTATATGGACGCATATGATGAAGGCAAAGCCTAAAGAAATTCGCTTACAGATTCTGGCGCCGAAAGTATGGTGCAGTGCATTTTTAGGTCCTCATCATCCAAAAAAATGAATAGAGTATTGCAATAATCCTAATTCAATTCCACCGATAGACTAATAAATAGATTTACAGTAACTTTGACTTTATTTATTGTTATTAAGTTTAATTTGTAGAACTCAATTTTAATTTTTATTTTTTTATATATTCAATAATATTGTTATTTAGTTTATAAAAACAGTTTATTTTTAAACAAGTTCTGATGTGTAATTATAATTAAAAAAGTAACTTTGACCTCTTTGAGTAATTAAACTATCGCAACCTTTGATCAAAGTTAAACACTTGTAGCAAATAAGTTAAGGGTTCTCTGTGCTCAGAACTTGTCTTTGAAAACACAAAGCAATTCCAAGTTGATGATTGTGAATTGTCTCTGCTATGAAAAGACTGTAGACGCAAGTCAGCGATATGATTGAGACATTTTTGTTTGTTCACTTTGCTTCAATTTCCCATTCAAATAAAAATAACCATATTTATCCTGCATCCTTTTGAGCGATGAATTAAATACTCCCAAAATGTTTTTCACAGTCAGCGTTAACGGTGTTTCTCGGAAATCACTATGTACTTAATTTTCTATCCTCGAACGTTGTATAATAACATAACCTGATAATAATAACCTGACACCAAAGTATGTGGAAAATGTAAACTTATAATATTTTTTCACAAAGCTTGCTGACACGTCAGAATTAAATTACTTTATTAACCTTTTCAAAAGTGGAACAATATACTAATGTTTAATCATTAAAGACAATATAGAATCGCTATTCTGAAATGAAAAATTTAAACAGAAAAAGATACTTATTTTTCGGAATAACTTTATTGAGTACAACCTCAAATTGTAATATTTAATTATTGAAGACAATATTAGCGATTTCCAGAAAGACTCCTGAAGGGTCCTGGGTTCGAGTTCTAGATGTGACCGTATCCTTTTCTGATTTTTCTGTTTCAGATTTTTGTTTAGAAATCGCTAATATTGTCTTCAATAATTAAATATTACAATTTGAGGTTTTACTCAATAAAGTTATTCCGAAAAATAAATATTCATTCTAGACTTGCAGAAAAGTCAATAGATGTCGCACATTAAAAAAAAATAAAATAAAAATAAGATATGTTTATCTAAAAAGACGCTGTCTAGATTGCATTTAGTTCGGGTTGAAGCTTGCGATCATACATAAAGATAGTTGCTAATAAAAATGTGCGGTGAAAAAATGAAGACAATGTTGGTAGTTCTTATTCGAAGTATGATAAAGTTAAAAGTGACCGAGGGGGATAGGGTGCCATTAGCTCAGTGGTAGAGCAATGTCCCGGAAAGACAAGGGTCCTGGGTTCGAGTCCTAGATGTGACCGTATCTTTTTCTGATTTTTCTGTTTCAGATTTTCGTTTAGAAATCGCTAATATTGTCTTCAATAAGAAAAAGATACGGTCGCATCTAAAAATTGAACCCAGGACCTTAGCCTCGTTGAGGCGTTTCTCTATCACTAAACTAATCCGTCCCTATTTCCTTCCGAGAACTACCAGCATTATCTTAACGATTATTTTTATTAGCTGCTATCTTTATGTGTGATGACAAAATTCGTTCCGAACTAACTGCAATCTAGATAGTGTCTTGTATAAATATATCCGTTTTTATTTTAATGTGCAATATTGACTTTTGCATGTATATGATGAATATTTATTTTTTAAATAACTTAATTAGTGAAACTTCAATTTGTAATATTTAATCATTGAAGACAATGTTAACGATTCTCAAATGAAAATTTAAAACTGAAAAATCATAACAAAAATCGAAACCAGAAACAAATTGAACCCAGGCGCTGCTTTACCACTAAGTTAATCCGACCCTATTTCAGACTGATTTTTCTCTTTCATATTTTCTTTTGAGGATCGCAAATATTATATTCAATGAATATATATTACAATTTAAGGTTTTACTTGCTACTTTTTAAACTGAAGAGAAAACAATAAAACAAAAAATATTCCAAAAAAAAATATATATAATTGTGCACTAATGTAATTTCAGTAAAAACAAGACAGTAGTTAGGTTCGGTTAGATTAGGTGTTCTGTGTTCACATTTTCATTTTATTTTTTTTTATTTATTGCATCTCACTATCCATAAAACACTTTTTTTTCGCATAAAAATCAACCTCACTAGGACTGAGCCTGTATCGAGGTTAACAATTTACACTATAGTGAAGCAAACATAAGAGTAATCACAAACATAAATTAATTCTACATACAAACAAAAAATATTTCAAAATTAAAGAAAAAAATAAGTATTAGATGTGTTACCAGATGGGTAATTTGACAGTATATTGTAACAATATTTTAACCATAACTAATCATTATTCAAAAGAAGAAGCAAAGTAGATAATAAAGACAGATAGGGTGACATTCAGTTTTTAGTAAATGGGACTTATACAAAATCTTATTATTTAAGAAAGGACAAGGATGAAAAAATATTAAGACAATTGTCTGTCAATACAAAAATCTTAATTAATTTTTTAAATTTAACTAAGGAATTGGTAGACTTAATATGATTTGGAAGAATATTAAACATAATTGGTGCCTGATGTAAATAATTTCTTTGACCAAAAGAAGTTTTAGTATGCACAGCCACAAAGTTCAATGTAGAGCTAATTCTAGTTGTCCGCATTTGTTGTGTTCTTTCAGCAAATTTAATATTGATAAAAAATCTACAAAGTATTTGAGTGATATATAGCTGTTTTATACACATAACATTACATTCCTTATAAAGTAGTTTGGATGGATAACAGAATTTTTTTTTGTACATTACTTTAAGGATCAATTTTTGAGTAATATTTAGTGGTTCAACATTGGACTTTAGACATGATCCCCAGCATACTATGTTATAAGAAAGTCGAGATTGGACTAAGGCAAAATAGACAGTTTTTAATTTCTCTTTGTCCAATATGTGTCGCAGTTCTTTAAAAATAAATGTAAGTCTCCTGATATTTTTTGTTAACATATCGATATGGTCATTCCATCTTAAAAATTTATCAATCTTTACACCTAGATACATGATACAATCTACACTTGTGTGGAGTAAATATAAAAAAATAAAATAAAAACACTTTCCAAGGGTTGGCAATTAAAATTTAGCAGACAATTATGTATAATTAGATTATGAGTGCCAGAAGGCTGACTTTTTGATGATATACTAAATGTCACATATTTAGTTTTTATTGTATTCAAAGTTAAGATGTTATTATTCAGCCAACTCTTTACTGCTCTTAATCCTAAGTCACATTTGTTAAAAGCATCTCTCCAGGTTTTACCCTCAAATATTAAAGCAGTATCGTCTGCAAAACTAACAATGTTACCTGGAATATCTAAATTACACAAATCATTAATGTAGATTAAAAACAATATTGGTCCAAGCACACTACCTTGCGGAACCCCAAAAGAGATTGGTTTGCTATTGCTTAAATGATTATTTATCTCTACTTGTTGCGTTCTATCACTTAGATAGGATGTGAACCAGCCTAGTGCTGTATTATGAATGCCAATAGAAGATAATTTTTTGAGGAGTAATCCATGGGACACCGTATCAAATGCCTTTGATAGATCTAAGAACACAGCCAAAGCTTTTTTTCCATAGTCTAACGCACTAATGACTTTGGACAATACCCTCAACACTGCATCACTTGTTCCTATATTCTCTCTGAAACCAAACTGATTGCTAGAGAGTATATTATTTGTTTCTAAGAATGATACCAATCTCGACTTAGCCAATCTCTCTATTACTTTTGAAAGAGTATTGAGTAAGGATATAGGTCTGTAATTATTGACATCTAGACGATCTTCACCTTTAAAAAGGGGAATTACTTTAGCTTTCTTACAATGAGAAGGGAACAACCCACTCTCGAAGCTAATATTTACAAGGTGAGATATGGGACCAGCTAATTCGGATACATGCATTTTAAACACCATAACACTTAAAGAATCAATACCGCACGAGAAAGACATTTTTAAATCATTTATCACATTTGTGACTTCAGAAATGCTAGTTGGTTTAAAATAAAAATTGTCCCCTGTAACGTGATGTTCAGATTTAAAATCATTCACAAGACACATCTCACTAGTTTTATTAGCACTGCACAGATTATTAGCGAAGCTTGGACCAATGTCACTGAAGAAGTTATTTATATGATTAGTAATTGTATTTGGACTCTCTTCCATTGAAGTAATAATATTATTAATTTTCAATTTTTTTATGGTAGTTTGTTCCTTTTGTAGGTTGATAGCCTCCTTTATAATCTTCCACTGTTGTTTAATGTTACCATTGACTTCATCCAATTTTCTTCTGTAGTATGCTTGTTTTGTTGTTCGTATTATCTTTGTACACCAATTCCGATATCTTTTATAGTATTCCAACAGTTCTTTGTTATAGATTTCTCTTCTACATTTATTGTGCAATTTATCACGTGTTCTGAGGCATTTGATTATTTCAACATTTATCCATGGTTTTAGATATTTTCTGTAATGTTTCTCAATTTTTACTGACGTACAACTTTGCACATGAGTTATCAAACATTTAATGAAATTATCTGTTGCCAGATTGACGTCTTTCGTTGATAGTACTGTATCCCAGGATTCCTCCTTTAATTTGGTCTTTAAAAGGTTGTTGTCAACAATAAGTTTCGGTTTTCCATTACTATTTGAAATATTTTTAAGAGTTAAGCTCATAAACTTCATCAAAATTGCAAAATGGTCCGTTATGCCAGTATTAAAAGCTGCTCCCTGTGGTTTTAATTTTGATTTCGCCATAATATGATCAATGCAACTTGATTTGTTAGGAGTTACTCTTGTTGGTGAGTTTATTATGGGCTTAATACCATGAAATGCTAGAAGTGATAGATATTTTTGTGTTTTTATGTTCTTCAAATCTAGAGTATCAATATTTAAGTCCCCACATAATATAATCTCTTTATATTGCAATGATACAGAGTCAAGCAATTCATCCAATGAATCGAGAAAGTTATCTATATTAGTCTGAGATGGAGACCGATATATAGCTATTAAACATATTGTATTGGAAAATTGCATTTTTAAGCAGTTGGCGTTGGGGAGAGAAATTTCCTCAACAGTTACCTGAATGTTTTGCTTTATATAGATAGCTACTCCATCATTTTGCAAATTGTTCATCTTTGTTTTGTAGACTACATACTCAGGAATGATAGGCATATTTATCAAACTGCCCAGCCAAGCTTCTGTGAAGACTAGTACTTCTAGACGATGATTAATGCAATCAAGCATAGTAACAGTTTCATCAAAATTTTTGCTTAAACTTCTAATATTCATGCACAATAAAGAAAATTTTGAAAAAAATTTTGCAAGAATGTGAATCTTCTAATGTTATGTTAGGTTCATTATTGTCAGCCAAATCAATTATGTTGTAAATATCATCCATTTAATTTATTTTTTTAGATAAAAATGACAGTCTCTGAGTGATGATTAAGACAATTGATTCAAGACAATTGATTTCATTACATTTGCACCTTATAAAAGGATCAAACCGCACCGCCACCTGCAGGTCATGCAACCTGCACCGTTGCATGACCTGCAGGTGGTCCAAAACCGAGCTCTCGGAAACGTTCTTGGTCTTCCATGGGACACACATGCTAGGAACATCTATTCAATTTCCAGTATCCTTCTAATCACAGTCCTTACCAAACATGAAATCACGACCACCATCCTACAAATTACCCAACAATCAACCTATACTAACATAATTTATTTCATACTAAAATAATGCACAGTATACTTGCGGCACTTTCCATAGCGGTAGATACTTTTATTTTCGCCTTGGTGAAAGACGACCATTCAGAATTGAAACGTTGTTTTAGATAACTTTAGCCGTGTTTGATGACCAGATCAGATTTGGTCTTTAAAAGGTTGTTGTCAACAATAAGTTTCGGTTTTCCATTACTATTTGAAATATTTTTAAGAGTTAAGCTCATAAACTTCATCAAAATTGCAAAATGGTCCGTTATGCCAGTATTAAAAGCTGCTCCCTGTGGTTTTAATTTTGATTTCGCCATAATATGATCAATGCAACTTGATTTGTTAGGAGTTACTCTTGTTGGTGAGTTTATTATGGGCTTAATACCATGAAATGCTAGAAGTGATAGATATTTTTGTGTTTTTATGTTCTTCAAATCTAGAGTATCAATATTTAAGTCCCCACATAATATAATCTCTTTATATTGCAATGATACAGAGTCAAGCAATTCATCCAATGAATCGAGAAAGTTATCTATATTAGTCTGAGATGGAGACCGATATATAGCTATTAAACATATTGTATTGGAAAATTGCATTTTTAAGCAGTTGGCGTTGAGGAGAGAAATTTCCTCAACAGTTACCTGAATGTTTTGCTTTATATAGATAGCTACTCCATCATTTTGCAAATTGTTCATCTTTGTTTTGTAGACTACATACTCAGGAATGATAGGCATATTTATCAAACTGCCCAGCCAAGCTTCTGTGAAGACTAGTACTTCTAGACGATGATTAATGCAATCAAGCATAGTAACAGTTTCATCAAAATTTTTGCTTAAACTTCTAATATTCATGCACAATAAAGAAAATTTTGAAAAAAATTTTGCAAGAATGTGAATCTTCTAATGTTATGTTAGGTTCATTATTGTCAGCCAAATCAATTATGTTGTAAATATCATCCATTTAATTTATTTTTTTAGATAAAAATGACAGTCTCTGAGTGATGATTAAGACAATTGATTCAAGACAATTGATTTCATTACATTTGCACCTTATAAAAGGATCAAACCGCACCGCCACCTGCAGGTCATGCAACCTGCACCGTTGCATGACCTGCAGGTGGTCCAAAACCGAGCTCTCGGAAACGTTCTTGGTCTTCCATGGGACACACATGCTAGGAACATCTATTCAATTTCCAGTATCCTTCTAATCACAGTCCTTACCAAACATGAAACCGCACCGCCACCTGCAGGTCATGCAACCTGCACCGTTGCATGACCTGCAGGTGGTCCAAAACCGAGCTCTCGGAAACGTTCTTGGTCTTCCATGGGACACACATGCTAGGAACATCTATTCAATTTCCAGTATCCTTCTAATCACAGTCCTTACCAAACATGAAATCACGACCACCATCCTACAAATTACCCAACAATCAACCTATACTAACATAATTTATTTCATACTAAAATAATGCACAGTATACTTGCGGCACTTTCCATAGCGGTAGATACTTTTATTTTCGCCTTGGTGAAAGACGACCATTCAGAATTGAAACGTTGTTTTAGATAACTTTAGCCGTGTTTGATGACCAGATCTGAATAGCCAGGTAATTTCCCTTCTTCCTATATCATATTTCCTTTTCCGTCCCCATACCCGTCAGCCTCACAACAAACCCCAAGGTGGATGCCATGGTTTCACTGGCTCCAGTTAGAAGGGAGCAGTTGGGACTTTTGAACGGTATTAACATAAAAATTGTTGAATTTTCTATTTTCGCCTTTACGCTTGTTATGGAATTCGAGTGGAAACCACACATTTCAATGGAATTATTTGTCAATTCCGCTTGAGACAGAAGTAATGTAATTGATTTATGTCTATTTTTGTTTAAAATGGTAAGTAAATTTGTTTCTCTGTCCGTTTTGTTTACATTCTAAACTACAATTAATTTTAATTCTTTAATTGGAGGTAAGCTTCGATTTGATGCCAAATTTTCTTAGAATGGACAAATCCCTAATTATCTTTTAATAAAATCTTAGTTTTGTGTGCTATTTGCTTATTCTTTCATTATTAGCAATTTAGTTGGCTTTGGATGAAATCCCATTGATTGAAGTGAATTTTGAATTCATTAGAGTAGAATGTTAATCACAGTGAAGCGAGAATAAAATTGAAACCTAGCATTATGATTCTAAGAATGCTTCACAACTGGCTAATCCCTCTTGGATAAATAAAAACTAAGGTAGGTTCCGGTTCCGCCGCCCCGGAAACCATCTATTGGATAACAAACGCCTGGCGATAGGTCACACCAAGTGGTTCGCTACGTTTGGTGAGTTAGCAGGGGTGTCCGGGTTCATGGGGTGAGGTTTGTCTTGGCGGCTAAGTCACCTGCTGGGCGGCGGGCCGAATCGGGAGACACTGGTTGAGGGAAACTTTTTGACCTCTCCAGTCGGACTCTCTCGACCCATCGCCTTGCACCCCAGTGGGACGGATGGATTCATTCGTCCGTCACTCTTGAATACATTGACCCCCAGTTTACTACTTACTCCTCATCAATTTTTTTCCATTATTTTTCCTAAAAGAACTCTCCATACAACATCCCCTAGGATGACATAGGCTCTGAGGTATTTTTTCCTCAGAACGTTCTGTGTGCAGCTAATATTAAAAAAATCTATCTTCTACACTGAAGATTTATACACATCAAAAGAATATTATATGTGGCTTCGTATAATTATACAAATCGAGATTCACAATTCTAAAATCCGAATGTTGATACTTCGTGGTGATGAAATTTTGTTCACTTACCGTTCGAGATAAGTTGAAAACTTCTGTCTACATCTGATTATCGAAAGCTTTGCATAAAGCCCGTACAACGCCGGAGACTTCAGCTCCTAGATAATAAAGCAGAAAACCTGTGTATAATTTTCAAAATGTTTAAAACTATTTTATCTCGAATAATTATTTCTGTCACAAGCTATGGATTTTTTAAATATACATTGAACTTTCAATAACTAAGAAAAATATCTATTTTTCTATGATTTTCAATCCAAATTTCGCGTGAAGCTGGGTTGAAACCTGATGTAAAAAAAAGTTTAGAAATCATTTAGGCATGCATGTTATGTAAAACGTGTTCATTTCGTCATCATAAATATATCTACGTCGTTGTAGCAACCTACTAACACATGTTATTCAATTACCTACGTCAACATACACGGGTGTGTTTTAATTTTTTGAAGTATGTGCCAAAAAAAACTTATGTAACCTTTTCTATTATCATTCTCGCGTATTATCAAAATTGTCTTTTATCTGTGGACAAAGCAGTCTGTGGAATATATACAAATGACTACAAACTATTTACAAGGCTCAGCTATTAACAGTTTAAAAAAAATTCAATTACTTTGTGTGCCTTCATAATAATTATTTATAAAAACTAAACTTTACACACCTACCTACTACAAACAATTTCTAGACTAATTCGATTTTCAATGTAAATCGTTAATCATAAAGTTTTTGACATTTATCTAATCTTTGTTTTGATGTTAATTTTGATACACATACTGTGAAACTGTTCCTTTAATGTTTTGCGCCCGCCCATCTAGGATTTTCAGTAGTGTGTATAACTGACTTATACAATTTAGAAATCGTGGTTTAACAGGTAATAAATAATAACATTGGATTTTATTGTGTTAATTATAAAAAGAGCTAATAATTTTGTAATTTTAGAAGATTTGAAATAAGTATTATGCCTTAGGACAGTTTGGACAATTCGGGAAATGAGTTATTGAACTAAATAAAGTAAGTTCCTCGTTGAGTTCATGTAGGTATAAGTATTTACCTTATCATGATAAAAATAAGTACGGCGATACCGGAACCCTTTCCAAATACATTATTCTCGTTGATTTTATGGCAGATAAGTATCATGATAAATTTATATGTTTGGGCAAAAAAAACAACAAACAAATAAATAAAAAGTTTTTTTTTGTAATTAGGGTACGTATTACCTGCCGAAGTAATAGTGATCCACGTTTTAGAAATATCGAAGTAAATCGTTGCATAAAACCATCGTGTACCAAAAAAGGACAAAGCCAATATACAAAACAATAAAGTCTGCACCAATTGATAGATTCAAGCTGAATCGTAGGAGCCATATAAATGAGATAAAAAGAATTTGGCATTCTCAGACTATAAAAATATTACCATTTGTTGTTTCGGCCACTGGCATTTTACCCAACTCTCTCATGCAAAATTTAGGCGTATTAGATCTGCCAAAGAATGTATATATGTAAAAATTCAAACATAAATAATTTTAAATACATGGATTAAATTCATTTAATAGATTTTTTAAATATTCATATTGAGGGATCAGTAAGAGTGATATATCCAGACGATAGTCTGGATAGGAGTTCTACCGAGCCGAACCCTCTTATATAAAAATATCTGAAGTCTGTGAATTATTTTCCCATTTGATCTCTGGTGGGTTGACGTGTTGTTCTTGTATTGTTTTTTATTTATTATCCTTATATAATGCACTTGCAAAATGTAGATTGATTAGATGATCATTTGTGGAAAAGTATGTGGAAGGGTTTAGTTTTTCCTGTGCGGAAGATTTAACACGGACATAAAGTCGAAAAAAAAATAAAAAATAAATTAGATATTCGTAAACATGGATGTACAAATAGCTAAAATAAAATTAATACACACTTAAAGACGTACTTTATTACTTGAATAAATTTCTCGGATTGCGATATTGTTAATTCTTGTAGTTTTTTTAAATCGGTTCAGTTTTATTCGGATGATTAGTTCGAATCGATCATAAAAGGATTTCAGGAACAGATTATTATTCCTTCACATGAAGCATTGATTCACTTCCCAGCTTGTTATTACAAATGTCAATCTAGCGTATTCCACATCAAAGCCTTTTGTGTAATGACTGTGCTTATTTTCAGTTCCAAAATAAATTAGTTTATTCAATGCATATTTAAATTATTACTCCGGCCTTTTTGAAATGAAACGCATTTGATTCTGAAAGCTTATTGCTATTGAATAGATTGGAATCCGGATATCATAACCCATTCAGTTGTAAGTTTCCACTGTTTGAACTTGGATAATAAACGCTTCGTTGAATATCAACAGTAATTCATCAAAACGCATTGTTATTGTAAGCGGGATTTAAACAACACATTATTTTGACATTGTTTCGGAGGTATTAAAATATCATTTACATATATTTACAGTGATATGATTATGATAATTTGGTCAACATCATTTGAACTGAAGATTACACACAGTATCTACATGGTACGGGGCTAAACAACGTTTATATGAAAATTTATTTAGAAGTGCTTAAATGTGCCCTAAAAGTCTTACTTTCAAATAGGTACATACATTATGAATATAACGTATACAGCTATAATTTTAAATCGCTCATTTATATTATTTATAATGTGGGAACTATCTAATATAAATTATTGACAAATCAGTTCCAATTTTTAATATTAGTATTTAAAGTATTTTCTAATAAAAAATACAAAATTTATAGTAGGTAGTACCTACTTTTCTTTTTTTTAAGAAAGACAAACATTCCCGGGTTACGAATAACCTGACAGTATTTAAAAATCTTCTTCTACCACCACAGTAAGCTGAAAATGTTGCTTGTGTTGTGATGGACACACAATTAGTTTCAATTGAAAATGACATCTAAATTCAAAGCAAATTAAGTTTATTGAATCAGATTTCACATAGGACTAACGCACACCACAGACAACCGAAATTGGTATATTTGATGATATGGAGTTATTAATGGCAATATTTGATAATCAATAATTAACATTTCAATAAAGTTTGTAAACTTTTTTAATATTTATATATATATAATGAATAATTCATTATTTTCCAAAGAGTTTATTGACTGAACGATGTGAAGTCCTATTAGATGTCCTCGACCATCATCGATTTTCCATCATCTTGTCTGTAATTTTGTTTGTTACCTTCCGGTTCCATTTCAAGATCGTGGCCATTTTCACATGTGGTGCGCCACAGTAATCGATAGGCATGATCAAAAAAATAATCTCTGAGTAGTTACTCTAGAGAAAATGATAACATTAAATTGTGTACTGTTTTTATAAAAAAATTTAAACATTACCTATATGGTATGACGGGATAATTTACAAAAACATAATTTTGCAGACAACGAGTAAGTTGTAACGAATATAAAATCAGCTGATGCACAGCTAAAATTTGGCCTCGGCACACAAAATGTTAATGGTTCAGTAAAGATTTAGCCTCGGCACACAACAGGTTAATGGTTCAGTAAAGATTTAGCCTCGGCACACAACAGGTTAATGGTTCAGTAAAGATTTAGCCTCGGCACACAACAGGTTAATGGTTCAGTAAATATTTAGCTTCGGCACACAACAGGTTAATGGTTCAGTAAAGATTTAGCCTCGGCACACAACAGGTTAATGGTTCAGTAAATATTTAGCTTTGGCACACAACAGGTTAATGGTTCAGTAAAGATTTAGCCTCGGCACACAACAGGTTAATGGTTCAGTAAAGATTTTCTCTTCAAATGTGAAATGTAAATTAATTGGGTAGGTTTTTTAGTGTCTATTTACAAATTTTATGATTTCAGAGGAAATTTTGGTTTTCATTAGTACGAAAAATTTAAATAAAATAAATAACTTTGTCAACGTCATTATTTAATCGAAAAGCATTTACATGTTTAAAAACCAATGGTTTCTTCGACATGTATGTCGTTTAATAAGTTTATCGAGATGAAGAAACCAGTGGTTTTGAAATTGTGGTATACAAAGTTATTTAATTGGTTTAAATTAAAATGACAACAAAAAGTGATTTTGCAATTATTGATGAAGTAAATAAGGACAATTAGGAACGAAATCTTTTGGACGCGAGGTCCATTATTCACACAACTTTCAGAAACGGGAAGGTTTATTAGTACCTACTTACAAATCTTATGATTTCGGAGGATTTTAATATTTATTTATGAAAAGTATGTACTTACTATATGGAATCGAGGTCCGCTGTTCACAGAACTACTAGTAATAAAATCAATGTATGGATATCATAGCTTTTAAATATATTAAGTATTAGAATTATGCAGTGTTTTTAATATTATGTCCTCTGCGTACAAAATCGTAACTTTTTACATTAGCTCCACATAGAGGAGGCCCAGAGGAAAAATTTGCAGGCTCTTAGTCATCTTTGGGGATGTTGTTTGTAGGTTTTTTTTAGGGAATGGAAAGAGAGGAAAATCGGAAAAGAAAAAAGACAAATCTCACCCCACGAACTCGGGCACCTCTGCTTTGTCACCAAACATAGCAAGCCACTTAGGGTGACCTGTGGAATGGGTGTTGGTTATCCAATAAATGGTTTCCGGGGCGGTGGTATTCAAACCCTTCTCGCAAATTGAGAAATAAAACTACCAACTGCCCATTGGGTCCCACTCTACCAACATGCCCATACCAACTGGGTCCTGGGTTCGAGTCCCAGATGTGACCGTTTCCTTTTCTGATTTTTCTGTTTCAGATTTGCGTTTAAGAATCACTAATATTGTCTTCAATATTTAAATATTATAATTTGAGGTTTTACTCAATAAGTAATTCCGAAAAATAATAATTCATTTCTAGACTTGCAGAAAAAGTCAATAGATGTCGCACATTAAAAATAAAAACAATAAGATAGGTTTATCTATAAGACGCTGTCTAGGATTGCATTTAGTTCGGGTTGAATCTTGCGATCATACATAAAGATAGTTGCCAATAAAAATGTGCGGTGAAAAAATGAAGACAACGTTGGTAGTTCTTATTCGAAGTATGATACAGTTAAAAGTGACCGATGAGGATAGGGTCCCATTAGCGCAGTTGGTAGAGCATTGTCCCGGAAAATCGACAAATCGGCAATTGCCGAGCATTTGATTGACACCGGGCATTACTTTGGATTTGTTCCTGAAATCCTGGGGAGACCAAAAACTTATAGAGCACGGCTGATTACGGAGGCCATTGAAATTCATAAAAATCCCGTAAACATTAATAGAGACGATGTAGCTAAGCTTAATAGTTCTTGGTATCCGGTAATTGACGGATACACCAGAGCTAAACGAAGAAAACCACTTTAAATAAAAAATGATACGTTAATGTTAGCTCGGAGGGTTGGAGCTGGCAACACGGTATCACAACCTCATACTTAAGCTCACATTTTAACACAACCTCAAATAAGACATCTGCCCTGATGATGGACACTGCAATGCTGTCCGAAACGTTGGCTAAAGAAGGAGTTAGCGCAACACGGCATAATACCCCAAAAACAAATAACAAAAAAAAAAAAAAAAGATACTCCATGGTCCACCCAGGTTCATGATCTCTCCAAATGAACCATTATCTCCCGGCAGCTGCCATTTCCGCAGTCCTGTGGTAAAGGATTATGTGGCTACTTTATATAATTAGGGCTAGGGGGAATTTCTAAAATGCGTACAATTACTTGGCATTGTTCTTCTAGCTCGTACTATTTGGCTGGTATCTATTTTAAATTTTCAACGAAAATTTTTAGGTAAAAATGCAATACAATTGCGATTTATTCATAATTGTCCGGTTACAAATTACCGCATATGTGTGGTCATCTGCATTTCGTGTAAACAATACACATTTTACATGTTTTATCTTTAATGACAAAGTCATCGACGACATTATATATGTAGATTGTTTCAGGCATTACGACATCGAGATTACTTCAGTTAGTTATTTTGAAATGGCAACGTATTTTAGGTTGAATTTTGTGTCGCTTAAATTAAAAATTAAAATAATCCCCTTTGGAAGAGTTTGTCTCTAAAACTTAAAACTATCATTATTTTATTTATTACTTCTAAGAAATTTAGTACTTTCGAAGGAATTTAGATCGTAAAATAAACTTTCCGGGACTGTAAGTTCAGGATTCATATTTTAAAGCCGATATTTTTTAAGACACAAGTTATTCCTGTAAGCATCCCCAGAGATTCTTTAATTCTCTTCTAGTTAAAATATTTCGTTTTCTTCTTTTTACAATGCAGTGGGGATGACCACCGCTGGATAGTTTTACAATGCAGTGGGGATGACCACCGCTGGATAGTTTTACAATGCAGTGGGGATGACCACCGCTGGATAGTTTTACAATGCAGTGGGGATGACCACCGCTGGATAGTTTTACAATGCAGTGGGGATGACCACCGCTGGATAGTTTTACAATGCAGTGGGGATGACCACCGCCGGATAGTTTTACAATGCAGTGGGGATGACCACCGCTGGATAGTTTTACAATGCAGTGGGGATGACCACCGCCGGATAGTTTTACAATGCAGTGGGGATGACCACCGCTGGATAGTTTTACAATGCAGTGGGGATGACCACCGCTGGATAGTTTTACAATGCAGTGGGGATGATCACCGCCGGATAGTTTTACAATATAGTGGAGATGACTACCGTCGGATAGTTTTACAATTATTTTTTATTTTTTTTATTTAATAAATATGTACACTATGATGCAGTACATTTTCTTTTGACTACCACACTAGGCTTATGCCCGTGTTGTGGTAGTCAATGCAGTGGGGATTACCACCGCCGGATAGTTTTACAATGCAGTGTGGATGACCACCGCTGAATAGTTTTACAATGCAATGGGAATAACCACCGCTAGATAGTTTTACAATGCAGGGGGGATGACCACCGCCGGATGGTAGTGGGGAGGGGAAACAGATGGGGAAGAGGATGGTGGGGAAGTTCCTGGATAATCAGATCTGGTCACCAAACACGGCTAAAGCCATTTCAAGCAACGTTTCATTTCTGAATGATGGTTCTACACCAGGGCGATATTGAGAGAATCTTCAACTATGGAAAGTGCCGCAAATATATCTTGTATTATTATACATGATTAAACGGTGAAATAATACAAAGCAATCAAATAGTAATAAGCCTTACTCCTTGACTACGGAGGCGTTTTTTTCAAACAAATATTAATTAATTAATTGAATTTGAGTACAAAATATTTTTCCGAACTGATAAATTGTTTTAAAGTCAAAAGGTGTTGTAAATCTCTAGTAGGGACATGTCCTACTTTATTTATTAATATTTCACAATACAAAATATATAGTTGAATAAATAAATCATTTATCACGATTAAAGAGGCATTTTTATAAATATAATGAAATATAAAAAAATATAACTGCATAAATAAAACTGTTATTGTTCGTTTGTTCAAAATCTCAAATCTCCGAAAATTAATCAATGCTTATTGACATAACGTTGCATTAGAATGCGCGGGAATATCTACAGAAGTCTGGATTTATTTCAGTGCAGAAATTCCGATACTAACTACCATATGTATTCATCATTGCCCAGAATACTCATGGAAGGAAATAATTATACCGAGTCAGAGAAAATCTTTAATTTATCACAAATCAAATGCAGGGGCAGTTTAGTTATGTCTACTTAATATGTACTGTATTAATATATCATTTTTACTATTCATATGTAAAATCCCATAAACAGGGTGTTATTAAAGAAATAAATATTGAAAGAGAGGGATGTAGGGAAGTTGAAATTTGTGGTTGAATGTATTTTTAAATGAGAAATTTGGAAAAGAAAGAGAAGAACAAAAGTATAAATATATTTTTTAATTTAGATGTCAAAAACAGAGCCACCTATCGGAACCAAAACTATCATATCTTTCAAACTATAATAATAATCTGATAGTATTATTGTCCCAGCGTCTGGACGATGTAGGCCCTCTGATTGGTCAAATTAAAATTGTCTGTTTCGGGTAACTTGAATATTAAGACACTATTCCATACTAAAATAGGATCGCCTCATAATAATACGAGATTTCTTCAAAAGCATCGTTTCTGCTCATATAATTTTTGGATAATATCGAAGAAAATATGTTTTAAAAAGTTCATAATCCATTGGATTAATTACATTAAAATGAAAATTCTCCACAGTTACGTGATTATGTTTGACGTTTATAAAAATTCACGCGTTTATTCAAGATGGCCGACAGAGCGCACCTCTGGCGGTTTAAAAACGAACCAAATGCCTGGCGCGAATATTTAAATATGCAGCTCACAATACTTGACTACTTACCAAACAAGCGTTTTATAAGAAGATTTCTTCTGGAAGCTTATCACTTTGGCATTTATCATTATTATTTATATTTTTTTCTTATTATTTATATCTGATTTTATATTGGCATGTTTTCTAATTTCTAAAATTTCAAAATTATTTATTTGCGATGCTTTATATCCTGAGTGAAGTATTTTAAGACCTGAATTTTTATCGAAAGTGTGATCATTATTCAAAAGATTATTTGCAAACTCAGATTCACTATTTCCATTTATAGCCCTGCGATATTCTTTAGTTCTGACTTCAAAGTTTCTATTGGTTCTACCTTTGTTACAATCATCTCAATTGAGTTTTTAAACTCCTGATTTTTTTGTTTGAATTTTGCTATCTTTATTATTTAGAATATATTTCTTCATTGTTATTAGTGTAAAACGCCAGTTGAATGGTACCAGGATTGTTTATATATATAATTTTAGAAGTATCGTTATCCACAAACAGAATTCTACGCCATTGTTTATTTCTATCTTTAGAAAAACCGTTTGAAGAGAATGTGTTTAATTTTTTTATTTAGTATTTCAACTATCAATTTATTAGAATAACCGTTATTAAATGCTATTTGTCTTATGAATATATTGTTTTATGGTTATATGCTATTTGTTTTTTTCAGGTCTTAAAATACTTCACTATAAATAATTTTGAAATTTTAGAAATGAGGAAACATATTAATATAAAAGCAGATATAATTAACAAGAATTTTTTTATAAACTCTCTTTTAAATATTTTCCCACTCAACTGGTCTTTCCCGTCTAACGATATTGTAATTCCTAATTATTATAAACCCAGCCTACTCTTACCCCTCCCCCCTCCTTCCACTTCTTCTTTCCCAATTGCAATCTATATTTAATTTTTGACTTCGGTGTATACACAATAAAATGTAAACATTATATTTATTTATTTATTGGACAATTTGCATAGCGCCGCTTTTGTGAGATATCACCTCAGGGGCGCTATATTGTAATAATCTACCTTTATATATAGATTTTTACTCTCCTGATGGAGGTGTATATATAATCTAGCTTTAAACTTTATTAGATACAGTAACAGTTGTAGGTAAAGAATTACCACCAGTTGGAGTAAAATTAACACCTTTTAATTAAACCGACTGCTAATGTCATCGCACAATTACCCTCCTTTTATTCATAAACACGGGTACAATTAATCAATATGTAATAATCTATTATTTAAGTCAACTTTGTTAAAACTATCTTTAATTGTGACAAACTAAACGATATTGATTCAACTTATATACATTGACGGTTGTAACACATATTTAAGCACTGTAAGTCTCCTATGAGCTAATTATATTAGGTACGATAACAGTTAATATCAGTTGTAGACATGTAGTCAATAATAGTGTTTCATTTGAAATAATCCATCACAAATACGTAAAATTTCATTTATTCAAACAACTGTCATTCTTATTATGCGTAAATTTAGCATGTTATTATTAATTAACTCCTTCCTGTTCCGTGTTTTAACAATATATATATACTCACCCTCTCTCTGTGAATTTTCTAATATCTATCTATTAAATGTAACTGTTGTTAATATCACTTAAAATGGGCGAAGCCCAACCAAGAGCCGCCCGCAGGGCCTAGCAGAAAAAAACCCGCGGAGCGGGTTTTTAACTGCTAGTACTAATAATTTTGTGAACGGTAACCAACCGTTACCGTTCACAAAATTTTATTGAATTCGGTTAGGCGTTAAAAATTTCGACCCAAAAGACGATTCATTAAATATTTTTATTTAAAAAATTTCGATTTCGTAGCCAAAATTATCAAAAATTTTGTAAACCCTGTTTAGTAAGCAACGGTATGAAACTTTATTTAAAAGCTACTTGACTTAAAAAAATTGTATTTGTTAAATATTTGTCATACCGGTAAAATGTTACATTCGCGTTGCACTAATGCAAATATAAATGTCAAACGATAACTGGGAAGTTTCCTGGGTTTCTAATAATATTATTAAAACGACAGCCACTTTGGTTGGCAAATAAAATGTTGTTTATGGAAAAAATTTTTGGCTAGGGAAAATTATTACACATGGCCTCCCCGTAAATCTAAACCTAGTGATAAAGGTAAGCTCCAGTTGGCTTATACGAGACTAAATATCCCGGGATACACCTAAACTAGAAAAAGGAAGGTGTCATCTGAAGAAAAGGAAACGGATTTTTTCTGAAATACAACATTAAACGGTGCACCATTTTCTTTTTATTATATTCATTTTATGATAATGTTTTTTTTTTCAAATTTTAGAAATTAAGTTAAAAAAAAGTTTTAAAAACACAACCAAGGGCAAAACGTTTTATTGTGATATTCAATTTTATATTTCATATATTTTCGCTGTTGGTTGGGCAATATAGTTTTATTAAAATTATTAACATTATTGTCACAAAAAATATGAAAATTCCCCAAAAAAACATTAAAAAAATAATTCTTTAATGGCATACCTCTTTTTTAAATAGAACGTATCCGTTTTAAATATTTGTTATTTAAAAAAAAAAAACAAATTTGGGGTTTGGTCAAGAATTTTAACCTCAAATCCAAATTTAAGATTTTAATGAAAAAGGCCCCGCAACCATTAACTGGGCGGATATAGACTTTTTGCAAATTTTTTTGAAAATTTTTGTCCAAGGATTTTGAAGCTAAAATGTGTAAACATTTTTTAAAGTTCAGTTTCTCAATTCTATTATTAAATCCTTTTGTAGTTTCTCATGTTGAAACAGCTGTAATTTCTTGTAATAATTATCCAACAGAACTTTTTTAACTAAAATATTTAAAAAAAACTTTAAATTAAAATGGAGCTCTACAAAGCTTGATAATAATTATAAATTAATTCATTTAACGTTTTGCAAAATAAAATATGCATATTTTAATTGCGTAAATCTCCGTACATAAAGTTAAAATAATTTTAAAAAACTCGTAAGAATTGGTAATCTCTGTGCAAACTCAATTAAAAATTTCAGAACTGTGTAGAAAAATCTTCTTCATTAGTGTTTTTCCCAGACTAAAAAACGTTTTACTTGGAGCGGAATTCATGAGTTTCTCCGCTCTATTTAACTGAATTTAGTAGGTTACCAGTTTGAATCTGACAAAAATCACGGTTAAATATTTATTCATTGAAATTTAATCATTGCGTTATAAGAAAGACAAAGTAATTATAAGAAAGTTTCCTGCATAAGTCAACTGGACCAATAATTTTATTAAAATACCATTTTAGGGCTTTTTAAAAACAAAGGAATGACATTTGACAGCATGGTTACTAATACGATGGAGGTTAATTGAATATACCGGACGTCCTGTATACAACTTGTTCCGTTAATCTCTGCTCTCCTTTTCCATTATCTATCCACCTCCTTTAATATGTTGTCTCCTTCTATTCTGCATATATTTTTCTCCGTTATTATACTATTTTCCTTTGTATATATATGTCTGTCTGTATTTAATTATTATTAATTGATTAAATATAAGCTTTAGCTAAGCGAAACCCGGTCGGATATCTATATGTTAAATTCAATAGTGTTTTGATAAATGTTTTATTATATTATTTTATATTACTTTATGGGTACACATAATATAATAATTTACTACAACAACAAAATCATTGATTTCTGTGAAAGCTGAATAATATTTTATTTTGTTAGAAATTAGCATTACAAGACGTTAAGATTTTTGTGAGGAACATAACATTTTAATATTCAATGTATGAACCGACTTATTAGTAATAAAACACTAGCTTTGTAGATTTAGTATTTCAGATTAATAACAGTGCTTGGTAATTAGAAACGTGCTGGGCTGTGATTACGTTTATTGTTAGGTTAGTAAGCATTAATTTGTGTTTCATTGATATTTTAATTACAAAACAATCCTCGATCATTTTGAAAGGGACTTATCTCCGAATTACCGAACATAGCTCTGCTAACATTTTAATTTAATTCTACTAGCGATATCGGCAATGAGGCGCTGCAGTATATTTTCAATAAATGTGAAAAATGACCTTCTAACTCGAATAACTGTTTTTTTTATTGTTATAGTTAGATTTATTATTATATGTATAATTTTTAATATTTCGGGTCTTCAAAAGACGGATCGAATCTATGGAAATGACCCGTGACGTCATCGTTAATCAGTCTCAAAAAAGCTACGTTTTTTTCCAATCGGTGCTGTACGTTTTATGGCAGTCTAGACGTTTTTTATTCGTAAGTTTACCCGCTAATAACACAGGTTAAAATTTTAACATCTCGTTATTAATGTTATCGTATTGAATCAAATTGCAAAAATGCATCCATGACCGCTCCTGATAAATAATTTTCCGGTTAAGAAATTGCATTAAAATATTTTATTTTACTGTTCAAATATGAATGTGGAACAGAGTTGCCAGCGCATATGTTCTAAAATGCTGTTTTTTAGGAAAGGTAGGAGAGAAATTTCTTGGTAGAAAATGGCGTGAAGGGTGGGTAGAAATCTGGGGGTCAATGCGTCCAGGAGTGACAGACGTATGAATCCCACACGGTGTAAGCTGATGTCGCGAGAAAGTCCCGTTAGAGAGGTCAAAAGATTTTCCTCAACCAATCACTCCCGATCTGGCACGCCACACGGTTGGTGGGTAAACACATCCGCTGCCAAGACCAGTACAAACCTCACCCCCAATTAACCTGGGCACCCCTACTAAGTCCCCAAACGTGAACGCGAACCACTTAGGGTGACATATGGCAGAGGTATTTTTTATCCAATAAATGGTTCCCGGTGCGGTGGTACCCATTCTCGCCTCCCAATGAAGATATTTTCAAATTCCCCACAAAATTTCTACAGGTTCCTTTACCTCCAAAATGATATAAAATTTTATTGATATTAGCATTTTTTTTTTAACTATCTAGTCATTTTTAATTTTTCTTTCGTTCAGGCTTTAAAACAAGACTTTTTTGAAAATTTGCTCCAAACGAAAACGAAATATATTGCATTCTCAAATTATTGTAAATATTATATTTAAATATGGTTGGATAATCAAGAACGCCCATAATACCTGCATTTTCCCACTAAAAGGTTCTCCTGCAAAAAACCAAATTCTTGAAATATCCCGCAATTTAGGGATTTTTCCACGAAGTGACAACCCTGATGTGGATGTTTTAGACAATAGATATATTACTCATGTAGAATTGTTGTGATGAAACTGCTGGTTCTATCATACCAACCAAACCGTGTGTTTTAATGACATGATATTTTATTCGTTTTTAAATTATATTTATAAATTCTACGTATACTAGAATACAATGAAATTTATACATTCAGAATTCGCGTTTGTAGATCTATATGAATATATTTTTAAGCCATAATAGTTTTGACAGTAGTTCTTTATTTTAGGTGCTCTAGCTAATATAAAGTACCTATAATATAATAAATATATGTAATACCTGTGGCAGGTTTAACAGTGGGCGGGTAGTGCGTAATGTGTTTTCTAAGCTCAAGTAGTATTATTGGTCTTCTAATTTTAACCAGAAAACTACATTTTTTGTTTTTATTTAGGAATACCTCAATGTAATCTACGTTAAACGTCTTGAATAAAACCTCAAATTATAACATTTCTATGTTACGATTTGAGGAATCGAAAATTGGAAACAGAATAATCATAAGGAAATAAGGTCGAATTAGCTCAGTGGTAGAGCACTGCCCTGGAAAGGTACTGGGTTTAAGTCCTAGATGCAACCGTATCTTTTTCTGATTTTTATGTTACAAATATTCGATTAAAATTAGCTAATATTGTCTTCATAATTAAAAAAAAATAATTTTGTATAAATTTACGCATATACTTAATCACTTTTCTGAATTTTGCACACACAATCAAATTCAATTCGGAAAATGACCCACTAAAGGAAAACAACCTTGAGTTCATTGAACCAGAGTTACGCACGACGCTTCACACTTCTAATAGTAGTTAATATTTGGTAATTAATATTTGTAGATGGGAGCCCACTAAGGCGCTGCCTGTATGTTGGTAATATAACCACAAATTAGCATTTACGGGTAAGACGATCAATTATTATTTTTAAAGTTATAATATACTATAACGTGACGAAACCGAACGACTAATTTTACAAATTGTAAAATTTCGTGAAAATGCTTATAAAATTATAATAATGGGGGTAAGAATATTGACGTTCGTAGATCTTAGATCATCGTCAGTTAATTATAATAATAGGGGTAAGACTATTTGGGTTTGTATATCTCAGTTAATTATAATAATAGGGGTAAGACTATTGGGGTTCGTATATCTCAGTTCATCGTCAGTTAATTAATAACTCTCCATGCCTAGACTTTACCTGGCTGGGTGTTTTTATAAACATAGTACCGTCTTATGACAAGTACAGTGAAATTAATGATAAAAACTATGTCAAACGAAGAAATTATAAATCATAAGTTAAAGCAAAAATTGAAAATTCTGCAAAAATTTTAATTTGAACGATTTTAAATGTTAGTCTCAAAATGATTAATGATTAAGTAAACATTATCGGAACTTCTAATTTTAACGATGATTTATTCTTTGAATCTCGCAAAACACGAGAAACTTCTGATCATCATCATTAGTTATCATTTCGCGTTAAGAGTCGCCCGAATTTATTTAAGCGTCTCTCTTGTGAGGCTATTAAGCAGCCTACTTATAATAATTATATGATATATCCAGGGGCGCCGCTTCCTCAATTGCAAAGTGTGCGCCCCAACCTGGTGGCGGTCGCTTGAACTCGCTTCAGCACCATTCTGCGTCTTCAATATGGATTAATTCTGTTGTCATCGCAGTTCAAATTCACAAGAGCGCCCCTTTGTGTAAGGTTTAAAGGTAATGGAAATATTTCCAAAACCCGCCTCAAAACGCAGCTCTACTTGGGTGGCGATATGGTTCTGTCTTTACGCTGTGGAGATAGAATCGCTCTTATGAGATGTAATATAAAAACAAAAATAAAATTCTTCTGGCATCCCCACAAACTAGTCACTGCAATAATATATTTCTATTGATTTATCTGTTCTGTGATTCTATCCCTTGCGGCGGCCCTGTATAAACCTACGTCAGGCGAGATGTCTGGCTAGTTAGCGAAATAGCGCAAGTGCGTAAAAAATAACGCGTCATTAGAAGACTTTTCATAACAAATGATACGGTACTGAAAATATATTTCGACATGGCTCGACTAGCCACGATACGCGATGACAGCTGAACTGGGCAGGGCGGTGCGGTGCCGCGGTGATGGCACTGGCACTGGCACTGGCACTGGCACTGGCACTGGCACTGGCACTGGCACTGGCGCAGTGGCATGGCGCTGGCGTCAGTGATAGCGCCCAACAACGTTATTATAAAATATGACAAACGCACGCAAATAGCCCTAGGTGAAAAAACTTAACGGCCCTTAAAAAACAGCGGACTTTGTGCAGTTTATCGGGACAAGTTGTCGAGAGTAAATCGTCAGGCAAAACACATCTAAACATTTAGCCATTTCGCTGCAAAACATTTTTAAATACAATGTTTTTTTCTGATGTGGAAAATCTCATGAGAAAATAAGGTTTTCGCCATTTTTGACGGCTTTCGTGGTCAAGGGGTAAGGCTCTCGACTAGCAATCCGGAGGTCGCAAGTTCAAATCCAGTAAATGCGTAAGTAAACTGTATTGAATTAAGCAATTCTTTACTTGTGGCACATTCCAATAAATGGTGTTAGTGTCGTCCACCAGGGCGAGAAAACAACAATTAAAAATTTAAGCGTTGCTTGAAATGGCTATAGCCATGTTCGGTTACCAGATCTGAATAGTTAAATAACTTCCCAACCTTTCGCTTCCCCATCTCCTTCCCATCCATTACATCACCTCTCAACATAGCTCAATTGGGGATGCCATAGTATCAATGGTTCCAGATGGTTGGGACTCTTGTTCTCTTCTTATAAAATGTGTAGTTTGGATACATATTTTTTTTAATTCAAGAGTCAATACAAGAAAACATGGTGAACTTAATAAACCCCAGTTAGGTGGTTTGGGCAGTTTTGTTAACACTTTGTTAAAAAAAACTGATCTAAACTACTGTCCAGAATTTACATTTAAAGAAGAATCACAAAGTTAACGACAATAAAAAATATGTTCAAGAAATTATTGATTTAGATCCAAACCTAATTGGACCAAAGTAGCAAAAGTTGATTTACGAAACATTCATTAAACATTTTAACGTGAAAAATCTGATCAGAAAAATTACCACAGTAAAACATTTCAAATATTCATTCCGCATAAAAAGGAAGCTCATAAAGTAATAATAACTCTTCCGAATGCACACTTTTATTGCAAAACGTATTTTAAAATACATTTGTTTTTAAATACATTTAAAAACATAATACAATTCAGAAGTTTGCTCCGAAATAATATTAAAAGTTGTGATTAATCGGTTGTTCTGTGATAAAAATATTCTTTAATAATTAGTAAAGTAAAATTCAACGTACACTTTGACCACCTACGATATTGTATTGATACATTAATATAATAAAAAATAAAACACTCGCCAAGGAGTAATTCTCGTAAGTCATTCAAATTAGGACGTAGGAATTGAAATATATAAAATGAAAGACAAATGGCTCGTTTTCAATTAGAATATATCTAACATTTTATGAATACGAAGTAATATATAAGTAGAAGGGATGGAAAGTGTATCTTTGGTGACAGTTTTTTTTTTATTTATTTATTTATAAATTTAAAATTCAGATTTTCTTTCACCTCACGGTTCATTCAGCCGAGTAACTGCCCACACAAACCATAGCTGTCCAATACCTACTGTTCATTCAGTCGAGTAACTGCTGACCCCAACCGTAACTATCCAATACCTACTGTTCATTCAAGCGAGGAACTGCTGACCCCAACCGTAACTACCCAATACCTATTGTTCATTCAGCCGAGTAACTGCTGACTCCAACCGTAACTATCCAATACCTACTGTTCATTCAGCCGAGTAACTGCTGGCCCCAACCGTAACTACCCAATGCCTACTGTTAATTCAGCCGAGTAACTGCTGACCCAACCGTAACTATAATAATACTTTTTCATGAATCGTATGAATGTATGACATGTACGTCTCTTAACACCCTTGCAATAGAAATATGTTAATTTAATCTTGAAAGTGAAGCTTCAGTGAGTCTAGACATGTTGATTTTTTTTATAATTTTCTTACAATTCTTTTGTCTTCTCATTACTAAGGATCGTGACCCCAACTTTAAAAATCCGCGGTTTTGCAATATGTTGTGCGAGAAGATTCTGATATAACTAACACTTCTGACGCTGGATTAGTCCTAGCAACGGTAATCTTCCTCTGCTAGATTACATGCCTTTGATTTTGCTGTGACCATAAGTTAATTCATAGAAGAGTATTCGATTTGGCTAGCGATGTTTCCAAAAATTAAGTGGTGCTTTTTTTAAAAACTTTTGGCGATATATTTTCAATTCATAAACCTTTTAAATGCAATAGATTTGTACCTCTGACTTAACATGGTATTATCATCATATGGGAAACTCTCTTATCACGAGAAGAAAACTCAACACCTTTTCTTTTTTAATAATTCACATTATTATCAAAACCCTTCGTAGGAAGTTGCTATTAGTTGTCATGGAGACTGCTAAGTGGCAGATTAGGTAATTCAATGTGTCACGCTTACATCACTTGCTATGAGAGCAAATTTAAATTATCTGCGCCGGCATCGGCACGTTGAAAGTAAAATCAGTACATATTTTATAGTACACACAGTTAACTAGGTATGAAATCATCCTCTACCATAGATATTGAAAAGACTAGAGTGGCTTTTGAAGCACAAAACGTCACATTTCCAGATTGTAAACGAGCATTTGAAGTAAGTATCAATCTAATTTTAAGGTGCTATCCACTTCTACCGAGTTATTCTGCTGAGATTTTCAAATAGTTGGTGAAGGGTCGTTGAATTCTGTTGATTTATGCGTTCATTTCTTTTCGAAATTATCTAGGTACATTTTATTTTGCAATTCTTCTTAGTTTTGGACCTTTCTTGTACTTAAACGTGTATGATTCATCCAATGGGAACTAATTAGGATATTCCTAAAAATCTGACGAGTGTTTTGATTATTTTAAGTGGTTTTTATTCACAAAAGAAGGGTCAATCTATCGCACACCTGATCAATGTCTTCTGCACGTCGTTAGGAATTAGAATTTGCCGCCTTGCAATGACGCATAACGCCAGGGACGCGAGTGCCGAAGCCATCTGTCCCCTGCTCTACTGTAAACGGCTGAAGCAGTGACGTGTATTTATCTCAGCAAGCACTCTCAACGGCTAAGAGGTAGACCTAAAGTTTGCGCAGAAACTACTTGTCGTTCTGCAGTTACTGTTAATTAAGTATACAAGAAAGAACGAGCAAATACGGTTGTTTTCTGAAAACTTCAAAATGTTGATGTGAAAACAATATTGAACGATGAATGCTTGGAGCCAGTTGGCGATTTTGTGTGCTTATGTAGTATATTTGAAAGTTTTTGAAGGTTGATAAGGACAATAAAAAAAGTTTAAGTACGGTAAAATTAGCTATTGGAGAAGTTCATGTTCTGGTAACTAATGAAAAGTTATAATTAGGTGTGCCAAATTAGCATTCCACAATTGAGTTGGAGTGATACTCCTGGCAGTGAGCAAGTGATAAAATTTTTTTTTTTTTTTTTTACAGTAATACCGCACAAGAGTCTCAACTGCTCCCGTCTGGAGCGAGTGAGACTATGGCATCCCCAATTGGGGTATGTTGTGAGGCTGAGGGTATTGGGGAGGGGAGGGAGATGGGGAAGAGGAAGGTGGGGAAGTACCTGGCTATTCAGATCTGGTCACCAAACACGGCTAAAGCCATTTCAAGCAACGTTTCAATTCTGAATGGTGGTCTTACACCAGGGCGATACTGATAGTATCTTCCACTCTGGAACGTGCCGCAAATATACTATATATTATTTTTAAATAGGCTGAATATATGATAAATTTGATTTCCAGGGTTTTAGTGTGGTGTAATATTGTAGGAATGAATTTCGGATTAGGGATTTCGGAAATAATGATTTACCTTAGCGTTATTAATAAGATGAAGAAAACAACCTGAATGTCTGATCTATTCCATTAAACATGACGGATGAAATGTTTCAAATTCGTTTTAAATGTAGCACTCGTACTTTGAAATTAGCCTACTTAACGGACGGAGATAGGTAAACTAATGTCAGAAGTCCAATGAGAGAAGAATATATTTGTACAAGGCAAGTAGATATAAGGAGTCAGGGATATACTTGTACCAGGAAGACATGATGTAATCATGTGAATCAAATTAGAGGATGATTCGTTTTGATATAGAAAATGTGCCTTAAATAGTATTAGGAACTCGTCGATACGTGTACTCGTGAAAAGAAAAGAAAAGATAGGTGTACTACATTAAGTAAACCTAATGAAGCAATTGAGAAGAGGGGAGAAGAAAATAAAAAAAATTATACCGATGGTTATAATTTGAAGTATTCATGTTTGTTTTGGGTATAGGTTTTGGAAATTTTGTGTGCCTTTAATTTTGACCCAGGCTGTGATCTATTTTTTTTATTATTTTGTGCGTTGGTGAATTATTGGTAGGTTGTTTCAAAGTATGTGGAATGCAGTTATACACAGTAAAAATTTTCTGTTAGATTAGATAACCTAAAAGATATATGTTCTTTCTCCTTATTGCGCCCATACAAGCGTATATTAGTTTCATAGTTTCGCTTACTTTCTCTTTTCCGCGCAAATGTCTATTTTTATCAGTATTCTCATATTGAAGTGGTTCAACCCAATCCTCTTCATTAATTCAGGGTGGCCCTGAAGCATTCTTAACCGAGAGAAACTTGGGTGAAGATCCAATCACGAGGACTTATTAAAAATGGACGAACCCCTCCAATACTGACGACCCTTCTTTCGTAGATAGGCAACACTATTTTTTTTTAAATTAATGCTCTTCTTTATACTTCAAACTAAAAATACAAACCAATTCATTTTGGTACATGATTAATATTTATAAATTGATATGTTTTAAGAATGGATTCTTTTTTTCTAAAAAATGAGATTCAGCGCCTAAATCATGTTTGTAAAATCGTCGTGGAAACGTATTTATGCAAAACGGTACCTACTTTGAGAACAAGCAATAAATAAATAAACACGGCCGAAAATCGGGAAAGATTAGTTTTATGCGAAGTTGGTTCTAACCGAATGACTGTTGTTAACCGTGCAATTGCAATAGCCACAGCTTATGACCATTGTTGAACAAGAGACCTGTAATAATATTTTACACAGGTATTTACGTGGATAATTACAACATATTCTAGTAGACTTCTGTATTGTTGTTACCCAGTTTCTTTCAATAAATATTCTTATGGCTTCCACATTTTGGGTTTTCATGAAATAATTATCATGGTATGGTTACTAAAAAACCTCTCCGTTCATCAATGCACGTAGCCTCTGGCAGATGGCCGGGGACTGCGGTTGTACGGACTTAACTCTCGTACATGTGGTATGTGTTTTGGTACCCCCTCACGCAGCTTTGGTGCAGAGGCGCGCATCACCCACCACCGCGCAAGAAATAGGTACTATTTGTGGCAAGGCATTCCTACCTATACATTTAAAAAAATATATCTTTTTAATCAGTACTTTTGTAAAAAAAGGAAAAAAAGGAGTAATTGTATGTTTTGTACAATTGTGAATACAATTCATTCCGAAACGAAATCTCCTTTTAAAAAAAATTGTATACAGAGGATAGTAATTTTATACATTTTTAAAACCCCTGTTGATAACAAATATTAATAGCATTTTAGAAGTGAAACCGTTTCCAAAACTAATTCGCACAAATATACAGGTCAAAGTCGTAAAACAAATAAATGGGTTCTTTATAAGTAATCGGCACCATTTCATACGATCGGCATCCATAAATTCTGAAATCGAACACATCAATCTTGTCTCGAGGTATTAAGTGCATCTTCACAATGCAATCTCGCACTCGGTGTCACAGGGTGGGTTTTTTCATTTACCGAGAATGCTAAATGCAATGCTAATTGTAAAAGTAAACAGTAAAAGTCATAGAAATGAGTTTTTTCATTTGACATTTACCGTTTACTTTTACCTACAATCTTACAGCTAGGCAACCGTGCTGTAAATGCTAATTGTAAAGTAAAAAATGGCTGCCATTGCCGAAGTGACAGTTCAAGAGTTTAGAGGTTATTTTTTGTTGTAGCTATTTGGCGGTATTTGCTATTATATATTACCAATATTACTTAACAAAATGTTTGCAACAAGTGACAGTTCTTCAAGTTCTGATGATGAAGTTGTAATGAATATGACGCGACGTGTTAAGCGACATAATATACGTCGGAACATGTATCTAATGGAAGATCATGATTTTATTTGCCGATTTCGTGTCAATAAGGAAACTGCTCGACTTTTAACTACATTAATCGCAGATATGATATGTACTCCCACCGATATGTAAGTAATGGTTAATAAAATGAAATTACAAACATTTTTACAACAATTTATTCAAATTACATCACGTAAATAGAATGATAATGACTTTCTTTCTCTCCTTAGGAATAATGCTGTCAAACCATCTGAACAGTTGTTACTGGCTTTGCGGTTTTATGCAACTGGTTCAATGCAAAGAGTACTTGGGGACATTGCAAATGGACACAAAAGTACAGTATGTAAAATAATTTTCAATGTGTCAAAGGCGATAGCGTCACTCAATAAAAACTTTATATCAATGCCCAGAAGTGACGCTGGAATGTTAGAGAATAACAGAAAGTTTCATAGATTGGCCAAATTCCCAAATGTTATAGGAGCCATCGATTGTACCCATGTACCAATAACATCTCCAGGTAAATAAGCTTTTCGTGTTTTTATTTAACTGTAATAAGTAAGATTAAGAAAGGGCCCTCAGATGGTTTGGGCATGCAGAGCGAATGAATGAAGAAAGAAGGAAAAGAAAGGAAAGGAGAACATATGACGCAAATGTGAATGGTGAAAGAAGTCTGGAATGCCCGAGGAAGACGTGGCACGATCAAGTGAATCAGATACTTAAGTCGGGCCATGTCAGGAGTCAGAAAAATAGATGAGTATGTATGAATGTAAATGAGACAAAACAGTAATATTTGGTTTTCGCATATATTTATGCAATTGGAATATACTACAATATTTTATAATTTCAGGTGGAAATACTGCGGAGTTATACAGAAACCGTAAAGGTTATTTCTCATACAATGTCCAAACAATTTGTAATGCTGATCTACTAATTTTGGATATTGTATGTAGATGGCCAGGAGCTAGCCATGACAGCACCATTTTTAATGGTAGCAACATTAAAGGCAGGTTGGAGAATGGAGATTTTGGAAGCAACGTAATTTTGGGAGATGGGGGTTATGGCGTGCAGCGCTACCTTTTAACACCTCTTAGGAATCCAATTACACCAGGGCAGGAACTATACAATAGATGCCATATTCGCACCAGAAATCCAGTAGAGCGTTCGTATGGTGTCTGGAAGAGACGTTTTCCCTGCATTGCGACCAAATTAAGATTAAATCAAAACAGAATCGAAAGTGTCATACTTGCCACCGCAGTTTTACACAATATTTGTTTAAAAAAGAACATTCCTGAGGTAGATCCGGAAATGTATGTTGAGCTCGACAGATATGATCCGAATGGATAACAATGAAGGCGGTGGCAGCGGTGCGCCGACCACTCTGGAAGCAATGCTAGGGAAGCACTCATTCATTCCTATTTTGACCACTCAGTATTTATTCCTTGTATCCTTCATATTTATGAACATAGATAACCACTTTCTTACAGTACTCCATTAAGTGACCCTTTGCAGGTTTTCATTGACATAAATTCATTAGAAATTAGAAGGATCCAACTCAATACATAGAAGTATGAATGTGGCGGAAGCAGAGGAGGTTTATATACATATATTAAATATATATTTTTTTTTTTGGTTGGCTGTCAGAGACGCAATGTGAAAACCCATTGTACCTCGCACTTGTAACTCACGTGCAGTGTGTACTGTGCACATTATATGGAATAAGAAATAAGAAAACGAGGAATTGAAATGATGCACTCTTTTAAAAATATGATTTATGTATTATTTATTATTTAATTAACAATTAAATTCACTTAATTGTTTTTGTAATATAAGTATTTCTAAACTTTTTTTGTAGTTCAAAGTTTTCCATCTCAACAGCATGTTTTTCTTCTTTTCTTTCATTATCCCGCTTCATCATATTTATTTCCATTTGTAATTTCTCTCCCTTCAATTCTATTAAATTAGTAGTGCTGACAGAAAGATTTGTCTGTTTTGGGGAATTTTTTGTATGAAACCTTTTGCGAATGTCTGGAAAAAGATAATAAACACACTTTTTTATTTATTGGATTCATAAATTAATTTATACACAAATTTTTATTGATAAAAATGTTTCCACTTACTTCTCAAGGGAGTTTCTGCTGGGAAATTATTCTGGTTTTCAATATTTATAAGGTCAACATCTACCACTGATGACTGCTGACATGGAAGTATATCCATTCCAGGATTTTCTTCTGAAATCAAAAAATAGCTATGTACTTAAACTTCTGCTTAAAGAAATGATGACAGTTGTTGGGAGCAAGTCTTTAACGGGCGGTTGCTTTGCAGGTTGAGATTGAAGTTTGTAAATTACATGTTTATCTGCCTGGCCGCAAGGATCTCAAGCATCTATACAACATTATAAAATTAGAGAATTTCTTACCTGAACCCATGAGCTGCTGTACAATTTGTAGTTTGTCAGCGCTTTATTTAGAACTGTTTGTGTTTGATGTAGCTCAAAAGATGAATTATATTTATATAAATACCAAACCGGCTTGTTTTTTTTTTAGACATCACCTTTGTTAAAAGTTTAACTTGTTATTATATAAAAATAACTGTAAACTGCATGAAAAATATGATGAAATAATGAGACAACAGTATTCATCACCACACCCCGCGGTAAGAGATAATCGACATTACTGCATCTACACACCACATCACATGATATACATTTATTTCCTTAGGAATATGACGTGTCTATGAGAACTTACAATCTCCATCGTATGTTGAGGAAATCCCCACAATGGATTCCTTCATAATGCCCGAAATCCACTCAGAAGTTTCCGACATTGGCGGAATGGGAGGCCCACCACCTGTTTTTTGCTGTGACTGTTTTTGCTTTCCAGCTTCCTAAAATATACAAAACACACATTTTTTTCAATTATAAACAAGTGAAATTATCACGAATAGATGAGAGATAACATCAAATGAGTAGTGATTGTAATACCTTTCTAGCAACACGCTTTATATATTCCCACTTATATTTTAGCTGCTTCGTTGTCCGGAGCACATTTGTCGATGCATTGAACTCACTTGTCAAAGAGCTCCAGGCTTTTTCCCTGTCACGTGAGCCCAATGCATCAGATCTCTTGCACATAATTATGGCTCCATATTTTTGTAGCAAATCTTTTAAGATGTCGATTTCCCTCGCCGAAAAATTGTTTCCACGTTCGCTGCAAACATGTATACATTGGTTATATATTGAAAAATAACTATTAATATTAATTTAATTGAATTTTTACTTTCTTTTCGACGATAAAACTCATTATTATTATTTAAATAACAATATTTACACCAGAAGATACAATCATAAACAACGCAATACGCATAGAATTCATAGAATGTTTGACATTTAATGTGTGAGTTGCCACATGAAAAAAATATATGAACAGCTCCCAAAACAAAAGTTTGGGAATTAGATTAGTTATCATGCTGTCATCCCTATTTACCTTTACTTTAGCAGTTGGCGTCGTGAAAAAACTCATTTTTCCTTAAATGTCAAATGTATTGCGAAAGTAACTGTAAACTGCACTGCTAAAAGTAAAGGTAAATGAAAAAACCCACCCACAGTGTCGACTTGTCGAGCGATACTAGAATTATAGTTTCAAAGTCACAATGCATGCCCCTGTAGATATCTTTGGCTCTAACTATCGCAAATATTTGTCGTCTTGATTATTCGCGAATTGAGCTCGCCTTGACCAGTCATTAAACCTTGTTAGCGGCCGCTTGAGCTTGAGGTGAGGAAACAAAGACGACACATTGGAAAGGGAGGAAAGCAAAACTGTCTTGTGTTGATGAATTTATGGTTTTTGCAGGTTTAGTTTAAACCCTACAGTGGGTAATTGCTTAAACAGATATATTTATACTAAAACTTATATATATGATTTAAGATTTTCACGGCCAAAAGTATTTTTGTTATTTGTTTTTGGGGTATTATGCCGTGTTGCGCTAACTCCTTCTTTAGCCAACGTTTCGGACAGCATTGCAGTGTCCATCATCAGGGCAGATGTCTTATTTGAGGTTGTGTTAAAATGTGAGCTTAAGTATGAGGTTGTGATACCGTGTTGCCAGCTCCAACCCTCTGAGCTAACATTAACGTATCATTTTTTTATTTGAAGTGGTTTTCTTCGTTTAGCTCTGGTGTATCCGTCAATTACCGGATACCAAGAACTATTAAGCTTAACTCCATCGTCTCTATTAATGTTTACGGGATTTTTATGAATTTCAATGGCCTCCGTAATCAGCCGTGCTCTGTAAGTTTTCGGTCTCCCCAGGATTTCAGGAACAAATCCAAAGTAATGCCCGGTGTCAATCAAATGCTCGGCAATTGCCGATTTGTCAGGGTGGCCGAGTTTACAAGCTCTGAAGTGTTCCGAAATTCTTTTGGAGATAGTCCGCTCTGTCTGGCCTACATAGACCTTGTCACATCCGGAACAGCTGAGTTTATACACTCCATCTGTTTCCAGAGGAAACTTAGTCTTTGCAGACCTCAGTAAGTCCTGTATCTTTGTTGTTGTTCCGAAGACAGTCTTGATATTTTCCTTTCTCAAAAGCTTGGCAATTTTGTCTGTCACATTGTGCACATAAGGCAGGAAGGCACAGCCTTTCGACTCTTGTTCAACTCTGTCTTCGTTTGGTGCAGATTTGGCTCTTATGATTTGCCTTGTCTGACTTGCTGGGTAGCCGTTACGCTCCAGTGCATCGGTCAGCTTCGTAAGTTCCGCTCCGATTTTATGTTCTTCGCATATTCTGGTCGCTCGGGTCACCAATGTATGGATAAGTCCTCTCTTCTGCGCTGGGTGGTGGTGCGAATCAGCGTGTAAGTACCGATTCGTATGGGTTGGTTTCCTATATACAGTATGCCCTAGGCTACCATCGTGTTTCCGCATCACCTCCACATCTAGAAAGGGCAGGATTTTATCTTCGTTTTCCAGTTCCATTGTGAATTTAATTTTGCTGTGGAGAGAATTAAGATGGTCCAGGAATTCGTTTAGTTTCTCCGTTCCATGAGGCCAAATGGCGAAGACATCGTCGACGTAGCGCCACCATACTTTAGGGACAGCCGAAGCTGTGTCGAGTGCCACTTCTTCAAACTTCTCCATAAAAAAGTTGGCTAGTACTGGCGATAACGGACTGCCCATCGCAACTCCCTCGAATTGCTCAAATAGTTCACCCTGAAATGCAAAGTATCCCGTTTTGAGGCAGGGCAAAAAAAAAAAAAAAAAAAAAAACTTATATATGTTTGAATTAGTTCACATTTGTAAGAGTCACTCCTCTTCTACACTATACTAATGTGCCATAATTCTACTGGATCTTGTGGGTATTTCGAACTACATCATGATAATTCTATAAGTCCGTTAAAATCTGGAAGAAATAATAAGAGTCCATCCTCTTCTGTCGAATGAATGTTTCTAAATATGTCGCCATTGTTGTAATGGTCGTTTCATCAATGATATACCGATATTCCGCGGAGTTAGAAGATTTTTTATCTCAAATGAATGCCTTAACTCTGAGGTAGAAGTTATTTTTTTCAATGAAATTTAACATTTTATCTCAAACGGATATAGTGTGGATATGCCTTAACTCTGAGGTAAAAGTTGATTCTTTTTATGAAATTTAACATTTTATCTCAAACGGATATAGTGTGAATATGCCTTAACTCTGAGGTAAGTTGATTCTTTTATGAAATTTAACATTTTATTTCCTAATTTAAAATGAATAGTATATTTGCATCCTTCCACCCACCGAACACGCAATCAAAATGAAATTATTATACTTGTCATTTATGAACACAATCTTAATGGCATTTCCATTTAACTGTTGCGGATAAATGGCTTAGCTAATGCCTTGGTAATGCCTGAAAATACTTTGGTTGCCCTTGTTACCGAGCGAAGTTTCATCGAAAATTGAAAATTGAATTTCCAATTTTCCCAAACTCAATATTTGAGGCGCCATAGCTTAAATATAAAATGAATATTAAATATGAACGACTAGATTTTCCCGGCCTTAGGCTAGTATAACATTACCGATTCAGATATTTGGTAATGACTCTCAACCAACGCAGGCCCTTAATATAGCCACACAAATTTCCTTTTAATATTTTGAATCCACCTCTTGATGAAGGCCTCTCCGAGTGTCTTCCACCTTCTTCATTTCATATTTAGACCACCATAACCCGCCCCAGATCCCAACAAATTCTATATGTCTGCTTAAAAATGCATGTCAATACTCCGTGTTCATTGAACAGTAATACTGCTTAATACAAGCTCCCCGTTCACTAAGCTTCTAACATTGCGGCAACTTTTCCTCACGAAATGCGCCCTCAATCCAGGAGTTCCTCCAGCAACCGCAAGCTGATGATAATCTAAAATCTTCGATAATTTTGACAAATCAATGTTATTTTGGGATTATGTTTTTTTTCTTGGTTACAAAAAATATTTTCAAAATGCATCGTAGAAAATTTCAAAATGCATCGTAGAAAATTTCAAAAAATAAATAAAATAATTTTTCATACTTATATTTATCGTTTGTAATATTTTTTAATCTCAGAATAATCGTTTTCTTTGAACGTCGTGTCCCGTAATCCGGTTATTTATATAACTGGCCGTCATATTCTCTCGAGGCAGCTGTGTGTGTGCTATTTCTTAAACTTCAGATTGCAAAAAATATATTCGTTTCTTCTCTTCTTCTGTTATGACACTCGAGTGTGTTGTCCGAGGATTCGCGGCAGACCGAGTTCTTTTTGTGGCCTTTATATTACTTTTACTTCATTGAAACTTTTTCAACGTTTTCTAGTAAAGGTCGGCATTTATTGTTTGAGGAATTTGATTTCTAAGTTGTTACACTTTTTTTTGAAATGATAAATCAACCGATTATTATTTGAAAAAAATTATTTACTTCAAAATAGAATAGAATAAGCCTCGTATCTCAAATGGCTCCACAATTATTATCAGATAAGAGAAAAAGATATGGTATTCATTATTTTATTCTATACCCCCCACATTAACTAACATGATAGCTGTAATAAAAATTTTAAATCAACTTATAGTAAGGAAGCTGCGGACTTGAAATCTTTTATACCTGGAAAAAATACGCCAACAAAAGCACAGAATGTTGATATTCAAAATATTACAAACACTGACATCACCGCTGCTGTTAAAAAATTAAAATCCAAAACTTCTTTTGGACCGGATCTTATTCCGTCATTCGTGTTAAAGGGATGCTTTGAGCCCTTATTAACACCTCTCGCGTATATTTATAATCTCTCACTTAACTCCGGAATATTCCCAGACCTGTGGAAAATCTCTAAAGTTACACCGTTACATAAAACTGGTGATAAGGCTTCAGTCTCTAATTATAGACCAGTGGCGATCCTATCCTCTCCAGCCAAGTTGTTTGAACTAATAATTCATAAATGCATTTATACCCAAGTTGAACCCTTTATAATTGACCAGCAACACGGTTTTAGGTCTGGCAGATCTACTGTGTCTAATCTAATGGTTTTTACGGAGTACATATCTCAAGCTCTTGATAGTAACAATCAAGTAGATGTATCATACAATGACTTCGCAAAAGCCTTTGACTCAGTAGATCCGCTTATTCTCCTAAATAAACTCGACCAATTTGGATTTTCAGCGAAACTTCTATGTCTATTTGTAAGTTATTTCTCAAATAGACAACAATACGTAACTTATGGTATTTTCCACTCTTCCAACTTCATCACAAACTCTGGAGTTCCACAGGGGTCGAATCTTGGACCCTTACTTTTCTCGCTATTTATCAATGACATTTACCATTGCATAAAATTTTCCAAGTTTCTCTTATTCGCGGATGACATGAAACTATTCCTTTTAATAAAATCTTTGGAAAATTGCTTGCAGCTACAAAGTGATATAAATTCTATCGTCGAATGGAGTCATACCAATAAATTAGGGTTTAATATTAAGAAATGCTCCATTATGTGCTACACCAAGGCAAACAAAACGATTTACTATAACTACAAAATGTCTTATTCATCTCTTCAGCACATTGTTATTTCAAGAGATTTGGGAATCGCATTTGATACGCACTTAACATTTCACGTCCACATAGAAACGATATGCAACAAAGCTTTAAGAATGCTAGGATTTGTGCTAAGCAACTCCAGACATTTTTGCAGCTCGGCCGCGATTCGTGTGCTATACTATAGTTTAGTACGTAGCATTTTGGAAAGTGGTTCTGTAATATGGGGACCAATGGATTTAACTTACTCTCAAATGATAGAGAAAGTACAAAAGAAGTTTCTGAGATATTTATATCTTAGAGACTTCGGATATTATCCCTGGTTATATCCATCAGCCTTTTTGTCCGGCATGCTGGGTATTAATAGCCTCACCGATAGAAGGAAAACTGCTTTGCTGATAACAGCATATAAACTTCTAAATGGTAACGTCTGTATTCCCGATATTATAGAAAAATTTGAGTTTTATGTCCCCGACAATTATACAAGAGCGCGCAGGCACAGAACCTTTGTCGTTCCAAAATGCAGAACCAACTTACCATTAGTAATGCCGCTCGGAAAAATGATTATGTTACTAAATTACCTGTCCCCTGATATAGATATTTTCCAACTTGATATTCACCAGTTCAAAAACGCTATTATTACTTAATAAATTAAAATAAAATGTATGTTTATTATTGGTTATGTATAACTGTAAATGTGCATTTAAAATAAAATAAATAAATAAATAAATAAATAATAAATAAAAAAATATCTTTATCAACGACCGAGGAAGACTTGGCACGATCATGTGAATCAGCTACTGGAGTCGTATCATGTCAAGAGTCTAGAGAATAATAAAATAATAATTGGTACGAGACGATGTACAAATGTAAATGAAGCAATGAGTGTGTTCCAAGACAGAGTTGTTTGGCGGTCCGTCCTCTCTGCTTTCTTCTTCGAGGTAACGCCGTAATTGTTAGTTAGTTAGACAGTTAACTCTATCGTAATTCTTTTCATAAACAAAACAACGGCGCTTGAAACATATCGTAATTCTTTTCATAAACAACAATTGATATACATAAGGCGTGAGGAACAGTGTCTATTCCCACCATTTATTTAAAAAAAAAAACTTTCTAAGAATGGAACCACAAACTCAGCGCTAGCGAGAATACGTAGAAAACACTCGCAAGAGAGAACGAACGAAAATGAAAAGTTCGGCGCCTGAGCTTTCACCGAGAGCGGTTTCGCAACGGCTGAGCGGCTCAGAGCGGCTGGGAGCGGCTCGGCTGACGGGTACGTTAACCTGAAAATAGACGAAAAAGCTCCGTTTCTACCGCGCGAACACTTCGGGCGACAGACCTTGACAAACAGCGACCTTCTGGCGTTGGGCTAGGCTCGAGATTCAACTGATTTTCACTCTTTAATCTTCCACTTTACGTCATGTTAAATCGTCAACAGGAAGTGAGAAATAGCTTTCATACCCGTCACGTGTTTAAGTTCTACTTGTGGTCTTTTGCAGATTGTCAAAACAGATTGATATCTGACATTGAAAACAATACAGCCTTAAAGTTTTTTTTACAATAAATGATCTCCTTGGCAGAATGGTTCCTTGACTACTGAACCAGAAGTCACCAGTTTAAAAAAACATTTAGAGTATAAATCACATTATAAATATTACATTTTTACATAGTTCAGAATAAAATACACTCAGCGTCGTCCTTGTCATAGAATGAAGAATAAAACAAATGCCTTCCATATAAATTTTAATGGAAACAAATGTGACACTGTCTTACTACTGTTTGGTTCTAGACCATTTTGAACGCGGTATTTCTCTTTAACACTTGCCTGAAATCGTATATCGCCATCTCATTTGAATTTCGTAATCGTGGTGAAACACAGTTTTGTACGAAACAATTGGCCCAAATGTGGATTTATATATGGATAACGAAACACGCCTATGCGTTATTCTTTCCGTACTGATAAGATTTGTAATAATGGTTATATTACATACATTCTTTTGGCAACACTTTATTCAATGGCCCTTTTGAAGAACCACCAATAGAATGGAATTACTCTAGTTATGTTTGGTTATGTTTTAGTTATGCTTGAAATTACTATAATTATGTTTGGTGAATAGATCTTCGAGCATTTTTGTACCTCCACCTTTTTCAGCTATACAAAATCTCTCAAATGGAGATTCCTAGCCTTCTTCATTAGACCAGTTCAGAGGCTAGATTACCAGCGCCTTAAGGTAGTTCACATTCACACTCCAAGCATCTCAACAGACTCTTCATTCGAGAAGATTCTACCATTAAAGTGTAACAGTCATTGGTCGCTCTTTTAGATTTGATGTGTTGAAAATGGCTGTTTACCCTATACAAGCACTGGCCTGCATCGCTTTACGATTGTCATCAAGAATGAAACGACATCGCGTTCAAGGTTTTATTTCTAAAAACGCAATAAAATACCACATCAAAACGTATTATCGGATTCTCTGATATCTGGAGTCAGCTTTACCCACAACTATTCATTAATTACTGCGTCTACAAATGTCTAGCTCAGAATAATTTATTTGGTGAAGAATTCGTTTTAGCGGGGAATGTATTGGGCTGTTTACATTATATTAACGAAGCGGTAGCTTGGGGTTACTTACTTTATAGTCCTATCTTTTGAAAAACAAAGATCAGTACTAACAAATATCACAGGTTTATCACTAGAACAACATTTAGATGATTACAATAAGGACCAATAGGAAGGCAATCTAATAAGAAGAAAATTTACAAAATATGCAAAGCACGAATATTAAAAATAACACCTGAAAACTAAAAAAGGCCATGTAGGACGACAATTAATTACAGAAGTTCAGTTTATTTTCAGTCAGCAAATTTTTTCCATATAACTCCTCGCCTCCTCGAAATGAAATAAGTCGTTAACCTGAGTTGTTATTCTCAACAATACCTTCATGACTGGATAAACCCGAAGGTTTGTTCTATATATTGTGAAGAAAATAAAATAAAATATATTGTTTACACTGTCATGACGCTATTATTATAAAAATTTAAAATATGCCGATATCTGCTGTCAGTGGTCTGAGAAAAGCTCTATGGGACGGTGAGGATTGAAACCCGTGTAAGCGCTGGTTAAAAAAACAAAATGATCGATTTTATTTATCGCAAATAGTAATCATTCTACTTCAAAAAAATCCATTATCAAATGTCATGTTAATGTAGAGAAAGAAAATATAATTGGTTTTCTGTCAAGAGAAGCTGTGCTATCAAGAAAAGCTCTCTGCGGTAACTTACAACTTAAGCAACGTTGGAAAAACACTGTTCAACCTGACAGAGCGTTGTAACTTTTTGTTAAACGAAATACATTTTTTAAAGAAAAACTGTGAAGAAAATAAAATGAAAAACCGCCAGCTGCAATCTCGCAACCTTCACAAGTTCGGTATACAAGTGAGACAGGTTTAAAATAACCCGCCTGCATCCAATATCTCTTATAAAACTTTGAAGAAAGTTGTTCATTACGCTCGTTATTATTTCTTTGGAACTGTCGGGAACATCAACAGCTGTGCTTGTTACAGACCTTGCGATCACAATTGAGACTCGTTCTTCAGAAGTATGTTATGATGCAAAGTTCCCGCACAAAGATGAACGCTTTTCGAAAAAGTGTGTCTAACCAAATACTTCCAAATACATGAAATAACGCAATTTTTCGTAAATCTTATATTTTAAAATGGACTCTTGTAAAAAAATGTTTTCATAATGACATAAAATTAAGAGATATATTAGCGCTGGCAAAAGATAACATGTTACTGTCAAATGTATTTTAGGACGTTTTCGAATAAGTTATACACACCTACACATTGGGCATACGTAAATAGTCGCTACTTACATATCTAACCCAAACCATCTAAGCGTCCCTTTCTTAATCTCAACATTCACGCTAACACCAAACTTAAAACTAAAAAATGTTTGTAGTGGTGTTAACACTTACTAGGTAAACAATTTCCTGTTGTGATCCTGGGTAATACAAAATATCTGTAGACATAGTGTGGAATAAATTTGTGTCATTAAAATGGGCGATATTTACATAGACAGAAGGGATTTTGTATAACAGATGATGCTAGAGAATGTTGATTTAATATCGCCTGAAGGATGATGTTTTCTCTGTTTCTCAAACATTGTTAAAATATTCCATTTTGAAATTCAAAACCGAAACGTTTTTGAACCATTTAAAGTAGGCAATATTCATAATCATCAAAAATGCTCATCTCAGTTTCGTGTCTGTCTGTAACTCTGGTTCAATGAACTCTAGAACTCTGATTAGTTTTGAATGTATGAGCCATTTTTTAAATTGTAGCTTATTTTTTAAAGGATTCAGACAAGCTATAAAGTAGGCAGATAGGTACCTATGGACAATGTAATATTTTAACAGAAAATTAATTTTATTACCTTTTTTAAAATTGGAATTAAAATATCCTATGAGTTTTCATGAGTCTTCGCTAGTTATATTACTAAAAATTAGACAACTATTGACTACAGTTGTTGTTCCTAGCGTTAATACCAATGAACGTAACATTAGCGTGTTATTGTGAAAAATAAAATTGAACCAATACATTATTTTCAATTGCAAAAGAAATCAAGGACGTCGAATGAAGATACACCATGATAAAATTACCCAAGCACTGATCTTAAGAAAAGTCACATAACAGAAAATAATGTATGAAGTTGAATGAAGCAAGGGGTGTGTGCCCGAATAGAGAAGTCTGACGTCCCATCCTATCTGCCCTTCCCGTTGTCAAATAATTACTAAGCGACATTAAATTGGAGTAAATATCAAATTTTCTCTGAAAGACGATTACATTATTTGTGTACAACCATTCTTGGAAGATAAAATAAAGTAAAATATTTATTACATTTTTTTATTACATTTCTTCCGAGCAAACAAAATTTTTGGATACAAATTTCTCTGAAGGCGAACTTTAAAGTCTAAAAGAATTGAGTGATTAGGTGGAGTGAAGTGTGAACATCCGAAAGATTTGTAATACTTTGATTAAATGTGACCTTTGAGAACAAAACCTATAAGTGGATTGATAGCAATTAAATCTAACCTTTGAGAACAAAAAGTGGATTGATATCAATTAAACGACTTCCATGCAATTTTCAAAAGAAAATTCTTTCAAATTCCTTATAAGTAAAAATTCCATTAAAAATATTATGTAAGAGATGTTGTTTTCACTTTATCGAAAGTACGTAGCATTAGGAAAAGTTATAATGCTTAAGTTAATACATACAAATGATCATGTTGTGATAAAAAGATTTGGAAGACCATGTTCACCGTGTTGACCGGTCGGTGGCTGAGTAGACATCGCCTTTGGGTTCCACCCAGTCGTAGTGTGTTCAAGTCCTTGGCTGACTAAGTCCTCCATAACAACACAAGCGGTCTAATAAATTTTTTTAAATGTATGTAAGAGAAATATTACAAGTACAACAATAATATATAACATTTTTACTTACACTCTCCTGATAAAGCTGATGCTTGTGCTTATGTTATTTGAAAAGCACAGAGTTATTTGAAAATGTTCACCGTCTTCACGTGCCACACTATTTCTTACATATCAAAATAGTAATATATCAGTTGACAGGCCGTCCTTGAATTAGTATCACGACGACACGCAAATTAACCACATCATTTGTTAGTTTTCAATCAATATGGATGAGTATTTGGTGATGGAATATTATTTAATAGATCGGACCAACATTCTTAATAACCTGTGGCATGAAGTGACTTTTCCGATTTAAATAAAAAACGTTTGATAGTTTTTTTTAACCTTTTAGGCTAACTTTTCGGTTTTGGGAACAAACAGCTAATACCCGTAGAATCAATTTGTTCGCTTTCGGGGATAGCTCACACGATCTCATAGAAATCATTGTATTTCCCTTACTGCCGCCATGGTGATAAATATGACAAAAAGGGTGAGAAAGAAAGAGAAAACACCAATCTCTATATTCGAATCAAGAAGTTAACCACAGAAGAATTCAAACATAAAATTTTTGAATCTTTATGAATTTATTTCTTCCTTATTTTTATAAAAAATTAGAAAAAAGTGAGTCGATGGAAATGTTAATAATATAATTGTATGTTATTTTTTTTATTCGTTTTTTCCCTATCAGTAATTTAAATTCAGATTTTATACGAAAAAACGTAAGGTGATCCATTTTTAAAACTTTTTATGTTCGCATTCAAAAATTTTATATTTACAATTTATGTCAATTTCTAAATAATAAAATCTGAATTCACATTTTATCTCCTTTCAAAATCAGCGTTTTTTTATCGGCTGAGGCATGAGAGGTTTTAAAAATACCCAATAAGGCACAATGAAAGCACGACGAACGTCATCAAATGAGAAAAATGAGAAAACCAAAGGCATTGTTGTATTTACTTTATACAGCGCTTCAGAAAAATAGAAGAAGAAAATAATACAGTCACTATCAAACTAAGAGACTTTTCAGTTTTCAGAGCTATCAGAGAAAAGATGGCATTTCAAGCAGAGCCAGAGTTAATGGTTCCCCATCCCATCGCCTTTCGCGTTAGAGCGGACACGGTGATTCAAAATAGACCCGCACATGTTAATGACACATTTTTTCGTCGCAAGGTCACTGGCTTGGACCCAACTGATTGGGAACCGCATATATGCCAACTTACGGCAGACTCAGAGTGACGCGGATATTATCTCGGTTCATAAAAATAGATGAGCCGAACTTTATGGCATGTTGCGAATAAAACTTAAGCGCTGCATGATTAATTAATGCACGCAAAGATAATGTATTAAGGAAGCTGAATTTTATGATTGTTAACTGTTTATTGCAATATAAATATTTTGTATGTATTAAAATAAACATTGTCGTGTTTTCGTAGGTATAATGCAGGAAAATGAGTGTTCGTGAACAGTGAGAAACACGTTCTTTAAAGTATTATCCCGTTGAACTACAATTAAGTAGTTTGTCAACAGGATGTATATGTTCAATTACAATGTTAATATGTATTCATAATATTATTACCAATTATAAATATACATTATATTGTTATTACCATAAGACATTCAGATTATTATTATTGGCACACACAATATAAAATAACACTAAATCTACATTTTAATAAATAACGACTATTGATTGATAGTGATGACTAGTATAAAGTATTTCTACTTATGAGCCATGTTTTCAGTATATATCTGAATCTATTTGGGAATTTACAATTGTTTGTGTTACTTGGCAACATGTTGAACATTTTGTTCTAATGTTTTTGTTTATTGTTTATTCTTTCTAAATATAGTATCTTTTTACGTTAGAATTTCTAATGGTTTTGTAATTTCTGTTGTTCGCTGTTATTTATTTTTATATTTATTGATATATCTTAGAACACGGATACTTTCATTCTTTGCAAACCTAGTGTTCATGTTCCAATTAATTTTTAAATTCAGAGTCAGATATAATATACTGAATCAATATTTTGTCCCATTTGTAGGTAGACCAGGTCACCTATCAGGTAAAAATCAAGCATGCGACTTCACGATGATTTCCTTTGTGAAATTATTCTAAGATAAAATTTAAATATATTTAATTTTATGTATATTTTATGTAACTGGATAACATGAAAGAGGAGAATGGTGAAGGGCACATTTGTATGAAAAGGTTTATATTCTTTGTAATTGAAATAGGTATGTTTAATAACAATGTTTAGGTGCATTCCGAATGAAGTAGATACTCTTTTAATCTCCTAAGAAGATCTACTTATAGGTAAACAAAACATAAGGTTTTAAGAACATCATAAAACATATAATTTCGGTTTTAGATCTCTCTCTCTGAGAGTGATTATAACTCTGGTTGAATAAAATCGGGTGTTTTTTTTAATTCAAGTGTAATTTCCAAAATTGGAACTGATTATGCTAAGAATTCAAAGAAGCGATAAAGTACATATTCATAATATAATATTTTACAAAGTGTTTGTTTCTTTCGATAGTATAATATTTTAATTGTCCTTACCGAAATTGGAACTGACGTGTTAAGAATTCACACCATCCCGTGATTTTTTATGGGTCTGCGCTAGTTCAGTTATGCTTATTAAAGATTGCTTCATAATTCACTTTAGCCCAAATTACGCAAATTACTAGGGTCCAGTACCTACAACAAAAAAATGTCATTGGAAATTCATTCATCTGTCCGTGATTTACGTTGTTCTCAGGTTTACCTTTAAATTATAATAATACATTATTATTCCATTAAAACATTAATCGGTTGTATTCTCTTTTATTATTTTTTTACGTGAGTACCGCACAAGAGTCCCAACTGCTTCCAACCGCCTGGAGCCAGTGAAACTATTGCATCTCCAATTGGGGTATGCTGTGAGGCTGGAGGTACTGAGGAGGGAAAGGAGATGGGGTATAGGAAGGCATTCAGATTCAGCCACCAAATATAGCTAAAGCCATTTTAAGCCACGTTTCGATTCTAAACGGTGGTCTCTCACCAGGACGATACTGAAAGTATCTACCAATCTCGTACTATATATTATTTTAGAATGAATAAATATTGTAAATAATAGAAATTAATCAATTAAAATTCAATTAAGCTCGCTAGGATTTGAGCTCTGGATTCGTTGCCAAGCATTTTAACCATTCAACCACGGGGGTCAATAATGTTATATGTTATCTGTTTTATATGTTTATTTCCTTTATTTATCAATTTTATTAATGCACCTATTGGGATTTTTCGTAATTTTTACATAGAGTGAATAGGATGAAACAGAGAAAAAACACGATTCAAATTAAAACACGATCGTAATCAATAGATGTTATTAGTTATTCAACTGCGTAACACATATTTTTGTTATTTGTTTTTGGGGTGTTATGCCGTGTTGCGTTAACTCCTTCTTTAGCCAGCGTTTCGGACAGCATTGCAGTGTTCATCATCAGGGCAGATGTGTTATTTGACTAAATAACACGAGTTTGAATAGGAAAAGCAATAAATAGTTTGCCTCGTTAGCAACGATTTGTATAACTTTCAGCACGCAAAATGGTATTAAAATACTCTTATATTATATTACGTGACTTCTAATTTGAGTTTGTGAAATACACCCCCTTACTTTATGATGTTGAAATAGAACAAACTATTAACATCATATTTCATGAATTTATGAATACTTACGTCAGTTTACATCAGAATTATGTCAGATTTCGACGAAAACGTTTCAAATTAGATTCTCTAAATTTGTTTGAGAGTCTGTTATAATATACCTACACACACAATTGAATAATATTTTCAAATCTTAAGTTTAAAAGCAAACAATATTTTGAAATTAAACAATTGCGTCCTTTTTATTTTTCTCAATAAAAAATACGGAAAGAAGAAAACATATTGTAAAAATTACAAAAACAAAAAATTAAACTCGAAGTCTCCTATATATTAAGGGACGGCACTTAAATCCTTTTGAAATCATCCTAATGAAAATATTTATAAATTTAAAGTACATTCGCTAAAAGATCGTAAAATATTTAGCTTATAATATTGTACTATACAATTCAAATAAATACAATATTTTTTGAGTGCACTGTAGCCACAGTTGGGAAAAACACTTGGAAAATGTGTGTTAATAGCTTTTCTGTTGTTATTTTGGATGGCAGACTTGAAAAATATATTACATAATTGAGTTGAGAAAAGAATGTTTCAATTCGTTACGAGATCGAATTTATATTTAGTTAGTTGCTAGTGGAGAAACTGTGTTGCTTTACAACGTCAATAATCAATTTAAAAAATAACTTCATTATCATCATAAGCATCCAAACTAAAGCTCTTGGACTTGAATATAATAATTTGACATCCATATAATAATGCATGTTTACAAATTATGTTTGAAATTTTTTTAACTACGAGGTTTTAAAATTTATTTTTAAAAGGGTTTGTATAAAAACATGGGGGGGGCACTAGATTTTTTTTGAAATGTCGAAATAAGACATCTCCATCGCCATCATTACAACAAACGAATTTCTAGGGATAAGCAACTTAAGGACGGGCTACAATTAAATGTCTATTTTGCCCACATTTTTAGGGTTAAGCAACTTAAGAACGGGCTACAATTAAATGTCTATTTTGCCCACATTTTTAGGGTTAAGCAACTTAAGAATGGGCAACAATTAAATGTCTATTTTGCCCACATTTTTAGGGCTAAGCAACTTAAGAACGGGCTACAATTAAATGTCTATTTTTCCCACATTTTTTAGGGTTAAGCAACTTAAGAATGGGCAACAATTAAATGTCTATTTTGCCCACATTTTTAGGGTTAAGCAACTTAAGAATGGGCAACAATTAAATGTCTATTTTGCACACATTTCATGTTGTTTTGAGTAACAAACATTGTCAAAACCCTCACTGCCAGTATTTCACATTCAGGAGAACACTATTCACATTTGTGTCGTCCAAAATACCTTTTTTCTTGCTCACAGGGTTCCTTAACGAGCCGCCAGTGTTTCAATTTTTTTCTACCGTGACAAGAATAAAACTGTATAGGTACTAATAGAGCTATAATTAGAGCTTACTAATATCTCGTTGAAACTTGTTCCACTATTAGAACGCGATAAGCAGAGCGCGTAGACCGGAATTAGTAGTTTTAGTTTGAGCGTTGGGAGAGTTGGAGGTCAGTTGGAGGTCAAAAAACGGAACATATTTTTTCGCTTCGTGCCTGATCCAAATATACCACATCAATGTACTACACCCATATTCAGACGATATTCTCTTTGGTTAAAAAATATTATGTAAGCTACTAGTTTCTTTAAGAACCCCTGATTTGGAGTTAATATTTAAAATTATACTTAACATAATAGTTGAATATGGATTTCAAACATAGGCAAAGGAGCTATGAAGACTCGTAGAAAGTAAAAATAATTTCATCTTAAACGTTATCCATTTAGGTGTAGAAGATGGTTCTTGGTGAAAGAGCTACAGTTAATGCACTAAGTACTTCACAGCTTTTCGAACATAACTCTGTAAGCTTGGAGCCCTCTGTTGATTTGGGTACTTTAGCTTTCCACTGCTTAAATCAAGTTTTCAACAGTAACAATTTTGCATCGTCATAAGTGTTTATCGATTTTTGTTTCCTGCATCAGGTGGGCAATTGGAACAAAATGTGAGCAAATAAGTGATAGTTTTCTGATTCTGAAAAGCTATAAGGATGAAAATAAAAATAAAAAGGATGACTAACAATTACCACCTATACATTCTTATTTGTCTCACTCTAACTGAAACGGAGAAGCTTTCGTTTTGAATGTATGGCACGGTATGAAGATTGGAACACCTCCGAGCTGTAATGAGTAAATTTATTAGCACTACTTTAGTACAATTATATGTTCAATTGAATTGGGGACAACTTACTGAAGCTTTAAAACCTCATTCTGTGTCTGTCTGTTTCATATTTCCGTTGAGAGTTGTCGACATTATCTTCGTTAACAATTCTATGTATCATTATTTGCACTGCCCAGGACTTAAACTATTCGTTAGAAAATAATTATTCGTAAAATACTTTTACTGTCATTTAAATAGCTGTATTTCTCCTCAAATTAATCTGGTCGAGTTATTAAAACATATTTGAGTTACGAAGAATCTTTCAACGAGATAGTATCGGAATCATTTAAGAACGTCAATCTTCTTTGTATTGCCAAGGCCGTGTTTGACGTGCTCCCTCGACGTTTTCCTCGGATCTATTTCAATTTAAAATGCAATGTCAAAGTCCTCTGACATAAATCATATTTTTTCTTATACTACTTCAACTTTTATTTATTGTGACTGAACGTTGATGACGTTTCATTAAAAAATGGAAGCTTATTTTTTATAAAAGCACGATTTTAATGCAAAGGATTTGATGACATTGTATAAACTAAATCAGTGTGTAGGCGCGAATTAATATTTTCACCGTGCTTGCAGCGCTGGGCATTGATCCCCTTCCACGATGATGATTTTTTAAGTTTGATGTTTTTTTCGCCAAATTAACAGAATTTTCAAAATAAATCCCTCATCGCCTCAGACCTTTTAAATCATTAATTGAATTTTTAACGGAGGGTTGGATTAGCTAATTGGTAGAGAGTTTATCTGGGTGGTGGATATTCCGGCTTCGTCACGTATTTCTCTCGATTCGATCGTATGTGAAAAATATTATAAAGTTGTATAGCAAATGCATTTTAATAAATGTATTTTGTAAGTTGCTGTGTTTGCTGAAATTTTTAAATGCAGGATACTTATGTTAACCTTTTGTTCAAAACAAGACCAAAGCGATATATTTAATGATAAGCTTCTGTAAGCTTGGAGCCCTCTGTTGACTTGGGTACTTTAGCTTTCCACTGCTTAAATCAAGTTTTCCAGCGGTTGAGTAACAATTTTGCATCGTCATAAGTGTTTATTGATTTTTGTTTCCTGCATCAGGTGGGCAAGTGGAACAAATGTTAGCAAATATGTGATAGTTTTCTGATTCTGACAAGCTGGACGACTAACAATTACCGCCTTTATATATGTTATCACTTTAGTCAGGGGGCAAGCACACATTTTTATTTGTTTTTCTGGGGTTCTTAAGGAAAGATTAAACTAAATTCAATGTATTTAGTTTTGGTCACATTCATTGTTATATAGACAATGTGTACCTAGAGTAAAATGATGATGGTTGAATCAATTACACAAGTGAAAGGTGAATTAGTATAATTCATAAAATCTATTAGGAAAAAAATAAATTACTTTAAAAACGTTTTCCATAATATTTTTCGTAAAATTTAAATGATTAATGTAGGTTGGGAACGACTAAACTTATCGATTTGTACATATTGTACACCTACATCAACATAGGTAGTTATCGTTGGTACCATTAGCAAATTGCTTTTGGGAACTCCATAGGGAAATAAATTCCCAAGAAGGGAACTTTTTCTATAAACTAATTAACTCTGCCTAATTGACTGTGACATGTCAAGTTATTCTATGAACGTGCCTACGAATTTCGGAAATATTTTATTTTAGAACAATTAAATTATTACTAATAAAGATTTTTTTTATAGACAATTGAAATATTTTCCGAAACTTGTGTATCTCAAAGAAAACTTGTGTGTCTAAAACGTAGCCGGGTATATTTTAGCGTAAGACTAACGTCCATTGTGAAAGTGATAATAAATACATTCAATTTGTGAAAAGAAGCAATGAACGGCAGTCGGTTCGACTTAGTTGGAATGCCACAAAAAGTTCCAGTTAAACCGTAATCATAATCATAATGTAATTTAGGTAATCATTGACGAGTTTTTCTGTTCCAATTTCCAATCCAAGAATAGCAAATGGGCGCGCTGTGAGTTTTTCCTTAGTTTAAAAAGTAGTAATATTATAAAATTAAAGCCTGTTATTTCAATGTAATTGTTTAAAAGTATTGACGGTAGCTGTTTTAATGTCGAGGAAATCCATAAGAGCAATTAAGTATTGTTTATAAATAGTTTTCCAGAATAATGCAAAGAAAAAGAAAAACATGATGCAAACATTTATTTTTATTAATTAATTTCTATTAAGCTCTTTTAAATTTCAGAGATTCTCTTTGAAAAATCAACCTTTTTGCAAATCGCTTAGAAACAAATGATCACCGCAACAAAAAGAGTAATTTTTAACTGTTATTTTAATTTTTTGGTAGCACTTATTGTTGTTTTATACATTGTACCTTCAATTTACTTATATTATGCTATTATCTTTATCGTTTTCAGTGCATTTATTGGTTTTCATGTTCCAATCTCAATTCTGAAGAAACTTGTCGTTTCAACATTCAAGTTTTATGGTTGTACTCGCCATTCGCGTTGTGCAACAATTTAACTGAAGTCGACAAATTCGATACAATAATATATATATGGTTAATCGAGAATATCTGTCAATGGCTGGAGTTAAGTTTTTATAGAACGCTAAGTTAATCTTAAAAAATATGAAAAATTATATAATATTATAGCCCATAATAAGTTAACTGTTTGCAACATCGTTACTTTTACTGTACCAATATCAATATTTGCTTTATTCAACCTGTCAATTTGTGTTTCTAAGTTCATGGTTTCTTCTGTTTTTCTCAAAAATTTAAAAAGGTTATTATATGAAATTATTCTTTCATTAATAATAAAATAGTACAAAAATAGAAAAAAACATGAATTACACAAAACAAATTGTGTGGAATGTTCATCTAACTTTTAATGCCTAATTTGTGGATGTCTGATTTTGTTGATTCTGTCTAATCTGTTCTGCCTGTTCTTAAAGTAATGCATTTAATGAATAATTGGTAGCGGCTGATGATGTGCTGCTACTAAACTACTTGTAAATATACATTTAAATTATTTTACAAATAATACTACGTTCATTACTTTTTTCAATCATGTGAGCATTCAAAAAATCACCACAGTCATTACCAATGACTATTTTTTGTACTCCTTTAAGATATCAATCATGTGAAATTAACAGTGCATTCATGGGTAACAGTTTTAATTAAATCAATTTTTCATTAATTGAGAGGGGCGTTGTTTCGTGTGATGATGGACAATATGTACAAGCATTGAATGAATTTAAAACAGTATTTTTTCTTCTCTTTCTTCGTATGGTGGAGGGCAAAGTGGGATACTGAGGTAATCCAGGCAGTCGACGGCATCGAGAAGTAATTAGTTCAGCACGGATGTGCCTCCGGGGATCTGATCAAGGGGACAGGATGTGTTCTTTTCTTTGAATATATCCAAATTTATACCATACGGAATCCGTTAGGCCTCATTTATGTATCGTGTACGCACAGAGGCTGAAACTGCACTTAAAGAGAACCCTTTATTTCTGTATTCACCTTTTACTTTTCACATTACGTAAAACACTTTCACCTCCATCAAACATTTTAAAGTGCTTTCACCAAAAAAATCAATATGTTTTTTTTTTCTTTATTACAGAGCAAAGTTCCTTCAAGAAAAAACCATTCCCCTTATCCAATATAGTATAAAAATAAGAAAGAAATTGAATGAAACGAATAAAATATGAGATTACGCAAGCATATTTCGTACTTTCCAAAAAGCAAGAACACTTATATATTTATATACAACATCGAACAAATAATTTAGTTTGACCGTGTTTCTCTTAAAGTATAAGAAAAGTTCTACAACATATTCCCCTTTCAATAATCTTATACGTAGTTATGAATAATTTACTATAATAAAACAAGGAATTTCAACCAACCAGATTCTGCAGTATACTAGAGGAATGTGAACTTGAACAAATGATACCTGCTTAAAGTTTGTGAAGTTTTTATTAACATCATGGCAAGAATAAAAGCCATCTGGTGATAATTTTTGTGAGAAAAGTCAGAAGAAAGGGTCGGAGATCGAAAGTAATATCGTCTTGAATCATAAGAAATCAGTAGTTTGCTAAAAGAAACTGGAAGAGTGAGAAGGGTAAAGTGCAGGGCTCCAGTGGGCGCTGGGCTACCCCGGGCGCCATGCCGGCTGGCCAGGAATGTACGTGATATTCCCCGCAGAGGAAGTAGTTTATTATACGTACGGAACCCACAACCCTCTCAAGGTCCACCCCCGCCCCACTCTGGATCACCTGCCGCCCTACCTGCCGCCCCGCCCAGCGACGGAGCGCCGCAGGACCCCGGACATCTTCGACTACCAGCCAGGCCATGGCTCCCGCCCTCCCAGTGCGGGTGCGGGCGCGGGCAAGGCGGCCGAGTCCGACAAGCTCAAGGACAAGGCCAAGCGGAAGTTCCTCCGCTTGGGCAGGCAGCAGGACCCCGAGTTCGGGCGCACGCTGCGCAGCCCGCTGGTCTTCAACTACGAGCAGCCCGCCCCCCTCTCCACTCCCGCCTTCTCCAAGAAGAACATCTTCGACCGCGACTTTGACGCGCTTTTCGAGGTGGCGCACATTCCCGAGTTCGCGGAGACAGTGAGGGTCGTGACCCCCGAGCCTGTGCGGCAGTCCCGCGAGCAGGAGGAGGAGGCCGCCAACCTTCACTGGGAGCTGGACGAGGAGGAGGTGACGGGAGGAGACGGGGGAGGCGACCAGCTGCAGTTGCGCGTTCCGCCCCTGCCCACCTTCACTCCCCCCACCCCGCCCATGGGCAAATCCTCCTCGTTAGAAGGTTTACTTTTATCATTTCTTTTGAGTTTTGTTTGTTTTCTTTTCGAGTGCGTTTGTGCTACGCGAAATAACTAGGAACAGGACATTTTACTGCGCCAGGATGCCGTAGCTTGGGGGACCGAGTCCGTAGTGTCGCTCGGAACTCTGTAGTTGACTAATACCTACACAATAAGCCCCCTAATGATCATCAAACCATCGAATGTGTTAGAAAAATCCAATATATATTTGACTTTCATGCGGAGTACAAAATATGTTTGTTGTAAAAATCATTTCTCCATCAGATTTATTTTCCTCGAATGCTCATCATACGATCAAATCCCGAAAAATGCCTAATTTTATAATAAACCAGTATTATTTGAAGATTTAGTTTCCTATCATGAAATAAAAATATTACACTTTATGCCAATATTCCAATCATATTTAACTCATTCTCGACCCTTACTCTCTCGTGGTGATTTCTAATACAGATCCTGTAACATTCATTCAACCATTATTAAATGTAACTTTTAATTTTACAGTTTGACAAAAAAGAAGTTCGCAGAAAACTTTGTTAAAATACTAAAGGTTTGTAAGCTTTCATTAATAAAGCCGTTCAAAACTGTTTTGCTTCCAATAACTGCTATGATTGTGTGTTGATGTGATGTTTTATTTGTTTCTTTTAATTTGCATGCGTCGTTAAAATGCTAGAAAACTGAGTGTAATAAAATAAACGAGTGTGTTTAAGAACATACAAACGTTTATTTTTCAAGCACTTTTTTTTCATAAAACTGCGGTAATTATTTTGATTTTTTTTTTTTGTATTTTTGTATGTGAATGAAAAAAAAACATTATAATAGTAATGCGAAGTTTCCAAAAAAAATACTTATCTTGATTATTTTCAGAAAACTAATTTGACAGAGTTTAAAAAAAATAATGAAACACAAAAAAGCAGTGTCATTCTGCCATAATTTACAGTATGCAAATTGGACATCCTTGCAAGCGACATTTTGCAAGCAAGCAATCAAAATTGCATAAAACCGCTGCACCCAATGGGCTTACAGTATGAAATTGGAACTACAAATTCTTTTGTGTGTTGTTATGAGACCATCTTTAAATCCTGATATTTGTCTTAATTGTTCAAGATTGACTTATTACATAGTGTTGATTAAATGAATACCGAGCTTCTGGCGAATGTTTTCCCTAATAAGTAATTAAAAACTTTGGTAAATGCAAGTGGTATTGGAACTACTTTTCTTCAATATCTTTAGAACGTAATATATCAATTGAAGTAGAAGAAAGTACTTATAAATTTAAAAACATGAAACAGAAAAGATACAACAATACAAATATAACGGTCTCAACTGGGAATCAAAGTAGGAGGTCAGGTAGGACTTGAAAAACGTTATCCGGGTAAGACATAAATACTTTTATTTAATGTGAAACCGCATAAGAGTCCCAACTGCTTCCAACCGTCTGGAGCCAGTGAGACAATGGTATCCCCGATGTTGTGAGGATGAGGGAAGTAAAGGGAGGAAGGAGTCGAGGAAGCGGAAGGTGAGGAAAGTACCTGGCTATTTAGATCTGGTCACCAAACACGGCCAGAGTCATTTCAAGCAATGTTTCAATTCTGAATGGTGGTCTTACAACAGGGCAATAGTCTCTTCCATTCTATAACGTGCCGCAAATATCCTATATATTATTTTAAATGCTTAGTTAATGAAATAAGACGAATTGATCAAATAACAGTTTCCCGTTTAAATTTAAACCCGCGACCTCCAGATTTCTAGTCAAGAGCCTTACCTCGGTTCGATTCCCAAATGAGAAAACTATCTTTTTTATTATTGTGTGTCTTGTTCTGTTTCATTTTTGGTTTAGATTTATTAGTATTATCATCTTTAAACAAATAAAATAACTGGATGATCTTGTATTACTTTATTTTTACATCTTAGCTCAATTTTGTCAGCTGATTTTTGTTCTAAATTTCAATAGTGAAACCATTAAACTATCTCAGAGCAAGAGAAACGCATGTCAATCAGTTGACTTTCTTCGCATGAAAACTGATTATTTCAACGTATTGTTCTTGTACCCTTTTATTTGATGCCGCTGTATTCCATTTAATCACAATGAGTAATTCTTTAACTTCCAGGTTCACGCATTTGTTCCCTAAAGCAGACCCTTATATAAACCCGAAAAGATGAAGACAGACATATAATGAGTTAAATTTCTAGCCGTTCCTAATATAATATGTTGTTTGACTGCAGAACCATCCCCCTCTCGGTCGCGCTCTTCCAAGGGCGGTTTTTTCTCGCGCATCCGCCACCGCTCGGCCGAGCCCCCCGGCAGCCGCAGCCCCAGGGGCAGGATGGGCGCTCCGCAGACAGAGTCCGTGCTCAGGGACCTCACGCACCCCAGCTACAACGAACACCTCAAGAACCATAATGCCGTCAGCTTCAAGCTCGTCAAGACAGGTAGGACTTAAATTATTCTATTATCTCGTTTGTGTATTCGTGTTGGTGCGCCGCTAATTGTGTTATACCAACCCTTGTGAGGTTTTTCTAGTCTACGCAATTAGGTGGAGCTCAGCGCGTGCTGGGAATTTTCGTCGATGGACAAAAGAAAAAAAATACCATCATTGGTGCGTGACAGCTATTTGTACTCCAGCATTTGATGCTGTGTTATACGGCAGTTCTTTTAGCAGATGATAAAAATGACTTAATGATAAATTCCACGTACTCGCACTCGAGTCAATACAAGTATTGTAAACACCCCCTCTTATCTATTAGGACGGGTTGTTTCGGAGAATTTGAACAATTCATCAAATTTCAACGTTCATTTTCGGGTTCTGTGAAAGACTTATTCAAGTTCTGTTATTATATCATTGTAGGCTAGTTGCTTAACGAAACTGAAATAAAAACAGAACTTGAAATAATCTTTCACAGAACTTGAAAATGAACGTTGAAATTTGATGAATTGTTCAAATTCTCCGAAACAACCGGTCCTAATTATTTTGAATTGAAATTGAAATTTCTATTAATTAAATTTTATAACATTAAAAAAGTTAACACGCTGCTTTCGAAATGCTCCATTGTTTCTATCCCAAATAAAACATTTTAGTCTAAACCAAATTACCCGTACTTACTTTCGAAGGTACAAATAGGTGCCTACTTATTCTCTGTAAATTAGAGAATAATCTCGTTCTTAAAATTGTTGTGGTAACACAGGAAAATTATCGGTAGAGTCGGTCCGTTGATGAATTGGAAATCCAATAATTGGGATGCAAAGTTAGGATGTAAATTGTGCGACCTAAAGTTTGAGCATGCAATTGCAATTACAATCACATAGTCTTGTCGATTGATAAAATAAAATTATTTAAGTTAATTTACATTAATTTCCTTTTTTTTCATGCCTATTATTATTTTGTTTTAATTGACCAGCAAAATAAATTACAAAACATTAGTAGTAATTTTCATGGAGGTTTATTTAGTTTACTGTTGATCGGGTTCGATTCTTGACCGTGACAATATTTTTTAAACATACATATATTATTTTTATATCCCGTGATTTTTCACGGGTTTGCGCTTGGTAATATGAGATACATGTTATGTTTCACCTAATGCGCAGACATGAAATTAGGTAGGCACCTAATGATTAAAAATGAAAACAAAGCAAAGAATTATTTATTCCTCCGAAAACTGTTTATGCTATTTAATTACACAAATATACAATGTAATTGTGTATAAATAATTATTTAATGTGGCCTACCCAGTACCTACCCAAACGCGGTCCGTTAAAATTTAAATCCGTGTTTATTAAATTATCAGCTTTCCGAGAAACACGAGAACATAGCCCCTTATTCATCGAGATTAAAAAATTAGATTTTTGATACCTGCAGAACTGTTTGTTTTTAATATAAGTTTAGTAGTACGAAGAATGATGAAGACAATTAAGAACTTAAAACTTGTTATGTATAGTGTTTTTATATGTTACTTCAGATCTTGTTCAAAATCATTATGTAAAAGCCTTTATGGCGTGAATATATAAATAAATTATAACATTTTAAATAAATTTATTTTTTTAAATTGATTCTGAAAAACGTATTTAATCGAAAATATATATTTCTTTTAAAAAATATGTTCCTTTAAAAGATAGAAAAACAACGACAAAGAAAATTTAGGATCAGAAACACAAACAAAAAAGTGCTTACAAAATACAAAGGAAATCAGAAATATATAAAAAATAATTAAGTACATTCTTTTTCACGTTACTATTTTATCAGCGCACATCTTCTTCTGAAAATTACGGAAAAATTACAAATATGTTTAAAATTTTTGGGACATTGTAGTTCAAGGTTCTTTGACCATATTTATTTAGATATTTATTTATTTATTTATTTATTTATATATAATTTGTACATTTATTTATAACAATTACAGGTAATAAAGCCTAAGACGTTATAATTGTACCATTTATGCAGTGTATATGCAATGCCAAAAATCTCGCAAATGCGCTATAGGACACAAAAAATAAATCTAATTTCTTATCTACCGCATTCAAAAAGCACGTAGCTCTCCCCACAGGTGAGTTCATTAATAAATTAGTGCGGCTTGCTCTACTATATAGAAGATTGTGATGACGTCCTCGAGAGTGAGACTCTGGTACAAAAAAATTTAATTGGGCCAGAATCTCATTATTAGATAAGTGACCGTTTATTAGTTGGAAAAAATATTTAAGCAAAGCAATACCTCTACGTGTCTCTAGGGAGTGGTAATTGGTCATGCCTAATATATAAATCGATGGGTAAAGCCAAGGGTAACGTCCATAGAGCCGCGAGAATAAAAACCTTAAAAAATTTTTATGGACTCTTTCAATGCGTAAAGTGTATGTTAATTCATGTGGAGCCCAGATGATCGAGTTTGATTCAAGTACACTTAGGACTAATGTGTTATATAATAACGTCAGTGTTTTTGTGTTACGAAACGGATATGAGTTTCTAATTACGAAGCCGAGAAGCCTGTATCCTCTGCTTATTAAATCATCGATGTGTTGGTGAAAGGTTAGTTTGCTGTCGTAAATAACTCCTAGATCTTTGATTTGATTTAGGTGTTGGAGAATAATTTCATTGATTGTATATTCAAATACATGCGGTTTCTTTGATCTTGTATACGAGACGATATTGCACTTGGGTGTACTGAAGTTCAAGCCATTTATTTTGGCCCAGTTTGAGACGCAGTCAATGTCACGTTGAAGGAGAATACAGTCAAGATGGTTTTTTATTGAACGATATAGTTTCAAGTCATCTGCAAATAGTAAATACAGCGAATGTGTGATGACTGAACCAATATCGTTGATAAAAATCAGAAACAGAAGTGGTCCAAGGATAGACCCCTGAGGAACTCCAGAAAAAACTGTGAATTCCAAAGAACTGGAACCCTTATAATAAACAAACTGTCTACGATTTCGAAAATATGAAGCAAAAAAACAGAGTAGTCTTTTGGAAAAACCAAATGAAGCTAGCTTATTTAGAAGAATGTCGATGTCAACCTTGTCGAATGCTTTTTCCAGGTCGAAATAAGCAACATCCACCTGTCCCCGATTGTCGAGAGTTTGTGATAAGAAATCTGAGATGCATAAGAGGTTTGATGTTACTGACATCTGGGGTCTAAAACCATATTGACGGTCATCAAGAATTGGATTAACGTGATTAAGTATATATTTATGTAGAATTTTCTCGAATATTTTCATGATGGAACATAGAACGGCAACTGGTCGATAATTCCGGATATCGCGTTTGTCTCCCTTCTTGTAGATAGGGGTTATTTTAGTTAATCTCCAGATGTCTGGGAGAATCCCGTTTTTTAGGCAAACATTGAAGAGATGACATAATGGTGGTATTAAAAGGTCGGAACAACCCTTTAGTATAAATGTTGGAATATTGTCAGGACCGATGGAGTGAGGTTTCTTTAAATTTGAGAGTGCCTCCTTAACATCTTTTTCTGAAATACTGACCAGGTCGAATGAGGGCCCAATCTGTACAGTGTGAAGGGTAGAGTCAATATTGAGAGTTGGTTGGACATTTTTGTAAACAGATGAAAAAAAGGTCGCAAAACTATTTGCGATTTTATCATCAGTAGTCAATTCCTCTCCGTCAAGAATCATAGACTTAAATGAGTTGTTGGATTTTTTTAGATCCTTAATGTACTTCCAAAACTGTTTGGGATCAATAGATAATTTTTCTTCCATTGAAGTTAAATGATTTTTAAAAGCTTCACTGATTTCATGTTTTACGATGGAGCGATAGGCTGAAAAACTAGCATAGTCCAAGTTGTGACGTGTTTTTTTCCATCGCTTATGAAAAATATGTTTAATTTTAATATTTGAAATAATACTATTGGTGTACCACTTAGGATATACTCTGTGTGCCGTAGTGCGAGGTGTGGAAATGGGTATACACTTGTCGAATATATTGTAAATTGAATTGTAAAAATTTGTACATAATGCATTTATATCTGTTGAACTTTGGCAGACCGGTTGCCATGAGCATTCAGAAAGCAATTCATATAATAAGTGGAAATTTCCTTTGCTGAATCTCCATGCGTTTATGGTTCTAGCTCCATGATAGGAGGGAACTTCTATTGGACTTGGGTTTAGACATGAATTTGCAACACCTGAGTGAGTCTCACTAATACTAATAGACAAAGCAGGGTGGTACTTGTCCTCGTTTGTAATAGGGTCATGACATTTCTCAACACACTTTATAAGATCCTTGGCATTACATAAAACTATGTCCAGAGTGTTATTATAATCATTACATATCAAGTTATATTCTTGCAAACCGTAGAAACATTTAAAATAGTTAAACATGTTCACAATATTGGAGTTACAGGAAGGGAGGTTCAAATCACCTAATATTAAGATATTTTTGTCACTGAGAAGATTATAATTACTTATACATATAATTACTTATACATATTATACATATGTGTCTATTTGTAAGTAGTTCACCGTTTGTAGTTTTGTTAGAAAAATTACCACTGTTTTATTGTATTCAGATTGAGATGTGTGCCGAATCACAATATGGTACGAGCAGATAAAAGTAAATCTAACTAAACTAACCTAACAGAATAATGGTATAAAATTATGTACCATATTTATTAAAATTCGTCCTTCAGAAATTTAACTTTTTTAACAATAGATTCATATATACCGTTAGAACAACCATTTAAATCAAATTGATTGTATCATTAAAATTTCCTTTGGATGGATTCATATTAAAACCACAGTATTATCATTCCTATCGTATGAAAATAGCCTGAAAAGTAATATCATACTGTAAAAAGTGAAACATTCCCATGCCCACGATAAGTCAAGCGACCTTAAAGTTCCTTCCGTGAAAAAAATGTTCTGGCTTGTTTCACGGCTGCCTTTTATCTCGCTGACAGATGAATTGATAAATGGTGATATCTCTAGTGGCGACTGGCATGAAGGTTGGACATTAATAAAAACGGCAATTTATTATGCACATCGAAACCGGCTAAATGGCTCTTCAACTTTTGAATTGCCATGAATTAATTATTTTGAATTTTAAGCGAGCACCGTGGTAAAGTGGTAAGAGCATTGTCTGGGTACACAAATCATTATTTTAGTGACATAGTTCTGGTCATCCAAAAAGTAAAGTAACAAGATTTATATTGAATCGAAAAATGCTTGTTTTTAATTAAAATTCACAGGATACTTCACAAATATATTAAACCATTTTTTAACGTAATCGCCGTCGAGATCGAGACATTTCTGAAGTCAGGGCACCAGCTTTTGTATGCCAGTGTCATAGACCTCCGCCGCCTGCTCTTTCAGCCACTTCCTCACAGCTTTCTTGACCTGGAGTTTAGTGACAATATGATAGTCTGAAGGTTCCAAGGTGGTTGAATTGGGGAAGGGGGTGACAATATCCCATCCAAACGATGTTTGCAGTTCCTGTGAAAGTCGCGCGGTGTGGGACCTGGTTGTCATGGAGGAGACTGATTCCTCGGGTCAGCTATTCCCCTTCTGTGGTTCTGAATGGTTCTTCTGCGTTTTTTTAGGGTATTTCAGTAAACCTCCTTATTAATGGTAGTCCCTATAAGCAAAAAATCCACCAAAAGGACCCCGTTATAGTCCCAAAAAAACATATGCCATGACTTTTCCAGCTGAATGGGTGGTCTTGAACTTTCTGGTGGCTGGGGAAGATGAATGTCCTTGTTACCGTACTTTCTGAATAAACCACTCCACGGAGCATTGGTTTTTGTCTAAATGTAAAACGACCGTACACGCTGTGGGTTTTGAGTTTTATCGTTCCGTCACGTCACCGAACCTACTATTTACTCGACCATTTCTTAATTTTGTTAATTTTTTGATACATTTTTACAAAAAAATATATTTTTTGGTTTTAACCTGCTTTGCTTGTTGCATAATAACGGTTTTCGACTTCGAATCTAATATTAAACTAAAATGGTTCCATGATAAATCAACACATGGACAATTCAACACACCCTTTAAAAAGTGATATAAAGTCATTAGAAACGATGAAAAAGAAAATTTAAACCTAACCTAACCTAACAACACCTATTTAACCCAGTTAATAAAGTTTTTGTTTCATCACTTTCCATGACTTTATATAACTTTTTAAAGATGTGATGAATTATCATTTTGATGATTTATCCGGTCCTCCTGCAATATATTGCTTTACGGAGCTCCGTTGCGGACGGTGACGGTTGACATCACTTCCTTTGACAGCTTCTTATTTTTTACTACTACAGCAGCTTTCAGTCCTTCATTCTGTTTTCCCCGCATTCACCTTTCAACCAATTTTTTAACATAATTTCCTTTTATAATAATGCAATGATGGAAAACAAAGCCATGAGCGGTGACTCTGTTGACCAGCAAATTTTATGAATATATTACCATTTTTTAATATATTTATTGCAAATTATTCTTATGGCCTACAGATTTAAATGGTTTTCTTGAAATATTTATCACTTCACGGTTAATTTTATATAAAACCACTTCATTTATCAGTGAGCCAACGGCTGGGGTTCGACTGACGCACCGCGTGTGACGTGCGGCAAAGTACGGCGGGCGACGTTATCTTACCACATCACGCAGCTTTGGTAATAACGCGAGCGAATGAGATGGCGCGCATCACTCACGAGGCAGTCACTGTGGTCGAAACACGGAAAAAAAATTAGTGTGATTACAGCGCGCAAGATATATAATATGTGTGGCAAATAATGAAACCTACATATTTAAAAAAAAAAAGTTTTGTTGTAGTGTTGTGTTTTTATGCTTTGTAGGAAATAAAATACCAAAATTACGTTCAAGGTTTCAACAACAATAATCATAATGTAAACGATGTACCTATAATAGATATAACAGAGGTATTAGTTCTTTCTATCTTCGTAGGTAAACAACACCATACAAAAACATCTCTGATCTTTCAGCTGTTTTAGGCCAACAACAATAATTTGCGATCTTGTCTTCTACAGATGACTTATTACAAATACTTTAGGGCCCCGAGCCATGACCATCGTCGACTCCAAAACCTATACTCACTACGCCTTACTCTCCATAAACAAGCTTTATTATCTTAACCAAATCTGTTCGCGTCGAATTAATTTATTCCTAGAATCCTTCATTTATTTCATATTCATCTTAAATTCATGAACGGGTTCACCGTGCTTAAAGATGTGTAATCGGTGCGAGTCTGACAAAATCTTTTGCTTAAACGACGCTGAAAGAGATTAGATAAGGCATTGATATGGAATGAACTAGATGAATACAAAATCCACAAATTATTTAAGTAGTATTTCTAGGTAGGTTGGTAAGGTTAAGTGAACGCAAGACTCGCAAATTTATTAAAATAATAATGTATTAATTTGTATAGCGCTGTTTTGTGAAAAATTTTGTAAAACATTCTATTAGTTACCATTTTTTTTTTCGGGAGTATATTTACCTATAAGACTATCTACATTATCATTTCTGATAATAAAATATTAATATAATATTCATTTATGATAATGTAGAAGTCTAATACGGCTCCTTCAGTATCTTTCCTTTGTAATTCCAGTTCTACATTTATTGTGGACAATTCGTCTTTGATTTGACTGTAACATTGTCCTGGATGAGCCGGGATAACTCTATGTCTAACACTCTGTGATGTGAATCTTCAGGCGTCCGATGTTCTCTACAGTGGGTTGTACTACATCTTGAAGTATTATTTTAATTGATTTTGGACAATTCGTCTATGATTTGACTGTAATCACCTCGTTGATTCATTGTCCTAGACGATCCGGGGAGAAACAATACAGTAACAGGGGATAACTCTATGTCTAAGGCTCTGTGATGTGAATCTTTAGACGTCAGAGGTTCGGTATAGTAGATTATACTACATTCTGAAGTACTTGTCATGATTAAATCAAGAATTTTTTTGTTTGTGTTGACTACAGAGTTTAATCGGTGTAGTTGAGTTAACTATACGAAGTCAACCAACGCACAGCTAGCAGTGTCTTCTGAAATATTCTGTTCTAAATGGTTTCGACCTTCCAATTCTTTGCCAATCTCGACCTCAGGGATCTCATTTTATACATCATTCAGTCTATGTTGTATATTGAATCTTAATCGCAATAATAACATTTTCTGTTTCTTTAGTTTTGTGACTGGTAGGTACATACTGTCAAAGTAATGTATTCCTCAATTCATTGTAAACCAGCTGTTCAGATAATATCATTTGTGAGAAACCTTTGTTTTTCTTCTCGAAAATCGTATTGCGATATTGGATGAATTTATCATGTCATCCGTTGGCTCACAACACCATTTTAATATTGTACATGGCTTAGTTGTATATAAATATAAATTTCGTAGCATTCATAAAAACCGTGATTATCTTGCTTTAAAATTCTCACGGTGTTTTATTATTGAGATGAATCCACTTTCTCGTTGTATCAAGTTAATCATTATTTCATCACCGTCAACTGAGACAAAAATATATTAAGTTGTCGATCGCAAGGTGCTAATTAAATTATTTTACTGTACATTTAAATTAGGGAGGTAAGTTTGGGTACCGCCTCTTAGGGAACAATTTATTGTATACAACATAGTCTGCCATAGGTTAACCCGAAGTGGTTGGCTCCGTTTGGTAATTTATTGTATACAACATAGTCTGCCATAGGTTAACCCGAAGTGGTTGGCTCCGTTTGGTAATTTATTGTATGCAATATAGTCTGCCATAGGTTAACCCGAAGTGGTTGGCTCCGTTTGGTAATTTATTGTATACAACATAGTCTGCCATAGGTTAACCCGAAGTGGTTGGCTCCGTTTGGTAATTTATTGTATAAAACATAGTCTGCCATAGGTTAACCCGAAGTGGTTGGCTCCGTTTGGTAATTTATTGTATACAACATAGTCTGCCATAGGTTAACCCGAAGTGGTTGGCTCCGTTTGGTAATTTAGCGGTGAGATGTGTTCAGGAGGCGCCTGCCCACCAGCTGCATGGCGTGCCAGATCGGGAGAGGTTGGTTTGGGGAGACCTTTGCCCTCTCCAAAGAATCGCAGTGGGAGGAATATATTCATCGACACTCCTGGACACTTATCCCTAGATTCCTACCTAACCCTCACACATTTTACATTCCCAGAACTTCCTTTACTTAGAAAAATTCCTTTTCGTGTATTATATTTTGACCTGTTAAAGATTAAATTTATTAAAAGTTAAATTTATCGAAACGAAGGTAAATGGCGAGTAATTAAATCCGTGACACAAAGGTTCGTTAAAAAATAAATTCTCGGAAGAAAATTTTTGATTATGTACTATTATAAAATGATTTCTTAATATGATATTATAATTGTTGTGATTTTGTTAGTTTTTTTTTAATGAAATTATTTTTTATGAAGCCCTAACATTTCGCTTCTTTCACTGAACGAGCTTATTTCAGTATTATCTATCACAGATTTCATTATATTTGTGGATCCTATCTCAAAAAACGTTTTCAATGGTTTGTAAGAAAGCTTTCATTATAAAGTAACCAAATCGTGAAAACCTCTGAAAATGACGATTTCATTTAACGCTCGAGTTTATTCTATTCATTTTTCAGATTTAATTGGCTTATTTAGGTCATTCATTAGGTGTTGTGCTAAATTAAACTATTATTGTCAGTATTTTTTTAAGTTTGACGTAATTACAACACCAAAAAAGAAGAGTTTTGACAAACGAAAAATAGCCAGGGGAATAAATGTGATATTTGTCTCACTATTATAATACGATATATATTTTCGACTATCTAAATTCTAAATCGAAGTTGTATGAACAGAAAAATTGCAAACAAGTACACAACATGTCTCAACAAACTAATGTGCCAAATTTCATTGTTTGTATATTGATGGGAAAAGTTCTGTGTACTTTGGAATAGTTCCAGCGGAAAATTTGTTCCCCCCATACCTGAGCAGACCTATGTTCTCCTGGGATCAGCTTTGCAAATAAGGTTCCGATAAGGCACGTCCACGAGCCTTGAAAGGACGTGAAAAATCTCGCATCTTCTGTTCTCCGGATATAATAATGTATAATTTTTCCGCCTGATTTGGTTTTATTTGAAATTTCAGGTCAATTTTATAATCATATTTCAAGAAATCACTTTCGGAAATATGAACACGCAAACAAAACTAGTACGAAAAAAACTATTACATCATTGTGGATTTTTTTATTTTATATATTATTCTCAAATTGGGAGGCGGATTAGGGTACCGTCGTCCCGGAAACCATTTATTAGATAGCAAACACCTCTCCTATAGGTCACCCCAAGTGGTTCGCTGCGATCGGTGATTTAGAAGGGGTGCCCCTGTTCATCGGGTGAAGTGGGAGAGGGTGGTTTGGAGAGAACTTTTGACCTGTCAAACTGATCTCTCGACCCATTGCCTTGCGCCGCAGTGGAAGGATCTGATCCCTAGATTCCTACTCAACTCTCATACTTTTTACATTCCTCGAACTTCCTCTCCTTTCTTTCCATAAAAAAGATCCTTCCCGCAGCATCCCAAAGAATTACTTGAACTGAGGGAAATTATTTTCTTCCCGCATGGTTAATTAAAACCTACAAATTTCAGAGTCGATACCATCGATCTATATATTACATTATTACATAAACGTTCAAATGCTTGGAATTACTGTTCATTTTAAACAAAATTATTAATAATAATACATGTAATATAAATTATTCAATAAATTCATTACCAACATTAGTTAAATAAATTTAATTTTTTTTATCTAAAAGATTTTAATTGGTTTAATTTTAATTTTGATTTTCATTGATCGTAATATTTTTTTAAATATATTATTAAGAAGGTTTAAAAAGATAGCTTTCACGTTAAATTTTTAGAAATTTTTCCAAAACTTTACTTGAAGCAGATTAGTAATAAGATATTCATTTAAGTCCCGAGATTTGTAGAAGCACAGACATAGAAAAAGTTTATTTAATTTCTGTGCATATTCTTACGCCATATAAGAGATGTTTCATTGACAGGCTTCCATAATGTCGTCTATCTACCATAGCAGAACATTTCTATGAATTTGCCAAACGTGTCGACGGGTGAACCACTTTCATCGTGAATTTGGATAAGTGCTTTTCTCTCCAATATTATCTAATTATTTGCTCGCAAAGCCGTAATAAGTCATCATGGGCGATGGAGCTTTGAAAAATTCCCTATAGACAAGAAGCCACACTGTTAATCCAAATATTTCAATTATTTTTTAAGAGTCCGGAGCAAAGTCGGTTAAAATGTAGTTTCTTATTAAGCCTATATACAGATTACAGTTTTATTTAATCTCGCGACTAATTATTAATATTTTTGACGCCCATCACATTTCGGTTTGTGTCAAGCTTCATCAGGACTTAGCATTAATTATAGCGAAACCTGGGATGTTGATAATGATGCTTAAAACACATTTATAAAGTATACAAATACAAAATATAATAGAAAACATGAAAAGCGGCTCTTCTCCAGGTTTTGACCATATCCCTTTAAAAATACTCAAAACCATTGAAATGGACTTACTTACACCTCTTAATCACCTTATTAATCTCAGTCTGACCAAAGGATATTTCCCACAAATTATAAAAAATCTCTAATATCGCATATCTTTAAAACCGACCGATATCTCTAATATCGAATATTGCAAAAAAAATTCAAAAGATTGTGAAAAAACAATTTGTAGATTTTCTTGGAAAATAAAATATTACACCGCAATCAATACGGCTTCATAAAAAAAGGACACAAGATGAATTAGCAAATGTTACATCACTTATATGCTCAGCACTTGATGAAGGCAATAAATGCGCAGGAATTTTTAGACCTAAGAAAGGCTTCTCACGTTTAGCTTATTAAAAAACTAAAATCTAATAACATCAACTATAAAGCCGTCCAGTGGATAGAAATTCATTTGACAAATCGCCCACAATACGGTAAAATTAATGACACAACTAGCGACCAAGAAACGTCATATTTTGGTATCCCACAAGGCACAGTTCTGGGACCGGTACTTTTGATTTTATATGTAAATGACATATTTGTTCAACCTTTACATGGAAAAATTGTCTCTTATGCTGATGATAAAGTCCTTATAGTTAAATAAAAACATGGGAAAATATTATTTTAAAAGCCACAGAAGATATATATAATCTAAAAATATGGTTTGACGATAACCTTTTGTCGTTAAAAAGGAAAAAACATATGTCATCCCCTTTGAAATAAATACCAACAGTTTACCTCCAAATCTTCAAATAATACTACATGATCATTTTCTCACACAAAACTCTGTCGACAAACATGCTCATTTCTGAAAACAGCTGATAAAATTACTTATCTAGGAATAATCATTGATAAAAACCTAAAATGGAAAGATCACATCTGAAATACAATAAAGAAATTAGGAAATTAGGAAATTAATTTATATATTCTTACGAATCAGAAATTTCTTACCAATAAAAAATCTATACTCAATATATTATGCATTAGTAGAGTCTGTTCTGCAATATGCCATTATCATTTGGGGAGCAGCAACTAGCCTGACCCCCATAGAAATTGTTCAAAAAGTCATAATAAAAATAATACTAAAAAAACCTCCAGACTTCCCCACTGAACGCGTATTAGAAGAATTCAAAGTTCCTACATTCAAACACTTATTTATGAAAAATTCAATTATTCAAATTATAATAAGATAATACATATATTCAATTATTCAAATTATAATAAGAAAAATATAAATACTCATTCATAGCTGAAAATTAAACCAGACTTAAATATATATTTGCATGCCCTAAACTACACACTTCTTTTGCCCAGCACCATTATACCCACCAAGGAAAACATTTCTTTAATAAATTACCAGAATAAATTAGAAGCATTAATGATAAAAAAACAAATATTGAACTATATTAAAAAATATTTTAGGGAAATCGTTAACAAAAAAAATGATTCCCCTAGTTTCACTTGAAAATCTCACAAATTATCCTACTATACTCTATTTATCCTCCATAATCTATATTTTTTCTTCCTTTCAAATACAATAATTTGCATGGATTTTAATTTTGTAATTTTTTTTTACTTTGTAACTTAGTTATATTATTTTTTCGCAAATGTGCACTCCTCTTCCATCCACAAGTAAATACTTTTAATGTAAGTGTATTATAAATTAAAACAGTATGACTTGTAGACATTGTATATTTATTGTAAAAAACACAAATACAAAATTAAATTGTATTTTCATCCCACCCCCTCCATTGACTTGATATTTTAAATCACGGATTGTAGTTTAAGTAATTTATAGTTTACCTAGAATCCCTTTAGGCTGAAAGACTAATAGCCGGGTTATGAAGATAATGGCAAGAAGGGTCTCGACCCTTGTCTCCAAGTTCTTCGGACCTTTATTTCGGAATATAACAAGCTTTCACATTCATTTCTAATTTATAGTCAACTCGTAAACGTACTCAAACTCTAGATTGGCGACTTTCTCTTTTTATAAACAAGGGTTGAGGTTGCCTTTTGGCGACTTTTTTAACATTTTATTTCGACTTGTAAAGAAGAGATGATTATTCTTCAAACTTCAGACCCTGATAATATAGCAGTATTATAATGTTGTGTAGACTATTATGAATTAAATTTAACATACTACTTTAGAATTATTAAAAAACGACCCCGTTTTCTTTTTCCACCCCACCAGGATGTTGATACTTAATGAATTTTTGCGCACTTGACTGAATAAATTAGATGAAAAAAAATCTGTATGTATTATCTGATTTTGAAAAACTCTGCGTATATAGTGGAATTTTATTTAAAAAAATTATTAAATACAAATTATATAGATTACAGTTTTATTTAATTATTAAATAAAAATTATAGATACAAAAAAGTAAGGCCCACATGAAGGGTAATATTAGTTTATTATTGGTAAATGTCATTTGAATTGTAAAGTGAACACATTGATCGGTGTCTACTACGGATGCTTCGACGGCCTCTGCGGTCGCGGGTTCAAATCCTGGCATGCGCAAGTTAATTTTATTTGATTGATTTATGTTATTTTTCAAATTATAATTTTAAATAGTAAGTAGTTTTTTTACCGCACGTATTTACTCTCGGTATCGCCTTGGTGTAAGACCACCATTCAGAGTTGAATCGTTACTTGAAATGACTTTGACCTATTTGGTGACAGATCCAAATAGCCAGGTACTCCATATTTCCCATCTCCTACCCCTCTACACTACCTTCAGCCTCACAACATACCGCCATGGTCTCACAACTCCAGACGGTTGGGACCAGTTGGGACTCTTGGGCGGCTTCTTAAAGCACTCATGTTGAGACAGCTGCCCGCAATTGTCTATGTTGCCATCACGTACAGAGATGTCAGATATTCGATTTAATTTTGGAATAATCCAATCGTTATTAGAGATTTTCCCAGAATGTCATGAAGAATATCGGAGGAAGTAAGCATATTTTTTGATGGTTCTTTACAGAATATTCTCTTAAAATTCACGGAAAATAACAGATTTAAAACTGTTAGAAATTCCTAGTCATGAAAGGACTGATTTGTCATGCAACATTGGAGCCAACTTAAGACAACTTAGGAACAACTTAGGATCATCTCTTAAAAACTCAAAAAGTAAAGTACTCAAATTACGAAATAGCGGCATTTATAAACTCCAGTGTGACAAATGCAACGCTGTTTATGTTGGACAAACTGGCCGGTCCTTTAATACTAGGTTCAAAGAACATATAAGATCTTTTAAAAATAATAATAACATACAATCTCAATTTGCCAAACATCTCCTAGATGAAAATCACTCACTTAGTGATAATAATAAACCAACTCCGTTACACGTACAAAATAAAGGCCGTAAACTAAATCTTTTATAACAGTTAGAAATTAACAAAAACTCTAATAATCCGAAAACTATTCTAATTAATGACCAAACAAATATAATTCGTTCACCCCTACTAGATATCTTCAAACCTAGTGCAAATATGAGTGCACTATGAAGTACTTAATTATGCTATTAAAATAACCATATGAGTCATCGTTTGGGAATAACTAACATAAAGACATTCAGTCAAATTTAAACATTACAGTAATTGGGGTAATAACCATTAATAATTTCCAACATTTTACTCAGAAATCAATTAAGAAATCAGTCATTGAAATTAAAATACATATCTACAAATAATATAAATGTATCGTCTGTAAGTGGGCTACCCACAGTTTGATAATGCCTTCAGAAGGCGAAACAGCTGTCACGCGTAATAATAATTACACAGCAGAACTTGTTTAAAAATAAACTTTTTTTATAAACTCAATAACAATATTATTTAATATATAAAAAATAAAAATTATTTACATTCACTAGGACCTTTACCAGCAACCTCTGGGCATTGACCGAATGATTTAAAATTACAAAAATATTGTGTTTAAGAGAATTATGAATTGGATGAAATTGATCTGAATCGATAGAATCGAAGTCAAAGTGGGGTCAGAGTGGTGGGAATAGAAATTGCATGTTTAGTTTTAACTTGAAGGTAGCGGAAGTGATTATCAATACCGATGATAAAAGAATAATAAATAACAGTTGATATTTCGGTAACATGGAGAATTAAATGTAATTAATGAAGAACCCCAAACAATATATAACAATCGAATGGCTAAAGAAAGAGGCAAGGCAACACGGTATAATATCCCAAAAATATATAACACTTTATTGGTTACAGAAGGAAGTAGCAAAACACGGCAAAACAACCCAAAAATAAATCACGATCGCACGAAATACGTTTTTCCCTCGAAAAACTTAAAAATATATTAAGTGATGAATGCGAAGAAGTCGCTTTTGTATTTTATTTATCGACAAAATGGTGGTCCATTGAGCAATAATTGATTATTATAGGTACTAAATTAACTGTTTTTAAATATAATTTATTTTCAAGTAGTTAAACGTCAAATTTTTTGATTTCATAACAATAATTTTACTGGGAATCAAGATACGAAATACTTTTATTTAATCGCGCAGTAGTTAAATTATTCAGTATCGGTTCAATCGGAAAATTCAATGTTTTCAGAGAATCTGAATAATTCCAAACATCACCAAAGCTCGGTCTGAAAGTCACGTTTCGCTTAAAGCCTGATTAAGGAGTGCCTGAATATAAAAAAAAGTATTTCCATGGAAATTATGGAAAAATGATGTACTTACATGTTATTTTGTCTATATATGTACATTCATATTTCACGTGGAGCTTACAATTCTGTCAGTATAGGATCAGGGAAATTGGCTAATTTAATATTTTTAACCCTTATGTATTGTTCGGTGCATTGAAAACATAATGTATTCACAACAAGACAAGTTACGCCTTGGGACTCCGGAAAGTACTTTCATTTATCATTATATTATAAATATTTGAATTAGTTAGAATTTTTACCATAAGACTGGATTTTAGATAATGGCAGTCCGTATTATTGTTACTCTGTTTTCACAAAATATCAGCTTTAATGGTTATTTTCGTTTCATCATTTTTGCCTTTTTTCCAAAGTTAGTGTATAATAGGAATTTAAAAAATCTTCTATCTCTAACTTAAGTCGTCGTTACTCCTTATCGTGGTTTTAAAACATATGTATTTGATGAACATTTTTTTTTTAAATTTCTGGATTGTTTAAAAATAAGCCATTGGAATAAACCAACAAATTCATTTGTAGTCGGAGTCGGAATATAATATAGTATAAGAGTTCCGCATACTTATAATTTTCTTTTAAAACAATACTGTTTCGATTGACACCTCGTTTGACGAGTGTTTCAAGGCCCTATAATAAGGGATATTTAATCGAATGACATTCAAGTATTATACTCAAATTATTTGTGAATTACATAAATATTTGACAATGTTGTGTATTTTGATTATTTTTAATGCAAATTCCAAATGACCTCTTATCTGATGAACGATAAAACATGTTTTAACGGTTGAAACAACTTCCCGAAACAGCAATTTGTTCAATCCTTCCGTGTTTACTCCTCTTTTCCTAAAAAAGCCTTTTTGCACAAATTCTCCAAAGATGATAAATGCCTAGAAGGAACTTACTCCTATGTGGAGTAATGTAAAAAAATATTTAAAAATCTGATATTAAGCCTACACGTGACGGTTAAAATAAATTTTGTAAAAATATAACTTAATTTCCTCCTAGAAACTAAGTACACGTACGCGCAAAATAAACTACCTTTTCAAGAAATTTCACCATAACCAAGAAGACAAGGAATATGTTTAACGGAACATTTCTGGATATATTCATATTTTAATAAAATATTTTCCGGAAAAAACTCATCGACAACCATGCCATTATGTTGAGCGTATTTCTAAAATAGACAAAGGAACGTGTGTACATAAAAAAATTTCATCGTTAGGATTTAAAGACAAAATGCTTTACAATATTATAACGGCCTTCGTGGCTTGATAGTATCCGCATTTTACTTTCAATTAAAGCGCTGGCGGCTCGATAGTTTGAGCGCAATACATTCAATGAATTTTAATAAAACTCAATAGCTTAGTAGTGAGTAAATAATTGATAATCAAAATAAAGTACCGTGGTCCGCCAAAACAACAGAAATAGCTCAACATCAATTTTATAAATCTTATTGTTAATTTAATATTTAATAAAATGCTTTAGAATTGAAATGTCTTGGAATTGGAAGTGATTGAAAAAACTGATTCGTGGACAATTGAATGACTTATTTAATGAAATATTAATCATATTTGTTTTGTTAATTTTTTAAAAGTTTAAAAACTACTACGAGAGCCTTATGATTGCATGGTAAATTAATAAATGCAGGGCGAATGGAAAATTTTAAGCACGGATTACTATTAAGACTAGAATAATATCAAGCACAATTTTAGAATATTGTTGAAAATGTACAGGTACATTTGAAATTATTTTTAGTTTAAGTACCTCAGATCCTCGGACAAAAAAATTGCTTTTTATTACAAAACCATATTTGACTTAAATTTTGGTCGTACTGATTTGTTTAATAATTAAAAATTTAGTAATATTTTAACGCCCGACTGGGTGCAGTAACATTTATTAGGCAATTAAACGTACGTTTTTTACCTACTTGTCGATACCTTTCATCCGTAATTATATACTTATACTTACTTAATATACTGTTCAACAAGTCACTCTCCACAGGACACTTTCCACAAATATGGAAACTTAGCTACCTAACTCCTGTATTTAAAAGTGGTGATAAATCCTTTGTTGAAAATTATCGGCCTATCTGTATTCAATCGTCTATACCTAAACTTTTTGAGAAATTGATTCTTAAGAAAATCAGCTTCTTTGTAAACTCTTGTATCGCAACTTGTCAACACGGCTTTATCTCCGGCAGATCAACTTTGACTAACCTAACATTATATGAAAATTTTATTTCCAATGCACTTGCCAACAAACAACAAGTTGATTCTATATATACCGACTTCAGTAAGGCGTTTGATAAGGTCTGTCATAAAATCCTCATTAATAAACTTTTGAAACTCGGCATTAATGGAAACCTTTTATCTTGGTTTAAGAGTTACCTACTTAGGCGTCAGTTAACTGTCTGTATTAATGATCACTTATCCTACATGTTCGAAGCTACCAGTGGCGTACCCCAGGGTTCGCATCTTGGTCCTTTACTTTTTAATTTATTCATTAACGACGTAACAAAGATATTCACCCGTGTTCTCATTCTAATGTTCGCTGATGATATGAAGATATATAGAATTATTGACAATATCGAGGACTGTCTAACACTTCAATCTAATATTAATAGCTTTTACGATTGGTGTCTTAAAAACAAATTAACTCTTAATGTAAAAAAATGTCAACTTATGAGATTCCACAGAAAAAAAAACCCATTTTTGTTCACCTACTTTCTCAATAATCACACCTTATTATCTGTGGATGAAATAAGAGACCTTGGTATAACATTTGACACTAAATTAACATTCATTAAACACATTAATAATATAACCAGTAAAGCAATGCAAATGTTAGGATTTGTCTTACGGATTTCAAAGGATTTTAAAAATTTAAAAACTGTCAAATTACTTTACACTTCACTTGTTAGAAGCCAACTAGAATTTAACACCACCATTTGGAGTCCTTACTACAGTGTACATGAGAATTCCCTTGAGCGAGTCCAACATAAATTTTTACGTTATATTAATTTTAAATTGGGAATATTCGTCGAAAACATTAATTACCCCTCTCTGTTACAATTATTGGGACTCGATACATTAAAAGAAAGAAGAATTTGTTTTGACCTATTTTATTTATTTAAAATCGTTACCAACCTGTTGAACTCCCCTGAACTTCTTTCGTTAATATGTTTCCATGTACCTAGTCGATCAGTTCGTTTCAAATTACCCTATCATTGCAACAATACAGGATCTAACGCTGAACTCAATTCCATAATAAATCGCCTACATGTACTTGGTAATAAATATGTTTTGGATGAATCTATAAACATTACTAGCTTAACCTCATACAAACACTATTTAATTAAAACTGTATGTCAGCGCTTCTCAGATTGATTATAATCAAATATAGTTTTAAAGTATTAATTTATCCGGGATTTATTGTATATGAATTGTTTATATATTTATATATATATATTAATATATAAACAATTGTTGTATTGTATTTATAATAACTATTTCTATTGTTCTCTTTTATGTATTTTATATTTATATTTTTTTATCTATGTATATTCTGTATTAATATGTATAACAAATGTTATTTTTTTGTAAAAGCCGCTATAATCGGCGTTAATAAATAATAAATAAATAAATAAATAAATAAGTAATTGTTGAACATAATAATAATTTTCATTCTCCCGTTCCTTCGTTTTATTCAAGCAGAAGTTGAAACGTTTTTCTAGTGATTTTTATTTCATATTTTCTCTTCAACATTAAAAGTTATTTTTCACTTATTACCTGCCGAGAGACAAATTGGATTGCTCGAACATCATTAACGGTCGGTTTTTGCGAACTCCTGACTAACTCTGGTCGGACGGGGTAGATTACAAGACGTATTCATTACCCTTAATGCCTGATCGTGGTGGTATAAAAACCCGGCGGTGAGAGAGGCCCTATCACTCCCCTCCTCCCTCTCTCCCAATCCATCTACCAAGAATTACCAGACGCTATAGTATCGTGTCTGATGGACTGAGAAAGTGGCCATTAAATACCGGCGATAAAACGTATGTACGTGGAATTAGATGTAATCAAACTTATTGGGAAACATTCCAGTCGTAAAGAGTTCTTTGATGTTTGTATTATCCAAAAAAGATTGCTGATTCAGGGTTTTAAACAATAATCAACACCTTGCCGATTAAAAATAGTTCAGTGCGACGAGCTTAAAATAATTAAGTGTTCTTAAAATATGGAATGACCTTTTAGGACCTTGTTTTTTATTGTTGCTTCTATTATCCTTCTTACTGATGTGTTTTTTTTAAATATATAAATGTACAAGTATTTCTTCTAATCATCACCGTAAATATACGTTCAATAGTAGTTATTACTCGGTTTGATCCATTTCATGATTCATCATATTTGTCAGCAATTAAAAAAATATAGCGTCTAGTCTTACTTTTAGTGCGTTAAATTGATGAACTCAGTGGCTCTTGATAGCAATAATGCCAATTACTGAAAACGACGTATGAGAACATTTTTTATGTATAATATTAAGGTTTGATCATTTCGGCTGCTTCAGAACAGATTTCTGCTCAATCTACAGTCCAAGTGGTTTGCTACGTTTGGTGACTTAGCAGGGATGATGGTTAATGTGGTGAAGTTTGTCCGGGTCTTGGTGGCAGATGCGTCTGCTTACCAACTGCGTGGCAGGCCGAGAGAAACTGGTTGAGATAGACTATTTGATCTCTGCAACTCTCGGAACATCGCCTTGCACCGCGTTGGGAGGGATGAATTTTCACTGACTCTCAAATTCCTACCCAACCCTCATACCTTCTTCCTTCAAACCTCTTCACACCTTTTCTCAAAAAGACCTTCCACACAACTTCCACAAAAATTACATATGGAATTATTTTAATCGGGGCCTCTTATGTGGAACTAATATAAAACAAAAACATGTATTTCTGGTTCTGTCACGCATGCGTAATTTTCGATGTGTCCGCTGAAAAATCAGCCACTTTTATTTATGATGTCCATTATTTTGATAAATGTTGAAAATGGGTTCTTTTAAGGGTTGAAAATATTCAATTGTCAAAAATCACAACGAATCTCACAAGAATATATGAATCATTAATCACACGTGTGCGTGTGTGTGCGTGAGTGTGCGTGAGGACATCAAACAACCCATTTTTGTCATATTTCTTCACTCAGAAAACCATTGTTTCCGAAGTTTGTGTGCGCTTGGACTCTACATTATACTCCCAAATTGAAAAGCCCGAATAACTATACACATTTTTAATAATTATTTTATTGTTTATTGATAAGTATCGCTCATTTATGTGTCCGGTAGTTTATTATTTTTTCCATTTATTAAAATGATCTCGTATTTATTATTTACGACAAAATGCAAAAAAATCACGAATTAAAATGTTGTACATCGACTTCTTAAGAAAAGTCGCTGGAACTAAAAGGTGAATCTGAAACTAAAAAAATCTCTGTTTTCTTATCTCGACTAGTCAGTCAGTCGTACTTACTTTTATAATATTATAAACAAAAATGTATTATTCCAATTTTACAGCGAAAAAAAAAGATATTTTACCCCAAACGAGCTTTAATATTTACGAAAAATGATTTAAACTAAAATTAATATAAATATTTCACTACCTTATTTTGCATGCTTGTTTAATCTTTTAAAAAGGCTTTTCTTTTTCAAAATAACTTCCATAATATAAACAACCTACCTTACATCTACGTTTTGATAAAGTATCAAACCTATTAAATCATCATTAATATTTTGGTGGGATCTGTGTATTTTATAAAGTTCTTCAAATAATAAGACAAAAACTACAATAAAGTGCTTTAATGCTTATAACATCAATTATGTACATTTAATTAGGGAGAAAGAATACGCTAAGGGACACAAACCACACCCATGCAATTCATGAAGAAATCAAAAACGTGAATATTGTGAGAACAATATCAGCTCATAATATTTTCTTGCCGGTAGTCGAGATTTACTTTATATTTATGTTTGTTCACATGCGAGATTAAAAAATTACTAAAGTGTTATCCATGAGAGATTTCGGTGTTTTTTAAAAGTGTTTTTATTGTTTGAGTTCTATAAAACAGACTTAACTTTTTAATACATAAAAGAAAGCTTGCGTATAAATAAATAAAACGCGTCATCAAAAATTGCGTGCTTTCTAGTGCGTTATTTGATGCTATCTGGAAATATGGAAATCTCCCTATCGATCGTAGCAGCAACAAGTACAAGCGTAGAGCCCTGCAAGCCCGGCGGCCGTAGAGCGATCTACGACTGTGCGGTGCGGTGCTACGCCGCTACGGGTCGACGGATCTACACGGACTAAGTTCCCGGCTAGTTGAGCGAGCGATCCTGCGGCGGTTAATATCGCTATCCCAAATTACTTCATTAACTAGACTAGCTCTTGACGGTTGGGGGAAATAAATTTAGCTGAGCATTCAGGTAAGCTAATATATTATGTGCGGAGAGTGTAATTCGTTACCAAATTTATTCATTTAATAATTGTATTGCGAGCGAAATTCTTATTTTTCAAAATAAAAATAAAAAATTGTAATATCTTATACAAATGACCTAACAGTATTGTGTCAGTAGGTCATGAAGTTTGGTCCATTCCGAAGATTTCGTAGTTATAATATTTCAGCAATTTGATACTGGCAATTTCTATTAAATGTAGATATATTATGAAGAATATTTATTGTTATGCAAATAATTTATGATTATATTAATAACGTCTGAAACTTTATACTTAAAATTTTACTCATAGTGAAATACCACGTTTTTGTGGAAAAATTCGAAGGGAAAACTAACACATTTTATTTTGTAGTGTTAGTACATACCTGCAAACTGTTTTGTATGTGTATTGTATTCGTTTTGTTACGTTGCATAAACTGAATCAAAATCTTTTTTTCTGTGAATTTCAAGCTTGCATTACGGTGTGTGTTTTACAAGTAACTTAACGTGACTAAGTCCCATCTTAATGGCAAATATTATATTACACAAGTCTATTTCTGGCATTCAGATTTTGATATTTTGTATGAAATAATTTTAACGTTTCTAATTCTTTGGCTCCTTAAACTCCAAAAATGTTGGTATTGAAGTTTATAGCAACTTATTTTTTATCAAAAGGTTTATTTTTTTAATACACTCATAATAAAATAACACATATTTCATACAGGCACCTAACTAACTAAACACATGTATTACTTTAGGTGTAAATTTAATTTAATTATTTATGACCGGCTTTATTTAACCGGTCTCATATATTTATATCTAAGCACTGCCACCGTTTGCATCAATTTCCAGTTCAAAGAATTCCCACCTTAGATTTTTCAAGCATGAAGTTCTTGGGAGTATTCCTGCTCCCTATAATATTCTCAAGCATTATTATGAAGTAGCATTCTGTGTTACAAGTTCGTATCTCAAAGAAAACTCGAATGATACTAAAGTGGTTATTTTCTTCAATTTTATTCACAGCCGCAAATAAACACCTTTATTTTCATTTTCTTTTGTCTCCACTCGTTGATTGTTATTTGTTTAAGGCGTATCGTTCTTAATACCTAGGCGATCAATAGTGAAAAAAAAACAATTAAGAGTACCTACAAACAAAATTTTGGAACAAAGATTTCCCCCGTATGGGATAGTATGGAAATTGCGAGAGAATGTTTTATTTATATATAGCATTTATTAATTATAATCACTAAGTGAAGAAGAAAAAATATCTTAAACGGTGACCTATGACCAAACACGATTCGTAACTTCAATTAAAGTCTCAGTAATAACCGTATAGCAGTCGTAGATCACTGTGTTAACTTTTACTTATAGTTTACATTTAAAATACTGTTATTTCGAAAACACACGAATAATTAGCTTAAAGTCACACCTTGCCAGCTTGCCGAACGCCAAATGAGTCAGTACGTTTTATTAAACGAAATGAAATGAAAATTTTGTGAAAAACCTGACAACTCTGGCTTGATTAAATCAAGCAGGTGACCGTTTTTCTTCATTAGATATTTTCCCTCGGCGTAGACGGGGTATGAAGAATGCGTCATATTCAGTACTAACCTCCCATTCGAGGCTGCTGTCCTACGATATTCCAAAACAAAGGAATCAGAACTAGAGCAAAAAATACTTCATGGCTTCATAAATAATATCTGCATGAATATTACTTTTTCTGTAACAAAATTGTTTTTAAACAGCTGGGTAGCTTTTTTGAAAAGACGTGTTCTGAGTATTTTAGGGTTGAATAAAGTAAATTGTTTCTTCTTTTATTATTTTAATGAAGGAACATGGGGATAAAACTTGTTCTATTAAATACTTTAAATTAGCAGTGGGCACTAAGTGTACGAAAATAGTGAATCAAAAACTTGTAATTAATTTAATCGGACGTGTTAATTCTTGATTACTTTGTAATCATTATTGTGAATTCTTTTTTTTATTATTATTTTTCGGTAAACTTTTAAGACAAGATTTTTTTATGCATAGCACAAAGGGTAACAATTATTTTATAAGCAATAATTATCAGCCTGAAACACTCTACTTACAATGCCTTTCTCATATAAAATAAAGTTGGTTGTTTCAGGTGAAAAAAAATGTAACAAGCAGTAATTGTTAAATGAAACACTAGTATATATTGAATTATTTCGCGGATAAGAGATAAGCCGCCATAGCTCAGTGGTCAGAGCTGTCGACCGGAAATCGAAAGGACACGGGTTCAAGTCCCGTTGGCGTCATGTATCTTTTATCAGATTTTTAGGAGATTTTTCAATGTGGATGAGTGTTTCAGGCTAATAATTATTGCTTATAAAATAATCTTTTTTTATATTTGTTTTGTTTGTTTCATATTTCGTTTACATTGATTAGTATTATTTTCTTTACGAGTAGATCTGACTTTTTCATTTCACCATTTTGTCAATAATTAAATTGAGTTTCACATACGAGTAGATCTGACTATTTCATTTCACCATTTTGTCAATAATTAAATTGAGTTTCACATACGAGTAGATCTGACTATTTCATTTCACCATTTTGTCAATAATTAAATTGAGTTTCACATACGAGTAGATCTGACTATTTCATTTCACCATTATGAGCAGCAGTCATTTTTTACTTACTTAAGAACTTATTTAGAATATTCGTTACGGTGCATACTTAATAAAACTTTACAAAATCGTTCATGAAATATAAATATAGTTTTTAGGTGAAAAATGCCCCCGAACATTTTAGGGCGGAACTTACATGCTTTTTTTTCCTTGAAATGGTATTTTAAAACGTCCAGTCAAAATGACGAGTAGTTTTGCCTTCAACTTTAATATTCTCGATCGATATCCCCCACCCCTCTCCTCCCATACCGCAACAGGTGTCCCCCTCTCCCCAATCCAGGGCTGAGGCCGCCACCGCACGCTATCAGCTCTATCAGGGAAGGCTTAAATGTCACCGGAGTGCAACGGCCTTTCGTCCTGCGTGCTAAATGCATTACCGATGTGGATGCAATAGTAGTCCCGTGCAGCCCGGAAAAGTATACGCCCTCGGCTTTGTCATTACCCACGGATAAAAATAAACAGTGAGGTTTTTTTTTTATTTTCCTTATAAAATTTTTGTAAATTGTCTGAAAACTTGGATTTTAGCTTCATACAAATGTCCTTTCAATATATTACCGGATTGATTGATGACAGCCTTTATCGGTGATATTATTTAGATAGATATTGTGAAACGCGTAATTTCACGAACTAAGCATTCGAAATTCCTTAATGAAAAGATGATTAAAGTATAGGTAAGTTTTGAAGCTTATGAAATTATTATGAACAAATCTCTGGCAAAATACAATTCGAAAGTAAGCCAATTTATTAAATATTTTGAGTAAATTTGATATTGAGGAAGAAATTAAGGAGAAATGCTTGATTATTTTATGTAGAAGTGGAGTGTTTAAATTATATCTTAGTAACGGTATTGCATTTACAGTCAGAGATGCATATTTCAGAGAAATCCGGTGTTTTCGATTAATAATTCTAGGGAAACTTGATACAGCATTTCGAATGAATCCTTTCTCAGAAAACTAAAAATAAAACACAGCATTAGGTGTTGAATTGAATTGAAGTATTGGTTTCTTCCATTCTTCTGCGACGCTTTTAAAATCTTGAAAAATAGATAACTTCGAAGGTTCGGTTATAGATTTCACTCTCATGCTCTTACACTCAAGCCTTTATCTGGTGCCTTCAAAAGACTGAATGGGTATTAATGTCTGCATTATTCCCCGACCAAGCTCATCTTGTATTGTACACGCGATGTATTTATGTCTATAAAATCAAATATTAACAAGATTTTTTTACTTGAAAACATTGATAAATACGACTAACGAACATTTACTTATCTTGTGATTTCCATATTCAAAAAGATGCCAACGAATAAAAAAAGCAAATCAACTTACACAACTGAACTAAAAAAGCTAAAATAATAGTTAATGGATAAAGATTTTATACATTCATACTGTTTATTTATTTAAAAGGTACGTGTTATGAGTAACTTATACTTATGCATTTTATTTGTGAAATCAACATTGTTTAGTTTTTTGAACCTTACTATAATGCATTAAAATCTTTTTTTAATGTGATTTCACGAAATATCACGGATCCAGTGGGATTATAACTTCCCGAAATATTGGGGTGGCTTTCAATGGAAGAGTGAAATGATAAGGGGAAGGATAAGTTACTTTTCTTCTATATAATAGTTACTTTAAAAGTACACATATATTAATGTATAATTTTTAAAAACATTTTGTTTATTGGTTTGATTCTAGGACTTCTAATCCCAGATCCAAGAGTCAAATCATTTATTAACAAAGGTCATTGAAATTTACAGTAATGTAATTGAAGCCGTGTTCCTTACATCTATTAATTCAGAATTCACGTGGAAAGAGAAAGTCAAATGTTAAGCAGGCCCCATAAAAAAGTTTTCATCGTTTTCCAATGCACAATAAATGAAATGACATTGTCTACGCAGGTTCAGCGTTTATCTCGATGTTGGAGTGACAAATGTTGTTCGTATACTTTACTTGGGAATTATATTCCTTCTTGTTGAACAAGGACGACATATATACTTCCCTTTAATCCTACCTTCAGGTCGTCAGGTCTAATCAAGCCTCAGTAACATGCTAAAATGCCATACTCTGTGGCTCTTGCTAAAGCAACGTGCGCAACAGTTTTCTCTAGGGGTAGATTTGTCCTTTGAACCCCCCTTTAAGGAGGGTTTTTCCCGACCCTTGTCTTATCTTACGCACATATAAATATTTAATTCAGTAAACAGGGTGGCATTCACAAGGAGCACGGAGGCATTCCATCAAAGTTATAACAAAATATGTATGTGATTAATCTCTAAAGAATAATATAAAGTATAGCAGAAAATCTGTATGCTGAAGAAGCATACACTCTAATGGTGAACTCTACCGTAATGAAATAAGTCCTCTACTTGCAAAACGAGCTCTGGAAAATTATGCTGTTTATGATTCATTCACAAAAAGTACTATTGTTGCAAATTTTTCGCTAAATTGATATTTAAAGAATAATGAAAAATTATGTTAGTACTTAGCATAAAAGGCCGGCTTTACCACACCAACGTTGATCGGGCATGTAAGAATCTAATTAGTAAAACGGAAAGTGTTCCAAACAGTTTTTCATGACATCTACTAATTTCCGAAAAGTTCCAGAGTGAGTTTTACAAGTCGACGACTGAAATTTGCATATTTTTTTTATTTGTTTTTGGGGTATTATGCCGTGTTGCGCTAACTCCTTCTTCAGCCAACGTTTCGGACGGCATTGCAGTGTCCATCATCAGGGCAGATGTGTTATTTAAATTTCAAATAACACATCTGCCCTGATGATGGACACTGCAATGCTGTCCGAAACGTTGGCTAAAGAAGGAGTTAGCGCAACACGGCATAATACCCCAAAAACAAATAACAAAAATACTTTTGGCCGTGAAAATCTTAAATCATATTTGAAATTTGCATATATTTTTTTCTAGATTTTCTTGGTTGTTGACAACATATAGTTGCTTTTTAAATGAGTTTTTAAAATTTTATTTTGCGGTTAATATGACAAGATACAGTGAAGTTTGTACCACATCTACTCTAAAATAAATATTTGTAATTTGGAGAGTGGTACTTTGTTTGATAAAACATAATTAAAATCAAAATCTTTATAAATAATAATGTATATTCTTTAATAATTATTCTTTAAATTCTCTGTACAGATTTAATACATCATTGAAGCAAATGGATACATCTGTTCAGAATATATTATTATATATTATGCAAAAGTATTTTAGTTTGACCCATTTAAAAATTCACTCGTAAAACTTGTTGGACGAACGGATTTATTGGTTCATAGATTGTAACAAAACATCATAAATATAATATTTGCTTTCTTTTACAGCAGTAAAAAGATATTAATCAAACAAACAAAAAATATCTCAATATATGAATTTCGGGTAAAAGATCTATCAGCATAACGAAAGTTTAGTTTATGACTAAATTAAAAACCGTTAGAAGTCTGCGGCGTTTCAACAACGATTCTACTTTGTTTCATTGCCAGGGTTTTTTATGAGCTCAATTATTGGAATGGATACAGTATTGGTGGTGTGATATGCCTACAGTGTGAATTAATGATTCACAATGAATTACTTCCTTTGTAAACATTTATGGAAAATTTCAACAGAGACGTGAATAACTGATTTTAAAACTATATGTAGAAGTTAAACCAAAATTATTTGAATTCCAAGAAAGTTATATTTTCTGTTGAGTATTTATTTACGTTTATTTTTTGGGGTTTAAGATTTTTTTAAACTCTTATTTTTTTTTTAACTCTTATGTAACTGAAAACCTGTAAAGTTATATGCTATGATTTGGGTTAAGTGGTTAATTAAACAGTTGACGGGGGTAGGCACTAGCAAAAATAATCTGGTAATGGCACCATATCTTAACGCGATATAGCCATCACCAATTTGCTAAATATTTAATATTGTTATTATCTAAATTAGTACGTTGTTTATTTGCGATAATCCTTTCATATCGTTTGGATTTGAAGTAATAAATTCACTCCTCGTAAAAAACTGATAATGTCGAAAAATGCACTTAAACCTGAGGTCGATTCGATGCTCCTTCTTCATGAAGTCGTCGATGACATGTCTTATTCCACACATTTGTATTGTTTTCATTACAAAATATAACACACGGCCAGCAAAATAATTTTAAGGCTTTAGCATATCCACAAATTCAAAAAAACTTGAGAGTAAACTGAGTTTTGAAAATGTCTTAGAAACGATTTATTTCTTGAAGTTATGTTCAGAATGAGAGTCGGTTTTCCAGTAACCGCAAATGGCCGAGACAAAAATTTTTTTCGCATTAATAATTCAATTTAACACAATAATTAATCACACAATTCACTATTATCATTTACAGCGTCATCATTTATCAGAACACGTTGGCGAAATATTCATATCCATTTTATTTTGGGTATTCATTTTTATTTATTTAAATTATGATTAAAAAGTAAATCGCAGGTTAATAATATTCAATAAGAGTTTGACTTCAGTATTCAAGCACAAGCAAACTGTCTAAGCAGCGCGCGCATACAATCCAATGGATTAGTAATAGATTATGCGATTATGTGCATTATACATATTAGCATTAAAGACGTTTTTTGTACGTTGGATGCTGTCATTAATATCGTATAAAGTTGACGAAGATATTGGCTTGCAGGTCTCAGTGCGCATGCGTGGAAAAACGTACGTTCTAGCATTTTGGAAGCGGTTTACAGATCGCTTCCACACCACAGCATTGCTTCTATACGTGTGTTTTACGCGTTTCACAGTATTTGAGAATGTATGTGAATTTCGACTCGCCCGCGCTCTTGCATTGTGTCGTTCGTTGTGCGTACACAGAAACGGGACGATAATATGCACGATGTATTATAATAATAATATATGTATGATTTTTTACAACTTGTCGCTGTAGAAATATTAAAATATTTAAATTGCAGTATTGCTGTTTACAGCTAGAAGTCCAAATCTTTTTACTCCAAAATGCAAGGGATGCGGAGCATCCACAGCATGTCTGGACGGACCGCGCCTGCTACGTGGGAAGCCCTGACGAAAATAATCTCCCTCAGGGCCAATATCATCTGTGGGGATGTTGTGTGGAGGGTCTCTTAAAGAAATGAAGAAGAGGAGGTTCTGAGAGGTAAATAACTGGGGAGTGGATAGGAATATGGGGCAATGCAATGGGTCGAAAGAGACCGGCTGGAGAGGTTGAAAGGTCTTCCTCAACCTACCTCTCCCAATCCTGCTGCCACGTTACTGGTGGGTAGACGCATCCGCCACCAAGACCTGGGCAAACCTCACTCCATGAATGCGGACATCCCATGTTAACTCCCCAAGCGTTGTGAACCACTAGGAGTGGCCTATGGGAGAAGTATTAGTTATTCAATTAATGGTTCCCGACTACCTAATCGCTTCCCAAAATGATAGTTAGGTGAAGTCTAGCTTACGTTATAAAGTGGGACTAACAAACTTTTAATTTTTGAGTATTATTTTAGAGCAGACTGATTTTTTATGTAACACATTATAGGAAAAAACAATGCCAGAAAATCTAAAGAATCTCAGGTTACCGACTACGATATTTTTCATTTTTAGACCCAAGTTTTCGTGAGTAACCTATTTAATTAAGCTGGCAGAAAGTTAAGCCGGTCCCATCTGAAATAAACAAAATAAAGAAGTGGAATAAAATTTCCTTAATATATTCAATAACATTATTTAAAAAAAACTGTTTATTTATAAACCAGTTCTGCTGTGTAATTATTACTACGCGCGATAACTGTTTCACCTTCTGAAGGCACTATCAAACTCTCTTCAGAAGGCGAAACAGCCGTCACGGGTATTAATAATTACACAGCAGTACTTATTTACAGCTAAACTGTTTTTCGTTAATTGAATAATATTGAATATTTAACAGAAAAACTTATAATTAAAGTGGAGTTCTACAAATTAAACTTGATAACCATAAATAAACAAATTTAACTAAATTGAAGAGTAGAATAAAGGTTAATATCGTATTATTCACACCACACGGAGAAAAATAAGTATTGTTTATTTAATAAGAATCTCTTCAAATTATTCGTAATCCAGTAAAAAAGATATTGCAGGCCCTTAACGAATAAATGATAAACTGATAAAGTTTTACTAAAATACGAATGTGTTATCACAATGCCGGAACACGTGTTCATAAAAATTCTAATATTTTTGCATATCGTCATTATATAAATTATCAAGGCAGAATCAGGTGCATGAACACGTTTTCATATATTTTAGAAATTTACAAAAGGTTATTAGAAAGTGGTTTGTAATCCCGTTTATAACCAGATTAGCAATAATTTGAATAGATTCTTAGCGATACTCATCTTTCTCCGTTGACTAACTACTTTTGAATTCCGAAACGATGAACAGTGGAATTTTATATAAGGTAAGATGATTCTAGGTCAGGAAAGATTTTGCAAGGTAAGTTTCTAAAAGGTTAATGCCTTAGCCGGTAAAAGCTCAAAGATTTGTCGACATCCGCATGCACATGCACATGCGGGTAAATGTAGGTAAAAGTGAACCCAGTAGGCTATATGAGGTGATAATCTGGCGAATACCATGAATAATGCAGCTGCATCGCATGCATTGGGAATGCGGCAACTGTGAAACCGCGCCTGTTAAAGTCCTGCTAACAAACTGTGCAATCCTATGCTGCAAATTGAGTTACATTTGCACAACATTGCGGCATGATTTTGCTACAATGATTACATATTATTATTTCCATTGAAGTTGCATGAATAAACATTTATACAAAGAAACCTATTAATTTTGGAACACTGAACAAATGCCGCACCTATAATTAACGTGAGGATGTTTGTGGCGTCGGTTTTCTCCAGTTTCTAGGAAGACCTCCTTGCGGCATTATTCAATTTGTTTTCTGTAGTAGTGTAGTATGCGTGGTTCACCGCATTAAAATATCACTCATTTCAATGACTTGTGCAATTCAGAGTGATCTAGCTTATTATTAACAGGTTACTTCGGTACATTAATTCTGATATAAAATAAACAAAAATAAATAATTTATCTCGCGAAATGCTTTTTTTGCATTATTTCCAATTTATTCATAGTTCTGTTATATTTGCAATTTGCCTTTTAAATATTGTTCTATACGTTATCTATAGAACCTACATATTTGTTTATGTAGGTACGGGCAAATCATTTTAAAGGGGACATGTTTGAATTAATTGGTGCGCACCGATAGAATCGAATGTATCTAATCAGAAAAACTAGTTTGGAACATCAGCCCGCATTCGCTTTATACCCCGCACATGCCCAAAAATACTGGGTGCGTATTGAAATATGAACTACCTATTTATTTCGACGATTATAGACGATATTCTATGTTATGTTTTTTTTGTTACATTCTCCAGCTTCCTAACAAAAACAAATCTACTAATTACTTAAATAAATTATTTTTGTATCCATCCAGTACACCACTACACAAGAAAAACTACTCTCTCTCTCTCTCTCTTAGTAATGATTTATTTAACTTGTATTTTATAACGAGGATTTTTGAATTGCAGACTCTTACCCCGGGAGATTTCAGACTAATTAATGAGGAAAACACATCTGCAGTCTTCAAGTTGTTTTTTTAATGAAAAAAAAACAGTTTCATTAAAATATTATTTCATATTTAACCAATAAAGTAAACACAAAAATACTGTGGTGACAAATTCGCACAGTAGCCTAAAATAAACAACATTTTATGCAATTAATTTCTGAAAACATAAGCCAATGTAAAAGTAAATACTAGTTTAGTTTAGTTAATGGGCTTACGGGGAGTTTTATTGAAGTTTTGCAGTACTTTGTGCGCTGAGCAAAAAGCTAAACAACTAATAATCACGCTATTTTCCATAAGGCACTTACTAGGCAGAAATAATGTAGTGCCACAAAAAACTGTTTTAACCCACATTTCTTATAGTCACAACCGGTCATCGGATCTTTCATACTTTTCTACTACCACCAGACTCCACAAGCCTAATTAATAGCTTGTATTTTTTATGTGACACCTCACAAGAGCACCTCTGTATGTGCAGTAAAGACAGTGGAACTATGTGGCTCGTATCCGTCAAGATTCACACACGTGCACCGGGGATCAAGGCTACTAGCTTATTAGAGCAGACTCCATTGAAATACCTGTATAACAGACTCATCATACCCACATTGCGTCTGTGACTCCAGCCCAGAAGTGCCTATCATTCACTTGTTGGGGTTACTCGGCACTACTTAGGCGCATCTGCTAACTCAGTACACAAAAAAATTAAGAAACTAAAAAAACTTGACCAAATTTATAATTCACACTAATAATCATGCTCAATGTGACCTTAGAACGGGGTACCATAGTAAAGTCACATTTTTTTCAACAGTTGTAAAAAAAATAGTTTTTAAATTTTAAAAAAGAAGCCCAGTTTCTTGGAAACCAGATTAAGTCGGGCTTCTCTTGAGCCCTGAGACCGATACGAGCCGGTCATATGTACTTACTCTAAGCATTTCAATAAACATATGTTTTTTTAATGTGGAACTGCTCATGAGTCCCAACTGCTCTCAACCGTTTGAAGACAGAGAGATTATGGCACTCCCATTTAGGGTATGTGTGAGGCTGAGGGCAAAGAGATGGGGAAGAGAAAGGTGGAAAAGTAGCTGGCAGATCTGGTTACCAAATTCGACCAAAGCCATTTTAAGCAACGTTTCAATTCTGACTGGCGGTCTTACACCAGAGCGATACTGAGAGTTTATTCCACTCTCGAACGTGCCGCAAATATATTATATATTAAAGTTATTTGTGAAACAACACAAATTAATCAAATAAAATTTACTCGTGCACGCCGGAATTTGAATCCGCGACCCCAGCTTGCTAGTCGAGAACCTTAGCCCTCGACCACTTAGGCCATCTTCTGGGCAACTCCGAATACTTTTTCCATATGTGCATCACATAACGTTCTTCTGGCACCACTTTTCTGTCAATCCACTTATATTCATACCATATTTAAGGGCTCCATACATCGGCCTTGCATTATATTAAAATCTTTACAATTTAAAGCTTGTACCACAAACACGCCTCAGAGAAATTTTGTTTTCAACATGCCTAATATAGTTAAGTGTATTTTATTCAAATTTAATATAAGTCAAAGCTATTATTTATTTTGGTGATAATGATTTATAAGATAACTTAAATGATTGTTATAATTTTACTAAAAAGGTTGAATTTTAATTGAAATCGTTAACTAACTTGATTGATAAGTAAACTAATTTAAGCTAGCCCAACCGTATGATAATTCTGCTAGTAGTTAATTCCAATGTAATTTGTTAAAATTACGTTGAAAAAGTGTTACTTTAGTAATAAATAAGAAAATGTAACACAATCAGCTTTTGTAGTGCGAGAAAATTCTTCAGGGAAATCAACTTTCCTGGGAGAATTACCGAGTAATTTTCACAGAATCTGCCGTGTTATTTAATTATCCGTCTCGACTAAACCTAGACAAGATGATTTTTCCTTTTTATGTGACATCTCTGAAGAGCGCCCCTCTCTATACAGTGTAAATGCAAGAGAACTATGTCGCCACCCGGTTGGAAAACGTGGTGAGGCGGGTTGATGTAGGAACTGTGGGAATTGAACCCATATAATTATATTGTGACTGTCTGCAAAACAATGATCAATATATATGTAATTATCGATTCTCTTCCTATTTCAATAGTAATGCATTGGACATGGTTGTCATTTTAAAGATTTTATTAAAGGTATCTCAATAATTTTATTAAAACGATTGTCTTGATGTTTCCACATTTCATTTCTGAACCGAACTCCTGCAACTTATAAACCTACGCATATCCACAAGAACAACACGACAAAATACTCTTTTCCACTGCAGTACAAATAAATATGCATACCGACATATTTATTTGTTTTTATAAAAAATTCTATATTATTTTATTACGTATTTTTTCTAATGGTTGGCTCTGCTTTTCATTCTAACTGAGCAATTATGGTACATCTGGTCGGAATTAACTAAAATACTTAACCTAACTTGATAAATATCCATGTAAAGGAAAATTCTACCGAATCAATGCAAACGACGACTATCAATTAGAAATGCAAAATTACAAATCCATTTCGATCTTTAAGGCGGAAAAGATTGATTCGAAAATAAGCAATAAAAAATAAAGATCACATTAAATTTACGATAAATATCAAAGTTATAATATTTATTGATGTTGATGGTGGAGAGTTAGCAAGTTCGATAATAAATTAAGCTCTTTGATATCCGCTGACCGGTTCTTCTAGAAATTTTTCAGTATTGATTCATTTCAAACGATCGTTTTTTTAGGGTAAACTATATTAAAATATAGTGGCTTCTCGTAGTGCGAGATCTTCTATAATATTAAATTTAGTATGATTATTTCAACGTTTTTTATACCTATATTATAACGACTTATATCATCTATTTAATTCGCACCAAATGATAGAAACAAAAACAACTTTAACGGAACGCTAACAAAACTTTGCAGAACGATCGCTTCCTATTTGATCTGGGAATGCAAATCATTATACTTCTTTAAAAGTAACTGCGGGGAGTTTGAATCTGATTTTAATGATCATGCAATTATTATTTAGTTCAGCGTCGAGTTTGTATGGAAGCATTCAGTGCACAGTCCCGATGCCTTCGGGTTTCTCTCAAGTTACACGAAGCTAAATAAATTATAAGTATTGCGGAATCTAGCCAAGATCCTGAGACCATGTTGGTGAAATAATTTTTCTCTTGTGAACTATTTTAAATTTAAAAACGTAGACAAGACCCTTAGATAAGTGAAAATATGTATGTTTTGGAGAATTTCTCATTTTAATTTTACTATGTGGCTATTTTCCTACAGAGTTGTAGATAATTTTGTATCGTCCTGGTGAAAGAACACCATTCAAAACCGAAACGTTGCTTGAAATAGTTTTAGTCGTGTTTGGGGTTGGTTTTTTCCCCACAATTCTCTCTCCTCATATCCTTTTCTTCACCACTTCCTGCAGCCTTACAAATACCCCAATTGGGGATGTCGGCTTGTTAAGTAGTAGAGACTTGTGAGTTAGGGCGTCCCTTATATGGTTGAAAAAAAAATTTTTTTTGATATCAAAATGCATACCCACTATTTCTTTTTGAACTACCCAGACTTACTTAAATACAAAATTTTATCTTCCTACGTCAACATTAACCCGTGCCGACAGAGCTCTGAAGATTTTGAAAATTGCTGTTTTTAACCCTTTCCGTTATGTATTGAAATCAATTGAAATAATGATAATAATAATAAACTTTTATTACACACAGGGAGTACACAGAAGGAATAAATCATGAACAGTACAAAGTAAGCAGTTTAAATATTTATGTTTAAAAGAATATTTATTAAAAGAAGATAAAATTACAGATCAGGCAGGATATTTTCCTTTGAGGGTCTCTTTTTTACAATCTGGATACAGATTTCTATGCTCTTGCACACAGCGTAGCAAACATTGCTTTTGTTCTTCATTTGCAGTGATCAAACCATGGAAATCTTGCATAAGTTTTACAGCTCTTTCAGCTGTATCATTAACTGCCCTTAAAGACAAAACTTTTCGTTTTGCCTCTATATAGGCAACATCTTCGTCCCACGTAGAAACGGGTCTCTGGAGGAAGTTCTCATCAATTTTTAATCGAGAAAATAAATTTGTGCTTTTGACAGACACAAAATCACTTAATAATTTTCCTGCAATAATAAATAAGTTTTATTATCAGTTTAGTGAAAACAGTATAAAAAATAAAACTATGTATTCCTACTTACCATACAAAAAATCAGACATATCTTCTTTCGATGGAATGTATCTCTTCCCAGAATCATACAAACTCTCTCTTTGTAAGTTCACTACAATGTTTCCCTTGGTTTGTGTATTAACTTCATCATCAAAGAGTGACAAAACGGCAATTTCTTCTGACAAGTACCAAAGATGTTGACTAAACTTGCTCAGGGCTGCTTTGGAGATCAATTTGTCAACAGTTTCATATTCCTTAAGCCTCTTTAAAAAGCACAAATCTTGATTTGGTGCCTTTACCGCCAGACTACATCCAAGCCATGGTTTCACATATATAACCGCAATTAATAAACAAACGTCTTGAAGTGCTCGTTTATCCTTGGCGCTAATTTTGAATTGGGATTGCAACAAACATATCTTTAAAGAGTAAATAGCTCTAGCCATCCACCTTGCTTGATGCATCGCTCCAGGAGGTCTGATATTAATTTTTTTCTCATTATCTCCTCCTAAGAAAATAATAGATAGTTCAATCAGCTCACGATAATCGTCACGTACAATGGTTTTTTGCAGTTCTTGATTATAAAATGTCAACAGTTCTTCTATTGTTGTATTACAAAAAATGTTGTGTGACGATATCGTTGTATGTTTCAATAGCAGCAGGATTAATAGTTTTCCAGTTGTCTCTAAACTTTTTGAACATTGGAATATCAGGGCTACTAGTAACTTGTTGGATTTTTGTTTCAAACACACATTTCAAAACCAGTTCGTAAACGTGATGGCGGCAAGCAAAGAGTAGTAATTCCCTGTCTAGTCTTTGTTCCAAAAGTACACAGGCTCCTTTCAATCGCCCTGTATTAGACGCAGTTGTGTCACAACACATTATTTGAACTTTGTCATCGATGTTCCAGTCATGAAGTGCGTTTAACACAGCTTTAGCTTGATCCTGGCTGGAAGAGCTCTCCAGTTTGGGTACAGCCAGCAGTTGTTCCTTTTCTCCAAATGAAATTAGAATTGGCAGGCGTTCTTCTTTAGAACTTCTCACGTCCAGTCCAGGTAATAATTTCCCATCCCAGTGAACGGTCACCATTTCAGGCATATTATCCTGAAAATCTGATTTTATAGATTCCGCTCTATCTTTTCCGGAAAATCATCACAGCTAAGATCTAGCGCTTCTACTACAGCATGAAGAATATAGACAGAATCCCTTATGCTTAATTGACATCTATCTAAAGCTGCAACTAACTTAGGCGTGATAAAGTTTTTCCGTCCTCTTTTTGTAGTAGTTTCAGAAACCGTTTGAGAGGTGGTTGGCAAGGGTTCCTCGAGGCTTTCTTCAGAGCTGGTATGTTGATCGGTATGTCCTTGTGTTTGTATAAAATCTTGTGTAGTAAGAGATGACGATAAACTCGCGAAACATATTTGCACATGTCTTTTCTTCTCTTTTAATTTTCTCTCTCTTGTCCTTTCTTCTTTTTCGGCTAACTTTTTGTCTACACCCGCTAAGCATCCTGGACGGCCTGGTTCTCTTTGTTTTTATAAAAATATTTTGTCTTCTTCTATTTTCATCCGTTCCAAAGCATCAACGTGTGCTATATCGAATATATTGTTTAAATTGTTTTGAAAGTCCTCCTCACGGCGCTTGTAAACAAGTGTTTTTTTTTTGGAATTTTTTTGCAACTCCCTCCAAGCATGGTGAAGATCCACAAGTTTTTTTACACAGTTATGTATAGCTCTGGTAGGGATTCTAGCTTTTTCCCAAAATATAATACACTCTCGAATGACGAGATTCGCGCTTTCACTAACAGTCAATTTAACTTCGCGAATGTTAAAAAAAAGTACTGCAAGAACTTGCCGGTTAGACGGTAACTTTGCGCCTGTTATTTGATAATTTACGTCACCAACTAAGAAAATACTTTTTTTATTGCTTCTTAATTCCACTGCCATCTTTTAAATGTAAAAAAAATACGTGATAATCACGAGAATAACTGAACACAAATGGCAGATACCGCGAGTGCGCGCCGCTACTTCCGCGCAACTTGTATGAACATGATTCGGTGCAAGTCGGCACGGGTTATCGTGCTCCGTATAAGGTAAAAAAAAAAATCCGAGTGTTTTAGAAGCAAAGGAACAAAACTAAGACCTATGCATTAGAAAATAAAAACTTTGAAATAGTGCAAATTACCAGTAAGATTTTTCTTAAATGAATGCAGAAAGTCAAAAAATTTGTTGAGAGTTGAGTTAAGCCAAAATTATTGAATGTTTGGAGAATACGGATAATTGTTGAGTTCTCTGCAGCGCTTGATTTGTCGTTTAACGTGTAAAATAGATCGGTGTGGAGCTGGCGGCTATGTTTAGATGGTATGTTAAAGTTAATTTGAGACAGGAGTTCAGGGCAGTCTATTTCATTATTTAGGATTTTGTACAGGAATATACCGTTCGCCTTAGTTTTAAAGGATACAGTTTACATTGAAAGTTATTGTTGTATTTTAAACGGAAAAAATATCATATTCGTTATATATTACCAATGTATAGCATGTATATGGGATTCTATATATCATACTACTAGAAGGTGTTGGATATTTATTATGCAATATTTACCTATTTAAAGATAATTTTATATAATTGTTTTTAAGTATAATAACTAAATAATTACTACTTATAGGAATATTTTGGTCTGCAAATTTGTCTACACTTCTATTCTTAAATTTGTTAAATTTCATTATATGTTTAACCTGACAAAGAAACTAATGGTTTTTGAAACATGTCGATTTTTTCGATCAAATGGTGGTGTTATTTATTTAATTTAAATTAAAATGAGGCCACAAATTGAATTTTCAATTATTTAAGTTGCTTAAAAATGTATTTTGTTGGTTAATAATAAGCTTCCTACAGTTGTCTATTGTGAATCATTTAATTTCCTTCGTTAAAACATAATTTAGTAATGCGCCTTTCAATCGCTATAGCTTTTGACCTTCCACTTTCAACTTGTGTTTTACAATTGAAGTTCTTTGTAGATTAAGTGTTGTATGCTCCCTCAAAGCTTTTAAAAGTTCCGAAAGAATAGGAAGCAAGTTCAGAGTTAAAAGAAAGTTCCTATGTTAAATGGCTCAGAACTAATAACGATTGTGATAAAAATGCAATTAACGTAAATAATATAATTTTTTTATCCAGCTTAATCATCTGCCACTACTGTACAATTTAAAATAGAAACTGCGTCATTTTGATGTATACAAAATTTATTAAGATAAAATGTTTGCATCCAGAAATAGTTTCATAATAATCCAGTAAGGAGTTTTATAAGAAAATAGCCCTCCCGTAGCACTCGTGTATAAATGTTACATTAATTATTTCTTTGTCTGTATTCGTAATAAAACATTTCTTTAAATATTCTGTCGTTTAACTGAGACGGCCTCTATGTTTGAGTGTTTGAGTGAGTTAAGATCCTCGCCTACGAATCAAGAGGTCGCGAGTTCAACTCCCGGCGTTTACACGTAAATTTTATTTGTATTATTTTACAATTTAATAAAAATAATATGTTGTTTATTTGTGGCACGAGTGTTAAATACTTTCATTGACCGCCACTCAGAATCTAAACTATCTTTAAAATGGCTTTAGCCGTGTTTGGTGATTATATCTCAATATCCAGCTACTTGCCCACCTTCCTCTTCTTCATCTCTTTTCCCCTCATACATGCCATAGTCCCACTTGCTGCAACGGCTGGAAACTGTTAGGACTCTAACGCGGTACTCAAAAATAAAATCAACTTAAATTATCTTTAGTGAAAACAGTCACGTGCTTTTCGTCCGAAATAATCAAATTCATGATATAATTTTGGGTATTTTCCTCAAGTACCAAGCGATAACACGTACCTATCTCCCCTGATATGAATGCGTGCGGCATGCAGTCACAAGAATCAGATATGATAAATACAGCCGCAGGTTAAGTTGTTGGCCTTGCAAACTGGCAAGAGGCAAAAGACAAAGCTTTTCTAGACCGTACTTCCGTTACTAATGCCGTACTTTGCAAGATCCACTGAAAAGTGAGCTTTCAAATATGATTTATTCCTTGAATAATTAAGTGGATGGTACAGGAGAAGAAGGAGGACTGTCGCAATTTGTTAAATTAATGTTTAGAGGGACATTTTCAGACTCGCTGTCAGCAGCGTAATCGGTAATTTTGCCTTTCATCGAGGTCCAGGTGTAGCTCTAACATTATTATAAAGTATTATTATACGAGTATACATACACTAGGTGAAGGATCTTCTGATTCAAGTGGTGGGAAAAAGGGTTGTGGGTTGTTTTCAAAATCTGATGTAAACAGTGACCTTCCTCTTATTTTTTTATATTTTTTTTATAGTGAATACCTCACAAGAGTCCCAACTGCTCCCGTCTGGAGCCAGTGAGACTATGGCATCCCCAATTGGGGGATGTTGTGAGGCTGAAAGTAAGTGGGGAAGTGAAAGAGGAAGGTGGGGAAGTATCTGGCTATTCAGATCTAGTCACTAAACACGGCTAAAGCCATTTGGAGCAAGGTTTCAATTCTGAATGGTGGTCTTACACCAGGGCGATACTGGTAGTATCTTCCACTCTGGAACGTGCCGCAAATATACTATATATTATTTTAATTAATTAATTGTGAAATAACACAAATTAATCAAATAAAATTTATTTGCGCACGCCGGGTTCGAACCCGCGACCTTCGGAATGGCAGTCCAATGCGTTACCACTGGACTATGCCGGCCGTCAAATATATTGAAGATCGAGCATCAATCTGGGATTAAACTGTAGATTTGTATAATACAAACCCACAGACACTCTAGTTAGATATAATATTGTTGTTCTAGCGATATTTTTGAGTTTCACTTCCGCATTTGTTACACGATCAATAGATATTTTATTTTTTATATCCGTGCTGACGTATTCATAATATAGTGATAACAATCTATCAGTAGAAGCTTGAGAAAAAGCTTTTTACGTAATAATAATAAAAAGGCGATAATGGCCAATTAAGTCGATTCACTTTTCGTGTTTTTTATTCTGATAAATATAATGACAGTAATAGAAAGATGGGTATGAAAAAATTACTTACCGATTGATTTTTCTAGGCATATAGATGGTTAATTTTATTTTATGTAAGGTCATCAATAATTCAATGTAATAACCGGACGTCTTAAATAGTAATTAAATTATTGGTATATTTTAAACCAGTAGCTAGCTCTGTGAAGAAATTTAAAGAAATTAACATTATCACCTTTGACAGAATTTGAATGCTTTAAATCTGCTGACTAAGGCTAGGCGCGCACATTCTAGTTTTGTCGTGGCAACAGTTGCGTGACTGTTCAGATATGAAAATCCATTGCATTATATGAAGATGCACGTACATGGCGACACGGCATAAGGGTGACTTAGGCACGTCTGACCAAAGGACACTGTTGTGCCGACACCATTTAACGAAAAAAATCTACATTAACTTTTATTTGATGACATTGCTTAGCATTATTAAATATATAAAATTATTCAACCTACTTTTATATTTATTTATTTTCAAGCCTGTATAGAAAATTGTGAACGAAGTGCCGCAACCTGTTATTTTTCATGAATAGTACAGTTTACAGTGGTCAGTATGTTTGAGAAAAATCAGACCATCTTTCTTCTCCCGCGCCCTTCAAGCGTTTTAATTATCCTCTTTTTTTTCTCTGGCACTCTCGACAGAAAACTTCTTAAGATATTTAAGCGTTAGTTTTTACGTTTTTACGGTGGTTCTTATCTGCCTTTGACAATGTTTTCTATTTATTTATTTATTATTATTTATTTATTTAACTCGAGTTGTTAAAAATAACTCATTGCAGCCAGTGGCGGGCCGTGACTTTTGGATTTACAAGAGTGCTTATATGACAAAAATGGCAGTGTCTATGTTGTTGTCGCTGAAAATTTGTACTTTTTTTCTGAGATTCGGTTTTCAAACGAAGATTTTCGGTTTCAAAATGAAGATTTTCAGGAAATCCGTGCGGCGCACGACCAAACTGAAATTTCCTGAAAATCTTCATTCAAAAATCAAAATTTGGACTAAACAATATTTATTGTTTAGCACTGATTGCAGCGCTCAAACGTAAAATTTTCATTTTTTTCTGTTTGAAATTCAGAAAAAAGGTGTCTTTTCGCACAAACAAATGTTAATGTTAATTTGACGGCAAACAACTTATGTTTACATAACAATTAACACCTGTCACGCTTTCGTGAAATAATTCATAATATTTGTTATGCCACTAATTTTTTTACAGTTCCATTAAAAAAGTACAAGAATTACTTTTTTAGCAAAACATTCTGCTGAAGAATTCTAGTTTTTGAAGACAATTTTTAGCACCATGTCGTTTCCTTCCAGAAAACTTTCTTTATTATTTAAAGATTCTACTAAACGCAACTACAGGATTTGTTCATGTTTTATATTAGAACAACTTCGAGATGCATTCATGTTTTATATTGGAACAACTACGAGATGCGTTCATGTTTTATATTAGAACAATTACTAGATGAGTTCATGTTTTATATTAGAACAATTACTAGATGAGTTCATGTTTCATATTAGAACAACTACGAGATGCGTTCATGTTTTATATTAGAACAACTACGAGATGCGTTCATGGGTTATATTAGAACAACTACGAGATGCGTTCATGTTTTATATTAGAACAATGTTTAATTTATAAAAATAAAATTTAAGTTAATAGTTTAAGTAAAATTAAGTTGCACATTTTCTGACATTGGAACAAGTCAAATTAATCAGGTGCCTACTCATTGTTACAGGACTAGTTTTGACAAATCGATGTTTTTCTTAAGGTAGTAATTTAACATCATAAAGCAACAAGCAAATCATCTTTTACACCATTTATGTGTATTAGCAGATGAAAAATTTGATTATAAATAACCGGGAATCAACTGGGCAAATACAATGCGGGAGAAGCGGAGAATGAAATTTTATTGTAGTGTTTGTTCGCTTTTAGTTCAGTTCTAAACCAATACAATTGGACAATTTGTGAGGCGGTTACGGCCCCGTACAGGTACCGCAGCTAAAAAACATGTTCATTGGATAGCTGACACTTCTGCCATTGGTCACCCCGAGTGGTTTGATACGTTTGGTGACTCAGTAGGGGTGCCCGAGTTTTTCTTTCCCATGACTCTCTCTCCTTTCTTTAAAAGACTCTCCACACAGCATTCACAAAAATGTCACATGCCCCGAGGGAAATTATTTTCTCCAGGGTCTGTTATGCGGAGTTAGTGTAAAAATAAATAATTAAGTAGCTTTGTGGCCTCACTGCAACGGGTGAGTCCTTTTTCTCATATATTCCAATCAAGGCTTATCTTATATTCCAGAAGCCCAGATTTAGTAATAATTTAGTAATTCAGGAATAATTTCCATCTGGTTTAGCGAATGCGTAGAAATTAATTGTCCCATATAATATAATAGCAGTTGACATAGTTTTGGTACTGGTCCTTCAAGTGTGTTGCATAGAGCGTATCCCAGCAGCACCTTCAAACACCACTGCGTCACAATTTCGCGACACCAAACAGGGTTAAAACTTTAAAATAACAATACAATATAAAATTTGAAAAAAATCTTGTTAATAACTTTATAGCTACTTCATATATTATAAGACTAACTTTTTCCGACTTCCTAGCTGTAAAGATATAACGAAATACATATATGGCAATTTTTTGTCGTTTCATGGTTGATATACTTCTATTAAACCATCCCCCAGTCCTGACACCCTTAAACTAAACTCTTTGATGTGACGAATTTACAAAGTTGGTGTATTTTCGTGGCATATGTTATGAAGACATTTCTCGGAAAGCAGCGGAACGTCTTTACCGACAGGTACTTATTTGTGATCCTGTGGCATATCACGCTGTTTGGGATAACGGATGATCTGTGTTGACGCCGATGTGATCCCGCGGCATTTCACGCTGTTTGGGATAACTGATGATCTGAGTCAACGCCGATGAGATCCCACGGCATTTCACGCTGTTTGGGATAACTGATGATCTAAGTCAACGCCGATGTGATCCCACGGCATTTCACGCTGTTTGGGATAACGGATGATCTGTGTTGACGCCGATGTGATCCCGCGGCATTTCACGCTGTTTAGGATAACTGATGATCTGAGTCAACGCCGATGTGATCCCACGGCATTTCACGCTGTTTGGGATAACTGATGATCTAAGTCAACGCCGATGTGATCCCACGGCATTTCACGCTGTTTGGGATAACGGATGATCTGTGTCGACGCCGATGTGATCTCGCGGCATTTCACGCTGTTTGGGGTAACGGATGATCTGAGTCGATGCCGATGTGATCCCGCGGCATTTCACGCTGTTTGGGATGACGGATTATCTGTGTCGACGCCGATGTGATCCCGCGGCATTTCACGCTGTTTGGGGTAACGGATGATCTGAGTCGACGCCGATGTGATCCCGCGGCATTTCAAGCTGTTTGGGATAACGGATGATCTGTGTCGACGCCGATGTGATCCCGCGGCATTTCACGCTGTTGGTAACGGATGATCTGTGTCGACGACGATGCGGATAAACGCTTAAACGCCGCGACTTTCAATGCGTCCATGAAATTGTTAATGGCTGTGAAGTAATATGACCAGAACCGCGATTCTTATTTATTCTCTGTAATTTAGATTGCATAAAATAACATCTTTCATATTTTAAAATTTTTCTTTGTCAAATAATCAAAGAAGCTTCTGAGAATAGGGCAATGGAAGAGGAAAATAAACATTATAAATAAAATAAATATATAAAGATTCCAATCCCCGGAGCCAATGGCAAGATAGCATCCTTAATTGACGAACGCTTTCCATCGATTGAAAATAGGGGGAAACAAAAAGGCGTAGAAGGTTTGGATAAGATTTTAAATTGTGAATAAATAAATTTAATAACAAACCAACAATTGCGTCTTTTCCCCGCAGTGGTAGGCAGAGAGGATAAACCTCAAAAAATCTAGGTCTTTGCCCACACTCTTTACCCCGTGTCCTATGTTATTATGACTCTTGACGTGGCCTAACTCTAGTTTTTGGTTCACTTGAGCATGCCGTGTCTTCTTCGGGCGTCCCCGATTTATTTTACCGTTCACATTCACGTCAAATATTCTTCTTACATTCCTTTTTTCGTTCATTTGCACTGCACGGCCAACCTATCTAAGCGTGCCTTGGTTTAACACATATCCGCCTCGGGGATCAAATTTTCTATATCATTCAGTCATTTCCCAATGTATTGTAAAGTAGGTATATAGGTTTGAGTATCTTTTTCAGAGTACTGCGTTTTATAATTATTTTATGCGACTCGAAAAATATTCCAAAATATGACGATAATAATACTTACCACTCCGCTGTTTAAAGGATCGGTTTTAAAATATTATTACTGTGCCAAAGGGAGTTTTCTGTATATACCGCTCTACACGGATGTCATCATTATTCTCCTCCTAGTGAGAGTTGTTAACAAAGGTTTTGAAAGTTGGCTGTCTATTACTTACTTTCCGCAGTTGTGACAACTGCAGTCTTCTGTTTCTATGTTTCCCCTAATCTTCCCAATCAAATAAAATTGTAATAATGATAATAGTTTTGTTGGTTCTACGTTGGTATGGTAAAGCCGGCTTTGAACTTAAGCAAACCAAAGCCATGGTTTTTCTTTGTTCTGACCATGGCGACGTGTAATATTTACTCAGCGTTCATAAGTAAGTGGGTTAATATGTAAGTCTGAAGAGTAGAAATGTACTGGCTTAAAAAATATTTTTGTCTTAGAAATAGAAAACAACACGAAAAGAAAGACTACGATTGGCGTTTTAATTTAGAGGAATTTTGCTAAATATAGAGTGTTCTAAATTATTGAGATATCGAGGCAACCATTAGACGTACCTAGAAAAGTATTTACGTTATGAAACAAAATTTACTTGTTGACGTGAATCAAAACAATAATCTGTTAATTTTCCCGCTGTGCCTAGAAAGATTTCTCGAATGATCGCCATTTCTTGTTTGTCTTTTTATTTGCTAATAAAGCATTGTTCTACCACTTTGCAAAATTAACTACAAGTTAATGTAATGAAGTCTGCTATTTTATGTTCTTTCATTTTAGTCTATTTAGCTTTATGGTGATGGCACAGACATTTTTTGTTTTGTTTGGAGAATGACAATCCAATTTTCTATAAATAAATGTAGGGTATCGTTAGGTTGCGTATAATCAGTAGAAATTTGTGTGATGCATTTACCGATTAAATCATAATATTGACGGTGAATGCTAAATCTGTTTCATATTATTTGTGCCTTAATGGAAAGGCAGTAAATTATGTGGTTTGACCCTAATAGGTTGATATCAGAGCGTCAGTATTGGCGGATGGAGGAAGTACCGTCATTTATAATTATTTTGGGCTTTTTTATGGAAACGTCATTAAAAATTATTGAATTAGTCGATAAAAAATCTCCAGTATATCTTCTGACTGATGTCCCAGATGTGGCGCGTTAAAGAAAAACAAGAAAGGCAAAATTAAAAAAATATATTTTACAAATGACTTTAATCAAAACATAATTATTTGCACTCTCGTTATGGCCATGTGAAGAGTCCGCCATTTAAAATCTTAATTTTGTATTAATTAATTTGTGAAACGCTACAAAAACTTATAAACTCAGTCACTTTATTTCTATATCCCATGTGGTTACTAATCGTAAACAATATTAACTTCAATTGTCTATGTTTCCTGCGCAACTTTGATTCATTTAGGGCGATGCCATACGTAGTCATGAAAAATCATGTGTTTTTGGTTTGAAAATTTGGTCGCCTAGAAATGTTTCAGATGCTTTAATTAAAAACTGCGAGTAGAATACATCTTGGTCTTTGAAATAATCGTTTTTTTTAGATAAGTCTTTTTATAAGCCCAGAAAAAAATAAAGAATAAGGCCTATGAAAACTGCTTTAAAGTTCAAAATCTCCTACTTACGAACCCATTTTCGGTTATGATTTTATTATATAATGTGGCAAATTAAGTAATTTATAAAATGATCAAAAAAAAATATTTATGCCTGAACATCCACAAAATAAAATAAAGGGCACTTTTTGGAAATGTTTTTTTCTCGCATAAATCAAAACGGGCGGATGGTGTTAAGCGGGAATTTAAACCTTAGCGCCATCTACGTAGGGGTTGTTATTGATAGAGGCTCAATTTAAAATATTACACGACGTAGTGCATCGCCTTAACATGAATATTCCACGAATAATTTTCAAAATAAGAACTAGTTTCAATTTAGTAAAAATATTAGATTTCTTTTTTTTTATTTATTTTATATACATTACAAACAATACAAAACAAAATGAACCTTTGTCTGTCCAACTGGGAGGGATTCCCGTTTCAGGACAGCCAAATTGTGTATTTAGTACATAATATTCTTACAATGGAATGGTGACGCTATCAAAACAAATTTTGAGAACAATGTTGATTGCATTCGAAGTGACAGGATGGTTTCTTTATCCTTGAAAGAATCGCAAAGATGTAATTTATTATTAGGGTCAATTTGAATAACATAAGTAATTGCATTCAGAACAGATGAATGGTTTTATTCGGAACATCACAAGTCGTAAATTGTTTTCCAGGGCATTTTGGAGAAAATTTACAATTGTATAGTTAGAATTTCCACATTTATAAATCAGTAAATGGAATTTATAGTTGAATATTGTTGTCAAGAGTAAGTGCGTACCTACTGACGAAATTTTTAATGTAATCTAAAAGATGAAGACTCACAAAAATGGCGCTATACAAATAATCCAATAATCATTTTTATTATTATGTTAAACAATGTATTTTAAAATGTTTACTTTTTTAACAAATTATCTCAAGAAAAGAGAAGATTTTTTTTTATATTAAAAATTGTTTTACCTCTTAGGCCTGTTCTCTAAAAATACTGGTACATAATAAGGAAATCCAGTGAAAAATATTAAGGCTTTAAAAAATATTTTCATATTGATCAATAAACGCTGATTCTGAATCTATACGTTTTATTTCATATCAATGTACGTACAATTTGTAAATCATCTTTAAAAAACAAATAATACACCATACAATTAAAACACCCAGCTATATAATACGTCGAAATTCACACTAAGCCTTATAACGTAGCCAATTCGTAGAGAATTCCCCAAATTGCGGGGAGTTTCTAAGAATTGGTTTTTTTTGCGGGGAGAACCCTTTTGTGCCGAAAATGCAGGGATTCTGGTAATTTGTTGACTATCCAATCATTTTGAGAAATAATATTTACAATAATTGTGAAAAAGCACCATATTTCGTTTTCTTTTGGAGCAAATTTTTACAACAAGTCTATTTTTAAAGCTTGAACGAAAGAGAAAATCCGAAAATGACCTGATAATAAAAAAAACAATGCTAATTTCAATGGAATTATGTTTCATTTTGGAGGTAAAGGAACTAGTGGGATTTTGTGGGGAATTTGTTGAAAATCTCTTTTGGGTATTTTAGAACGTGTGCATTGGCTACTCTGGTCCACATAAACATTTTAAGGTTTTTATAAACCGATAAAGTATTTGTCAGGTGCGGTCATGGATGCGTTGTTGCACTTTGATTCAATACAATGATATTAGTGACGAGATGCTAACATTTTCTGGATATCTTAAGAATAAAAAAACTTCTCATACGAAGTGAGCGTCGATTATAAAAAAACCTGGGCTTTTTGAGACTGGTCACTTACATAGATTATATCTGCTTTTTTAGAGACCCTAAAAATTAAAACTTTGAAAATTATTTCATCCATTAAAACTAAATATCACAGTAAAAAAATATACAGGTACGAGTGCAGTTCCTCGTTTCTCCTTTGAATGAAAATTAGTTTAGCCATTATTTAAGCCTTAATATGTCAAGTAGCTTTAGTGGCTTGCGAAGAAACATTAGTTATATTTAATAACGGTTTGGAATGGTATAAATGAATGCTTATCGGAACACTAACGAAACAGCCCGAATCCGTTTTATTGATCGTGTATGGTTCCTAATAAATAAAACACCGCGTAACGAGAGATCAATAAATGGAAACGCTTAAACCTACTCTCAAAAATATTGTCAGTCATTAACGAAGGTGGGTTTTCACATATAAATTAACGCGAAGTTAAACCCACATTTGTTTCCAATGTAACAATAAAATTCAATCAATACTTTGTTCTTACAAACATTCTACATTCATTCAAACATGTGAAAATGAAATTAGACATATTTTTAAATGACTGTAGTTACATTAAGTAAACTATGGCATTATTTCATTTAGGACATCGTCAAATTTATCTGTTCATAACATACATTATATATTACTATTTTTGATACTGAAATATATAATTACTAACCGTGCCAAAATGATTTTAAAATAACTCCACATAGAAGGTCCTGAAAATAATAATTGTCCTCAGGGCCTACGTCATTTTTGGAGATGCTATATCTCCTTAAAAAATAACCCTCCTTGAAGAGAGCCCTTAGGAGGGCGGAAACACATAGGCCGGCAAACCGTTCTACAACCGAACTGTTGAACTCAAGAAAGAATCGTAGAAATGTAACAAATGTCAACCGAGTACAAATGTTGTTATATAATTCAGAAAAAAAAATCTTTAAATTCTTTTTAATAATTGAATAAATTTTGTTTTTAATGGATGTAAATAATTGTTCGTTACTGCTTAAAGAATTTGTTTTTCTTAGTGCCTTAAAAGTGGCGTGTTCGTATCCAAAAATAGATGACATTACATTTTAAATACTTGTGGACACAACACACATTTTTTTATACTAACCCCACACAGGAGGCCCTGAGGGCAAAGGTCTTCCCAAACCATCCTATCCCGATCTGGCGCGCAACGCAGCTGTTGGGCAGGAGCATCCTGAACACACCTCACCCAATGAACCCGGGCACCCCTGATAAATCACCAAACGTAGCGAACCACTAAAATTGCTATTATTTTATTTGACACATTGTATGTAATCGCCATTTAGAAATAAAATCATCCTATCGTGGTTAAAATTTTTAACATTACATTATTTCCTGTGTCAGTAGGTTTATTTAATTAATTAAATAAACGCCAAACACAGCAATGATACAAAGAAGTTTTATTATCAGTGGCCTCCAGATATTGGTCCTTTTGCCTTTAAATACAGCCCATGTTAGCCAATTTCCCGTCATGCCGTGAGGTACGTATTGAATTTGCATCGTTAGTAATGTGTTTATCCTAATAAATTAATTTTGAGACTTTTTTCATTTTGTTGTGTAATTTGACACAATAATAAAAAAGGGTTTTTGCAAATTGTCAAAGTTTTTCCTTTCTGCTTTTAAAGTTGGTTTATATATTATATTCCAAGGACCTACATGTTTATATTAGGTCGTTTTACCAAAGCGACCAACTAAACGTAGTACAACATCTGCTCAAATGACTATTTGTTTTCGTTGCGAATATTCAATATGCATATTGAACGGTATCAAATTCTTGTCGAATAATTTTCACTTTAACATGCGAAGCAATCGAGTGGAAAACTGAAGCAAAATTTTCAATATATTTCTCAGTCGAGTGATTTTAAAAGCACTCGCGATTCTGTTTGTGATACTGTGTTTAGTAAGGTGAGCAGATATCACCATCCTACGAGAATGCACATTTTCCAATAATATTCAAGATACTTAAGTCGCTTCTATTGAGAACCATAAATGTGTGAACTTCGATATGCCATAAAAATGTATTGATATCAAGGAGTAAATAATGCAATTAATTTGTATTGGAACGAAGCGAGGAGACATCAAGAGGAGGGAGGGAGGTAATTAATAGTATCTCGCAGGTGGACACGCATCCTGGCTTGCTTAAAAGTGCATTTGAAGAGCAATTAATGTAATTACTAGCGAGTCATTTTATACAATTCACAGTTTTAGTATGCACAGAGTACGCCGTATTACTTTTTGTTCAAAAATTATTTTAAATGATGTTTTAATTTGCTTATAGTCAAATTGTTTATAATTTTGTACGCGTGGTATACGCAAATTATAATAAATAAAATACAATATTTTCTTGCTTACTACTCATAAATTTATACGTTAATAAATTTATAAATTAGTTGAGAATACGTAGTTTTCAGAAGCTAAATGCTAAAATGTTACCTCGCACGAACCTTTAAAGTGGAATCTTCCCACACTCCAATTGAAGTGAGGATTGCTAACGTTTCTATGCTCTGTATACAAACAGGTAGGTATCGGCCATAGACTGAAGACCTTTTTTACGTTAATACCGCATACAAGTTCCAACTGCTCCCAACCGTCTAGCGCCAGTGAGATTGTGGCATCACCAATTGGGGTATGTTGTGAGGATAAAAGTAGGGGGGAGGGAAAGGAAATGGGGTAGAGGAAGGTGGAGAAGTACTCGGATATTCATATCGGTTCACCAAACACGGCTAAAGTCGTTTCAACCTACATTTCAATTTAATCGTGGTCTTTTAGCAGAGTGATACTGAGAGCATCTTCCACTCAGTCTTGATTTTTTATTTTTTTTATTACTAAGCTGACCTTTACTGACTGAAAATTACACTTTTTTTTTAGACAATGTATAGATAGTTCCACAAAGCTGCAACATGGCTGCTTGTCTGCAGGTTTGAACCCGTAACCTTCGGATTCGTATTCGATATCTTCACCCCTCGACTCGATTACAGAGGCAATCAAAAGTCAAATTATGATCACCTTTGGACAAAGGATGTGATACCGAATGAAAAAATAAAAGTTATTTCGGTACCAATATCGGTTCTTCTTAAATGTATTCCCTTGTAAAGAAAACGTGCTGTTTAACAATGTTTCATATATTATTAAAAATAGTTTGTACGATCGCTATATATCATAGATGTAGCCAAAACAGTTATCATTTGTAATAATAATTTTCCGTTCACTTTTATCAAACAAGACAATGTTATTTTTTTCATTGTTCATAAGTACGTATATAAATATGTGCTTTGTTTTATTGCATCATTAAAAAAACCGATAGCCACAACCCGGGCATTTGGCTTTCTCCTTAGTCTGGTAGTCGCATTATTAAATCACCTATAACAACTAACCCCCTTACTCATAAACCGCGGTGTAAATATTACGCGACGCGTAAGATCAAAACTAAAATTAAAAACTTGACTTATTACGGTGGCTTGGCTAAAACGGTCTGAACCCAGGCTCAAGGCCGGCTTTGCAACACCATGTTGAACTGGCGTGTAAAAATCTAATTAGTGAGACGTATAAGACGGTTAATGTATAACCTTACACTAAATAACATAAACCTATACCCTACACTCTACAGATCTACACAAATTCGGGGTAAAAAGTATTTAACTTTAATGTCACCACACACATAGAGTATAATAAATTATATTTTCCTCCTCATTATCTTTTCTTGTGTTCATTATTTTGCAGAAACAATTACTCCTCTTCATTTTCCTCTCCTTTGTTTCAGGTAAGCTTCTGAAAGCATAACAAAAACTATGTGCTACCTCGGCGCCTTACATGAAAACAAAAGCCTTGGCTTAAAAATTTCTTCAAGCAGGTGAGTCTTATCATACTGGATGTAATAAACCGCGAAATTCCCAATGTATTAAACGCATTTTGTTGGGGAAGAGGTGAAATTATTTAACCTCAAAATACCTGTGAGACTTTACCTCCATTACGTCCTCTTCCCCGCAGAATCACGGCTCCGTTTTTTTGTTTAATTGAACTGTAATTTTTTACTTGAATCGACAATTTCGAATTGCTTATTTAAACTGTGTTGTTTGTTATAATCTTCATAATACAAAATCAACATAAATCGAACTCGCCAATTAAATTCACCCATGTTCTGAATCTCAAATAAAATGACTCGATTCATATTGAATTGAATTGCGAATATCACACCACTACTTTCGGATCAATAGATCTTTCCTCACCATTGATGGTCGTGATTAGTCAACGTTCCTCACGCTTTATCGGAACAAAGGCAATATTGAAGTACCTACCAGCTAGGTACAAGCCAAATTACTGCAAGTAGAGTTTCTGGATTTTGCTGGAGATGAAGTATTTTTTTATGAACACATCGTAGAACGCCATAAAATAATAAAATATGTTTTCACATTGTTGTGGCTTCTGTATCGTTGTTGTTTAAGCATTATGATTCTTGCACAACGTAGAATAGTAAACATACAAACGGATTGATAGAGCTCTGACTGAACAAGGCTAGCTATGAGAGCTAGAAAAAAATCAGATGGTTTATCTCAGCAAAAATTCCCTGGCGTGAGTTCTGGCGTCTTGGAATTTGCACATTTTTTCTGTCTCTTATCTTTTATACTATGACTAGTGAAGAAAACGAGAACAGATGAAATTATCATATGTACTCATTAAACATACTAGTCCCAGATTTTTTTGTATTACCTGTCATTTTGGCATTTCACTGTGTAAAACCTTTAAATATTTCATTAAATTAAATACTTTAAAAAATATATTTTTAAAAAAAACTTAAAATGTTGTATTAAATTAAATACTTAAAAAAATATATTTTGAAAAAAGCTTAAAATATTGTATTAAATTAAATAATTAAAATAATATTTTTAGAAAAAAGCTAAAAATATTGTTATATAAATAATTTCACCAAGGTCTCTGTAAGTTAGGGATATCAGCGAAAATGTAAAAACTCTATCCCCGGAGTCCGCCGTATTTTTCAACATTACACGTGAAATTCGCGAAAAGAAAACCTTCGAAGAAATCTGTAAAATGGAATCGACACCGCCCCCGCCGCCGCCTCCCACCCGACTAGCTCATCCATCATCCGTTTCATAAACCCCTTCTTCCCAAACTGAAACACGTGACGCCATAAGTAGACAGATCAGATGACAAGGTAACAGGAATTTGATAATAGCGGAGCAAAGATGGCCGTTACATGTACAGTTAAAATTACTTGAACTATCGAAATTATTTTCAATAGCGAAATCCAGCTCGAAGGACCGAAGGGATTTTAAAATTTTGGGTTTGCCACGGAAGTTTTCCCACTCCCTTTAATATATAACATTATTCAGATCCATTGAAGCCATTGTCCCACTGGCTCCGGGTAGTTGGGAATCTTGTGCGGTGATCACATTAAAAAACATTGAGCATGTCACACAGACCGCATATCTATCACTCTGTCTTGCACGTACGAGTAGCATACCATTTCCCCGTTTTATGGCCTACTTACATAAAGGCGATATTCGCTGCCGCTGTGGGTGGCGAAATCCGAGTGTGCGATGTTCTCACTTTTCAAACCTAGACGGATTTCGCTTCTGCTTAGGGTAGCGATACGTTTTTGATTTTCGTCGTGTCTAGTCAGCCACGTTCATTACGAAGTCAGCCGTTGGTAAATAAATACACACTGTAATCGTGCGTTACCAGTGAAAAAGCATCTTATGTTTGAAATGGATAGTGATAGCGCTTGTTTCACAAAACAATCGATTAAATAGAGATATCGCCTCTCGCAGGCAAATTTTGGAGTTGGCGGGGTTCTAGTTTTGCTCTTCGCGCGAAATCTCATACAAACGGCGGAATCCCGCTTGATATTTTTTATAACCCACGGCGGCAGCAAATATCGCTTATTTGAACTTACCTTCATGCTGAAACTGGTTTGTCTAGGCACATTTAGTCTCTTAATGCGATATTTTTTATAATAATGTATTAAAAAATAGTTCATATTGGCCAAACTACTAATCTAGTAGTTAAAACTATAAAGGTAATAATAGAATTCTTACGTACTACTCGTATATGTATTATATATCCTGTAATATCTACAACTTAATAATAACGAGTCTTACCCTGTGAATTTTATATCGGTGGCAGGTCTTCTTTATATTATGAAAATCTGATAATCGACTTTAGGGGCATATTTTACCATACGAATCATTTTTCAAAAATATATATAAGTGATTTGAAACCTTACAACACGAGACAGCAAAATCGTGAGATGAATTTTAGGAGAACCAGCTTTTATTGCACATGGACGGCTCGTTTATTGAATCTTAGGTTATCTCAATCCCTTTTCAAATCTCATTCCCACGTTATTGAAACCGTTCGAGTAGAACTCTCTAGAACAGCTATCAATTATTTTTGGATAAACCTAGATTTATTTTTATCTCGCGTGTCAAAAAGTTTCGAATTTATTTGAGACCAAAATATCAAACCATTTTAAACATGTACTGGACTTTACGGGACGTGTTTGCCTGTACAAGAAAACACTGTAAGTAATAAGCACCGGCACACATAAGCCCTTCACCTGGGTAATGATTTAAGTAAAACACCGTGAGGTGTTCTATCCAAACCATAATAAAAGAAAGACGATTCAAATCAAAATTCACATTTTAATTAGATGTATTGTACTGGTATACAGAACGTAAAAGGAGTGTATAGTACACAGGGGTGTACAAAGGGGTGTAAAAAACAAGGATTCACTCCTAAAACTATATAATTAATCCTCCGTTCTTTAAACTGATTGTAAACATATGTCTTATAAAATACAAAATGGATCTGAAATTATTCTACCAAAACGTTAGGGGAGTTAAAACTAAAACAAATGACATAAAAAATGAAGTTATAATCAATAATTACGATGTAATCTGCTTCACTGAAACTTGGTTAAATTCATCAATATTCAATAATGAATTGTTTGACGAGCGTTATCTGGATTTTCGGAGAGATCGGGAATCCACTAACTCCACATCTAGAAAATGTAGGGGGGTATTAGCAACAGTCAATAAAAAAATAATAACAATTCATAAATCATCTTGGGAAAGTGATGGCGAATATTTGTGGTTAATGATAAAACCGCATGAAAAATCGAACTCATTCATCTACATGTGTGTACTATACATTCTCCCTAATTTATCTGTCGATGATTACTGTAATTGAATCAAAAACATTCAGAATATTTATTTGCAACACATTAATCCCAAATCTCAATGTATAATCATTGGTGATTTTAATCAACCTGAAATTAAATAGACACCTGACATAGAATATAACAACAAAATACTAGCTCCATCCAATTACTCTAGTCACAAAGCTCACTGTCTTGTCAATTTGATCTCATTGTGTAACCTTCAAGTTTTGAAATAAATGTAAATTTAGAAAAAAATGCAATACTTACAAGAAAATCACTCTCCTGTTAAATACAACTTCAAGAAAGGTAATTATGAAGGATGTTGTCAGGATCTAACAAATGTAAATTGGAACTCACTTTTCAGCAACTGTCATCTCAACAATGAAGTACAGTTATTCTACAATACACTATGAGAAATTATAGATAAACACATTCCAAAAAAAAAACTCACATAAAAAATCACTATCCCAATTGGTTTAGCGAATCTCTAAAAATGCTCCTCAAACAGAAAAATAAGGTTAGACTACGGGCTAAAAAACACAATAACCCAAGAAACCATGCCGAGTTTGCTACTCTTAGAAAAAGATTTAAAAAAAACTCAAAGAATGCTACGCAACTTATATTAACCTAGTTGAGCAAGGGATAAAAGATAATGTAAAGACTTTCTGGGCGTATTCTAAATCATTGCGTGATACAAATTCTATTCAAAAAATAATTTATATGGATTCTATCTGCAAATAATGGACAGCAGATTGCCAACATGTTCTCTGGTTATTTTGGATCAGTTTATACTCAGTCGAATCCCACATCAAATACTTTCGAACTAAATGCTTCTCTATTCAACCAATTTAGTCTTAGTAAACTTAATGTAAGCATGGGATCTATCAAATTCTGTTTACAAAGAATTGATATACACAAAGGCCCAGGACCAGATAAAATACCTCCCTTGTTTATAAGATGTAGCTCTGGCTTGTTGATTAAGCCACTTTTCATTATATTTAACGAATCATTATCTACAGGAACTATCCAAGATTTTTGGAAAAATGTACATATTGTTCCAATACATAAATCTGGTGATCAGTCTTTTGTGAAAAATTATCTACCAATCAGTATTTTATCATGTTTTGCAAAAGTCTTCGAATCTATAATGTATAATTTCATATTCACACACTTTAAACCACAATTATGCATTAATCAACATGGATTTGTTCCCAAAAGATCTATTAATTCCAATTTTCTTGACTTTTGTGATTACGTTAGCAATACTTTTAACGAAAGAACTAAAGTAGATGCCGTTTACACAGATTTTAAAAAGGCATTTGATAAAGTAAACCATTCTATTCTACTACAGAAGTTTGATCGTATAGGTATCCACGGTGATCTATTAAGATGGCTTAAATCTGAAATCTTGGAAAACAGAACACAGCTAGTACTTATAAATGGGTATGAGTCACCTCCCATAATTGTAACCTCAGGTGTACTTCAGGGGTCCAATCTTGGCCCTCTGCTTTTTTTAAATCTTTATTAATGACCTTGGCCCCATGTTACGCTGCGATTTTGTTTTATTTGCTGATGATCTCAAGATTTACCGTAAAATTTCCTCTGATTCTGATCAAGTTATGCTTCAAGAAGATCTTTACACACTACATAGGTGGTGTACTCAAAATGATATGTTTCTAAATATTTATAAATGCTACATTTTAACCATCACTCGTAACAGAAGACGAAATAATCGTGCATATTTCATTAATAATCTTCAATTAAATACCTATTTAATTAGTCACCACTATTAGAGATCTAGGAATCACACTTAAAAAAACAAAATTTAAGTTTGATGTACATATCAGTAATATCACGAGTAAATCCTTGAAAATGATTGGATTTATACAAAGAATATCGAAACCATTCAAAAATACCCAATCCATTATAACATCGTACCACTTGTTGGTCAGAAGCAAATTGGAATATGATAGTGTTATCTTGAACCCACACTACTTGAAATATTCAAAAACTATTGAATCTGTACAGAAAAAATTCTAAGATTGTTATCATTTAAACTTGGACTAAGTGCCGTACTGCAGTCTTATGAGGGACGACTTCAATACTTTATCTTTACGACCCTGGATAAAAGAAGACAATTTTCTGACTTAATATGTCTGTACAAAATTATTCATGACAAGCTTGAAACAACTCATTGTGTGAGCAATATTCTTATTAAAGTTCCTAATAGGAACATAGGAGTCAATATATTCCATCTAGAATTATTTAAGAACAATATTGCATAGTTCAATCCATTGTCTCGAATGTGTCGTCTGTACAATTCTATTGAGTGTAACTACATAGATATATATGCAAACAGTCTCGCTTATTTTAAAAAGCAAATTAGCAATAGATTGTAAATGTTTTGTTTTTTTTTTTTTATTTACTCTATTTGTTTTTGTTTTTTGGGTCATATATTTATCTGTATGTTTTATTTTTATATCTCTTTTTTTTGCCTTTGCTCACGTTTTGCTGTTTATATTTTTTGTTAATACATAGTGTATACTTAAACTGTGCATGATGTGAACATTTTTAAGTGGACTGTTGACATATACGTTTTTTGCAGCGCTTATCTGATGATTTTTTTTCATGTTAATAGTCTGTAAATGTTCCTAAACAATAAATAAATATAAGTACTTCCTATTTCTTACAGCTAACTCAATTCACAAGAAATAGTTATATGTATTTCAATACAACTGGGTTTTAATACACTTATATAAATTGAGACAATCGGAATTCTTTCAGCGATAATTTTAGATTGGAGCACATTGTGCATCATCGCGCCATACGATACCGCAAATGGCGCAGACGACAGCTGCAGCAGTGGCCAGTTCAGTCGGTAGCCAGGAGGAATTGGACAGCCTCTAGACTCTAGGTTGTCAACATCAGTGGCTAATTCAGTCGGTAGCCAGGAGGAATTGGCCAGCCTCCAGATTGTCAGCATCAGTGACCAGCGATGATTTAACTGCTTTAGGTTGTCAGCATCTGTGGCTTGTTCAGTCGGTAGCCAGTAAGAATTGACCAGCCTCCAGGTTGTCAGCATCAGTGACCTGCAATCGGTAGCAGCAGGGATTGGCCAGACTCTAGGTGATCAGCAGCAGTGGCTAATTCAGTCGGTAGCCAGCAGGAATTGGACAGCCTCCAGGTTGTCAGCGTCAGTGACCAGCAATAATTTAACTGCTTTAGGTTGTCAGCATCTGTGGCTAGTTTAGTCGGTAGCCAAGAACAATTGGCCAGACTCTAGTTGATCAGCAGCAGTGGCTAATTCAGTTGGTAGCCAGCAGGAATTCGCCAGCCTCTAGGTTGTCAGCATCAGTGGCTAGTTCAGTTGGTAGCCAGCAGGAATTCAGCGGCGACATGGTCATTTGATTATAAGGGCCGACACACGGAGATGCACCATTATTGTAATGATGACAGATGCGTCTGGCTCAGCTGATAGAGTGCCGGCAGTAAACAGCTCGTTGCACATATTTGTAATCTTTTAAAATGATTGTGCCATGATGGAGGGACACAAACGAATACAGCTTTCAGTTGAGACTCAGGAATTGTAATTTCACGTTATAAAGATGTTGCTTTGACCAGTTGTTATTCTTGAATAAATAATTTTTTTAATGGGCTATTTATAATATCTCCTACAAGTCGTCGTGTGACGTCAACGTCAGCTTGCAAAAACATGTTTGTCAGTTTTCAATGCAGGTGTTCAATATTCATTTTTGTGGCTTGAATCGCCTAGTAACAGCCTTTTTCTTTGAAAATAGGGTTATCGAACTATTTCATATTCGATACAGTCATATTGCCGCCTTATAACAGATTGTTTTTGATGCATTTTCACCTGGTAAATATTATGATTTGGAGAAATTGGTCATCAAACTCACAGGTGTAAGAAAGTTCACCGTAAATAAGTTACCAGTGGGTGGTAACAAGTTTTAATCTAGAGTAATTCGATTCTCTAGTATTAATTCTGTTCATTAGTAATAATCTAGTAGTAATTTAATCTAGTAGTGATTTGATTAGACGTGAAATTAAAAAATCCAAAGAAGAATGGATGTAGTTACAGTGTGAAGAACTAGAGTCGTACAGTCCTAGTCACAATGCATTCAAACTTCACAAAAAATTAAAGGAAATTACAGGCACTTCTAGAAGAATTACTCCATCATGTTTAGTTGACGATTCCAATAAATTAATATTGGATGAAAAAGATATTTTACAAACGTGGGAAAAGTATATTCATGATACATTCAAAGATATTAGACCTGACATTAACATTCCCAATGATCAATTGCATGGACCATCGATTTTAAAATCAGAAATTTTTCATGCGATAAAGACTTCAAACAATAGAAAAGCGTGCGGACCAGACGATATTCCAGTTGAGGTGTTGAAGTTCTTTAATGATGAAAATGTTGACTACCTGTTGAGGTTATTTAATTCTATATACGATACAGGGAATATACCCCAAGATTGGCTAAAATCTACCTTCGTGACATTGCCTAAAAAACAATACCCTAAGAAGTGCAGTGACTATCGATTAATAAGCCTGATGAGTCATGTCCTTAAATTATTCCTTAAAATAATACATGCCAGGATACGCAATAAGACTTGGATGACACTCAGTTTGGATTGAGAAATACGTTTGGGACGCGTGAGGCATTATTGTCTATCGATGTACTATTGCAAAAGTGTCGTGACCAAAGAAAGGAAGTTTTTGCCTGTTTTATTGACTACGAAAAGGCATTTGACAGGGTAAAACATGCTGACCTAATGAAAATGCTTACGGATTGTAACGTTGACACCAAAAACCAGAATTTCATAAAAAACCTGTATTGGTTCCAAACAGCAGAAATAAGACATGGGAATGAGAGATCTAATGCAATTGCCATTCAGCGTGGAGTACGACAAGGCTGTATCCTGTCGCCACTATTGTTTAATCTTTATTCCAACTAAATCTTTAAAAGAGCCCTAAGTAATACTGAGAAGGGTCTTAAGATCAACGGAGTTGTCATTAATAACATAAGATACGCAGATGATACTGTATTACTAGCTGACTGTATCGATGACCTCCAAGACCTATTAAATCTAGTTTATAATGCTGGTGAGCAACTGCGTCTAACAATCAACGTCAATAAAACAAAATGGATGACATTTGGACGACTAGATCACTCTTAATCAGTGATACAGTTAAATGGTTGCAATGTCGAAAAGGTCGAAAGATTTAGATACCTCGGCAGTATTCTCACGGAGACTCTTGACCCAGTTGTAGAGGTTAGGTGCAGAATTGAAGCAGCAAGAACTGCGTTCATTAAAATGAAATCCCTCTTCTGCAATGATAATATCAGCTTAAAACTAAGGCAGAGAATGCTAAAATATTATGTGTGGTCGGTCTTGTTGTATGGATGTGAAACATGGACCTTGAAAGTAAATACCATAAACAGGTTAGAGGCTTTTGAAATGTGGCTTCACCGGAGAATACTCAAAGTCCCATGGACCGACATGATCACCAACACAGAAATTCTCAGGCAGCCTAGAGCAGAGAGAGAACTGCTTAGATTAATAAAAATCAGGAAAATTTCATATCTGGGTCATGTACTTCGAGGGGAGAAGTATCACTTGCTCCAGTTAATATTGAAAGGCAAGATAGAGGGTCGCAGAGGGCCTGGTAGGAGACAAATGTCTGGGCTGCGAAATATACGAGAGTGGACCGGCATTAGAAGTGTGGAGGAGCTATTCCGGGCAGCGCAAGACAAAGAGATATTTTCTAGAGTGATCACCAACGTCGGGGGGACCTGATACGGCACATAAAGAGGAAGAAGAAGTAATTTGATGTTCGATACACTGACTATTTATAAATAGTTTTTACAACCTATGGGAGCCAGGTCAGGTCGTGACATATTAAATTGATGATTATTTGATAGTTTTGCGAAATTACATATTTTTTACTGCATTAGGAAGCTTGAGAAAATCGTCTTTATTTTATCGCTTAATTTATTTATTTATTTGTTAAGACATACACAGTACAATAAGATACAGTTAGATATTTTTAGTTATTGCATAGTTGTAGTACCTATTACGTATGTCCATAAAATATCATTACGTAATTTCGCCTGAGATTGTTATAAAAAGGAAGGAAGTGTATGGATAGATAATAATAAATGAATTGAAAACAAGAATTATAATAAGCTCACGAATTGTAATTGACTTTTAATACATAGGAGTTTTGAAAAATGATGTGAAATTATTTTTGAAATATGTCATGCTAAGAAATTTAATAAGTTATTTTTGTATGTTAGAAAGGAATATAGTTAAGCCGCATTAGTGACATAACAAAAAGTAATTTTTATTGAAACCTAAAGTATTTAATGCTGCAGGTAGTCAGGTCTCGCCCAATAACTTAAACCAATTCCTTTAAAAGGCTACATAAACGTAAATCTCCCGTGAATACCCCTACATACTCAAAGTGTTGTGCAACATACTCCTAGTGTTGTGCCATGCACATAAATGGAGATCTATTTTGGTTCCCTCCAATAAACACAAAATACGTTAAACCATTCACCTCATTAAACGAGAAACCCTTTTCATCACTCTTTGAATATACATTTGATTGCCTTTATTTAATTGCATTAAGAACATTAAATCTTGGCTTAAGGAATTACCGGAAAAAGAACTTACTAGCATATTTAAAACATCGTCGTAGAAGTTTCTGGAAACCCTTACCCAAAACATGAAGTCGAACCATAGAAGTCGCTGAAAAATTATTCAAAACCTAGTCCCCCTCAGCACAGGATCTCCTAGTGAGGAGGACTATAAAAATCTATATCAATTAATCATATAAATATATATAATTCTTATAAAAATGTTTAAAAAAATGTAATATAGTAACTAAATAAAAAAAAAAAAAAAAAAAAAAAATTAAATATAGCTCATCGCTATAAAAAAATAATTGGCTGAAAATAGCAAAGTCCTGATTTAACTCGACCGTTTGGAATTAAGTAAAAAAATATATTATTGTAGAAAGCAATCACTTTGTGGTATGACATATTTAATAAAATAAAATAAAATGCTTTTTTTAACCCTAGAAGCCTTATCTACGCATGCGAGGCGTACACACAATCTAAAATTCTCTTTCGCTTTCTAACTTCTTTAACTAACCCCGTGGCCGACGGGAGCTTGCCGATGGTACCTGTATCACTATGGTAAGTTCAGCCATTTTTGAGTTTTTGAGGTATAGTACGCCTGCGAGACGTGTGTTTAGGCTTTGTGTTACTTTTAGCTAAGATTATGTGTCTTTACTTTCGTTAATTTTTCGTACATTTTATGTTTATTTTGGCATTGTTTCAGATACGAATATGTCATGGTCTTATGTTTTAAACAGTGATGATATTTTGAAAATCTTAAAACAAGAAGATAGTCTTTCCCTTCACAAGCATCTACTCCCACTGAATAAACCGACTCGAAATTGCAGAGGCTGATTTCGCATCTGATTCTGCTCATGCTTCGCAATCTGCCAACTCATGGCGAATTCATCGTGTTCCTGGAAATATTCTTCGCGGTAAGAATGGACGCGGGATGTTTGGTCAACTAATAAGTGTCAATCATTTCACAGAACTTCAGCTATAAATACAGTCCGCACCTCTCGAGGTCTAGCTCAAATTACAAATTAAATCTAGTGGGCACTATTCGATCAAATAAGCGAGAAATCCACGAACAATTGAAGAACTCGAGATCTCGACCAGTTGGCAGTTGTACGTTTTGTTTTAATGGCCCTCTGACACTTCTATCGTACAAGCCAAAACCTGCAAAGACGGATTACCTTTTATCTTATTGTGATGAAAATGCAATACCTAGTAATTCAAGTGGCAAAGCTGACTTGATTCGTTTCTACAACCAAAAAAAAAGGATGAGTAGATTAGTTTGATCAAACAAGCTCCTCAGTGTCGTGTAGCCGTAAAACTAATAGATGGTCAATGGCTGTATTCTATGGTATCTTGAAGATGGCTTTTGTTAATTTTGCTGTAGTTTATGGCCACAACGAGATCAAATAAACCCTCAAACAAAAGAGAATTCATCAAGCAACTCAGCACAGATTCGGTTGATTGCCTTGGTTGGAGATGAGACTTAAAAATATAAGCAAAATTCTCGCAAAACCTACTGATTCAGGTAATAAACTTCAGGTAGGAGAACCAGAGCCCAAAAAACGTTAATACTGCGATTTTTGCTGCTAAAAAAAAGAGAATGTTGAAATTAGTGTGATGTAAGTGCAAAAAGTTGATGTCTGTGGATTGCTCGAAAATTATAGCTAGTAATTAAAAGCATGATTACTTTTAATGTTTGTCCCAAGAATAAGTAATTAATGTTAAAAAAATATATTTCACAAATATTTTCACATAATTTTTCTAAACTTCTATGTATTGACAGTCAATTACAATTCGTGAGCTTATTATAATTCTTGTTTTCAATTAATTTATTATTATCTATCCACACACTTCGTTCCTTTTATAACAATCTCAAGCGAAATTACTTAATGATATTTTAGGGACATACGTAAAAGGGACTACTACTATGTAATAACGAAAAATATCCTCAACTGTATCTTATTGTACTGTGTATGTCTTAATAAATAAATAAACATTATCAATATTGATTTCCAAATATTACAGCTTAGCTTCGGAGAATATTAATGACGACCCTCGTTGCATGGTGGTATGACTGTAATTTTGGGAGTTGCGGGCTCGTTTCACCTTTCTGAAATAAACAGATTTGTCGAATAAATTGGTCACCGGCCCGAACAGGAAATGGAATGAAAATAGGGATTAATCAAAAGCTACCGGACCCTAAAACCCAATAAAACCCACCCACCCAAACACATTAACAGGTTCAGGAAATATTTCATCACGTACGGCAAAATAATACGTTTATTAGTGCTGTAATCGGGTTGGTTTATTACCAGAATAGGAACTTTTCCAAAGTTAGGGTTGTGCATAACGTCCGAGGTTCAACGAATGCGGATTACTGAACTTACCGGAACACACACCGGAGTCGGAACTGAAACACAACAGGTCCGGCGAACATGATATATTCATGCAATCCCCGGACTGCGAAATAATCGGCTAATTACGTATGCGGAGGAAATAGTTAAATCTACGCTCTTCCCGAATAAAGCAACAAGCCCAGAGCAATTAATTTACTTTTAAGCGACTCTGTTGATTGCGCTTATTTGGTATCCACCAAATTTCATGAATCGTTGTGTTTAATTAGTAGAACTCCGTTTATTTTACAAAAAAAAAAACAATTTTAATATGTTATTATTAAGTTCTGGAAGTATTTTAGTTTTTTATTATAAAGCCATTTTCAAAACGTAGGCCACGTTGGGACGACTTTTTTTTAATTATATATTATGAATAATACAAAAAAATATTATGGAAAGGCCTGGAGAACGAAAAATATTTGGTTTGTAATTAGGTAGGTAGATATTTAAGAACCTACTTACAAACTTCGTGATTTTGGAGGAAATTTTGTTTTTATTTGTTAAATAAAACAAAGTTACGAACGTACTTTTTCAATATGACGTCTACTGTTTACAGAACTAGTGGTTTTAATTGCCGATGGTGGTGGTGTAAAATATAATGTGATATCTTTAACGATGTTAGAATACAAACTATGGCTATTTTGTCTATTCCCACGGTATTTAATAAAAAGTCAATTGACTCCAAGCAAAGATCTAAACATCCTTTCCAGGAAATTCTGAAGGTTTGTTTTCGTTGTGAAGATAGTTAGTCCTCAATAGAAGTCAGCATGTCTCGCGCGCTAATATGGTTCGTGCACTTCCTTCTCTTGTCTGGGTCCAGCCATCGGCAAGTGATTACAGCCATCAAGCTCCATTAGCGTGAAAGCCTTTATTTGAGGAAGCCGGGCAAAATGTCAGCCGTTGCCGACTCTCCACGTAAACCTGCGCATCTTTTTTCCGAACACTGAATTCATTTTACAAATAATTAATTCTTATGCATTGTCTGCAGAATAATTAGTAGTGTATGGAGTAAAACTCAATATTGAGTTTTCACGATGTGTAATAAATATAAAATATAAAGGTAGTTCACTTAATGATATTAGTTTACCCATCCAACGGCAGCTTGAACTAACTTTTTTACCATTATTCGCTATTTACCGAAGCACAAAATATACGTTCGGTTTTTTACTGTAATTTTTAACAGTGAAATTTCAACTTGGGAAATACTGTAAATAGTAAATTTTCCGTTTACCTTTATCTGTATACGCGTGTATCGGCACGTACCTGAAAGACTTTATAAAAGGCTGGTTAAAGTCTTTCGGGTGTTTACTGTTGACTCTTACTCGGTTGCTGATTTCTATGCCTAATGGTTTTTTGTTGTTTTTATCTTTTCATCTTCGTATAAGAAAATAAATAACATTTTGAAATCATCCTGGTTTTCTGCAACACAGAGGATATGCTTCTATTTTGGCTCATCATCTTGGAGGTCTTGTTTCGTGAAGTAACACTAGTTCCGGGATTTTGGGTTATCTTTGAGTTCCACGTTTTAAAATCTAACGCGAAGTCTGATATCATCGTTGATAAATCAGAGTTTTATTTTATTATTATTAAATCATACTATAATACAGAGGACATTTTTAGACAAAGCGTCGTATAAAAACAACCTCTTTTTGAAGCGAGAAACCTTCCTTTTCTGGATTGCTCTATTCGGTGTCATCGGGATGCAAGTCATCCTCTTTTCCCTAAACAGAAAATGATTAATTCATGTTATTCCACAAATAGCACAAAACTACCTCACAAAACAGGAGAAATGTCTGTAATGACTTTAATCCACTCTACCTCGAGCTTTGTTGTAAATATTTGAGTCGAGTGCCGCCACAACCCCACAATACATACATAAAACACTTCTACATTTGCGCTCTGCACCTTTTTTAGTAGTTGCTGCACAAAGCTTGTATTGTTATACACCCTCAACACCACCAAAGTCCTAATTCTAGCGGTCGCGAGCTTTGGCTTGAAGGCTTCGCTTTCTGAAGTGAACTTTGCTGTAATTTGTTCAGTGTACTATATTAGACGGCGATTTATTAAAAATTCTTTTCGACGTTTTATTTTTTCGTATTTATTTTTTTAATCATGATTATGGCCTATTGGATCAACTGTATATTTTTTTATCTGGTTTCCTAGCTAATCGAAGGATAGCTGTTATTCGGGGAATTTTCACAAAAGATTTTAAAATCTGTAAATTTAAGCTTAGTTTTTTGATTAACTGTGAACAGTATTGCTGTCGAGTTAATATTGCCTACATTAATGTAATGAATAATCAATATTAGCATTTTAACTTACCTATGCTTTGTTTAATAAAAAACTTATTACATTTAGTAGCATATTTTAAAATGGGGAATAATATTAATAGCAGAAAAAAATAGGACAATAAATTGAAAATTTTCTATCCGAAATATTCATTATTTTAAAATGAAATGCGCCGTAGAAAATGGTTTGAGTTATACTATTCATTTTGGTGTTTACGATCTAGAAAATTGACAAAAAGAGATGATGGAAGATTCCATCCAAGTTTTCCAATTTTATGCCTCAGGCGTCACTTTTTGAAAAATAATTTCTGTTCAATAGATTTATAATTTCCCTTGCGAACGTAAACATTGCTCAGTTCCCGCCCATACTTGGTAAATATAATTTTATGAGTGAGAAGATAATCGTATTATAACGTGAATTCATAAAATATTAAAATATTATGAGTAAGTGAACGGGACATGTTTTGTCATTTTTTTGTGTTGTATGGCGGCGAATAAATAGAGAGTAACGATGGAAATTTCGAGATTATAATATATCATAAAGCGTACAGCCAAAACATTAATATCCAGTGGTCAAATATATACCTACCAGTGGCGAGCAGTCGATAAAGTGAATGCCTTGTGAAAACTCAAATCGAATGATAAAAGTACTAATTTTCCTTTTCCGCAGAATTGCTTACTTTGAAATAGCCTAAAAAAGTCATGACTCAAAACTATCCCTTGTCAAAAAGTAACACACGTTACTATCATCTATATTGCAATGTAAGTTACTACCACCTTTAGAGTAATGCCCGTTAATATCACATATTTATTTATCTAAAATTATTATTATGCAACGACAAAAGAAATATATTTATAACTTTACATCAAAAGGGTCGTTATTTTGTTTGTTTCCGCCAGCCGGCCTTTTCAGCTGTTTTCGAATGCCGGCAATACTATGAACAACTGGACTTAAAGGAAACCCCGTGAAAGATATCTTTTGAAAGGTTTGTCCATTCTAATGTTTGAACAGCAGTAATTTCTCATTATTATAAACGTGGCGGGGGAGGTTGGGGTGAAATTGAAACGCCTCCCGTCGTCTCGTTTACCCCGGGGCGCACAAACGTCCATTCCTCGTGCAAATAATATTCCTAATTAAGATGTATTTCGGTGTTTATTGAGATAATTCATTTTAACTAAGCCGTACAGGATCACGTTTTCACATCGGCGTATATTTCACGTTCATTGGAGGACAAGGCCAAAATTTAATAAAAATCACAAAGAATTTAAATAAACTTCTGACGGTTCATCAAAAAATCTGAAGTAATTTAAAATTTTGGGAGGCAGGTATGGGTACCGCAGCCCAGAAACCATTCATTGGATAACCAACACCTCTACCATAGATTACCCTTTTGGTTCGCTGCATTTGGTGACTTAGCAGGAGTACCCAGGAGCCCGGATCGGGAGAAACAATTGAGGGAGAGCCTTTTACCTCTTCAGCGGGACTTTTTAAACCCATCGCTTTGTACCGCAGTGGAAGGGATGGATTCTTACGGCATTCCTAGACATAATGACCTCCAGATTCCCACCCACCGTTCATACCCTTTTCCTTCACATTACTTCCTTTCTCTCTTTTCCTAAAAAGGAGCCTACACACAGCTTCCCCAAAGCTGACATAGGCTCTGATGGAAAATATTTTCCTGTGGTTATACAGCTTCTTGACAAATGTGGCTTGTTGCCTTTTGCAATGCGGTGAAATTAAAGATGTTTGATGCATTCCACCTACCTTTATGACTAGGCTTTTTGCCTTCTGCAATGCGGTGAAATTAAAGATGTTTGATGCATTCCACCTACCTTTATGACTAGGCTTGTTGCCTTCTGCAATGCGGTGAAATTAAAGATGTTTGATGCATTCCACCTACCTTTATGACTAGGCTTGTTGCCTTCTGCAATGCGGTGAAATTAAAGATGCTTGATGCATTCCACCTACCTTTATGACTAGGCTTGTTGCCTTCTGCAATGCGGTGAAATTAAAGATGTTTGATGCATTCCACCTACCTTTATGTCTAGGCTTGTTGCCTTCTGCAATGCGGTGAAATTAAAGATGTTTGATGCATTCCACCTACCTTTATGACTAGGCTTGTTGCCTTCTGCAATGCGGTGAAATTAAAGATGCTTGATGCATTCCATCTACCTTTATGACTAGGCTTGTTGCTTTCTGCAATGCGGTGAAATTAAAGATGTTTGATGCATTCCACCTACTTTTATGACTAGGCTTGTTGCCTTCTGCAATGCGGTGAAATTAAAGATGCTTGATGCATTCCACCTACCTTTATGACTAGGCTTGTTGCCTTCTGCAATGCGGTGAAATTAAAGATGTTTGATGCATTCCACCTACCTTTATGACTAGGCTTGTTGCCTTCTGCAATGCGGTGAAATTAAAGATGTTTGATGCATTCCACCTACCTTTATGACTAGGCTTGTTGCCTTCTGCAATGCGGTGAAATTAAAGATGCTTGATGCATTCCATCTACCTTTATGACTAGGCTTGTTGCCTTCTGCAATGCGGTGAAATTAAAGATGTTTGATGCATTCCACCTACCTTTATGACTAGGCTTGTTGCTTTCTGCAATGCGGTGAAATTAAAGATGTTTGATGCATTCCACCTACCTTTATGACTAGGCTTGTTGCCTTCTGCAATGCGGTGAAATTAAAGATGCTTGATGCATTCCATCTACCTTTATGACTAGGCTTGTTGCCTTCTGCAATGCGGTGAAATTAAAGATGCTTGATGCATTCCACCTACCTTTATGACTAGGCTTGTTGCTTTCTGCAATGCGGTGAAATTAAAGATGCTTGATGCATTCCACCTACCTTTATGACTAGGCTTGTTGCTTTCTGCAATTCGGTGAAATTAAAGATGTTTGATGCATTCCATCTGCCTTCAGGACTAGGAGTTATTGAAAGGTGCTTGTATTTAGCCCCTCAGTTTAACATAATTTGTGTCAATTTCCACTTTGTAATAAAATCCAAATAAATAGAATGTTTCTGGACGTACCGAAACATTTTTAGAAAGGTGACGAATTACATTTTCAAATTTAATGTATAGAAATATATTTAATTTTTTAAATATTGATTTTTTTCTCAAATTGCGGTCGGAACCTTTGGTTTCATAGAGGTGTATGTTTTGATTCTTCTGGGGTTAAGTTCTAAATCTCTGAATAGTATAACAGATTTTGATTACAATTTTGATAAGAATATCCATCATAATTTAGAAAATTTCTTCCGGAAGGTTTTATTAATATTATTATAATCACGGAAAGTTGAGAAAAATCGATGTTTTGATGAGAAAAAATCTAAAAAAATATTTTTTTCGGAGTCACATTGCTAATGCTGACTAAACCTTATGAAATACATCAATATAATGCACTACGGATCTGTATATTTTAAAAAGGCTTAAGAAAATTCGGCGATGGTACCCCCAGCAACGCCGGGTACCCGTCAGTTAGTTAATCTCTAAATATTATAAATCTGTTTGTGCGCTTAGTTCTTCCAAACTACGCAACGGATTTTGAAAGGCTTTTCACAATCATTTAGAACATTTTTCGCGGAAGACTTATACATATAAAACATGCAAATAAGCTGAAAAAACTGTGAAATTTTTAAGAATTAGCGTAAAATACACTTTGACTCAAACAGATTTGGTTGTGTGGTATATTATTGTATGAAAAATCAGTTTTAAAAATATATGTTTATCTATTATTTTTTTTTTTTTGCAATGTTTAGCGTATATGTTAATCTGTACACATCCGTTCGTAATTTTAAAGTTTCTATGTATGGTAGTATTTCTAAAATTATTTAATGTTAAAAACTTCCCTCTCCCTAAACTCGAGTTATTCTGAATTAGGGAGGTATTAGTAAAACAAAAATATATATAAAGGGTTTTCATCATCTAAGTTGTCACAACCGGGAGCGGAAATATATATATATATATATATTTCCGCTATATATATATACACGGTGTCCGGAAAATCGTAGTACAAGCGGGAAACTGGAGAATCTACACCACATGGGGATCCCAAATAAACATAAAGTTTTTTGATTTGAGCATTTTCACAAAAAAAAAAAAAACCAAAAAAAATATTTTTCGGCTATTTTAGGGTTACTGTTTTTTCTGGTGTTTGGGGTTGAACAACAGATGTTTTAACCCCGCAGAGCAGAAATATTTTATGGTTACACCGGATTAAATGAAGGGTGATTTCAAAATAATGCTTCAAATCCGAGTTTCTTCATTTGTTTTACTTTCAAATAGTTTTAATTAGTTGGGTACAAAATTGACTCCAAATGTGATGTAGATTCACCAGTTTCCCGCTTGTACTACGAGTTTCCGGACACCCTGTATATAATCAAATGTAATGTAACTATAATCAAATGCAAATGCAAATCATCTTGAGTGGTGAGGCCCATTTCCACCTCGGTAGCTTCGTCAACAAGCAAAATTGTCGCATCCGGGGCCCAAAACCCAAAAAGAAACCCAAGATTTATTGTTGAAAAGCCTCTTTATTCTCAACGTGTGACTTTTGGTGCGGTTTATGGTCCGGCGGAGTCATTGGACCTTACTTTTTCGAAAATGAGCCTGGAGCAACAGTTACGGTAAATGGATTGCGCATCGAGAGATGCTTAATGATTTGTTATGGCCGGAATTAGATGGTATTGATCTGGACAACGTTTAGTTTCAATAAAACGGCGCTACGTGCCACACAAGCAACGAAACCATTCATCTTTTACTATTGAATATCAAAATAACACCTCTTATTGGAAAACCCTGTATATATTTTTTTATAGAAAGTATTTATATAAAATACATGTATTTTATAGAAAGTAGAGAAACGTCGATGTTTATCATAGAATACAAAACCTCAAAACTCCAAATCATTCAAAACCCCCCACGCAAGCAACGCCGGGTGCACTTTCGCTAGTTTGAATATAAAGCGTGGGATTTTCTCTTTCTAACAACGCTTAGATCATATTTCTATGCATTTTTTATGTGACACCTCACAAGAGCGCCCCTGTCTCAACCTACCCCTGGTTGGGCAGCATTGTGAGGCGGTTTAAGGTAGGGGCTGTAAGAAAGGCTTTATAAATGTGGGACTTGAAGATGCCCAGATTAAATTAAAGAGGAAAAACAGATTACGGTAGCTCAAAATCAAAGGTGGCACCCAAATTCAATTGTTGGGCGTACTTAAGACTTGTACAGGATATTGGCAGCTGATTACTATTGAAGAATCTGCTAGTCCTATACAAATACAAGACGCCCTGTTCTTGTGCGCCAGATTTACTTAGGCTACTATAGAGCCTCGATACTTACTCCAAGCGTTTCAATGGAGTCTTTATTGGGGAGGGTGCTTCCATCGCCATCACAGTAAGAGAGGCACAATGATTTATATGAGACAATTAGAGCTGTTCCCAAAACTGAACAAATTAATTTACTGGTTTTGAAAGAGCTAAATTCCCACAACTCATCGTGTAATAAACATAACAGTTTGATGGAACCTCATAAATCTCAAGTTCAATTTTTTTTTTGTGTAGAAAATTTGTAAAACATTTTAATGTTATTTTACTTCTGGAACAAATTCAGAGCTCATTCTAGCCTTTCTTACTGATTTCAAGGAAAAACTAACATGTTTTGTTATGACAAAATGGTGCATTAAGTATTTCTGTACATTTGCTACGCAAAAAGTTTTCAATAATATAAACATACGTTTAAATAAATTAATGTTTCTTTCTTTTTCCTATATCATTCTTTCGATTTCGTAGAAAATGTCAAAGTTTGTTTTTTATTAGTGCCAAGAGTGCTTAGAGAGTACTTTGAACGGTAGAACAAGTCGAAGAGAAAGCTCTGCACTGGAATGAGACATAATGTAGTTTTTAACAGTAATCATATAGATTTCATGATACTACACGAAGTGAATGATAGAAAAAGTTGGGGTTGCCCGAGGAAGACATGAATCAAATACATAATTGTGGTAAAATTAGACGTAAATATGAACAAAGAAAGAGGTGTAAAGAGAATGTACGAATTGGAAGTAAACGGTTGAAGAGATCGAAGACGTCAAAGGAAGTGAAATAAATTTTTAGATTTACTCAAGAATTCACGACCTCTAAACATTACCCCAAACCATTTATACAGTCGTCTACATATATGAATACGTATTATATAGTCAATTACTCTAAAATTCACAACCTCAAAACTTTGCCCCACACTAGTGATTAAATAAAACGCGATTTCAAATAGTTGGCTTCATTCCTTTTTTATTTGTAGCCACGGTACTGTTTAGAGGCGTCGTTTATCTGTAATTTGTAGCCACTGTACTGTTTAGAGGCGTCGTTTATCTGTTATTTGTAGCCACGGTGCTTTTTAGAGGCGTCGCGTCGTTTATCTGTAATTTTTGTGATAAATAATGTTAGAAGTCGAAAATATTTTTCGAAAAAATCAAGGGTAGTTTCTTTCTGCCTTTTCCGGGTAGATAGTGTACAAAAGTCTATCAAATACCATCTTCCCCCGGTCCTTGATTGCGCCACTCTAAGACGGGAGATTGTTGGTAGGGGTTATTAATGGGCGGGAACTTTGACATCTCATCGGGCCACTAAGTAAACACAGTTAAGTAGGCGGGACTCGCCGGCATTACTTTTTGCACATCCCTGAGACCCCTTGATTTTAGCCAATTCTCTTGACTTCGAGTTCTGAATGCTAACTATTTCAAAATAACATATCACTAATGCTTGTGAAATAAATACTCTGTCATCGATTTTTCGAAAACTAAATACTACAGAGCTTAGACGTAAACTGGTCATTCATAGTGGTTATAATGTTTAAAAGGTAAATTTCACATTTTTACTACCCGGCTTCGTCCGAGATTGCTTGAATTATTTCATGAAATGGAGCAAACATAATCATATGTTGAAGTGAAACTTCTTTAGGCGCGTAATGAATTTTCGGGGACGGAGTAAAACCGAGTCACGATCGAAACGAAAATGCGGGTACCCCCACCACCGATTAAAGTTCATTTGATCTAGTCAAAGTTTTGAAGTAACATATAAATGCTTCTTAGCTCATCCCGACAACTGGCGTTGGTGGTGTAATGGTCAGCATATCTGCCTTCCAAGCAGTTGATCCGAGTTCGATTCTCGGCCATCGCACATTATTTTTTTGTTTTTAACGCCTTTTTCATTCAATATCTTATTTTTTAGTAGGTCAGAACATTTTTTAAAAGAAAATAATATTGCAAAATAATAAAAACACTTATCTCACTGTGATAAAACATTACTCCGCTAGAGCGCGCTTTGCGTTATTGTGTTGGATTAAAATTATTATCTAATCCGTATATTATGATAATTGTATTACATTTATTTAATTAATTTATTTATTTTGATAATATGTAATAATTTTCAAAGTTTTGAAGTAACATATAAATGCTTCTTAGCTCATCCCGACAACTGGCGTTGGTGGTGTAATGGTCAGCATAGTTGCCTTCCAAGCAGTTGATCCGAGTTCGATTCTCGGCCATCGCACATTATTTTTTTGTTTTTAACGCCTTTTTCATTCAATATCTTATTTTTTAGTAGGTCAGAACATTTTTTAAAAGAAAATAATATTGCAAAATAATAAAAACACTTATCTCACTGTGATAAAACATTACTCCGCTAGAGCGCGCTTTGCGTTATTGTGTTGGATTAAAATTATTATCTAATCCGTATATTATGATAATTGTATTACATTTATTTAATTAATTTATTTATTTTGATAATATGTAATAATTTACAGAAAAAAAAATTAAAACCATCTCCCTCTGATAAAATATCCGTTCGCTAGAGCGCACTACGCGATCTTGTGTGGGATTCTATTTCTGTACATTGTACATTATTTTTAAAAATATATTATATTGAAGTGAAACTTCTTTAGGCGCGTAATTCGGGGACGGAGTAAAACCGAGTCAGTATCGACACGAAAATGCGGGTACCCCCACCACCGCTCACCGTTCACTGTCCCTCTCTCACCATATGCGCTTGTTGAGGTGGGGGAGCCGCTCACGAACGTTCTCTCTCTTCTCTTCTTTCCTCTCTCTCAGACACCAGCGAACTGCGCCACGCCAAGCATCAGCTGCTTGGTTAGTATACTGCGTCGTGAGTGTAATACGAGTGAAATACGTAATTGATTGTGGTTCATACGGTTTAACAAAAGAAGTTTCACTTCTGTCTTGCGTAGGCTTGACACACCCACTTTTTTTTTTTTTTACAGTTAACTTATTATTAGGTATTTTTATCACGGATTCTCAAACTAATGTTCGAAACAGAAAAATCAGAAAAGATACAGTCGCAACTTGGATTCGAACCCAGGACCCTAGACTTGCTGGGGCGCTACTCTACCACTGAGCTATTCCGACCCTATTTCCTTCGATCGTATTTAACTGTTTCATACTTCGATTAAGAAATGCCAAAACTATCTTCATGTATTTTTACTAACTGCTATCTTTATGTATGATCGCAAGATTCTTCCCGAACTAAATGCAATCTAGAAAGTGTTTAAAACATACATTTTTATTTTAATGTGTGACATCTTTTGTCTTTTCTGCAAATCTAGGATGAATATACTTGTTCTTGCTTTATTATTTTATTTTAATTTAATGTTTTACTCATAGAGTTATTTAAAAAAATACAAATACCTACATGTTTTAAATAAAGTCAAAAAGTAGTGTTTGTTTCATTTTAAACTATGTCAAACCACTAATAGCCTTACTTATTAACGTGGTGTAAATATTACGCGGCGCGTAAGGTCAGAACGGTGAGAATCTTATAACAATGGCGTTTTTTTAACTCCATTAAACGGTCTCAAACCAGGTTCAAGGCCGGAAGTGTAAGTATCTAATTAGTAAGACGGTAAGTGATTGCTTTTTATGAAGACAAATATTTTTAATCTTCATTGTTTAAAATAACATTGACCTAACTACTAGTTTTGTGAACAGTTTAAGAACCTTTAAAAGAGCATGTTTCTAACTTTATTTTATTTAATTAATTAAATCAAAAATTTCTTCTAAAATCGTAAGATTTGTACTTAAATACCTAACTGCTTAAATATATTCACTATAATATTTTGTGTAACTGTATTTAATGTCAAATAAGGAATTACACAGTTTGTCTAATGAAACCTGTCTCAACGAAAATAAATAATTATTTCATTGATTTTTTTTCATGCAGATAGGTAACGTAATATTAAGAAGCTCGGTCAAAGTAAGCCATCTAGTCAAGTAAGGCTTGCTTGAATGACAGTTGAAATGCCAAACGGCGTAGTTAAAACCGGATATCGCTCAATATTGACACCGGAAATTATATTTACATTGAAACTTTTTGATGAGTCTGAGATTTCAATAATAATAAGAATAATGATTTCTTTTTGTAATATGTATTTGAAAATAAAATATATGCCGAGAAATGTAATTTTTGGATATTCGTTTGATGTTTGATGTTCATCTTTTAACAACTACCTATCATATTTCTTCTGAAGAAACTTTCTATTCAGTGATTAGATTTTGTCAGATATGTATTTTTTTAATGTGGTTACAAATGAATTATTTTCTTCACAAAACCCCCGAATGGTTTTTTCCAGAATTTTTAAAATTCCAAATTTTCCAAGTAGTGACATAAATATTTTTCCTTACTAATTAATTTGATCTGTATCTTGCTCCCTGTGACCTGATAGACACCTGTGGCACTAATTGCGGTGCTTTCTCTCAGGATGGTTAATGTGACCTCCTGTTATCCACTTCATCAGTCAACAGAACTTTATTCAGGTTGCCGTTGGTTGCTCTCTCCGGGCAATTTGCCAGTTTTACCAGAACAATTCAAAGATGATATTGAAACGTTATTATTTATAAAGTTATACACAGTCAGTAGATATTCATGGCCAATAGTAGATCTCGAAAAAAAATTATCATTTAATTGGTACTTCCAAACAGTACGAAAAGTACGAGAACAAAATTATAATCAGCTTATTTTCATAATCTTTTTATAATCTTATTAATACTTATTATCAAAGATACATTTTTTTGCTTGTGTCCTGCATAATTCTGGTTCAATGAACCCTGAACGAAATTTAATGTTTATTTCAAATTATCGTAATAATTAAAGAATGCTGAGGATATTTTATGTATTTCAGTGACGAAGATATAAGCTACCAAAAGCGTTAGAATTCAGATTGTCCACAGACTAGTCATTTTTCACGGATTTGAGTTGGTTATGATTATATTTTTGATAGGATGGCTAGTGGCACTTTATTTAGCACACAAAAAATCCAAAATTTATATGAGAAGAGTGAAAAAAATGAAGGCTGGAAATTTTAATACGTCGATGTTATAAATAAATGTAATTAATTATGTGACCTGATCATTCTCATGATTTCTTGGATGGTACTAATCTCTACTTTGTTTATGAATTCATCAATTTCCGACAAATCTAACGACCATTTCTTTTACCACGCCATCAACAACTCGGTTTTCTTCGAAGAGAAACGTTGGGAATTTAAATGTCAATGAATGCAGTTAGTTTCCTGGCAAAATAATGTTCACTAGCAGTTAAAAACCCGCTCCGCGGGTTTTTTTCTGCTAGGCCCTTCGGGCGGCACTTGGTTGGGCTTCGCCCAGTTTAAGTGATACTAACAACAATTATATTTAATAGGTAGATATTAGGTCATTCACAGAGAGGGTGAGTATATATTGTTAAATCACGGAACAGGAAGGAGTTTAGGCATATAAGAATGACAGTTGTTCGGCTAAAACTTTACCTTTCCCGAATAATTGCCTAAATGGCTAAATGTAAATTAATATAGGTAATTATTCGGAATCGCTGGACACGGAAAAATACGAAATATTTTTAAATAATACCTTCTGATTTACCTTAATTACTATAAAAGGAATCGAACAGCATTTGGGAAATTTTTAATTTTAGCTTTTTAATTTTTAATTACGTAAAATGAAAATTCGCTTTCGCTGTATGGGATAACAGACTGAATAATTTATGTTGATAACATTTTCTTTTGTCGGTATTCCTGAAATGAACGGCTAGAGACAATTGAAAAACGTAAATTAAAAAGTTATAATGTAATACAATATTCCGGCAAAATAGTGCCTACTTAAAAAACACAAATGATTTATTTCGCTATTATTATCATTATTATTTTATTTAACCTCACCTATAATAACCTAACCTAACCTACAATAATCCAGCCTAACCTATAAAAATCCAACCTAACCTATAATAACCCAACCTAACCTAACCCGTAATAACCTAACTAACGTTACCTAACCTAACATAACCTGACTAATCCTAACCTATAATAATCCAACTTAATCTAACCTAACCTATAAACTAACTTGAACTATACTAATCCAACCTAACCTAACCTAACCTAGCATAACCCAACCTAACCTATCCTAACCTATAATAACCTTTTTTTTAAATATTTCCTTACTTGTAAAAGAAACCAAAATACCTTTATTTTATTTTTCGAGCTTGGCTAAAATAGTACCACCTACCTAGTATTTGCATAGAGTAAATGGTAAAAATTCTAGCCACTCATATCAGGAATACCAAAAAAAGAAAATATCATCAATAGAAATTATTCCGGCTGTCATCCAATACAACGAAAGCGAATTTTAATTTTACGTAATTAAAAATTAAAATGCTAAAATTAAAAAATTCCCAAATGCATTCAGATTCCTTTTATATTAATTAAGGTAAATCCGAAGAATTATGTCCAGCGATTCCGAATAATACCTTAATATAATGTATATTATATACCTGGCAAAATGATTGTTTTATTAAACATATAAGTACATGTCAGATTAGAGATTTGTTGACTAATTTTACAATCAACGAAGCGTTTCTATCTTCCGATTGTCTTACATGTTATTTTATTGAGTTGGCAGTGCCTATACTTCCGCGTATTGTTAACTTCATGTCGGTGTTCTGTCAAATAGTGCGAAATTATTATTTACGTAAATAATATTAAATATCAATATTTTTCAAAATCGTACATGCAAAGACTTGTTGTTTATTGTCATTAAGTTGAATCAAATGTTTGTTTTATTTGTAAATGCGTATTAAAACTGTAGTTTCACGTAAATAATTACCGTTGTTTGAATAAATGAAATTGTACGTATTTGTATATCGCTCTTATGCGCTCTGTCGGCCAATAGCAAAACTACTCCAGCGGCCGGTAAAGGAGGGATTGACATTTTTAAGGAACCCTGGAATGTCTGATTCTTGACAGACGTCAAATATATAAAACGTAATTGTGGATAATTTTTACTGTAATGTAATTAATCCAATGCATTGTGAACTTTCTAAAACATATTTTCTTCGATATTATCTAAAAATTATTTGAGCAGAAAAGATGCTTTTGAAGAAATCTGCGGATCCTATTTTAGTATTAAATCGGGTCATAATTTTGAAGTTAGCGGAATTTAACCGAAACAAACAATTTAAATTTGACCAATCAGAGGGCCTACATCGTCCAGACGCTAGGACAATAATACTATCAGATTATTTAGTCCCAGTAGTAATCCTAAAAGCCTCTTTTCAAACCATGATAAATTAATAATATAGCTTTAGGTGTCAAACCAAGACCTAATCCTTCATTTAAAATGTACTTACAAGTGGCACATCGCTCATGAAAAGGCAGAAAGTGTTGATTTCGATAATCATTGATAATCTATTACATTTTTGGTTGCAAAACACACTGGCAAATATACTTCTGATAACGGTACATTAAGTAAAATAAAATATCTTATCTTGTGATTTTATTGATCTTCCAAAACTCGCAACCAGGTCATATGAAATACATCCGCCAGAAGCCAACTAATTATAATTTTATATTATTTAGAAGACTTGCTAAAACAGTTCACAAATACAAATGATTTTTTCTTATCAATGCAATAATATGACAAATAATAATAATACGATTCTGTGCTTCAAAATAGAAAGAAAAGAGTCCATTAAAGTATTCAGCTGAAAAATGATCGAGTCGTTCACTGAAATATTCCTCAAATTAAAACGTGTTCTTCTTCAATTTAGAATTATTCAAACCAAATCTCTGCCAAGGCTGTAGTAACTGATTTTTTAACAAACTGGGCGTCTAAATAAATCTTTGTTTTATAGTTTTAAGATAAGCTCGGCGGCGATTAGATTAAGCTTGAGTTTCGCGCCAAACATATGGAGAGAGTCGAAATATCTTGAGACGAATTTGAAAGCGTGTAATATAATTATTCGAGGCAGCGATGTGACGACACGGATCGGTATTCTGAATCAACTATAGATGTTCATGGTAGCCTCTATGGGTTAAAGAAATTTGGCAATCTCGGCGTGTGATAAATTATATCATTACTATATGTACTTGTTGTAATCTGCAACGCGAACTTGATCGCGAAGTGATTTAGCCCAAGACGAGTAAAATGTGTACTTGTTATACGGAGGAAAAAGGATGGCATTAAATTTGAATGTTAAACATTTGAGCTTTCTACAGAAGGTAATAGGATATTCCAATTCATGCTTTATACATGCAAATTACGAAAAAAACTGTCCCGTCGACTTTCCGTTCTGACTTTTACATGATTAAAAAGCATGCATAATTAAAAAGTCCCGCGGCTAAGAAAATTAATTATATGTTCATTTCCTTCACGGCTGCGTTATTTACTTTATTCACTGAGTTTGCTTAAGCTGGTATGATGTTTGCCGTATTATAGACAATTATCGATTATTTTATTTTTTTGAATAACACAATGAGTAAAATGTCGAATCGTAATATTTAATTATTGAAGACAATATTAGCGATTCCTAAACGAAAATTTGAAACAGAAATATCAGAAAAAGATACGGTCACATCTAGGACCAAAACCCAGGACCATTGCCTTGCCGGGGCACCACTCTATCAACTGAGCTGATGGGACCCTTTCGAATTTTCATTTCAAAAAATTTCGTTTCATATAAATAATAATTTACATAACATTTACACACTTTAACAAACCTTGGAAATCACAAAACTTGAAAGTGTATCGAAAGCTTTTACATGCAAATATTTTAATAAGATGCAAATAAATTAAATGCGTGGTGTTATCTCTTTCTAACTCTAACACTATTGAATCATAAGGTTTTTAAAATAATTACAATGATCGGTATCAGTGAAATAACTCTATGAGATATGTGGCGACTGATTATATACATTATATACTCCAAATTACGCTTCTTGAATCACATTAATAGCATTACCAGTAAGGGATTACAAATGCTTGGATTTATTCTCAGAATCGCTAAAGACTTTAATAACATAAAATTACTATACACGTCTCTGGTTAGAAGTCAGGTTGAATACAATGCAACCATTTGGTGTCCTCATTTCAACTCTCATTGTTCACAAATTGAAAAAATCCAAAATAATTTTTTACGTTTTATTAATTTCAAAATTGGTTTTCCTATTATTGAAATCAATTATGTTAATTTACGCATTAAACTTAACTTATCGAAATTATCTGAAAGGCGAAAAATATTTGATCTCCTTTTATTATATAAAATTGTGCATTGAAGGTTAGACTGCCCTGACACCATAAACTTGCTATCTTTACATATACCTCCAAAATATACTAGACGGAATATTTTATTCTACAACAATAACTTCGCTACGAATTCTGTGTTAGAAAGAATACATAGGTTGGGCAATAAACTAAGTGATGTCGCTGACATATTTAATTTAAACTTCAATACATTTAAAGCCAAATTAGTCCACCACTTTTTAAATGTAAATAATGTATGAGAAATCATTATATTTTATTTCGAATTTCTATTGTTTGTTTTATACTGTTGTTAAAAAAGAAATTTGTAATTTTTATGTACTTAAAAGCCCAATAGGGCGTCAATAAATAAATAAATAAATTTTAGCTGACGGGTTTAGTTGGTATATTCTAGGAAATGATTTGAGATAAAGATAAACGATCTATAAAAACTCAAGTAATCGTTGGAAATTTTAAGTCTTTCGGAGTGTTTCTTTTTTGTGGGTTTAATGTTTCGGAATTGTATTTTGAAGTGTTATAGGTCTAATAGAGATAATATTTAGATTTGTTTCAATTCGTGTTTTATCTATATTTTTTTCCATAAAGTTCAATAGAGTAGGTACTATTCTAAGCATGCACTCGGCATTGACTGACGCCAGTAAACTCATATTACTCGTGAAATGTGCTCCACAACTGTGTTTTAGAACATAATTTTCCTTTTTAATATCATGGTGCAAAGTTGTACCAAAAGGTTATTTTACAATAATTTTGAAAAATAAAGAAAAGTACATTCTTTCGTAGATAAGACTCCCAAAATACTTTAAATTTGTTTATCATACCCTACTTAACAATTGAAGATTATATTACAACTAGGTAACATAATGCACGATATAATGATTTCTGTTTTTTTGGGGGCAATCTATGCCCACTGTGCGGTTTTTTTTTAATGATGGCAGGGAATCAAAAATGTGTCGAGAACTCAGTTGGGACAAAGGTATTCAATGTTTGGATAGTATGGAAAATTGATGAGTTTTCTGCAGCGTTTTTCGTCGTTTAATCTATAAAATAACATGGCGGTAACCTAACATTTATTCAAATTCACTTTACAATAAATTATAATTCCTTTCTGTCTTACGATATAGAAAAATTCTCGTCACAAATCATAAATTTTTGGCATTTCAATTTTAATGTAGGATTTTTTTTTTTTTTGGTTAATTAATTATTTAAAAGCATTAACAGTAATAATACTTAGGTAGGTACTGTGCCTCTACTAGGCTAAGCTCTATGGCAAGGGGAATGGTTTATTTAATTAAAGTGCGACTTTAATTATCCGTCGGCCATTACTTTTTATACACCATTAAACAAAAAGATAAGTTATTACATCAATAATGTTATAGCTTCATGATCAATTAAAACACGTATTTTCATAACTAATGGACTTATTTATTTCCCTTTTCATTCAATTCCTTTTAAATGTATTTTGTCACAAGCCAACAATATTAATTAGAGGAATTTACCAATGAGGTATTTCTATATTTAACAAGTGTGCTAGAGACCAACGTTTTATTTTACGATAATATTGAATAAAAACTAATTTATTATGTTTAATAAAAACGAAGGATGGGTTTTTACACAGAATTTGAATTTATCAAATGTCAACGTTAATTTCATAGTTTTGTGAAAGTCCTATTCAAATTATGGGCCAGTTTTTTTACAGAACTGAAATAATAACAGCACTTCAATAGAGCTTTTACAGAACTTGAAAAATAACTTCGAAATTTGATGAATTGTTGAAATTCTATGAAACAACCCGTCCTAAATAAAGAAGTTGAAATTTTCTATTTGATAGTTCGTATTAGTCAAAACGAATAACAATATATTTATAAACCGATACCTGACCGCAGTATGAAAACAAAGCTATCTAAAGTCCTTTTTTTAACTTTTTTTCTTGTCGTTCCGAAACAAGTAGAGTCAGTACATGAGACATGATATGTAGATGAAAAATGTACAGAATAATATTGTGTATTTAAAACGTTCCAAAACTCTTTATGAATAGTAAAATATTTCTTATTACAAAAAATGATTTAGTTTGATATTCGTAAATGACGAACCCTGGCTTGAAGTTAATAATTCATTTTCTATCAAGACTTCTTATACACTTTCATGAAATTGTAAGCTTTGTAGGTTCCTGTCAAACATAACTAGGGTGTAATTATTGAATCTACAAACATTTCAATATAACTTTTTTCATTACATTACGGTGCCTACCTTTTAACCTTACGTTGTAGTTAAAATACGATTTCGACTTTTCGATCAAGATTATGTCGCCGAATTACTATTGCTAATATCCAATCTAAAATATTTGATTTCTATTATTATTATGCAGTAAATTGAGAGGAGGAAAAAATTGCATTTTTTTATATTTTGTTTGCCTCAAATAATAACTACAAACATCGCATGGCAGCCTACGCAATAATGATATTAGATTTCAACGATGCCCTTCTTTCAGGATTATTCTTGGATTTTACAAAATTCTGCAAGAAGCGTGTAGTGATATTAATATGTTTATTTTTGATGATGATTATCGTCTGGTGAACCATACGAAAATTATTAGTCAGCTGTCGTCTGATTAATAAAATATTTATAAATTGCGACCATCTCTAGGACCATGCCCGTTTTTATATAAAATCTAGATCTTATGATGATGAATGTCAAATTTGATAATTCTTACAAGAAATCATTTACAGCTGTCGTAACGAACATTAAAAAATAATTAAATAGTGTAGGAAGTGATTTTCACGAAAAAGTCGGTACATAAATTAGCTAAATATTATTATTAATGTCGCCCTCTAAAAATCTCAATACGTAGATAACTGGGGTAGGTAAATACATTTCGGCAATTGGCAAATGCGAGTCATAAAACACTCCAGTTTTATTGCGTGGGGCACGAACCGTCACATTGTACCCGTTTTCTTTTAAGGATTCGTGAATTATTATGAGTACATCCGAGTATCGGTTTGTGATGCGGAAATAATTGACTTTCCGCATTTCACAAAAGCAAACCGAAACCATAGAGCACGCGACTTTTAGCGCAGTTCGCTGTTCAATCATACAGAGAAAAATAAGATATTAAAATTGAATATAAGCATATTTAATACTCGTAGATATTATATCACGATGTCAGTATATGACAGGCCGAAGGGTTTTACATTACAATCTCCTGATCAACATATAGGTTTTATTTATCGAGTTTCGGATGACTCCTGTGTGCTTCGTCCGACTTAACCACTGTAAGAGAAGAAAATAATGGGTTACCAATGTTGCTATTTTTATTCAAAGAAACCTTAAAAACCTTTATGCGTTTTGAGTTTTATTTAACTAAACAATACTGATTAGTGTAGATCAACAAAATTTTCTTTCTACTGCACACGGAAGGTGGCAAATAAGGTTAGCGACGATGTACTGATATGTATCTCTACTGACTGCAGTGTCTGACTGATAAGCGGAATAAAAACATTCTATCACTATTATTACGGGGTTAATGTTTACAAAAATCATCTACAGGCGTCAGATTCAACATATTCACTACTAATAATAATAATAATGATTGGATTATTTATATAGCGCCGTTTTCATGAGAAAATCACCTCAAGGGCGCTTAACAACTTAATTTATGCATTGATCACTTAGACTTAATTACTTTTGGTTTATAACTAAGTTTCATAGATAGAGAGAGACTTATAACTAAGACTAATGTCGAGTGATTTACAACTAAGACTTTTAACTAATGACTTAAGCTATACATATTTTTATGACCAAGTGGGCATTTTTACACAATACCGCTACAAAACGACTTACAACTACGGCTTAAACTACAGATTTACGACTAACATACATATTTAATTTATATTTACAAATACCGATTGTTATGATTTCTGCGCGTGGTGTCAGTTATACAATATTTAAAAAAATTGTTTACGCGTAATAAACGGTTAATAACGGTGAAAAAAAAAGTCAAATAGAAAATCCCCTGGACTGAGCAATGAAATACTACTGATGAATAAAACAATAAAAAAAGGTCATCATTCTGGATACGACAAGTTGAAAAGGTGAGTCTTTAGTTTTGCTCTGAACTCAGATGAGCTGTCGATCTTTCGCAAATATGAAGGGAGTTTGTTCCAAGCTGTTGGGCCTGCTACTGCAAAAGCTCGGTCTCCAAAATTGGTATTGTGATTGCGCATAGGTACTGAAAGTCTACCTATGGCTGTTGAAGATGCTGATCGAAGCGTTGCTTGCCTAACATTAACATCGTTTGGAATGCAGAGTTCCGACAAGTAGGGTGGCGCCATATCATGTACGGCTTTGAAAACCATCCAGCAGAGTTTGAATTGGATTCTCTCAGGGCACTTAAGCCAATGAAGGTTCCGCAAATGTTGTGAGATGTGGGAATATTTGGGAACACCAGTTATCAGCCTTGCTGCAGCATTGAAAACTGACTGAAGTCTGTCAGTGTATATTTTAGGGAGACTTGCGTATATGCCATTGCAATAGTCGAGTCGTGATACAACGTAGGAGTTTACTAACATCTTTGTGGCGCTAGCCGGAATATTTCTTTCTATAGATTTGATTTGACGCAGGTGAAAGAAACCTGCGCTTACTGGTTTGTTAATTTGGGATTTGAGTGAGAGATCTTCATCTAGATGAACACCTAGGAGTTTAATGCCATTTTTGGGGATGATGTTTCAGCCAGAAGTAATGAGAGGAGTTTTGTCTAACATTGACTGGCGCTTTTTTGTTGCTGTCCAGAGAAATTCTGTTTTGGATGGATTTAGTCTAAGTTTGTTCGAAGACATCCACTCTGTTATGGCACCAATGCATTTAACAGTAATATCTTACTGTGTCTCATTCCACTTACCCTATCTGTTTCTCCGTGAATATTTTTAGCTATGTGGTTTACTCAAAATAAGTAATTCTACGATGAAACAGACGAGTTTAAATAATACACCAAAAAGACAGTTTCTGGAAACAAAATGGTTATTTTACCATTACAGGCCATTGTGAATATTAAAAAAATATATTTGAACATAAAAACATATTGTGTTTGATGTAAACAATAAAATTTTCCCAGCACGCAAATAGCTTCATGATGCAAAACGTAGTTGGGTAAACAGCGGCCCGTTGCCGCCCTATCGCGTCCTCGGCATACTCAGAGATGGAAGTAAATAATATTCCAGCCTTTTCCAGCGCCGGAACAATTAACTCGAGCTACTTACGGGACGTTAGGGTGGATCATTTTGATGAGAATCAATATAATAAAAATACTCGTACGTGTACATTTTGCCATGTGGTTGATGGGACCAAATATTGTTTTTAAGGTCAATTGAAACCAGAAATATTTCTGAATTACGATGTCTTAAACAAAATTTTCTAAGGAATACCTACCGCCCAAATGTCCCAACTTTCTGAATCAAATAGGACTACATATGATATTATGCGTCCGGATAAAGTTTTAGAGTGGAAGAACACCTGGCTACTCACAGATCAGGCAACTGTATTTACATATAAAAAAAAACCTTTTGAAAAAAAAAAGTTTGGATTTTAAACTATACCTTATTGAGAATCTCTTCCTGTGGCAAATGCAAAGTAAATGCATGTAATTGTAATTGCATTTGGGTCATGCATGTCACTCCAATGAAATTGTTGTCAGAGGGCGTATATTTTTATTATTTAATATTGATTTGTGAAATGAAAATCTTTCAATTTGAAGCACAGGAAAGCATTATTATCATGAACCTCATGGTTAAACCAATGACATATTAAAAATAGAAGACAATTCAAATTATCTAAAAAATGTAGTACCGCTTATGAAAGAGATATTCATGCAAAGAATATGTGTGTACGAATAAAAAAGCTATATTAATCGGCTAAAGAATGTCCTCTCGACCTAGTTTTCAATGAAACCACGTGCTCTGACTCACTAACGTATTCAACTTAAGGTGCGACTTGTACGTCAATATTACCACAAATATAACTTATTGTTTGTACAAACATGAAACATTGGGGTAAGGCCACAATTTTTTATTTTATTTTCCGTGGCCGTTGGAAAACAAAAAAAAATTTGGCCCTGGTCAAAATTTTTTGTCTTTTTCCTGTGTTTTGTAAACATTTGTTCACTGAAGACCTGACCATGACGGGCGAAACAAATGTTTCGATGGTTTAAAGACATTTTATTTCCAAAATTCATGTCTATATTTTAGGTTTCACGCATAAATGTGCTAAGTCGGGCACAGTTATACGACACAACATATGTGGCACGTAAAATACACGGATAATAAAGAATTTCGACATCATGATGCAGGGCAGAATGAGAAGAACGGGACTTTTATTGCCACATTAGCTCACGTCAGACAAATTACTCACCCGCTCGGAAGGATCCGAAACATTTCCACTCTAATGCCATTGCTATATTATGCAAATTCTTTTATTTTTACGCAGTACATATTGTATATTATATTATATTACAAGACACATAATATTATTGCTATTAATAGAGATTACACGGTATCTATTTTTTTGTCATTACGTTTCGTGTGATAGTTTAGTTTAGTTCATCTTGGAGTTGTCCTTTAAACCACAGTCAGTTGTTGCAAACACAGGATATAAACGTCACCCAATAAATGTGAATTTTTTTTTCAAAATTTTGCCAAAATATTTCCACTCCACGCTACTGGTGAAATTTCCACTCCACGCCACTGGCCAAATTCCAAGCAGGTTCTAGCCAGAATCCGCTGAAATTTCTGATCCTGAAAAGTATGGATACCGCGCCGCTGACACACTGCGTACAGCTTATTCAATTCGTAATTATTCCCATAAAATAAAAAATACAGTGTGTGGCAAGCCAACGCACGACGGAAGTGAAACTTTTAGTATTCTTCTCTCTCTCTCTTTTCATTGCATTCTCTCTTTTTTTCTGTCTATTGACATATTTATAAGTAGCATGTGATAAAAAAAATTAAAAGTTATAAAAATATGGGATTCGAACCCGGGTCCTGCATAACGAGTGTCGAACGCTCTGCCTCTAGACCGCGAGGAGAGGTATCTCGCGCGACGAGAACCGCGTATACAAAGTGTACTCCTCAATTGACTTGACAAATTTTCGTTTTCAAACACGGCAAATTAATAATTTCACATAAAGTCTCGTTAACGCTTTATATAGGGTCGAATCTAAGATATATCGGCAGTGTGAAGTCATATCTGTCGTTTTCCAAAATATTTCCGTATATTTGCCCGTTTTGGAAAAAAATCTATCGTGTTTTAACAGTCTCATACCCGTATGGAGTCTGAATTTGAAAAACATTTCTAAATTTTGAAAAACTCACTTACGGCTGTGTTTTTTACTAAAAAAACTTCTCACACACGTCCGCGAGGGTAATTAGTCGCTTTATCGACCTTGATTAGTAATTTTAATTATTCAAAATAAAAATAATTAATCAAAATACCGAGCGACTCTACCGGCTCGATTTGTAAGCTATATTCCGACCAAAATATCAAAGTCGCAGCACGAGAGCATTTTATCACTTTACCTCGTATTAAAAAAATCACAAAAAGAAGAAAAAAAAATAGTTAAAGCGGGGATCGAACCTCGGTTCTTCGCAACGATAGTCGGGCGCTCTGCCTCTAGACCGCGAAGCTGAGTTTGGAGAGTGACCTAAACTAGGTATATAATATTAGCTAGGCTCCTATAGCGAAATGATCACGGTTTTTCGTGACGGTCATGAGTCGGTTTTACTCCGGTCCTCGAAAATGCATAACGCGCGTAAAGAAGTTTCACTTCAAAAACTATTTGAAATACACTGCCAATGGGGAGGTATTAAACTGTTTAAATCGATTAAAATTCCTGTTTTATATTTTCATTTTGGTGTAGTAAATTTTCCATTTTTTCCTATGTAAAAATAATAAACAGATTTCAGAGCGCTTCCCTACGGGAAACCGATCGCTTGAGGATCGAAATTCTTATAATTTTTAATATTCAATTATTTTCTTTACATCTAAAAATCTAGTTGTCAAGTCTTACTTCTTAACTCATACAATGTAATAAAACCCAAAATTATTATATAGCTGAGCCAGTATAATTATTCTTGTAAACCTATTTTAAGCGACTGCTTTTTTCAAGTACTTTGACAGAATGACAAAGCATTAGTATTTGGATTTGGATATTATTTATGTTTAGAGATCCTAAGCATGAGTTTACTGACTCTAACGTAATGAGGAAATGGATTACCTAATGATGTTTTACATGGACACAAATTTACGGCAAATTAAATTTAACAAACTAAAATAAAACTTGGGATAGAATTTCATACCTTGCCGAGAATTTTAGGCTTTTTATACTTAAAATTTTCATGTCCGGCTAATTCGGCGTAGAATTTTTCAGATTCTGAAACAATAAAATCCTTCCCTGCCACATCGTCCACTGCCACAAGACGCGTACAGCTCAAAGTCAAAGCCAATCTAATCCAAGAATGGTGGAAAAAATGGAGAATTTCAATAAACCCCTCAAAAAGTGCCACGACTTCTCACACAAAAGGCCTAAACAACCACCGAATATAATACTATTTGGTGAAATGTTCCATGGGAGAAATCATTAAAATTCCTCGGAGTAATTTTAGACTCAAAATTAAAGTGTGGAAAACACATCAAAGAAAAAGTCAAGTCAGCAAATAAGTCAATAGCCGCACTCTACCCGATGCTAGGTAAAAAAGTCGATTATCATCAGACAATCAACTACTTCTTTACAAGACGACCATTATGCCGGACTTAACATATGCTGCACCCATTTGGGGATATGCAGCTCACTCACACATAAATACACTAAAAACCCTTCAAAACAAAGACATTCGACTTGCGTTGAATGCGCCAAAGTGGATCAGGGTTTCCACTCTCCACAATGACACAAACTTTCCCCTGATACAGGATTTAATTGTTACGTAATCTGAAAAATTCTACGATGAATTTGCCGGACATAAAAACCCTACCGGATATGAAAATGTGAAGTATAAAAAACTTAAAGCAATCCTCCGCGAGGAATAAAATCCTGTCTCGAGTTATTCATTTAGTCTCGAGTATTGCATCTTAAATTTAATTTTACCAAAAACACCTATTTAAAACAAAAAAAATCCAAATTTTTTTTCCATGAAACAATCTTTAGATAATCCATTTCGTCATAACGTTAAGCTGTTAGAGTCAGTAAACTCATGTTTAGGAACACTGAACATAAATAATATCTAAATCCAAATAATAAATCAGTTCAACTTTACCACTCAACAAAGTCTTTTACTTACCCACAAATTAACTCCTGACCATCAGCTGCTTCGCCAGGAACCTTTTGGTGCTTACCTCACCAAGATCAGCCGGCCCTCTTTAGGCGACCGCAAAATGCCAGAAGCAAGCAGAGTCAAAGCACATTTAGTGCCTACTATTTACCGAGCGCTGGATGCGGGAGGCAGTCCATATCCAATCATCATCATCATCATCATCGTAATCAGCATCCTCAATCGGTTGAAGACACGGTTTTGGGACCGGTGCCTACATTTACAATCTTGCACGGATATCCGTCTGGTACAGTGACTTTTAACGACTACTGTAGCTAGTAATAAATTTAAAAGGCAATACCCGATCACATTATACGATTATATTATTTTTTCTTTGTCGGCAAGTTCACATTTTGACACTTATTAATATTACTAATTGACATTAGTGCCACTGCGGAAATTAGCACAAATTACCACATAAAATTTTAACGCTCCTAGTATTTTGTTCCTGTCGACAAGCTCAAGTTTTGACGTTTAGATCCGTGAAAAATCATGGATTATCTGAATTCTCGGAAAATCGCAATAAAAATAATTTTCTGTTAAAAATATTATATTAATTTTTAGCGTGTGTATTCTCCAAATAAAATCTTACAATTTTTAAAATAACACTAAATTAGAATGTTTTAGAGTTCAGTGAATCGGGGTTACAGACAGAGTCACAGCCGAAATGAGTTTTTTTTAATAATACTGTTTTGTTATTATGACGTTAGGCGAGTGCGTAAACAGGGGCAGTTTTCCATATACATCATCTGTTGGGAATTTGGTATTCAATTCATGTGAAATGTGGGGGGGAGGTGACTTCATGCCCACGACTCCGGTTAAGGCAAGCATAATGAATAATCATTCTCATAATGGATCCTCGACCCCATATGGTTGATGCGAGCAATAAATTATTGACAAAATTTTGGTTCTCCTAAATTCAAAATATTTTAATTTTTTGTTATACCTAAAGTATAATTTGTAGAAATCCATTTATATTTTAGGTTTTTGTTTTTATGAATTCAATAATATTATTTTTCACTTTACAAAAAAACAGTTTATTTACAAACAAGTTCTGCTGTGTAATCATTACTGCGCGTGACAGTTTCCAGACAATTTTCCTTTAAAGTTTCTGCCAAATGTATTGTTGTAATTCGACTAAAGGTCGTCAAATTAAAGTGTTTCTAAATAATTAATTTGGATGACTCGGGGCTTTCTTGTTCCTGCATTATTATTTTACAAACTCGTATCTTTGGGTTTTATAATAATTTAACTAGGCTTGAACATATCTAGGAGTGGCGAGAAAAATTATAATTAATTGTTCATTTATCAAACTTTAATATTAGAATTTTGATTAATTTCTATCTGCTCTTAAAGTTGGATTTTACAGCTTTTATTTTATGTATGTAACGAATTTGGCTTATTATCATCATTGAGTATGATTGATTTGTATCTAGATTTGTAGATGTTTAGCAAATTGTGACTGTATTTTATTATTATTTTTAAACGATAGTTCTTTAAATCTTGTATGAAAGGACCGGCCAGTTTTTTCAAAATATGTTACACTCGTCATGCTGGAGTTTATAAATTAACTTTTTAAATTTTCAAGAAATTATCCAAAATTATTGTTTTAAGGAAAAAATCTAAGCCACAATTTTTGAGAACTTTTGTAGTTTTATTCTACAAACTCGAAACCACAATTTATTATTATTATTATCAACCGCTGGATAAATTAAGATATTTGTGTGCGTTTTTATGACTAATTATTTTTTCACGTCTCTAACTTTGAAGCCTTTGTTTTTAGCAATTATTAAAATTATATTTATTTCCTTCTCGTGCGCTTCATTGTAGAGCGGATACCCTATGGTATCATTGAGCGGTAAGCAGACAATTTATGAATGCAATAATTTATAATAATAGTTTATAAATTACGTCTTTGCGTAACCCATAACTATGTTCGTTATATAAACAAAATAATATTTATAATTTTTTTTTCGGGAATCGCTCAGGAATCAGAGCAGTTGTTGAGCATCAGTATTAACAATATCATTAATGGCCACTTTCATCAATAAAACTAATCAACCGCCTGGTTGTAATTTGACTCAAATGATCAATCCCAATGTCACAATCTAGAACACGTCAAAATTTCAGCGATATACCTCTGTTACGCAATGATTTTTGCTGACATCACAACTTTATTTGGATTCGTACAATAAAGCATAACTGACAGTAGAATATTTTCGAGATGTAAGAAATAATTTAATTAAATTAAATGAATATATAAAACGTTGTTATACTATTCATGAGGAAACAAGAATGAGGAAATACCACGTGATCAAATAAAACCCTGAACTCTTCTGATTGCCTTTTAGTTAATGATGATAAACTCGTCGCTCATCACAAGCATCAAAATCAAATTCAATCTCGTTTTGTCAATGGAATAATACTTTTCCAAAATATATTTTATCCACAGCTAAGTCTCGTGGGGGCCATACACAAACTACACTGTGACTTATGATAAAAATGGGATAACTCGAATTTAATGTTAACAACAGTATTGATTAGAAAAAAATATTTTTCATAAACAAGTTACATAGAGTACCTGTATTTTTCTTTCGAAACGTGTAAACAAACCCAACAAGGCGTCAAATGAATGAACGTAAAAAAACACAATTCTGAATAACATTTTAAGGGGTTCCTTGGTAATTATACCTTTGCTGGAATTTCTGATAATTTTATTTGAGCCTGTATTTCGGTCTGCCGAACTTTACCTGGGCTAATTGGAACAACGTGCTGCCAAAACTCTCTCGTGTAGTTTGTCGAGTTACATCTAATGGTGGTTTATATAGACACAGAACTGCTGCATTATTATTAGGAACTTGCTATTTTTTTCACTGGAAAGACATTTTCATATACGAATCAACTAACTATATTCATCTTTCAGGCACCGACCACGCTTTTTTTAAAACTGTTGTTGGGACTAGACTCACAATAAATATTACCATAATATTATTATTTTCAAGGTGCATTATGTTAAATATTAAATTTTGTTAACTTACATAAAGGTTTATGTGGAAAGGGTTCAGCATTATTAAAGCTAATTTTATAAAAAAGTAGATTTTTTTTTAAAGATTATTTAAAATAAAACAATAACTTAGTAAACGCCACTTTTATTTTTTATACTTAATGCCGGCCGAGCTTCGCTACAAAAGTAGCTTCGTCAGGGCGGTACAATATAGTATTATACAGCCCTGACGAAGCTATGGTTGTAGCAAAACTCGGTTGATAATAGGTACCTAAATAAAAGTGGTGTTTACTAAGTTTTTGTTTTATCTTAAAACAAATAATTCCAAATTTTTACAGTCTCTTGAAATATTCGTTTTAATTTTTTATTTTCATTCCACGCAGGAGGCCCTCAGGAAAATAATTTCCCTCAGAGCCTATGTATTCTTTGGAGATGCTGTGTGGAGGATCTTTTTAAGGAAAGAAAAGAGCAGACAAGTTCTGGGAAGGAAAAGGTATAAAGGGTGGTTACGAATCTAGTGCAGCTGTTGGGCATCAACATCTGACGCGAAGATCTGAACACACCTTACCCGATAAACACGAGCACCCCTCCTAAGCCACCAAAAGTGACGAACCACTTACTGGGCTGACCTATGGCAGAAGTGTTAATTTTTCAATAAATGGTTCCCGGGGCGGCGGTACCCCTCAAAAATTCGTTAATTGCGTACGGAATTTTATTAGCTATCGCCTACCAATATTAAAGCTCACTCATTATTTAAACATAATTCTGTAGGCGTTTTATTTTTATTGTTTCCATTAATTTGAGTGAGTGGATAGTTATAATATTATATATATGATGGCGTGTCTTGATATCTGGATGTATTGTATATTGCGTTCAATTGTGTCGAACTTTTACGAAGCCCATCAAACACTTATGTAAACTGAAATATTAATAGGTATTCGTGTCAAAAAAAAAATTATAAAAAGTCAAACCTTTCTTTCCTTATCAGAATTACCTTATAATTTGTGTAATACCTAGGCTTCTCACATTCATAATGTTGCCTACCTTATAGACTTATGTAGGAATTCGCTTTCAAATATTTTCCACTATATTATTCTAATAAATTTCATAATTCTTGATATGACATAGAACTCAATTGAAGCTATTTAATTCTGAACTCTCGATGGGTTTGAGGTCGCCAATATTGTTACTATCCGTTGTTCATGCTTAATGCACTTCCTTAAAGTGTGTTCGACATCTTCAACTTGTTCACATATTGGATTCAATTATTTGTTGAGATTTTTATTTAGATTTAGGGCCAGTCGATTCATAGAACTTAACAATTCATCGAATTTCACGTCCGTGAAATTTCTAATAAAGTTTCATGAAACAACTGGTCCGAAATTGAATTATAACAGAACTTTCACAGAACTTCAATATTAACTTTGTAAATTTGTATTTAATCAGGTTCTGTGAAACAACGGTCCTTAAGCCAACACTCACAAGCAGTACCCACAGCAAATAATAATTTATTAAGAGAAGGACAACCAATAAAACACCGTAATAATCCAGAAGGTCGTTATTTGTTATTATTTAAAGGTAGGTACCACCAATATATGTGATTATACGTCATTATCACCAACCCGTAACGCGAGCTCACATCGTTTCATGTCTGTTTATTCTCTTTTGGGTAAATAGGCAATTTTCATCAAAAGACCAGAAACACCAGAAATAAATATGAAATAATTTGACGCAGAATAAACAACACTCTTGCTGAAAAAACAAGTTGCTCCTCCTCTCGAAATATACTTAATGCCCTCATTAATATACTACCAATGTACATACAAACCGTTTTAGTTCAAAACGTTTTTATGAACAAAATTGATACCTCAAGCTATATAATATACGTTAAACATTAAGAGAACCAATACCTTGAACGAAAATGTAAATAAATAAAATATTGTTGCATATACGAGTATATCAGGTTGTAATGATATTATTTGGTGCAATAATTATTATCCAGTTCATAGTTTTGAGCGTTAATCATAGGTGGCGCTAGTTAACCCTTGGTGGATAGCTAATTCTTAGGTCGGGAGTTCACTTGTTTTTCTAGTCCACGGCAGAATAACTCCTAAACTCAATCAGAACGGATGTGTGTAGTAGAATTGTAATATAATTATCTACGATAATATTCTCGTAATCTTGAATGAATCACACGTCTATGACGACTCACGCACTCAAGTATATTTAATACCGAGTGATAAAACTCACACAGTAATCCCAGACATTACACAGGTTATAAAAATATTTTTGTTACTCTCTCTAACAGTTTTCATTTTTGCTCGAGTTATATCACTGACCAATTGCTCTACAAGAATTATCATTTATATTTCTTTATCGCAAAAATTTCCTGAAAAATTTTAAATTCATATAACCTGAATTCCTTATTCGTTGTAATCTTAGTTTGTATATCGTGAAAAAATTACAAAATACTTACTTGAAAGTTCGTTTCTGAAAAGTAACAGATTTGTGGAAAAACTCTGGGACGTCGATATATTTTTTTAAAACTTGAAATTTGACGAAACTTTTTCCTTACAAAATGAAAATTAACGAGCGCAAACGCGTATAAAACTGACGCCGTGTATTTTCGTAGAGAACAGAAAAACTGCCTAAAGGTACTACGGGGTGATAGCATTTCAACCCCAAATTACAGGTGCTATTAGCTTGGGCTCACTTCCACTGCGCATTATCTGAAAAGTAGGGAAGCGATTTGTAGAGCCTTTGAGTTCTTAATAGACACATTAAATCTGTTAAACCGACTGTACGTGATAAGTTGATGGGGGCGAGGTGCTGTTGTAGACACTTTTACTATGAAAATAATAATATTATGACTGTAAAATCAACATTGACTTACCTGTTCTGAACTTACATGGCTTAAATTGTCATGTAGGAGGTTGTTGTACAATGTTTATTTTTTAATTTATCTTATTATACTTCATTCCATTCATATAACCGTTATTATATTATTACTAGCGCAGACCCTTGAAAATCGGGGTATATTATAATTGTAGGAATCGTGAAGCTGAAAATATTTTTATCAGAATCATTGCCCTTCAAAAACAATTTTTGTCAATTTTCCTTGAAATATAAGTATATTTTATTGCTGATGATTAGGGAGAAATCTAATATTTCAAATATTTGAACAAAATAAATGGACATTTCAATTATAGAATTATAAATTTATTTATTAAAGTTAATTAATTTTCTGATTATCATATAGGTAACTACCTACTTTATCGCATGTCTGAATTACAATTTTAAAATTCAAGGCAAATTAAATGAAGGCAATGAAAATTAATTATTTTTTGCCGGGAATATTTGACGCACTGACAACCGAAATTAGTGTGTGAGTTGATGATGCTGTAGTATTGTGTAATAGCCCACTAGAGAGTTAATGAAAGAGTTTTAAAATATCGTTATTCCACAGGTAAGAACGCGAATAATAGTACGCCCGAATTATTACGTTCGCAAATATTCCTTGATTCAATTTTACTACGCGTATTCCAACTCCAATCTGTCTCCTTTCACACGACCCACAAGAACTTGTTGCGACCTAACTTCCTTGGAGTATTTCATCTACATGTATCCACTTTATTCCTTATAGATATAAAAGATAATGTTTTTAATTATTTAGTAAGGTATTCATTATCATTTGGAAAAATCACATCTATGTACATTTTATACCCTTCGTGAAATATATTTGTTTGGTAAACTCACGTAATCTTATTTTGCGTTGGAATGTATTTATCTTTTTGATTTGTGTTTTTACGCTAGATGTATTTTTGTTTTTCGCTTTGTCGTGGAGGGTCTTCACTTCAAGAAAAGCTAAGTGTTTTCATCTCGGAGAAGACTGTAATATTATTATATTGTTTATCCGTAAGATGGTGGCTTGTTTTTTCTTTTTTTTCTTGATTTCTATATTTTTTCTATAAAAATTCTCTGTTGGTTTTGTAAATTGATTACTGCCTACGAGTACATGGAATAAAATAAAATTTTAAAAAAACATAGTATGGGATTTCAGGATAGCACCGTTTTTTCGAGTATAGGCGTTTCAATTATTTTTTCATCAAATTAAGAAATATGATCTTTTATTTTGAAAGTCTAATAAATTCTTACCCCTTTAATAATAAAATATTAAGGGGGTGAGAAAAATATTTAATATTATAAAATATTTGTAAACTAGTCTGTCTCGACACAGGATTTCTTAGTGAGACAGGCAAAGCCAAAAAATATATATAAACCTTTTTATTTAGATGCACACATAATAAATTTTAAAAATGTGTTTTAAATTTTACACAACTTACTAACAACCATTTATCCTACATTAATATATATTTTTTTTATTTTTAAATTAAAAACTAATATTCATAAGACTTACAGGTGAAAAATTTATTCACCTGTGAGCAATAATTTGCCATCCTTTGTGCCATGCATTATTTACCTTGTCTTATAAATATTAGTTTATCATTTAAGAAATAATAATATTAGACAATGCACAATATTTCACCAATAAATGTAGATCCAATATGTCTCGACGCCATCTAGTGGAAATTTCAGTACTAACAAAGCCTTTCCTACAAAAATAATGTTAGTTGTTCTCAGGTGAAAAAAAAGTACAAAGCAATGATTTTTTAATGAAAAATACTTGTTTATATTGAATTATTTGGCGGGTTTGGAGTAAGCTGACGTAGCCTAGTGGTTAGAGCAACTGACCGGCAATCGGAAGGCCACGGATTCAATTTTAATTCAATTCAAGTTTTTGTCATTTTATTTAATTTTTTTAACAAACCGGAATGGTCATGTAAATCCAAAAGTTTCGTTTCCTCTACTTTAACTCCACGCAGGGTACTTGAGGAGAATAATTTGAGGAGGATACTGTGACGAGAATCTTTTGAAGGAGGGGAAGGAATAAACATAGGTCTTTAAGAGAGACCCATATTGACGGAGGGATGAAATACAGTAGCCGACAAATCGTTCCACAACCGAGTTGTTGTACTCAAGAACAAGTCGTAGAAACAAACCGACTGGGGAAGGGATGCCAAAGGGAACAATCAACTATATCTTCAATTTAAATACCGGTAGAATAAAAACAGCGTTTCCACTTGATGTGCTTTAAAGATTGCAATCCGTTTTTATTATATGGGATCCCGTAGTTTGAAGGCGATCAAATTCTTATATGAACACACAAAAAAGGAAAAACCACAATATACTGCACAAGTCCAAAGTAAGTACATGAATCGTGATTTCTTAAAAAAAATATTGGTCAAGCGAATAAACTTGATAGGATAGATTTGTTTTTATCGTCCAATAAATTTAATGATCAATCACAATACTATATAACTTTACATAACTTTTTACAAAAAATCAATAAATGCGCAATCCATTAAATATCGCAATTCCATTAAGTAATCATCAGTCTAATACCTTCTAATTCGTTTTCTCTCGAGGGTTTCTGCCTATAAAATTGACTAAAAGGAGTTTAAACAGAGTGCTTTGAAGCCTAATTCAAAGGGGGGTAAATGTTCAGCGTTGATGATGGTTAGAATCGGCGCTAGGCCATTTTCTACACCCTTCATGCTACTATCAAATTGGCTTTAACATTTTTATAGCGATTATTTTATGACATTAATATAGGAGACTATTCAAGGAGTTGAAGCACCGACATGAAAATATTACGTTTACTTTTCAGTGTAAACTAACTATGTGATTTAAATAATGCCAATCGCTAACGACACACCCGCTCCAGAACTACAATATCCGTATTTTGTACACTCCTTCAAAGTAAGCAGAATGTGGAAAACGCATCACGCTAAACTACCCCTTTTCCGATTGAGGCCGTACATTTTCTCTGCCACCTTTCAGCTAAGTTAAGCTGAGCTAATGGGTGTATACTATTAATCGTGTGGTTAAGTTCTTTACAAATTGAATGAAATCAATTACCAGGTCTAAACAGACACATTCTGACCGAAATTCAACCAAACGGGAATAAATAGCAACCATTTTCGTGTTGTCAATAAATATATGATTGTATGAACGTCAGTAATCATTCATATCTTTAAAACTCGCAAAATGGATAGTTAAATTTGTAAAAAGTATTACGTGCAATACACATTTAAAATATCCACGGAGTAGTTATCTTTCTGTAAAAGCTGGGCTCTGTTTCATTGAATGATCAAATGTGAAACTGCTGTCAAATTTTATATAAATTTGAATAGAATTTTTATGGCATAATATTATTACAGCTTTTTTACAGATAAAAAGCTAAACAACTTGTGATGTGTTTTTGCCGTCCGTAAAATAAAGGAAGATCAAAGGTAATGGCCGAAAAGAAAACAACCCAAAAAATTCAGGGGAAAAGTAGAACGTTGGAATAATTTTAATAATTGGAATAACATATTGTGATGGAGACACCACAAAAGCCAATAAAAAAACACATTTCTAGGTGGATTCGATTACGAAAGCTAGAAACAATACTCTTATTATTGGACGTGTTATTTTTTCGCAGACAGAAAACAAAGGACCCGATCAGGAATGTTTTGTGAAAAGATACAGGGGACCTTTTACGCGCAAAGAAATCCAAGGTGTGTAATCGATAATGTGGCTTATTAAAATGTGAACGTTTAAAAGTGTAAAATACGTTACCAAAATATGTTGTCTTATTAGAAGTACAGTTACAACAAGGAAATCCACAATGGTTTTATTTTGTCACACATAACACGTTTACAAACTGATTACATATAAGCTGTCCAATTCCCGAGAGTAAATAAATTTAATGCATAAATAAGTTGATTGAAATAATTATGAGCAATTTACCAAATTGTATGTAATTGCCCATGCACCATTCTAATTCATATGACTGAAATAAAGTTTCTCCGGCTATTTGTAGGCCAACATATCAAATGGAACAGACATTATGAACTTTTTAAGCGCATTGAGAAATGTTTATCGGTTGGCATCGCGCTCGGATACCACCCAGGCGTCGTGAGTTGACACAATAAACGTTTTCCGCTTACTGTGATGGCAGTAGAAGATTTTCAAATATTTCCAAGTTATGTTTGACATATTATTCGCCAGGAATGTTTGACTTTCTTTAAAAATTAAAAAAAGTATTACATGTTAATAGATTAAGAAATATTATTTGGTTAGATAATAAATAAATAAAATTATTACGTGCAGTCATTCGTTCGATATGAAACTATTGGATGAGGAGGTGCATTATGATAATATTTTTAGTCCCGTAAATGTGGTTCAACGACTAAAGTAATACTCAAAAAGCAATCCATTTTCACATCAGTAAAATTTTTAATTTTTTATCCGAAAATTTAAGACCTTCACAAAAAAGACTTGCTATTACAAATAATATTATTTTATCACAATAAAATAATCATTTTATGTTACCTTTATTTTGTTAACTATTTATTTTCATTATATTTTTCAAAAAACATGTACCGAATTTTTTTTTAAATACAAAAAACTGAATATTCTGAATATACTTGATATTCTCTTCACAACAAGTGCACAGTGGTTTTATTGATAAAGTGATACATATTAGAATAGACTTCCCAAAAAAGTAAAAAATTAAATAATATTTCTATAAAAATTATTCTTATTAAACAACTTAACAATCGTAGCATCATCAACAAAAGCAGACCATATATTTTTCAGGCAGCGAACTGTAAAATAGCTTGTCAACAACCTAAAACCTTTAATTATTGTAAAATCAATAATGAATAAATTAAATAAATTAAAATATTTGCCCTAATAATGGACACTGAAATGCTATCCAAAACTTTGGCTAAAGAAGGAGGTAGGGCAAACAATAAACTCTTGTTTTTTGTTGTAAAATACGTGATTGTCCAATGTATGTATTTATTTTATATTGCCGCTGCCTACTGAACATTTAACAATCTATAACAGCGACATGAATGGATTGTTCAATTTGAAGGGAATCCCAAAAGAATCCTGAACGTGAAAGTATTTCTTTGCATGAACCATGAAAGCGACCTCATTCTAACAATGTAGAAGAAAATAACTCCATATCTACGTAACATTCAGCTAAATCAGTGATTCCCAAAGTGGTCTATATCGACCCCCAGGGGTCTATGACAACCTGCAAGGGGTCTACGTCAGCGAAAAAAAAAATTGGGGGTCCATGAAATGAAAATGGGGGTCCACGATAGTGGATCTCAACATACACTGATAGTACCTATTTACTTACATTCTACTATCTTATAATATTAAGACATATACATTATTTATAAAAGTACCTTATTTATAAAAGTAAAAAAAATATTATATATGTTTATAAAATTGTGTAAGTTGTAGGATGTAGGCATTCGCTTTGTGGTTGCAATACATTTTGAACTTGTAAAAACCTGCACATAATGATATACCAGTATCATCTTGTTACAAGCATACGCGCAGTAAAAATTATTGTCAATTTTTGTTTCAGAGACTTGTTCAATTAGTCACTCTATAAATACGAATGTGAGACAAATACGTTTATTCGTTTCTTGAATCTTGAAAGGAAAGTGCTAAGAAAATATTTAAAAAAATATAAACTGGTAGTTTATCATATCATATTTACTGGTGGTTTTAAAAACTGTTTTACACAAACCTGCATCTATATCATTAAAAGAATTCCCTTAAGCAACAATACTGTTGAAAGACGTATTGATGAAATGAGTTCTGATATTGAAAGGTTCTTGTGTAATTATTTGCAAACAACCCATTTCTCTATACAACTGGACGAGTCAACTTTACCTGGTAATGAAGCATTATTATTGGCATATGTTCGTTTTGTTATGAATCAAGAAATCTACGAAGAACTGTTCTTCGCAAGAACTTTGACAACCGATACTAAAGGTGAATCAATATTTCATGTTTTGAAGGATTACTTCATTGAAAAAGCAATCCCTTTATCAAATATAATGTCAGTAGCTACAGATGGAGCACCTGCCATGGTTGGACGTTATCGTGGATTTATAAGCTATTTAAAACAAAATGTGCCAGGGGTGTTAGCAATACATTGTGTCATCCATCGACAACATTTAGTTGCTAAAAATATGAGTGTTAGATTACATGAATCTCTTCAATTAGTCATTGATGCAGTAAACCGAATCCGAAGCAACGCGTTGAATACGCGGTTATTTGAGCAGTTGTGTGAAGAAAATGACGAACACTTTCATCAATTACTCCTTCACACTGAAGTACGCTGGCTGTCGAAAGGCTTATGTTTGACAAGATTTTTTGCACTTTTTGAGACTATTTTAGAATTTCTGGATACTAAAGATAAAATTTTAAAAGCCAATTTAATGAAGTGGAAAACAGACATCGCCTATTTAACAGATTTGTTTACAAAATTTAATATGGTTAATTTGCAGTTACAAGGCGACAGTCTAAATTTGATTAAAACAAAGTCCATCTTATCAGCGTTTCTTGCCAGAGTTAAACTAATGAAGCAAAATATTGGACAGGGCGAATTTTCCCAGTTCCCCAATTTGTCACAGACAAACTGCGAGGAAGACGACGTTTCAACCTACGTTCAACATTTAAATTCCCTCTATTCAGATTTTGAAACTAGGTTTCAGGATGTTTTGACTATGGTAATACCAAATAATTAACCCATATGGTGACATAGAAGAAACGAATGTCATAAAACAAGAGGAACTGACTGAAATAAGTACAAACGAAAATATATAACAGATACTAAATTTTTATTTTGAGTAGTTTTAATTTAAATTCTATTAATAAATGTATAAAACTGAACATGTGTTTTTAATTTAAGTTTTTAACACTAAACTTCACTACAGTTAGAAATTTACAAAAAATCAATATCAGGTAAGTAGGGGGTCTACCAAAAACAGAAAAACATGGCAAGGGGTCTACGACACAAAAAAGTTTGGGAACCTCTGAGCTAAATGAAAAATTCCACACTAGCTTATTACGGATGGAAAGATTGAGGTATAACAGTAACTGCCATAGGCGGGAAGTCGAGGTACTGGAAGTCGAGGACAAGAAAACAACCCTTTCTCATTGGGTGGCTAAACAAGTTTTAATTATATTTTTTAGTTTTCGCTATGGAGTATTGCCGTAAGATGTCATTCTTTCTGGATCCATACTTCTTGTCCATACGACCTCGACGCCCATACAACGCCCTGACCCGCTCACAACTATAAAATAAATACTAAATTAAAGCTGTCCAAAGGGCAACATAAAGTGTATGAAATCAATGGTGAATATAATAGAGTTTTCGAGCCTTTGCATCAAAAGATTAGCCTATTTGACGGATCACTCAGTTTTCTATGATGATATTATTATTTAGTTTTTAAAATTACGCCAACCAATTGCTTACGCATTTTCAATTCGCGCCATTCCACTGCGAGATCAGTTTGAGGACAGTTTGCGGCGAGCATTCTGGAATTAGCGAAGGCTTTTATAGTTAACATTGATATGATGCTCTTCATTTTGCCCTGCTTAATTTAATTTTATATTATATGTGATGACCAAATAATATTCATTTGTCTAATTAAGTTCATTAATATGTCTTATTAAGGGCTTATTAATATGTATATTTGAGTGTGATTAATTTGTCTAATTATGTGCATATTAATATGTTTAATTAAGTGCATATTAATATGTATAATTAAGTGTATTTTAATATATATAATTAAGTGCATATCAATATGTTTAATTAAGTGCATGTTAATATGTTTAATTGAGTGCATGTTAATATGTCTAATTCAGTGCAAATTGTTTTTGTATTTTATTTTTTTAACCTGTATTTTATAACTGTTCCAATGTATTAAATTTATAAATATTGTTTCAATTTTTAATGAGGAAATAATAATTTGTTTTTAAAGCAACTCACATTGTATCGTTAATTGCTGTTGCGTATTTTATTGGTAAACTGGCAGTCAAATAATTATATTTGAATATTTCGGAAATATGGCCTCTGTTAATATAAGGTTAATATTTAAATACACGATATGTGAATGTGAATGAAGCAAGGAGTGTGTGACAACACAGAGTTGTATTTTGGTCTATCATCTCCTCCGACAAGCAACTGCAAATATAAAATTTGGACAAAAAAAGCTTCCCGTACTGGTTCAAAACATTTATTATTATCATAATAAAATAAAATTGTTTGTTTCCAAAACACTATCCATCACAGGAAATGCAGATAGTGAAAAAATAGAAGAAATAATTTAGTTAAATTATTTTTAAATTGTCCTGATATATGTTTTAATTTCTATGAGATACCTATGAGATAATCTATTGATTATTCCTTAAACATATTTCGTTGTTTTCCGAGCAGAGAGTTGAAATAACAATGGCCGCCATTTCCTGAAACCTGCAACAATTTGTTTTGCTCTGTCAATGTTCCTTCCCGTAGAGGCAGGCGTAGATGATGTTTAATTTAATAATTTATTATACATCTCGAAAAGCCATCCAACTTTGGTATAATTTAGCCGATCAATTCGGAAGATCCTAATTGAATGTAATAAGAACTTGTTTTATTCACTGCTTAATTATCTCTTCTTGCAATTAAGTTTGATAGAAAGCATGAAACCATTTAATTCCAAATTGAAGTTCGCCTTACCCATTATCAAATTTGACACGACTTTACAATGCTATTTCAGATATAATGTTGATAAGACCGTGACTAAATATAAATCTTAAGAAGAACGTAATCAAGTTGTGGATTAGAATTATATTTGAATAAAAATAAATCACTTTGCAAACACAACTATTTGATCAACATAATCGACATCGTTTCGAAACCAAATATTGCAACCGCTTCTTCGTCACGATTAAATAATATTTATTTGTTTACTCTATCTATACTCCCATGGGGCTTTTACGTCGGGAACATTGAAATTCTTACAATTTTGTAATTAAGGATTATAAAAATGGTTGCAAAAAAATATTTCTTACATTATAGTGGTTTACAATTGGATAAAAAAATTAAAATAATTATTGTTTTGAATTGAAATTATCAAAAATAATATATTGACATAAAAAGATTTTAATTATGTTTTAAATGTCGCATTTTTGACAATAAAAACGACGATATCATTGGTATGTTTCGTTAAACTATCTAGGCCAAGAATTGGCGAGTTTTCTACATAATTTGATTGCGAATGGTTTCCATGAAAGAGGTCCCTATGCCTAGTGTGTCGAGTAGATTATCTTAAATTTACCAGACTAAGAATATTGCAACAGTATAATTTTAAATGTATTTTGGGAATCGCTGGGACTAGTTTATTATTACGTATCACTTTGTTGCAAAAGGCATTTGCCTTAATAATTTGGAAGCATCAGAAATAAACGAACAAATTTTTTAATACTAAATAAATAAAAATAATTATTTAAATTTTAAAGTCGTTCCCTTTCTACCCATGTAACCCCTATCCCTTACCCTCTGCTTCTCTTCTCCCACCCCCTCTCTGCAGCTCTGTTCTCCTCTAATAGGTTTTTTCTCTATTTCTGAATGACATACTGGTATGTCTTTATTTTTATTTTTATTTTATTTTATTTTATTTATTTGGGAAAATCAACAGATTATTTACATATATAAGAATAAACTAAATAATATAGATAAAATCCAATAACAGATTTTCACTTAAAATTATAATAATAATAAAAAATATTAAAACAAGAAACTAAGGGTTCTGTACCCGTGGCCTGAGAAATTTACAAAAAATACAAAATTGTAAATAATAAATAAAAAATAATAACAGATCTAGGAACACAAATAATATACTAATAACCAGCTAAATTTCAAAAATTCAAATTTAACTGATATACTAATAACCAACTAAAATTCAAAACAAAATGTATTGTAAAATTTCAACACAGCAGCAATCAATAACACTACACAATAGCAATAATAACAATATAATAAATGTATACCTACAACTAAATTGAACACATGAGTATAAATTGGAAGGTAAGTAACTGGAAAGGATTCAAAGCAATAACATGATAACTTCAAGTAGAATATTTAAAATTATTTAATGTTAGTTATTACATATCTTTTAAAGGTTCCTAAATTACTTGAGAATATGTCCATATCATTAAAATTCTTATTAAATATACTACAGGCTCTGAATATAAACGCATTTTGTCTTATATTAGTAGAACATTTATGGAGATGAAAAAGTGATTTTTCTCTAGTTCTAACGCTCGGAACTCTAAAATTAATTTCAGACAGAAGGGGAGAACAATCAATAAAGCCATTGATAATTTTATGGAGATATATTATATCTGCGGAGTCTCTTCTAGTTTTTAATGGCTTAAGTCCATAAAGGTCCATCGAGCTGTTTACGTCAAGGTTTGAATTTAGTTTGAAATTTAAATGATGGACAAATTTTCTTTGGATGGCTTCAATGCGATTTATGTAAATATTATATTGAGGATTCCATATGGGAGAAGCGAATTCAAGATGACTGCGAACATAAGAAAAATACAATATTTTAAGTGTTATGATATTATTAAATTCTTTTCCAATACGGAATAAGAATCCTAGCATTCTAAGGGCTTTCTTAACAATCATATCAATATGAGCCTCAAATGTAAGTTTACTGTCAAGTATAACACCTAGATCACGAATTTGTGTAACTTTTTTGAGTAGTTGGCCAGCTATATGATAATTATGGTCAAACTTAATTTTATTTCTAGTGAAGGTAATTACATAACATTTAGAAGTGTTCATGTTGAGACGATTGCGGATACAATAATCATTAAGCCTATACAGATCTTCTTGTAGTTTAAAGCAGTCAATTATAGAATTAATAGGCAGGAATATTTTCATATCATCAGCGAAAAGTAGAACATTTGCATAATTAAAGCATTTTATAATGTCGTTGATGAAAATTGTAAACAGTAACGGTCCCAGGTGAGATCCTTGGGGCACACCTGAGGGTATATTTACAATCTCAGAGATGAAGCCATTTATTGTTACTCCCTGAGTGCGCCCATTAAGATAGGAGACTAACCATCTATATAAATCCCCATGAATTCCCAAAGCTAGTAATTTGGACAAAAGAAGACTGTGGTCAATTTTATCAAACGCTTTTGAGAAGTCTGTATAGATTACGTCAACTTGGATTTGATCATCCATTGATTTAGTAATATTTTCAATGAAAATGGCAAGATTAGATACAACCGATCTTTTTTTCATAAAGCCATGTTGGTTCACGAGTATTACAGACTCGATGCAGTTATATAGTTGTTCATGAACAATTTTTTCAAAAATTTTACTAAAGATTGGTAATTTAGATATCGGTCGATAGTTCTGGACATCATTTTTAGCCCCAGACTTAAAAACAGGTGTGATGAGAGCACTCTTCCAACGATCAGGAAAGATACCTTCTTTCAATGAGGATTGAAAGAGCAATAATAGGGGCTTCGAGATTACCTTGCTACACATTTTGATAAAGAAAGCCGGAATTTTATCACTACCCGCACCCAGTGAGCTAGAAATAGTATCGATTATTTTTTCTATTTTTTGTTTTGAAACTGATACCGAGGAGATATTAACTTGATTGTCAAAATGATAGTTGGTAGAGTGTACATCGGAAATAGTGTTGTAATTAAAGGTGGAGACGAAATGCTGTGAGAACAGGTTACATATTGCGAAAGGATTTTCAGCAGTCACTTCGCCCAGTTTCATAACATGAGGCAAACCAGAATTATTTCTTTTTCCTTTAACATAAGACCAAAAGTTTTTAGGGTCACGAGATATATTAAGTTCAGCGTTTGTTATAAATTGTTTAAGACATTCTCTAAACAATTTCTTTTGCCTTGATCTAAGGATACAGAATTCATGGTAGTCTAAAGGATTGGACCACCTTTTCCACATTTTAAACACTTTATATTTTTCCTTAGTCAGTTTTATTAGGGCTGGACTAAACCAATAGGGATAAGAATTATTAATATGAACTTCCTTTGACGGGACGTTTAATCGAATGATTTCATATAAAATTGTATAAAAGCGGTCAATAGCAGTATTGGTTGATAGGTTTAAAAATTCTGCATCCCAATCAATACTACTAAGGACGTTATTTATTGTTTCATAGTTAGCTTTCCTAAAAAGATTGATTGTTCGTTTGTTGTCCACCATAGGAGTTTCCAGAGATATGTTAATGTCAACAAGAATGCTTTTATGATGTTTACATTCAGGGATGAGATACTGGTCAGTATTTGATACAATTACAGGGATCGAGCTAAAAACAAGGTCTAGGTATGTATGATTATTATTTGGAAAGGTGCAGTACTGTGATAGATCAGTAAATGAAAGGGTGTCAGATAGTTTGGAAATAATTTCAGATTTAGAGCCATTCGTAATATGCATACTATTACCATTACTTAAAGACCAGTTAATTTGAGGTAAGTTGAAATCACCCGATATGACAAAATGATCATCGTGATGTAGTCCTCGAAGTTCACATAATTTATCCATGAATTCATTTATATTTTGTGAGTGATTGACTCCTGGAGGTATGTAAACACAGCATAAATGAATTTTTATGAAATTATTAATCTTAACAGTCACCCAGATGTCTTCAGCATTCGTGTTAAAATCCTTACGTTCATGAGCTATGAGGTGCTTCTTCAACGCAATCATTACTCCACCTCCTCTTTTTTGCTCATTGCGATCGCGCCTAAATACCAGGTAACGGTTGTCAAATAGCTCTTCACTAGCAATACTGTCTACAAGCCAAGTTTCAGTTATCATAATAATATCATAGTTGTTATTGGTAACATTAAAATAAAATCTATCAGTCTTAGAACGCAGTCCAGTCACATTTTGATAATATACATTCAACATTTTAGTACATTTAGTTGATAATATATATAAAATATAAGATTGATAAAATAGTTGTAAGCATGTTCTAGTAAATTATAAATATTAGAGTGGTGTTGTAGTAACGCAAGCAGAGTAATTGTAGGATAATTTGGATTAAAGTTGGTAGTTTTAAAAGAGTTAGTTGTTAATATTATACAAATAAAGAAAAACCAGTACAAAGGATGATATTTTAAAGTAGGAAAAAAGATAAGGTAGATAGGAAAAATAAATTGATAATAGCTTATAGTCACACGAGACGATGCTAAATCTAAGAAGATTATCAGCAAAAAACCTGAGTCACGTCAGATTCCAATGTCACCTGAATAATGGGACTAGTTTCATTTTTGCGTATAAAAATTTTTCCGTATTTGATCCATCTGAATTTAAAGTTTTTATCCTTGCTTAAGTCTCTCACTGTCTTGAAGAGCGCACGGGTTGCAGCAGTCAGATGCTCGTTGACATAAATTTTGGAGTCCCCGGGAAGCTTCAAATCACTTGAGTTGAGACTGCCTTTCTTCCTTATAGCAGCAAGAAAGTTATCTCTACTGCGGCTGGCTGTGAACTTTACTACAATTGGACGAGTAAATTTAGGATTTTCTCTGGGTAATTCCTTGACCCTTGTACGAGAGATTCCATCAATATCATTTGGGAGAACATCAACACCTGCCTTGGCTCCTAGCAATTTTATGATATCTATTAAATTTTCATTTCTTTTTTCCGGTATGCCAATAATTTCCACGTTATAACGTTCTTGAAGAGGAAGTCTTAAATGATGTCCGTAGCGACCACTCATTTACTGATAGAATAAAAGAGAGTAGCAATATATTTGGTTTCTAGCCTAAAGATAGCTAATTTAATACCCCTTACAAAAAAATCTTTCTTTTTCTCGTAAAAATATAAAACATTTGTTATGGTGTTATTAAAAGATAGTTTTTGTAATAAAAGTTTTTACATCAAGTAGGCCGTCTTTTATTGTTATTTTTTAAAGATTGCATCATCTCTTGACTTGTTACATATAATTAAGCTTAATAATATAGCTAACCATTGACATACTTTTAGTTCACATTTAAATCTACAAATAATTAAAAATAAAAGTAAAATCTCAGATGTAATTACTACGCATATCTTTTGAAAACACGTTGAATGGAGTCCTTTACCTCCAGCCCTCTCACTAGAAGCTGTTATCGAACATCTTTCAGACGATCTATCTCAACTCGACAGTCTGATTTTGGAATAGAATGAATAATTTAATTAGTAAGTAGAACTGGTAGGAGTCAGCCGAGCCAAGACTGGCAGGTAACAGGTAGCGGGTAGCGGGTAGCGGGTAGCGGGTAGCGGATAGCGGGTAGCGGGTAGCGGGTGGCGGACAGCGGTAGCGGGCAGGGGTCGCAGCCATTCACGAAGGTTCCATGGATTAGTTCACTGTAACAGATAATTACCATCTCAATGGATGATCCAAATAGGTCACGCGCCCTAATGGAAGCTAAAATTACTCTTACATAAATGTGCTGTAAGTATTCGTGTCGACTTTAAGGACGGGTTTTTTCAGAGAATTTGAACAATTCTTTAAAATTAAAAGTTAATTTCCAAGTTCTGTTATTATTTCAGTTCTTCACTTGTTTTTCACCTAAGTGAAACCAAAATTTATGGATTTTCGCCTTAGTGAAACCAAACTTCCACCGAAACAATATTTAATGAACGTGCTTATAATTATCAAAATATGAAGTTTAAGGATGGGTTGTTTCACAGAATTTGAACAATTCATCAAATTTCTAAGTTCAAGTTAATATTCTATTTAAGTCCTATTGAAGTTATGTTACTATTCAAGTACTGTGAAACATCCGGCTCGTGATGAAATAATAATAGAACTTGAATAGAACTTTCACAGTCCTTGAAAATTAACTGTGAAATTTGATGAATCGTTCAAATTCACACCTATGAAGTCTAAGGATGGGTTGTTTCACAGAATTTGAACAATTCATCAAATTTCTAAGTTCAAGTTAATATTCTATTTAAGTCCTATTGAAGTTATGTTACTATTCAAGTACTGTGAAACATCCGGCTCATGATGAAATAATAATAGAACTTTCACAGTCCTTGAAAATTAACTGTGAAATTTGATGAATCGTTCAAATTCACACCTTAGTCTTAGGACGGGTTGTTTCAGAGAATTTGAACAATTCATCAACCATCATCATTTTAGCTGAAGGTAAAAATCACGCATCACCCGAAAGGGGGTATCTAGGGTTCCCCATATATAGGCAGTGGTGATGTCTTTTTTTATTATTTCCAGTAACACTCGGTGAAATGAGTTACTCAGTGATATTAGTTACTCGGTGATATTACTTACTCAGTGATATTAGTTACTACCCACAATTTTTCTGGCAACTTCCATTTCGCCCAGCAGTCAATAAGTAATGCAAAACGGTAAAAAAGATACATATTATTATTTTAGCCCTTTCCAGTAAAATGCACCTTTTACTTATTATTTTAACTAATGGGGGGGGAGTGAGATAGTAATTTCGTTGGAATTGGATAGTTATTTTTAATACCTTTAAAATAATGACTGTACATTATTTTAAGAACAACATCGATTACCAGATTGTTTTTACAGGATTATACCTAAATTAAATTTGGGGAAGTGTATTACCCCCTGCGATACTTGTGATGGCCAGAGGCGGATTTGCAGTCTTGGCCGCCCTAGGCCCCAGACCATGTAGCCGCCCCTTTCTCAGTACCCATCATATTGACCAAGAGTATCCAAACTTTTCAGTAAGTTCCTAGGGTCAAAACCGTTTTAATTTTCCTGCCATTATCATTCATGGTTCATGGGGTGAGATTTGTCCAGGTCTTGGCGGCGGATACGTCTGCCCACCTGCTGCGTGGCGGGCCGGATCGAGAGAGACTGGGTGAGGGAGGCCTTTTGACCTTTCCAGCCGGACTATCTTGACCCATCGCATTGCACCGCAGTTGGAGGGATGTATTCATACGTATGTCACTCCTGGACACACTAATCCCCAGATTCCTACCCACCCCTCGTACATTTTCCTTTTCAGAACTTCCTATCCTTCCCTTCCTTAAAAAGACCCTCCACACAGCATCACCTAAGATGACATAGGTCGTGAGGGAAAATATTTTCCTCAAAGCCTGAAAAGTATGGCGAGCGATATGCTGAAATACGCCATCCCACGCACATTATAGCTCTGTGTGTGAACACGCTATTATGCATAACAATACCTAACGCGGTTCAGTCACTAGCGCAACTGAATCACGGTAGGGATTGGAAATACGCGAGCGGGCGAGCGACGGAGCATGATAGGTGTGGCGAGGGCGGCTGCGGGGCGTGGGGGCGCGCTGTGTGCTGTGTGTGAACACGCTCTTGCATATCGCTATTTCGTACGTACAATATTTAGGTACTTAGGTAGTAATTTCTTGTTATCATCTGTGACTTTTTTGTCACGATTGGCCGCCCCTAATATCTGGCCGCCCTAGGCCCGGGCCTACATAGGCCTAAGGGCAAATCCGCCTCTGGTGATGGCATTGCATTTGATCTCGTACGAAATAATATGTGTATTACCCGTTCCGGTGGGGTAGAACCAAAGAGCATTTACCTTTTCCATTCAAGTGATCAGCTAGGACAGGAAGTTTTGTCCTTTATCGTCACTGACTACGAAATAACTAAGAAATCTGGAAATTCAAAACGTTTATTCATTTGGATTACAAACTGAGCCCATTAAAATTAATCCCAAAAAGGCTAAAGTGCGATTATAATTTATCTTTAAATAACCAAGTATATCTACCGAGATACAATCATTTTCAAAAGCAAAACTAAAATATTCCGTAAAACGAACTTACAAAATGTGGCGCACACCGAACTTTTTAAATTAATTATATTCAAGTGTCTAGTATGATTTGTATTACTTTCATCCCTCACTGGTATTTACAATTTACATATACTATAAAGTAGAGTCATGAAAAACATGTATTACTATAAATAGAAAATTATTTTATTTTCCATTTGCATTAAGTCAGTCAGGTACATTTTTTTCATTTCCTTAAAAGACATCATTACCAATTTACCGAATTGTTCAAAACACAACAAATGTTTACAAATTTTCTTAACTTTGAGGGACATCATTATTTTCCAAAAACATTATTTTCTATTTCCTGAACTTTTAAACTCATAATTATTTGTCCAAAACATTCATTTTTCCGATTTTTTTTCGGTGAACTGTGTACCCAGGTACAGTTTATAGGAGGTAAAGTTCGTAAGCCTATCTTGAATAATGTTTGCTCGGCCAACAAATTAGATTCCAACGTGTGCTCCAATCAGGACGCGCGCTGCTGGAGTTCACAATGGAAAGCACGGAAAAGTTAACAATGCTGAGTACTTCGACAAATAGAATCAAGTTGTGATTTACCTAGCACAAATACCGATATTTTCACAAAAATCACAAATTTCATCATTTTAATCTCATTCTTTACTTTCGTGGAAAATAAATCAAATAATATGCGATACAATGTAGGTACTTATACGGTGTCTGGATAATCGTGGTATAAGCGGAAAATTGGTGAATCTAGGTACATCACCCTAAAAACAATATTTTTTGATCTGGGCATTTTGATTTTTTTTGGCGATCAAAGGATTAAGTGAAATCTTTTGGAGCTGGGTCTACGCTTTGACGCAATTTAAAAGATATTACACAGCTGAAACTAACCCCCTAGCCACTGACTTTTTTCAGATTTTACCTGAAAAAAATCGCGGGCTCTTTAACTCGAAAACGACAGCTCAAATAAAAAAAAAATTAACCACAAAATCGATTCCAAATGTGTTGTAGAATCACCAGTTTCCCGCTCGTATAACGACTTTCCGGACACGGTGTCAATTAAAATAAATCGTCTACGTTAATTTAACGTGTTTGGTATTTCAGTTAATCTTTGATAGATACTTATTGTCTTCCTAATTTTAGTCATACGCAATTATAAAATCATTAATTCAAGAACTATTATCGTGACTAAAAAATAATCTGCAAAATTTGAAGAAAAAATAATCTGTTTGTTTTTTATGAGATTTGAACAGAACTTTCTCTTTTGAATATTTGAGTAACTCTATCAGCTCTCAACGTCACCTTCCATCCTGAAAAAAGTAAGTAATTCTGTAAAATAATATGAACCGATATTCCGTGTTCAAATAGCAAATATTAGGATTTCTGCGGCTAAAGAACACTTGTCTTGAAGCATTAAGTGCTAGGGGATGTTTTGTTTACTTTTTAGCAAAGAAATAATGTATCGTCTTGCTCGGGGCCGCTCTGTCTGTGTTAATATTTAAGGGAGTTTTCGCCGCAGTATTTCTTGGCGAACAAATTCCAAATTGCGGGCGAAAGGTTCCGAGAACAGGGGAGCCTTAAAAATACCTCAATTACGTACTTAAGACTTCCCTTTGATACTTCAAAGGTGCAATTACCAATAACTTCTTTGTTTGTGGAGCAAATTATAAAGTCTTCCCTTTTATATTCAAAGGTGCAATTACCAATAACTTTGTTTGTGGAGCTAATTATAAAGTCTTCCCTTTGATACTTCAAAGGTACAATTACCAATAACTTTGTTTGTGGAGCTAATTATAAAGTCTTCCCTTTGATACTTCAAAGGTACAATTACCAATAACTTTGTTTGTGGAGCTAATTATAAAGTCTTCCCTTTGATACTTCAAAGGTACAATTACCAATAACTTTGTTTGTGGAGCTAATTATAAAGTCTTCCTTTTGATACTTCAAAGGTGCAATTACCAATAACTTTGTTTGTGGAGCTAATTATATAGTCTTCCCTTTGATACTTCAAACGTGCAATTACCAATAACTTTTTTTGTGGAGCTAATTATAAATATGTCCAATTATTTTATCATAATTAACGCTAATCAATAAATAATATCTTTAACGGAAATAAATTAATAACTATATATAGAAGCAGACTTAATTAAAAAGCAAAAAAAATTATAAAACCTCTTTTAAATGTTTTTTCCACTAAACTGGTCTTTTTCTCGTCTTCCAATATTATATTTTCCGTCTAACAATATTGTAATTCCTAATTCTGAAAAACTCCGCCCACTCTTACCCCTCCCCACTCCATCCACTGTCCAATTGTAATCAATATTTAATTTTTTACTTTAGTATATACTTACAACTTTGTTCATGAAACATGTAGAGGTTATTTATATTAAAGTGATGTAAACACTTAAAGTTATTTGTGTTTAAATATAATAAATAATGCCATCACAAAGGATTGAAAAAATTTAAAAAAATAATAATAATATCTTCTTCAATAATTGATGAATAATTATAAATTACTTAGTTTTAACCACTATTTTAATAAGTAAATAAATCAGGAACTTTTTTTGTGAAATGAGGACATGTTAAATCTGAAACATATATAATTGCGCTCAAATGACAGACTGAAGTCATTCAGGTATTAGTATTAGTATAAACATTATTTATGTATGTAAATTAATGGTATCTCCCAGATATAATACCCAGAAATAAAAGCTTCAAATAATAATGTCCTGCGTATAGCATTATCGTTTAATGGTTCAGTCCATCATCCATTATGTATTCATCCATATTTCTCGTAAGTAAATTACATTTGGAAATATGTTCCTTTAGATTTGTATGGGCTGACATAATGCGACGTTGGTATTGTATATTGTATTATAATGATGATGTCCATCAATATTTTTCCATTAGATCAGAATATATTTGAAGGAAATGGAAATGTAAATGTCACGGTGTTTAAAAAGCTGGACAAACGCCGTAAATACGTTACGTTCATTTTATTAGTCCCCCAAGCTTCAGAAAAAGCGCTCGTTTACATTTTTGATTCGGCATACATTTTTAATTTAGTCATCATGGAAGATAATGACAATATGGCGTATTTCAAAAACAAATTCCGGACGCTCCTGGAAAGATCTGCGTTTATTTGTGAAAACACCTCTTTCCACGGAATGAAGTATGTTATCAGTTGCAAAAGGTGGTCTTCGAAATTCTTTTGGATTTTTGTGATTTTCCTGTGCTACCTTGGGCTCTACAGGATCCTTACCGCTTCAATTAAGTCCCTAAAGGAACAGTCGATTAGCTTCACGCTCGAGACAACTTATCTGGGGTGGAATACAACCTTCCCAGCCGTCACCGTGTGTGAACTTTACAACAGCGAGAAGGTTTGGGATATTGCCACTGAAGAATACGGAAACAAGCGAAGCGACCAAATCGACGAGTTTCTCGGAGACGTATCCTTCTTTTATGGTACTTGCTTTAGCTGCTCGTCGATCTGCTTGCTAAATAATAACACAGAGTGTCCAAATAATTTAACACGCATCGTTGAAAAGTTTAGGGCAAAATGCGATGAAATATTTGTGGAATGCTCTTGGAATGGTGTAATTTTCGACTGCTGCTCAAATTTTCTACCTTTGGAAACCGAATTTGGACTTTGTTATTCATTCAATTCCAAGTACACGAAAACTGATCATCTTCACATGAAAACGTCCAATCAAAAACATGGTGTTGGAATCTTAGAAATAAGCGCGGCTGAAGACTATGAAGCCTTCATCCATCCACCCGAAGACGTTCCGTTTATTAACGGGGAACTTGACATGAAAACTACCGTATTACTGGAAAGTGCTTCCTCGATTACATTCAGCATTATAGAAGTAACAAGTGATAATGACGTGGAGCAAGTCTCTCCCGCTGTTAGGAATTGTCGTTTTCCGTTTGAGAAACCTGAAGAGTTGAAAGCATACAACATATACAGTTACTCCAGCTGCATTGTCCAGTGCCACATCGACGCTCAGATAAGGCTGTGCAACTGCACGCATCACCTGATGCCGTCGCCCTACAAGGACCGCTTCTGTGGCATATCTGGCTTAAGATGTCTCAGTGACAACTACAGCACCCTGACCACTCTGAGAGCAAAAGAGTCCAACAAGGCCGGTTTGGATTGCGATTGTCAGCCTGCATGTGACGAGCCGGAATATACGCTGGTAGAATATTACACGCACGATTTGCCAGATGGATTGAAGGAAAGCAAGGCAAAGTTTGTTCTGAACAGTTTGCCAACGCTCCGGTACAACAGAAAGGTCATGAGAACGGGTCTGGATTTGTTGGTTGCAATTGGCAGTGCATTTGGTCTCTTCTTTGGAGCGTCAATCTTGAGTATTGTTGAAATTGTATACTTTTTATTCTTGAGAAAATGGTATTAAGTTGATGATTCTTACATTTGAATCCGTTGAATTTTTTTTAACAGAACGGGTAAACAAACTCCCAGTAAGGCTCACATTAGCAAATAATATTTTATAAAAAATATATACTTCTATTGTATCAATTTTACTACATTAACTCCATTTCAGTTTTTTAATAATTCTTAGACATACTCATTTCGATTTTCGGTGCGTGGGTGCGAGATTATAGAAAAAATTGACAATAATATTTTTTCGAGAGTCAATAAGATTCACAAATCCTACAATTGGGGCATATTTAGTGATTTTTCACAGGTCTGCGCTAGTATGTCCTAAAATCACCTGGCAAGAGGGTATTACCGTTCTGACAACCATTTTAGAGACAAGAAATATTTTTATACGTTTTATCGATCATTCTGTAAAATTAAACTCTTTATTCCTTTCATCGTTATTTAAATAGTCGATTGTATTATTCTTAATAAAGCAATTTGTTGGATCGAGTCTGATTCCTGAATAGAATAAATTAGCTTGAAAGTTTTGGCTTCTGATAAAACTTTAAGCTCCGCATTTAACAACACTTTGTTTCCGCAGGTACGAAAATTTAGGGCGACGTTTTGGATTGAAACTTCCACGTTTTACTAACACTGGGATTTGTTTTCAACTCCGGGCTGATATATATATTTACCAGAATGACAAACATAATAAACATTTACTGTGCTTTGATAATAAATTTAATGGGTGCACAGGAAATTAAAATAAATTAAATTGTTAAAATTTTGTATATAAAAAAAATATGAATAATAGTATGTGTTTTATTGTTTATTTGACATACTGTTCATGCGTTATTTGATAGATTTTCCAGTCTGCTTTGTACGTGTACGTTTGTGTGTGATTGCACTTACCTCCTGGCATTCTGGAAAAAATACTAAAAATAGCTTATTCCTACAATTCACGCAAATAAGAAAACTTACCAAACACAATCCTACCGGAAGCTTTTGTTACCGTTAAAATTACAGATAATTGTTCCGCCCATGGGAGTGATTGGCACGTAACCAGTTAAAACCTCTGTAACATCCGTAGCATATAGACTTACGATTACTAGAGTTTAAGAAGATATGTTTAAGTTTTCATACCGAAATAAATGTTTGCTTTGTTTGTCTTTGCGTTCCTCTTTTAAAAAATATGTTTTTGAAACTACCACGACGATATTCTCCCTCTTCTTAGGATTTCGGAAAAATAAACCAAAAATTAAAATTCATCGTATATCCGTCGATATTCTATCAAAAGTAGCCTAAACAGGTACTATCAAAAAGGATCCTAGGAATTTCTGCGGATTTTTCAATCAGCAGAAAGCAGATTTTACCAATATTTTGAAATATTATGATATCGTTTATGTCGCGACAATTGCAGTTCCAATGAGATATTGGTAATCAGCAAGTGGTGATAATTGCAGTTCCAATGAGATATTGGTAATCAGCAGGTGATGATAATTGCAGTTCCAATGAGATATTGGTAATCAGCAGGTGATGATAATTGCAGTTCCAATGAGATATTGGTAATCAGCAGGTGATGCTTTGCACAATTTAAATTTCGATGGACCCGTTCCACCAAACTTGCGTACACCTATTTATTTTTCGTACAGCGAGAGCAATTAAAGCTGAGACCTCAATTTAAACATAAGACTAGACTATTTAATGCTCTTAAGAAATGAGTATCGTCTTTATTAACTAAGGGTCGACAAGTGAAAGATCTACCGGTCTCACAAATGCTTTCGTTTCTGTTTTCAAGCAGAAAAATATTTAGCTCATAAAAGGTAGTATGAGGATGTTCATAAAGTAATATATATATTTATGAAGGCAAAACTTTTTAACAATATCGTAACGTGTATATTTTCTGTCGTTCCCGGTTGCGAGAAACGAGATAGGGGAATGTTTTGTCGGCGACATATGGCTGAGGAAGTGTGCCTCCACGGAATGTATGTTAATATATACAAAGTTATGGAATAAGGTATATGAGAAATCCTGGTTTTGTTGAGAAAAAACTGTAAACAGGGGAAGCCCTTTATGGAAGTCAACACGAAACAAGAGTTACACTCTATTTAACAAAATCTTCAAACAGGGACGACGCACACACGAGTATATTTGGCGCTGGTTTATGTGTTCACTGGTTTATAGGGTCAGCGACTTAATCTGCTACATCATTTTCTAGACGTAATGAAAAATGAAAGTTTGTGTACGGTTGACAATATGTCAAATTAACCTACCCGATATATTGACACTTGAATGTTGATATTTACTACTATTTTTGTTTCAATAAATATATAAAACAAAGAATCGTCATAAAATTAATACTAAAAAAAATTCTACCTTCTCAACAGAATCACTTTTCAAATTGTTTCCAGTACTAAATATCAATGACATATTTAAGTAAGCGTCCATTATAAAAATGTGTAAAGAAAAAAATAACAAAGAATACCAAGAATTTAACAATCTAATGAGAAATGGAAATCAATTTATTACACCTAATTTTAAAACAACACAAATGCAAATTTATTTATATTTTTATTATATTTACCAAGCTATAAAAAACAACAATAATCTCCCTTCTGAACTACGCTGTATTGTCAACCAATCAGAACAAATAAATAAAAATTTAAAAAAAAACATTACATTGAAAAATCTATATTCTATACAAAAATATTATAACATACAACCTATGTAAGAATCGTGGTTCCTTTATCAGGCAATAGAACTGCTCTTTTCTGATAAGGTATACATAACCAATGATGATCTAAAATGTAATATTGTTAAATATTTATGTATCTATATTCCTTACATTACAATAAAAATAAAATAAAATAAAAAATGATCTATGTCTTCAGTCGATCAATCATGTCACGATGTATTATTGAGAAAGAGACGCTCAGATGGTTCGGGCATGTAGAACGAGACGCTCAGATGGTTCGGGCATTGAGAAAGAGACGCTCAGATGGTTCGGGCATGTAGAAAGAGACGCTCAGATGGTTCGGGCATGTAGAAAGAGACGCTTAGATGGTTCGGGCATGTAGAAAGAGACGCTCAGATGGTTCGGGCATGTAGAAAGAGACGCTTAGATGGTTCGGGCATGTAGAAAGAGACGCTCAGATGGTTCGGGCATGTAGAACGAATGTGAATGGTAGAAGAAGTCTGAATGATAGAAGATTATGTGTGAGACGATGTATGAATGTGAATGAAGCAAGTAGTTTGTGCCAAAACTGAGTTGTTTGGCGGTCTGTCCTCTCTGCCTACCCCTTCCGAGAAACACTATGTGGTTTATTTAGTTAGTTGAGATGTAATAAATACAGTTTCTTTTTAGTTTTCAATTTCTTACTTGAAACACATATTTATGAAATAACTGCTGTGGGCAATCTGGGTATATTTCGAAACCGTAAAGATGTTTCAACAACTGTGTATGCGCCTATTCTATGTCTTCGATAATGCCGAGAATGGTCCTGTTGTATTTCATAAAATAAGATCAAAATACTATTATACATTTTAACAGAAAACAGCGCTATGTATAAAATCCTTTAACTATTTATTATTACAAAGATGCATCATTCATGTACAGTTTTAATGTTTCAACCCTCTTTTTGCTAACCCACAAAGAACCAACAATCCTCATATTGACGTGATATTGTAGCGCAATACATGCACTTATCATTTAATTACAAATATCATAAAGAGTATGAAAGCCATTAGCACATTGAGCTTAATTAATAAATTCTCTCCGTTCACACCATTCTCGTACTTAATGGTGACGCATATAAGAAGCCTTGTTCCTTGAGTAGACAACGGCCTATTAAATTAATTAAGGCTGACTGGCTTTGACAATTTTGAGAAGGCTACTTTATATCACACTCCAGTTACCTCATATTTATGAAATAAAGCACATGCTTAAAGATGGTACATTCTCATATATCGTTCTCTTTCTGCTACCGAGGAGGATTTAATGAACGTATTTAGTCAACTTTATCTCATTTTCCTTTTAATATTTTGCCAAGACATGAAATATTATGAATACATTGCAAATTGTACACATTCTTCACATGTTACTTACAATATTTTTTGGTTTTGTTTGTTGTCTAGGACCTAATAAATTATGTTCTTGGCTTACTCTACTTGAGCGTTTCTGTTGAGATCCGCAATAAAACTTTTTGTATCATTTTCGTGATTGAGTTTTAATTCTACAAGACAATGTATACTCTTCTCTATATTATGTTTACGTAGAAGAAAAATGGGTAATTATTTACCTACGACTACCGTTTTTTACACGCATTTAAAAATAAACAATCATTTGATTCATCTTAATGACAATAAACAACAACTTTTTGCATTTAGGATTTTGAAAAATATTGATATTTAATATTATTTACGTAAATAATAATTTACGAGAAAATTTTCCGTACGACAGACCATTTTGACATACCGAGTTCTCGCATAGTTCGCGTTTGTTTGTGTAGTGGCAGTGTAGAAAACATGAAAGGCATAATCGGCATAATGGACAATTTTTCGAGATCGCTAGACACACACCCGTTTATTGTTAGGCGATCAACTTTGATACCAAACATCATATGAATTTAGTTTCTTAATATTTAAAGGTTTACTACTTTTTTTTTAAATAAAACGTTTTAATTTTAGGTAAGGTTGGGTTATTATAGGTTATTACAGGTTAGGTTAGGTTAGGTTGGATTATTATATGTTAGATTAGGATAGGTTAGGTTAGGTTAGGTTGGATTATTATATTATGTTAGATTAGGATAGGTTAGGTTAGGTTAGGTTGGATTATTATATGTTAGATTAGGATAGGTTAGGTTGGATTATTATATGTTAGATTAGGATAGGTTAAGTTAGGTTAGGTTGGGTTATTATAGGATAGTTTAGGTTGGATTATTATTATAGGATAGGTTAGGTTAGGTTAGGTTGGGTTATTATAGGATAGTTTAGGTTGGATTATTATAGGATAGGTTAGGTTAGGTTAGGTTGGATTATTATAGGTTAGGTTAGGTTAGGTTAGGTTGGATTAGGCTATTTTCATATAAAAAACCATTATTTTTCTCTTATTCCGCTTCACTCTTAATACGCAATATTTCACTTTCAAATAAATGGATTTAGCTTTATTAATTTAAAACATGATTTATTATGTCGGGGGAGACGGAAAAAAACGCACATTTAATTTTAATTTCGTTTATTAAGTCACTTACGCGATATGTCAATGAGTATGAGGCGCCATTATAGTCGCAGCCGACGGCGACTATGTTCATATCAAGAGTTGGATTATATTCATAATATCGTATTAGAATTAAATCACAAACCAGTCTTCGAATTCCGCTTCACGGTTAATATGGAATGTTGACTTTGAATTAATACTTGAATTTAGTTATATTATTACTAAAAGTTACTATAAATGTTGGGGAACCTTTAATAACGCCTGCTCGCGTCCCCTTTAGAGTTATATCCCAGTTTTCAAGTAGTTTGTGGGCTACGCTAGGTTTGTATAGACTGGTTTGTGATTTAATTCTAAGGTAAATTTTGGATAGGGCCTGACACGCTTATTACGAATAATTTTTAGAAAAAAACTTTATATTCGCCTTAATTACAATAAAAGAAAACTTTTTGCATTTCGGGCGGCGGAAAATTATGCATTTTGATTTTCAATTGCGTAAAACCAAAATTCACTCCGCGAATCGATGTGGCGACATTAGGAACGCACTGTTATGTTGGTATCACTGATGCATTAACAAGAGCTAAATACGACCGTTGCTATCTTCGTGGGATACCTAGGTTTGTGTAACATGGTTTGTGATACAAAGGAAAGTGCCCCTTAATAACGCCTGCTCGCGTCAAGGCAAGAAAAACATCCCAGTTTTCAACTAGTTTACCGGCTACGCTAGGTTTGTGTAACATGGTTTGTGATACAAATCCATTTGTCTTCCACGAAGTTAGCCATAGTCGTATCTACGCAATGTATCAGGGATACCAACATAACAGTGACGTACCTAATGGCAGCTGATTGCCGCCGCATCGATTCGCGAATTAAATTTTGGTTAACGCAATTGAAAATTTAAATTCATAATTTTCCGCCGCCCGAAATGCAAAAAGTTTTCTTTTATAGTAATTATGGCGAATATAAAGTTTTTTTCTAAAAAATATTCGTAATAAGCGTGTCAGGCCCTATCCAAAAATTACCAATTCTAATATGTAAAAAACGGTAGTTGTAGGTAAATAATTACCTTTTTTTAAATGCGTGTAAAAAACGGTAGTCGTAGGTAAATATTTACCGAAAAATGAAAGCACAATATTTTTAAAAATGTTAATTGCGTAGCCTCTAAAAGAATTATCATCAATCAAACGTGCTAATTTCGGTTGTTTATGATTTGCATTCACAATTCAGAATTGAAACGTTACTTAAAATGGCTTTAGCCGTCTTTGGTGACCAGATCTGAACATCGAAGTACTTGTCAATCTTCCTCTGCCCCATCTCTTTACCCTTATCTACCTCAATTGAGGATGCCTTAGTCTCACTGACTACAGATGATTGGAAGCAGTTGGAACTCTTTGGATGGATTTTTCACGTTCAATGCAATCAAATTTCCTTTGAATTGACGTGTCATTTTCAAAGTTGGAATTGCTTTTGTGTTGAATAATTCAAACAAGCGATAAAGTAGGTACCTACCTACGATATTACATTTTAACAGAAAAATATTTTGCTTGACTTTTGAAAATTAGAACACATATCTGAGTTAGTAAGAAAATTAATTAAAATTACCTACTATCTCTCAACTCTCGTAAAATATGAACATTTTATTTATTTGTGTATTTTTTAAAATTGAATTTACTGTTACTGCAAAAAAAACTGAAACTTAAGATAATTTTATATTTACAACATTGGCCGATAATAATATTATTGAGATCTACTGTAACGTGATGTATTCCTCACAAATCTGTTAGATTTGTAGGAGCCGCACGCATCATTTGCGAAACGAGAATGTTTGGCTATTGCGGAGGAATGCTTTGCTAATCTAGTGATATTTTAAATAATACATCTTTCCATGTATGTCCCCGTACCACGATGTATAAATATCGTTGTCGTTCTTTGTGACTGTAAATAATCTTGTCCGCCGTTCAACACCGTCGGACGGTGGACTCATCGTTTATTTAATAAAATGTTACGTTGAAACCTAGCTTATAATATTGGAGAACACGCATAATTTTGCTTTTTTATTTGAATACCGCACAAAGCCGTGACTGCGCGTACAATAACAATATGATTAACTTATACAAGTTAAATTGAAATTTTCGTGCATTTGATGTACCAAATGTACAACAAATATATGCTAAGAATATACTATTGAAACATTTAAAAAATGCTTAATCGTCTACAATACTGCGTTTTTATCACACTCTTTTAAATAACAATCACATCAAAAATATTCCAAGACATACAACCACATTCGGAAAAAAAACTACATTTATTTTGCGATAAAATTCCAATACATCCTCCCCCCTGATATAAAGCGAATAGAAAATTTTAATGATTACAAATCAAGAATAAAAATCTGACTGAAAGCGATTAATGAAAAAGCTATGAAAAAACATTTAAAACGACATAGAAAACAAATAAAATGGAAATAAATAACTTTATTCCGCCTCAGCACAGGTCACCCTAGTGACGAGGACTAAGAAATACAATTTACTATTCATATATTTACTATCATATTTTGTATGTAAAATTTTTAAATAGTCGCTATAATAAAAAATAAAAAAATTACCTCCATCTGAGGAGTAAATGCAAAAGTTTGCGATCTCCTGTAAATTATCAATAGATTATTACAACATAATAATACTGTTATTATTATTGACATAGATACAAAGAGGCGTTAGGTTCATACTAATTGAATAACGAAGCCTATAAGCAAAAAATAGCTACAACAATTATTTGTGAATGAATGAAATTAAAAAAAAAACAAATACCATCATTCATAGCCAAATGGAACGGAACACATTAGAAAGACATGGCCATTCAAAGAAAACGTTAACGAGCGAAACAACTTATTATTATGAACGCCTCTCGGTTCTGTACCCGTTCCACCAGTTGCGGCCCACTGATAGGCGAGCATGTCCGCGGCAATCATGACGTCACAGGCTAGCGACGAGCATTTTTGTATGAATGTCCGCTAGATAAATCGCGTGAGGTCATACTCAGACTGCTCGCCGCGAACATGCTCGCCCTTCAGTGGGCCGCTTTTCCTCTACTTCTCGATGAACAAACGAGCGAGCAGAGTAGTAGAATATGATGTACGTACTGCCACTAGATTGTCCTTCATACGCTTATGTGTTTCTGCGTTCCTTGTCTCACAAGAAAACATTTTTTCACAAAAATAGCCTAGAACGACGTGTTTGTGGCAGCCAGTGATAGCTTGTCTGATTAACGGACTTATGTATACTTATATTTGATAATATATACAGACTTATATATAAACTTATATTTGATAATATGTTACCTAAAACTAAATTTAAAAAAAAAAAAGTCTAACATCTTTTTAAACTGTTTTTTTATTAAATATGCAAAAATAACTATATGTTTTTTATATATTTTTTTTCTTTATTCATATTATAACACAATTGTTGGTAAAAGATTATTTATTTAAAGTAAGTAAGTTCACAGATCACATAATATGGTAAAAATAGTCACAATGTATCAATTCACTAATTAACTGAGCAAGGGATCGGAGGGAACCTTGCCGTTAGGCTTTGGGAACAACAAAAACTGACTGTGGTTCTGCTTAGAGGGTCGTACCATAGGACGAAGCGCAACTAAGGCAGCAGTCGAGGGTCTGGTTGGGGCTTTACTTATGGTAGTAGAATACTCCTTAGAGGGTCGTGCCAGAGGACGAAGCGCAACTAAGAGAGCGTACTAGCCAAGAGCGAGCTGCAGACGAACTGACTAATTTAGGGCGCGCAGCCTGTTATATAGCCCATTCCTTGTTGCGGGGTAGGGTTGGTGTAGCGGCTCGAGGGTGAGAGATGCGCAGAAGGCGTCGGCGCATCCGGGTTTGCTTAGGGGTGGGTGAGCAGGATGGCGCTGTACGGGGGAAAGAGATGGTGTAGTGGCAAGCGTAAAAACGGCGCGCTACAATATTTCTTTTTTCATTTAAACCATAGATACTGTAACCACTACTGTTTTAAATACATACCTACCTTATAATGCCCACGCACAGGCTTCGCCTTTGTGTGATTTTTTTGTCACTGCCTTATATTTTGTATAATTTATATACGTATCTGTATGTATCAAAAAAATTTCCAATAAAAAAATGTGAAATACTACACGAAGTAAATCACAAGTTTGTCCACAGGACGCAGTTCAGAGAAACCACACGCGGTGTGTCAGTAACCTATATTTCCTTTTAATTCATCTCAGGTTATTTATAAAGCTAATAAGCATTTTTCACTGCAACAATAATTAAAATTCCAATTATTTTTAAAACTCTCTTATCTACCACGCTTGCACAACATAGGTAACCAATATTCACAAATAGCAGATATTTTTGATAGCGCCAAAAAACTTACAAAAGAGAATTTGAAATATTTTTTCGAAAACATTTATTAGTGTATATGTTGTTTTTAATAGCAACATTGTAAATTTTATTTAATTTTAATGATATTACCGTGTTATTACTCTACAGTTATTTCGTAAACTTTTTTTTATAAAAAATGCTATTTTTGTGTTAATGTATCTGTGCCGTTTGTAGATAAATCATTTTAAATATAAATGTGATATCTCATACACTGGCAATATATGAAAGTGTTTCGGTGATTACATAATCATCATCTTTTAAGGTTTTTTTTCTCAGAAAATCTATTTTGATAAAGTTGCTAATGATTTTGAAACTCTGAAAGCAAAATGTAAAATTATTTTACAAAAGCTGACATAATTATTTTCTCCCGGTGATTTATATTTATGGATAAAGTGATAATCTTCTCGGTGCTTACTTCATTTTAAGAAGGGGGTTATTAATTTTTGAAAATAAAACAAAAGGGCTTTAAATAAGGCAAAAACATTTCAGAAATTTTACCCTTTCCAGAAAGTATTTCAACGAAAATTGTCGCCTAAATTTAGGGGCGCGTTTTCGAATGAGTGCCTCAGGCGACTGAATACCTCGCCTCGACTATGCTTCTAGATCTGCTGTCTAATGTCCATAGCTTGAACCTGACATTAAAACTCTTCCAAATTGGTACTTTTGGATTTCGTTAGTTAATAATATTTTTTGGGTAATTATATTTCCTCTAAATACTCAAGGGGATAATTCGTACAAAAAGAAAATGAAAACTTCCAACGTTAAGGCTCCAATTGTCTTTATTTCCTAATAAAATGAAAAACGCCTTACAATATTCTCGTCGTCTGTATAATTTGCTTTGAAAAAAACCCTGTGAAAATCTACCTACAATTAAAATGAAGGCTTCCATTTCGACGAACAAAGCAGTTGTTAATTATTCAAGGTGGCAATGTATACAGAACCTAGTACCTAGATGTATACTGCCTACACGTCTACTATTCCACACCTTCCCGCCCTGGATAAATTATATCTTATAAATAAATTTAATTTAAATACGAGTGTAGTATATATTTCATGGCATTTTTGTTAAGCTGTACATTGATAAATTTAGAGACAGGGTTGAAATTTTTTGTTCATAATAGTCTCAAAATCCTCGTAACAGGGAATGCGATAATGACATATCATACATAGACATGTGTAAACAATGTTAACTTATGGGTACGTTTGTTTACCAACCATTTTTCTCCTTAAACATAAGACAGCAATACGTTAAAATTACACTCTTTGAAATCACGCCAATCATCTGCTTGAATTAGCTGCCCAAAACACAGTTAGTTTGATCATATTCCTGGAAGTGTTGCGCGGCTACCTACGGCTGGGAAACCTTCCTTTGTCGTGTCACTCGGGAGCCGTCTACAATCCGGGAGGAGATTTATAATTCCAAAAGCAGAGCAATAATAATTCTTGGATTTACTCATACAAAAGTACAAGTAACCTCATTGATCATCTACGCAAGTCTTTTTAAGTTCTGGGCAATTCTAATAATATGTCACCAGCATTGTCTAGAATAACCAAATATTTTATACTTATAAACTAATTACAGCATCTTTACTACATCAATAAATTCAAGACAAGTTTGCACAAAATCAATTCAGTTGTTTTGGTCATTTTCAGTCAAAATAACTTCAGATGAGATAGATTAAAGTTCTGGACAATTCTAATAATACATAGTATTATGTTGTCCCAACATTGTCTATGAAGAAAAATTTTCAAAACTGAAAATCGATTAAACTAATCATCACAAGCTGTGGTGTTAAAAAGCAGATAGAGGACACACACTTCTTGTTACATTCACATTCATACTTCGTTTCACACACACATATTCGATTACTTATTCGTAATTAGATATATAATACCATATATCTTGTTCAAAAATTGCCTTAAAAATCGGTAATATATAGTGCTACATTAAACTTTCCTTCCATTGTGTGAAAACTGAACTAATCTAAAAATATCAGACTTATCTAAGCTTCATCTAACTTTCGTTTTACTTTTAACATTTATATCACGTATAAATGTTACATAATACAGCCTTATAAATAACATCATTAGATATTTTCCGTGAACGTCTTCGATCTTCTAATCTCTCCTCATATAACAATGTCATGGCTGTTCGGAGAAGAGAAAAATATCTCAGCAGAACAGGATCACGTTCACTAATAAAAATCACGTCATGACAAAGAACATAACAACAAAAATGCTACAGAGTTTTCTCTTGCTTAACTTTAATCCAGGCGGGAAATTTAATTCAATGGAACGCTTTCTGATCTTTAATCATAAATTTGTCCGAAGAAGCCTTTATCGTTTTCGACGTTTTGAGTGCTCGCGCTATCGTCAACTAAGTGCACAAGATAATCACAGGAAGTAAGTTAAATGTTTATTTTCATAAAATCGGATCGTTTTTTCCGAATATTCATGAATATAATTTTCCTAAAGAAAACCCACAATATTCAACATAAAATTATATTTGGGAACATTTAGAAAGCTGATAACTCCCGCGTGTGAATTTAAACACATTTTACGTATTTTTATACATGCTACGAGGTTTAATTTTAACGAAAAATAATAACTTTGAAGGAAATATTTTAGCGCAGTTCATTACGAACTTCGTAACCTGATTTAGAATTTAATTTTCAGAAAGCGTAGAAGTGTGAGACTAAAGCATTATTGTCTCATATTCTGCTTTACAATATACCTTCGTAGTAATAATATTGATTTTAAGTCCTGAATGAAACAAATTTTTACTAAAAAATATTGAAATTTAACTCTGTGGTACCCTGCACCTTTTAAAGCAGTAAATTTTGAAATGTGTTATTTTACTTATTATTTTTTCAATGATAAACTAATGTTTATAAGACAAGGTTTCTTTTATGCAAAGCACAAAGGATAACAAATTATTATAAGCAATAAATAGTCGCTTGAAATATCCATACAAATTGAAAATATCTCACGAGTAAAAATAAATTCCCATCTCCGGCATTTATTTTTACTTAGGAGATATTTTCAATTTGTAAGGATATTTCAAGTGACTAATTATTGCGTATAATAACTGTGTATAGGTAAATGACATAACTTTAGTAAAGAACTACATTAGTAAATATCTGTTAGGAGGCAAAATCGGTGGGAGTAATCAATAATGTAAATTATTACAGAAAATTAAACTAATTTCCGTGAAAAAAATCTTGAAGACCCTCCAAAGCAATCTACCAAGAAACCACAGGCAAAACCATAGCATTTTATTGAAGAAGATCAAATTGATATTGATATCAAACTACAGAGACGAAAGTTCAATTTCAGAAGCGACGTAAAATGTTAAAAATCTCTGGGATAATTCTACGATTCTTCGTAGAGATGGTCCAATGCATTTAACAATAATTCAATCCCAGATATCAAATACGTGCCACGAATGTGGAACAGACGGACCCTTGTTGCCTAAGTGCTCGTAGACATCAGCAGTCTGGGCCACTTCTACTCTGCAACTTCTAGAACTTTGTTTCCCGTTTCTGCTCTTGGCTCTAAAACTTTATTTTGATACTGATCATTAATTTGTTCACTCTATTGTATTAATTACAGCTGTTTAAATAGAACCCACAAACATAATAATTACGAGGATAATTAATCTGCGCAATTTTTAATTAATGAGGATGAGTAATTTACTTCGCACATCATCAAATAGAGAATACTTTGTATATTTGAGATAACTAGGTAAAGGTACAATTCAAGTTTAAAAAATAGTTAAATTATGTAACTATTTATGATTTAAACTTGCTATTTATGGTATAAATGTTCATTCAAAAAACATCCGTCGCATTGCTGGGCAAATGCAAAAATATTATTGATATCTTACCAAATACAAGAGGCCCATAAAAGAATATTCTCTGATGGTTTGTGAATAATGTTTATGTCTCTATTGTTTATATCTATATTATGATTTGATTTATATCTACAACCTCTTTCCAAGGCTAAAATCGATAAATCTATTGTTTTGTAAATTTTTCGTTTTATATAATCTTTTGTTTTGCATAATTTTTTTAATTCATATTCCTTTCTCACAAATTTATTTTACTTATTCCATATTATGCTGTCTCAGTATAGGTAAAGTCACAAGGAGGAAATCCATAAATGATTTTATTTTAATATATAATACTTTTGTACAAAACGATTAATCTGTCGATTTCACGAAAATGAATAAATAAATAAATAAACAACATGTTTTTTCTTGTTCAATGATAACTCAACACATTAACAATTCAACACACTTTTAAAAAGTGATATAAAGTCATTAGAAACGATGAAATTTTTTTTTAACCTCACCTCACCTAACCTAACCTAACCGAACCTACTTACCCCAGTTAATAAAGTTTTTGTTTCATCACTTTCCATGACTTCATATAACTTTTCAAAGATGTGATGAATTATCATTGTGATGGTTTATCCGGTCACCGTTTTTTCTAACTAGAAATGTAAGCCCATGTTAACCGCATGCAAGTTACACTAGGAATGTATTTCTATCAACGTAATCCACTTTCGAAGGTTGTGTTTAATCAAATCCGTAGATATTTCTCAATCAATTCCATTCTTTGTTCTGATGCAAAATCTTGAAGGCAGTAGGAATTTCCGAGGATTCTCTTGAAGCAGGAAGATTTCCGGGTCTTTTGTAAATCTGAGACAAAGTATGGGGAATAGAAATCCAATAATGGCATTATTAGCTGAAGCGGCCTTCTTTAATATGGAAATTTTCTGTACCCTCAGTTCTTACTCACGCCTGAAGTAACATTTTAAAGATAGTTATTACTTGGAAAATAGTTTAGTATATGAAAAATTTTAATACAAAGGAAATGTTCTGTTTAAGGAAAATTTGATACTTAACACCGAAGTGAAGTGTTAATTTCTTACAAGCCACGGCTTAAAATGAAATCAATTCTTTTAGTTCTGAACTATTGAATTTTATAATACTAAACATAAAGTTTAGGGCATATGGTTTACACTCGCACGGTGCAAGTGGGTACCCTACGTAGTGTCGGAACATCCACCTAACCATAGTGGCCATCCACTGAGAGGAGCACTAATTTATATTATTTCCTAATAAACCTAACTTTGCGTGTAGCGGGTATGCAACGGAGTATAGGAACATGCCTCTGGCCGTAGTGACGATCCACCGAAAGCAGCACTGATTTATATTATTCCGTAATAAACCTTACTTTGCGTGTAGCGGGTATGCTACGGAATGTCGGAACATCCCTCTGGCCGTAGTGACGATCCACCGAAAGGAACACTGATTTATATTATTCCCTAATAAACCTTACTTTGCGTGTAGCGGGTATGCTACGGAGTGTCGGAACATCCCTCTGGCCGTAGTGACGATCCACCGAAAGGAACACTGATTTATATTATTCCCTAATAAACCTTACTTTGCGTGTAGCGGGTATGCTACGGAGTGTCGGAACATCCCTCTGGCCGTAGTGACGATCCACCGAAAGGAGCACTGATTTATATTATTCCCTAATAAACCTTACTTTGGGTGTAGCGTGTATGCTACGGAGTGTCGGAACATCCCTCTGGCCGTAGTGACGATCCACCGAAAGGAGCACTGATTTATATTATTCCCTAATAAACCTTACTTTGCGTGTAGCGGGTATGCTACGGAGTATAGGAACATGCCTCTGACCATAGTGACGATCCACTGAAAAAAACACTGATTTATATTATTTCCCAGGAAACCTAACTTTGCGTGTAGCGGGTACTCTACGGAGTGTCGGAACATCCCTCTGGCCGTAGTGACGATCCACCGAGAGGAGCACTGATTTATATTATTCCCTAATAAACCTTACTTTGCGTGTAGCGGGTATGCTACGGAGTGTCGGAACATCCCTCTGGCCGTAGTGACGATCCACCGAAAGGAGCACTGATTTATATTATTCCCTAATAAACCTTACTTTGCGTGTAGCGGGTATGCTACGGAGTGTTGGAACATCCCTCTGGCCGTAGTGACGATCCACCGAAAGGAGCACTGATTTATATTATTCCCTAATAAACCTTACTTTGCGTGTAGCGGGTATGCTACGGAGTGTCGAAACCCTAGTGACGATCATAGTGAACCATAGTGTCTGACCATAGTGACGATCCACTGAAAAGAGCACTGATTTATATTATTTCCTAGTAAACCTATATGCATGTAGCGGGTACTCTACGGAGTGTCGGAACATCCCTCTGACCATAGTGACAATCCACTAAAGGGAGCAATGATTCATTTTATTTTATTTTTAGTTTCCGTCGTAGATTGTTTTAAGAAAAACCATTATTTTTTATATTAACTCCACACAGGGGGCCCTGAGTAAATTAACCTCCCTGGGAACTTATGTCATCAATTTAAAAGCATCATCAAAGTAATCGACGAATATTTCAAAAATTGGTATAAATTTTATAAATTTAATATCGATTTAACAGTGGTGCACCGTCGGAAGACAACACAGTTCAGGAAAAGATGATCATTTTAGTTGCTTCAATTGAAGCAGATCTTATTCTAAAGTTACCGGAAACATAGTATACAAGGAAAACATTTCAATTCCACCTAGATCCAAAGTAAGTTTGGCAGTTCAACGGCTATTAATGGATTGGATAAGTAAATAAATGGTCTGCTGGCTAGAACTACAGTCTACAGTCTATACAACTACTTCGAGCTTAGGCAGAACCTCCTAGGATAATAAAATTATAATACATGACCATTGAAATGTTGTACACCAGGTGACATCACCGCTAGCAGTAATTATTAAACAGGAATTCGGCGCTTTTCTCCTTCTTAAGAGATCAAGTAGCATTCGGTACACATCATTTTGAATGTATATACCTAAAAAATTTTCGTTTGAACAATACAAATGTAGCCAAGTTTCTACGTAGAGATAACTTTTTTAAAACAGATAAAAAATACTGTCAAAAACTACGGTATTTGAATTATTCTTTATAGTAAAAAAAAAATGAATAAAATTACGAAATTTACAACATTTTTATGTTGACGAATAAATTTCCTACAAGATATAAAATGTGCCATTCTGATTTGCCGCCAAAATGAGAACCTTTGACAAGACAAAAAATGAATATGGCGTTAGTGACGTCACGCCGACCAACGTCAGTGACAGCCGTCTTACAAGCCAGTAGCTTTTCCTACACAGTTTGAACCGTTTTGAAATATGCGGTATTTGATCGTATTTAAAATCAATTATTATTAGTGAAAATATTCAAATTATACATTTTTAGTACGATAATCATAATCATAAAATAAACTATAAATCTTTCATATATTAATAACGGGACCTACCCGTAGTTTGTGAAAATTATTTATGAATATGTAAACACGACTTTTACACTTATTTAATAATATTTTTGGGTTTACTGCACAAATAATGAGATCCAAAATTATTGAACACTAAGCACTCCTTATCGGTCTCGTGTTCCCTATTCTGCTGACTCTTTGTTAAACATATTTTCGGGGATGTTCCAATCTCTGTGATATTTGAGTAAACGTTCAAAACAAAAGCGCGTCTCGTATTGTTTGCATCAATGGCATGTCCCAACTCCACCGGGGCTATTCGAAATATCAATCCACTTCTGTAAACATCCAAGTTCCTTGAACTCAGCGATCCATATCGTGTTATCGTATTCCCTCCACTGACAAGCAAAGCCATGCACGATCAGTATTAGCAGTGGTTCGATTAGGGACCTCGATAGCTACATCATATCGCACATCGCAGTCCTAAAACAACAGACACAAGCCAAAATATCATACTTTGATTTAATCGCTTCTAAAGGTTTCAACTTCCTCTTTGAGTTTGTTTCATCGTGGAATAAGACCAAACTTGTATGGTGAGTGTAATATTTATTTATATATTCACGTTTTAAAGGCTTTTTCATTTGTACATTTTTATGTTTAAGTTGTTGAGGTATACAATAATAAGTGTATAGAACCTACATAACATACGAACGATATAAGCAGGAACAATACATACAACAATAGGATAGTTATTCAAGGAAGTTGTACAAAATGGTTTAATAAGTGTACATAATAACAATAGTACAAAATAAGTACTTAAGGTACTATAAAAGTAAATACAGAGCAATATGTAGTAACTTTGTTGATACTTATAAAAATAAATAGGAACAGATTGTTGTAAATCCTGTTGTGTTCAGCAAACCTTTATTACGCCAGATTGCTACATAAAAGCGATCAAAGGTGCACATGAAAAAATATAAAATATTTATTATAAGGGGGTTTTAATGTTTTATATTTTAGAGAAAACAATAATGGATGCATTTCTTTGTAATTCTATATTCAACAAAATTTTATTTTCATAAAAACGGTTATAGTTTTTCTTTATCTAGCTTCCTAATATGTATAAATAAATACCTCGGAATGCATTTCAGTCATAATCCACGTAATGTAATGAATTGACAGTAAAATCTGTGTTCCTTTATTAATTTGTGCTAGTAACGTTTAACCCATTAGCGCCCGCGGAAATCATATGGTGTTGTTACTTTTGTCGTCGCCATCTTGTAACATCTGGTAGCAGGTATGTTTTGATTGGTCCCATCAGCTTACCAGAGGTATTTGAAGACATTTGACTTAACGGGGAGTTCATTTTTGAGGCAAGCGAAGTATGAACGAGAGTTTTTACAATTTTACATTTGTTTGAATTATCTTGTAAATCTTTTGGTTAGAGTGAGTTTAAAATTGGAAAAAAATATTATTTTTATTTTTTGGAATAACTTACTTCTTACTCGCTCTACTCTACTCCTACTGAGCAAGGGTCCTGGGTTCAGAGAAAAATGAAGACAATATTGGTAGTTTTTATTCGAAGGATACAGTTAAATATGACCGAAGGAGATAGGGTCCCATTAACTTGGTGGCAAGGCAAGTATCCTGAGTTCGACTCTTAGATGTGACCGTATCCTTTTCTGATTTTTCTGTTTCAGATTTTCAGAAAACTATACCATATTTTCTAAAACTCAAACATCACAAAAATACATATTACACTCCTAATGTGTAGAATATCACTAACTCATATTTCATTTCATTCAAGAAGGGTGTGATTAAAACAGCAATCCTAAAATTACCCATAAAAAGAACCTGGTATATCTTATCGGTGGAAACCAAACTAATTAAGTGTATCAATAAAAAGTTGTACTAACATTATCGGGTATCCACCTTGGTTGGAAGGAGACTCTTATCATCTGATGTCTACCTCTGTTGCAAGAGGACTCTTAAAGTCTTAACATCGGCTGTCCACATCGGTTGGAAGAGGACTCTAAGCATCAGATGTCCACTTAGATTGAAAGAGGACTCTCATCGTCAGATGTCCACTTTAGTTACAAAAGGATCGTCGGAGGTCATTTGGAAGAGGACTATCATCATTAGATGTCCACCTCGGTTAGAAGGGGAATCTCACCATCAGATGTCTATCTAGGTTGCAAGAGGACTCTCATCGTCGGATGTCTACCTTTGTTACAAGTGAACTCTCATCATCGGATGTCCACCTCAGTTGGAAGAGGACTCTCAGCATCGGATGTGCAGTTAGTTTGGAAGAAGACTCTCGTTGTCGAATGTCCACTTCAGTTAGAAGAGGACTCTAATCATTAGATATCTATTTTTGTCGCAAGTAGACTTGTCATCGGATGTCCACCTAAGTTGAAAGAGGACTCTAATCATCAGATCTCTATCTTTGTTGCAAGAGGACTCTTAACATCTGCTGTCCACCTCTGTTGGAAGAGGACTCTCAGCATCGGATGTCCAGTTAGTTTGGAAGAGGACTCTCGTTGTCGAATGTCCACCTCAGTTAGAAGAGGACTCTAATCATTAGATATCTATTTTTGTCGCAAGTAGACTTGTCATCGGATGTCCACCTAAGTTGAAAGAGGACTCTAATCATCAGATCTCTATCTTTGTTGCAAGAGGACTCTTAACATCTGCTGTCCACCTCTATTGGAAGAGGACTCTCGGCATCGGATGTCCAGTTAGTTTGGAAGAGGACTCTCGTTGTCGAATGTCCACCTCATTTAGAAGAGGACTTTAATCATTAGATGTCTATTTTTATTGTAAGTAGACTCTCGTCATCGGATGTCCACTCAGTTGGAAGAGGACTCTAATCATCAGATCTTTATCTTTGTTGCAAGAGGACTCTTAACATCTGCTGTCCACCTCTGTTGGAAGAGGACTCTCAGCATCGGATGTCCGGTTAGTTTGGAAGAGGACTCTCGTTGTCGAATGTCCACCTCAGTTAGAAGAGGACTCTAATCATTAGATATCTATTTTTGTCGCAAGTAGACTTGTCATCGGATGTCCACCTAAGTTGAAAGAGGACTCTAATCATCAGATCTCTATCTTTGTTGCAAGAGGACTCTTAACATCTGCTGTCCACCTCTGTTGGAAGAGGACTCTCGGCATCGGATGTCCAGTTAGTTTGGAAGAGGACTCTCGTTGTCGAATGTCCACCTCATTTAGAAGAGGACTTTAATCATTAGATGTCTATTTTTATTGTAAGTAGACTCTCGTCATCGGATGTCCACTCAGTTGGAAGAGGACTCTAATCATCAGATCTTTATCTTTGTTGCAAGAGGACTCTTAACATCTGCTGTCCACCTCTGTTGGAAGAGGACTCTCAGCATCGGATTTCCAGTTAGTTTGGAAGAGGACTCTCGTTGTCGAATGTCCACCTCAGTTAGAAGAGGACTCTAATCATTAGATATCTATTTTTGTCGCAAGTAGACTTGTCATCGGATGTCCACCTAAGTTGAAAGAGGACTCTAATCATCAGATCTCTATCTTTGTTGCAAGAGGACTCTTAACATCTGCTGTCCACCTCTGTTGGAAGAGGACTCTCGGCATCGGATGTCCAGTTAGTTTGGAAGAGGACTCTCGTTGTCGAATGTCCACCTCATTTAGAAGAGGACTTTAATCATTAGATGTCTATTTTTATTGTAAGTAGACTCTCGTCATCGGATGTCCACTCAGTTGGAAGAGGACTCTAATCATCAGATCTTTATCTTTGTTGCAAGAGGACTCTTAACATCTGCTGTCCACCTCTGTTGGAAGAGGACTCTCAGCATCGGATGTCCGGTTAGTTTGGAAGAGGACTCTCGTTGTCGAATGTCCACCTCAGTTAGAAGAGGACTCTAATCATTAGATATCTATTTTTGTCGCAAGTAGACTCGTCATCGGATGTCCACCTAAGTTGAAAGAGGACTCTAATCTACTATTTCTACCTTGATTGAAAGAGGACTCTCACTGTTGGATGTCCACCATGGTTGGAAGATAACTCTCGTCCTCGGTTGGATGCAAAAAGAATAATCGAAATCGATGACATTTGAGATAGTTTCTTTAATTTTAATAATATTAAAGAAACTATCTATTTATACTTTTGTTTATAAAAATACTAGTTCTTTGATGGTGAGTTCCCTTAAACCTTACCCCTGGAGAGCGTACTGGTTACTTAGGTAAAGAACATGTATTACCCCTGCAAAGGGTGCTGGTTACGTAGTTACAGAACATGTATTACCCCTTCAGAGCTTTCTGGTTACTTAGTTACAGAAAATATATTACCCCTGGAGAGCGTACTGGTTACTTAGGTAAAGAACATGTATTACCCCTGCAAAGCGTGCTAGTTAAGTAGTTGAGAACATGTATTACCCCTGCAGATCTTGCTGGTTACTTAGTTACAGAACATGTATTAATAATTAGTAAAATACTTAGTTTATTATTATAAACTAAGTATTTTTAATATTAATAAATATGTGATCAACTGAATACCGCTCTTCTTTTAAAATGTACAGAAAGTAAATGTATCTCAAACCTTGAGTTACTTGGAATTGTGACAACGATTTACAACGTTTTAATATGTGTTCAATGTATAAATGTCAAATAAAACCTATTTTAAATAAGGTGCAAGTTTTATTAATTTTTTGTATCCCATGTTATTTTTCAATTTCCTAGAATAATTTTAAAGAAGGTGCAAGGTTTATTAATTTCATTGTACCCCCTGTTATTTTTCAATTTTCTGCAATAATTTTAAATAAGGTGCAAGCTTTATTTATTTCATTGTATCCCATGTTATATTTCAATTTCCTATTGCTGTTATGGGCGTGCTTTTCGTGATTGCTTACCAACTTTGTCGTCCATTGTGCCCATTCTCCAAATAGTTTTTGTGCGATTCACGTATCAATCAATCCTGTAGCACAGAACTTGTATGATTCCTCAAAAACCAATTAGTTTGATTGTGGTCCCGTGATAAAGTTATTAATTGATCAATTGAAATGTCCTTTGACAAAGGCTTATGGGGGAGTGAAATTGGTTTGCATTTTGATGACGTGGATAATTTTTCACTCTAAAAATATAATGTTTTTACGACCCGCAAATAAATTGCTGTTCCATTTTAAATCCTCAAAGGGTGTAGTGTTCAGCTATTGTTCATGTTAAAACTCTGTTTACCAAATAAAGTAATTTAAATGCTTATTTCGAATTATTAACGGGTGTAGAAAAATTCGGCGTTTGTAAAATTTTCGTCTGGCGAAAACATTGTACTATGATTTTTTATCTTTATTTCCGTTGTAAACAGACTTTATATTTGACAGTGTTGAAATTTTTATATAATTGAATAACAAAATTTAAAACAAAAAAAATACACCGCAAAATAATAAAAACAGTTCTGATAAAGTACTTAATAGAATAATAAAAAAAAGTGTTTAAGAGTGTTTTTTTAAATAATTCCTAGGTTTATTTTTAAATGTGGAATGGGTATCAAGAACCACAATAAGAGGAAGTGATGTTATTCACTTCAAACTGTTGAAAGAAAAAAGAGGGTAATGTGATGAAATAATTCAATAAAATAATTTTAATATTTTTTGGTTGCACGTATTTTCCTTCGATGGTTATTTTTTGGAATGTTCGTGGTAAACACATCTATGTCTGTGCTTACTCTTTTTTTTATATGAAACCGCACAAGAGTCCCAACTGCTCCGAACCGTCTGGACAGAGTGAGACTATGGCTTCCCCAATTGGGGTATGTTGTGAGGCTGAAGGTAATGAGGAGAGAAAGGAGACGGGGAAAGGAGGGTGGGGAAGTACCGGGCTATTTAGATTTGGTCACCGAAAAGATCCAAATAAATTTCAAGTAATCCGTTTCAATTCTGGATTGTTGTCTAACACCAGGGCGAAAGGCGAAACTGAGTGTATCTTTCACTTTAAAATATATAAAATTTATTTTTTCAAGTCGGGATTTGAATTCGGGTGCTAAAGCTCATGCTTATCAAATTATTAGTATTGCTTTTTGAAATATTAAATGTGTCCGGAGATCCCGGAACTCCTGGAAAAGGACATCTGAATTGAATATTTTGTAATAAGTACGGGCCATCAATAAAAGTGTGAATTATGTTACAAAGCATTCGGTCTCTAACATCTCGGCGTTGATCAATGAAACATCATTTCGCATGAGATAACAAACGTATTTCAAAAACAATACGAGTATTAAATTAAGGATAACCATATTTTCATGCAAATCGTTGTTTGGGATGTTTCTTGATTACTTGGAAAGATATTTGTGATAAAAATAAATGCCACCGACAGAAATCAAACCCGCAGCCTTCTGACTTTCGGTAATGTGCACTAGCCACCATGCTACGTCGGCTTATTTTAAACCCTCTAAATAATTTATTAAATATTATTATTTTTTTTTTCTTCATATGAAGCGGTTACTTTGTGATGTGACATTATAATTTAAAATTAAACAGTAACTTTGTAAACATTATAATAATACTGCCCTGGCAGTATTATACTGCCCTGATGAGGCTACGGTTGTAGCGAAACCCAGTCGGCATTAAGTATTTACCCATAAGTGATGTTTACAAAGTTACTGTTTAATTTTAAAATATTATTTTATTGAACAATTATTGTTTTTTAGATTTTTCAATTCGTTGGCGGCATTTATTATTTGTATGGGTGTTTCAGGCTAGTATTTGCTTATAATATTTTTTTATCCTTTGTGCTTTGTATAAAAACCTTGTCTTGTGAACATCAGCTTAACTTTAAAGAAATAAAAAATAAAATCCATTTTAGAAGCTGTTTTTTTCTATCTTCCTGTGTGACGTAGAAACGTGATCAAAAGAGTAGCAAAAAATAAACTTTTAAAAGTGTTTGCGACGAATGCCGTGAATTCCCATTCTTCCTTTTCCAATTTTACTTTCACTACATTCCCCAGATGGGGATACCAGAACTCCGCACTCAGTTGTGCAGTATCACACATTTTATTTGTGTTTTACACAGCCGGTGAATTATTAATCACACACCCTTTAGACTTAGACCTGAGAAGAGTTCGTGGAAAAAAAACTTATTTATGTCAAATCTCAATGGTTAAAACAAACCGGCTAATAGAAAACTACTTATACCATCTAACTTAAGCTACTATCAATACTAGACGCTTACCAGAACGAGAAACGACTTAGTTATTTTTTCTGTCATATAATTGGCAGGTTATTCCGATCACAACGAATGTCCAGTGTTCACTGTTCAGACATTAAGAGAATGTGCTCCGTTGACGCATTTAAACATACAATAGTTGTGTACTATTATTTGCTTTCTGCTAGAATATCGGTTGCCAAAAATACTGCCGATGGTTTTTATCGACGCGAGGGAACCTGAAACCAGATCCAATAAATTATTTTCCCGGCGTATTTATAGGCGAAGAGCTATGATTAAATTCTTACGACAAAGCACAGAACGGGATGCAGCGCAACAACAAGTATTAATTATGCATAGCATAGCATTTCATCGCATGAGTAATTTGATCAATTATAAATTAATTTATTTGTCGTCTAGTAGTCCGACTTCACACGCTGTTAATATTATATTATTGTGGTCTTCGTGGTAGCCGTTTTTCAGTAAATGTGTTTTTCAGTTTAAGTTCATTCGCAGCAATTTTTTTAAACGTGTAAATTTTAAATTTAAATGCTCCTCTCGAGAAAAAATGTTTACTTGATATACACTTTAATAGAAAAAATTCAACTCGAGACAAAAACCTATTGATCCTTTACTCTCCATTATCTCTGTGCCCAGCTTATAAGTTCACACTGAGCGCGCGGGAGGAACTATCTCCTAGAGATAAAATTAATCTATTTCGAGAAGAGATTCAAATATATCCTCAGATCATTCTTCCATCGCTGTTCAATTATTTGTAAAATGGAGATTAATTTTCTAGAGTGGGTAACTATATCAAATGGTTTTTTTTTTCAATTCAGAAACCGTTGAATACTTTTGATAGCATCATTTCACGCTTGTGATACTAAAATAGGGCCACTAATGGTATCAGCATTACCATTATCTTTTAATCATTAAATCATTAAATTTTTCGTTATGGTATATACTGAAATAGGGCCACTAATGGTATCAGCTATCTTTTTTGTCGCAAAAGATTTTTCAACATGTCGGAAGAAGATCCATAGAAAGTTTTAATAGTTCCATTCAGCGCCCTTGAGGTGATTTTGCACAAAAACGGCGCTATACAAGTCATCCAATTATTATTATAACAATAAATAAGGAAATAAGCTAATGAACAGAATGTCAAAATATTCAATACCATTCCACGTGCATCGCTTTCGTATTGTAAAAAAGCAACAGCATTTTATTGAAATTGATCTTTTTCGACAGAGAAGTTGAAATTATCAGTTAAATTAATATTTAAAAAAAAATAAAAATAAAATTTATTAAAACACAAATAACATTGTTTACATCACTTTATTTCGCTTCAAAATCTCAAACATCGAAATAAAGTGATGTAAACAATGTTATTTGTGTTTTAATAAAAAATAAATAATGCCATCACAAAGTGAAAAGCAGTTAGAAGAAGTTTTCTTCGAAAAATTAATATTTAAAAATATATATATATTTCTTACTAATATGGTTTGCTCCCGTTTAAGATGTATTCCATAATCGGGTAATAGGTACCACAATTTGTAAGGCCACAGGTTCTGAAAAAACAAATTTTGTATTGTTTACAAGTTTAATTTCCAGAACTCCTTTTTAGTTTATCTATTAGGTATTCAATCATACATATTTATCGCTCGTGTGATCTTGCGATTTTTTTTGGCGCGAAAGAGTTAAGAAGAACCGCTGCTTTTTCATACCAAACCAAAGGTAGGATTTGAGGACCAAAGTACTTAACCAAACTAATTAATTATTTTTTTTAATGAAAATGAATGGCAAATATTTAGTACGGATATGCGTCACTTTATTTATTTAGATTGGAAATTTTTGGTAATCAAAGAATTCAATTTTTCATCATTTTACATAAAAAATTAAAATATATGTGTTAATGGTAATTATTAAAAAAATAATATTGCCCAACCTACTATGCAAACATAATGAAACAGAAACACGTTTTCGACGTTTTTGGGTCGAAATTGTAAATTTATGTATGACAAATTTGTGTTCCAACGTAAAGGGGTGGTTTGTAATTTAAATGTTTTTCAAAGATTTATATATTATAAATAAGTAGACTAAAAGTACTTTTTAAATAATTTTCATTTACTCACTAATTTCCAAGATTGCTTCTAAAATTGTGAAAAATGGTTTCTTTAATGTTATATATTATATAATTTGAAACACAAACAAATTAAGTAGTACATTTTCGTAGTAGATATGTGCCATACCTTTGGAATAAAAAGAAATATTTTCAGTTTGAGTGAAGTATTTTGGCCTCAAAATCCAAATTAAAGTTTTTTACGAAAAATTCCGCTAAGCCGTTCCTTTTAAGCGGCTTCTTATGCAGTCAACTCATCAAGTTCCTCAGCCATGACAATTGCCAGCTTCCGATTCTAAGCTTTCACTCAATCTTTCCGTTTATATTAAGTTCAGTTGATTCTTAAAATAGAGTGAAGCTTTTTTCTTTTAACATGGTGAGAAAAATTTCCCTTTTTCGCTCTAACAAAACCCGCACCTGCAAATAGAAATCTACAGGATAACATATCCAAATCATTCTCCTTCTCGGCTTTTCCCTCGTCTTCAATGTTCACTCTTGTTCTCGCGTATCTGGAATCTGTTTGAAAATTGAGGCGACTCCGTTAAATCTTTAAAGGGCCTCTTTATCTTGTTCTCTTGTGTTCGGAGTACTTTGAAACTGGAGTGTTATTGGAATCTTTAGTCTTTTGTGACCACTGTGCTGTAATGAGTGTACTGTGCATTAAATACAGTATATACAAATAGAAAGACGACTCAATGGTGGAAAGCGCAATTTTTTTACATTACATCCTTAGATAACCATATATTTTTATTTTTGCTTCAATATTATTTAATAATATTCGTATGTTTTGTTTCAGTATCTGACTTCACCTCCCAACTATCCCAGATGTACGAGCAGCAAGCTGGGGAGCTACAGATGCTGGTGGCCAACTATAGAAAGAAGAATAGCGAACTGAGAAAAGAACGGTAACTATATATAAAAATTATCTATTTTGGTTTTCTAAGGCCTACAATCTGTATTATTCAGCTTTATACACCGAGATATAAACATTAAAATATAGCAAAACTTTAAAACTAAGAAGGTTTTCAAATCATTAAGCTATTTCCATTTCTGATGTATTTTGTCGAAAAATTTATATTTGGTTTCTCAAATCATTTTAAATCTGCGAACTGCAAAGTTCAGTCGATTTTGGTATAAATACAAACATTTAAGCACTATTTTAAGCCAAAAACAAAAAGAATAAAAAAGAATGAAGGAATGAACAGAACAAACTTTTTGCAATGAAATATCAGTTTTCAGTAAAAAGCCATTTCCTCTTGATGCTGTAATCCATTAGCTGATATGTGAATAGAGCCGATCGCGTGTTCACTTCACTTCAAGAGTCAATTAGAAACAAGGTATCTTCCCGCGATACAGTAAATACCACATATCCCCACCACCAGAAATCACTTTATATTAATGTGATTTATTTTTGGGGTATTATTATGTTTTACCATTTTTAGCCAACGTTTCGAACAGTATTACAGTGTCCATCAGCAGGGCAGATGTATAATCATGTAAAATTACACAACTGCCCTGATGATAGACATTGTAATACTTTTCGAAACTTTGACTAAAGGGGGTAGCGCAACGCGGCGTGATTCCCCAAAAATACATCACTGTAATTATTTTGGCCGTGAAAATCTCAAATCGTGTCTACGAGCTACTCGTACATTAATAATCGGCAGTATAAATATTCTTAAACGAAGTTTTTAAAAAAATATTTTCTTTTTAGAAAACTAATAATTATTTTTCTGAAAATTTAATAGTATTAATATATCTAAACGAAACATGAAACAGAACAAGACACAGACAAATTTAAAAGATAACAGTCTGAACTGGGAATAGAGCTCAAGATGTCTGTTCACCTGAACAACTTCTTTTTTTTTATAGAAAGACAAACATTACGAATAACCTGACCATATTTGAAAATCTCCTACTACCACAGTAATTTTCTTAATCGGTACAGATCACACTTACAGAAAATATCTACGAACGAACTTTAAAAAACATACTGGTATTTAAATCTGTACTAAACAATAATAAAAAAATGGACTCAAATTCATTATTGTAAGGATTTTGCGTATGTAGAATAACCAAATGGAACTGTGGAAGTCAATTGTGTAATGAATGTATTTGTGCACATTGTTAGATAAATGACCAATAAATAACCTCTTTAGTATCTGCTGAACAGATATTACACCCTGTTAACACAAATTAACATCAGCTGTGGTCACTATTTGCACAAATTGCTTTGTAGAAACAATAGAATTAATTAAAATTATAATTTGAAGTCGTGTACTTAAATGAATAGAAAGCTTTAGTATTAACATGGGTAATTCATTTCATTCTAAAACTGCAGCATTGTCACAGGTAAAACGAAAGCACTGTATATAAAGTTTTTTTTTTACTTTTTTTTCCTTCGTTTTACATTCTAAAAAAATGTGACAAGCATTTATAAGCGTCATTAAAACATTAATGCATTTTCCCTTTCAAAAAATCATTGTTGGGCCAATTTTAAATGTTTGACAATAACAAGGTGTATTCAAAAGATAGTATCAATCTTCATCACTAATTCATTACTTTACATCGGTACTAGCGTCTGCAAATACATCGAAAAGTATCTCCTTTGTGAGAGACCACAGTACAAAGTCAAACTGAAGTGATATTAGTAACTAGACCTGAGTAGTTTCCAAATGCTATTTGTGTTCTTCTCCACCACTTCAATATTGAAGACCCCGCATTCAGAATTTCTAGCGAAATATGGTACATTTCCCCTGAACAAGTTTTTAAGCTCTTTAACGAGTACATGATATTTTTGAAGATAATCTCTGTACATTTGCCGAATCGAAAAAAAGTAATTTATACGAAACTCCTTCGATAGAAAAAAATCGCGAAGTTAGCTCCGAAATTATGAAAAAACACACCTGGCATTTAATAAGTAGGAAAAAATCACATTTTTTTTAAATTGAATTGAATTGAATAAAAACATTTTTGTTGCTTAATTAAATATTTTCTCCTACGCTTAATAATTCTAATCGGATTTCTTTATGTTAGCCCGCTCCCTCAAACATTTATATTTACACATCTCCCTTTCAAGCCATCTTCTTTTCACACTCTCATTGCGCCTAAAACGTTCATCAAATACTACATTGACAAATCTCCTCACTTATACTCAAGTGTTATTTTTTGATAAGGTTTGCCAATCCGATACACCAAAAGCCAATAAATTAGCAGAAAATATTTAAATTTTGAAAATTAGTGTTTTAAAACACTATAAATATTACACAGGCACTTAACCACAATCTCTAATTTAATAGAATTGATTTGACTGGATTAGGTCAGGGTGGTCCATATTTGAACTTTAGTGAAACTGAATTTACACTATTATTAGTTACTCATTGCGTTATGTAATTCGTCTTTCAGGCTTTTCTAAAGCTTGGTCATTGATGATTTCGGCTTACCTGATTCCGGTGTACGTTCGGAAACAACCCAACCTCACAATGTAATCCTCGCTTTATTTCCCGTTTCCGCCCTCCCAGGGGATGCCGGTTATATTCCCGGCACGTCGGACAGATTAACCGGATCTCCCTGAACCCAATGCACACCCACTTACGACCTGAACCCGCGCCCATGCCTTGCGTTATATGCCAATCAATCCTCCATGATCTACTGGAAACCCACTGTGGATTTCCTACAATTTCCACTAATTCTAATGAAATAAAAGTCTTCGGTAAAAGTTTTTAAAATAAACCGTATTGTTATATTTAAAAACATCAATTTAATTTATTTTTGTGGCAAAATATCCGTTTAAATGTTGCTGGTATGTGTTTATCCCTACCCAATATTTGATTGACTTACCTTTCGGTGCTAATCGAAATAGAATATTGACACTTTAGTGTTCTTACAGGTAGCAAAATGTTATTTTTAAAACCTAGGTATGTGCTATTATTATAGGCTACATAATTGGCTGAGTGTAACGAAGTCCTGTTTTAACTCGACCATTTGGCATTTCATCTGCACGGAGAAAACTTACTGATATGAAATAGTGTTGATTGCTTAAAACTTCTGTCAAATTATTCGTTTTTCTGTTAAAAATGGGACTGGAGGCCTATAACAAATGAATTGACAAATTTTATAACGAACTATCAGTAAAGCACGAATATGTTATAAGGAAGGTGCAACACGAGTTCTTCGGAAAAATAATAGTTTAGCGTCTCGTTCATAACACAAGTGGAGCAAAAGTAATGCCACAGTGTGAATGGGTCATAATTCAGGCGAATGGCGTCAAATTTCATTGTGCTTTGAGATATATACTACAGACAGATAGAGAATTAGTTGACAACCAGCAATGCGATACACACCTAAAGAACGCGATATTATTGTTTGACCAATTTCCGGTCTGTTGTTTTAACCCAGCGTGAATTTCGTCGTCGTTTTAAGCGTTTGACTGAGCGTCTCGGGCAAACCTTCAAATAAACTTTTCGTGAAAACAGAGCCCTTTTTTAATTCCTAACAAAATGCTCTTTGCCCCACCTGCGTACCTGTTAGGGATGTTTTGTTTTAGCTGTTTAATTACAGGCTTGATCTTTTCATATTATATACCGTTCATCACCATTCAGCTAAAGGCTGAGTTAACTAATGATACAGTTACAGAATAGAGTATTGACCCAATGTGACAGATGCATGTAACATCAGATGTCAGAGTAAATAGAGATGGAGGACGTCACTGATTGACCATCTCTACTTGATTGACCATCTCTATTTACAGCGTTCATCACCATTCAGCTAAAGGCTGAGTTAGCTAATGATACAGTTACAGAATAGAGTATTGACCCAATGTGACAGATGCATGTAACATCAGATGTCAGAGTAAATAGAGATGGAGGACGTCACTGATTGACCATCTCTACTTGATTGACCATCTCTATTTACAGCGTTCATCACCATTCAGCTAAAGGCTGAGTTAGCTAATGATACAGTTACAGAATAGAGTATTGACCCAATGTGACAGATGCATGTAACATCAGATGTCAGAGTAAATAGAGATGGAGGACGTCACTGATTGACCATCTCTACTTGATTGACCATCTCTATTTACAGCGTTCATCACCATTCAGCTAAAGGCTGAGTTAGCTAATGATACAGTTACAGAATAGAGTATTGACCCAATGTGACAGATGCATGTAACATCAGATGTCAGAGTAAATAGAGATGGAGGACGTCACTGATTGACCATCTCTACTTGATTGACCATCTCTATTTACAGCGTTCATCACCATTCAGCTAAAGGCTGAGTTAGCTAATGATACAGTTACAGAATAGAGTATTGACCCAATGTGACAGATGCATGTAACATCAGATGTCAGAGTAAATAGAGATGGAGGACGTCACTGATTGACCATCTCTACTTGATTGACCATCTCTATTTACAGCGTTCATCACCATTCAGCTAAAGGCTGAGTTAGCTAATGATACAGTTACAGAATAGAGTATTGACCCAATGTGACAGATGCATGTAACATCAGATGTCAGAGTAAATAGAGATGGAGGACGTCACTGATTGACCATCTCTACTTGATTGACCATCTCTATTTACAGCGTTCATCACCATTCAGCTAAAGGCTGAGTTAGCTAATGATACAGTTACAGAATAGAGTATTGACCCAATGTGACAGATGCATGTAACATCAGATGTCAGAGTAAATAGAGATGGAGGACGTCACTGATTGACCATCTCTACTTGATTGACCATCTCTATTTACAGCGTTCATCACCATTCAGCTAAAGGCTGAGTTAGCTAATGATACAGTTACAGAATAGAGTATTGACCCAATGTGACAGATGCATGTAACATCAGATGTCAGAGTAAATAGAGATGGAGGACGTCACTGATTGACCATCTCTACTTGATTGACCATCTCTATTTACAGCGTTCATCACCATTCAGCTAAAGGCTGAGTTAGCTAATGATACTGTTACAGAATAGAGTATTGACCCAATGTGACAGATGCATGTAACATCAGATGTCAGAGTAAATAGAGATGGAGGACGTCACTGATTGAAGGACGATAACATGCACGAGTAACTTGTTGATGGATGAACGGATCAATTCAATTGTTGTCTTTAAATGTAGAATGAAATACTAGTGTTTTAATTTAGATGTACCATACATCCATTTGATTACGTAAACAATATAATAAGATTTTTTTATTTTCGTTACATTTAAAATTTTTAATTGGGTACTATTTCTGTACAAAGTATAGTAGTTTAATCACAGTCCCCCTTGGGATTCTTTTTCCGAAGCGGACTGTCTGTAGGTAGTTTTGTTGAAGTTAGATCATGATTTCCTCATCTTCATGTTTGTAGATTCTATCATCTTCGTGTTTGTTAACTAGGTATGTTTGTTGATTTCCACATCTTCATGGTTGTGTTTGTGTTACTTCATAATTTTTATGAATTCCACATCTTCATGATTACTTCTCATGTTTTTAAGGGTTTTTTTTAAACTTGTTTACGAGTAAGGCATTATGTAAAATTGTGTAGCTTGGAAATAATCGTTTTTTTTTTTTGCTATGAACTTGTTTTTTCTACCTCGCTTCGTCTGATATTTCAATAATATTTTGTCATATTAAAAGTTATTAAATACAGGAAACAAATAATTTGAAATTATATTTTTGACTGATTAATTGAAATTGTAAAAATGTTTACGTACATTACCCCTTACATTTACATTTGAAATAGAATTTGTTACGGAATTTTCACACCAGAGCTCATCGTTCTTTGTGTTTTGGTACTCAGGTACATAAAAAATTCTATTCTTATTTTTGCACATTGAATATTGTTGACATTACAAGGTTTTGCTAGGTAATATTTTTTCGTATGACAACCGGTTCATTTTCCGAAGGCATTATTTCACCAGCCGGGACTTTTTTAAAACGACCATATTTTTAACAAACAATTTGAAGTATTAATTAAACAATAAATTGGAAGTACGCGACCAACGTTATGACTAAGCTTTAAGGAGCCCTATATTTTTCAAAATGCCACAACTTTGTTGATATACATGTAAAAAAATAGAAATAAAAATATTATTATTCACTTCTCCAATCATTGCAAAATCACTGTGCGGTGTCATTTTCATTAAATAATAAAATAAATTACTTTGTTTACAACGCTGTATAATAAAACATATCAACATGTTCAAAACCAATGCTTTCTTTATCTAGTTTTATGAATACCAATTTTTAGTATACGTTAAATATCCTGGTGAAAAAATATTGTTTTTAAAACTTGTTGATAATTTGTATTTAAAGAGCGGTGTAAACTAAGTTGAGTCACTTTAATTAATTTTTATTATTATTCAGCTTTTTCCTCTATAAAACATTTATTTCGTATATGAAAATCATAGAACGTAGTGCTTATTCGTGTACACGATTCATTTAAGTCATATAGCTGAATGTAACCCGTAAACACAATACACCTTTCCATGGATTCTCATCACCTTAAATAATACGTTTCCCATCAATCTAGGCAATATTTCATTAATAGATGGTTAGGGTAACGTTAAGCGCCCAAGATTCTTCAATAAAGGATACATTTATCACACTTAATGGAAATGCTATGTAACTTAACAGCCAAATTTTCAGCTTTCATTTAAATAACAAAAGTTTGGAAAGCGCGTCTAATGCTTTTTAATGTTTAATGATCCTAAAACTTTAAGCATTAATATTCTATTCTAAAAAGGAAATCGGACAAACTTTTGTTTCTTTTAGATTAAGTGCTTTATTATTCAGTAAATTAACTAGAGTTCTGCATATAAATTGATGCTTGCTTTAGATTTTCTGCAGAGCCGGCGTCATTGGGTTAAAATTTTAATCATTGGCAGAAATCCGTTTTCTGAAGCAGTAAAAATGTTATGTACACAACATAGTTTTTCTGTCTGAAATATGAAGATCAGATCAATCGTTTTTAGTTTGTTTCGTGGTGGCCTGCCTGTACTATTGGTTCGCGATGGGTTTGATTTGTTCTGTTCCAATGTTATAATATAATTATGTTTCTTGACTACCTTAATCCCTTGACTGCAGAAACGGGTTATCCGTTTGATAGATTCCCCTATCATTACAAACGGATTACAATATTTAGAACACAGGCGTCAAGTAGATATGCTGTCCTTGTACTACCGGAAGGTGTTCATGCCTTTTTCTCCTCAAAAAGACCCTCCACACAGCATTCCCGAGTATTCTTAAACTCCTGTCTGGAGTTCATGTTATTTAAATAAACACCAGTATTTATTCAAAAAGGATCGACATCAAGTTTTTTAACAACACTTTATCCTGACGAAGAAACCATTGGTTTTTAAACATGTCGAAACTTTTTTACTATGGTGTTGTTCAAAAAAGTATTTATTTTATTTAAATTAAAATGACCCAAGAAAGTGATTAGCAAAAAACAACAAACATCAAAAACAAAAATTAACTCGAAATAAATGAAAACAGAATCAAAATTACAAATAAAAATGTTTTTTTAATCCCCAAATGAACACAAAACAAATGCAAACACACTGCAGTTTCATTGGACCTCGTACTTTCAATCTTTTACCGAAAAATATTCAAGTGATTACTAAACTTCCTCAATATTTAAAATTAATTTGAAATTTTTTAATTTAATTTGTATCAATTTATGTTTTTCATAAAATATTCACCATATATTACACTAAACACTTATAACTTCACTTTACACTATTGTAAACGCTTTTTATACAAACCGTTTAGACAAAATGTAATCTTGTTTTAGTTTTATATGCATACAGTCTGTTTATTTCTAGGTATAATAATATAATAACTTAAATATATTACCCACGCACAGGCAGCGTCTTAGTGGGTTCCCATTATTCGTATTGATTTATATAATATTGTATGTATTAATGTAAAAATTGGGGAAAATAAGGGAATTAAATGTATAAATATATATTAACCGTAGATTCATCAAGGCTGTACATATGAACAAAAACAATATTATTTAATTAATCTGATAGATTCGGTGCTGGTTTTCAGCAGCCTGCCAAAAGTAAATATAAAATGAAACCGTAAGAGTCGAGCCAGATGACTTTATGGATTTAACTCCGAAAGGTCACGTTACGTCTGTTTAAAGTAAATTAAAAGTTATCCCATCCTCGGATGTGACCTGAAGGGCGCTAAACAAATTATTTTGTGTACAAGAGGAATTGACAGATCACTATTATATTATTATAATGTCCTAGTTACGTTTTTGATATCCTCATTCACTTCAAAAATATGTATTGAAAACTTGCCTTCTCAGGTTGATTGACGATTTCTATTGAATTTATAAATTTCCTACCGTTCCGAAAACCCTCAAATACATAAGTGCTTCTTTGTGTTAAAATTAATCGTTACGTTTCATACAAACATGTCACCATTACAAAGGCTTGTAAAGCATATCTCGAAAACTCATTTCCAAGTTAATTTCCTCTCTTACTTCCTGAAAATTTCAAACCACGGGAAAAATCAGTTCCAAACCCGTCCTTAAAGAACGGAAACCGAGATAGATGCTTGAGATTTGAGGTAATTACCATTAGTGGGAATTCTCATCAAACCCCAAAAATAACGTATTTACACTAAAGACAAAGTGGTATAACGATTTCTGTAGCTATTGACCCAAGTATTTTTTTTAATGAAACCTGTTGCGAGTTATATGACTTTACAATCTACCTGTGCAAATTTTCCAGCACAAAATGCGCTGTCTACTCGAACATTTAAGCATGTGGTATATAGAAACATTCACACTTTTTGTTCAAAACTTTTTTTTGTTTTTTCAGCAAATTAACACATGTACACTAGATGGTTAAGGTACTACTATTTTTAAGCTACACATTAAACACGATGTATCCAAGAATATGTACAAAATAGTAGGTGAATATCGGTGTATTTACAAAAGAGCATACATTGAAAGGAAAATTTTGTTTATAAGGTGTGGTCCCTCAGAACGTTTATTACACATTTTTATTTTTTTATATAATGACTATTTTAAAAATAAAAAGTTAAGTAGTTTATTCATAGTCCTCCTAACTAGGGATTCCTGGTTCGCGGCGGACCGTAGATTGTCGAATGTTTGTTACATCTTGATTTCCTCATCTTCATGTACGTTGATTTCCACAAATGATATTCCAAAATATTCATGTTTGTCGACTGTAAATTGTGTTGGTGTTACCGCATAATTTCAATGATTTCCTCGTCTTCTTGTTTACTTTGCTTTTTATTTTCATGGTGTTTTTAATTTCATTTGGAAGGACATTATAAATACTTTTGTGGCGGAAATTATGTTTTTTCTGGCCAAAAGGTGTATTTAATTTTGGGATGTTCAGTGGTTTTGAGGTTTTCGTCCTTGTAGTGTAGGTGTGTTCTTCATTAAGTTACTCATTTTTTCCTTCATATTTGAATATAGCAGTTTTTAGTAGAGTTTAACATTAAGTATAAAAAATATATTTTGTTGGCGTTCTTATGGAGTACTTACATTGTAGCGTGAGGTTTTTCAAAACAGTGTCACTATGGCATGCGATTACCGGAACTTTATGTACCTACCTATAGTAATCTTGTGATTTACGGATTCACATGCGATTTACCGGGACATTGACACTTTACGGTCCACATTGTGCGGTCGGCCAGAATGTATGCACCATAGCGTACGCCCGACCAGAAGATATTCACCATAGCGTACGATCGACCAGAAGGTATCCACTATGGTGTGCGATCGACCAGAATGTATGCACTATAGCGTGCCCTCGACCAGAAGGTATTCACCATAGCGTACGATCGACCAGAAGGTATGCACTATGGTGTGCGATCGACCAGAATGTATGCACTATAGCGTGCCCTCGACCAGAAGGTATTCACGATAGCGTACGATCGACCAGGAGGTATGCACTATAGCGTGCGATTGACCAGAAGGAATGCACTATGGTGTGCGATCGACCAGAATGTATGCACTATAGCGTACCCTCGACCAGAAGGTATTCACGATAGCGTACGATCGACCAGAAGGTATGCACTAAAGCGTGCGATTGACCAGAAGGAATGCACTATGGTGTGCGATCGACCAGAATGTATGCACTATAGCGTGCGCCCGACCAGAAGATATGCACTATAGCGTGCGGTAATAATTGGTAGAATATCTTGTTCATTTGTGTTCTCTTCACCTAGACCTGGCTGCCCCAGCTCGCTGTTCCACACGTGGGAGACGCTACTGCAGGAGGTGGAGGCAGACTCGCAGGCGCACAGCGACGTGGCGGGCGCGCTGGCCCGGCACGTGTCGCGCCCGCTGGTGGAGCGCACCTTCCACCGCAAGCTGCAGTCGCGCAAACTCTTCGCGCACCGCGAGGGCTGCGATGCTATTATATCCAAGACGGAGGAGAAACTGACCAAGGTAAATATTTTTTGTTACATTTGGTTTTATAACATCAAAGTTTTTTTAGGTGGCAGAACGGAATGCCATTTCCCGTTCCCGTTTCATTCTCCGCCCCCACTTTCCTTCTTCCGTTTATTTTTAAGACTTACCCCAATTGTTAAATCCTTCTTACTAAACCTTTCACCACTCACTTCCCTCAGTATTCAGTGAATGGTGATGCCATCGACCCACTTGCTCCGGAAAGCTGCTGCTTCGGCAGTGGAATATTTCATTATAAATATTTGCATTTCGTATTATAAATCTGTGGTAAAACAATAATAAACACTTTCTTTTGGTGACGAACAATAACTAATTCGTTATCATAGAAGAAGATAATATTAATAAATCTGAACGAAACATGGAACAGAACAAGACACATAAAATAAAATAAATGTGATTTTTCTTACTATACAAAAAGTAGCAGCCAAAAAAAGGGGGGAATTACACAATTGAGGACAATATTTTGAAATCTTTGAGTGAAATATGAGATCGATCAACATGAATGGAAAATAATGCGGTCTCAATAGCTCAGTGGTGAATTTTTTTTACCGGTAAGACAAAGATCCGGGGCTCGATCGCCAGTTGAGACCGATTTATTAATAATATTGTCTTCTTCTTCAAAGATGTGTGTATGTATAATCTTCAAAATGTAATTTTCATTTCATTAAATACTTAAGTAATTCCTTAATAAGCTTTCAATGGTAGTATGTTTAATTTCAAGATTTATTTTTTTAATTTAGCAACAGATTTTCGTCACCTAATTCAATTAAATAAATTTGAATACATTAAATCATAAAAAAAAAACAATTTTGCCTAATGCTAATAATAATTCCACAGGCCAGATTTTCTTTATTTCAGCCATTCCATCAGTTAGTAGTAGTTAGTAATATCATTCGCGCACTCGAGATGTGGTAATTTATTCTCCCAGGGTCTATTGAATACTTCTGAATCTGCAATTTGAATACCAGATTTGAGAAAATCAAACAATTCCGATTTAAATAAATAAAAATTTGAAGCACCTAATTCTTTAATCTGGCAATCAATTTTTCTTCAACTCATTTATAAGAATAATAAAATTCACGGAAAGAATAATAGACAGGGTCGGTATAATCATGGATTCTATCAGAAAATAGAGATATACTCAAGGTAGTATCAAAATTTGCATGAAAATCTGTACTGTCATGATTTGACCGTCGGCGTCGTAATAACCAGACTGCGCTCGCAGATTTCTGCCAATTTAATTTTGGAACTGCTTTTCAAATGAATATCCGCAAATCAAGCTTGCCAATTTGAACCATATTCTAATGTCCGCAAAGACAATAGAGGCATTCTATGGTATTTTTATTTTGGCCAGTATTTCTATAAGTAACTAGTGTTACATAACAATGTCTGGAAATTATAGTGATTTGTTTTGTAGTATTTGTTAAGTTTTACGCCGTGTTACGCTACCTCATTTTTTAGACGAAGTTTGTTAAACAAAAGTCTGTCCGAGACGTTGGCTGTAAAAAAAGGTAGCGCAACATGGCATAATACATTAATACATAACATTGTGTTTCCATTTATTTTTTTTAATTCAAAAATTAATAATTTTTTTTAATTAAAATTTATTTTATAAACCATGTTGGTGTTGGTGGATACGTTTTTATTAAGTCTATAAACACATTTCGTATTATATCGGCCTTCGTGGTTGAGTTGAAGATTCTCAACTAGCAATCCGAAGGTTGCGGGTTCGAACTCCGGCGTGGGCAAGTGATTGAAGAAAAAATGTCTGTTTTCATAATAATTAATCCTCTTGATTAAATAATGTGCAGGGCGTTGGACGTACTTGACTTATTCTAACCAATGATTCCTGACATCACATTCCCCCCTCCTCAATTTTCAGCCTCACAATATACCCCAATAGCGTATGCCATAGAATCACTGGCTCCAGGTGGTTAGGAGCAGTTGGGACCCTTATGAGGTTTCACATTAAATATATATACATGTAAATAAGACGTTGCCTATCGGGCTGAAAATAGCATCTTGTAGTTGCTTTTCATATGCATGTCATTTTGAAGAAATATAAATGGTAAACATATCGAGGGCTTTTAGGCTTGTAAATACCAATAACAATAATTGGTGTGTCTTTTGTCATAATGTTGTTTGACATTTTATCTTGTTCTAAAAAAGTTCTTATCCTGCTGTTGATTAGAGTCATGAGTTTAATTTTGACTAAAACTAAGAAGGTAAAGTGGGGAGGAATATAGGATATGGATAGGGATAGGGGATGATAACGATACATTCTGTAGTTATGGATTAATTTTTGATCGTTCGCTTTTCTTCGTTTCGATGTTGCCAAAGGTTAGATGCCGCTTAGATAATTTATTTTGTTCATAGGCAATCATCGATGTAGTCTTATTTGATCGATGTAACTAATTCATAATACGTCGATGTTTTAGATATATTTCCACCCTTTTAAAATATCTTCAAGACCCGGCTCCTCATACTCTCCTATAAAAGTCCAAGAGCCCGGCATTCCCAGGTAGGGTTCTCATCTTGAGGTAAATTTCACTTCCTACCTAACATAATTATATATTTTTTAAAACATCTATGCAAATCTTGGGAGTGTAAGCCACTTCCCGATATCAAATGGAGCTGAAATTTGGAAGATAGACATTTTTTCGATGACAATGCTAATACAAGCAATCACGCATTTACACGCGGACATATACGCATTTCTCTGAAATTGGATGACATGACAGCAGTTAATATACGAAATAAATGTCGGTCCTACCCAATCGTGATTTGATTCAATTGTAAGCGCGGTTGACTCCTGTTCCTGAGGAGGATGGTTCAATGCATGTGGTTGTGGCTGGTTTAAATATAAATAACTACTTGGTACACTTGTTTCATCCTTTAAACCAATATATAATTCAGCGCATGGAAACGAGGCGCAGACGCCACGTATTTTTGTAATTCTTCATTTTCCGATATGTATTAAATACTGCACGTTTTGGGCGAACGTGAAGACATTCATCTTCCTGATCTGAAACATTCCATTCGCGTCACGTTTGCCAGATCTTTTTTATAACTTGATCTTAGAGGCAATTTCGTGACTTAGGAGTCACCTAGTCAGCTCACCTAGGGGTGAGCAATCCAATACATATAGGATAACGTAATCAGGACAATACATTCTTCAAATAAATCACACAGTCCACGTTACAATTTCCGCAAGTTGATTTGGATGAACCCTTTTCTAGTTTTTTTAATAAATGTATTCGATTTAATTTGTAAACGACGATTGAAATGACTCCAATTCTCGTCGACGCTTGGCGGAGTTCAGAAGAATTAACTCATTTCAGAACATTTCATAAACCGACTTTCTGAAGTCCATGCCGTTTACTGGACTTTATGCAGAGTTTTTTTCTAAATTTAATATAGACTGTGACATTCCTCTTGTGTTGAAGGTCAAGTGTGCAAAATTTCATCAACCCCAGAATAAATCTATAGATTTGTAATAAAATCAAATCCACGCCGCACGCCATTGTACTACGTCTTCCTCGGGTGTGCCTGACTTCCACCATTTACTACAGTATACCACATTGGTACTACTAAACAAACTACATTACATCTAGTACATTAGTAACTCATTACGGTGCAGAGTTGATGCAAAGTCTTCCCCGGGCGTCTCCAACTTTTTCTACCATTCAAACCGCTGTCTAAACACTCTGACACTAATAAGAACAAATTTTGAAATTTTCAGCGAAACCGGTTCAGTAGTTTTTGGGTCTATAGGGGACAAACAAATATTCATTTGTATGCATGCAGATTATTTCTAAGCCTAATATAAACCACCAGAGTGATAACTATTTTATTAACCTTTTTTATCATTCCATGACAGTTTTTTTTTGTTATTTGTTTTTGGGGTGTTATGCCGTGTTGCGCTAACTCCTTATTTAGCCAACGTTTCGGACAGCATTGCAGTGTCCATCATCAGGGCAGATGGTTTTTTTTATAAATCATAAATCATATATTTAAATCTAATAAATATTATGTTAAATCATAAATCATATATTTAAATCTAATAAATATTATGTTAAATCATAAATCATATATTCCATGACAGATTTTTTTTTAAATTTGTATTATTTGACCTGAATTCTAAAATCAATATTCCACACCAGTTAAACAAATTGAAACAGATATAGAGTTCATTCCAAGAATTAACCACTCGTGTGAAGTAGTGTAGTCGATCAATACATAATACATATCACAGCATGGTGCGCACGTGCAGCGTCTATGAAAATTGTAAATACAAATTCAAGTGTTCAGCCTTTATCTGTTATAAGATGAGAGCAACCGATGAATGGTGTCAAGTGGATGGCTGAAATTATTGAGAACATAAGTTGAACTTATCGTTCTGCAAGTATTCAATGGTCTTCCCTACGTTTTATTAATATTTTCCTCATTTCAATTTAGCATTATTCAGCGATAATATGAAATAATATAAAATTCTTGCATTCACAGCATTAACGATGTCTGTTTTATGTATATTCTACCCCACTAATTTTCTTAAATTTTCTTATTATCGGCATATTATGTCAGAAAGTATTTAGCGGAGAAAACGTGGATTGAGGTTGGAAAGAAAAGTCCATTTGACATCATTCTCATTTAACATCCATATATATATATATAGAGATATAAATATTATAAAGAGATATAAATATTAATTATATATATAATTAATATTTATGTCGTTGTATGGGTGAACCCCGTACACTTTAGATCGTTTATGTCGTTATGCTTGTAAATATAAAGAATAACAATATTTCGTCTAAACAAGTAGAACAAGTCTTCGTCGTTAGTCACTTGACATGGTATTCATTCCACGGCTGTGCTCGGAAAAATGATAGAATTAAGTGTAATTCGGGTAGCGCAGTGAACGGAAACCAGCATTAAAGAGTAGCATATCAGTAGGCTACTTTCTTGTGGTCGCGTCTCAATCACGTAGCTCGTAAGTATATCTGTGTACGAAGGGCCTTAGTCACACTTTCAACTATTTCGAAGTATTAATTCGATTGCAAGTTACAAGAGTTGTACATGAAGTTAATATTCATGTATGTTATTACATATTTATCTGATTCTATTTTATAAGAACGTATCTGGTCTAGATATTAATACTTTTAATGATTCTATCCAAAATACAAATTATATTGCCGCGATTTAAAAGATGAAAAAAACTAAAATTCTGTTTTTTTATCTGTATTTCTGTAATTGAGATTTTGCCCCTAGTATTAAAATGATTGTGAAATATAGAATCGATCACACTAAATAAATTAAAAACCTGAATTCTAACACAAATTTTGAATTGAGGATTAAAGTAATGACATCGTGTGAAATTAAACTAACATCTTTGGTAAGAAGAACCTAGGAATATTGATTTAAATCATATTTAACTTACAGAACAATGGATGGTCTAAAACTAAAACTGAATATCCAGATTTTTTTCTTCTAGGAGACTTTTCAATTTTTTCTTTATTTAACATAAAGCACGTTGCCGTGTTGTAGAGGTAGGTTCCTCTGACCATATTAAATTTATGGACGAAGTTTTCATGAGACTTAATTTTTTTATATGACATCTCAGAGACAGGGGAAGTACATCACCGTAGGGGCTGTAGGAAGGGATTTATGAGTGTGGGTTTTGAGAAGGCCCGGATTTCTTGAAGGACGATGATAAAAACAGATTAAAATAATATATTGTGTGTTTTAGTGCCGGCAGGAGTACAAGGCGGCCTCGCAAGGCTATAGCCAGAGTCCCTCGCAGGTGTCCCTGGCCGCCTACATGGACCAGCACAATGCCTACGTCCAGCAGCTGCACGCCACCAACGGGATGTTGGACGAGTACAACCAGGAGACGCTGCCGCTCTTGTTGCAGGTACATTCAATATTATATGTATTACATAATCTAAACAAGCAAAGGTTACGGCAACGACTAATCTCTACAAACCCAATGTATTTATAAAAACCCAACTATTGATAGTTCATTAATAATTGAGCAATTGAAGCAATCTCTCCACAGGTGGATCAAGTTTTTCAACGATTTACGTATTAGTATATTTTCATTGCTCAAAACCTTTGCCCAACTTTATCTCACTACTTGAGTTTAAGGTTATACCAATCAATGTAATATATCATAATAAGCAATAATTAGTCGCCTGAAATATCCATACAAATTGAAAAAATATCTCCCGAGTAAAAATAAATGCCGTCGACGGGTGCGCCGGGGGTTCAATTCCCAATAATATTTTTATGTTTTCAATTTGTATGGATATTTCAGGCGACTAATTAATGCTTATAATAATTTGTTGTCTTTTGTGCTATCCATAAAATACCTTGTATTGTGAACATTAGTTTATCATTAAAAAATAATAATAGTAATGTAATATATGTTTATCCGAGACACTATCTTCATTAAAAACCGATTCATTAGAACTTTTTGATAATTTAGGATGCTTCCAAAAGTATAGGCAAAAATAGTTATATTATAGTGATTCTGAATTTCATATATGAGCTCGACAAATATGACGTTTAATAATTAGGTCCCAAAAGTCAAGTGGTTAAGACGCTGTACCGGTAAGACAAGAGATCCTGAGTTCTATTCCTAGTTGTGACTACATACTTGCGTAATTACGCTAGAAAGATGACGAGGAGAAGGAACACGTCTTCTGAAGCATCCGTTAAATCTTTTCAGTTTTAAATGAAAAAAATTCAAAACTTTCGGTTACACAGGAAGCCTGCTAAACTCGAGTTTAGTGTAAAAAAATATGTAGCCTAAGAACCCTTGACCCTTTTGTGGCCCTCTCAGTTTCTTCATTCAGTGAAAACGAAGCTGGAACTTGGTTCAGACTGCAAGCAGAGATCACGTGTCAAAAGTTCACCCACTTAAGCCTCAAAAGCTTCAAAAACAATAGGAAAACCTTTACTGGGACGTTTTACGGTTTTTATTAAATGTTTAAATCAAATATTATATTTAAGTGACAAAGTGGGAATTTTATTTAAGTTTAATTTCTCTGTAATATCTTGGTGTTGTTTTTTAATCGTTTTTAAACGTTGATACAGGTCTACTAATTAACCCGATCTAAATGGAAAACCTAATCCACTTTCTTTACTCAGCCCTTCTCCATTTAGGTCGCTTTTCATTACTTGGGAGTTACAAAGTCATACTGGCCTCAGGCAGTGAAACTCTTGGTGGGATCAAAGAAAAAATGTTTATGCTGGCTCAACAGTATTCCTCTAACAAGTTTAAAGTTCAGTTGAAAAAAATCCTCTTAATTTTTCCTACCAAGTAAAGCGTTTATCATTATTAAATATATTTCAAGAGATTACTGTACCTTGTGAATAAAAATATTTAATCTACAATTTATTTCAGCCGGCTATCTTTAGTGCTGATTTCTAAGCAATTTCAATTGTTTCGGTTCTTTTTTTTTATTTTTAGTAAGATAGGTAGGTAAAAAATAAACTAAAGATGCACTTTATACACGTTATAAACACCTGAACTCTTTATGGTGGTAATCAAGGTTTAGCTTGTTCCAGGACCACCCGCGCAATCTGCACACCAATCTATTTTTACGACGTTAAATTACATGAAAACTTCGATGATTCAATTCACCTTTTAAAATATTCTGATTAGAAATCGACACAGTAATGGACTTTCATACAAACGTTGACGTATGTCAAAATCCAAAGAAAGCCAAATCTCTTCTTACAATTTCCAAAAATGATGATACTTTTGGAGGTGTGTTTTGAACACTGTCAAATAATGTTACCTTTCTTAAAAATTACTTTATATCAAGAGGACGCATTATATTTTACAAAATGCTTGTTTCTATTTATCTTCAACTGTGAAAGTTCATTTAAAAACTTCTTCATTATAAAACTTTTTATGGAGACAATAAAATATAAAAGAAAAAATCAGAATGAGAGACTTGGTGCGACAGAGAGGTATTCCGGTGGACACACCTGCAAACCTGCAACTAACATTAAAAGGTGTCCAACCAATGCAAGTTCTTGTGTTAGTACTTTATTTCTTTCTTCTTTGAAAGAGTCAAAACTTTTCTAATAACAAATTTAGATCAGTTGCTTTACTTGTGGCGAAAATAAACCTTGATAAAATTAATACGTCCATAAAAATTTTTAACATCACCTTCGATCTATAGGTCATCTCCTGTAAAATGTCGCAAATGTGAAATGCTCGGCAGGTTTATATATTTTTTGATAAATTATTATCGTTGAAATTCAATGAAATATTTTAACGGTTCCAATGAAACTTTTTTATTGCGAACTTATAAATCGTCTACATGCCTTGAAAAGTCAATAACATTTTTTACATTATTTTTGGACCCCATAAAAATTATTTTATTGCTAAAGTTACCATTACTCTTGCCACCACAAACCCGATATCATTTATTAGCTTAGACGGTATTTATATAACTCCTCGACCTTTAAGATTTAGAATATCCGTGAACAAGTGTGGAAAGAAATAAAAGTATTTTGGGTATGAGGATTATAAATAAGCGGCAATTTTCTGTAGAACTTAAAAGATTTGTAATTTTAATCGTTGTTGAATCGCACTTTGACATTTTTAGTATCGTCATATAAATCAAATAAGAAATGTTTTCCATAATATTCGTATAACTTCAACATACCCACTTCCTTGCTCCCAACTGATCCCAACTGTTTCCCCTAATTGCAAAATTAATGTAAATATTCATTTTGTTTACCCTCAGTAACACCACGAAGAGTGAATCAGAACCGAGATGAGATTTGATATGTCTATATATTATTGGTCGATATTCTATACCCATGCTTAATATCTATAAATTGACGCTTAGATAGTTTGGATATGTATAGCAGTTAAAAAACAAAGTAGTGTCAAGAGAGTCGTAGCTTACGGGAGTGAAAGCGAAATTGAAGACCGGATTAGAATACACGGCATTAAGTAGTGATTCAAATACTTGGGTCTTGTTATATCCAGAGGCAGAATTACAGAAGGGTATGTACGCCAGGAAGTAAGAATTAGAATGAATCGAAGAGTGAGCGAACCAGATCAGAGAAATTTAACATCGTATCACTTAACATCATGTTACTTAACATCATGCCACTTAATATCTTGTCACATATACAACGCTATTATAAATATTATAGTGAATAGCCCAGAAAATTCAACAGACTTTCAACACGATGTCAAGTGACATGATGTTTCACGTCTCTTGACACCGTGTCACTTAACATCATGTCAGTTAACATCATGTCACTTAACATCGTGTCACTTAAACAACTCTGTTCTAAAACAATACTTCATTGCATTCATAAATGCAAAACACGAGAAATAACAAATTACACATATATTAGGATCACTACATCTCAGGGTCAAAAACATATCCACTACGCAACTACAAATCCAACATTTTGTAAAAAACTTACTGTACTATGGTACTCGTACTAAACTCTACAACAAAATCTCACTCACACCCAAAACTCACAACAATATTTTAAGATTGATACAAAACATAGGGAGATCAGAAATACATAATATACTGACACTAAATACAAACTGAAACTGAAACCACTCAACTGAAAAAAAAAAACCACGATATATGTTTATAATTATTTCAGAAAAAAAAATTCATATATTTATAATTACTTTATATTATACATACTACTTAATTTTAATCATATGCAAATGAAATCTTCAGCACGGGAGATCCCAGTGAGGATATAAATTAATATTTGGCTAATTTATATAGCGCCGTTTTCATGAAAAATCACCTCAAGGGCGCTGTTATATCTATTTGTTACAGAAAGATAATGAATAATAACACTTTTATTTTTATTATAATTCAAAACCTTTTTTGCTTTTCGTTAACTTTCCCCCTAATATTTCTTTCCGCTTCAAACACTCCGGATGTCACGGTCGCGCTGGTTTCGAGAAATGCGACCGTTGTGTGATATTCACATAAAAAAAAACTTCGCCGTCAATTCTGTTGTAAGCCGTTCTATGAATATTCAATGCCATTGAAGAGCGCTCCACGAAAGAAAGGAATTGACAATACTTGTTTTTGATGCTCAGCGGGTGGTACAGAGTATACAGTTATATAGACACTTTCCAAAATGAAAAGTTCCTTGTTTGAGATTATAAGAAAGACTGAAACACATATATTATGTTACAGGATATTAACATGTAGTCAGCGTATTATGAAAGTGAATTTCTTTGTTTCCTCCTCATTATAATTTAATACCCCGCGGCCGTAAGGTTTACACACAATAATATGTTCCCCTGACAGAGATATGGACCATTCCAGATGAGTCCTTCAGCGGTAAGAAATTAAATTATTTGATTTTAAAACAAAAAAATATTTAGGAAAAAAACAGTCGTACATTTGCATAAACAGTAATTATTCATACATTCTAGATCAATAATATTCGATTAAGTTTAGTTATTGATTTATTATTTGTACCTTAAAAAAAAAAACCTACACAATATATTTATAAATGACAAAGAAATATAAAAATAAATAAACATTATAAAGAATTACAAAATGTTATAAAACAATTAAAGACAGGTAGTAGTAATACAGTTTTCGCATGATTATACCAAGAGAATTAAAATAAACTACGGTGATAGTATTATTTCACAAAATAAAAATAAATATGTTGTCAGTTTAGTAAGCTGCATAATACAATAAACTTATTTATTTTTACACCTAGAAATATGATTTAGCGATCTGCCTCCGGCGTCACTGGCATTTTTTAATCCTTGTGCCTACATTTAAAATGGGTGTTGGTTTTTTTAAGAAACGGCTTTTTTGTCATGAAAAGGTAATTTTTTAAAAGGTAATCTTTGACTGTCTCTTTTATGGCAACGTTATCGGAATTCGTTTAAATTAGTTTTTTATGAGAGTTGTTGTTTTATCATTATAACTTGCAACGTTAAAATTTAAGTATATAGTATAGAAATCAATACGAGTCAACAACCATAGAGCTTTTGGAAAAAATCAATCAAAAACGTTTAAACACCAGTATTTCTGAGATTATAATATGTGAAAGGCTTTTTATTTTGAATCAATTGATCGTAGATACCAATCTGTAGCTTATTTTTCAATGGTTAGTAACAAGAAAAAGAATATAAGATTTCATCCATGTTAGGAAACTGAAGACTTTGACGTCTCTTTCAGTTCGGATTCCAGTGATAGCTTTTGTTAGGATCACATTCGTCGGAGTGAAAGCTATATTTTTGTTTACCTGAAACCTTCAATTTTAAAGATCTGGTTCGCAGAATAGGTACTTTTTATTAACGTACATTCTTTTTTAAAGCAGAGCTGCTTTCAAATTAATTTTCATACAAAGGTTTGAAATTGAACGGATAGCGACTTGCCCGTGTACCCGTAACCATGGCAAAGCATTGATAGAAAGTGGCGGTTTTCTCTAAGGAGCGTATGTGCAGTGAACTCCCAAACAGTAGAAAAGACAAATATGAATTACGATATTACAACATTTTGAACAGCACACCACTCAGACTCTTCACTCGTAAATCCATCCGCCGCACTTCTGTGAAAATCCGTTCATAGGCACGGAACCCAGAACGCACCCACGGATAGATAATTCTCTTGGAATATTTCATATGAACAATATATTCCGTCTCGTAGAGTGAGAGGTGAGGCGGGTAAGAGGACCGCCGTCCGGGATTATTGAATAGCTAATCCACTGCCGTAGGTCACCCCAAGTGGTTCGCTACATTTGGTGACTTGGCAGGAGTGCCCGGGTTGATGTGGTACGGTTTGCCCGGGCCTTGACGGCGGATGTGTCTGATCGGGAGAGACTGTATGATGGAGATCTTCAGACCTCTCCAACAAGTCTTTCTCGGAACATCGCCTTGCACCTCAGTGGGAGTGATGAATTCATTCGTATTTCACTCCTGATTCACTAACCTCCAGAAGATTCCTACCCACTCCCTCATACATTTTTCCTTCCCTGAACTTCCTCTTCTTTCTTTCCTAAAAAATACCCTCCACACAACAACCTAAGGAAAAAAATCCTCAGGGCCTCATGTCTAAAGCTAATGTAAAAAATGATGCATCGTATTTATACTCACATATCAGTGCTCACTCCAGCTTGCTACAAACTCCTGAGGCTTATCATTAGAACATCTAAGCAATTTATTGACCCAGATGCAATGATGCCATGTTTGATGGCCTTATAAGAAGCAAACTGGAGAATACTAGTAGTCTATGGACTCCGCACCAAACCAAATAAATAAATATACTGGAACAAATCCAAAAAATCGTAGGGCAAACACATTGCACGTGCCATTTTACATGTACCATATAATTTTACTTACCAATTACTTGAGGCAACGAATAGATTTAGTCTAGAAACCAGACGTTATGCAAATCTTGCAACAGTTCATTTTAATACTCGTAGCGCACAACTCTATTGGTAACCCATTCCTCATGAAATTATATGGCTTATACGTGCCTGAAAACTTGAAAACCACCATTACTACTTCGTGATACCACACGGCAGAACATAATATGTTCTAGTACAGTACAGCATGACAAAAGGACTGGTGCTACCACTGCTATGGAATGAAGTTTTCAAAACAGTAGATGAATCTTATTAACCTTAAGCCTAAATTTTAAACTTTACGGCTTATATATTGCCCAAAATATAATTTATTTTTTATCAGTTTGAACTAACGAGTTTTTAACTAGTTTTTACTACATGACAACTTACCTACGTACCTACGAAGCGAAGCGTCGTGCTCTGTCAAGCTATCGTTAATAATAGTAAACAACTTTATAATAAATCCGACGGAAGATAAAACGTAATCGTCGTTAAAAACAACGAAAGTTTAACACGTGGTAGTGTTCTCCAGTGACTTTTTAACATTTTACCATTGTTTTTTTTAATAATATAAACTATAAAATTCACTGCATCCCAAACCAAAGTGTTGTGTACAACGGATAAAGTGCGCGGATTGGCCGCTTTAATTATGAGCTCACCTTTCAGGGCTCCTATTGGTTGCGTTTGTGTTGTGAATTTGTCATACCCCTTGTTTACAATCGAAACTATCTAAATTCTGTGTATTAAATCCTTTTAAAGTGACAATTGTGCGTCGAAAGAGATTACTCTCATCTCGCAAAATACTTTTTAGTATACATTTGTGTATTTTTTCTTTTAAATAAAATTATCCAGAACCTACAAAAAAACATATCCGATAATTTCGTGAATAAAACAGAAACTTTTCGGTAAAACCGATAGTGGATTTCGTAGATACATTCATAGTGATAAACTGTTTAAAGTTATTTGTGCTCAATTAGTGCAAATATAAAAAAAAATCGTGATATAAAAACTCGATACGGCGACTTTTGTTTTGATTTACATAGAGCTAGACCGATTGCCCACCTACGAATTTTCAGGCGCAAAGCTGAACAGAACTAATACTCTGTTTCAAACATTGTTTTTTTTTTATGTGTCCTTATAAAGTAGTGTTTAATAATGAATCGTCCTAAAAAACGACACATAAGCACCATGATGTCTCCTAGTCCAGAGGATATAGGAGGAAAGTGCGTCACGATTGAGGATGCGGATGAAAACAGCTCGGTTACGTCATCCAAAGGCTCGGACGTCACCGAAGCGGAATATCCTTGCGCTTCAGGAGTAGATGTGCTCAATGAAACCCAAGCACATTTGACAGCTCTTCAACTTGTGTTAGCAGAGAAGCAATCTAAGGTCTCAAAAGACCAGCAGCTGAGGATCGCTAGAAACGTATCGGAAGTTTTCAGATCCGTATCTCAGCTGTTGTTGGAGCGAGAGACGATGCGTGCGGATTTAGCTACAGTTACAGCACAACTTAGAATGGCAGAAATAAAAATACGCCACGAGAAGAGGGAAAAAAGGCACCTTGAGCAAAAAATCATACAATTAGAGTCTGATCTCGGGCCTGTAATGCGGAGAGTGGCAGTGGCAACGGAGGCTACCCTCTCTTTTGCTGACATCGCCCGAAAACAGCCATATGATGCTCACCAACCCCCACCAATCACTCAACAAGGACATCGCGTCGGACCACCAAGACCTGCCGTTTGCATCTTTCCAACGGATGCGGACGCCACAAAGGACAGTGACGGTACGAAAAAAATGATTGAAGATACAATTCGGCCATCTGAACTAGGCGTTCGGGTCACGGGAATAAAAAAAATAAGAAATAAAGGCATCCTGATCAATACGGCAACCACGGGCGAACAACAAAAGCTATTAAATGCACCTTGCTTCGACAACTCGAGCAAACTGAAGGCCCGACTACCGTCAAAGCGTCTACCGAGACTGATATTCTTTAATGTTCCCCGGGACCTGACCGACGAAGATTTTTTAAGGATGGCTCTCACTGGTATTCCCAACGTTGAAGACATTGAAGAAACTATTGCAGGCTGTAAACTAAGTCACCTGGCTGGTGCTCGCACAGGTAACGCTTGTCACCGTATCTACGCAGTACCCGCTACCGTACGTAAATTTCTAGTCGAGCAAGAGAAAGTATTTATAAGCTGGACTATTTGCCGCGTCCGAGATTTTATTGGCCTTACTGTCTGCACCAAATGCTACATGATTGGTCACTCATACAAGTATTGCAGAGATACCAAACCCACATGTGGACATTGTGCTCAACAGAATCATACTGGTGAGTCCTGCCCAAATTCCACCATCAAACCAGTTTGCGCGACATGCACCAGATTTGGTAAGCCTGCTGATCACTCAACTGGAGATAGGGACAACTGCCCGGCCTACATCGCTGCACTCAAGAACGACCTTGCAACTATAGATTATGGAGTGTAACATACAAGAGCATAAGTGCCTCACCATCGAGAATTATAATCCCGTGACGAACTGTCTACGAATAATGTATATGAACGCGAGAAGCATCCGTAATAAGTTTGATGAGATCGAAGAAAAAGTAAGAAGTTCGCGGTACATTGTACACGTGCTCGTCATTACGGAAACGTGGCTTAAGATTGGAGAGGAAAAGTTTTACTCCCTGAATGGTTACAAAAGTGTTTTTTCTTCTCGCCCCAACGAAGGAGGAGGCGGCGTAGCAATATATGTGATTGATACTATGAAGTGTGCAATTATTGAAAATTTCTCAAATGAAAATTCCTTTTTAGGTATAACGCTTAGTAGCAGTGATAGGAAACCAGTTAACATCTATGCTATCTATCGAAAACCCAACACAAATATGCAGGATTTTCTAATACATCTAGAAAAAATACTGAACGAAAGTAGACAAGATACATTAATATTCGGAGACTTTAACATTGACATATCCATATCCACACATTCTTCATTAAATTTTTGCAACATCTTACAATCTTACAATTTTTCAATACATAACAAAACATTTCCCACGAGAGTCACTGATACAAGCTGCACCTTAATAGATCACATCTTATCAAATAGGCAAAACATTCAGACTACTATATCGAATATTGATGATCCACTTAGTGACCATAATATACTTATTGTTGATTATAAGAACAACTTAAAAAAATGTTTTAATAATAGAACCAAATCCCGGATTACGAGACCTATCATCAACAGTATGTCAGTAAAATCCTATCTTCTTGATAACAATTTCACGATCAACTTAAGCAACTCAGAAGACCCTTTTAAAAGTTTCAATTATCACATTAAAAAGGCAATAGAATCAGGTACAACTACACCAAAAACAGGATTAAGAAGTCGGGTACAACTGAATACTCCGTGGTTTGATTCCAAATTAAATACATTAATCAAAGAACGAAACCAGATTCACAAGCAGTGGAAACAAGACCCTGGTAATCTTACTCTTGTAACACTTAAAAAGAGATTGAGAAATACCATTACTAATTATAGGCGAAATCTAAAACACAAATATTATGCGAACAGCTTTCAACAAAACCAAAATAACCCCACTAAAACCTGGAAAATCATAAACTCTATTCTATCAAACCGAACACATAAACCAACTAACGAAATAGAATCCCTCGTGGTAAATGACTGCGTAATTAAGGATCCGAGCCAAATAGCATCCGCATTTAATGAGTTTTTTCTCTCAATAGGAAAAAAGCTAGCAGCTACCATTCCGTCATTCCCGGATGACTGTAATACCGTTTTTGTGGAACCGAAGGCTTGCCAATCCTTGTACATGGCTAGGACAAACAAAGATGAGGTACTGAGGATCATCTCTAAAACTAAGCTGAAAGCAGCACCGGGACTCGATGGAGTAACACCATCAGTTCTTAAGACTTGTAAAGAAGAATTAGCGGGTCACCTTACAGAACTTTTTAATTGGTCACTGTCCTCGGGAAAGTTTCCAAATGAATTAAAGTTAGCGAAGATAATACCTTTACACAAAGGAGACTGTAAAACATGTATCTCTAACTACCGTCCTATATCACTTCTATCGGTTTTTTCAAAAGTATTTGAGACCATAATCAAAGATAGACTCCTAAAATACATATCTGCGAATAATATCCTTACACCACAACAATATGGCTTTCGGAAAAATTCTAGTACTCAATGTACCGCCTTTGATTTTATCTCCAACCTTCAACAGTATATAGACCAGGGTGAATATGTGGCAGCCATATTTATAGATCTCAAAAAAGCCTTTGATACGGTCGATCATGAAATACTCTTAAAGAAATTGGAATATTTGGGAATTGTTGGGAAGCCCCTAAATCTCCTCCGAAGCTACTTAGATGATAGATTTTGTCTTGTTGAAGTCAAAGGTGTCTCGAGTGGCTTAGGTAAAATCACATGTGGAGTGCCACAGGGATCAATTCTTGGGCCTCTGCTTTTCTTGCTATATGTCAATGACATAACTAAATGTGGTATCTCTGGAAACCTCCAACTTTATGCGGATGACACTGTAATCTATTATCACAGTACAAGCCTGAGTGACCTGGAGTCTCAAATGAATGTAGATGTCTCAATTCTAGCTAATTGGCTGCGTATTAATAAATTGAGCCTCAATATAAAAAAAACGCACTACCTAACTTTCGGTAATAAGGATTATGTGCCAATGAATATCACACTTGGAACTGAGAAGCTCCAAAATATAGAAGTCACGAAATATTTAGGGCTATTAATAGACTCTAAACTTTCGTGGAATTCCCATGTTGAGCATGTGAAATCTAAAATATCCCCAATAACCGGCGTACTGTACCGACTCCAAGGTCTTCTCTCTACATCTCTACTAAGGGCCACATACTATGCGATGATTCACTCCCATCTGAGTTATTTAGTTAGTATCTGGGGCACTATTACTAAAAAACAAATATCAGAAATACAAGTGATTCAAAATCGAGCAATAAGGAATATCTACCGTCTACCGTGGGATATACATATCAAAGATATATATTTAAAGACAAACATACTTCCTTTTACGGTTCTACCTAAATACAATATCACTTGTACAATATTACAAATCATACATAGATCCTCACACACTAACATCAAACCAGCATTTAATTCAGACATACACCAGCACAAAACACGGTCCCAAAATCTAATACACCTAGCATCGTCTACCCACACAACAAAATTTGGTATTAACTCATTACAATATATTGCATATAGACAATACAATGCATTACCTAATGAAATAAAGCAATCAGTAACTAACAAAAAAATATTAGTTAAAACGCTTAAAGATTATTTCCTGAAAATGTTTTTAAACCAGTGAATTTTCGCTCGCTTTCATATGTTGGTTTACTATGTTTCATTTGTTACTATCTCTCATTATTTCTAAAATCTCTATTCTTAACAATGTATTTTTCCTTTTTTATTTATTTTTCTTTTCCTTTTCAATATGTTGTATTTTTTTTAAAGTGTAATATCCTTGTAAAATGTATTTTATGTGTCTGTACTTCCCGTAATGAGTTTTATCTCAACTCATTGGGAATAATGTGTTAATTACCATGTTTTTTGTAATACATTATAAATAAATAAATAAAAAATAAAATAAGTTTTTTTCAAAGGATTAAAATCAAAATTAATATTTTCCTAACAAATCGTTTCTAAAATCCTAGAATTGGTTTATTCTAGATCTCAAACTAACAATGGCATTTTAATAGAATACAAACTTTTATTTGAATTTCAATTAGATATGTTCTTATGTTTCCGCACGAATCTTTTGCGTGCTACATTTTTAGCTGTAAGTCGTCGGGATACATTATTTACATTTTCACTTTATTTTTGTCGAAATTTAACATTTCTGATTTATAAAAGGATTTTTCAGATGTATTTATGAATACAAGAATACAATAGTTTCTTTATTCGCTTGGGTAAGCACTCTGCAATATTATCATAAAAATAAAAACAATGTTTATTCATCGTTTTCTGGAAAAAGCGTGACCGTTCTGTGAAATTCTGATTTATAATATTCTTCAGCTTCTGTTGGGGATATGATCGATATTTGGGTATAGCGGAGATTAATGAAACTCGTTATGTCTTTCTGTCAATAACTCTCAAGAATTGACGATAATTTGATGATTCTACAATCGTCCACAAATCAACCCCTAACCCTCTTACCCAGTACTTGATTGTATGTTTATTGGAAATATGGAATGAATTTATCTTTCATATCAATTTTCTAAAAATATATTAACTTAAAGTTCTCTACCAGCAAAGCTATTTTTTTCGCTTGATTAAACTAAAAAAAATAATATTTGAAATTATGATTTACCTGTTTTTAGGTTGTCCACAACTAAAAACACATTAAAAACGCTTCTATAACGTCGGGCAGCACAACATTCGTACACATTGGGGCTTTTCGTTGTGTTTTTATTCGGCATGAAGTTTTAATAGAATATATGTAAAACTTACCAGATTGCTATTTATTGCCCGTAATGTAGCGGTCAATTCAGTCCAGTCTTTGCCAGCTGTCGTATTTAGATAAATTTCATATTTTTTTTACATGTTTTACAAACATGAAACTACCATATTTTATTTAAGTTATGTTTTCATATTACAATAGTCCCAGGTGGAGCCAGTTTTTATCGAAGTATGAATCACCTTTAACTTTTAACCAATAGTTATTGGGGTCAGAGTCAAAGCTTTGCATAAATAAGTTAACCCGCGCGTATGTTCCACCCGGCGAGGCGCGGCCACTATTTGATGCTATTTAATACAATACTATTGTTATCACTGTTGTTTGTATAGTAATACATTATTTCACGAATTACTTACGAAAGAGCACTCATAACATAATATTCCTGTATATCACACGCATTGCGACCGGTATGTTAGTATGCGGATAAAATTTTCTGATAAATTTAATATTAGTGTTAGCCGTCCACGTGATAGCTATATCTGTGTAGGTATCTAACTGTTTGCTGTATTTTAATAATGATCGAGTAACAGATAGCTAGGTATTTAAATAGAGAGCGTTGTTGTAAAGAAATTACTAATAGTGGAAATAATTTGTTAATATTAAACCAAACATCCTTTTTTCTAATAAATAATGTGCTTGAAAACGCTAATCAGCTGGTTATCTGACAACTGTGTGGGGTAACTACCCCACATGATAATTCTTTCCGATAGAAACATTTAGATAACGATATCAGCATCTTATAATCCTGCAGATTGCGGTAACATTGGTATTTAATATCGGCCACCTTATCTACATATAATATTACCGGCCTTTCGAAACGAACATGTGGAATTGTTCCACGAATTTGAGAACCAACTACACATAGCATTCATTTATATAAATAACTTGCTATAACTATTGATAAATGTATATCTATTATTTTTATAAATGTGCCTTCAAAAACTGACAAACCAATGTACCTACCTACCTGCGGTGTGCTATGAACATCAAACATTTTTCATATTTCTTTCATCCGCGTACAATATAATGCAAATTACTGTTTGTAAAGTTTGGTATTAATTATTGATTCTTGTTTTTTTTTGTTTTAAAAAGTCGACTCCCTTTATGCATTGCTTGAATATTACAAAGTGTACAGTTTTCTAAATATTGAAAAATTCACGGGTCACTTCAAACGGTTCAATTTGTTCTTGTGGGAACCTCTGGGTTATGTTATAGGTAGTAATCACAGTCTTTTTCAGCACGAAAAAGAGAATGGGCATCAGTTGAGCAGATGGTATTTTTTTCTTTGGCTGAGATGTATAGTTAGTTTCTTAATCTTCTTGATTGGAAGAAAAATTACCAATCAATACTTCGTCACTAGTGGTTTGTTCCGTATGGGATTACCCTTGAGGTTAAAATGTCAAATACCTCCAATCTTGACATGGTTTGAGATATGTTAGTATCAAAGCTTGAACTATATATCTATTTAATCAAAACACGGAAAATTTTCCTGTTGAAATTGATTTGTATAAACTTAATTTTAATGAAGGTCGCTATGGCTTACTACATTCGAATTCCGCACTTCTGCAGGATGCAAGACATACTTTGTCCAATCAGTGAGCGTTAGAAATTTAGTGAACATTTAACCACTTAACTGATTAGAAATAATACTTATTTATAAAAAATACATTTTCAGTGTACATGTACGTTTAGTTTGAAACGTGTATTTTTCGAACACACAAATGACCCTTGACATATTGAAGAGTTATTTTTCCGATATTTTATTATCGATTCGATCATTCAAATCATACTCAACATGGATTGTAATACATCCCATACCCTACCGACCCATTGCCACTTTCAAAATATTTCTGGGTATGAATCGAAAATCACATTTTAAGAAACTTTTAGTAACGGAAGGGAGAGGAACCCATTTCAAACCCTAAACACTTTTTTTATTCAAGAAAACAATATTTTCCCTGAAATATATCAAACATTCTTTGTTTATTTTGAGGTAAAAACCTGAAAACCTGGCAGGTTTAAGGCTTTTTCGGGTGATTTACAATAACTTTGTGGAACGGATTACAGCAAAAACATCTCAGAACTGAAATTCACATAAATATTATATCATGAAATACGTTTCTGAAAAAGCGTTTAAATTTGGGGGATAAATAAAATCATTCCATGATATTGCGTAGGGAGCTAAGTCATACGTGCTTTAGATATAGTATTTGATTGTATCTGCCTATCAAAACCTTATTTTGTTTTTATATTTCCCAAACTGTATTTTCCCAACAGGAACTGGAAGAAATCTACACGGACCTCTGTAATACACTCTCGGAAGCTGTTCTTCAAGGAGCTGAAGTCATTTCTTCAAGAGTAAGTACATTTGTATAATTTTATATGTATTACACGTTTTACTTATTGTAACAACTACGCAGCCATGGACCTGCTGGAAAATTTTATTAATATAAGCATATTTATGTTATAAATTAATTAATTTTTGGATTCATTAATTAAAAATACACCATTTTCTGCTGTAAAAAAATAATAATCACATTCCTTAATTAAAAATATCGTCTTCGAATTAAAAAATTCACTCAAGGTTTACTTTATTATTCATAATATTAATGTTCCGCCGTAAAAGATTTTCAACCACTAATTGCTTCAACATTTACCGAGCTTTTGCCAGCGAAGCTCGCTCCGTAGGACAATGCGATAATTTTGCCTACCTACACTTAAACTTAGCAAACACCCTAATATAAAGTGTTAATCTCTTCGCTTCGAAAATGTATTTCTTAAAGAATATAAAGCTAAAGTAAAATATCTTAAAGAATATAAAGCTAAAGTACACTAAAACCTTAAAAGTTTTTGAGCTTTGATCTTAAAAATCTGTGTCAAACGCTGTAAAGGAAATTATTTTTATTCTCAATCAATCATTTTGTCGATGGCAATGTAAAATAAATGGAAGTTTTCATGTCAATGTCACGGAAGATAATCCAAACAAATTTTGTTTTGAAAATCATGAAATCGGTTTTGTCACTAAAGCTAACCACAAATTTTACCTACATTTTTTTATAAATACATGAACAATGGGTTTTTGGATCTTATTATAGTCACGACTATCAATCATTTAAATGAGTCTCGGTCTAAAACTCTAAAAAGTCTACAAAGTAACCATTCATTGGATAACCAACATCTCTGCAATAGATCATCCCAGGTTGGTGCTCTACGTTTGGTGACTTAGCAAGAGTGCCCGAGTTCATGTGGTGATGTTTATTCGGGTTTTGGCGACGGATGCTTCTACCTACCAACTTCGTGACAGGAAGAATTGGGAGAGACTGGTTGAGGGAAACACTTTCACCTCTCCAGCCGGACTCACAATGGATTCATACTTCTGTCATTCCGTGACTGGAAAACAGTATCGTCTTGATACTGTATTAATTTTCTCATTACTCTCGTTAGATTTATCACATGGGAAAAGGTGAGTGATATTATTATACGTCATATTAGTTTGCGTGATATAGGGTCTGCGACCCGTCACTTCTCTCTTCCAAGGGTCTTTATTCTCGAGTATGTGTTTCATCTATTCCAAACTAACAAAGTTTCGATAAAAGAATTGTCTACAAAATAGCTTTCACTGCCAGATGGAGCGAGACCGGGGGTGAATAAGAATAAGGACCCAGAAAGACGACTTTCCTTTAACGCAGACCCAAGTTCCACTTCCAGATAGAAACAGAATATGTAATGAGTTGGTTCGTTTGTTTGGTCAGGCCGGCGAGCAGGCACGCCGCTACGAGAGTCTGGGCTCGCAGTGCCGCGCGCTCAGCGGCACCACGGACCTGGCGCACCTGGCGCGCGCGCTGCCCGCCGCGCCGGCACACAGCGCGCGCGCCGGTCAGCGTCGGCCCTACGCTCCGCCACTCAACACAGGCCTAGACGACGGAGGGGATGCTTCTATGCAGGTACGAGTATGAGAATCTAAGTTATCGATTAAGTCACAAGGTCATCTAGCACGCATACTTGTCATCATTCTCGAGCACGGCCGCAGATCTCTAACTTACAAACAACTGTTCAAGCGGAATAAATATTTTTTTTATTGATTTTATTTTAGTCATTTTTTCATCATGGTTTACAAATGACTAATAAAACTAATATAAACAAGATAATATTTCATTTTGTAACTTTTAATATTTTTACAATAAACATAACATTTATTTTTAAATACATTCATTCTTCAGACTTTCAGGCATTTCATCATACATCTTTAGTCCTTTGTACATTATTAATGTGCCTACAATACGAGTATATCTTGAATCTAACAATTGGTGCAGTGCATTATAATACTTCATCACTTTGTATAGCTAACCATTTTGCGTATTGTCTTTGTGTTCGAGGAACGAACAAGGGTTGGGATAGCCGTATTTCAAAGGGCTATTCCACACATATAAAGCATGGATAACGCCTATGGCTTATGACAGGCGAATGCGATAACACAATTTGTAAGGTTAATTCACAGTCAGCTTACCGGGTGGCGAACGAAATCTGCATCTCGAGAATCATCTGTCAGCGCTGGAATGGTGATCGTTGTACGGTAGCACTCGTTATGTTGAATTGGATTGTGATAATTGGGATAAAATACGTTTAAGGGATTATTCCGATAAATAACCGGCGATAGTACACACATTGGTTTTGACACGACGAACGTTTCGATGCAATTGTACGGCTCACGGCACTCCGTGATTATAGTTGACGTGCGTGATTTCAAACTGTACAGTTCAAAATCTGACCATACTATTGGTCAGCACACGGCCTGTCAAAAGCAAATCGGCATGACGGAACACTTGCCTTTTTTGATAGACTGATTTCATTGCGTGTCCCAATTATTTGATCGTTCATTTATATCAATGTTTAAATTTGACAAACAATGAATCCAAAATGTCTAATTTTTTAATGTTTATTCTCTGGAAATTATCATTATTATTCTTTATCGTATAAACGAGATGAGAAGTTAGGTGTCAGCTTTTTTGACAAATAAAAGTACTTTTAAATATTGAAGACAATATTAGTGATTCTTAAACGCAAATCTGAAACAGAAAAATCAGAAAAGGAAACGGTCACATCTGGGACACGAACCCAGGACCCTTGTCTTTCCGGGACAATGCTCTACCAACTGCGAAAATGGGACCCTATCCTCATCGGTCACTTTTAACTGTATCATACTTCGAATAAGAACTACCAACGTTGTCTTCATTTTTTCACCGCACATTTTTATTGGCAACTATCTTTATATACTATATGTACTTTTTTCTAAATTTCTGTCTTCTACATTTTTTTCAAAACACACAGTTTGAATGTAGTTTTTAAAGCTAAACCATAATATTTTGCATAATTAACGGTACCTTTTCTTAAATTATGGTATTCATTATAAAGAGCTAATAATGTTTCAAATAAATTGAACAATTTAATTAAATGTAGTTAAGATAAATCATGCATTGTTTCTTTTGCTTTCTCACAAACGAAGTATTGAATTCCGTAAGTCTGAGCTTAAACTTTAGCACACTTTTTTCAAATAAGCTAATCCTGGTAGCATACAAAAAATCTCAGACTTCTAACTGTCAAATACTAACTTGTCACGTCGCGTCGTATCTATCTTTACCGCAAGGTAGAGATATATAGAAGGTGGCGGAGAACAAGTCCCATTTCTCACGTAACTGTCAAATTATCAGGTAGGAAAGTGGGAGGGTGGGGATGTCTCTCGATGTTCAGTGGTTTTTCTTTTATTTTTTATAACTGTTTTTTGTCTATATTATAATCTTATTGTTGTGAATTATTCCTTCTTTTTGATGCATTTAGTTTCAGGTTGTATTATGTTGTACGAGTTCCAATTCTGAAAAAACGTTAATAAAAAACGGGGAATAAAACGTTATTTGGACATGATTTTAGATTTTCATGGGCAATAGTGTTATCGTCACTATTTTTTTATTTTTTATTATGCTGTGTGTTGACCTTTCACCTTCTAGCCAATGTTCCGGACTACAGTGTGCATTATCAGGACAGATGCATAGATTGTGGTGAAATGTGTGTTTTATGTATCGACACAGAGAAATTTTCCCTATAAATATAATGCTAATTTATTAAAAATCTCTTCACATTATTCTTTTTCCTGTTATATTTGTATCCTAAAAAAATAATTGATAGATATCTTAAAAAACTTTAAAAAATACCAACGTTTTTTCACGATGTCCGAAAACGTGTTCATAAAAGTCCTAACATGTTAGCATTTCGTCCTAATATATATTAAGAACAATGATGGAGTGAATGTTACCGAAATTAGCATAGATGAGATAGAAAGCTCGATTAAATGTATGAAGAATGGTAAGGCTGTCGGTTTCGACAATATTGCTGCTGAATATTTTAAAGGAGGTAGCCGTATAATTTTCACATGGTTGTGCAATCAATGTTTAAAGCAGGGCCTTTAGATAGGAGAAGGGCTGTGATCATGCCAATATACAAAGGTAAAGGGTCACGAATGGAATGTGGGAATCATAGAGCTATTAGCCTGCTAAGTTCAGTTGGCAAGCTGTATGGTAGAATTTTGATTGAAAGAGTAAGAAATGAAACAAAGGATAAAATATGGGATGTGCAAGGTGCTTTTATGAGTGGAAGGGGGTGCATGGACCAGATCTTCTTATTGCGTATGCTCACTGAGAAGTTTCTGACATAAAACCAGAATTGTTTTGTGCCTTTGTAGATCTACAAAAAGCATACGACGAGTCGACGGAAAAAGCTATGGAAGGTGTTGTCCAAGTATGGAGTTAATGCAAATCTGACTCAGTCAATTGCGTCTCTGTATGAGGGAAGCGTTGCATATGTTAGGGTAAACGGTGGTTTTACTGGGTGGTTTGATATCACAAAAGGTGTTAAACAAGGCTGCGTAATGTCACCGTGGTTATTCAATCTATACATGGATAATTGTATGCAGGAATTGAAAGAGGTGGGATTGGGCGCAAATTTGAGTAATCTGAAAGTATGTTGCCTGTTGTATGCTAATGATGCGGTGCTGATTGTAAATAGTATAGATGATCTACAGTCTCTCGTATCCAGGATGAACGAAGTATGCATGAAGAATGAGTTAATGATGAATGTAAGTAAGTCTAAAGTAATGGTGTTTGAAAGAGAGAGTACGAAAACAGTGTGCAATATAGTTTTGAATGAGGAATTCTTGGAGCAGGTGGATGAGTTTGTGTATTTAGGAAGTATGTTTACGAGAGATGGGAAGGCTGACAGAGATATTGAAAGAAGAGTAAATGCAGGTAATTTCGTTAATGGAGGACTGAACGCAGTTGGCGCTAGCAAAAAAATGTCCAAAGAAGCGAAGTTAGCACTCCACAACGGAGTGCTGGTACCTACCTTGATGTATGGAAGTGAGGCATGGAACTGGCAAAGAAAGGATGAAAGTAGTTTGAATACTGTTGAAATGAGATCCCTGAGGCGTATGTGTGGTGAGGGTATGTTTGATCGTGTGAGGAATGTGGAAATCCGCAAAGAGTGCAAGGCTGATGTAAGCGTAATGAGTAAGATTAAGAAAGGGACGCATAGATGGTTTTGGCATGTAGAGCGAATGAGCAAAGATAGGAGTGTAAGGAGGATATATGATGTAAATACGAATGGTAGCAGAAGTCGGGGACGCTCGAGGAAGACATGGCACGATCAAGTGAATCAGATACTGAAGTCAGGTCATGTCAAGATTCAGAATAATAGAAGAGTATGTATGAGACGATGTATGAATGTGAATGAGGCAAGAAGTGTGTGCCAAGACCCAGTTGTTTGGCGGTCCGTCCTCTCTGCCTACCCCTGCGGAGATGGTTAGTTAGTTAGTTAGGTGGATAAACACGTGTTCCGATATACCAACAGTCCAATTTTGACAGGATGACTAAATATCTTTAAACTTTTCAATAAATCAGCATAACTCATTTTTCTCCACATAGAAGTGATACCGTGCTGTAGGCGATTTTTTTATTAAGCTGACCTTTATTGACTGAAAATTACACTTTTTTTTTTTTTTAGACAATGTATAGATAGTCCCACGAAGCTGCCACGTGGCTGCTTGTGTGCAGGTTCCATCTCAATATACAATTATAACACAATATAAGTCTCCCGTTATATAAAATAAATAACAGACTCTTACATACAATCATAGAACTCACTAAAGCGTCCCAAGAACACTAACACATTGAATGACAATACGATAACGTACATTCAAAAGTACAAGACAATATAGCACACAGATAACACACATTCAAAAGTAAGACAATACGATAACACACATTGAAAATGAATAACATCGTGCTGTAGCACAATGCAATTGAATTAAAATTCTAGTTAACTAGGTGAAAAAAAAAAAAAATTTCTGGAAATAAAAAATAAAAATCTACGTTAAACGAATAAGTGTGGATTTTCCGTTTAATGTTTGTGTAGGAGGTTAATACTGGATACCAAGAAATGTTAATCTTAGCTCCGTCGTCCCTATTCATAATTATAGGATTTCTGTGGATTTCAATCGCCTCCGTAAATATGGTTTAAAGAAATAACCCAAAAATAATCACAATTGTTGAAAAAATTACTAAAATGTGACGACAAATACCTTTTGTTCCGCTTCAGCATCTTTTTGTTAATATGTTAGTTACTGGTGAAATTCTTTCTGTAACAAAGTACTAATTAGTTGTGCCTTCCGCTATATAAATAAACCACAGTTTTTTAACAATCGTTAATTTTAACAACAATTTGACGTCAAACAATACTTATAATAATTAATTGTAAAATTGAAATTAATTATTTGTAATGGTTTAATTACCTATATTTTAAACTACCTCCGTGGGTGGGGTCACATTTATACCCCGAAAGAAAATCTATAAAACAGGGCTTTAAATTTTAATGGATAAAAGTAATAGCTGGAAACGAGCAGGTTTTACAAACAACGGCTTAGAAAATCATTGTTATTGAGTTTAGTGTCTCAATTTCAATTGAATTCTGTTTCAATCTGTATTCTGTGGAATCTTTGATAAACAGTATTATGTTCCATGTGGAGCTATTACTATTTGTCTCTAGATATTTAGGAGAATAAAATAAAATGTTTGTTAGTATGGAACAATATCAAATGAAACGCAATAACGTGTATTCTGAATGATAAAATGCCATGTACAGGTACAGTGTACATACTCTCTACTCTGTGTACAGTATTATACACAGAGTAGAAAGTAGGTACCTACTTATTATATCTCATGAAATATTTATTTATTAACGTCCTATTGATCTTTATAATAACAATTGAAAACAACAGAATAACAAAAATATAAAAGAAATTAAAAATTAAATATTGTTGTCAAGTAATACGACTAACAAAAATAATATGGCCAATTATAGTGATTTGTTTTTGGGGTTTTATGCCGTGTTGCGCTACCTCGTGTAATGTGTATTACACATCTGCCCTGATGATGGACACTGCAATGCTGTCCGAAACGTTGGCTAAAGAAGGAGGTAGCGCAACACGGCATAATACCCCAAAATAACTTACTAAATAAAATAATAACTTACGTACCGAAACCAGACTTTCTATAGAAGATAGAAGAGTTTTAACTGATATATTATTTTTATTCAAAATTATCAAATCTCTAATTGGCAGACGTCGTCCCTATTCATAATTATATGATTTCTGTGGATTTCAATCGCCTCCGTAAATATGGTTAAAGAAATAACCCAAAAATAATCACAATTGTTGAAAAAATTACTAAAATATGACGACAAATACCTTTTGTTCCGCCTCAGCATCTTTTTGTTAATATGTTAGTTACTGATGAAATTCGTTCTGTAACAAAGTACTAATTAGTTGTGCCTTCCGCTATATAAATAAACCACAGTTTTTTAACAATCGTTAATTTTAACAACAATTTGACGTCAAACAATACTTAATTGTAAAATTGAAATTAATTATTTGTTATGGTTTAATTACCTATATTTTAAACTACCTCCGTAGGTGGTACGTATTTTTTTTTTCTATAGAGACTACAGACATTATTTTTCTTCTTTTTTTAACATTTGTTTTATAATACATATCAGTATATTGTATATATTTATTTTCTATTTACTTTACGAGTAAATTATTTTACTTTTTTCAGTCTTGCTGGTTTTGCAACAAACGTGAATAATTATATGCATGTACGAATGTACAATGTACATACTTACTTTGTACTTGAAACTTTGTTTTATTACAATATTTCTGTTTTTGGATTTTATGTTAATCTTAGTACTAGCGTTTGATTTTTATTTATTTTTTGTATTTAGTTATGCTATTATCCATGTATTATGTTACACTTACATACATACATATTATTATTTATTGGATAATTTGTATAGCGAAGCTTTTGTGAGATATCACCTCAGGATAAACTGTCAATTTACTCTGTAAAAGCCCAATGTTAATGAATAATAAATAAAAGTAAATAAAAAACAAATCACTACAACACTTTTGGCCGTGAAAATCTTAAATCATTCCTAATATGGCCAAGACCACCCTCAATGGGTGAAAGCCAAAATACATAAATAACAAATTTATAAAATATTTTGAATACTTGAATACTAGCTTTTTCATAAGTTATGATTACTCTTTATTTACATTACCTAAAAAGTGCCGAACTAATATGGCTTCCAATGTGTCAAGATTTAAATCGAAAATCAGCGACATTTGTAAGCTCAGTCTATGTCTTCTCTCCATAACTAAATTAAACACGAATTGAAAATAATGATGTTTCATTCATCTTACATTCAATATTTATAAACCTTAAATAAAAATAAAAATCTTAACTAAATTTTCAGTAATTGTAATACTCATTTGCTCAAATAATATTTCTAATAAAAGAATATTTCTCTGACGTTTTGTGAATAATGTTTATGTTTATTGTTTATATCTCTATTATGATTTGATTTATATCACAAAATATACTCCATGGCTATAAATATATTGTTTTGTAAATTTTTCGTTCTATATAATCTTTTTTTTTGTATAATTTATTTAAATAACTTATTCCATATTATGCTGTCTCAGTTAAAGTCACAAGGAGGAAATCCATAATTGGTATCATTTTACTATATAATACTTATGTACTCATGTAATAACTGATTAAATGTAAACTGTCGATTTCCCGAAAATGAATGAATAGATAGTAAATAGATTAATTAACGCGAATTCGTGAAAAACCCAAAACATCAAGGAATTATAATAATCATGTGTCACCATAATATTAGATAAGATAACTTTTCTTTAAATAATTAAGAGCAGTACGCTAGAGCTAATATTTGCCACATATTTTGATTTAAAAAATATCTTTCGGTCTAAAATTAAGTTTCGTGCACAGCTCTTAATTAAGTTTATTAATTTTTGTACCAATTTTTTTACATTAACTCTACATAAGAGATCTGAGAAAAACGATATCTTTCAGGGCCTTTATTTCTTATTCAAATTATTGAATCGGGTTAAAAACGGAATTGCTGACCTTTAACTAATCAATCGATAGGTTTTTTGATAAACTTTTAGTAAAATACAAATATATTGTCACGATGTCGGAAGAATGTTCATAAAAATCCTAGTACTTTCGCATTTTGTCACTATATATTATCGAGGTGCCTACGTGGAAACATTAAACAGTATTAGTTTTGGATATTGCTTAGTTATGTAAGGTATTACACAATACAATGTGTGTATGTATTTACTCATATTTAATTTTGGACTTGTTTATACTAGTATTTTAGAGGCAATTTAAACATTGTACATACAAAATATAATATTAAATATATGTATCATAAATTGTATTTCTTAGTCCTCCTCACTAGGGTGACCTGTGCTGAGGCGAACTCAAGTTATTCATTTCTGTTTTATTAATATTCTATGTCATTTTTAATGTTTTTCCAGAGTTTTTCATTAATCTCTTTCAGATTTTTGTTCTTGATTTGTAATCATTAAAAAAAATGTTGCTTTATATCAGGGGGAATATAATTTCTTTGTCCGAATGTGGTTTTATTACCTGGAATATTTTTTTTATTTCATTGCGATTTGACCTCGTTTGATGAAGATGTAGAGGATTCAGAATTTTTAAATATTTTCAATAGTATATTGGTAGCATATATTTTTTGTTCATTTGGTACATCAAAACTATTGAAAATTTCAATAGAAGTTATCGTTGCACAAAGAAAATAGTATTTAATTGTGTGCTCACTGCTCACCTACTGTTGGAATCTTCCTTAAAACCATCTTGAAAATATATTTCGTTAATGTTATAATTATATTATGTATTCTGTTAGCGAGACAATAAATAAATATGAATTTTAAACTTACCATTAAATATCGAGTGAGAAAATATAGTATGAAATAAATTTATTGTGATATAACAAAGATGTAACGATTCTCCTTCTCGATTCAGGACAATGTTCCCCCGGTACTGAAGGACGAACTGGTGCTAGAGAGACTGGGACCATTGCAAATAAGGTCCAATTACGACTCTTTGAAGAAGGAAGCCTTAGACTTGGAACTTCAAATAAAACAGCTACAGGTAAAAGCAATAAATGTATCATTTGCAAAACTTTCATTTACGGGCTCTATTAAACATGCGGGAAAGTTCTACGTCTCTTTTGCCTATTACTTAAGGAAAGGCAATACTTACTTATATACATACAGCCTTACACCATAACCTGGATTTTTGTCGAATAAATTTTAGCTTTTTGTACCCATGTACCTTGTTGAACTAACATTTGTATTCAAATTGATATCCTTGGAAATTGTCTGCCATTGATTGGAACTTTGAATAAATTAATATTTATTTATTTAAAAACATAGAAAAGTTTTTTCTGCTTTATTCTTTCTTTAAGCCTTTCATTGACAAGTGTCACCTTGCATCTCCACCTCTGGCCAGATGGCTTCATCGATGTCATAGTTCACAGCGGAGCATCATGTACAGAGCACGCGGATATAGTAATTACAGCAAAGCATGTATTGTGAAATTATGTGAATACCGGACAAGGGTCCCAACTGTTCTCTATGTGAGACTACCGCATCCCCAATTGTGGTTGTTGTGAAGCTGGAGGTAGTGGGAAATGAAGGAGGTGGGGAAGACATAGCTAGTCATAAACATGAAGGAAGTCATTTCAAGCAAAGTTTTAATTCTGAATAGTCATCTTACACTAGGGCGCTAGTAAGAGTATATTTAACTCCGGATTGTGCCATAAATATACATTAAACATTTTAAATTAAATAATTGTGAAACAACATAAATTATTTTAATAATATTTACTTGCGCGCAGGAATTTGAACCCACGATATCCTGTTGTCGGTTGACTAAAGAGGCCGTAGAGATCGGAAACCACTTTTGAAGTCTGAACTGAAGTCGTGTAACAGAGTAATTGATCCATCGACTCCAGTCTTGTTAAGAAACAAGACATACACTCGTGATATCTGCTGTATATGAACAGTGTGTTACCTGTCAATAATTATTTAATTTTGTTTGTTATTTTCCAGGATACGTTGGATACGATGTCCAGAATGCAGCAACGTTCGCTGGAAAGTCATTTATATAATAAAGTAAATGAGCTACAGGTAAATACTTTCTTCTCCCTATATTGCATCTACTGCTTTGACTTTCTAAAAGTCAAACATATGAATTTAAATCGAGGAGAAGCACAATCTGATATTAATTATTCATCATTATGTGGCCTTTTACGATTTCTTTGAAAAGAATTCTGCGAAACATTTTGGGTCGCGAACAAAAACTTTAAATGAGTCCCTTTGTTGAATTTCACTTGTTTAAGCGAGACTTCCGCGAATAGGTCGAAAGTTTAATCTGTTTTCAACGCTGTTGACAAAATTACTTCGCTTTTCAGTTGCTAAAATTTCTTAATTTAATTTGGTGTATCCTTAACTCGTCATAACCCAGTTACACTTTTCAACAATGAACTAATTGGGAACGTGATATATTTATACAAATTTGACTTCTGTTTTAATAATCTATACCATCTCATTACTTAGGTTCCTATCTATTATTTTAAATACTGAGAAAATATATTTATAGCATTCTCAGTAATATTTTTCCATTTCATTAAGAAATCGCTCCTCATTCAGCCCTTTGAAAAATCGTAGAATCGAATGATGAAAGAGTTCCAGTTCCCCTTCGTCCAATTAGTGAAGTAAATATCGAATGATATTTGTAATTGTTCAATCATCCCCCTCCCCATCTGGGACAGAATATTGTATGTCTACCCCTCCCTCCGTGAAAAAAATCTATCATTTCGAAATGAATATTCCGATTTTGCGTTTCGCTAATCGTAAGCGATGTCGCATTCCCTTTGATCCTGCCTAAAATGATAAACACGTTTAATTTAGAATAGTTAAACCCTTTAGTGTCAAAGGAACGGGGAACGCCGAAAACAAGCAAAAAGTTAGTTTTCATTCGCTGAAACTTATTTTTTAACAAATGCATTCTGAAACGATTTTTCTAACTTTTATTTGATTTATTATTTTAAACATCAAGTATAAGCTAATGAGCTCGGGTGCAGATAGCGCCAACCATCGTTTTCTGAAAAATCAATATTAAAATTTGGCCTAACTCATAAATCAAAAAACGTACGATATATATAATACAAACATATTTGTCTAAAAAAAGTTCGTAACACATTAACTTACATCATAACCTTCTTTAATAGTTAGTAACAACTCAAATTTAAAATGCCCGTAAATAAAAGTATTTGTTGGCACTATGCTCATATAAAAAGCTAACCCCACGAATATTTTTCTTACCTCCTGGGCAATATAAAATAAAGTCTGCTTCTCAGCCGCAATCTTGAGAATCAATGGTTATTGTCAAAATTGAGTATCCTGCTCGTTCCTGCTATCCGCGTGTTACGCTTCATTTATCGCCATTTTAGTGATGACACTGTTTTGTTCCAAAATATTTTCAAATAAATCTACGAATAAAAGAATGATCTATGTCCAGGGATCCAACTGATCAACCAAATGCAATGGTAGTTAGATATATGTCCAGGGATCCAACTGATCAACCAAATGCAATGGTAGTTAGATATATGTCCAGGGATCCAACTGATCAACCAAATGCGATGGTTGTTTGATATGTGTCCAGGGATCCAAGTGATCAACCAAAATGCAATGGTAGTTAGATATATGTCCAGGGATCCAACTGATGAACGAAATGCGATGATTGTTAGATAAGTATCCAGGGATCCAACTGATCAACCAAATGCGATGGTTGTTTGATATGTGTCCAGTGATCCAAGCAAAAACCAAATGCGATGGTAGTTAGATATATGTCCAGGGATCCAACTGATGAACCAAATGCGATGATTGTTAGATAAGTGTCCAGGGATCCAACTGATCAACCAAATGTGATGGTTGCTAGATAGACAGGTGGCTTATATTTTGTTGCCATAGATGGTTGCCATACTCAACTCAATTTTGACAAAAATTAGGGTTGTCATTATTTGCTCCCGAACCCTTCAATTATACCCGGAAATGAATGAATGTCCGAAATATATTTTAATCAAACAAATATCTAGTCTTTGCTACACATTTTCCAAATGTGATTATTTTTCAGTTTAATGAGGTTGAACAATAATCAACCTAACGACCATCTTGAATAAATGTAGATACATATTTCATTTCTTCTTCTCAATCCCAGATTTATAGGTTACTGGCAGTATTATACCTAAACGATTCATATCCCCTTCCAAATGATTACTTGTTACCTCTGTAAAATTTTGCATTGAAAATGGTTTTAAATTACTTTTTAGAACTACAATTTGAACTACTTAACTTTGTTCTGTGTGCAATTTTCTCACATCAAACCTCTCTCTTCATGTTCTGCCAATTTGCTGGTTTTGGATTTTGGATTCATTGTAGGCGGGTGCACCGAATTGTCTTCAAGCATATATTTAAAATAAATCTGATTGATATAATAATCTCAAAATACGAGCATTGCAAATTAGATATTTTACTACACCATTAATTTTCGATATTTTTTTCAAGATATTCTTAGTGTTTAAAACTGCTAATGTGGGATTGGTTTTTTTTCCATTTCAGGAAGATATATCATTGAAAAAGTTTGACTTGAGGGTTGCACAAATTCATCTCTCAGCCGTGAAAGCACAGGTGAGTAATTTTAAAATATTTTGTATTTTTTTCAGAACGCAGACTTGAAAACAATGGACATTGATTAACGATAGCGTTACAATTATTTATTGAAATTCCTTGCTCTAGATTTAAGTTTGGCCGAAAACAACCATCCACATCAGACAGTCCTGCCACGGGAATCGAATTCGCGATCTCCCGAACCAGAGGGCGTAATATTTACTTCCCTAAATGAATTTAGAAGGGTTCTCTAGTAATCAGTTATATTTTATATTCGCCCGAAAGCTATTTTAAAACGCTGAATAAAGCCAAATCCAGATCGGAGAGAAATGTTTTATGTTGAGACTTGTCAAGATTTTTATGACGCGAGAGTTGGTATTCACGGGCTATATACGAGTGAAATGTGCTTTTTGTAACAAGAGCCTTGTCAGTTTGACATTAACATTTTTAGTGCCTGTATAATTTGGTGGTAACAGTGGTGATTTGGAGATCACGAGAGCCAAATGAATTAAGAAAGGAGGTTTCATTATTATTATTAGCGTTTTGCCCGTTGCACCCAATGGATTAAAAAAAAATTGATTATTATTACTAGCGTTTTGCCGTTGCACCCAATAGATTAAGAAAGGAGGTTTAATCATTATAACTAGGGTTTTTGCCGCTGCACCCAATAGATTAAGAAAGGAGGCTTATTCATTATTACTAGCGTTTTGCCGTTGCACCCAATAGATCGATAGACTTCGATAGAATAGGAAAGGACTACACGAATCAAGTTTTGCAAATTATTTATTAACCTTAGCTTAGTGGCGATTGCAAAAAAAAAAAAATATATATATATATATATCATGCAAATAGCTGGTTTGTTTCGCTGGGTGAAAATGCGTAACTGCATGGGTGAGATCACGCGATTAAACATAATAAATTCATATTTTCTGTCACTCCGTTTAATTTAATTTAAAGCGGCTGTGAGAGTGTCTCTGTAATTCAGGATTGGGCTTTTAGTTGCTCAAGAATCCATGTAGGTAATTGCCTCAGACATCACATATGACGATTATTCATAATGACGTTTAAAAATTAATACAATTTTATAGCAGGGCAATAAAAACATAGGTTTTCTGAAAGTTTTTTTATCTACACTTGTGAAAGTTTCGTATTTATCAATAAAGTTGTGAAGTTCTTCTTAAACTATTCCAGAAAGTTCTGTTATTAAGGAAAACTTTCCGCAAAAGACTGATACGGAAGTGTTAAAATATATCAAAAGTTTGATATCAGCGAGGGTGATGAATTATATAAGTTCTCGGAAATTAAATAAAATAAACATTGAAAACGATAAAAACAATATTTCGGTCGTTTTTAGATAATAACTTACGGTTAATCGAGTTAGAAATACTTCAACTTTAATCATTGCTATTTTTTGTATATTTACTGTGGTGACCTAACTAACTTAATTTACTATATTTGATTCAGGTATCTTCGCGATATTTTACAATAAAACTAGCTTTTCAGAGAAAGTCACAAAACAAGGAAGTCATTTTAAGCAACGTTTAGATTCTGAATTGTGGTACCTCAGCAGAGTATGAGCTATAGTCTGCTTTTCTGAATAGTGGTGCCTCAGCGGAGTGATGCTGAGAATATGAGCTATATTCTGCTATTCTGAATAGTGATGCTGAGAGTATGAGTTATATTCTGCTATTCTGAATATTGGTGCCTCAGCAGAGCGATGCTGAGAGTATGAGCTATAGCCTGTTTTTTTCTGAATAGTGGTGCCTCAGCAGAGTGATGCTGAGAATACGAGCTATATTCTGCTATTCTGAATAGTGATGCTGAGAGTATGAGCTATATTCTGCTATTCTGAATATTGGTGCCTCAGCAGAGCGATGCTGAGAGTATGAGCTATAGCCTGCTTTTTCTGAATAGTGGTGCCTCAGCAGAGTGATGCTGAGAATACGAGCTATATTCTGCTATTCTGAATAGTGATGCTGAGAGTATGAGCTATATTCTGCTATTCTGAATATTGGTGCCTCAGCAGAGCGATGCTGAGAGTATGAGCTATAGTCTGCTTTTCTGAATAGTGGTGCCTCAGCAGAGTGATGCTGAGAATACGAGCTATATTCTGCTATTCTGAATAGTGATGCTGGGAGTATGAGCTATATTCTGCTATTCTGAATATTGGTGCCTCAGCAGAGCGATGCTGAGAGTATAAGCTATATCCTGCTTTTCTGAATAGTGGTGCCTCAGCAGAAAAATATGTAAATATTTCTATTTTTCAGAACTTACTGATCAAAATGTTTTTGCATTCCAGGTGTCATGCTCACAATTTTATACATTGTATTGAATATTTATGAGGAAATTATTTGTATTTAAATCACTAATAAAATGCACCCGTCTTCTAAAATTAATTACAAAAACACCCTAATATTATAGAACTTCCTTCTTCTTCTGGCGCTAGTAAAATAAGATTGTTAATTTGAATGTTACCTGTAAGTTTCTACATATTTAAATGTATATATATATATATATACATTTAAATATGTAGATATATATATATATATATATATATATAGACAGTAGTTATAGGCCTTCGTCATAAGTCACTAGATATAAGTCTTAGATGTAGTCACTTGTTTAAATCGATAGTCATGGTATTAATTATTTAATAAATATGTTTGTACAGCGCCTTTGAGGTGATTTTTAGCGATTGTCAATGAAAAATACATGTTTTGAAGAATTTGTTCATAAAATTTTTCAAATCATTTCTAAGCCGTAAAAAACTCTGTTGAAGTGAGCTTGCAAGTAATTATTCAAAGATGTCAACTCTCGCTGAGAGCTTTTGTCCGTAGAGGTCATTTCACCGTGCGAGCCCTAACAAGGCGCACGAGTGCCTCGAGATGCCACTTTCTGTCTAGTTTCACCGGCGACACAAACAATAATAGCCTCTACGGAGTCTACATTTCCACATAGGAAGGTCGAGGATGTACGGCTTTCGAGTGGAGTGTTCTATGTCGTCACGTTCGTTTCACATTTTCGGTTTGTAGTTTCCCAAACTAAAAGAGAAGAACTTGACATGTTTTATTCCAAATTGACGTTCCTCTGTTTGTTTATTTTTCATGAAAATAATATAAAAAAAATTGTTTACCGTAAGATAAACGAAAACATATATATATATTTTACAAATACTCGTATTTTTTTCAAATAAATGAAACCATACGAAAATGACAGCGGTACGTGTTTTAAAATGCAAAGAATACCATTGTTATAATAATATTTTATTAAAAAAGTGAAGACCCGTAATATGATAAAACTTATGATAATGGTGGATTGGTCTTCCCATTGTTTTCCCTTTGGGAAACGTTAATCTGAAGGATGATAGAGAGGGTAGCAGACGGGGAAGAAAAAAATAGGAAACAGCATGCTTCTGTTGTTCTCTATCTTCACGAAATATATTTCCGTTCATGTCATATTAAAAAAAACACATGCAAAGCAATTAAATTTGACGTTTTTAGTCACTTCGAATGATATTATAGTAATGTGCACTCACTGTGAATGAAAAGGTATATATTTAACCAACAAGCAATAATCTTTTTGTACAAGGCAAGGTGTCTTAGAGACGAGTCAAGGGGAAAATTTTACTTACACACCGCACCGGTTAAAAATTAATTTTCCTTTACAGTTCACCACAAATAGGTATTCCGGGACAAATATCACTTTGATGGGAATCTCCGAGGTAATTTAATTTTCACCCCGATTTCACAGATATCGAATTGTCTACCATCTATATACTCATAGTACCCAGAAGCTACTATCTAGGGCACGTCCGAACCAACAAACTGGAAAAATGGCAAAAGACAAACCGCCGCAGCCCTCGGCTCTAAATTCCACGAATTACCGAATACATCATTCGAGAAGACGATATCATTTTTGTGCTTGTTATGATGGAGCTTTATTCACTTATATGTCTTTTAAATGGGTACTTTAAGCGATTGTTAGGGCCAGTTGTTTCACAGAATTTGAACAATTCCCAAAATTTTAAAGTTAATTTTCATGTTCCGTGAAGTGAAAGTACTAATCAAGTTCTGTTATTTTTTCAGTTCCGTTACACAACTGGCCCATAATGGAATAATAACGGCTTTTAAATAGAATTTTCAGAAAACTTGAATTTTAACTCTGAAATTTTACGAATCGTTCAAATCCTGTGAAAAAACCTGTCCTCGTGTTATATGATATAACAATACATGACGCACTGAGATAAATGAATATTGCTGACTTATTAAAATTATTAAAATACTGTTAAAAACGTTATTGCAGGCTGCTTCCTGATAAACTTTTAGTACTTTCATAATATATCGGAACACGTGTTTATGCAACTAAATTTGTCCTCATAATAATCAACTAGCAGTTAAAAACCCTTTTGGGTTTTTTGCTGCTAGGCCCTGCAGGCGGCACTTGGTTGGCATCGCCCAGTTTAAGTGATACTAACAACAGTTACATTTAATAGGTAGATATTAGGTCATTTACAGAGAGAGGGTGAGTATATTATTGTTAAAACACGGAACAGGAAGGAGTTAATTAATAATAACATGCTCAATTTAGGCTTAATAAGAATGACAGTTTTTTGAATAAATGAAATTTTTCGTATTTGTGATGGATTATTTCAAATGAAACACTATTATTGACTACTTTTCAACAACTGATATTAACTGTTATCGTATCTTATATAATTTGCTCATAGGAGACTTGCAGTGCTTAAATATGTGTTACAACCTTCAATGTCTACAAGTTGAATCAATATCGTATAGTTTGTCACAACAATTAAAGATAGTTATGACAAATTTGGCTGAAATAATAGATTATTACATATTGATTAATTGTATCCGTGTTTATGAATAAAAGGAGGGTAATTGTGCGATGAGATTAGCAGTCGGTTTAATTAAAAGGTGTTAAGTTTACTCCAAATGATGGTAATTCTTTACCTAGAGCTGTTACTGTTTCTAATGAAGTTTAAAGTTAGATTATATAAACACCTTCATCAGGAGAGTAAATATCTATATATAAAGGTAGATTATTACAATATAGCGCCCCTGAGGTGATATCTCACAAAAGCGGCGCTATGCAAATTGTCCAATAAATAAATAAATACAATGTTTAGATTCGATTGTGTACATATGCATTGATATACAACGGAAATAGATAAAATAATGTTATCCGATTAAACTTTATTTTATTAAAAAACAAATAACTTTGTTAACATCACTTTATTATATGCAAAAAATACATGTTTCATGAACGAAGTTCACCTCATCAGGAGTAAGTATACTCCGAAGTCAAAAATTAAATAAAGATTACAATTGGAAAAAAGTGGAAGGAGGGGGGAGAGGTAAGAGTAGGCTGGGTTTATAAGAATTAGGAATTACAATATCGTTAGACGGGTAAGACCAGTTTAGTGGGAAAATATTTAAAAGAGAGTTTATAAAAAAAAATCTTGTTAATTGTATCTGCTTTTATATTAATTTGTTTTTTAATTTCTAAAATTTTGAAAATTATTTATTAGCGATGCTTTATATCCTGTGTGGAGTATTTTAAGACCTGAAAAAAACAAAGACCATAAAACCATAAAACAATATATTCATAGAACAAATAGCATTTAATAACGGTTATTCTAATAAATTGATACTTGAAATACTATATAAAAAAATTATACGTATTCTTTTCAAACGTTATATTTACCATATTTCTAAAGATAGAAATAAACAATGGCGCAGAATTCTATTTGTGGATAACGATACTTCTAAAATTATGTATAAAAACATTCCTGGTACTACCATACCATAACCGGCGTTTTACACTAATAACAAAATGAAGAAATATATTCTTAATAATAAAGATAGCGAAAATCAAACAAAAAAATCAGGAGTTTATAAACTCAATTGGGTAATAATCATTGTAATTTCTTTTACAAAAGTAGAGAAAATAGAATCTTTGATGTCAGAACTAAAGAACATCTCAGTGCTCTAAATGAAAATAGTGAATCTGAGTTTGCAAATCATCTTTTGAATAATGATCAAACTTTCGATAAAAATTCAGGTCTAAAAATACTTCACTTAGGATATAAATATGATGATAAACTCCGCCCAGTCTTACCCCTCCCCCTCCTTCCACTTCTTCTTTCCAATTGTAATCTATATTTAATTTTTTACTTCAGTGTATAGTCTATACCCTTGATGAGGTGAACTTCGTTCATGAAACATGTAGTGGTTATATATAATAAAGTGATGTAAACAAAGTTATTTGAGTTTTAAAAAAAGAAATAATGCCATCACAAAGTGATAAGCTTCCAGAAGAAATCTTCTTATTAAACGCTTTTTAATGGTCAAGTAATTTTGCCTAACTATGTGTATTGTGAGCTGCATATTTAAAAATTCGCGCCAATCATTTATAGCCGCCGTGCATATCGGCCATATTGAAGGAACGCGTGATTTTTTATAAACGTCAAATATAATCACGTAATTGTGGATAATTTTCATTGTAATGTAATTAATCCAATGGATTATGAACTTTCTAAAACATAGTTTCTTCGATATTATCCAAAAATTATATGAGCAGAAACGATGTTTTTGAAGAAATCTCGTATTATATGTGGCGATCCTATTTCTGTATGAAATCGGGTCTTAATTTTAAAATCTTATTTTTTGGATCCGGTCGCCTGCAAACCGAAATGAACCTTGCGGTTGGTTAAAATTGAGGGGCAGAGTGGTATTTTTTTAAAAACCAACTAGCGTAATAATATTATAGATGACGAAAAGCGAAAATATAAAAAAATTTATGAACACGTGTTCCGACATCGCGATAAAACACTAGAGTTTTATTGAAAGTTTATTAGGAAAACTATCAATAAATTCGTTAAAGGTCTGTTATTCTGTTTATAACAGGAAAGCGAAAAATTTGAAAAAATTTTAATAAATTAGCAATATTTTATATCAGTTAGTTCTTCCTTTCAGAGTGGAAGATACTACCAGTATCGCCCTGGTGTAAGACCACCATTCAGAATTGAAACGTTGCTCCAAATGGCTTTAGCCGTGTTTAGTGCCTAGATCTGAATAGCCAGGTACTTCCCCACCTTCCTCTTTCCCTTCCCCACTTACCTTCAGCCTCACAACATACCTCAGTAGGGGATGCCATAGTCTCACTGGCTCCGGTTAGCAGGGAGCAGTTGAGACTACTCATCGGTCATCGGGTATTCTACTAAATTGTAATGGTGTGTTTGTGTCCTTTTACTAAACTGTGGAACTTTTCCATGCCCATACCCCTCAGCCTCACAACATACCTCAGTAGGGGATGCCATAGTCTCACTGGCTCCGGTTAGCAGGGAGCAGTTGAGACTACTCATCGGTCATCGGGTATTCTACTAAATTGTAATGGTGTGTTTGTGTCCTTTTACTAAACTGTGGAACTTTTCCATGCCCATACCCCTCAGCCTCACAACATACCTCAGTAGGGGATGCCATAGTCTCACTGGCTCCGGTTAGCAGGGAGCAGTTGAGACTACTCATCGGTCGTCGGGTATTCTACTAAATTGTAATGGTGTGTTTGTGTCCTTTTACTAAACTGTGGAACTTTTCCATGCCCATACCCCTCAGCCTCACAACATACCTCAGTAGGGGATGCCATAGTCTCACTGGCTCCGGTTAGCAGGGAGCAGTTGAGACTACTCATCGGTCGTCGGGTATACTAAATTGTAATGGTGTGTTTGTATTCTTTTACTAAACTGTGGAACTTTTCAATCACATTTTTATATTAAAACAAACTACGATCATATAAGTGAGGTAAATCTTAAGTAAAAACTAATCAGCATGCACGACTTTTAACCCTTTCAGTAGAATGGAGTGGTGGGAATACGATTTATATTTCATGAGCATAAATAATAAAAAATATATAATTATTTTGCTTTTCCAATATCAAATGAATTTCCAACAGTAAAGAATATTGAGACTTATAAATTACCGATCGTTGACAATTTTCTTTTCCTTCAACTTCAAAAGCAATTTGTTTTTTCATATTTCTCTTTTTCTTTACACCCACTTTATTAAAAAACTGAGTCAGGTTAATTTTCTAAAGACGCTTTTCATTTGATAAAAAGGCACTTGAAGCCAAACGAAAGAGACGTATTTAATATCAATCAACGTTTAATGTATTGAAGTGCGTACTTCTTGAATGTTGTTGGTTGTACGGGGAGCACATTAAGGGAATATGCCAGGAAAACAGAGATAATATTTCCAAATTTACGGCGCAGGCAATACTTGGAAACGTCTATAGACGTGATGTATGGCCCCCGCTAAAATAACATGTCTCGGAAGACTATAATGCCACTAGATGGAAACGCACACAAACATATGCCGCTCAGTGCTTCAATTTTTATTTTATTATCGCGTTTCTAATACTGCTACGTAACTTGGTTCACAGTGTTTGAAGAGGGCAGTGAAATTTATACAAAAATCCAACGTAAACGTAAGTTTTTGAAAACTTTTAATATTTAGGGACGATTTATTTTTAACTTGAATTTCGCAAAAGTTGATTATTTCTTCTGACTATTTTTTTTAAGTAACCTGGCATATTTTAGAGATGTACATAATGTTACATGGTTTTCTTTCGATAATTTTTTCATATTTCTATTTTTGAGACCGATAATTCGTGGTGGAATCCCATTATAATATATTATAATAAAACAAATAAAAAACTTTATTCCACTTAATTTAATAACCAGTCTGAAGATGGCTTTGACGAGCTGAAACCGGTTACGGTCAAAATAAAATTAAGTGGAATAAAGTTTTTTATTTGTTTTATTATAATATATTATTTGGTTTCATATTAAGGATTTGGGATTGTGGGTATTTTTAATAAAAATATACCTTTTAATCATTGAAGAAGATATTTTTAGCTACTTGCAATAAAATATGAGAGGGATAAACACTCAAAAAATAATCCATGTTGCGACCGGTACCTTTTTTATTTTATGGTAGAAGTATAAAAAGGTAACGATCGCGACTGGGATTATATTCTTGTATTTATCAGTTTCACATTTCAGTGAAAGTTTTTAAAAATTATCTTTTAAAATAATTAGATATTTCAAGGTTTATCGGCTTCAATAATAATTCATAATAAATTGAATTTACCTTTATTCATTAGGTACTTAAGTATATGGTACATTTTAACGCATAACAATCGATTCGCCCTTTGAAAGTTAATCTATATGTATAACCGTAAGGTGTAACGGCGGTCTCCAATAAAATAAAGTACTGAGCAATATTTAATGAATAAATTAAAAGCTTAATAATTGACATGAATCTAAAAGATAAATCCACTGTCACTATGCAAAAATCTCTTCTTTTCATTATATCATTCAACTAATATTATGAATGCTGCCATCATTTTTATGAAAACGCTTTTCTCTTTAAATTTTGAATCGTTTGATGTTTGATGTTTAAAAGAGTCAACTTAAATTGAAAATGAAATTAAAACAACTGAAATTAATCAAAAAATATACCCGGCTTTGGGTATAAAGCAAAAATCATTTGCCTCAACTCAACCCTCGACATATTTTTTTAATCGCTGCTGTCATCTATGAAAAACATTACTGGCAACTTAATCAATACGCACTCACAACTATAATTAACATAGGTGTACATATACGTGTACACTCATACACGTATTAGACACCACATGTTTTTATATATCGTTTATCTTTGTAGGTACTAAAACCGCCCGGTTAAATGTTTATTATTTTTTTTTTTTTTATTATTGAATTTTTTTTATACATACATGGATAGTTACATAAAATATTGAAAAATGTATATAAAATATTGTAATAAATGTACATAATTCAAAAAAAATCCCACGAATGCGAAGCCTGAGTGTGGGTATTATAAATATTTTTATATTATTTCCATGATTTAAGTGTAGATACAATATCAAATATAAATTTAAGTTATTTTAAAAGAGTTACTGTAGAGATGCAATACAAGAAACTAAATCATGAAATATGTAAAAGTTTTAAAATAATACAAAAAATAAGGTAAATACTAGTTTTTAAAGAAGACATCTTAAAAAGTGAATTAGCAGACAAAGCATTACAAACAAACAATAAAATATATTATCACTCCAGATATTTCATAGAGACATGTCGTTATTACCAATCCTAGTAATTATATATTTCATAGCAACATGTCGTTAGTACCAATCCTACAAATTATATATTTCATATAGAAATGTCGTTAGTACCAACCCTAGTAATTATATATTTCATGGAGACATGTCGTTAGTACCAATCCTAGTAATTATATATTTCATAGAATTATGTCGTTAGTACCAATCCTTGTAATTATATATTTCATAGCGATATTTCGTTAGTACCAATCCTAGTAATTATATATTTCATAGAATTATGTCGTTAGTACCAATCCTAGTAATTATATATTTCATAGCGATATGTCGTTAGTACCAATCCTAGTAATTATATATTTCATAGAATTATGTCGTTAGTACCAATCCTAGTAATTATATATTTCATAGCGATATGTCGTTAGTACCAATCATAGTAATTATATATATTTCACAGAGACATGTTGTTAGTACCGATCCTAGTAATTATATGTAAAAACTTTAAAATTACTTTGTTTATTTAACGTTTGTTTCGAAAACAATTTTTTTTAAATAGTTTTAAATCTGTGCTATACTGTTTTTTGGTTCGCATATCGAATATCGTGTTTATTAATTAAAATCTCAACGCTTTTACATAAAACTCTTGGCTCGCGGTTATAAGCATGCGAATCAATTGGCTTTTACTGCCAAAATATTCTGTGTCTTATGCTGAAAAATAATTTTTCTTACATGGTTCTCCGGTTTTGCGACAATAAAACTTGCGATATTGTCTTGCTTTTAAATCATAATAACGATTTCGTTGAAAAAAACTGAACTGATCCGAAAACTATCTTAAAATATAATACACTAGCTAAAGTCACCGGCATTTCCTGGACTTCATGCATAATTTTTTGAAGTCTTATGTAGACAGTTATTTATAATTCTTTTACTTTTCTATTGGGAAGGGGTGGGTGGTTTTTCGAAATTTCATGTAAACAGTGGACATCCCCTCTTGTTTTAATCGTCAATGTAGTAAAACTTCAACAAGAAGTATCAAATATCTGCTTCAAGGAGTGAGGGAAGGGGGTGGCAGTGGTTTGTAATGTACACGGAGATATATCTCTTGTTTTAAAGGTCAAAAAACCCTCACCCCGACATTATTTTATATAATATATATGCAGATGAAGTACCTATCTATACTATTTGTAAAACAAAAACCGAATTTTATAATAAAATTGAATCTACTGTACGTCAGGGAAGCAATTCAATCTAAGCCCTTTAAATAATGCACTTGTAAGTGCACTCAGCAAGCCACCGCATCTTCTACGTCTTTCAACCAAGTAAAGAAAACAAAGAAAACTTCCACTGCTACTTTATCCTACATCGCTAACTACCGTCGGTTTTCAGTAGAAAAAAAAACTTTATTTTCCATCAATTTAATTTATAATTTAGGAGATATTTTAACTTTACTTCAATATGATATCTCAATTTCTATACAATTCGCTTTGTACTAAATTAATCGTAATTCGATTAAACAACGTGCAATCTTTAGAGCACGGGCGTCGGGTGGGAGCGCTTTTCTTGTTCTCTATTTCAATAGCATAGTACAGAAACATCCCAAACGCGTGCCCAATGTCGGGTGGGGGCGCTTTCCTTGTTCTCTATTTCAATAGCATAGTACTAAAACATCCCAAACGCGTGCCCAATGTCGGGTGGGAGCGCTGCCCTTGTTCTCTATTTCAATAGCATAGTACAGAAACATCCCAAACGCGTGCCCAATGTCGGGTGGGAGCACTGCCCTTGTTCTCTATTTCAATAGCATAGTACAGAAACATCCCAAACGCGTGCCCAATGTCGGGTGGGAGCGCTTTCCTTGTTCTCTATTTCAATAGCATAGTACAGAAACATCCCAAACGCGTGCCCAATGTCGGGTGGGAGTGCTGCCCTTGTTCTCTATTTCAATAGCATAGTATAGAAACATAAATATAAATATTTTTTTATAATTATAATTTCATTATACAAATTGAGTGCTGCCGTTAAAGGTGCTTTGATGGAAAGAACCGAATGCATTATTAAGGTCACAATAATTCATATGATACACTTTATTTTTTCCTCTTTTTTCTACTTAATTATATATTTACTAGTTTTAAACGTCTCAATGCGTTATTTGGGTTGGTCTGGATGTATATTTTTCATTTTATTTTTATTTTAATTGTCTACGGATAACCAAACAAAACAAAACACCAATTCAACCGCGGAAAAACGCTTTGATAGTAAAATTATCCACATTGTAAAGCAGATTCGGTCCAGTGCCGGGAGGCGAGCAACACCTTTAATATTAACAACATCGAGCTTTTACATTAACGGTGGGTGCACTACACTACACTACACTACACACACTACACCACACCACACCACACCACACCACACCACACCACACCACACCACACCACACCACACCACACCACACCACACCACACCACACCACACCACACCACACCACACCACACCACACCACACCACACCACACCACACCACACCACACCACACCACACCACACCACACCACACCACACCACACCACACCACACCACACCACACCACACCACACCACACCACACCACACCACACCACACCACACCACACCACACCACACCACACCACACCACACCACACCACACCACACCACACCACACCACACCACACCACACCACACCACACCACACCACACCACACCACACCACACCACACCACACCACACCACACCACACCACACCACACCACACCACACCACACCACACCACACCACACCACACTACACCACACCACACCACACCACACCACACCACACCACACCACACCACACCACACCACACCACACCACACCACACCACACCACACAACACCACACCACACCACACCACACCACACCACACCACACCACACCACACTACACCACACCACACCACACCACACCACACCACACCACACCACACCACACCACACCACACCACACCACACCACACCACACCACACCACACCACACCACACCACACCACACCACACCACACCACACCACACCACACCACACCACACCACACCACACCACACCACACCACACCACACCACACCAAACCACACCACACCACACTACTCTACACAACACATGAATCAGCATTGTTGTTAAGCTTTCCACACCGCGCAAATTCTATTTATTTGGCCCATAATTGTTTTCTTCCCATTCAACCATTATTAATTAATTACTAGCGCAGATCCGTAAAAATAACGGGATAGTCTGAATTCTTAAAAAATCAGTTCAACTTTGGAAAATGTCAAAAACAATTTTCTGTTTAAAATATCGCATTATTTCTTCAATAATTGCAGAATCACTTTGAAGCATCATTTTAATTTCAATAAAATAAATAAATTTGTAAATATCACTGCTTAACGAAAAAGGATCGACATGTTTCCAGAGTTTTCTCGTCGGGATAAACGTACTATTAAAATTAACAAATTTAAAACTAGACAAACAAATATAAACAAATAATTACCTAATAAAATATGACAATGAGTTGTGATTAATTATTATATTATTACATACTATTATGTGTACATATATATTTATATACATAACATATATATATAACACAGGTCGATGTTTTGTATTAAACACTATTGCAGCAGTACAGCCTACTAAATTACAAAAGCAATCAGTAGATTTTTAGAAAACTCTTTCAGGAGTCACCTCAAAAACAGTTGTTTAAAGCTTATTTTTTTTTTCTATATATATTTATATATATGTTCGTCTGAAATCTTCACACAATCAGTTTCAATTTTGAAAATGACTCTGACATTCAAATAAAATTTGATTTCATTGAACCAAAGTTACCCTGGATGCACAGACGAAATTAATATTTTTATGCTCCTTATTACAGTGATGTGTAAAGTGCACAAAGAGTTTCATAAAGAGGGCGCTCAACAAATTTCCCAAATATTATTATTATTGCGTCATATTTCTAAAAAACAATCCTTCACTTTTATCACGTCAGACCATTTTATTGCAAAACGTTTATCATAAAAATATTTGACTTGGTGAACTGGAGAATTTGAATTTTTTAATCTTCTGGTTTCTTTTTATTACGTTAGTTTTAAACATGAACTTTATAAAGACACAAAACAATAACGTATCCAAAATAGCGCATTATTTACTATATTTGCGTGCTAGTGACCTATTATGCGCAGTGAACAAAGAATGAAAGTTGAATATATATTGTTGTAACCAAAATATTTTAGATCCCGCAAAATTTATGAAAATTTTCTTGTTTTTAGGATCCTGACCAACTCACAACCAATTCACAAAAACTAGTTACACTAACAAATTTAATATTGTACTTTTTGCACGCCAATTCTTAATGCATGTTATCAGGAAATGCATTCTAAGATCGTGTGCCTAATATAATAAGTACTTTCTTCCCAAATGTTTAACAATTTATGATGAGCCACGAATTACGGGAAAGGAACAAAGCAACCGCAAGCGCCATTTGCGGTTGCTTCGTTTCTTATCCATAATTTTGTCCTGTTTGTACGTAGCATAAGACGCAAGTTGCCTCTGATTTAGTCTCTCACTCCACGACTAACATCAACCAAGTATTTTAGGTAGTTCCAAGCCATCGGACTTATACATCATAAGGCAATAATTTTAAAACTGGTCATTTCCGTGATCACAACCAAACACACAGGTCGATGTTTTGTATTAAACACTATTGCAGCAGTACAGCCTACTAAATTACAAAAGCAATCAGTAGATTTTTAGAAAACTCTTTCAGGAGTCACCTCAAAAACAGTTGTTTAAAGCTTATGTTTTTTTTTCTTCGTGGTAAAATAATATAATGTGTTAACATGGTTTTTGTTAACTGATTCACAATATGACAAATATATATTAACCTATTTATTGCTTTAAAATGGGGTTGTTTTGAAGATTTTGTTTTATATAAACATATTTTAGGATTTTTAATAGTGTCGAGTTTCGTCAGTGTAAAATATATTCAGAGTTATACCGCAAAAGTAGAAATGTATAATATTTTACATGTAATGGCTTCAACAGGGCAATTAAATCAGCCCTTTGTTCTCAGGGAGCTTTATACTTCAAATGTTTTGGTAAGTTTCTCTGCTAGAACATACTCTGTTGAAATTACTGAAAACTTTACAAATAGTTAACTCTTAGTTCAGAGGAAATTCTCGGTTGGTTAACTTTACGGTGAATCCGCTAGATGGCACGAGTTTCCAAATTCCACGAAAAGAATTTATGTTTTCTGTGCGGTTCCCATAATGACTTTTCATGATATATACATAATGTTATCAATATTAATTAAGAGTAGTAATTATACGTATTTTCATACAATCCTGAAATTTTGTTTTGAGGCCAAAATATCAAACCAACCTGAATTTGTTTTTAATCATAGGGCATAGCAAATATGTAGAATGGAAATGTCTTACTTTATGTATGTATATTTTAAAATAAAAAATAAATTCCATTAAAGAATTCAAAGGATCGTTTGGCAAATATTTGTGAGTAAATTGCCAAAATTGCTTCTAAAACGTTACTGTATTAATAAATACTATTCAGTTTGGTTGGGTAATTTGGCCTCAAAAATAATTTTGTATGTTCCTCTTAATACACAATTATAATATAAGGGTTTTTGATTTTTTATGTCACGTAATTTTCCTACGATTCAAATTCAACTAATAATATTTTTTAAACAATCGTACTGTCGAACTTCGTGTTTTATTATATTTTACCTTGTTTTAAATGGTTTTAGCTGTGTTTAGTGACAAGATATGTAGTTCCCCACCTTCCCCTACTGCTTACCTTGAGCCTCACAACACACTCAAATTGGGGTTTCTATAATCTAAGCCAGTGGCGGCTCGTGACTCTTGGATGTACTAGAGTGCAGTATATAAAATAAATGGCATTTTGATGTTTTTTACCTGGAAATTGGTGCGGCGCACTTCCAAACTAAAGTTTCTGGTAAATCTTCATAGAACAAAACCATTTAAATATATATATCATTTTCGACTCAGCAATATCAACGACATCGGATTTTTCAAACTTAGCAATCTTTCACGATCAAAAATCACATAGATATCTAACTAGATCCAGATGGTTTTCAAATTTATTTCAATTTTTCAAATTGTGTTCATAGGGAAAAATAATATCATACCTTTTTTTTTTTTTTTTTTTTTTTTTTATTGAATAAATAGTTAATACATAATATCAAAAAACAAGTCCTGCTAAGCCGATTGAATTGGCTTGTCAACAGGTGCTTAAAGTTAGTTTCAAATACATTTTTTAAAGTTATAATTTACATCTTATATCTACAGAATTAACAATTTTTTCATACAATATTTCATACATATTAAAATAAATATTTTTTTTCCGATAGCCAATTTTTCACCATATATTTAACCTTATTCATAGATTTACATTGCTTTATAGTGTCAGGTAATAAATTAAATATCTTCGGTATGTTGTATTCAAACGTTCTCTGTCCGTATTTATTATTAAATTTCGGAACTATTAACCCGTCATTGCGCGTGAATCTAGTACTGTATTTATGTTCTAATTTTTCTTTATGCTGCGGGGTAAATATATACTGAATTATGATTTTTTGCCATAGTATAGCCTTAACAGGTAAAATTTTGGCACTCTGAAACAGCAACGGTGTATTATGTCTCTGTTTAAAAATATTAGGGACGACTAGTAATTTTACAATTGCGTTTTGTACAACTTGGACTTGTTTCAGATTGGTTGTACTAGTATTTCCCCATATGGTTAATCCATATCTTATAATAGATTCTGCCATTGACATATAAATTATTTTAAGTGTTTCAATTGATAGGAAAAAATTTAATGTGTACATTCTGCCAGCAATTGATCTGAGTCTTTTACAGGTTTTTTTAATATGTTTGTCCCATTTGAAAAAGCAATCTACTGTAACACCAAGATAGACATATTCTGTAACTAATTTTAAGCTTTCACATTTACAATTAGTCGGGATATTTTTATGGATGCAATTAAAACTATGAGAAATAATATTAGGATTGAATTGAAATCTGGCATTAGGTGATCTTATATGCATAACTTTGGTTTTGTTAGCATTTATTAATAGTCCTGCATCATGTGACCATTTACAAAGTTGATTAAAGTCAATTTGCATGAGTTCAATTGCAATTTTTAGATCTTTATGTGATATGACCAATGCCGTATCATCTGCAAATACAAAATGTTTAACAAAAGAGAAAAGTTTTTTCATTATAGTTACATAAATTATATATAGTGTAGGTCCCAATATGGAACCTTGTGGAACTCCTGCAGATACATTCTTTGTTTTACTAAAAGTATTATTTATTTTGGTACATATTTTTCTATTTCTAAGATAATCTTTAAATAAATTTAACACATTTCCTCTTATTCCAATTTTTTCTAAGGTTTCTAGCAGTTTTTTAGAGTTAATTGTGTCAAAAGCTTTAGAGTTATCGATAAATAACACAATAACATGTAATTTATTATTTAATTGATTATTTATGTAATTGGAAAAATCTTGCAGTAATTTTTCAGTATTTTTTTTTCTTTGAAAGCCATATTGATTTGGATCTATGATAGCGAATTTTTCTATGTAATTATTTAATTTATTTGATAAAAATTTTTCGAGAATTTTTTCTAACGCAGGTAGTATACTAATAGGCCTATAATTTCCCAGTTCAATGTGTTTTCCACCTTTAAATATTGGTCTAGTAATGCTACATTTAAATTCTTGTGGAATTTTTGCTTGCTTTATTATCGTATTGATTAAATGAGTAATTATTGGCCCAAGAGTTTTTATATTTCTTTTTAAATCAAACATTCTTATATTGTCAATACCTGTGCTTTTAGAGTTTTTCATTTTTTTAACAATGTTTTCAATATCAGTTATAGTAGCTCTTGGTATAAATAAACTGTGAGGCAGTTCTTCCAGTACAATATTAGTAGCTTTGTGATTGCATTTATGTAACATGTTGCTGATGCTATCCGAGAAGTAATTCACAAAATCATTTGACACAGAATCCTCAGTTCTATCTTTTAACATATATCGTGTTATTGTTTCATCACAATCGTTTTTGGGTTTACGTCCTAAAATATTATTTATCACATCCCAAGTTTTTTTTGTATCATTAAAACAGTTTTTAAATTTATTATTATAGTAGTTAGTTTTATCTTTATTTATAATTTTATTGACAAGGTTTCGTGATTTTTTGTATTCTGTTTCATATGTTTTGTTTGTTGGTGTACTTTTCCATTTTTTATATTGTTTATCCCTTTTATTTATTTGACATAATAATTCACTGCTTACCCATTCATTTATTGCATAAGGTCGTGTTTTCGGGTTTTGCACTATCGTTTTAGAACTACTCTTGTAAAATTTATTAAATAAAGATTTTATTTTTTCATATAATGAAATACAATCCTTATCCTCTATAAGTTTACTCCAGTTATAATCTCTGATATGTCTATCAATATCCTTTTGTGAGATGATTTGAATATACTTATTTGCAAAGTCTACCTGACGTTTATGACATTTTATATTAATAGCAGTGATAAAATGATCGGCAATATTATTTTCACAGACGCAAGCTGTTATTTTCTTGCCTCTAAATTTGACAAATATATGGTCAATACACGTGCGAGTAATTTGTCCATTTGATACAGCTTCTCTGGTTACTACATTGATGCATTTAGTTAAATAATGGTTAGTAAGTAAGTTTTCATACGAAGTTACAATATTATCTTGTTCATCAAGCAAATTAAGATTTATATCTCCAAGTAAGATAATATTTTCCTTACTATTAATTGTCTCAAGATATGATGATAATTCCGTCAGAAATGAAGATTTACTGAAATTAGGAGGTCTATAGATAGCTATTATATTGACTTTAGTTTTGTCCTGGAGTATGAGCTTTCCTGATATATTTTCAAAATGTATTGATTTTAATGTTTTTAGTCTAAATTCAAATTTGTTTCTTATATACAATATAATTCCTCCTCCTGACTTATCAGTCCTGCAGTAGTTATATGCATTATATCCAGGAATATTGTAAATACACATGCTTTCAGTTTGAATAGATGTTTCACATAGCATCAGAATGTCAATATGCTTCAAACAATTAATTAAATATATATGCAATACATCCCAATATTTTTGTATAGATCTAATATTTAATTGAATACAAACAAGATTATCAGACGAATTTATGTTTTGTTTTTTTATCCAATCTTCTAAATTATTTACTGTACTACTTTCTATTTCATTATCATTATCTATATAAGAAAAATTATTCTGCGCCATTTAATTCGTGATGGTGATTAATTGTTTTCTTGTTTTGTTTAACAGACATATTTTGAGTATAAATTGAAGAATTTAATGTTAAATATTTAACAAAATAAAAGTGATTGTATTTGAAGCTAATTGGTACAAGTAATTTTTGATAAAGGCTTAATAAATATAAAATAAACTGTATGTTCACATCTAGTGTTATTTCAGAATATTTTTCATATTTAAAAGCTACATCACGCACATAAAAACATCGCAGTTAAAATACATTGATATGGGTGAATATCCGTTTTTGATAAATAGCGTTCTATAAGTAAAAATTTTTAAAGATCTTACCGAGTAACGTTCTATATAAATTGCAGGCACTAATGGGAGATGGGCGGTTAAGTTCGTACCAACTTATACTTGGTCAAATTCGTATTTCGTCTGTTTTCTTCTCAAACTTTAATATACATTTTTATTTTAATAATGATTCCCCTCGTTACTTCGATTTTTTTACTGTTTTGGTGATATTCATTTTATTTTAACGGAAAATTTAAAAACATTTTTTTGCACTTACTCTCCTAAACATTTTGTATGTACTTACTCACCTAAACAAAGTTTTGTTTTCCAAAATAATTTAAGAAAAGGTTGTTTTTTAAATTTGAAACTACAGTAATTACTTTTTACAAATGTCGACAGTAAATAATAATACTAACGCATTTAAAAATGTCGCAGCAATGCCAATGTTTTGCGTGTACCCTTTGACGTGGAGTTTTGTGAGAAGTATAGATGGTTCCCTCGGGAGCCGTGAGGTGGGAGGTAGGAGGCGGGCGGTGGGAGGCGGGAGGTGGAAGGCGGGGTGGCAGATGTCGGTAGCGCGGAACCTGAATAAGGGATGCGCCACGAGCGCCATTAGCGCCACGAGCATCGCGGGGGAAGCGGGAAGCTCGACGGCCAACATGGCGCCGGGCATGCGCACTGCGTCCGCACATATCGACAGGGGGCGGGAGCGGCGCGTGGATAGTGATCCTACGGGAACCTAATGGACGAACCCGATTTTTTTTTTTAGAATCATGTTTGGTAACTTAACAAATAAATGTTCAACTAATAATTATTAGTACCTACCTATAGTAAGATAAACAGAGCTATCATACTTGAGATAAAAATAGGTAAATTTTTTTTCTCTTGTGTTGGTCCAAAAATGATTATTGCATATTGTAAAAAAAATCATCGGGAAAATGTACAAGCCTTGAAGTAATTTAAATAAACAACGGGTTGAATGGAGCAATACAATGATTTACGATTTTTATTAATATCAAAAATGGAGTTTCATTTTATTCTAATCCATCAAGAATGCCATCAAAATAACCCACATAATAAATTGATTGATTCATAACGTAATAAAACATGGCCAATTTAAGTTAAAATAAGCCGATTTTTTTTTGAAAAATTAATATTTCATCTTGCACAACAACAAAAAAAACAACGAGTTAAAAGATTTCTCAAGAAATTAATATTACTGTGCTTATGATACAGCTTACAAAATCGGCGTAACTTGACAAAATTTAATTATTTTTCTAATCTTAAATGGAAATCACATCAAATGTGGGGATCTTCCCTTCTGTTCTTTCTGCCTGTTCATTATCGACAGTTTGTTGTTGTCCACAAAAATCTCATAACTACAAATTGTGTTTATTTTTTGGGGTTTTTCAACTTTCACCGTCCAGAGTTTCCTTGTTCCCGAAAAGTCTGGAATATTCCCGTCCGCTGGCCTCCCACGCACCGCCCTGGTTTATCTGCAAAGGCTGTCGGGCTATCTGTCGAGTGACGCAGCCGCCGAGTACCGCCGGACCCGCGATCATATGTCACCAGCTTTTGTTTACATGGATACTGACATCCTACATTAATACTACTCCCGAATCTACCTTCTCCACTCAAAGAAACCTCTATCAGTGACTAATAAACAGTTAAATGTCCATTTGTTATAGTACCTCTGTAATCACGCTGCCTTTTTGTCGTTTCCGCTTATCGTTTGATCCTTTCGTATGTCTTAATATGTTTGTGATAAGGTGAAACTAAATACTCTTGTGATTTCGCGAAATATCGTGCTTTAACAGACTTCAAGGTGTTCTCACTATGGGCTGGGTCTCCCTACGAACACATTTGGTAAGTTGTTTCATTCATTATATCTGTTATCATTTCTTAAATATTTCGATCGAAAATATGATAACATGCATGTAATTATTAAACATTATAATAAGAGTTAGGGAGTACATTCATAAGACAAAAGTTGCATGTCAAACCATATCAAGACGATATTCATTCCTGCACACATGTTCTTTCTTAATATATTATCATTTCGATTAATACAATAAAATAATTAGATAAAATAGTTTTCTGACGCAAACAGATCATATATCATGTTTATTAGCAGATGAACAAAACCAGGTAGATTGTCAAGAGAGACTTAAATTATAAAAATTATTCAAAAGAAGATGGAAATTATATATTTACTTTTTTTATTACAACTACAATGCCTATGTATTTGATATGTGAAATACAATTACATTAAGAGCACATTTTAAAAGTTCCTTTGAAAATTTTTTTCAGTGTAACCTTTTGTAACAAACCACCGATAGGTTTTAATGGTGTTAATAGAACCATAGTAAAATTAAAACGTTATCACAATAATAATTGTGATTTTAAATAAACTTATGAATAAATAAATCAAAAAGTTTGGAAAAATAATACAAAATGAATTGATTTGGTTTTCGTCATTAGAACAATGATGCTAAATTCGAAAAATTTCTTCGAATAGGATTAGTACCTATTTACAATTAATTTAGGCAATGTTTTGTCTCCATTAAGGTACAAAAGAAAAACAGTATTTTTTTTTTAAATATTTTTTACGAATATCCTAATCGTTGTTGTGCAGTTTTAGTTACTATAAATGATATGAAATTTACTTGAAATACATATTTTTTGTGTGTATGAAAATAAATGTTTATTATTTTTCCACCAATCAGTGTTTTATAATACGAACAATTTGAAGGAATTGAAAGCATCCGAAACTGTCCTATAAAAAAAAAAAAAAAAAATTTCACGACATTGCATCCCTAAAAACCTAAAATCTAATTCTAATCAAATCAAAATAATTCAAATACGATTTATTCGGAAGAAGGATTCGTTGTGTCAATTTGCAAAATAACACACAATTTATTTTTTTATGTTGTTTTGTTGATATTAAACTCTTCTTTGTTACTTAGTTTACTAAACAATCGGGTCTCGAATTCAACGTGGGAAGCAAAATAATAAACGAGGAGAAATAATTAGAAAGTCTTGTAATAAACCTTTCTACTTTTGTTGCCAAGTTTCGTGAAACAACAAAGACACAATCTTCTTTTGAAAAATGCTGCGTCATTGTTAGAAGAAAGCATAATTGAAGTGTTGCAAATTGTTGATCAAACTGCAGATGCATGAATATTCTCTTTCATTTTGCAGTTAACAAGTTCATGCGGAATAATTAAAAAATATGAAGACCCAATTTTAGAGTATTAATTTTGAGAATGTGCTTTTGCTTGTCATCGTTAACTTTTTCAGTACACATGTATGAAATGGTTGCATGAGTGAAAAATATAAAATTCCTTAGAATTACAGACATTTCCTTAGAATTATAGACAAGAACATGTTTTGGTATAAATATTACGATATCTATGGAATGAGTAAAAAGCTAGATTCTCTACTTCCGACCGTGATCTTTCGTTAAATTTATAGCGGTTATTTTTTTATTTATTTAAATCTATCAATTTAAAAAGACATGTTTAAAAACTAAACAGTTAAAGTTTTTCTTTTCAAAAGTTTGGAGCAGTTTTACAATTGAGTAGGTACAGCATAAAAGAATTCTCGTTTCAGTATGACGGCGTTCAGACGGCGTGAATCTATGCACGCAGAAAAATGATATTTTTTATTTAGATTTAGTTGATTGTATTTTGAATGAAATACTTTACTGTGTTTGGCGGCTTTGCAAGTATGAGAGTATCCAAGAATCGACAAAACTTTAACTAACTCTGAACTAAAGTCGTATAAAGAACAAGGAAAGCAATCAATTAGTGGGCTAATATCCAAAACTTTAACTCTGAACTAACGCCGTATAAAGAACAAGGAAAGCAATCAATTAGTGGGCTAATATCCAAAACTTTAAAAAACTGTGAACTAAATTCGTATAAATAACAAGGAAAGCAATCAATTAGTGGGCTAATATCCAAAACTTTAACTTACTGTGAACTAAAGTCGTATAAAGAACAAGGGAAGCAATCAATTAGTGGGCTAATATCCAAAACTTTAACTCTGAACTAACGCCGTATAAAGAACAAGGGAAACAATCAATTAGTGGGCTAATATCCAAAACTTTAACTCTGAACTAACGCCGTATAAAGAACAAGGGAAACAATCAATTAGTGGGCTAATATCCAAAACTTTAACTCTGAACTAACGCCGTATAAAGAACAAGGGAAATAATCAATTAGTGGGCTAATATCCAAAACTTTAACTCTGAACTAACGCCGTATAAAGAACAAGGGAAACAATCAATTAGTGGGCTAATATCCAAAACTTTAACTAACTCTGAACTAACGCCGTATAAAGAACAAGGGAAGCAATCAATTAGTGGGCTAATTGATTGCCATTCCATTAGCCCACTAATGGAAGCAATCAATTAGTGGGCTAATATCCAAAAAAATCTTTCGAAATGTATAGAACTATAAATGTTGACTCTAAACAATGCCGATATAAATTATACCTAGTGTCTAAATTCAGGTCAAGCTATATTTGCTATAAACGTATTTTCCACGATTTTTTGGACCAGAGCATATAAATATGGTAGGTAGTAGGTAGTAGGTACGTACTACACAAAAAGTAAAACTTAAATCTTTTTGTAATCCAAACTAAAACCAATTCTGCAAAATGTGTTACTATCCGTAACTATTCAATTGAGAAATCAATAGAGTTATTATTTTGATAAAATTTATCAGGTCATGATATGATAAAAAAAACGACCCAGTTAAGGTAAATGACATATTTGAATCGTTAAAAAAATTTCAACTTCGTAATAAAAATTTCGACCCTCGTTTTTTGTTATACTACTCAGAGTTGAAGAGAAAAATGATAATCTTCGTTATCCGCTATTTTAATCAAAAATATCAACCTTTTTCAATACCAATTCGAGGATAGAAAGTATAGGTACTCAAAATTAAGGCAGTATAAGAAGCGACAAATAAGCATAGAAAAATAAGTTCAAATAAAAATATAACAATAAGCGGTGTTAAAAAGTAGTTTAATAATAAGTTATTATTCTAAAAATAAAAGGTTATTCTCAATAATTATCTTTGTATCCACCACTATTTAATCAAAATGGATCGACATGTTTCAAAACATGTCGAATCTGTTTAACTACATAGTGGCGTATACAAAGTTACTAGTTCTTTTTACTAAGTTACTAGTTCTTTTGGCGTGCGCAAATAAATTTTATTTGATTAATTTGTGTTATTTCACAATTAATTAATTAAAATAATATATAGTATATTTGCGGCACGTTCCAGAGTGGAAGATACTACCAGTATCGCCCTGGTGTAAGACCACCATTCAGAATTGAAACGTTGCTCCAAATGGCTTTAGCCGTGTTTAGTGACTAGATTTGAATAGCCAGGTACTTCCCCACCTTCCTCTTTCCCTTCCCCACTTACCTTCAGCCTCACAACATTCCCCAATTGGGGATGCCATAGTATCACTGGCTCCAGACGGGAGCAGTTGGGACTCGTGTGAGGTATTCACTATAAAAAAAATAAAAAAAGTGATATTTTACTTTTTATAGTTGTTGTATGTAACAAAAATTACAAGAACACAATTTACGATATTATTGAAAAAGAAAAAATCATTGCATATAAATGTTTTTTAGGAGAAATATTTGTACGTGATCTCAAATACAAATATTTTGTGTGTTTTATGGCTACCTGACTTAGTATAATGTATCCAATATTTTAGATTACAGAACTTTTAAAAATTGAATTGGGGAAAAAATATAAGTTGAAACTGAAGGCAGTGCTTCACCGCTTTAAACTGATCATCTGAGGTATTTCCATTCATTGTCCGAATTCTCTTTCGCGTGTTCGGCGTTGAACTGACCGTGTATTGAAAAACGTTCAAACAAGGTGTATATTAAAAATACATATGCATCCACTTATTTATTGTACAGCCGGCAACCAGCGTAAGATTATTATTAACTCTTTCGCCAATTAGTTTTTTTTTTTCAAAATGAAATACATATTTTTTCTATGTTGGAATCCTTTTAAACATCGATGGCAAACATGAAATAGCCGGGTATTAAAACAAATAGAATTGGGTAAAAACTCGACTAAAACAGAGAGAATTCTTTTCGATCATTCATAAAGTGATGCTGATACCTTTATCGAATTCACTTGACACGGAGTTTCTTTCAAGGGTTGTTGTTTATATGTATAATGATTTTCAATGAAACGTTTGTATACTTTCGCGGCTTCCAAAAAACAATTACGTATAATAACTTCAGGAAGCCCTGAGGAAAATAAATTCCCTCGGGGTCTATGTCATCTTTAGGGATGCTGTGTGGAGGATCTTATTAAGGAAATGAATGACAGGAAGTTCAGGGAAGGAAAGTGGTATGAGGGGTGGGTAGGAATCTAGTTATCAGTTTGTCCAGGAGTGACAGACGTATGAATCTATCCCTCCCACTGCGATGCGAGTCGAAGAGTAGAGAGAGACAAGTTGGAGACGCAAAAGTCTCCCCAAATAAGCGTCTCCCGATTAACCCGCCACGCAGCTGCTCTGCTCATCACCAAACGTAGCGAACCACTTTGAGTGAGAATGATTATGGCAGAGAGTGTTGATTATCCAATAAATAGTTTCCGGGGCGGCGGTAACCAAACCCGCCACCCAAATTTAATACACTATGATATTCATTTTACGATTACTTCTTAAGAGTTTTTGAATAATTATTCTCGAAAATGATCAGTCAAAATCTTTGTCTATCTAATTTTCAAAGATTGTTCTTGATCTGTCTGTCTTTTTCTTTTCGAATTATTCTCTTCCTCGTCGTTTTCAAACAATAATAAGTTTTTTGCTGTTCATGTAAAAAGAAAAATATTTTGTTTTAAATAATTTACAAAAAAAAATAAAAATCGTTTAAATTTTACATCGCAAACATACATGCAGTGTCGCGATGGTACGTATTGCATAAAATTGTGTTACGAAAAGTATACAATACAAGATCTAATTAAAATGCCAGCAAAATCGGGTAAAAAATCCAACATTGAAAAATAATTGTGGTTTTACCTTCTTACCTTTGCACACCTTTCTATTGATTAATTTAGAGTTTTCCCATTTCAATTCATACGGAAGATTCTTAGCCTATGTTTCCACAAATCATTAAGCACTTTGTCCACGTACCAGGCCACTTCATGTTAGTCGACTGTCTCTCGCGCCGGTAACGAAAGCAGTGGTTTAATGAGTATTTTTTCATAGTGCCTATGTCTCCACGTGTCTATCTTGATATACCTTTTCTCAGATCCAGTTAAATCCTATTTATATAAAAGTATTTTTATAAATATGATTACGGACATCAATCGAAATAATTTATTTTAAGCCAATTGTATTTATAGAGCGGGTTATAATAAGATTTGTTAAATATTTTTACATTTAAACAAATAACCTTCCGCAAATACAAATAACACGTGATATTCAATAGGTATATTCATTAATAAAAATATCGCTCAGCCGTTGCTTGGCCGGTAAGCTCGTAGAAAATGATTCGTGCAGAGGAACGTGCCTAAAGAGTCCTATAATAATATCGACAATTTGTTCCTAGGGAAAAGTGAAACAATAGAAAAAACAGGTTATGTAATGTGAATAAAAGTAGTTAGATCCCAAAAACCTTCCTGTTATTAAACCCAATCGACCCAATTGGCCGATTGGTGATTAAAATTGCAAGTGCGTTGGGTTCCCACCCACGCGTTGTAAGGTCATAAGCATCATGCAATCATTGCACAAGCAACATTTTCCAGATGGTAGTAGGAAATATTGTCACACTATTTGTACCCGGGAATGTTTACTTTCTTTAAAAATGAATTACAAAGAATTAATCTAATCGATTGTCCTAGCAATTAAAATATATTCATACTATAAAGATGGTATATTACGTACACAATATCAATAAAGAATAATTTGGATAATCCAGTCCTCTATCTCTCTCTATATTGTCGGCGATCGCGATGTTGCGGTTATCATTAGGTGCACCAGTAAATCAGAAGTACTGAGGAGGTCAGGTTGACCCAGCATGGCCCAACCTTTGCCCCAGCATTGTTTGAACCCGTCGCCATAGTTACGGGCTTTGCCACTCCACCAGATCACGTGGTCAGTTCAACCCTCTGACACGTGACCTAAATTTTATCCACAATCAATCCAATACAACTCGAATTACCCTGAAACCAAGACATGCCGTCACAAAGCCCCGTCCAACTGGGAGGACTATCGCGTGGCTGCCGCTATCAAGCTATATTTTTTTACGAAGTCTAGAGAATTACCTGTAGGTTTGTTTTAGTCGAGGAACAAATTAAGCATATATTATTCGTTCATCGAATTCTTTAGTCAGTCACAGCTGAGACTCGGGTCAGCTGGTTTTCCTGCAAACTCTGCATTGGTTAGCGCTTTGCAATTTACGAATTCCAAGATTAACAGTAAACTTCTTATATTGTTAAGTTAACTAAAACATACATTGCTGTTAAATTAAATTGTGTACTTAACATTGTTTACATACACGATTCGTTAAATTATTATTTTCAAATGTGGAATTACATCAAACGTTGTGTTATTTTGACTTCGCGACCGAAAACACTTGAAATTCTACCATTTTCAATAAAACTTTATTCAAATTACCGATAATAAATAATAATACTAATTTATTGGAACTCATAAAGTAATAAACATATTATATTGAAAACTTTTTAAAACTTAAATTAAAACGTCATTTTTATAATTCTATGATATTCTGAAAGATTGTATTTGAATATTACAAATAAATAAAGGTTGGAATACTTTTGGTTACGAAAAGTATACTCGTGGTTATTTAAAATTATCGTCAGCTACAGCATAACATTGGCAATGTTCATGTGTATAATAAACGTGGCCTGTTTGCAAACTCTTCGATAATCGCCGGATTTGAATATTGATCAAACGATACCGCCGCAATAGAAGCCTTTGAAGGCTTCGTACCAGCCATGGATTTAGTTTATAAATTACACTACTTGATGCTATCGCAGAAGGGTGACCTGAGCCAAGGGAGGGATAGGGCTACGAAGAGACTCCGCCGGCACAGCAGCCTTCCCGAGAGGAGGGACTCGAGGGTCGGCAGTCATCTAAAGATACCAGATTCTGGTTCTTATAGACCCCAAAATGTAAGTTTCGTTAAATTTAATCAATCTTTCAAAAAAAAATTTATTTAAAGACTTTTATCAAAATTTTATTACGAGAATTATATTACTAAGTACCTACATACTACACATGTTTTAGAATTCAAGCAAAAATATTGCTTAACCATTTCCACTGAAGAGCTTTCACTTTAACCCTGGCTTATTAAAACTGCTGATAAAACTGGCAGTGGTGGAATATATAGGTAATAAATGAAAAGAATTTAAAGTTATTTGAAAAAAATAAAATAGAAATAATTGCAACTTTCATTTAAAAGAATATTAGGCCTCAGATGGCGTATTTCATATAAAATGACAAATCGTGTACTGTACACCAACAATATTTATTTACTTACATTATACGCCCATTCAGGCTTTTAAAAACATGTGATATGTACATAATAAATTAGTGAAACCGTAATCGTGAAGTAAAATTTATTATTTGAAGAATGTATATAGAACCCTTCCAGATGGAAAGCATTGTTCCAAACTTTATTATTATTATTATTATTGTCGCTGTATGTTATCATAGCCTTCTTGTAATTATATTCCGTTCAATTGAACATATCTACAATTTCTACGAAAGTATTGCTAACTGATAGGTAAGAGCGAGTGTAGAAAATTATTCTGTCCTGATATTGTTGTTGTAAATGAAGAGAATTTTCGATTAAGTTGTTGCAGTTGGTATGTTGAATGTGGATCAAGAAAAAAAATCAGGGTTGACAGATGTCAGAAGTACTTTTTATTATTCCATTTACAATGTATCGTTTTATGAAAAGTTTTATAAATATAAACTATTAACATATTTTAAAAATTAAACTATACCTTCATAACTTAGATCAAACCTTTCAAAATATAAAAATGGCTACCACCTGAATTATTATTTTATATATTTATAATAACTTTATGATATCCACACTACTAATAATATTTTAATAATATGTAAATGAAGTCCTCAGCACGGGAGATTCCAGTGAAGATATCATTATATGTATTTATTACAAAAAAAGGAAGATAATAAACAACTTATTATTATTATTACTAAGAATCTCTTCGATTGATAGGTCATCCAGTTAAAAATGAAATTGCAGACCTCAACGAATGAATTAACAGGTTTCCTGATAAACTTTTCGTAAATTACTAATATATTATCACAATGTCGGAACATATGTCCATGAAAATCCGTTTTTTTTAGCATTTTGTCATGATATATTATCAAGGCAAATGCACGTACATTATAGGGCCTGCAATCCCGATTTTCACCAGAACAACAATGTGAAGAGATTCTCGATAAATTACAAATACTCATTTTCTCCATGTATACGCTTTGGATATTGAGGAAAAATTCTGAAATCTTTATATTGTTAAATATACACACGTCTGAAATTGATAAAGTTGAAGGAGCGAATTTGTAACAGTAATTTAGAAATGGATTTTATCCTTTTTTGTATTTGAAACAAGTTCATATTCTTTATTCCGGGAATTCAAATATTTGTTAAAATATCTAAAAGGACCATCGTAAAATTTAAAAAAAAAGTTGTATTCTATGTGCCGGGTACGGCAATATATAATAATCTTTCACAAAGGTTGACTTTAGCATATGTTACCGTTGTTACTCAAAAATGCGTTTGGAATAAATATATTTCCACATACCGCTGTCAAGAGTGAAGTATACTACTTACAATATTGTGAGTTAAAATTCCATAAATCAGAATGAAAACGTTGCTTGAAATGCTTGTAGCTTTGTTTAATGGCCTGATATGAAAAACCAGGCTCACTTGACCTCCCTCTATCATTTCTTTTTCCTCTCCCTTTCCCTCGCACTATTCCCCGAAGTGAAAAGGGTGGCATACAAAAAATGGGCTCGAAAGAAGCTCAAGTGGTTAAGTAAGCATTCGCATTTTTTACCAAAAAATCACTATTTCCAACAGCGCGCGGTTTGATATTATTTAACGAGGTAACGACTCATTACGCAAATTACAGTTCAATTATATAATTTCGGTTACGAAATATATTATCCGTACGTATAAGTTTGAAATGTTGAAAGTCAGGAGAAGGAATACATTTTTTTTTTAAATTTAAATATCTAACATAATTGTTAAATTTTGTAACATATAATCAATTAAACAATAGATTGCAAGTAATGCTTATTCTCACCAGGCATTAAAAATATAAGGTACCTAGTAAAGCATTTTTTTTTCATTTTCTATATTTTTATTTTCCATGAAGTAGTGAATCATTTAATTAAAGTGGATTTAAAGAAAATGTTCTTTATATAAATAGAACGGCGTCATTGCGCCTCATGATTTTTACTTCATATTAGTGTTTAAAATTTTACCTGGCTTTTATAGACTTAGAGGCATAGACTAAATTATAGAGGCCTTGTATTTTCTCGGTAGGAAAAAAATTGTCACCTACGCAAGCAGTTTCGTAACATTTTGTAAATTGTTGTACTTCTATAATAAACAACCTCTTAACAGTAGGTAGATAAATATTGGGGTGCTATTTTTTTATAAATTCTGAAAATATGAATGTAGTAAAATAGAATCAATTGAAAAAACTTAATATGAAAATTTTGGTTTCGTGATAACTCAACACAGTGACAATTCAAAACACTTTTAAAAAGTGATATAAAGTCATTAGAAACTATGAAAAAAAATTTTTTAACCTAACCTTACCTAACCTAACGTACTTAACCCAGTTAATTAAATTTTTGTTTCATAACTTTCCATGATTTTATATGACATTTTAAAGATGTGATGAATTATCATTGTGATGATTTATCCGATCACCGAAAATTTTAATGTAGTAGATCAGAGACAATTCAACAAACCTAATGTGAAAATATTAATATAATAGATCAGAGACAATCGAACAAACTTAATATGAAACTACAAATGTAATAGATCAGAGACAATTGAACAAACTTAATATGAAACTATGAATGTAATAGATCAGAGACAATTGAATAAACTTAATATGAAAATATGAATGTAATAGATCAGAGACAATTGAACAAACTTAATATGAAACTACAAATGTAATAGATCAGAGACAATTGAACAAACTTAATATGAAACTACAAATGTAATAGATCAGAGACAATTGAACAAACTTAATATGACTTATGAATGTAATAGATCAGAGACAATTGAATAAACTTAATATGAAAATATGAATGTAATAGATCAGAGACAATTGAATAAACTTAATATGAAAATATGAATTTAGTAGACCAGAGACAATTGAACAAACTTAACATGAAACTACAAATGTAATAGATCAGAGACAATTGAACAAACTTAATATGAAACTACTAATGTAATATATCAGAGACAATTGAACAAACTTAATATGAAACTACAAATGTAATAGATCAGAGACAATTGAACAAACTTAATATGAAACTACGAATGTAATATATCAGAGACAATTGAACAAACTTAATATGAAACTATGAATGTAATAGATCAGAGACAATTGAATAAACTTAATATGAAAATATGAATATAATAGATCAGAGACAATTGAATAAACTTAATATGAAACTATGAATGAAATAGATCAGAGACAATTGAATAAACTTAATATGAAAATATGAATGTAATAGATCAGAGACAATTGAACAAACTTAATATGAAACTATGAATATAATAGATCAGAGACAATTGAATAAACTTAATATGAAAATATGAATATAATAGATCAGAGACAATTGAACAAACTTAATATGAAACTACAAATGTAATAGATCAGGGACAATTGAACAAACTTAATATGAAACTACAAATGTAATAGATCAGAGACAATTGAACAAACTTAATATGAAACTATGAATGTAATAGATCAGAGACAATTGAATAAACTTAATATGAAAATATGAATATAATAGATCAGAGACAATTGAATTAACTTAATATGAAACTATGAATGTAATAGATCAGAGACAATTGAATAAACTTAATATGAAAATATGAATGTAATAGATCAGAGACAATTGAATAAACTTAATATGAAAATATGAATTTAGTAGATCAGAGACAATTGAACAAACTTAATATGAAACTACAAATGTAATAGATCAGAGACAATTGAACAAACTTAATATGAAACTACTAATGTAATAGATCAGAGACAATTGAACAAACTTAATATGAAACTACAAATGTAATAGATCAGAGACAATTGAACAAACTTAGTATGAAACTATGAATGTAATATATCAACGACAATTGAACAAACTTAATATGAAACTATGAATGTAATAGATCAGAGACAATTGAATAAACTTAATATGAAAATATGAATATAATAGATCAGAGACAATTGAATAAACTTAATATGAAAATATGAATTTAGTAGACCAGAGACAATTGAACAAACTTAATATGAAACTACAAACGTAATAGATCAGAGACAATTGAACAAACTTAATATTAAATTTTGCTGCAAAAAATATTATTCCTTTTTTCACTTTCAACTTAATTTTATTTTTCCTTATGCTTGGTTTTTTTTTTTTTTTATTAATTATAATTTAATAGTTGGTCGATATGTATTTTTTAAATTTCAAAACAACTTTATTCGAATGACAGAAGGACCGCGAGCCAAAATATTTCTCAAACAAATATAGAAACGAAAAGTAACTTTTCGGCATTCTTGTGCACAAAAGTAGGCAGATATGTTAAAACCCCCTCCTTACACAAACTCTGGATTTTGCGACTATTTTATTTGCTCATTCATGCTATGTACTTTCTGCCCATAATAATACGAAGGTAAACAATACATCTTGGAATACATTAATTTGAAGCTCAACATTATGTGTTCGTTTTACTAAAATGAGATGATTGTATGATAATAGCTCGGAACACATATTATTAGAAGGAAATTAAACATGCGTGAGGAAGACCGATTAAAGTCGTGGAGTATTATTTTTGTGAGCATATCCCTAACAATTCAATATTTTATTATTTAAAAAGCAAAGTCCTCAAATTTATCTGAGTAATCTTATTTATTTGCTCATAAACTCTACTTAATTACCTCATTATTTTGTATATACCCTTAACCGAGCATAATTCCTTGGAATTTGTTGTTGCTTACAAAAAAAACTTTTGAAAAATAATATTTAAGCAAAAATCTAAAGAAACTCCTATGTTTAAGTTTTATGTATATATTGTGTTGAATGCTTAAAATTAAAACTTAAAATTAAAATGTTAAAATATCAAATGGATTGCCAAAATAATAATATCAGAACAATGCCTTATCTGAAAACAAAATATCTAATGTACCGAAACTTACTAAATAGACTGATACGAAACTGCAAAAAGAAATACTATTGTGAACAAATTGAAAATGCTAAAAATAATACTAAAAAAAACTTGGAATATTATAAATGAAATTGCCAACAAAAAAATTATGTCTTCAAATATTGTAAATGAGGTTAAAATAAATAATGAAATAATAACTAACAAATCGACCATTGCAGAATGTTTTAATAACTTCTTTACAAATATAGTAGACGAGGTACTTCAATCTTCTGGCATTAATGTTAATGATGATTATATGGAGACATCTCCTCAATTAGATTCTAATAACGATTCAATTAACTCTATAGAATATTTTTCTCCTATTACATTTAATGAAATAAAAAAATATATTGATAGCCTAAAACCATCCAACTCTAAGGGAAATGATGGACTATCATGTGATACATTAAAAAAAATAAAACAACATGTCTTAACTCCATTACAACATATTTTTAATATATGCCTCAAAGATGGTCATTTTCCAGAACAATTTAAAATCTCCACTATAATACCTATTCATAAATCTGGGGATACGCATAAATTAGACAATTACAGACCAATATCCCTTGTTTCAAACCTATCAAAAATATTCAAAAAATGCATCAACTCTAGAGTCATTGAACACTTAGAAAAATATAAAATTCTATCGAAAAACCAATACGGCTTTCGTAAAGATCTAAGCACTGAGGATGCCATATATGAATTGACAAAAAATATTTACACATCTATCGATAAAAAAAAAATGTCTTGCCATATTCCTAGATTTAAGAAAAGCTTTCGACACCGTTAATCATAATTTACTCATTAAAAAAATAACTCGACTGGGCTTCAAAAAAGACACACTAAAACTACTATCAAACTATCTTAAAGACAGAACACAAAAAAACAAAAATTAGGAATAATTATAGTTCAATTATAGTTCAATAAAAAACGGAGTTCCGCAGGGAACTGTGCTTGGCCTGATTTTATTCTTAATTTATATAAATGATTTATGTAATTTTGTCATCCCTGGTAAAATTGTTTCTTACGCCGATGACACGGCAATAATATTGGATGGTAATAATTGGACAGAAACTTTTTCGAAAGCAACTGAATGTATTTCACTTGTTTCAAAATAGTTAAAATACAACAAACTTGTCTTAAACTACAGCAAAACATTTTACTTACCTTTTTACAAAAACATAAAAAACAAACCAAAAGACAACCTTAAAATTAGAATCCATAATACAACTTGCAATCAAGAAATGTGCTTCCTGTGCAACGAACTCGCTAATGTCAAAAATATAAAATATTTAGGAGTATCAATAGATATTAATCTAAATTGGAAATCACATATTAATCAAACCACTTTTAAACTAAGATATCTTACCTACACATTTTATAGACTCAAGGAAATTTTAAACGCTGAAAAATTGAAAATGATCTACTTCTCCCTGGTGCAATCTGCAATCACTTATGGCATAGTAGGATGGGGTGGTGCACCTGATACATTTATTAAGCCCCTACAAATAATTCAAAAACACATAATTAAAGTCATATATAACAAAAATAAAACATTCTCGACCGACCTATTATACAAAGAATCTAAATTATTTAGCATTCGTAAATTATTTATATTGCAAACAATGAAATATTTATTTAAAAACAAAAATAATTTCAAAATAAATGAAAACAGAATGAGCAAAAGAACAAATAATATATTTTACACCCCCCAAACAAATACTAAATTAATGCAGACACATAGCAGTTTCATTGGTCCTCGTACATTTAACCTTCTACCACTACAAACTCAAATGATAAATAAAACAATAGAATATGTTAAGGTGGTAAAATTACGGCTGAATGACGCAGATATTGAAACGCTTTTTATATAAATTTATTGATCCTTCCTACAACTCACTTGCTGAAACTTTATAAACTATTGTACATAATGTTTTCTCTTTACTTTTATAATAACTATAAAAAAAAAAAACTTTTTCTACTTATATATATTATACTTAGGTACTTGAAATATAGTAATGGTTTTATATTACCCACACTCAGGCAGTGCCTTAGTGGGTTTTCATTTCTTGTGTATACAATTTTGGTAATATATATTATGTTATTATTTACTGTCTATTATTATGTATAATATATGTAAAGAAATGAAAATAAATAAAGTAAAAAAAAAAAATAAAAAAAATGGATTTCCACAAATTAAACTTGATAACTATTCTCCGGGTTGTCTCACAAACTCTTCAAATACACTCTAGTGATTTTTGGTATATTCACTTGTTTTATAGAACCTAAAAATATGGGATAAACGGTTCCATGATAAATTAACACAATGACAATTCAACACACCTTTAAAAAGTGATATAAAGTCATTAGAAACGATGAAATTTTTTTTAACCTAACCTAACCTTCAGGTTTTATTAAGGCTTTATTGATAACCAGCCACACCCAGTTAATAAAGTCTTTGTTTCATCACTTTCCATGACTTTATATAACTTTTTTAAGAAGTGATGAATTTTCATTTTGACGATTTATCTGGTTACCATTGATCATATAGGAACAGAGTTACAATTAACATACCCTGATATATAGGAAAATTACTAATTAAATCTGAAACGTTTTTTTGTTTGCATTAATGAATTTGAAAAATGCATTTTTATTCTGAATATAATAATAATTATTATTTCTTTCGGAATGTATGTGTGAGTAGTCCAATGCAATACATTTCATATTTTGAAATAACAAAATAGAAATCAGACAAATAACAAGCAAACTAAATTAGACAAAATAACAATGCATAGATAGGCACATAAAATAAAAACAAAAAATCAAAGTTAGAAAAAATGTAATAAATAAAAAATGCGGAAAAGAAGTGATTAAGCACAAAATTATATGCAAGCAGCCGTAATCCAATTAAAATTAGGTTTTTCAGCCAATGTTGGTTTTATTTCAGTGGCTTTATGCATGCTTGACTTATTAACCAGTGATTTCTGAAATTATTTGGAGTAATTTTTTTATTTTCGGTGACATTTTAGATGTTTTCTTTTGTTCAACTAAAACAAACATAAAATCAGTAGATATTGTTGAGTCCAATCCAAACTATGGTCGGGGAAAAGGATTGGGTGGTTACTCGGCTCACTGACCAGTGACGAATCAGTAGATATTGGACAGTTGAGTGCAATCTAAACTAGGGTCGGGGTAAAGGATTGGGCGATTACTCGGCTCAGTGACCAGTGACGAATGTGAAAGATATTGGACAGTTGAGTCCAATCCAAACTAGGGTCGTAAAAGATTGGGTGATTACTCGGCTCAGTGACCAATGACGAATGTGGAAGAAAAAAATATGTTCGTCTTTGAAAATAAAGTGATAAAAAAACATATAAAAATTTCATCGGAGTCCAACATAGCATTTTTTCTACAAACACTGTCAGAAATCACCGGTTAAAGTAAATCACGTACGTCCATTGATAAACTATATAGATAAAGGAGGTGAGAATCTGGATAAAAAAAAATTATACAAACATAAAATAGGTTTGATAAATTTTTAGGAAGGTCTCATTTCTAATAATATTTAATAAGGTTGAGCATTAGCTAAGTATATTATGTTCTATTAGCTTTAATATTATTTATTTTAGTAAAAGTAGAATATGTATCTACCTTCACTATTCTGTAAACCAGTGTAGAACATTACTCTTAATAATTACGGTAATTTCTCTTTTTTACATAATAGTTTTCCATGGAACTCAATAACTTTCCTCCAAGCCTTAAAAGCCATGATGTCATTTCCCGACTTACTTCGCTGATGGTTTATGGTCTAATAACCGTCGAGAACTTGTTTTATTACTCATTATATGCATACGTCTTTATGCAACTTCTATTTTGATGGCTGTCTTTTCAGATAAGTTTCCTACACACAAGTTTTACAGTAATTTGTTTGTAGGAAACTAAGTTGACTTTACAGATTAGTTTCCTAGAAACAAGTTTTACAATAATGCTAGTATCATACATCTGAAATACAAAACAAGCAGAAATGTTAATTTTTTCTTGCAGTTACTTGCCAAAGCATCTAAAATGTTTGTGTTGTGTTCTAGGTTGTCATCTGTAACGCAACTATTTTCTCAGCGTATTGTCTTTTCTATAATGAACTATGGAGCCTTAAAATATAAAAACTGGCATCCCATCATAAGTAAGGTGATTTGAAACCATATTTGACGGGTATTATATAACATGTTTAGTTTTATCGTGAGTCTGTAACCTCTACCGCTATGTTTGATGTGAGCTTTGCTACTTTAGTAGCTAAAGCCTACAATCCACGGATCGATGGAATTTGTTTGCTTTGAAGCAATACATTAGGCTCAAGTCAAATGGCTATGAAAATATTTCTCTCGTGCCTACTCTACGTGCCTGTGTGGCTAACCCTAACAGCAAAGTGTTTACTGGCAGAGAGTCACTGGCAGGGAGAGGTGCGCTACAGAAGCCGGGAGACGCGCGGTCATTTCTCCTCACAAAGAGTTCATCAGAATCGAAACGTTGCTTTCAATGTCATCAGCCATATTGTATGCCCAGAGACTAGACTCGTGAACGCGTGTAATAGTTTATTATTTATTGTTATTAAGTTTAATTTGTAGAACTCCATTTTATTTTTTTATTTTTTATATATACAATAATATTATTATTGGGTTTATAAAAACAGTTTATTTTTAAACAAGTTCTGCTGTGTAATGCGTGTTCTGCGTGTAACAGTGTTTAAAACTTACCCTCACTAAACGTGAAAAAGGCGAACCACTTGGGGTACCTATGGCAGAGTTGAAAAGTTGCAAATCTTATGCCGGAATCACAAAAAACCGTTTAAAAAACATTTTATTTTTATGCGTGTTTTCCATAGACATTAATTCGGATATCTGGGTCTCGCAATGGTCGGTGTGATGTTAAGTAAGTGAACAACTCCTCTCAAATAACAGGGAGAGGAGATTGGAATGAGATCTGTAATACCAAAGTTCAGGGCAAAGCGTATAGCCACACCACCACTAGGCGTGCGATCGTGACCTATATTCTATGTAATAATTTTAATTTTTTAACTTTAAAGCGTTTAACGTTTAAGCGTTCAAGCGTTTTAAGCGTTTTTTAACATTAGAGCGTTATTAAAATTAGTATTATTTGTTTTTACTTTAAATATATTTATTAAATAATCAATCAATTTACAGAGGATAATGTTGACAAAGATAATTCATGCAATTAGTACAATTAGTTTTCACTGCTTTTGATTTTTTTATGTTCCTCTTCTATAAAAGCTGGCGCTTGTGTTTAGAAGAGTGGTGAATATCAAGATGAAGAATATTTAGTGTTTGTAATTATGTGTATTAAAATTTATAATTAATTACAAAGATAGTTTCATCATTTTGGTGTTTTTATATTGAACTTCTCTTTAATTGCTTTTAGTAGGTGTTTATCGTTTTCTATTGTTATAATATTTTCGGGTAGGCTGTTGAAGTATTTTTTCCCTAGATATATGTAATGATGTTGAGCAAAAGTGGTGTTACATTTTTGTGTTGGAAATATATATTTTACGAGTACGACTTTAAGTTAAAAAGCTGTGATTTTATTTTTCTTTTATTATTTGAGTTATTATGTTTTTTTGGACAAGATCATTAAATTTGAATACCTAAAATTCTTCAAAAATTAGGTGTGTTGGATAATATCTTGGTTTTTTCAATATTATTTTTATAATTAGACGTTGTACAATTTCAACAGGGAGTAGATTTGTTTTGTATGCAGCTCCCCAGCTGATTACAGCGTATTGGAGATTTGATTGTACCAAAGCGTGGTAGACTGAATGAGAGAAAATTTCGAATTTTCAAAAATATATAAATTAATTTTCTTATTTTATTGACGGTTTGATTGATTTGATCTTTCCAGTTTAGGTTTGTGTGTATTATTATTCCTAAGTATTTAACTTTATTTGAAATTTTCAATTTGGAACAGTTTATTGTACAGTTTTTTTTATTATGTTTTTTTTTAAATTGTCATGTATTATTATGTCAAAATTTTGTACAACGTCATTTTCTTTTATTGCAAATGGTATAACGTGAGTTTTTTTCGCTATTTAGAGATAGTAAGTTTATTTCAAACCAGTATTTAAGAGTGTTTATGTCTTCTATTGCTTTTAGTTTTACTAATTTCCATGTATCGTCACTTTCAATGGTGACTGTACCGTCAGAATAAGAGGTTATATTACCATGAAGTGTTAGAAGTGCGAGAAAATATTCCGTTTACGTATAAGATGAATAACATTGAACCAAGTATCGTGCCTTGTGGGATTCCATAATTATATGTATCTTCATCGCTATATACATAGTTTATTTTGACATATTGAGGACGATTATTTAAGTAGCTTTTTATCCAATTTGCTACTTTCTTTTTAATGTTCAGATTATCTAATTTTTCCATAAGTTTTGTGTGGCATATACTGTCGAAAGCTTTTCTCAGATCTATGAAAATACCAGCACATTTTTTGCTCATGTCTAGGCTTTCGTATATGCGTGATGTAAGATTTGCAATTGCATCTTGTGTGCATCGCGCTTTTCAGAATCCGTATAGGTTGTTGTGAAGTATTTTGTTGTTTTCAACAAATTCCATTGAGTTCAACAAATTCAAATTCAATTCAAAAAGCAACAAATTCAGTTGAGTTTAGAATTTTTTCAAATATTTTGCCTATATTTGAAATGAGGGAAATTGGTCGATAATTTGTTACATTTTGGGTATTTCCACTTTTAAATATAGGTGAAATAATTGTTTTCTTATAATTAGACGGAAATATTCCATTTTTGAGACTTATATTAATTAGGTTAGTTAATGGTTTTGTCACATGGTTTTTAATAGATTTGAAAATCTCTACTGTTATATTGTCATAACCTGGAGACGACGTATAGGTACCTAATACGCACGCAGAGCGATGCTTTAATGTGAAAGTAGTTATGTACCTACTATATGATGCCCATTTTTCATTATTTTTCGTCAATTATTATTTTTTTTATATATTTACTTTGATGCTGTACTTCGTTACTATGCTCATTGTGTTATAAAAATAATATTATTTATTTATAAAAATAATTTAATTTAAATACAGTGTGTAATATAATGAATGCATACTTCTTAATGGAAAAGCCCGACGGGCGAAATGAAATGAATAAATTGTTATCTCCTAATGAAATGTCGAATCATGCCTACGATAAATCAAAATAATTAACACTAACCACTACACATAACAATTCTTGTATCACCTCACACACCCAGCAAATGTTATCCTAGTGAGCTGTTCATGATATTCCATTCTTCCAAACCTATCTCACACTCCACATTATAAAATAAACATGCAAATCACCGTCTTTATAAATATAATTATGTAAAATGATTACTGTGTAATGTATATAAAAATTGTAAAAATAACTGTCTCCCATACACTTCCTTAAATTTGGACCACTAATTTTCATGAATTTTCCTCCGCTGAAAGTACCGATAAAATGTCGTCTATTTACGTCCAGTTTTATTGCAAATGTGTGATAAAAGTTTTAGTTTACGCATAGTAAAATTAAGTGAGCGTTCATAACAATAACAGTACATATAATATATTACTGAATAACTTAAAATTCGCGCTTTGCAAATTGGATTGTGCCACTTGTATGTGTTATAATAATTCACAAAAAGGTTAAAATGGACATGAGTAATCCTTACAAAATATCTGACTTCGTTTTTCCACGGGCTGTCAGTTAACATAGTTTTCAGGATGTTGGATATATTTGTTACGTTTGTTTTGAAATAGTTTTCAGGAAATTTAATTTTAAAAATCCAATTTTTATTTTCATTAATGACTATTTGAAAAACATTTAGCATGCGTTACATTTTTTATAATTCTCAAACGAAAAATGTGAAACAAAAATATTCTGTCGCATCTAGGAATTGAACCCCGGACCTCATCCCTGCCGGGGCTTTGCTCTAACCATGTCGACCCTATCAACTTTTTTTTTAAATATATATTTTTACACACTTTACAAATATAAGGCAAAAAAGTCCTGATAAACTGCTTTTTAGCAGTTTGTCTAACGGGTTATTTACATTATAAATCTTATTATAGTGAGTTTACAGTTACACTTTTACAATTATATGTATTAAACAAAAAAAATACAGAAATATAGCAAAAGAAAATTGTGAAAAACATAAATAACAATTCAAAAAGTCTTTGGAATAATATATCATTGTAAGCTAATACAAATTAATTGTTTCAGTAAGCCAAGTCTTCAGTAAGTTCACCAATTGTTTGTTTTGGGCACAGTTTTTAATTTCAGCAGGTAACATATTAAAACAACTGGGAATCATATATTTTAACGTTCTTTGTCCATATATATTTGTATGCTAAGGTACAAAAAGTCCTTCATTAAAGTTAAAATGAGTATTATGATTGTGTTCTAGCCTGTTTATATATAAGGGGTTATTTATGTGCTGAAATATAATTTTGTACCACAGAATTACTCTCACTGAAAGAATTTTGAGACTCTGATAAAAGTATGGAATATTATGCCTTTCTTTGTATACATTTTTTTCAGCTTATAATTTAACAAGTGAATTTTGCACGTATTGAACATGATCGATATTAGTTTTACAGGAAAATCCCCAAGCTGTTATTTTGTCATATTTAACTGTATCATAAAAACTACCTGTATCGACTAAGAACTATCAACATTATCTTCATCCTGATATGTATCTCACCGTATATTTGATAAATATATTTGTAATATGCGACATATGTTGACTTTGTTGCACGTCTGGGATAGATAGATCCTGGGTTCTCTTCCTAGATGAGTGTATTTCTGATTTTCTGTTTCATATTTTTCGTTTGAATTGTTCAATGTTTAAATATTACAATTTGAGGTTTTACTCAACAACTTATTCTACAACAAAAATACGTCAATAGTTATATAAATTAAGTTTTAACAGTATGAAAAAAAATACCGAGGGAACCAATAAATAATTTTTTTTAAAGCTGCAATTTAAAAAAGTCGTAAAACCGTGAATTTTTTACTGTAAATTATCAAGTAAAGCTGTCGCCTCCGGTGGCAGTTGTGGGTACCAGCGGCGGACATCGCGGCTGTAGAACCCCGTGGGGTGGGGGTTACGTGAACGGCTCTGGGACGGGGGGGAATCCGTCCGGGGTTGTAATCACGAGTGAACATAAATCAATGTTGTGGTAGATGATGCGTGCTGATACCACAGAAGAGGTGTCAATCAAGGATGTGTGATGAAACACTTGTTAATGGAAGCTTTATCGCTCATGGGGTCTTGCTGCTCAGAGTCTCGTTTTAATCAAACTTCGTCGCACATGCTTTATTTATGAAAATGGAGTAGAAATCATAACGGAAAGGATTTACATTTTGGAACAGTTTAAATAATTTTTGTTATACTCGTATTCTTAAGAATAATTTAAAGCTTTTATTATCAAATTAGGTAACCATTCATTTCATTACGAGCGACTGGTACCCTATGATCTGATGGCGAAATCTCCATTTGTCAAATATATTTGCCGCCAGAACTATCTCGACTCCCGGCTCGGTCGTACAAAAGAATGTAATCGCAAACTATTTAACAAAATGCCTGACAAAATCACGTAAACGATGTTAGAACTTTTTTTAGTACTCGGTTTGAGGTTTTTGTCCGAATAATTCGGTACGTGCAGTGTTTTCTAAAAGTACAGCTTTTTTGTTTGGGAGGAGGAAATTATTTTATAGTAAAAATATGTATAGACCATTTTGTAGTTCATACTCGTAGGTCCACTAATCATTGACCATGAAATCTCCGGTTTCATATCACATTCCGTTCACCCAGATTCGTACACTTTATAGGTAATATATATATCCACTAATCACTGTCCTTGAAATCTCCAGTTTCATATCTCATTCCGTTCACGTAGATTCTTACATTTTATAGGTAATAGGTCCACTAATCATTGAACATAAAATCTCCCGTTTTGTATCACATTCCGTTCACCCAGATTCTTACATTTTATAGGTAATAGGTCCACTAATCATTGACCATAAAATCTCCCGTTTTGTATCACATTCCGTTCACCCAGATTCTTACATTTTATAGGTAATAGGTCCACTAATCATTGACCATAAAATCTCCCGTTTTGTATCACATTCCGTTCACCCAGATTCTTACATTTTATAGGTAATAGGTCCACTAATCATTGAACATAAAATCTCCCGTTTTGTATCACATTCCGTTCACCCAGATTCTTACATTTTATAGGTAATAGGTCCACTAATCATTGAACATAAAATCTCCCGTTTTGTATCACATTCCGTTCACCCAGATTCTTACATTTTATAGGTAATAGGTCCACTAATCATTGACCATAAAATCTCCCGTTTTGTATCACATTCCGTTCACCCAGATTCTTACATTTTATAGGTAATAGGTCCACTAATCATTGAACATAAAATCTCCCGTTTTGTATCACATTCCGTTCACCCAGATTCTTACATTTTATAGGTAATAGGTCCACTAATCATTGAACATAAAATCTCCCGTTTTGTATCACATTCCGTTCACCCAGATTCTTACATTTTATAGGTAATAGGTCCACTAATCATTGAACATAAAATCTCCCGTTTTGTATCACATTCCGTTCACCCAGATTCTTACATTTTATAGGTAATAGGTCCACTAATCATTGAACATAAAATATCCCGTTTTGTATCACATTCCGTTCACCCAGATTCTTACATTTTATAGGTAATAGGTCCACTAATCATTGACCATAAAATCTCCCGTTTTGTATCACATTCCGTTCACCCAGATTCTTACATTTTATAGGTAATAGGTCCACTAATCATTGAACATAAAATCTCCCGTTTTGTATCACATTCCGTTCACCCAGATTCTTACATTTTATAGGTAATAGGTCCACTAATCATTGACCATAAAATCTCCCGTTTTGTATCACATTCCGTTCACCCAGATTCGTACTTTTTTGCTCTTCTTAGAATAAACCTTTTACATTGAATTGGATCAGCTTGATGCACACTCTAATCAAGATAATGTCTATTCATCAGGTAGGGACAGTGTTCAATTTGTGAACTTACTTACTTTTCTTACGAAATTCAGTATTTAATGTTGCACTTGTGTATAGAAACATATTTTTTATTAAAAATTGTATTATGATTGAGTACTTTCAATATCTTTGTCTAGTTTTCGACACCTGCCTGAAGATAAGATTGGTTTTCTGTCTGTTTTTTAAGGAGATTGATGGTTCTATGTGCTCGTTCCGTGCCTACATTTTTCATTGTCAGCTATCAAATTTTGCAAAACGATCCAAACAATTGTTTAAACTATAACCAGATACCATTCTTTAATATTTTATCTTGTGATATGAAGTTACTAAATCAGAGAATTTTGTATGAAAATTTATTACTTATATGTTATTACAAATTTTTTATATTTTTTTCTTATAATTTTCTATATTTCTATTTTTAAAGACAAGGTGAATAGTTAGTATCCGGCTTGGCCCGAGCTGCGGCCATTTTATATTTTTGTTTAAATTAGATAATCTAACTTTTGAACCACCATATATTTTTGCCTACCGGTCGGCGATTATAAAAAAAATATATATTATTTTTCCTTTAATTTGCAGACGTGATTTATTGGCAACATTATTGTCATGCAACTAATTTCAAAGGGATAAAACGTTTCTGCTGAGCGGACGCATTTTTCTTAGGGGCTAATGGTGTCATAACTATTGAAGATTTCACGACACTAAATTTTATGCAATTTTCCAACGGTTTGATATCGTGAAATTAATTCCCATGTGCAAGAAAGTAGTTTCGTCATGTAAATGCGTCTAGAGTTTTAAATTTCTTCTGAGCTTTCTACACGTAGGCTAGCAACCACCGTTTTGCTATTAAATTATCATCAAATGAAACTTGTTTCAATTACGAAGCGAAGCTTTAAAGTTTCACTTTAATAATTTAAAGTATATTAAATTTTATCCTCCCACTGGATTTACGAAGGCTTGATTCCAGTTAGGTTTATCACCGCAGATAGCCCTCGACAAACCGTGTTAGTGAGATTTAAAGTAAGTGTAGCCGTGACGTCGGGCCGTGAATATAAATGAGTATCTGTTAACTACCAACTACCAGCTATAAGCAGCCAGCTCCACTGCAATGGAAAGCGTTCGCTGTAATTTGCAAACCAAGAATAAATTTTCTTTAATGGTATTTCGCCTTCGCTGGCGAGCCGTGGATATCTGTTAATTTATTTCAATTCTGTGGGCCCACTATCATTAAAAACACGCAAAAGCACTGTAGCAAAAATCCTCGGTTACAAGTGCTACAAATTTATGAATAAATAGAACAATTCAACGCCAACTAAATATGCTAAATGTGTGGCAACGTTTAGTCTGCAATGCCCAGTATTTATGTAGAAGTTAAAGATTACTAATAGGTATAATATTAATTATTGAAAAATAAAGCTGTCAAAATTTAGTTTGCAAGATAATGTTGTTAATTCTAATATGATATCGATAAAATGACGTATTATAATTTGGTCCCAATGGTTTTCAGATTACCGGTAAGACAAAGATCCTATCGTATACTCCAAACATTTCCATTTGAGACTGTTACGTTTTTATTAATTATTGAAAAATAAAGCTGTCAAAACTAAGGGAAATTTAGTCGCAAGATAATGTTGTTAATTCTAATATGATATCGATAAAATGACTTATTATAATTAGGTCCCAATGGTTTTCAGATTACCGGTAAAACAAAGATCCTATCGTATACTCCAAACATTTCCATTTGAGACTGTTACGTTTTTATTTTTCTAAATCTTATTCTGTTTCATATTTCGTTTAGATTTATTAGTGTAAAATTTTACCCGATCATAATATAACATATCACGACACCCAACGAGAATGTTTAAAAGAGTTTGTATTAGTAGTTCTGTTCATGGCACCCTACGCGAATGTTTAAAAGAGTTTGTATTAGTAGTTCTGTTCATAGCACCCTACGAAAAATTTTAACGATTTTAACAAATTTATCGGGAACACTAAATATAAATTATAAGGATTTTTTAATATAAATATAAAAGAAGTTAGAAGTCTGGCAACTTTTCGAGGGTTGTGTCTCAAAGTTGTGAAAAAAATTTTTGTACATAGGTTGTAATTCTAGATATAAGATGTTAATTCACTTATTATTTTTATGCCATCTGCACTTTTAAAACTGATTTTGATTTTTTCCCTTCTTATATATTGTAAATTTAAATGGAAAATTAAATGTAGCATGTTGTTTAAACATTTAAATATATTATGTTGTTTAAACATTTAAAAACTTCTGTTGTCACTGTATTATGCAGTAAATCTTGTGAACTATATATCAGGTAAAAGCCTATAAATCTAAATAACATTTTTTTTTAAATAATTCCATTCCTTACATCTATTTTAAAAAGAAAATATAAAATTTCTTATATATTTTTAAGTAAAAATACAACGTAGTAGGTACCTTCGTAGTATATGCTACGCACACGCAAGAGTAGGCAACTGCTGCTTTTAGTTCATTTCATTATTTCAGTTTCTGTGAAAAAAAACATTTTGTGGACCTAAGGTGTGATAAAACGTATTTGTGAATTACAAGTTCAAGGTTATTTCACAACAGTACCTATTTTAAAATAAATTGGTTAATTTAATGGCGAAATCATTTTTACAATTGTATGAATATTATTTTCCGAACATTGTTCAGATTTTATCAAAAATTAATTAAATAATATTTGTTGTAGCAAATTGGTTTAGAAATCTGTGAAAATTTTAGATTGTCTATCAATACAACCTTTCAATTTTGACGGAATAAACCAATTGCCGCCACTTGACATTTGGGATTTGAATTATTAATATAAATACATATTTTTTTTATTGCAGAAAGAATTATTCGCCGCTAAAGCCGACGCCGGAACCGTAGATCGAAAACTGTCATCATCTTCCGCCGGAAGCATGAAGAGCAAATGGTTGAAAGCCTTTAAAAGCCTCAAACCGGCCCCCGCACCCCCACAGCCTGCGCCCCTCGTTGACAAGTCAGTATGCGTTTATTCCACATTACTTCACACCACCTACCCACACACCTGCAAAAGGTATATTCATGGATATAAATGCTTAACATATGGCTCAATTATATTAAATATTCACTAACACCATCAAGAATAACAAATAATACCGAACGTTATGAATATCAAAAAACATGATTTGGATAAATAAAGAAGCTTTTCCTGTTGTTTCGCTTTAATAGAATTAAAAAAATGTATTTCATTTATGTAAAATATAAGCGTTTACTATTAAATATTTTTTTTAATAACATAAATATCTATTATTTATTTATAATTGCATATAAGAAACAACTTTATAAAAATACAGATTTTTTCATTGCTATGGTTAGCTAGTTATTTATTTACCTGTGACTAACCTTTTTCTGTATTATAAAATAATTCTCGAAAAAAAATAAAATTAAAAAAAACACTTTGGCGCTCTGACCAATTTTAGACTCTTCCAATTGATTTTTATGCCAATTACTTATATTCGTTACAATATAAGAACAACATATTTTATTTTTATCGCACAAAGAAACTATTGGTTTTGATAGTATATTATTGGCTCTACACTATAAAGGTTATTTATTTATTTAAATTAAAATGACGCCACAAAATGAATTTGCAATTATTGAAAAGGGTTGTGTATTCCTCTTAAGGGACGAAAATCTTCATATATCTGTCATATTATTCTATGAAATTAAATTGTTTGTTTTATATTTTATACTAAAAACAATCCTATTAACATGTTATTTTATTCCTAGTGTGTATGTATTTTTTGATTTTGTGCTGCAATGATTAGCGTAAAATACGAAAGATGAAAAAAATTTAAACAAATCAAATAAAACATTTTACGATGGTGAGTTAGCGTGACCGCTAGACTCTGATTTATGAGTCGAAATGGCGTCAGTGCTTTCTGCGAAGTAAATTAAATCACCACCGAGTTTTGCGAAAACATTCCAACACCAGGCAGTGTAAACATCCCTTCGTAGCTCATATAATTTCAATGAAGCATTTGAGATAACCATCGATCGACACGGATCAAGTCATTTTATCCTAAATCTGATGTCATTTGTGACACTTTCTTTTACTATTGAATTCTTAATAATTCTACCAAAAATGTATAACGTTTTGGTCAGCTATCGATCCGTTAGTCATGTAGGTTCTTACTTAACCAAGGTTCATTCATCATTTGATAATGGAATATTCTTACCAAACCACATTTTAAAAAGTACGAATCCGGTTCGGGTGGCTCGGATGGCTCGGATGGATCGGATGTCTCTGATGGCTCGGATGGCTCGGATGACCAATAAACGGTTCGAGCCCGTGATGGTGTTTATACAATGGTTTATTTAGCAAAGGCAAGTCAACAATTATTGGCTATGCAAATAGTTTCGGTGAGCAAATATAAATTATGGCCTCCAGGAACGAATCTCTGCAATTATATTGATGTTGGTGAAGAGAGGAACAGAGGTGACATTGAGTTATTTAAAAAAAATTGTGATTGTATAAAAAACATATATTTTTTCTATTTTTTTTAACTTTTTATTACATACCTGTGAGTAATAATTATTAATTGTTACATTAAATTCTTATAATGTACTAAAGAACCGGGAAAAATCATGCGATATTATAATTGGAGATGAATTGAATATTAGCTAAAAAGCGCAGACCCTTGAAAAATCACGAAATTCAACTATACTTGTGAAGAAATTTTTAAACAAATTACACATTTTAAATATTAAGAGTATTATTTAAACAATTTTTCGGAAAAAAGGAATAGGAATCTGGTAGAAAATATTAAATACTAGGTACGTAAATTCGAGTTCTAGATTTATTATATTCATTTGTAGGTGTTACGCCTTGTTGCGCTAGCTTATCTTATGTAGTCGATGTTTCGGACAGCATACATCATCAGGGCAGATCTGCCATCGATTACACATCTGCCCTGATGGACACTGTAAAGCTATCCGAAACTTTGGCTAAAGAAAGAGAGAGCACAACACGGTCATTAAACGGTCGTGAAAATCGTGAGATCATATCCGACTAGTTCTAGAGTTCATCGAACCAGACTTACAGACACGCCCAACCAAAATTAGTATTTTGACATTCTTTTGTGGAAATAAATTCATTTTCAATTTCAAGGGGTGAAGGTTACAATTTATATGATTCAGAATAAGATTTTTTCATTGTTTACATAAAAGCAGGTGAGTTAATACGAAATATGAATAATAATCTTGTAAAGATATCGTATGTTAAGTATTCAATTAGAACCGTTAGCTTAGATTGTGGGCCCTCTTTCATCAAAAGGGGTGAAGGCCATTCCCAGAAGCGAAAGGGTCTCTTTATTCAGCGCGGGAACAAAACTTACAAACACCACCATAATACATCTGACACCCTTCAGTCGACGCACACTGCAAAGCTTCTCTCGTCCAACACTCCGAGAGCTACCCAGACGTTTGTGTTCCCAAGGTCAAGCGGGGTCATAAATCGCCTTCGCATTTATTTGCCCAAATCAGTCAGTATTGAGCTCAAGCCCCCTTTTGTTCTTTGTGGAATACAACTCAGTATTCCGCTTTGATAAACAAACAGGCTTCTACTCGTATATTTAATCGTTAAGGTAGCCGGCTGGCTTTGTATCATTATTATTTCTCAGTTTTGATCGCAGTAGATTTGATATCAGAATGCCACCGTCACTTTAATTTTTTCTCAGGATCATTATTCATTATACACACGGTGTCCGGAAACTCGTGGTACAAGCTAGAAATTGGTGAATCTAAATCACGTTTGAGTCGATTTGGTGATACGACTTTTTTATTTGGGCTTTAGTTTTCGAGTAAATCGTGTCCGAAGTTTGAAATTAATAGGTACAATTTTAAAAAAATTGATCGCCAGGGGGTTATGTCTTTTCAAATGCTTCGAAACGAAAAGTTCCAAAAGTGTGTTTAACCCTTTTGCTGTGGGAGAATAATTGAAAAAAATTAATAATTAATCAAAATGCTCAGTCGGAAAAGAAAAGTTTTTGTTTTGGTTCTCCATGTAATTCATCATTTTCTGGCTTGTACTACGAGTTTCCGGAGACCGTGTATTATTATGTTTGTATGTCTTTTAATTAGGGAAATTTTTTATTGTAATATTTTTTTAATCTGAATAAAGTTCACAAAATCAATAATTCCTCAATCATTTTTATTGATTTTTATGTGAACAGTTTTCAGACCTTTGTTATGTTTTTTGTATCTGCTAAGCAAACGAGATCAAAAATATTTCATTTTTCTTTTTTTTCTGTTTCAAACTTTACCATTCGTAGAAAAAATCAAATGTACCACGCTGTGTCAACGATCATTGCAATGAGGTAATATAATAATGGAAATTGAAAGCACGCACCCCTAGTCATTTTAAACATTTTTATTTGCCACCCTTGAGAGATATCTGATTGCATTATTAAGACCGGCGATGTCCTCCTTTGAAATATATAAACTTATTATTTGTTGACACCTTCGAGTTGTGAGCTTTGTGAGGGAAGGTGAGTGCTTTTGCTTTGGGATGCCACTACTTTTATTTTATTGTTTTGCGAAACATTAGCTGCTTATTGCCAATGACATCACAAACCTAAAGACGCGTTATTGTCTCACTAAATTAACCAAATATGTGGCAAGTAACAAACAGACTTTGTTTCCAATGACTTATTTTCGAACTTAAACTTTAGTTATGTATATGACAATAATAGAAATCCAAAGAACAAAAGAGATACATCGTTTACATACTTCAAAATTTGAATCGAATTTGGTCGCATATCATATTTTACGTCGAGGTGGTTGAAATGAACGCCGTATGAGATGACCCAGTGCCAATAGGATTCCTTATTATAATTATATGTTGTTATGTTCGCGGTTTCACTTTTACGCGTTATTTGCGTGTAGATATATACAGATGGATTGTTATTCCTTGACTTTATTTATGCAATTTGATTAAGAGAGGTAAAGAGATAGCACACGACAGTTTCGTACTAAATCAAAATGACGGCAGCTGTCATATCTTTTGCTTGCCACATTGAGATCTCTGCAACGTGTCTATAAGTTGTGTAATGTCATTGCTTCTTGCACATTATACCCATTATCCGTTTCAAACTTTAAACCGTTATTCTCCCACACTTTGGCAATATCCATCCACACGCGGGGGGTAAGTATCAACTTGTTGTTTAGTTGTTGCTTCATTAATGTGTACCGGAGTTGTGAATTATGATTTTGTAGCTTTCCTTTTAAGAAAACCTTTATTATGAGTAAGTTTGATCTAGTAAGAACTGTTGACATACCTACATTCATTTCGTAGGGTGTTTTCTCTATCCTAGCCGTTTGTTGTCACAACTATGAAAACATCGGACTCTATTCGGGGTAGTATTTTCCTCTTTCATCAAGTAGAAATAATTTCCACGTGCCAGTAGTAGGTCTATGATCTAAAATACATATGAATAATAAACCGATTTAAATTTGACACCTTTTACATTCTAGAGATCAGATTTGATCTATGTGTAGTTTATATCGAATTAATTGTTTGAATTTTTTACATGAATGACCATGACCATAAATATATCAACAGAAGGTAGCTACAAACATTTTTATTTTTAATTATAATAATGATGCCTTTCCACAACTATTAAAGTTTTTTTAAAACAAAATAATACAAAACCCATAATTAAGATTTTCCAAGTGAATTAAATAATTTAGACCCTCACATCGCATTAAAAATCTAATGCCCATTTAAATTTATCCAGGAAAAATGGCAACTCCAGAGAAATGTCTCGCTCGGCGGGAGACTCGGAGTCACACAACTTTCTGGAATACACTTACAAAAAGATCACCCCCTGCGACGTCTGTTCCCAGGTTCTTAGAGGTACGTAAACTGTCATAATATATTTATGCTAATTTTTCATCTCTCTTTGACAAGTCTTTTGAATTGTTTTTGGGAGCTAGAAAATACGTCTATGTTGTAAAGCTTCTCATCAGGTTACACGTAAGTCAGTCAAATCAATAAAATCAGATAATTTTACGAGCGCTTATTAAAAGCAAACCTTTCTTTGTGGGTAACAAGGGAATCTAATACATAGTATCAGTTAATTTTAGGAGCGTTTATTAAAAGCAAACCTTTCTTTGTGGATAACAAAAAAATCTAATACATATTATCAGTTAATTTTAGGAGCGTTTATTAAAAGCAAATTTTTCTTTATGGGTAACAAGGGAATCTAATACATAATATCAGTCAATTTTAGGATCGTTTATTAAAAACAAACCTTTCTTTGAAGGTAACAAGGGAATCTAATATAGTATCAGATAATTTAGAAATAAGTTTTTGATTAATATGTAAACTCTTTGATCTGAACATTTAGTAGAGTTTACATTCCATTGAAGTATTCGATTTCTATGAAATGCAATTATATTTTGTTTATATATAACATATTATAGAAGTTACACTTTGTGTGACCTTTTGGTTTTGACAAAGTTTTGGGAAAGGATAATTCCTACCCATTAATATTATGCTATTAACCTTTTTGTGAAGCTAATTTATGTAATATACGGACTGTCTGAAGTACCCGGCCTTGCCCCAGTTTTCCGTTTTTTTTTTAAATCAGTTGTATATAGTTATTTTATTTTCTTCTCTTATTGTTAAAGTAGTATCAAAATTAAAGTAGTAAGGGGTGGGAAAATTCGATAGGTTGGTTTTTCGAATTCTCGTGTAATCATTGACCTTTAACTTGTTTTGAAGGTCAATTGTTATCTAACTGACACAAAATGTGTCTATTAACTATGTCCCACTTTTCTGTATACATACCTAGGTTAGATTAGGTTAAGTATATTGTTTGTATGTTACTTTTTCTTCACTTATCTACCACGAGTTATCTGTGGAATATTCTCTCAGTATCGCCCTGGTGCAAGTCCAGCATGCAAAATTGAAAAGTTACTTGAAATGGCTTAAGCCTTGTTTGATGACCAGATCTGAATAGCCAGGTGCTCTTCCACCTTCCTCTTCCTCGTTTCCTTCCCCTCACTTCTGCCTTCAACCTCACAACATACCCCAATTGGGAATCCCATAATCTCACAGGCTACAGATGACTGGGAACAGTTGAAACACAAAGTTAAATTAAACAGTCAAAGAGTGAAATAAAGTGAATGTAATGAATAGTGCTTCCCTTGAATGTTGTTAGTTGGTAGTTGTGCGGGCGTTGTGTGGCAGGTAACATATATCAGTAAACGTGTCCAGGTCACACGCGCCAGGGCCTGCGCTGCCGGCTGTGCAAGATGAACGTGCACGCGGATTGCATGGGCGGCACGGGCCGCTGCCAGACCAAGGCGCGCCTGCTGCGGCGCCAGAAGAGCACCTCGGAGATAGAGGCGCGCGGGGTCGACCAGAGCGCCGAGGAAGAGAGTGAGTCCTAAGTGTCAAAGCACGGTAGAACACCAACTAACTACTCTATATCGTACTAATAATGCCATTATCCCTTTTTCGCATTCATTAAATGTTACTTCGAAATTGAAGGGCTCGGGGTAAAATAGTTTTTAACCACACCAAGGCCCGGTTGTTTCGCAGAAATTCAAATGTAATATTGTCATCAAATGGTTATTTAACGCCATTTTATTTGTTCAAAAGCTGAAATGCAATGAGAATGGCATTTAACTTCAATTGCCAAAAAAACAGAAATGGCGCTGAATGGCCATTTGTTGACTGACTCTGTCACGTGTGAATTTCTGCAGAACAACTGGGCCAAGCTATTCCTTTTCAAAAAATCAAATACAGCATCTTACTATTTAGTATTTTATCTTTTCCATGAAGGCCAAAATTCTCGGGTTAAGAATAAAACAGAACGTATTTTTACGATCTTGGAAAAGTTTTGAAAAAAGTTACACCATGTTTCTAACCAACGTCAATTTCACATTAAAATCAGAACTTAAAAAATATATATCTTTTAACATGGGGAGTGGTGATTTTTTACTTTTCCTATTAATATGAGAGCCAAATTTAAAATTTAGAAAAAAATGGTTAAAAAATATGTAATAGAAATGTAGGATTTCAAATTTCAACTGGAGGCGCTATCCATATCAGGTTTTTAAAAGAAAATATTGATTCATTTTCGGTTTCGTCAATTGTATTTTTATAACCTATATGGCGTAGGTACTCAAGTCACTATTAATATGAGGGTTGACACTATCTAACCCCGAGTTCTTAAACCTATCCAAACGTTTTAATGGTAATATTTCCATTTCCATTAAACTTGTAAATTTGTTATTAATCATCAATCAACATTATATTTTCATAAGCGATAGCCATCACTTCGATGAGGCACCTCCTAGATGCCCTATCCGTCGTTTCTTTGGTGGCTGATTATCATACTAAATAGGCCTTAAAATGGAATTATTTTATTAGATTTCCAACACATGTTTCATTTAAAAATATGTCATGATCATTTACTTGTAATATTTATTTAAAAAATTATTCTTATTTTCGAGTTAGGATGTAAATTGTGTATCATCTTTTTCCCATCTTACACCCCATATTATTTATTTTTTTCTCCCTCAGAACTTTTAATTCCTTCTGAAGCTCTTTATTTTACAAAACTTAACTCCTTTTTTTACTGATAACAAAAAGCTTACTAATTTGATTTTATAACACCTCGCATAACTAAAATGTTGCTTTCATTTTAATAAACATACATATTTTCGAGGAGCTAAAATTATTTAACTAATCAATTATCTTGATTAAATCGGATTTAAATATGACGATTTTCTCTACTGATAACTGATAGACTCTTTGGGAAACCTTTCGCAGATGTATTACAAATATTGTTGGGCGATGTTGTTAACCCTATTCGCATTTAAATTGGTTGTGTTTCTGGAGAAATACAATATAGCATCAAATTATTTGTCTCTCTCTTAAAATCTCTTAAAACTTGGTATATATTAGTTTTTCATTTTTTTTAAATACTTCATGTCTCAACGTTTTAATAAGCCAAATTTTCCACAAATAAGAGATACACTATAAACACTGCTTTAGATACTTTCAGTTATCGTATGCAAAATGGTTTTTCTGGTTATGGATTTTCACACATTTTAGATATTCGATATAAATCATAACTAAGTTTATCCAAAAACATGATTGTTTTTATCATTACAATCGTGCATAAAAATTTTAAAATTAAAATCATACATTATAAAGAAAATACCAGCTCTTCCATAAACGTGTAAAAAGTTCTACAGTTTAAAATATTATGTAGAATTGATGATGTTTTATCGAGAACTCTTTAGTACACCATAGTAAAAAAATAGTACGTAAGATCCGAACTATTTAATTGCTGTCTTGAGATTATGACTGATTTTGCTACCGTTTCACCAGTTGACGCTGAGGGTTGGCTGCCGGGACAAAGGATTGCCACGCAACTGTCCTTCCACGAACCCGACTATTATATAGACGAAGACGGTATAAGAGCAAATCTTTTCTAATCGTTTTTGTGATGCCATTGAATTGAATTGCCCAACATTTGTCTCCATTGTGATTCATAGAATCCCATTTAACTTGAAATCCTCGTAATGCAAGTGTCTTAATGTTTCATTTTTCTCTCATTATGAAATTTGCAATCAATGAACAGGTTTGACTCTTAAATGACAAAATCCCGAATGATACTTATTTTCTACAAGGAGGTCTTCGGGATATTGCAAATTACCTACCCTTCGTAAATAATACATTGTACATTGTTATTTTAGCATGTATTATCCCAACAAGTATTTACAAAAATTTACCATCCGCATCAGCATCAACCCATATCAACTTTGATCTAAAAAATATCCAAAACTTAATGCCTAAAAACTGTAATGGCACATTTCAAATCATAATACTGGATCCACCTTCTTAAATTGATATTAAACTATATCCATCGTATTTCTTCGTAAGTCGTTGTAAGTTTTGGCATAAAAATGTTTTTCGATAAAATAGTCGAGATCAAAGCAATTTTACTAACAGAACTCCCGATCAGAATACTGTTTAGTTTCTCCGAAACTTCATCGCAACTTGACATGAGCGACTTACTTTCTGGTGATGCCCATCCGAGTTTGTGGCATGTTTTAAACTTTTCCACTACGTTCTTTGGAGTAAGTTCCCAAATGAATTAAATTGGAAAAAAATTGAAACTTGTAACTTTGTTTGGCCTCGTTAACATGAGAAAATATGTGCCATTAAAAGAAAATTGTCTATTGAGAATTCCATTAATATTTTCTTTCATAAACGAGTTTTTCACAGTGCAAAGTATGTTCACTTAATACAAGGATGTCGGTTTTGCGACCGTGTTTTGCTTTACCTTCTCGGCGATAAAAGTACTTGTGGGTCGTCGTCAAGCCATATTACAACAAAGGTGACCGAATCATTGCGATTTGCAGTAATCCAATAAGCAGATGACACATTCGCTTTTCAATAAGTACATTGACAATGGTCACAAATCAGAGTTAATAATCAACTAATGTCATCAAACCTTGGTTTTAAATTTGTGGTAACGCAGTTTCTGTTAAATTGGTCGTATACATAAAGTTAATTCATAATCGTCAACTGTTTACTTTTTGTATCTCGTCTGCGCAAGTAATTTCACAATAATTTTACTGACTTAATAAACTCTAATATTTCAGATGAACCTGACACTTATTAATCGATTTGCCGAGTAATACCAATAATGCGTGGCGGAGCCAGAATTAAAATTTTAACCCTGATCCTTTTAATCTTATCAGTTGTTTGTCAACAGCTGATCTGTATCCAAATATACAAACAAATCTTATTATTCGTGATTAGTAAAGGAAGCAGCCACCCTCCATTACGTCAACATGCTGTACGTCGATAATGTACAATATAATCTTTCGATGTTTTTCTTACCTCCCGACAATATTTCCTAATTTAATCCCCTATCCTATCCGAATGATATTATTTTATACGACACGGAATCAAAACGAATATCGTAACCCTTCTCTAATAACGACTTATTCCTGTTTTGTCTAGCAAAACGAAACAACGGGGAGATTTCAAACGTATAAGTAATATTAAAGGGCTTACCATACGATTACATCTACTCCGTTTTTGACTTGCATCAACTTAACCCAGATTACTAAGTAAACCTTCTCCGTATCAAATCGCGCACTGGGTGTGAAAGAATAGCAACTGCAACAATGAACTTGTTTTTTTATATTAAACAACTGTATTTGGTATGTTATTCATATATTTCATCCATACGTACAATACCTACCAAGTAAAAAATCGCCATGTACCTTTAACAGATATTCATATTGAAATTCTGTAAGTTTTTCATTTTTATTTCACCATGAAGAACACGTTAAATGCAGTTGTTTTACACTCATATTTTGTTTGTTTGCTTAATCCACTTACGACAGTGATCGAAATGTAATTTTAATAGTTAATTGCGCTTTTGATCAAAGTGCTCATATTCCTTATACATTCTTTGAAATTAGTTTGTTCGAGACTTTTCCCTGTCCCTACTAATGAGTACCCTGCCCCATCCCAGAGAGCCCCGAGGTGGATGCCACCTACCAGGTGCTGAAGCACGCCAATGAAATGTCTCGGCCGGGCGCGGAGTCGCGCGCGCTGGCCCGCTCGCCGGCCCCCGCCTCGCTAGCGGTGCAGAGTCCGCAGATAGCTTCTAGCTCAGGTCGGTCGTCTCGGCTCTCCGCTATATCTCTGCTCTCCTACTCTCCTGCTCTCCTGCTCTCCTGCTCTCCTGCTCCACTGGTCTCCAATCTCATTTATCTATTTATCACATAGAACACATTCACTAGTTGTAGTTTGTTAGTTATATATTTTATTATCTCTTTTATCGCTTATCGTCGTTGCATTTATTTACTCACGGGAAAGCACGGCTGACTTATGAAAAACCATTCAATGTGCTCAGGTGCACTCGGCGCTCGTTATATGCTACGTGTTCATAGATGGTGTTAATTAATTTATTTTATTAAAATACGCCTTTTTCAAGGAATTTATTTACAATATTAAGACAAATTATTTGTTTGCGCCCGTACATATACAATATTGTATTTGTATGCCTTTCTCGAAACTCGTTTTTAAACCAACAAAACTATTTATTAATATTCACATTGTATATGTACGGGCGCAAACAAATAATTTGTCTTAATATTGTAAAGCAATACCTTGTAAAAAGCGTTTTTAAATAAAAATACATTAGTTAACGCCGCCTATGACCACTTAGATTACAACGAACGTCGCGTTTAATCATAATTTTAGTGATCCGAAATTACGATTTAAAATCAGAGATTTCCTGAGACGTATATATGGTCAGACATAACACCTTGTATGATTGAAATACGAATATGAAAATTATTCGTATTGATTTACAGAGCCGATGAAAGGGTAGTAAGATTAAGCAGAACGTCTTAATAATATTTGGCTAATTTATATAGCGCCGTTTTCGTGAGAAATCACCTCAAGGGCGCTTCTTCATAACAACAAAAACTTTGTTTTTATTTAGACTTGAAAGTCTTCTAATCGTAAATGAGTGTGTAGGACTGCCTGGAGGCCACCGCCCTCTTAAAACCTCGACTTGCTAGAAACAGTAGAAACCTCACTGCTAGCTCACCTCGGTTCTGAACTGGAGGGGCAAACCTATAAACTAGAGACATCTCTTAGAGAATTAAATGAACTCCACGAGCTACTAATAAAAAAGCAGCCTGAAGAAAAGGGAAAAATGTGAATTGAATAGTAAGTTTGAATGGAGAAGATGTGACAGGTGTCTGTAACCAGGATTGGTGAGAGTTTATTGGTAAGCTATTTTAGTTGAAAATGAAACGATCATAAAGTAATTAAACTGATTTACATGGTTTTATGCATCACTCAGCATCTACTGTACGACTGTAAGCGTGTCAATGGGCCTTTTGTAATTTATTTTATCAGCATTTACGTTTCTAATTTTTAAAGTCATTCAAGGAAATGCATGACATAGCCACTTAACTATTATTTGTAAAAGCTTAAAATTTCGTTTTCGTAAATCCACTGATTTGGAGATAACCTACCTTACGTGGGGCCCGTCGGTATGTTCGTAGTATTTTGGTTTTAGTATAATATTAAGTATAAAGTAGGTCAGCTTTGTGCAGGCAAGGTGTGTGTTAACTTCACCGTGTGGTAGTATAACCGTCGCAGTACTTCGGCGATATAGCTTTTCTTTTTAAAATACGCTTCACCAGAAAATGTTCTCTCTCTCTCTCTCTCTAGTGTGTAAATATTTGATGATGCACATTTTTTGCTTATTTATATACACACAACAACTCTTTTATGCTACGGAAAACACTACTCTGCTTTGAATATAATTTATTTAATATGACTCAGGACACATAGAAATAAAATATTCCACCATTTCTGTAAATGTAGGGAATGGCCAACATAATGGATAATACACGGGATAAAATTTTAGTAAATCTTGGTTAAAACAATGTTAAAATGAAGGAATAGGCATTTATTAATCTGGCATGGATCGGTTATAGTAGCTATGTTATGTAGTCCTCGCCTTGCTGTATTCATTTGTCTTTAAATCATGTTATTTATAGTCAGTAAATACCTGTTATAGGTACTCTTGACAAGATGTGTGTTTTGAAAAAGACAACCAATATATTATTTCGTTATGAAAAATTTCCTTCCGTCTTTTTAAGGTCATATTCAATAACCTTCTCAGCTTGAAACTTTATTTAAAATGGCGGTTGTTTGGGGTAAATAAGGTTTAGAATATTAAGGTTCTCTTCTTTCTTGCCTTCGGTTTCATTCTAACCCCAATGTTATATTGACAAAACAGTACAATATATTTTTTATTTTCATTTGAATCACACTATTTAATACAATACTTTTGGGTACAATTCGTTTACAGTGAAGTTTTTGACTGGTTTCCAAAAATGGAAACCTACATAAATACATAACCTGCGTTCCAACAACGTAATTAAAATTGTCACGTTTATCCGTTTTACAGGGGAGGCAAAACACCGTTTCAATTCTTATTAGCTTAACATCTACAATTGTAGATCTGACAATGCAAAAATTTTCTAAGTCATCACAGCTTTACGCTCGTTTTGTAGTAGTTATAACTTGTAATTTTCTGCCTAATAAGTGTAAACTAACAAGTAAACCGCGATACCCACAGTAAATGGTTTTAAATTTAAAAAAGGGAAAAGCTTAATTTACGTACATTGCATTCTCGTGCAAAATTGAATATTGAAATGAACTATTATCAATAAGTATATTTTTTATTCGATTGGTTTGGTCTTGGTAGAAGTTTATTGGTTATTTATTAACGTTCTCAGTAATGCTGCGGGAAATTATAAAAGATTTAGATCCTCTGTTTATTTAGCTTTTGGCGATGCAGTATTTTTTTATCTTAAACATTATTCCTATTATTATGTTCCTATTGTACCCACAATTCTCACCAAAACATATGTTTTCCAAGCGCACAGTATGTTATTTGTACCTCCCAGTAATTACCATGAATGATTTAAAATGTATCACCGTGTTACAGGATAAACTAGAAATACTGTAGATGTAGTATACGAAGTGTGATTTTCCTTGTTAATCCAAAATACTTAATATATATTTTACAATAATATCTTAACTACTGTTGCGGTTGGTAATATTTAAATTATATCTCATTCGTTTCATCCTACCTCGTTGTAGTAGAATAGCCGTTAAAAGTAGATTTTTTCTTAGTTATTAATAGAACAGTGCCTTAAAATATGACAGTGTATACATTAAACAATGCATGTTTCAAAATACGTTTATCTGGTAAAAAAAATATGTAAATAATCATTATTAAACGAAATAATTTGTAAATTTGCAAAAACGTAAATCGCGAAAAATATTCAATCATAATTGTTTTTAATATTAGTATCATTTAATTATTCACTTCAATTTTTCCATTATTATTTGTGTCCTTCCAAATATTTATTTTTAGTATATTATTTATTCCTCTCATAAAATAGGCGCATCATTATCATTTAGGTCATTCTTCGCCGATGCTCTTTTGAAATTTATCCTCGAAATGCTTTCTACCTTATTTTGGAAATGGAAATAAATTGAAACCGTAATAGAAACTCACTTGTAATGGTTCAATGGTATATTTATGAAATAATAATCAATGAATATTTCAACTCTCGACCGAAATTTGGTTGAAAGCAAAATGTTAGGTACTGAAAAGGTTCGTTTACTAACAGCTGCTCCAAGCTCATTCCGTTCTTGATGCCATTTTCATCACAATTGATCTTCATTTATTGACTAATCCTTTGTGGAAACGAAGCATACAACCTTGAAAAGAACGGAGATTACAATTTGTGTTTCTAGGTGGGAATATAATAATTTGGATATCTCATTACTTGGCTCGGCGAAGGCGATACTCGAGTCTCGTGTGCATCGTGTTTTCATGTTCAAGAACTCATTTAATTATTTAAATGAGTCCTATGAATTATACAAAGTATAACCCTTTCTGGAGTTCATAATGGTTTAAAACATTACTTAAATTTAAAAGAAATTATCATTTCTCAAACATGATACAATTCCTCATAAATAATTTAACTTTTCTAGAGGTCATCCGCAGACAATATCGACTAAAAGGCGTGTCTTCTAGTGACGGAAGTCGAAACATTACTTCCCAAATACGCGAATAATCAAAAACGAATAATGTTTTGTGAAAAGTGGAGCCATAAATTCAGTTCCCATGATATTTGTAACGAGATTTTAAACAGCTCATGAACTCAATTTTGTCAAATTCAGGGGTTTAAGGTTCAAGGCAGAATTGAATCAGAGACTCCACTCTTTGATTTTATAATATTGTTTTTTGAGCTTATTTGACACAAACAAGCATTCAAACGTGAATATACATGTCAAAATTTTTTTATCCATAATAACTTTAATGCTAATAGCATTGAAATTTGTAGATATAAGTAGAAAAAAAATGGATTATTTTATTTTTGTCTGTGCTCGACCTCCTGAAACGAAAGATTATATTTGATGTGAAGGCATTAACACAGCGAGCGGATATAATCTTGAGGCTTGAGTGTCGTCTACGCCGCATTATGATTCTGGGAGCCTATAAATTGTCGGATAAAGTGGAGTGTGATTTGCGGCCAGATGGAGCTCGGATATCCCACGGACACGACTCTGGCGTGCGACGGCGGCTGTTCGCCGGAATGAAGAGTCTCTCCGTGTTCGGGTCCCGCTCGAGGAACTGCTCGCCCCAGCACCGGTCCATCTCGCTGCCGGAAAGTACGGAATCCACTTCCAACAGTCTCACTTCCCTCAATGTCTGTCTGTATACAAGTGAGGCTTTACCGCGCAAAGGTGACCAGCGACCCAGCGACTAGCCGGCCATTTGCCTAGCCACTAGCCAGGCCTAGAGGAGATCTAGTTGCAGCTCCTAGTCAATTAGAGACCTAGTCACTGCTCACGGTGTACAACGTACACGCCACTCAGCATTATTTATATTCCCGTGCACTCATTAAAAATATCATTCAATAATTACTGTTAATACGCCAGCAAGAATCAGCATTTGGGTAGACTTTTAGGTACTAGAAAAGGGTAAAACACCCGCGTCCTAAAGATAAAAGAAAGCTTTCTGTTTTCCGCCTCGGCACTTTTTGTTTCCGTAAAACTAGATAGAAATTAAGCTGATGTGGGAAAAATAGCACTCCTGAGCTTTTTCAAATAACAACAAAGAAAATTTTGAGGCGAACAAATAATGGAAATGTAAGGGGTGTTTTTATTCTGCGTGTCTAAATCCAACAGATTTTAAATGATTACTTGAGTGCCGTGGGAAAATCGTTTATTCGAGCAAAAGGCGAACCACGTGTGATATATTTTATCTTTCTCATTGAGATAAATGTTTTCTTCATGGCTATTAGGGAAGTATTTGCGTTCCTCGGACAAAGCCTTTCTACGTGTTGCTTTGGCAATTAAGTATAGGTACTCTAGTAGATTATTTTACAAATGTGATATACAGGATGTCCGGGAGTATAGTGAACTAAATCAGGAAGCTGATCCTACATGATGGTAGAAGTAAACAAGATTATTTGTATAATTTATCCAATACCTGAATCCCTTGAATAAGAGGAACACATTGATATATTAATATTCAACCAGTACAGGAGGAAGAATGTTAAATACATTTTAGTCATTAAATAACATAACAGGTGTATGGCGGCTGAGCACACTTTAATGAGTGCAGTCGAGAAAAAAAATTGAACCGATGTTTTTGATAAATCCATCAGAAAAGCAAGAGCCTCGGTAAAACTGGCCGGCTGAAATCTTGATGAGTTAAGGCTCCCAACAGAGTAATTTAAGCAAGGTCCTAACTTCTAACTTATCGTCTCTTGAATCGAAGCACTTGACTCGAAGGGCGTAACTTGGAAACCTTTGACTTGGAAACTGAAACTTAAGGAGTTTCAATGGGTTCACGGGTGTTTGGATTCCAATCACGTAAACAAAGCATGGCCGCCTCTTGGGTACAGATTATATACTAGCTTTCATCCAGGCATAGAACAGCTAACTAGTTAAGCTAGGCAATATAATCATTCGTAGGTACGTAAATAGGATTGCCAGAACATGAAAATACAAAAAGAAAGCTTTTCTGCAAACCTTTTTGCTGTACATATTTTACAGAAAAAAACCTTTAACAATACTAACAATATTACAGATTGTTTTATAGTTTGCAGTATCAAACAAAAATGATTCCAGTATGTCGTTTTGAATTTAGTTTATTATTGAAATCGGTGAAACGACTCGTTCTCATGGTACCGGCATAACTTCGATCTAGCTCATTGAAATTTAAAATTTATCGTCATTTATTCTGGGGTTGGTTGGTTTGCCAAAGATTCAATAATATATCAAATGATACAAAGAGGATATAACAAAGATTATTAATTATTAGTAAAAATAGCGTTTTCTTGAAATGTGGTGTTCAGGGAACACTATGAACACTAGATATATAATACAAGAGCCTCTTGGAAACCAAATGCGCATTCAGATATGCTGCAGTGTATCTGATCTATTATATAATCTTCGCATGGCCTGAATTCATAACGCTCCCAATCAGGTACTTTACCGGGAACGCGGTGGTTGTAAGGTTGTCATAGATTGTATTCAAATCCATTTAACTCGTTTTTAAATCATTTTTGCACGTTCAAATATGCGGGTTCGATATTGAACAAATTTACATAAAAAAGTTAACTTGATTATTGAACTTAACAATTGCAACTTAACTTGTCTTTATACGAGT